>NC_133122.1:148298645-149552574 GCF_033568475.1 Henckelia pumila
AAATCTACGTTAGAGAAGTGGTAAGGTTACATGGTGTGCCTAAATCTATCATTTCAGATCGAGACCCTAGATTTACATCACACTTTTGGCATAGCTTGCAACAAGCTCTTGGTACTCAATTGCATCTGAGTACAGCATATCATCCTCAAACAGATGGACAGTCGGAGCGGACTATCCAGACACTTGAGGATATGTTGAGAGCTGTAGTACTAGATTTTGGTACTAGTTGGCAAGATTCATTACCACTTGCAGAATTTTCTTATAATAACAGCTATCAGACCAGCATTGAGATGGCTCCTTTTGAAGCATTGTACGGAAAGAAATGCAGATCACCATTATATTGGGATGATATCTCAGACGTACCAGATGTTGGGCCGGATATGATCCGAGAAATGGCTGAAAAGGTGAAGCTTATACAGAAAAGAATGAAAACAGCTCAGGACAGACAAGTAAAATATGCAAATATCAGACGATGACCCCTATCTTTTGATCGGGGAGACAGAGTTTTCTTGAAGATTTCTCCATTTAGAGGTACAGTTCGATTTGGCAAGAGAGGAAAATTATCTCCACGTTTTATCGGTCCTTATGAGATTATCGAGAAGATAGGCGATCTTGCTTATCGACTTGCTCTTCCTCCATCTTTGTCTAGTATTCATGACGTATTCCATGTCTCTATGCTACGGAAGTATCAGTCTGATTCTTCCCATATTCTTCAGCCTGATGAAGCTGAACTTGACGAGACTCTCAGTTATTTTGAGCAGCCTATTCAGATTCTTGATCGTAAAGATAAACAACTCAGAAACAAGACAATTCAGCTGGTCAAAGTTTAGTGGAGTCGACATGGCACTGAAGAAGCGACTTGGGAGACTGAGTCAGATATGAGACAGAGATTTCCAGAGTTGTTCCATTGATGTGAGTTCTTATTCTGTTTTTGGTTATTTCATTCTCTTATGTGTATATAGATTGCATATACAGCTTGCTTATGATTTTGAGGACGAACTCATGCCTTAGTGGGAGAGAAATGTAAGGCTCGGGATTATTTAATTTTAATTCGAGAATATTTAATTTAGGAATATTTAGAGTTTAGAATTAAATTCTAATATTCTTAAATGAATAAGGATTGAAATTGAATTAAATTGCTTTTTCGGGGACTGAATTGCAAATAGTCAAAAGTTCAGGGACTAAACTGCAAATATGCTTATATTTATCTAATTCTTTACTTGAATTATCTCCTTTGAACGTGGAAACCATCAAAAGAAAAGAGAAGAAAGGCAGAACTCGATTTCAACATTCCAAGACTCCATGTTTTGTCTCTTAAAAGCTTCGATTTTGCGTGATCCGGTCGTCAGAAATTAGAGATAAATATATATCTGCGATCAGCGTTCCGAGAGCTACGTTTTGGTACAAATTTTATTGAGCTTCTCATATTTGATTTTTATGTTGAAGATGGGTTGTTCTTATTTTTTATTATATATGTGACTGAGCTAGTACCGATTATGTATTCGCAGACGGTTCGGAAAAAGACTGTCATTCGGATTTTATATGAATTTAAAAGCAGAATTCGAACACTACCATATCTGAAAGTTACTGATTTTTTATGTTTTTGAGCTGATATGATAGAGATTATGGTTGGTATGGCTTGGTAGATTGATGTAAATATCGTTTGGATTGCCGGTGTTTAACCGTTACGCCGTCGATTCGCAAAATGTCAAAACTTTGAGATTGTTGAGTGAAAGAAGCATGGTTTGAGTTGCATCTGATCTTGTTAGTCACTCTATATGTCATTTCTCAGCTTTATATCGAAGTTGCCAAACTCGAGATCTCCGATTCGAACCGAGAAGGATTTGAAGAAGGTTTGAAGTTGTTGCATTGAGCAAGTAGCCATGACTTGAGTAGATTTTAATATATGTTCATCATGTTATGTTTTCAGATTTGAAGCATTGTCAAACTCGACATTGAAAGGTATAAATGACAGCTAATCCAGATGGGATAGAACACTCGAGACAGCTATGATTCTCGAGTATTCCCTTGTTAATCACATACTTGTTTGATTATGTGCTTTATGTGATTAGATGATTTTATTGCTTTGCTTGTTTAATTGAGTAAGTGTTCAAGGTGTTTTATAGCATTTAATGCATACATAACATGTTGCATTCATCTTGAACTCTAGCGTGAAAAGCACAGAGGGTTGAAAAGCCTAGAGTGCATATGACGTTTGGAGGGCTGTAGTTGAGTGGCACGGAATGTAGACTTACTTCCCGAGTCAGAAGACTCACTATAGTTGCACCAAAGTCAGAGGAAATAAAGTATTTGACTTCACCTCGATTGGGTGAGTTAGTGTTCGTTGAAGATTTTATTTCTTCGGGATCCCAAGAACCAATATCCTATTGATATCAGATTGATAGCTTCTTTTGACATATGCATTGCATTCACGTTTATTATCTCGCGCTTTATGTTGTTTATACTGGGATTTTATTCTCACCGGAGGTATCCGGCTATTGCTTTGTTTTGTATGTGTACATGGCAATAGGTGGGGCAGGAGCTGTTCAGAAGCGACAAGAATAGCTCGAAAGAGAGATTAGCATGTGGTGATTTCGGGTATAAGAAGTAGAGTTGATGTCAACCTTTGTATCTTGAACTTGAGTTTGTCTAGTACTTGGAACTTTTGAACATATAGATATGTATGTTGGTCAAGAACAAGAGGATGTAAGATCTTGTGGGTTGTATATCAAGTTCTATATTTTGTTGCTTGATTAGCTCATGGTTATGCATGATTTTGTTTAGATTTTGAAGCATGATTCATGTTTGTAATGTTAGATGGTGTTTGAGATTCAAAACAGGGGCAAAACCTTCATTTTTCAGTTGTTTAGGAGTGGTACCCGAGGCTTAGGCGCGCCCGCTCAGCCAGGAGGCATGGCCGCGCCTAACCAAGGCACTTTGAGTACCTTGGCCCGAGCCTTAGGCGCGCCCGTGCGTCAGATTTTTTTTTAAAAAAAAAAAATTGTTTATCTTTTTGCGGTATTACAGATTAACTAGTTTTAGTTATTAATCGCCCTATAAAATTTGATTAGCACCCGAGATCCCCACAACAGGCAAGGATTTGGAAGCTATGAGGTTCGTGTCTTATTATGATGGTTTCTTCAAGCAAGCAATCAAGAAAACTTGAGACCAAAATCTTTGTCCATGCAAAGTGCACATATCTTCTAATATCATTATCTATTCATAGGCCTGTAGCAGATTGGGCAAAGAGTTGTGGCGCACAACAATTCTTATTTGTCAGCAGTGCTGGGATTTACAAGACAACGGATGAACCTCCTCATGTCAAAGGGGTATAATTTCTTAGTTCTTCAATGTTCAGCCAACCTATCATAATCTACCAAAGTAAAAGAAAACAAAATCGATATTCCGCATGATTCGTATGACTAAATTCATATATAAGACAATATAATTCATGGTTATCAGTAAAAATACCTCTGATCATGATCAAATACACACTATTGGTGTCATGAGAATGGAAGAAATATAGTCAAAATTATGCAAATGAATCAAATCCAAAGATTAGAAGCAGATAAAATACACTCACTGAAACTACGAGAAGCGAGCGGGAGGTTCCACCGCGGCAAGTCCAGAGAAGAACACGGCCAGTTCCTTGAAGCATCACGAAGCAGAGGAATATTAACTACTTTAATCCTCTGCAGTAGCGGAGCAGAAGCATATTCTGAATTCAGATAGAGAAAGAAGATCGTTGAGATCAATCGATTGAGAACATCTCAAGGAGTCGATTCGTCAATTGTTTGTTGCTCGGTGTCGCCTTCGATCAAGATTTCGTTAGGATCGCGATCCTCCGCCATTGTTGAATCTCACTTCTTGGACTGAATCAGATGAAGGGGATTTGATCGAGTAAGAAGCATGGTTTCCTGTTGATTTCAGAAAACGCGATGGATTTAGGGAATGAGTGAGGCGACAAATTGGGCGAGATTAGAATATGGGTCAGATTTATATTTGGACCGGGTAATCTATTGGTTTAGGTCGACCCGTTTTACGTGAGACAGTCTCACAAGAGTTGTTACTCAAGAATCAAAAGCAAGAAACTTTGAAGAGGTTCGAGGTTAAAGTTAAATATGGACTAATATATTTGTTACTGGTATGTGGTGCGTTCATATTAACAAAATTTATAAAAAAAAAATTCAAGATTAGTTAAATAAAAAATTGTATAGATTATTATTATATGATTTAAGTTTTAATAAAAATATTATACTCATAAATTTATGATAACTAGAAATTTTGCACGTTTTATAAAAAAATTCAAGATTAGTTAAATAAAAAATTATATAGATTATTTTTATATGATTTAAGTTTTAATAAAAATAAAAATTTATGATAACTAGAAATTTTGCACGTGAAAAACTTCCGTTGAAGTAATCAAAATTCGAAACAAAATTAACATCAAAATTTTTGTTAGACGGTCTCACGAGTCAATTTTGTAAGACGGATTTTTATTTGGGTCAAAGATGAAAAATTATTATTTTTTGACAAAAACTCCTATGAAACGGTCTCAAAGGTCATTTTTTGAAACGAGTATCTTATATAGGTTATCCATTAAAAAATATTATATTTTATGTCAAAAGTATTACTTATTATTATAAATATGGGTAGGGTTGACCCGTCTCACGGATGAGATCGACTCACAGGAGTGTTACTCTTATTTTTTTATGTCAAAAGTATTATTTTTATTTGTAAAATTGAGCATGATTGACCCGTCTCACAAGATATGTATTTCAAAATTAATTAACTCAACAAAAGATAATGACAATGTATTGTAAATTCTGATAATTCATGTTAATTACTTATATGTAACTAATTTGGATAAAAATATGTTTTTTTTAAAAAAAAATTGGACTACTCAATTTTTTCTCGTATTTGTTTTTTTTTTTGCAATAATTGTTTCTGCTTGGTAAAGCAATCGAACCATGGAGCTTGGACTGTTGTGTGGTTTAAAAGATTTGAGTTGCACCATTACCACCAGCTACAGTTTTTGATAAAACGGAAAAGTGCTCGGTCCTGCAATAGGCACGCCCGGTCCAACAATTGGTATCAGAGTCAAGTTCATGGGTTCCATTCTCATTGATTGCAAGGAGTGCAATTATTGGGAGGGATTGTTGGGGTGCAATAATTGTCCCTTGCTTGGTAAAGCGATCGAACAATGGCGCTTAGGCTGCTGTGCGGTTTAAAAATTTTGAGTTGCATCATGACCACCAACTATATATATAGTTATTGGTAAAGCGACAAACACTCGTCCTACAATTTTTATCGTATTTTCTTTATTCACATTCTGTCAAAAAATGCAAATATTTTATAATTTTCTTCAATTATTACATTTTTTGAGCAATCAATAAATTAACACATTTTTCGTTGATCTAACAGTTATCGTGCAACATAAAATCAATACACTAAAAAATGAAAATTGATACACTTTTAAATTTACATACCATATGTTCAATTAAAAATGAGACAATATTTTATCCAATTCTGAAGCATTTACTAAAATTTTACAAAAGAGTAGTTATTCATTTTACAACGTATTTCTACTCGTCATTAAATTACATTATTTAATTTTAAAAGATCTAACATCTTTATCTAACTAAAAATATTCAGGGAATTATTTAAAAGATTCAATGAAAAATTCGAAGCGCACCAGTTTCTGATTCAGAACAATGATCACATATTCACATTGATAAATAAATTATTTTTATTTTTATTTTTATTTTTATTTTATTATCATATTCTAAAACTTTTATCCGAGTAAACACATTTTCGAATGTAGCATGTTAAAATATAATCATTATTTGGTTACATTGATCATATATAAGATAACACATTTTCGAATGTAGCATATTAAAATATAATCATTATTTCGTTACATTGATCATATATAAGATTAGGTGCGTAGAAAAAAAGTTTAAGATATATTTAAAAACCTATAAATGGTGGAATTAAATTTGAAAGCAAAAACAAAATAAGAAAATGAAGAATACTATACTGTATGAACTTTCACTTTATGCAATGATAAAACATAAGGTGGGTTCACCACTTATACCAAGTGAGCTACTTATATATATGAGTTTCACTCAGCTTATAAGCTCATTATAATATTTTTATTAACTCGTTTTGTCCTTCATTTTTACTCCAATAACTTTACGGTGGGCCAATCAAGCAATGTAGCTCATTTAAATAATAACTTTTATCTTTTTTAATAAATAGTGGCCTCTACTTTGCCAACTCCAATCTTTAGAAGTCGATATTAGTAATTTATATTTAATAGAAAATTATCTAATTTTTATTTTGTGGCTTTTGTTTTATCGTGTAATTTTTTATGTCCTACCTAATTCATGTTTAAATGGTTTTTTTATTGAATTTTTATAATCATGATGATTAGAGGTGTTGCGCACATAAAATATGCATCTAAAAATTAATATATTTTAAAATATTAATATTTAAGCGTCAAATAAATATATTGAATAATTATTTAAGTACATTTAGAAAGTAAAATATTCATCATAATTCAGATTTAAATATTAACATACTAATATAGAATTGTGATGAATATCTTGAGAAGCAAATTTTGTTTGTCCAAAAAAAATTAAATATGGAGTAAAATAATTTTTTTTAATTTATTGGAATTTCAATCTAGTATGTTGATCATATGAGTTAGTGATTGAATCCTCGCAAGCATTTTTGGGGAAAAAAATTTCTTGCCTTTAGTTATAATAATAGTATCTTATAATTGAAAATATCAAATGAAAAAACTATAGATAAAAATTGATCAGGACATTCAGAAATATTTGGTTACCCATTCGTTAACCGACATATTCTTTAGCTTGTTGATTTAATATATGTCGAATATATAATCGCTGAGTTTGACAAGAAATTTGTGCAGAATAAAACACAATTTTAAATAAAAATACTCGATTATATTCGTACTGAAACTTTGTATATTTTATATATGTTTTGAATTATTTCACTTATAAGGATGAAATTTTATATATTATAATATAAGATTTATTATGCATCTTAATATCGAACAATTCACTAAAAATGTAATGATTTATATTGTAAATCTTCTGTTAGACAATCTAGTTTTGATGATTTGCTGCCTTCAAGTTTATCTTTAAAAGAAGACTAGTAGTCATTAACAAATATTCATCGGTTACAAAAGATTAAGAATAAATTCAGTAGACTAGTAGTCATTAACAAATATTCATCGGTCACAATTTATTTTCTTAGTACAATTCATTCATTGGATCGTACAGAATCATTTATTGTCATCATCATTTTTGGAATAAATCATCTTCAAAATACTCAAGCATTTATAGTTTATCTCAAGTTTTAGGATCCAGCATGCAAAGAACGTTTGATCAAATTCAGAAGATTTCTTGTGCAGTTGTGCTACTGTTTCTCATAAACAATTATAGTATCTTTTTGTAAAATGTGGAGAAGTTGTTATCTGAGGAAATAGTATTTCCCAAAAATTTTATTGATTATCATATTATGTTGCTTGCTAGGAGTTTCAGTTAGGGGTGCAAACGAACCAAACCTGTTCGTGAGCTTTACGAGCCCGCTCGATAAATATTTGATTCGTATTCGAGCTTATCGAACTCGAGCCGAATTCGAACATGTTCGAAAAAAAATTTTCGAGCCGAGCTCGAGCCAAAATTACTCTGTTCGATAGTTCGCGAATAGTTCGCGAGTCTTAATATTTAATTAATATAATATAATTATATAATAATATATATACATTTCGAGCTTTTCGAACCATAATATCCGAATAGTTCACGAATAGGTTTGAATATTTCGAACCGAACTCGAACTCGAACTTCATTTCGAGCCGAACTCGAGCCAAAATATTTGAAATTATCGAACTTCGAATCGAACTCGAACTCGAACTCGAATATACTCTTATCGAGCCGAATTCGAGCCTTAAAATTTTACCATTATTCGGCTCGATTCGGTTCGTTTGCACCCCTAGTTTCAGTAGGAAAAGGTGATATTTTTTAAGTAGATTTGTATAACGTATGTGCCTATCAGATTAGATATCGGAAACCAAACTGTTGAAACTTTACATTGTTTTGATATTTACGAAACTGACCAGTCAAAATCGTCAAACTGAACTTGCTCAACTAACATCAAGAAAAGCAAAACCAAAGAAGAAAAATGATCAAGTCGCGGAACTAAATTATAAGACATCAACTGAGTTGACTTTGACTAAGAGCTAAACTGAAGACCATCAAGCTATCAAGTAGTATCAAGCAGTCGAGTAAACAAGCTATCGTCACATAAGCAAACTGCATTCAGTTTAAGGAGCTAAACTGAATGAATTCTATTAGGCCAAAATGCATCAAAGCTCAACTGAAAACTTGAAGTAAAATGCATTCAGTTTACGAAGCTAAACTAATGCCCGACTCAACTGACCAAGAGACTGAGCAAGCAAGACTGAATCAATATAACTCATTTGGATAGACTTTTCCGTACAAGACCAATATGCCGCATTTGTAGAACATATCAGTGTACTATGATGTCAGGGAATGCCTACGGAAAAGACAAGTCAACGGTATTAATTTGAATTCAAAAGAGTCGTTGTCCGCCAAGTATAAATACTAATCAAGGGTATCAGAAATCTCATCCGACTTGTTAATAATTCCCGCATACACATTTAAGCTATCAGAGGTAAACTGAACTCCTTCAGTTTACACACTCAATTGAGAGGAACGAGAAAGAAGCACTTCAAAGCTTTTTATCACAAGTCAAAAAACACAAGCACTTACACGAGTTTATCATATCAGTGAAGATCATTTAGTGCTAAGTGTTGAGTCATAACCAGTGTTGAATCTGTAAGTTTTTAGTTGAGGTGTTACAAACCTCATTGTAACAAGAATCAGTTGTGAGCTGAGTTCTTGCATGTAGGAGTTTTGAGATAGGCAATTGTGTGTAAGTCTTAGTCTTGGAGTGGGTTGTTGCAAAGTTGATTGTAATAGTCAAAGTCTTCAAGAGTGAATCCTTTCGAGATGGAAGAAGGGGGTGACTTAGGAGTATTTGAAATCTCCGAACATCCATGAACAAATTCTCGTATTATTACATTTCCAGTCAATCACAATCACCCACACACCAAGTCCATTGATTAAAAGTTCAATCTGTTAGTTGACATTATTCTGCACAATACACTTGTTTTCCAATTAGCATCGACACACGAGAAGAAAAAATTTCAATTGACTAACCGCAACTAAAATTAGTTTAGCATATTGGGAGTAAACTGCTACAGTAACACAAACCACATGATATAGCTGATATTTTTATTTAAATATATAATTTAAACATATAATTTCTGGTTAATTACTACAAATAGAATTAAAAAATTAGAAAATTAGATCTAAAAAAAGACACTTAATTTTATTTAAACATATAATTTGTGGCTAATTGTCACGGGTAGAATAAAAAGATTACATAATTATAAAATCTAAAAAAAACATACCGCAATGATCTTTTGACTTTTATCATTTTTATTCAAGTAACTTATGAATGCAACAAAAAAAATTTTGGTTGCAGAAACATTTTTTTAAAAAAAAATTAGTTGTAGTTAACGCTACAAATAAAAGGATAACAAATTAAAAAATTTAGAAACTAAAAAAAGACATAAAATAATATTTATCATTTTTTTTATTCAAGTAATTTATAAACTCAAACAAATGGAATACAAATTAAAAAATTAGAAACTTTAAAAAAATTAAATTACATATAAAAAATAATATTTTACAATGTTTATTGAAGTACGTAATTTATAAATGTAAACCATAAAAAAACATTGGTTGGAAAAAAATTTATTTAAGCACAAAAGTTATATCTTTAATTTAAAATTATCAAGCACATAAGTCATAGTTTTATTTTTAAAATAATTCATGAATTTAAAGATAAAGTGTAATAAAAAACCAAACAAACAAGTATCCATATTACCATATACTATCTTGTAAGAAGATTATTATTTGTATTTGACATACTTGTTTATGTGTGAATTATAAAATTGAGTAAAATTAATTAGAAAACATGATAAAAAGATTTAAAAATATTAATAGTATTTTATTTTTTTATTCGAAAGAGTGCAAAATAAATTATAAATCTTGGTAAAAAAAGATTAAAAAAATATTAATAATATTTTATTTTTTTATTCGAAAGAGTGTATGATATAAATTTTTTTAAATAATAAATTAGTACATTAAAGAGTCGCATGCATAAATAAATAATTGGAGTAGTAAAATACATTGATTATGTAATAATGAGAGAACGATAGCTATGTATATTTACAAATGACCCTACATATTTATATAGAATAAAATAAATAATAATAGATAATGGATATACTTTTCTCTTGAATAATGAATTTTAAATAAAATCGGGATAAATTTGACATTGAATAATAATATTGATAATCTATTATCTATTATCTATTACTCTTATAAATATATGAGTTTCAATTGTGAATTTTTTAATTTGTCCTTCTTTTATCTTACGTACTATTAATTAAATACTTTGTCATTTCCAATGTTTTTAGGTTTTTCATTTCATTTCATTTTTTAGATTAGTCAAGAGTAATTAATTTTTGTCCATTTATTTTTATTTATTCAAGGTATATTGATTGTTAATATTTAATTCATGTCTTAAATTAATTAAAAAAGTTATTAATTGAAATTTATCTTAATTTTGTGCCCATTGATTTATTATTCAAAATAGATTAATTGTTAAATTTAATTCATTTTCTAAACTAAAAAAATTATTATATTAATTGAAAAATGTCTTAATTTATTTGTCAATATCTATATATGTCTATAAAAGTGACGCTTTAGTTATTATCATTTTTTATTTAATAATTAATATTTTTTGTAATATTTATGAAAATTTTAGGGACTACAAATATAATCAACAACATCAATATTTTTTTGTTCAAGGTAAAAAATATACTCATTTCTTCCCACTTATTTAGACTTGTGTGTATTTTCACATATATATTAAGAAAGTGTTTAAAAAAATAAATTTTATAAAGAAATTTCTTATTTTACCCTTATTTAATGAAATTTTAATAAAATAAAATAATTATAAAATTCGTTAATAATATGAATTTAATAGAGATAAATTGGTAAAAGAATATGACATATGATATTTAATATGAAATAAAAGTGACACTTTACTTATTATCATTTTTAATTTAATAATTAATATTTTTGTCAATATTTTTGAAAATTTGAAGGACTAATAATGTAATCAACAACATTAATATTTTCTTGTTCAAGGTAAAAATAATATACTCATTTCATCCCACGTGTTTAAGTTTGTGCGTATTTTTACATATATATTAAGAAAATGTTTGAAAAATTAAATTTTGTAAAAAAATTTCTCATTTGCCCTTATTTAATGAAATTTTAATACAAAATAATAATTATACAAGTAGTTAATAATATGAATTTAATAGGGATAAATTGTTAAAAGAGTAGGACACATGATATTTAATATGAGAACTAAACTATATAATTGAAACAAATAAAAAATAAATATAGTTTAAATAAGTGAAACATCAAGAGTGTGATTATAAATAAATTTTATGTTGATATTTGTATTATAGTATAATAATTGGCTAATAAAATCAATTAATGTTAATTCTTATGAAATCGTAAAAAGTTGTGTGATAAAAAATAGAAAATCACACTAAATTCAAATCGATTTTAAGTCAGAAAAGTTATTTTTATATCTAAGTTACTTAAATCCTAGCAATAATTGCTTTTTATGGCATGTACAACAACATGTGTTTTATATGTATATCAAATTTAAAACAACTCAATTGGATTATTACAGAAGAAAATTAAGAATAAAAACATAATCGAGTAAAAAATTGAGATCAAACATTATTGAATTATCAAAAACCACGTTAGAAATTGAACTAACAATAATCGAAAATTAAATGTTAGTGCACCAAAATCAAATTTGACAACTCAATGGACTAAAGCTCCAATTTGGACAAGTTAATGAATCAAAAAATCATTTATCTAAAATAAATTACAGTAACACTTGAATTGTCTTATGATTAACATGGTTTATCATAGAAAAAATAATACGTAATTTGTGTTTACTTTATCAATAGAAGATCAAAATTCATCTCTAAATAAAACTTTTAAATAAAAAAAAATGGCTTTTTGGTTCACTAATGTTTATGCTGGGGTGCAGTAATAGTCTTTGAGAGCATTAATCGAAATTAAACATGACTCTTGATATTTTGTATTGTTTAAAATATTTGAGTCGTATTGTTACCATCAAGACGTGTTCGGTCATACAACTAATATCATAGTCATGTTCGTAGTTTCGATTCATATTGATTGAAAGTACAATTATTGATAAGGTGATTGTTTGCGTGCAATAATTGTCTCCTTGGGTTGAACAATTGAAACATATGTTTGTTTGAACTGCGATACGATCTAAAAGATTTGTGTTACATAATTATCACTAACTATAACTTTTAATAAAACACAAATCTTTTGATCCTACAATTTGTAACAAATATATATTTTGTACGTTTATATAACATATGTTATTTTTTAAAATTGTTAGCTAAAAAATAAATCAAACTCAATGCATAAACATATAATATACTACAAAAAACCGTCGATCAGAAACCGACAAAATATAACAAAAAAGAAAGTTAAATAGGTCATATGACCACTTCATTAGCTAATTAGATATTGAATCATGATGATTGAAGTTTGCACTTGTCCGTAAAAAATATAACACTTGATTTTAATAAAACTAAACATTCAAAATTTGATAACTTCGGTCTCAATCAAATAAAATTGTTGTTACGTGCAACACACGTACATTTTTCTAGTATAGATAAATATGTTTGCTATATTTAATATAGAATTAATCTCTACTTAGATGCATTCAAAATTAAATATTACAAGAATATTTCTCCCAATACATCACTATTCAATCACTTATAAAATAAGTTTACTCCCACCATCTAATTCACACCATCCTTTCCTTTTTCTTTTTTCTTTTTTTCTTGAGAGCTTATACTAGAACACAAGCTCATATATATATTCTCCGAAATTAAAAATATCATATTATAATCATCAATTAGTTGCATCACATGTGATGGGATACAATGTTTTTGGAAAAAAAAAATATAAGTTTTATAAATTATACACAAGACTATACTAGTCAAATAACGTACTGTGGGAAGGGTCAACATACATGTGCATAAGATAAAGGTGATAGGGGGAAAAAAACGAACATGAATGGAGGCCGTGAAATGGATGGGTAAAAACATGTGAATTACACAGACAAAGTGACTCGTGAACTATAAAAATTTTTGTGAGGTGCATTTGTACATAACACACACACACACAAACTCACATTTGACTCATTCCAATGTGTGCAACTTGTGGAGGATCCGAGGAGCCAACGAGCCGCATTAATACCCTCTTACAAAATAAAAAAAATTTGATTCAAATTTCAACAACAATATGAAAAAAGATATAATAAAGTAAGATACATTAGATTGTCATTTGAACGTAATTATTTGCACCCACAATGAAGAAAAAAGAGAATTGAGAGCTTTGGATTCTTCTCTTACTGTGCATTCATATTTCTCACGTGCTTGCATTGCATGGCCTGCATTCCTATTTCCTACATTATGCTTTACCCCATGCCATTCTTGTAACACGATTGCACTCGCAAGAAACAAATGGGACAGGATATTTCCATCCCGGCTCGAATTCGACATGAACACGACACGACGAACACACCGTGCCTGCGGAGTTCGACTGCATTGTAATGAGATATAATTATTTTCAACACAATTAGTTCTTGTAGGCGATGATCTAACGTGGATATAAATTTTCTTGATCTGAAATAAAGAAGTAATTGAAATTCAGATTTAAAAAATATTTACTCCCACTAGAGTGTGAAATTGATAGGTGTAGTAACACAACGGTCACAAGGGGGCTTCAAATATATATCTAAACGTGAACACATTTAAACCAAAATAGGCGAGCACTATACATATCCCGCGCCATCCCCACTCCAATCTTCAATCAGTACCTAAATCTCCACTTTCCCGACTCAACTCTCCTCACAAAACAGAGATTTTTTTAAAACCTTTTTACAATGGAAAACTGTCGAAAATCTCCACTCAAACCATGGAAGAAAGGGCCAGCAAGGGGCAAAGGCGGACCACAGAATGCCACCTGCGAGTATCGCGGTGTTCGGCAAAGGACATGGGGGAAGTGGGTGGCGGAGATCAGAGAACCCAAAAAGAGAACAAGACTCTGGCTCGGCTCTTTTCCGACAGCAGAAGAGGCTGCTATGGCCTATGATGAAGCTGCAAGAAGACTATACGGGCCAGAGGCATACCTTAATTTGCCTCATTTGAGATCGAATTTCAATCCATTGAACAAATCACAGAAGTTCAAATGGATGCCTTCGAGCAACTACAGCTCCGTGTTTCCTAGTACCGGGCTGCTGAATTTGAATGCACAGCCTAGCGTGCATGTCATTCATCAACGGCTCCAAGAACTCAAGAAAACGGGGATTCTTGGCAAGGCAAGTTCATCATTAAGTGACCCTAAAAATGGCAAGCAGCATGTGATGAATCAGACCCCAGCCGAGAATCGTGAAGTTGCTGAAAAAGACAATGATAAGAAACTAAGCGAATTTGAAGAGAAGCCACAAATTGATCTCAACGAGTTTCTTGAACAAATGGGAGTATTCAAAAGAGATGATCAGTCATGCCAAAGTAAAGAGTCCAGTAGTTTTGCCGAGCTAGAATCGTCACTCGAAAAAAATGATGGATTCACTACAGTTGTAGATAAAACATTTAGCTGGGACACATTTGGTGAAATAGCTGGGGCAGATATTCATCTAGGAGAAGAGTCCAGTACCTTCCATGCACACGATAGTAGTGAAGAGCTGTTTTTCCCTCCATCTATCTGGAATTTCTAAAGTGTTAGAAAAGAGAATCGTAAGTTCAGATCACAAAGTCAATACCATAGACATGTACCTCATACTAGTACAGGCCATCTATATTCGCCGCGATTTTCGTTTTTGATTAGACCACAAATGAATAAGACATGGCCAGGTTCCAATAGGAATAGAAGACAACGAGACTGTTGACATGTTGGTCATATCAGTGAACATTGTAATGTCTTTGCATTCATTTCGTTCAGGCATAAGAATTCAAGAAAAATATGATTTTTTATTTAAGTTGAATTAGAAGGGAAAAGATATTTAAATAAAAATAAAAAAACAAAAAAAACACACACAGGCGAAAAAAAAATTAAAGGATAAATCACTAACGAATGCAATTGATGATCCCAGGTGCAGAAACTGAGGAAAATGGGACAATTAAAATAAATGGTCACCATATTCAAAAAAAAAATGGTCACTAAATCAATCTCTTCGAACAAATAAAAACACAGAGTAATTATCATGTGCAAATAACAAGAAAAAATTTCCCATCGAAAGTTAAAACAAGAAAATACAATGCTAAAGTTATTTGCTTTTCAGATAAAATAGAATGTTATCTTCAATCAAGAAATATTCCACAACTGAATCGAAAAGTATGAGGTGATTCAAATTATATATTCTCCACACTGTAAGCTGCCAAAGGATGATTCTTCATTTCCGTAGAAAGCCTCTAGCATGTATATCTTATTTAAGCATTTCCATACTCTGATGCACTTAAGTATTCTCCATGTTCCTCAAAGTATTCAACTAAGCGTTTCAAAAATTTATCACCGACAACAGTCTCAGTGTCGCATATAATGCAACATTGTCTCCTTGCTCGTGTCACAGCAACATTCATTCTCCTGCGGTCGCTTAAGAAGCCAACCTGACCACAAATCAGGTCTCTCATCAGAATGTTGCTATCAAAAAGAGTTCCACAATTTACACAGGAAGGTATCATTTGCTGATATCAATTAGCAATACCTCCTTCTTTGAATTTGATCGGACCATTGAAATTATTATTGCTTCTTTCTCACGCCCTTGGAAACCATCTACGGTAGACACTTCCATATCTTTTAGCTTGTTTTCATTGCCTCTTAACATTTTCAGTAACACAACCTGAAGCAGCAGTTTCAATAGACTGGTAAACCTGCTTTCATACGGATAAAACTATTCTATACCTGTGCCGCATACGGGGTGATAATTCCAACATCTGCAGCTTGGACTCCACTCTCCACGAGTCTTCTAGCATGTGCTATAGCCACTGCTGCTTCACCCTCATTCAAGGTGCTATCTTCTTCATCTTTCTTCTCTTCCATATCACAACTGTGAATGAATCCTTATGTTAAAACAAGGCAACCAGGTTTGTTAAGGGGCTCCAAAAATAAAAAAAAAGAAGCTTGCATAAGAGAGAGTCGTGATCTACTCTTAAAAACCAGTAGGACAAGTTGGGCCACTAGCCATGTACACACTTAATTGCAGGACACATGACGTATAGATACCATACCCAGCTATGTCTATTAGAAGAAGTGTTGGTTCAGTTGAAGAAGACTTCTTTACATCTGCGAGCTCATATAAAGTATGAGCTGCAACGCTTGGATGGGCTTTAACCTGTTATTGAGAAGAATTAAAAGAACAGCAAACAGAACATGCGCAGAGCTTAATAGCATCTTATGTCACATATTGGCTTTAAACTGGGGTTGCCGGATGAAAGAAAATCGAGATGTACATAGATTTGAGCACCTTGCTGCTATATAGCTCCTCAGATGACCAATTCATGATAAGCTCATGCATTCGGTACTGAACAGTGAGCATAGACATGATATCATCTCCATACAAGTCTGCAAGCCGTTCAAAAAGGGTTCGGCCCAGACCTTTCTTCTCAGCTTCAACACTCTGAATAGTTGGAGGAAGCTGAAGGTGGTCACCTGCTAGAATACACCTTGGACCCTAAGATACACATACTAGTACTGCATCAGAATAAAACCGTATTTGGATGACAGATGGCACTTTTAATAAAGTTCGCAGACTCGTAGTAGCACCCCACACAAATGTTGATAATCATGTAAGAATGAGGAAACCGTGATTTGCCTCCTGAAAATGTTCTAACTGACATTTTCATGGCAGCTTAAACATTCTCTCACATATCCATGATGGCTAAGCTCCACATGCCATTGACGACAAGTTCACATGCTGTTATCAGGGTTTTTGCAAAAATAATTTTATATTAAGTCATTTCAAAAGTAGTCCTTGACAGAGTAGAGTGATCACTGTATCCCTTTAAGTTATCGTCAAAAGAAAATTGTGAGGGACTGCAAACAGATACTTCTTCAGAAACACCCATATCAGCCCACCCCACAACCAGAAATAATTTTTTCATGCATGGAACATATATGAACTATGGTTTCATTTAATTTTCGCTTTCAAATAATCTGTTTCATGTTTCAACAAGATACACAATGATTGAACTGAATAAATATCTGGATATCTACCGACTGCCAGAGAGAATTACATCTGCTATCTGGTGAAGTTTAGCACCAATGATTCTAGAATTACCTTCAAAAGAGCAATCCAGCAAGCTATTTCTAGCGCCTGAGCAGCTTCATCAATAATAATCAAATCAAATGAAAAGCCTTCCAATGTTTTAGACAGTGCACCAGTTAAAGTTGTTAATACTACATCAGCATTCTTGATCACATCTGTCACTGCCAGCTGCTGCCTTTTGCGTTCTTCTTTGGAAAGACTCTTAAGTTCCTTTCTAATATCTCGCTTTGTGTTTTTATCTTTGGCTTTTAACAGTCTCCCATTCAAAAGCTGAGAAATTCAGTATAAGATAATAATAATAATAATAATAATAATAATAATAATAATAATAATAATAAATAAATAAATAAATAATCAAACTGTGCCTAATGATACTCAAGATTCAGACATATACAACCAAACTTGTGAAATAGAGTTCTTGCACGTAATGGGCAATATAACCACAAAGATGGAAACTTGAAGATCATGACAGTAATTATGGGTAACAAAATTCAAACAATACTTTACTAGGCCCATCAGACCGTTCAAATGGGAAACCGGAATTCTTTCATGTAAATGGGAAAGATAACCTTGAAGATGGAAACGGCGAAGATCAAAGTTTCACGATCCCGATTATGGGAAACAAAATCCACCCAACAGTTCAAACAATAACTATACTCGCCCTATCAGACAGGTCAAATGGGCACATGGAAATCACAACTGGAGGGAAGATTTTGGGTCTCTGACTTTCAGTGGATCAATATTCATCTCTATCATCATAGTTCCCACCAGAACCATCTCATGCCAGACCAGTAAACGTCGAAAATGTCTATATGATCAAAAATAGTTCCCAACAGGTTTTGTCTACTGAAGGCATAAAGTATGAGGCAAACAACTTATACAATACCATATTTCGGTAAGGAAAATAGGGGGTAAAGTAAAGGTTATGTTTCAGAACAAGATTTATGACATACCTTCATTTCCCTGTGGATGTTTTAAAACAAGAAGGTAATATTATAATTTTTATTACATACCTTCATTTCCTTGCGGATGTCATTAGCTAGGGCACTATTATCCCCACGCAGCACCTATAGAGCATCAAGAAAACAGTAATACTATCAGTTGAACCAAACTGTATCACAAAAAGCAATAATCAACGATGTCCACTCATGTAGCACAAATAAATGCCAAACCGGAGAACTTAGTTGTAAAACAAGCAAAAATGTATCTTGAAAAGTAGATACCATGTGACGTGAGGCATTGAGGACAAGATGCAATGAAGTGTGGACAACTAAGGAAAATGAGGAAGAGAGTAATGATTAGGGTAAAATAATATAAAAGATCAGCTAAACTTTTCGAAACGTGTCAGAAGATGAAAGGAAAGAAGGCAGATACATGGAGTAAAGGAGCAAAAGAAACACGAAGAACAAGTACAAATGGTACAATTCAATAAGGCATCAGTATATTGGGCAAGATTACTATCAGAAGCAGACTTCGCACATCTAAGAAATGACATTCCAACATTCTTATTTGGCCATGTAGCAGTAGAGAGCATCACCTGTGCATCTAAAGCACTTTCCAATACTTGAGGAAGCAAGCGTGCTGGATGCCCTACCCTTACCAACTTTACTCTGCTACAGCCCAAAACAAAAGGTGATTTTGACAAGTTGTAAATTATGTGGCATAAAATTTGTAAACTTGAGCGAGGTGGATGCATTTATAATTTTCAAAAGGGGAAGGTTTCATGAGTTTGAACAAATCCATGGGATGTGAATGTAATTTGCAACACCCCAAATGGAAGCTAGGCAAAAGAGAAAAGTCAAAAGTGCGATGGAAAAATCATGATTATTGCAAAACTGAAAAATCATATATGGTTATTTTGACATAGATTATTTGAATTGAATAAAACTTGATGTTAAAAAAGTAACTTAAATGTGTTCTATACCTATGAGGTACAAGTCTCTCCACAATGTTATCAACTGCAATATTGGAAGCAGCACAAGCAAGAATCTTGGAACCCCGCTTTACTTCTTGTAAGATAATCTCGATTACAGTTGTAGTTTTCCCAGTTCCTGGGGGTCCATGCAACAAAAAGAGGTCCTTGGAAGACAGAGCCTTTGAGATAGCATCTTTCTTAAAGAAATGAAAAGGAAAGAAGGTCATCTGATTTAGATAGTAATTATAGTTCAGCAAGTAAATACATTAACGAGAAAATAGTTACGCTATATACATGATTATAGATATTCTTATACGTAAATATTAAAAAGGTTCAAAATTGTTATTGGTTTTTCCTTGTGTCTACTTCTCTGAGTTCTTCAGAGATTTTTTGCTTTTTTGAGATAGTGTTTGGATAATACCATCTGAATTTTGATGCGATTGATCGATATTGTGTAATGATTGTGTTATAATTGCTGCAAAAGATAGAAAAGAAAAAAAGAATAACAAAAGATTTGAAACGTGAATTTTATGTAGCTTGAGAAGGTAGAAAACAGTGAAGGAAATGGAAGTTCATAAAAACATCTCAAGATCAAACAATCATATCAATTTTAGAACCAAGCATAGCCAGATTATTCTCCTGCAATTGTAACATATCTGACATGATTACATACATATTGGATGACAGAAGCTATACATTGTATGCAAGAAATAGGTAGCACGCTTTAGATCAATCATGATACAAGCTGAAGGCTATAAAATATATCATGTAGGGTATTTTTGGGAGAAGACCTGAGAGGAATCAAGATTAGAATTCACAGGAGTGAAGTTTATATCCTTCTTGGATACGGTTGGCGGTCTCTCACCAAATAAGACAGGAACCAGATCAGCAGCAGGACCCTTCTGCACACCTTTACTTAGTTGAATCAATGTGTCCTTCATCCGTCGATATGTCACCTACAAATGAATTACAGAATTCTAAAAAATAATTAAGCTCAAGTCCGATAAAAAAAAAAATTATAGGAAACGAGAATATATTATATGTATAAAATAGGAATATTACATATATTATACAGATAAAAACTTAATCCAACTAAACTCAAAAAACTTGTAAGCTCATTAGGAAACATTAAATATCTAAAAGCATACATTCCTTTAATCTTAAAAGAAGAAAGACATTTTCAAATTCTTATAGAAGTTGTAGGCTACAACAGTTTTAACCTATTTCAGTAGACGTTCGGCCTATAATTTTCCTTCATAAAGGAAATTGTTTAATCTTGAAACACTCTAGATTAAACTGCAAGTTAAAAGTAACAAGGTCATTCGCAGTTTATGATTAACTTTGATCGAGTGCAGCTGAGTAATTTAACGAAGGGAGTAGATCAAGTCTTGCTCAAAATCCATAAAATTTTTGAGGTAGCAGATATTTCATATTTCATGAGATTTCGCAGAGGTTTGATACTGTAAACTAGTACTGAAAAGGGGGAGTTATCTGTGTATAATCTGGCTCATTCTCATCTTGCCAACTTTACATCAGTCAATACTCAATGACTTTGTAGGTAAAAAGGTGGGAATTTCAATTAAAAATCTTTGTGGTAATGCATCCTAAAATTCATTGTGTAACCAAATCATTACCGATGAAATGGGTGACATACCTCATTTGCCACCTTTTCAAGACGCAAGGGAATATTTAAACCCTCTTCCGGGATGTCATCAAAAGCAACTGTGATAGATGAATCCTGCTCCATATGAAAATGTAATTTATTATTTTACACTTGAAAACAAATACGCAAGATGTGTAGAGTGATGTTTAATTTCCAAAATTTTGAAGCAAAATGCCTTGCTTTGGAGAAAACAGAAGTACCTTTATTCGGTAAACAACACCCTGCCCAAGTGGAGGGGAGCCCAAATCAGCCTTGTTTGGTTTCAAAACCACAACATCATGATTTCCAAACTGGGGAGCATTAAGAATTGTTGGGGAAAGAAAATAGAACAGCCACATTGGAGAAAATGTCCATAATTCATACATGGAAAACTTGCAATATTTGTAGAAAACAAAAGAGGTAAAAAGGAAAAGATAAGAAACCATTATACTACTTAAAAAACTAATATATTGCAAATTTGCCTACAATAACAATCATGTCATAAGGCACATCAGAACTAGTTCAAAGCACCAGGGAACCTCAAACCGAAGCAATAAAAGGTAATCAACAAAGTACAGAATGATAAGTGCTTTTTTTTCATTTTTTACTGAGCATAGGTGCATGCTCCAAAGAGTACCATGCTTTGTAGGTAACTGCATTATATCTACTTAATACCTTGTGAGGAGGTAGAACATCTCCCTTATTAGAGTGAAACTCCAGAAGTGATTTTCCCATTAACCCTGTCTACACAAATGCAGCACTTAAAAGCAGCCAAAGGGCATTTCATCCAAAATACAACTAATATCACAGCAAACAAGCATAAAATATAATTTTAAGATAGTAACCTGAACATCTACACACTTCAAATTCAGAAGAGTGGACCCTCTCTTTTGAGCAATGTCCAAACTCCTCATTGCCCCCGAGTTCATTGAAACAGATATCTCAGCTTCCTAAGACAATCAAACATACCCATAAAAAGGCTGAAGCTTGCAAATGAAAAAGACAATACAAACCAAACCATTCGAAATGATGAAAAAGATCTAAATAAAATATTAAAATCCTAGTTATTCGATCAAAATGCATATGAAGAGGCACTGGAAACACGTAATCAGATTATGCAAACAAGCAAACAAATACACAGAAATTAGAACTAGAATTAGAACGCGTACTTTTTCCATGTCGATGAGAGGCGCCATGGTAGATACGAACTGTTCAAGCGTAATTTTGCCGGCCGGAGATTTGTTTCTCGAGTTCTTTCTTCTGTCCTCCATTGCTTCACACTTCACTCTTTCTACGTAATTCTCTGAGTTTTTTGGGGATGTGAAAACAAGACAAGCAGCAGTATTTATATGTCCAGACTTGAAAGCGCGTTTCCTGCGAACCTTTCTCGTGTTTGAAGGAGGTACGATTTCATTCCACATAAGAGAATCTCCCACTAAAAACCACACCCCATTGCAGGGCTGGAGTTTTTAATTTTTTTAAAAAACCTGTCCCAAATTCTTGGGATCGGTTTTACATTTTTTTTTTAATTTATTTGGAGTTGCAGATGGGGGAGTGCACCATTGAGACGCGCGTGTGTATAACATGCGTGTCAGCAGCAGTAGACAACGGGTCTCGGACCCGCTGTCTACTGATGTATTGTTTAATTTTTTTATTGTTTTTTTTTAATTAAATTTGGTAACGACTCTTGTATTTGTTTATTATTTAATTATAACGGGTCTTGTTTTTTTTTTTTTGAACAAACGACAACTAACATTAATAACAACGATTAAGGTCATTTAGAAAGGTAATTCAAATAATAGGAAATAAAAGAGGGAGGCTCGCTCCAAATCATGAGACTAGCGTATAAACGAGATGTTTTTGCTAACGCATGAGCACACTTGCTCGCTTGTCTCCTGGTAAAAACAATAGAGAAATGCCGCTCACTATTGATAATATCCCTGCATTGTTGAACTATCGAACTAAATTTAGAAACGCCATAATGCGATGATTGTACTGCATCCACTTCTCCCTTGGCATCTAATTCAAAGCACATTTTCTTCCATCCCAAGCTTTGAACCCATAATATTGCTTCAAAGCAGTCCCATTGCTTCTCCTTCTTTCACATCTACCACTCCATGCGTAACACTAGTTCTGCATATGAGTACATTTCCTTCCTCATCTCTCACTAGGCATCTGATCCCAATCTTTTGTTCCTCCTTGAAGAAAGCCGCACGTTGCACTTAAGGAAAGTTTTATCTGGTTTATGTCATAATTTGCATGTGGTCTCCGGATTTGGATTATTGTTGATCTCATGTTTCAGTTGTTTGGCCCCTACCCAATCACAAAATACTCCAGTGACATTTGATATGTCTGTCTTGCATTGATGCTGCTATTATTCCACAATTTATCATTTCTTTGTCTCCAAATACTCCACAACATCATGCAAAATTTTGCTCTTTCATAGCCTTTTAGGTCTGCCAATAGTTGGAATAAGATTTGCACGAATGATTATGTTGTATTTGCACCAGCTTCCATTTTATCTTGTAACTTTGCATGTCTCCAACATTTTGTGCAAATGGGCAAGATATAAAGATATGTCATCTATTTTCTATTCCTTCATTACATATATCACATACCAAAGGGACTGGTATCCTTTTTTGCAGTTGTTCCTTAACTGGTATGCAATTTCTCGCGAGTCTCCAAATAAATTTTTTTACCTTCGGTGAAATTTTAAGCTCCCAAGACAAATTCCGTTTCTTTTGGCTTGTACTTCTTCAGTCATCTCCAGAGAGCATGCCAGATAATAACCTGTTTTGATTGTGTAACATCCACAGTCCGAATGATGCCATATGATTCTATCTTCTTTATTGGAAACTCCCAAAGGTATGCTCATAATTTGTGCTACATCTCTTTCATTGAAAAGTTCTTGCACTAATTAAATATCCCATTACTTTTGGCCTGGCACCATAAGCTCATTCACTCTTATGTTTGATAGTTCTACAATAGGCGATGATTCCAGTTTCTTATTTTTTGAGTCTCTTAGCCACGACTCTTCCCAGACTCTAATATGTTTTCCATCTCCAATTTTCCATCGAATTCCTTTTTCTAGCAACACCCATGAACTCCAGATGCTTCTCCAAACAAAACTTGGATTATGTCTAAGTTTGGCATTTAAGAAATCTTCTTTCGAATAGTATTTGGCTTTGAAAACTTTAGACACAAAAGCATCAGGGTCAGAGATTAATCTCCAACCTTGTTTCTCAAGCATTGCTAAATTGAAATTCAAAAATTCTCTGAATCCTAGGCCCTCATCATCCTTCGCAGTACACATCTTATTCCACTTCATCCAGTTCATACCCCTCCCTTCTTCCCTCTTCAATCCCCACCAAAATGAATTCAACATTCTTTGTAATTCATCAGCTAACGAAATTGGGACTAGAAAATTGCTCATACAGTAAGAAGGAATTGCTTGTGCTGCTGATTTGATAAGCACCGATCTCCCTGCCTAAGATAATGGTTTTCCTCTCCAAGCTCGAATCTTCTTCCACATCCTATCCTTGAGGTAGGTGAAGATGGCTTGTTTTCTTCTTCCTATCAATGATGGTAGGCCTAAGTATCTTCCAGTATCCAGTGGCTCATAGACTCCAATGACATTGGCTAATGTGCACCTATCAGTTTCTGTCACATTCTTGCTAAAATAGGTTCTTCCTATTTTTGTAAACTATCCAACATGTATGAAAATCAATTTAGAGCTTTCATGAACTACTTGATCTCTTCAAATACTGGAGAGAATTCATCTTCTTAAAATTTTAATGTTCGTGCTACTCACAACTCTCAAAATTTCTCAACCAATTCCATACGTACCACAACATCCTCATAATTTTCAGATTCCTCCAAATTTTCCAATTAATCCGAGTAATGTCCCTCGAGCTCCACATTTTATGCATCCTCATGAGTATTTTTCGATTATGAGCAACACACTTTATATGGGGACTTCTCCTTGTTCTGGATTTCAAAATCCAACATCACCCACATTCCCTTCAGAAGAATCAAGAAGGTCTAGTTTAGAGGCTGCAACACCAACTTATGTACCGGAGTCTAAATTTCCTCCACATTCGTCTCAATTTGGGCTCGATAACATTGCCCTGGATAGGAATACAGAGACGGGCTATAAAGAAAATGATCGAAAGAAGAAGAAGACTGCTTGGTCACTAGAAAAAGACAAGGTGCTCGCGAGGTCATGGATTTCTGTAAGCACCGATCCAATTACTAGCAATGCACAAAAAGAGGAAGCTTTCTGGAAACATATTACAGAGGAGTACAACGAACATCGTCCTGTTGGAACCGTAGAGAGACAATTGAAGCAGGTAAAATCACATTTTTTTTAACTTTCAAAGACTGGTGAGTGAGTTTGGTGGAATTTATAATAAGTGGCATAACAATCGTGCAAGCGGTTGGAGTGATGATGATATATTAATCAAAGCACACGAAGAGTGGATGAGTAATAAAAAGAACAAGTCTTTCAAGTACGAACAAGTTTGGAGAATTCTCAGAAAATGTGAGAAATACGCTCCACAATCTGAAGACCATCACTTCAGGAAAAAGACGAGGACATCTTAATCGGGAGCATTCACATCATCTTCTAATCCTGACACGAGTGTTGATGTAGATGAATATGAAGTTCGCACTCGTCCAATTGACCAAAAGGCAGCTATGAGGAAGGGTAAAGCTAAATTTACAATGTTGGAAGAGGTGATCATAGAAAGCATGGCTAATGTGATGGAAAAATTTACAGCGTTCGCTAACAAAAAAATTGGAGACATTGGAAGGTTTTAATGCTGCTAATGAAAACAAGAAATCTGAAATATTTCAATATGAGTATGATATCCTCATGAAAGATACCATAGATATGACAGAGAAACAACTTCGCGTGCATCTTCATGCTTGTGAAATGATTAAAAAAAATGGGGTATGTAGTTTATATGAATTTGTAGTTGTACTTTCGTTTGTGTTTGTGTTTGTATTTGTATTTGAATTTGTATTTGTACTTTTATTTTTCTGGTTTGTGTATTTTGTTTTCATTTTCCCATTTTATGTAATGTTATTTTCTTAGTCCATGTAATTTAATTTTAATTAAAATAAATTTCACATAATCTAAACTAATTAGTACATACTAATTTTTATATAGTATTTTAGTATATCATAAATGTTTAATTGAGAATATGAATTAATAATATATACAAATTAAATTTTAAATAAATAATGAAATTTGGAATAAAAAAGATTGTTGAAGATATTTAGATGATAGTGGGACCCATAAAAAATAGTTGTAGAGGTTTATAATAACGGAGAGAGATTTTAAAAAAAACCTGAGATTTTTAACTTTTGATGTGACAGTTACGTGACACGTCATAAACCCCTTATACAGGTTTATGACTACGGATTATTTATATATATATAGTATATTATTATTATATACATTATTTAATAAAAGAATATTATTGTATTCAAATAATGTTATTTGTTTAATAATGTTACGTGACACGTCATAAACCCCTTATAAATAATGTTATTTGTTTAATAATTTGATTTATATTCAAATAGGGATAATATATAATTGTAAAAGGTTGATTATATTTATGTCAAGATCATATCATAATTTTAAAAATTATCAAAAGACTAAATAGGAATTTGAAATATTGAAATTAAAAAAACAGAGAAAAAACAAAAAAAATATAATATCAACACCATATAAAAGTAATTTTGACCCAAAAAAAAATATTGGCCTCGTTTTTGTATCTATTAGACAGATTATTTATATATATATAGTATATTATTATTATATACATTATTTAATAAAAGAATATTATTGTATTATAGTAACTACTTTTGATATATATATATATATATATATATATATATATATAAAAGTGAACTTCCAAAATGGCTCTTACACATAAATTAAAAAATTAGAGAAAATGTATATACATAAACATTTTTTTTCACATGACTTTCAGTTAATTCCATTCCACCTCACGTTAATAGATTTTAAAATTTATGAAATATTCTTCCATCATCAGATTCAATTGCTTGATGGTTGATTTCTTTTCTTTTTTTTTTCCTTTTAAAAAATAATTACCTACTCTTATTCATACTCAATAATTTCCGATCATCTAATATATTGCTATTTTAGTTGCTTTCATGACATATGTTTAAGATCATTTTTCTCTCATCTTCCAGTGTTTATTGACCGTGTTGGATAGCTAAGATAAGACATTGTTTGGTTTGATGTATTATTAATCTATGTATAATTTATCCCAATCAATTTCGCCTTATTTTCGTCATATTATTCATCTATTTATTAATTAATAATTTTACATCAATTAAATCAAATAAATTATAATCTATCCATCAAATCAAATTATGTATTAACTATTTTTTCTTATTTATTTTTAATTTACATTATATTACTTATCTATGGATTACTTATCCTATCACTCAAACCAAACGGTGCTTACTATATTATAATTAGGGATGTTCAAGGTTTAGTTAACCGTTCGAACCGATCCAAAATCGAAAATTCGGTTTGAACCGAAAACCGAACTGTAAATTTAGTTCGGTTTTCGATTTTTGGATTTTCGGTTCGGGTTTTTTTTTCTCGGTCAACAGAACCAAATCGAAAACCGATTTTTTTGTTCTTTTTATATTTTAAAAATAATTTTTATTAATAAAAATTAAAAACAAAATAAATAAAAATTAAAAAAATGAAAGTTCGGTTAAACCGAAATCCGAATCGAAAAACCGAAAAAAAAATTCGGTTTTTAACCGAACGTGAACTTCGGTTAGGTTTTCGGTTTCGGATTTTGGGTGAATTTCGATTCGGTTCGATTCGGATTAAATGAACACCCCTAATTATAATACGCAAACCTGTAGAGACCTACATTTAGTAATTTTAATACATTTCCAAATTTACCCTTCGCTATTTTTCTAAGTACAAAATAAATTAATCTGCTAAAAAAATTTTCACATTGTTCCCAATAATTCATTATCCTAAACACTATCACATTATCATAATGTTGAAGCAAGTTTATAATTCATGAAAATAATTTTTATTTCCAAATGATAGAAATTTTATGCGTTTCATGTGATTGTTACACTAATAAATAAAAAAAAAATATAATGATGAAACAAACATACTTAAGGGCTGGCAAAATTCAGAAATTTTCCCACCCTTCTCGATTCTCAACCCGTTTCTGTCTCGAATTTTCTCGTTCCGAACTTTTTTCGACCCGATCAATTTCGGGATCGGAATAAGCAACTCTACCCGACGAGATTTTCGACCCGACCCGAATATATTAGTAATATTTTTAATTAAAAAAATAAATTTTTTTAATAATTTTTGTTTTATAATTATCTACCATATAATTATTTTTTTATATTTATTTTTTTTAATATTAACATTGAGTTATAAATTTTTATTTTGGTTTTTTTATTATTATGAATAATTATATGTTTTTAGTGTATTAATCAAGTAGTTATTTTAATTTATTTATAATGTAAATAGATCTTTTAGTTTTTAATGATTATATACCAAAAAATTTTAATTTATTTGAGTTTCTTCATAACATTTTTTTAAAAAAACATATTTTTCATAGAAATTTTTTTTAAAAAAATATTGTTCGGGATTATCCTTTCTCGACACGACGGGATCCCGAACATTCGGGCCCCGACACTTTTCGGGTGCAGGATCGGTAGAAAAAAATATCTCAATTCTAATCGAGACGAAAATCGGATAAGGGAGTTACGGGACGGGTCCCGACCCGATCCCACCCCTAAACATACTCGTCATCATTAAACATGTTTTTAATCTTTGAACGCAGCAAAACGAAGAGACTATAAATGCAAAAATCATTACACAAATTGCATTCCATGTCACCAAATTAAGATAACTTTTCCAACAACCGACAGAATAAATAAAAAAAAAAAAGCCATTCGCCCACAGGGCAGGGCAGGGCAGGGTGGGGAAGGGCAAAAATACCTTCATCCTGATAAATGTTCATGTTCAGTCTTGATGAAAAGAAGATTGACTTTCACCAAGATTTCAACAAGCTGCCATACCGGATTCTCATTTGTATATAAGGGCGTCGCGTCCTGGTCCAACACCAATGTAATGGATGGGAACACCAATAAGTTCTTCTATCCGTTCGACATACTTACGAGCAGTCTCCGGAAGTTTGGAGTACTCTCTGACAGAAGAGATATCACATTGCCACCCAGGTAAGACTTCATATTCAACCTAATCAAAGTTATAGAAATGTGAATGATTGGTATATCAAAAGAGGGGTGGAGATGAGTAACTTTCGTGGAAGAGAAATCCTTGAAGATTTAGTTTCTCGTATTCTACAGGTGGTATTGCATTCATGTTGCTACTGGAATGACGACACATCCACTAAATTAGCTTCCAAAATTTCGTTCTAGGGAAATGAAGATGGGAGATATAGGGAATGAGGGAACATGGCCGAGTCCAAATAATAAATAAAACGAAAGAAACACAAAATGGGCTAGAAAATGTATAGTCCGACATGATACACGGAGATAGATATTTATGATAGGATAACTAATTTAAATTTAAAATGATACACACTAAAGCCCAAACGGGATAAAATGTGGAGGTTCAAATATGGGGTAAAAAAATAAATTAAAATGTACCTGTATTTGCTCCAAAGTCCGGAGGTCAGAAGGAAATGATTGAACTTCAGTGCCATCTCTCTGCTTGTACCTAATACCCAACTGAATCTCTGATAGATCTGACAATACATCAAGCTTGGTGAGGTTCAAAGAAGAGAATCCATTTATCTGACAACAGTATTTCAGCGCAACTATGTCAAGCCAGCCACAACGACGAGGTCGGCCAGTTGTTGTGCCAAACTCCTGTCCAGCGAACCTAAGCAGATCACCACCTTTACCCAATATTTCTGTTGGAAAAGGACCTGAACCAACTCGTGTAGTGTATGCTTTGACCTGCACAACAGTTGAGAAATATAAATGTAAGATGAGCAAATAGAATTTAACGTGTTTCGATACTATGAACGTGTGTTTGACAACTGAAACTCAATTTTTGGCTACACCTCTTGAAACTACTAGATATTCCTACAAGTTATCCTTAAATTTCAAGGAAATACGAATAGGACTGAGTATGTGTCAGGAGAACCGATCAAAACTATAAATAGTGGTAATGGTGAAATGCATTTCAATCATAGAACAGTTAATGTACCACATTTATATCAAACACACGAGACAGTAGCTCGCGAGCTACATTTCAATGATATCCACATGAACAACTACACAAGACAGTAGGGACAATTGTTGCTTCGAAACAAAAATATCAATTGTTTCAAATGAACAGTAGTAAGAAATGTCATATGAGCAACATTGAAAAAAGCCCACTTACCACCCCTACAAGATCACCAACAACTCTCGGGGCAATACCAAGACCAGTGCAGATTCCACCGGCAGAAGGACTAGAGGAAGTGACAAAAGGGTAAGTCCCAAAGTCAATATCCAACATGGTTGCCTGACCACCTTCAACCAAAATCTTTTGTTTCTGCAATATAGCATCATTCATGAAATGCACGGTATCTGTGACAAAGGGCTCCAACCTCTCCGCATACTTCTTGTACTGTTCCAATTCTTCCCTGAGCATGTCAGGGCCATAGTTAAATCCTCGGAATCTCGATGCAGCATCAGATAGTAAAAGGTCGAGTTTCTGAGGAAAAGTGTCCATGTGCCTCAAGTCCCTAACTCTTATACCAATCCGATTAGCCTTGCTTGAATAGCAAGGTCCAATTCCTCTCCTTGTAGTACCAATAAACGATTTAGCAAGCTCAGCTTCTCTAAGCCCATCTACCACTTGATGAAAATCAAATAACAAGTGAGCCCGATCGGATACCAGGATCCTTCCTTTGCAAGAGACTCCATTAGATTCAAGACCATCTATTTCTTTGAATAATCCAGGCAGATGCACTACTACTCCATTACCAATCACACAAATAGTTCCCTCATTGAGGATACCAGAGGGGACAAGGTGAAGTGCAAATTTCTTGCCTTCTGAATTGTAAATAGTGTGTCCAGCATTAGCTCCACCCTGACATTGAATGGTTATCAAAGTTGACGAACAAACAACCACAACAATGAAAAGAGACCTACTAAGTGTACAATTTGCATGCGATTTATTTTAGCAAAATAGAATCAAAGTCCCGCTAAACTAACTACAGGTTCTCTCATTTCCCCTGTGCATAAAAATTTTTGTCAATCCAGAAAAATTGTGTAGGGGGGAAAGCAATATAAGGGCAACATACAAAATAATTGACACATCAAGTTGATAGTCATGCCATCCATCTCTTTACTCAAGAGAAAGCACTCAAAGAGAGGATCAAAAAAGCATGTCTCCGGATTTTGAGTTAGCTATCAAGTGATTCAAGGGAAACACCTTGGCTGTATAGCCTGTATCAATATATTCTTCCCAACAACCATTGAAACAAATTCAAAAATTAGGAGCTAAATGTTTCCAGAGGGGAACACTGTTGCCAACAATACTCTCTGAGGCAGAGACAGGAAGGGAGATCAGAAATCTTTTATGCTTAATTTTCCCAAAAAGATAAATTCCAGTCCCCAAGAAAGACCATTTGATCGAGCATAAACAAAAATCCTACGCATTCATTCAAACTTCCTGAGCATATTCAACAGCTGATCGAGAAAGACTTAACAAAAACTAAGATTTCTCTGGAACTACAATTCCGTAATTTCCGGTGTTTCTACAGAAAACGTGGTTGAATTGCATAAACTAGCTGCATAATAGTCCATTTTACATCATTATTTACAATTTGTATTGCAATTTAAATACATTTTATAAAGAAGAGCAAATCTGTAAAACAACAATATTTTTGCTTTCATCCACAAGTCTACGTCAATAATGTGTGTACCTGACAACGAGCAACAATATCGAAGTGCTTAGCCAAGATATCAACGAGCTTCCCTTTCCCTTCGTCTCCCCATTGACAGCCGAGAACGCCGGAGACCTGACTCAGTGATCCAATCCGACTCAGCCCAGAGTCTGACTCGCTGGTGCCTTGTTCAATTACAGCAGAGGCGTTATTCCCGGAGGAGCAGACAATCGAAGAACCAATCGATTTGTGCTGCTTAACTGGAAGTGAAAGGGGAGGGAGGTGGCCGCAGAATTTCACCGAGCTAGGGACGGATGGGGTGGAGGAGATGGAAAAGGAGGTGGAGTCCAGCATGATGGGTGAGGAGAGGTTCATGGCGTCGGCAGCCGTAACAGACGCGGCGGTATAGTTGTATGATTCCGCCGGTCAAGACTAGTAGGAGTGGAGTCGGAAATTATAACCTAGGGTTGAGGCGTTGAGTGAGTCCTGAGAAGTTTAATTTTGTTGGGAATTTTTTTTTTAATCTGTACCATAAATAAATAAATAAAATCATGTTTATGCTTCTGTTTTTTTCGATTTACAAATTTTTATGAAATTTATTTGTTAAGTATTTATAACTACTATTGATTATCTTCAAAAAAAAAAAAATAAGTGTCCTTATAAATATGTCATTATAAGCAGAGACGTCAAAATAGGTTAGTTTCGTTGGGTTTAGGGGTGTCAATTCGGAAAGGTCGAGTAAGTTCGCGTCGGGTTGACAAAAATAATTCTAAAAAATTCGCCAACCCGACCCCGACCCGAACCCGAACCAAACCAAAAATGTCCAACCCGAACCCGAACCCGGCTAACCCGATTAACCAGAACCAACCCGATTTTATTTTTTTTAATTTTTTTAAAAAATAATCAAATAAAAATTCAAAACACACAATAATAATATTAATATTTAATTTAATCACATAATAACAAAATCTAAGCTTATATATAATTTAAATTTGAAATTTTAGTTGTAGAAAATTTAAAGTATAATTATTACAAAAAAATAAAAATTGTGCAAAATAAACATTAAATGATGAAAATTTATTATATCAATATACAATAAATTTTTTTTTTTCAAATATACAACGTATAAAAATGTAGTAAATCTATCTTAATTTTATATAAAAAATTATAATAATTAAAAGTTTCGGGTCATTTCGGGTCAACCCGAACCCGATTAATTTTTTCGGGTTAGATTTCGGGTCAACCCGATTCGACCCAAACCCAAAACCCCAAACCCTAACCTGATATTTTTTCGGTCGACTCGTGTGGATTGACGGGTTGGGTTGAGTTTTGACACCCCTATTTGGGTTGATTGACACCGTTATATCCCTACCCACCAATTGGCGTCCAGCCTAATGGTGGTTTGAGGGTTGTGGGTCAGCCCACTTCGACCCGTCACATTACACGTTAACCCGTCGGATTAACCCGTCCCGTCACCTAAAATAGGTAAGTTGGGTTGGTGTTTTTTCAACCCGCCTAAAAGATAGGCCGACCCGCCTTGTCCCGCCTAATGAGGATTGCAGCAAATTGTGTGTCGGTCCGTCCCGCTAACTCATGTTGACACCTCTAACTATGGTAGTGTTTGAGAGAACTTCTAAAAAGCACTTCTCAACTTTTCTTTAACAAAATTTTGATTTTTTTTGAAATTTTTTAAAGAAAAAGTTGAAAAGTGTTTGGATTAAATTTTTTAATGGAAGGGGTAATAGTAAGATGAGTAATAATGTTTGGAGGTTGCTCGTTATTTCTAGATTTATCTGAATTTTTTGTTAATTGTGATAAACCTCGATGGAGGTAAACGTAATTGATCTAATTTTAAATAATTTATGTTGTAAACGTGTGAACAGAAAATCTGGATTTGAGAGATAGATAGGTCAGGTTACAAAAGTCAACTAAAAAAAATACCTTCTTTAAAACAAAGTGTTTTTTTCTTAAAAAATGAAGTGTTTGGTTAAAAAGATGTTTTAAAAAAGCATTTAAAAATATTTTTTTAATAAAAGTTAAAATATGTGGCCTTTTTACTTCAGCTTACAAATTTTAATAAAATAACTTTTCAGCATTTATCGAACGTCAAAACAATATTTTTTTTAATAAAATCACTTTTAAAAAGTAAAAAAACTGAACTTATTTAACAATTTTTTTAAAAAATTATACTTATAGGTTCTATACCTAATGGTAATTGAGATCCTATGCACAGACACTGTTATTTAAAAAAAAATCTACATGATTTGATTTATTTGTCTTTTATCGTTATCGTTGATTTGTGCACAACTAATCTGAAACGACCCTAACTCTATAATAAATAAATAAATATGCGGAATTTTTTTTTTTTTTTTTTTATATATACTTACTAAAAATAATATGCACATATATGCCCATACATACATGCACAGAATAAAAAGATTTAAAATAAATAAATAAATAACTTAAATAAAATTTGCATTCTTTAAATAAAATAAATATTTGAGTCAAATATTTAATTAAAAATACTGCATAAGAAAAATGATGTAAAATTTGCATGCACTGAAAATATTCAAATAAAATATTCAAAACCACAACCACTGAAAATATAATTAAAAAGTGTAACATGCTGACATAATTAAAACATGCAATGTGACTCAGACATCTATCACGGTCACGGGGTCACTGCATGTCCGCTCATATGTCCTCGCCGCCGGTAGGAGCTACATCCTCCTCTACGAACTCACCTGCACCATACCAGTGTAGTGAGCCTAGAGGCCCAACATGCTAACATAACAAGGGTTTAAAATAATTTAAATCACTTTGATACTAATACATAACATATACATGAATGAGCATGCTTAAAAATATCATGGCATAAACATAACTTAAATTAACTTAAATAACATAATACATAAACATGGTTGAGCAGTTAAATTTCTAACATCGCATGGTTGTATCCGTAGTGTAACCTTAAATCATACATTAAATACTGATCAGCGTGGAAACCAACGTACGTGGCGGTGACGAATCACCTCTTAAATTGGCAGTAAACTGCCCTTCAATAGTTCACATATGGGGACGAATCCCTCTTAAATTGTTACACTACTTCAACTTTCAACATAAAATATTTTATTATTGTTCAACCTTAAACATTTAATTATGCATAAAATTATTTCATGAATGCATGTACTTAATTAAAAAAAATGTGTGTCCTTCATATATATTTAATTTAATTTCTTACTAACATATAAATATTAAAAATAACTTCAATGCATAAAAATAATTAAATATATAATCAGGACACATGCAAATTTCTCATGGATTGTACTGGACTGCTGGCCCTAAACTCTCAAGCCCATTTACTTAAATATGGCCCATTAACACAGAGACTGGCCCATTAACACACTTAAGCCCAATAAAATTATTCTAAGCCCAATTAAATTAATTAAAGCCCATTAAAACATTCTAGGCCCAATAACAACTTAAACTGGCCCAATGGGCCCAAAAGCTCAAAGACTGGCCCAATAACTTTCATGGGCCCTAAAGCCCATAAAAATTAGTGGGCTCACTTAATTAAAATTATTTAAGCCCAAATAATTAAATTCAACCCAAAAATAATTAAATGGAGCCCAATTAAATTTTGAGATTTAATTAGGCTCATTAAACCATTAATTAAACTAAAAACTTAAAAATAAAAATACCCGAGCCCAACTAACTTAACCCACTAACTTCCAGACCCGACCCGAACCCAAGACCCGACCCGGACCAGCCCTGAAACCCTAAACCCGAACTGCCCTACCCGACCTTCCTTCGGCCGTGAGCAGCAGGCCTTCATGGCCTGCTGCCGGCCAGCTCCAGCCACCCCTGGCCGGAGCACTGCCGCCCAGACGTAGCCCACGTCTGGGCGGTGCTAACCTACCGTGGCTCAGCCCGAGCCACAGTCCCTACCTCCAACCCGAAGGCCTCTTCCATCGAACCCTAAACTGCACCCCCTTGGACCATCATCGAACCAACGTGCCTCAGCCCCCTTCCAGCCCAAACCAGCCGAACCACACCAACCTAAGGACCCTAAGGAACCCCCTTCAACCTCTGACCAGCAGCCATACAAGACATGAAGCAAGAAAACGTGAACATGGAAGAATAACATGAACAAGGTGCATCCCAATCAAAACTAAACGATTTTTTTCTGAAATTTTCTTGAGTAATTCTCATGCATACACACGCACACTATTAACCACTGATATGACACGAAAGTAGGGAAAGAATCATGCCTTGCACCGAAGAAATCGATTGAGCAACGTACGTAGAACGTTTCCGGGACGACGGGACGACGAACACTCGAAGTTTCGAAGGAACTCGGCTATGAAACCCCCTTGGAGATGTCTGGCCGAAGAAGATGATGAAGATGGTGGGGTGAGGCGGCTGAGGCTTAGGGTCGATGGGTTTGGGGTAGATTAGGTTAAGTTTTTAATAAAATAGGTTTTTAGGAAATTAAATATATTAATAAGGATTTTAATATATATAAAATATATAACTTAAAAATCTAATTAAGAAAAGAAATCTGATAAATAACTTAAAATATCTTAAAAATCCCGAAATATCAAATTAATGGAATTTTAAAAATACTAAAAAGTCAATATTTTGGCTTATTTTAAATAAAATGGACTCCTAAAATTATATAAAATTAAATACTAAAAATTTTGAGGCAATAAAACTCAAAATAATATTTTTGGGCTCTAAAAATGCTCATGGAATAAATTGGCTAGAAAGTTGTCATCTCGTCCGTCCACGGTCCCGTCTACGCGATCAAAACAATTAAAATACTAAAAATCGTAAAATCACTAATTATGGGTTAAATGTTTAAAAAAATAAATTAAATCATGCACAAATAATTCACATAATTATTTAACCCATAAATCTAAAATTTAAATAATTAAATACCCTAATTATGCATGCGGATTTACGTATTTAAAATACCGGGTGTTACAATTCTTCCCCCCTTAAATTGAATTTCGTCCTCGAAATTTAAAGTACTTACCCGAACAACTCCAGGTAGCGAGTCCTCATGTTTGCCTCGGTCTCCCAAGTAGCTTCCTCCTCTGAGTGATTCAGCCACTGGACTCTGACCATCGGTATGACCCGCGTCCTAAGCCTCCGCTCCTCCCTAGCCAAGATCCGCACTGGCCTCTCCTCATACACTAGATCTGGTGGCAACTGCAAGGGCTCGAAATCCAACACATGCGACGGGTTAGAGACATATCTCCGAAGCATGGATACATGGAAAACGTTGTGCACTGCCGCTAGCCCCGGTGGTAGAGCTAAACGGTAGGCCAACGTGCCAAATCTCTCCAAGATCTCGAATGGCCCTATATACCTCGGATTAAGCTTGCCTCTCCGGCCAAAACGCACTACTCCCTTCATAGGTGACACCTTCAGAAATACGTGATCACCTACAGCGAACTCCAAATCTCGTCGTCTGGCATCTGCATAACTCTTCTGACGACTCTGAGCAGTCATCATCCGATCTCGAATCTGAGTCACAATGTCAGCTGTCTGCTGCACAATCTCAGGACCCAGTAAAATCCGCTCACCAACCTCATCCCAATGCACAAGAAATCTGCATCTCCTCCCATACAATGCTGCATAAGGAGCCATACCTATAGACGACTGAAAACTGTTGTTATAGGTAAACTCCACTAATGGCAGTCTAGTCTCCCAAGAGCCCCGAAAATCAATGACACAAGCTCTCAGAAGATCCTCGAGAACCTGGATCACTCTCTCAGACTGACCATCTGTCTGGGGATGAAATGTTGTGCTGAACAAAAGTCTAGTCCCCAATGCTGTGTGCAGACTCTTCCAAAACGCAGATGTGAATCTCGGATCTCTGTCTGACACAATAGACACTGGTATGCCATGCAGTCTAACAATCTCTCTGATGTAAAGCTCTGCATACTGTGTCAAAGAATAAGTAGTCCTCACCGGCAAGAAATGAGCTGACTTGGTGAGTCTATCCACAATCACCCAAATCGCTGTGCAACCTCTGGCACTCCTCGGTAAGCCAACCACAAAATCCATCGTAATATTCTCCCATTTCCATTCCGAAATAGGAAGAGGTCTAAGAAGTCCTGCTGGACGCTGATGCTCTGCCTTGACTTGTTGACAAGTCAAGCACTCTGACACCACTCTCCCGATGTCACTCTTCATTCCGGGCCACCAATACAATAGCTGCAAATCTTTGTACATCTTCGTACTTCTGGGGTGAATGGAGTACGGAGATGTGTGAGCCTCTGCTAAAATCTCAGCTCTCAACTGATCGACGTTCGGTACCCACATCCTACCACGGTACTGAACGATACCATCCACCACTGTATACAAGAGGTTACCCCTAGCCTTATCTCTCTGTCTCCATCGCTGCAACTCCTCATCAGTAGACTGTCCATCCCTAATCCGATCTCGTAGAACTGGCTGCACCGTCAACACTGACAAGCTCGGTGCATGACCACTCGGATAACACTCCAAGTCAAATCTCTGAATCTCGCTCTGTAGTGGTAACTGTACGGTCAAACATGATACCACTGACGACTTCCGACTCAAGGCATCGGCCACTACATTAGCTTTACCCGGATGGTAGCTAATGTCACAGTCATAGTCCTTCACCAACTCCAACCATCTGCGATGTCTCATGTTCAACTCCTTCTGTGTGAAGAAGTACTTGAGACTCTTGTGGTCTGTGAAAATCTTGCACTTCTCGCCATACAGATAGTGCCTCCAGATTTTCAAAGCGAAAACCACTGCTGCTAACTCCAAGTCATGCGTCGGGTAATTCTGCTCATGAACCTTCAGCTGCCTCGACGCATACGCAATAACCTTACCACAGTGCATAAGCACTGCGCCTAAACCTAGTTTAGACGCGTCGGTGTACACCACTAACTCCTCGTGTTGTACTGTCATCGCTAACACTGGTGCAGTAGTGAGTGCTTCCTTCAGCTGATCGAAGCTCCTCTGACAGTCTGAACTCCAGATAAACTTCGCATTCTTTTTGGTCAAGGAAGTCAAGGGTACTGCAATAGAGGAAAAACCCTTGATGAACTTCCTATAATACCCTGCCAAACCCAAGAAACTGCGAATCTATGAAGCATTCTTCGGAATACCCCAATTCTGCACTGCCTCAACCTTAGACTGATCAACTGCAATCTCATCCCTCGAAATAATGTGGCCAAGAAATGCCACCTGCTCAAGCCAAAACTCGCACTTGCTGAACTTGGCATACAACCGATGCTCCCTCAAAGTCTGCAAGGCTGTCTGAAGATGCTGTCTATGCTCCTCGATGCTCCTAGAATAGATCAAAATATCATCAATGAAGACTATGATGAACTGATCTAAATACGGCTGAAAGACTCGGTTCATGAGATCCATGAAAACCGCTGGAGCATTGGTCATCCCAAATGGCATCACCAAGAACTCGTAATGCCCATATCGTGTCCTGAAAGCAGTCTTAGACACATCTGCATCTCTAACACGCAACTGATGATAACCAGATCGCAGGTCGATCTTGGAGAACACCGAAGCTCCCTGCAACTGGTCAAATAAATCCTCTATCCTCGGCAGTGGATACTTGTTCTTCACTGTGACCCTGTTGAGCTCTCGGTAATCGATGCACAATCTCATACTGCTATCCTTTTTCTTCACAAATAACACCGGAGCTCCCCACGGAGAAAAACTAGGACAAACAAAGCCTTTCTCTAACAACTCCTGAATCTGCTCCTTCAACTCTTTCATCTCGGTAGGAGCAAGTCTGTACGGTGCCTTAGAGATAGGCACGGTGTCTGGCACTAAGTCGATGCTGAACTCCACATCTCTCACTGGTGGAATTCCTGCAACATCCTCCGGAAAGACATCCGAAAAATCACGAACCACCTCTATCTCTGATAATGATCTGCTAGATGGTGCTGAAGTCGTGACGATACTCGCTAGAAACCCCTGGCAACCCCGTCTCAACAGCTTCCTCGCCTGAATAAGAGATATCACCTGAGGAATATCACTGTTCTGAGATGCATGAAAAGTGAACGGGTCGCCTACTGTAGGTCTCACTGACACTGATCTCCGACGAAAATCAATCGAAGCTCCATTGACTGTCAACCAGTCCATACCCAAAATCAAATCGAATCCACTCAATGGCAAAACCACCACATCTGCTCGAATGGAGTGTCCCTGCAGCTCCAACTCCAGTCCTCGAATAACCTTCGAGGTAGAAATAATCTGCCCTGACGGCATAGTAACATCATACCCACTGTCAATACTCTCAGGTGTGATGCCTACCCGCCTGATAAACTCCAAGGAGATAAACGAATGCGTAGCCCCTGAATCTAGCAACGCAAACGTGGAGTTGCCTCCAACTAGAATTCTCCCTGCACGCAGAAAATTCCCAACAATTTCATACCACTACTAAATTTTCCCCAACGAGTCACTACTAATTCTTAATTCTAATCACAAGTAAAACATGCTTCCTATTCTAACATGCAGTTAAATAACCCAAATTAACAACAATTCCAAAATAAAGACAAAATTTTAACCAAAGGAAAATTATTAAAATGTTAGGGGTAAAATATACCGGTGATCAAGGAGGTGTCTGGATCTACCTCCTTGGCCTGCATCACAAACACTCTACCAGCGGTGTTTTTCTTCCTCGGACAGTTAGCTATCTGATGCTCTGGCTCCCTACAGTGGTAGAAAACTCCTGCTCCCAATAGACAAGGTCCCGAATGCATCTTCCGACACTTCGGGCAAGTAGGATAACCTATGGCATTAGGGGCCCCGCCCCTCTGCTGCTGTGGCCTCTGCTGCTGCGGCCTCTGCTGCGGATTCGGGCCCTTAGCCGGCCCTGTAAACTGCTTCTTCGCAGGAGGCTGCAAAGATGGTCGCTGATACACAGCCTGAAACTGCCTCTTCCCCTGCTACTCCCTCTGGATCTCTCTCCGACCCTCCTCGGAACGCAAGGCTCTACTGACTGCAGACTCATAAGTAAGGACGTCTGTCATGCGAACATCATGCTTGATATCCGCCCTCAAACCCTCCACAAACTGCCTCAACTTCTCTGGTGGACTATCTGAAATCAGAGGCACAAAGCGACAGCCCCTCTCGAACTGGCTCACATACTCGACCACTGTCTTGTCCCCCTGACGGAGACTCATAAACTCCCGGATCATGCGACTGCGCACATCCTCAGTGAAGTACTTGGCATAGAAGATACGCCTAAACTCTGTCCATGTCAGTGTAGGAAGGTGAACTCCCCTGGCAGCACCCTCCCACCAAAGCGCTGCGTCACCCCTCAGCATGTACGTCGCATTCTTCTTGGTCAAGGAAGTCAAGGGTACTGCAATAGAGGAAAAACCCTTGATGAACTTCCTATAATACCCTGCCAAACCCAAGAAACTGCGAATCTCTGAAGCATTCTTCGGAATACCCCAATTCTGCACTGCCTCAACCTTAGACTGATCAACTGCAATCTCATCGCTCGAAATAATGTGGCCAAGAAATGCCACCTGCTCAAGCCAAAACTCGCACTTGCTGAACTTGGCATACAACCGATGCTCCCTCAAAGTCTGCAAGGCTGTCTGAAGATGCTGTCTATGCTCCTCGATGCTCCTAGAATAGATCAAAATATCATCAATGAAGACTATGATGAACTGATCTAAATACGGCTGAAAGACTCGGTTCATGAGATCCATGAAAACCGCTGGAGCATTGGTCATCCCAAATGGCATCACCAAGAACTCGTAATGCCCATATCGTGTCCTGAAAGCAGTCTTAGATACATCTGCATCTCTAACACGCAACTGATGATAACCAGATCGCAGGTCGATCTTGGAGAACACCGAAGCTCCCTGCAACTGGTCAAATAAATCCTCTATCCTCGGCAGTGGATACTTGTTCTTCACTGTGACCCTGTTGAGCTCTCGGTAATCGATGCACAATCTCATACTGCCATCCTTCTTCTTCACAAATAACACCGGAGCTCCCCATGGAGAAAAGCTAGGACGAACAAAGCCTTTCTCTAACAACTCCTGAATCTGCTCCTTCAACTCTTTCATCTCGGTAGGAGCAAGTCTGTACGGTGCCTTAGAGATAGGCACGGTGTCTGACACTAAGTCGATGCTGAACTCCACATCTCTCACTGGTGGAATTCCTGCAACATCCTCCGGAAAGACATTTGGAAAATCACGAACCACCTCTATCTCTGATAATGATCTGCTAGATGGTGCTGAAGTCGTGACGATACTCGCTAGAAACCCCTGGCAACCCCGTCTCAACAGCTTTCTCGCCTGAATAAGAGATATCACCTGAGGAATATCACTGCTCTGAGATGCATGAAAAGTGAACGGGTCGCCTACTGTAGGTCTCACTGACACTGATCTCCGACGAAAATCAATCGAAGCTCCATTGACTGTCAACCAGTCCATACCCAAAATCAAATCGAATCCACTCAATGGCAAAACCACCACATCTGCTCGAATGGAGTGTCCCTGCAGCTCCAACTCCAGTCCTCGAATAATCTTCGAGGTAGAAATAATCTGCCCTGACGGCATAGTAACATCATACATTGGATTTTCCTGGATAATATTTAATCTCGCAATCAAAATCTTTCAGTAAATCTAGCCATCTACGCTGTCTCATATTCAATTCTGATTGCGAAAACAAATATTTCAAACTTTTGTGATCAGAAAAGATTTCAAACTTCTTACCATAAAGATAATGTTGTCATATCTTCAATGCAAAGACAATAGCGGCAAGCTCCAAATCATGGATAGGATATCGAGTCTCGTGTGGCTTCAACTGTCTCGAAGCATAAGCGATAACATGCCCTCGCTGCATAAGCACACAACCCAGACCCCTGTGAGAAGCATCACAATAGACAACAAAATCACTCGTACCTGATGGAATCGTCAAGACAGGTGCACTTGCAAGCCTTTTCTTCAACTCCAAGAAACTAGTTTCACACGCTTCAGTCCAGACATATGGCTTATTTTTCTGAGTTAATTGCGTAATAGGCTTCGCAATGCTGGAAAAATCTCTGATAAAGCGTCTATAATAACCTGCCAAGCCCATAAAACTTCGTATTTCTGGCACTGATGTAGGTCTCGGCCAATTCAGTACAGCCTCTACCTTGCTTGGATCCACTGAAATCCCATCACCTGAAATAATATGCCCAAGAAATACAACTTTCTGCAACCAAAACTCACATTTCGATAACTTGGCATATAATTTCTCATTTCTCAAAGTCTGTAAGATGATTCTGAGATGTTCAGCATGATCATGCACATTCTTGGAATATATCAAGATATCATCGATAAAAATAATGACAAAGTCATCCAAGTATTTCTGAAATACCCGATTCATCAATCCCATAAATACTGCAGGAGCATTGGTTAAAACAAAAGGCATGACAATAAATTCATAATGTTCATACCTTGTTCTGAAAGAAGTTTTAGGAATATCTTCATCTCTTACCCTTAGCTGATGATATCCGGATCGTAAATCAATCTTTGAATAGATAGCCGAACCCTGTAGCTGATCAAACAAATCATCGATTCTAGGCAATGGATATTTATTATTTATGGTTACCTTTTTCAATTGCCGATAATCTATACATAATCGCATTGAACCATCTTTTTTTCGTACAAACAGTACCGGAGCGCCCCAAGGTGAAACGCTCGGCCTAATGTACCCTTTAGCCAATAAATCTTCCAACTGATCCTTCAACTCCTTCAATTCAATAGGTGCCATTCTGTAAGGAGCTTTGGATATTGGTTGCGTACCTGGCATTAACTCAATACTGAAATCTATCTCTCGGACTGGAGGTAAATCAGGAATTTCATCAAGAAATACATCAGCAAATTCATGCACAACTGGAATATCTGTTACTGCTGGACTGGATTTCAATACATCGATTGCATATATCAGAAATCCTTCTGCACCTCTCTGTAATAAACGGGTCATAGATAACAGAGATATCAAAGGGATCTTGGCTCGAGAACCTTTACCATAGAATTTCCATTCAGATGCCATGTTTGGTCTAAATCTGACCACTTTCTGGAAACAATCTACAGTCGCCCTATACTTGGTTAACATGTCTATACCGATAATACAATCGAAATCTGATAATCCAAGTACTATACAATCTATATCAATCACATTCCCGTCATATTGCAAAGCACAATTTCGAATAATTCGAACAGATATAATACTTTCACCCAAAGGCGAAGAAATAGAAATCACAGTAGGCAATGGCTCAGACGATAAAGAATGCATCATAACAAATTTTTCAGATATGAATGTATGTGATGCACCTGTATCTATCAAAACAGAGGCAGGATAACCATAAATAGAGCAGTTACCTGCTATGACATCGTCAGGTGCTGCCTGTGCCTGCTCCTCAGTCAATGCAAACACTCTTGCCTATTGCCTAGGAGGTTGAGTCATAGTTTGGCTTCCTCCTGCTCTAGTCTGTTGCTGAGGCTGAAATGAATGCACTGATTTTCTTTCTACCTGAGGTGCTGGTCGAGAAGAACTTGCACCAGTTGTTCTTTGAGGACACACCTTGGCATAATGACCTGGTTGGCGACAGATATTGCAATTACCTAACACACCTCTGCACTGATCAGTAGCATGTCGTCCACCACACTTACCACAAAATACTCCTGACTCACCAGTTCTCTGCCCTGTACCAAACTGTCTCTGTCCACTAGAACTGGAAAACTACTGCCTGCCTTCTTGAATTGCTTCCCTTTCGGCCTGAATCTAGAATTCTTTCTGCCACTGCTTTCTCACTCAAATCTGGGAGATGGTTGCTGAAACTGTGGCGGATTTTGTGGAACTGATGCTGATACAAGTTGTGGAGATGGCTGTGGAAGAAATGGTGTTCCTTTTTGTCGCAATAAGCCTGCTTCTGCTCCCTTAGCTTTATTCAAGGTGTCAGCAAAAGTATTGGGTCGTCCACTGTTCACCAAAGTAAACACATCTGGATTGAGGCCATTAATAAACTGATCTGCCATGGCTTCATCAGTCGCTGCTATATGTGGAGCAAACTTCAAAAGACTTGAAAATTTGGCCACATATTCTTCGATATTCAAGTTGCCTTGCCTCAGATTGGCAAATTCAGCACCCTTATCCTTCCTGTAGGAGACTAAAAAGAAACGTTGATAGAATTCAGTTTTAAAGACATTCCAAGTGATAGTCGTACCTCGTTGTTCCAACGCCCGTTTTGTAGTAATCCACCAACTCTTGGCAACTTCATGAAGTTGATGTATTACCAGTCTGATACAACGATCATCGGTATAATCAAGTGACTCAAACAACTGTTCAATGTCTTCTAACCAATTCTCACAGTCTACTGAGTTTTCTGTTCCTTTCAGTTTTGGCGGTTTGAATGACTGAAATCGCTTCAACAGTGTCTCCATCGGAGTAGCAGTAGCATCCATAGAATCAGCCGATGTACTACCCTGTGCATTTGGAGGTTCATCAACTGGCGGTGGTACTGGTGCTGGTTCGGCCTGGGGAACCACTAATGGATGTCTAATGGTCGGTGCTTTACGGGGAGGCATATCTGATTGTCAAACAGATTAGTGCATAAACAATATCATATTCAGCAATTTATTTCATCCTTCTCTGATAAGCATGCTCATGCGTTCTCATGAGAATTCAGGTTCTGACTGAGGATACTCTGGAATACAATTGCATATATAGCATGCAATATCAATGAAAGCACATAATCATGCACTCACATAAATCTTGCAATATAAAGCATGCTAGCATATACTGCACATAATCAGATACATGTAATCTCATGCAATATCAAACAATCAGACAGACTCAATCTACCCCGCTCATCAACTTCTATCTAAATCCAGAAACTTACGCTCTCATACCACCTGTTGTGGGGACCTCGGGAGCTAATCAAATCTTATAGGGCGATTAATAACTAAAACTAGTTAATCTGCAATACCGGATAATTGGCGACGCAAAACCTTACAATTGGCGACACAAAAATACGTCGCAAAAAGATCAACAATTTTTATTTTTTTAAAAAAAAAAATCTGACGCGCGGGCGCGCCTAAGGCTCGGGCCAAGGCACTCAAAGTGCCTTGCTTAGGCGCGGCCGCGCCTCCTGGCTGAGCGAGCGCGCCTAGGCCTTGGGTACCACTCCTAAATAGCTGAAAAATGAAGGTTTTGCCCCTGTTTTGAATCTCAAACACCATCTAACATTACAAACATGAATCATGCTTCAAAATCTAAACAAAATCATGCATAACCATGAGCTAATCAAGCAACAAAACATAGAACTTGATATACAACCCACAAGATCTTACATCCTCTTGTTCTTGACCAACATACATATCTATATGTTCAAAAGTTCCAAGTACTAGACAAACTCAAGTTCAAGATACAAAGGTTGACATCAACTCTACTTCTTATACCCAAAATCACCACATGCTAATCTCTCTTTCGAGCTATTCTTGTCACTTCTGACCAGCTCCTGCCCCACCTATTGCCATGCACACATACAAAACAAAGCAATAGCCAGATACCTCCGATGAGAATAAAATCCCAGTATAAACAACATAAAACGCGAGATAATAAATGTGAATGCAATGCATATGTCAAAATAAGCTATCAATCTGATATCAATAGGATATTGGTTCTTGGAATCCCGAAAAAATAAAATCTTCAACGAACACCAACTCACCCAATCGAGGTGAAGTCAAATACTTTATTTCCTCTGACTTTGGTGCAACTATAGTGAGTCTTCTGACTCTGGAAGTAAGTCTACAGTCCATGCCACTCAACTACAACCCTCCAAACATCATATGCACTCTAGGCTTTTCAACCCTCTGTGCTTTTCACGCTAGAGTTCAAGATGAATGCAACATGTTCTGTATGCATTAAATGCTATAAAACACCTTGAACACTTACTCAATTAAACAAGCAAAGCAATAAAATCATCTAATCACATAAAGCACATAATCAAACAAGTATGTGATTAACAAGGGAATACTCGAGAATCATAGCTGTCTCGAGTGTTCTATCCCATCTGGATTAGTTGTCATTTATACCTTTCAATGTCGAGTCTGAAAATGCTTCAAATCTAAAAACATAACATGATGAACATATATTAAAATTTGCTCAAGTCATGGCTACTTGCTCAATGCAACAACTTCAAACCTTTTTCAAATCCTTCTCGGTTCGAATCGGAGATCTCGAGTTCGGCAACTTTGATATAAAGCTGAGAAATGACATGTAGAGTGACTAACAAGATCAGATGCAACTCAAACCATGCTTCTTTCACTCAACAATCTCAAAGTCTTGATATTTTGCGAATCAACGGCGTAACGGCTAAACACCGGCAATTCAAACGATATTTACATCAATCTACCAAGCCATACCAACCATAATCTCTATCATATCAGCTCAAAAACATAAAAAATCAGTAACATTCAGATATGGTAGTGTTCGAATTCTGCTTTTAAATTCATATAAAATCCGAATGACAGTCTTTTTTCGAACCGTCTGCGAATACATAATCGGTATTAGCTCAGTCACATATATAATCAAAAATAAGAACAACCCATCTTCAACATAAAAATCAAATTTGAGAAAACTCAATAAAATTTGTACCAAAACGTAGCTCTCGGAGCGCTGATCGCAGATATATATTTATCTCTAATTTCTGACGGCCGGATCACGCAAAATCGAAGCTTTTAAGAGACAAAAATGGAGTCTTGGAATGTTGAAATCGAGTTCTGCCTTTCTTCTATTTTCTTCTGATGGTTTCCACGTGCAAAGGAGATAATTCAAGTAAAGAATTAGATAAATATAAGCATATTTGCAGTTTAGTCCCTGAACTTTTGACTATTTGCAATTCAGTCTCCGAAAAAGCGATTTAATTCAATTTCAATCCTTATTTATTTAAGAATATTAGAATTTAATTCTAAACTCTAAATATTCCCAAATTAAATATTCTTGGATTAAAATTAAATAATCCCGGGCCTTACACTTGCCATTGTTATTCCAGGGAGCTGGAGGACCTGATGAAGAGGAATGCTGCTCAAACAATGGGAGATCGCCAGGCTCGAAGCGGAAGCCCGGCTTTTCATGGAATCCTTACTCTTGAACCCAACTACAATGCAGAAATCAGACACTGATTACTTCTTGCGTCTGTAAAATTTGAAGGTTGGAGAGACGTTTCGCAGGCTGAAAAATGAGGAGAAACCCAAGAAAATGGAGAGTCAAAAAGTCCCATCTCATCACCATTAACAAAGTGTGGTTCAATGTCAGGAATGACAACCGAATTTGGTCTGGGTTAAGTAGGTTCCTCAGACGCAGGAAACAAGAAAGATGACGATCTTGAGCTTAAGATCATCAAGTCTTGCACAGATAATGTTCAATTGGGATTGCAGATAATGTTCAATCGGGATCGGTTCAATGAATTGGAGGATTCATTTGAGTATGCATTGCAACTGTTTTTGATTTTCCAAGTAATAATGACGAGTTTCCTGGAACATTATGATTTATGTGCTTATGGTAGTGATTTTATACACAAACACTGCTTAGCACCTTTCTCAACTTCAAAAAGTATCTAATGATTGTCATTGAAGAAAGGCTGATTTGAATGTTAGATTCTTAATGAATTGAAGAGTCAATTTTAAGATGTAAAATTGTAGTTTGAACCAGAAGGCTTTTGTATTGGGTGAGACAAATGTTTTAATTCTGCATTTCTTCTTACCAGTCGACAATGTCACATGGAATACCACATGCTCTAAAGTCTAAACAATGATTTGTGGTTGCAAGTTATGATCACCAAAACTATTTTCGTGAGCGAAAAGTACTCGAATTATACTTTTAATACACGATGAAACATAACAAGATCAAAAGTGAAATAAAAATTAATGTTTTTTCAGGAAAAATAATAATTTGATTTAAAAAGTAATATTTTTTAATCAAATAATAATATAATATAAAATAATATTTTCGATATAAAAAGTAATACTTTTATTGTAAAAATTAATACCTTTGAGATAAAAATAATATATATGATGTCTATCACACGTGATATGTTTATTGTGCATCACAGAGAAGTTTTCTGATTGGAGAATACATTTCGTTTCATCAAAATCATATCGTCCAAAATTGGGACGGCCTATGCTAGCACATGGACTACATCCAACGGTTCTTGTTTTTTGTATTTGAAATATTCATGTGAAATCTTAAATGCAAAAGAAAAAAAAATGGACCGTTACTCCGTTAGATTTCCAATGAGGCAGTATAGACAAAACCTCTAAAAATGTCTTTGACAGACCGTGGACCCTTGGATACAGATCATCAATGGGATCTAAACGTAACAGAATTTATTGTAGAAAACTAATATATGCTTATTTGACTCCAAATTATCACTGTTTATGTGAAAAATATTTGTTTTCATTGCAAAAATATTATTTTTTATATCAAAATATTACTTTGCAAAAAATTGAGAATACCTTGACGACTTAATGACATTCTAATAATTTGTGACTTACTACGGAAACACTAACTTCATACTACATTCTATTAATATTTATAATATGAATGATTGAATATAAAATAAAGTATTATTTTTTCTATGAAAAATATTACTTTTTCGATAAAAAGTACTAGTTTTTCTGTTAAAAGTATTACTTCTAAAATATGCTACTTGACATAAAAAGTATTAGTTTTTCTGTGAAAAATATTAATTGTTTAATAAAAAATATTACTTTTTATGATAAAACTTTTATTTCTAGATTACGTTAATTTGACATAAAAAATATTATTTTTTTGTCAAAAATATTAGTTTTTTCTATTAAAGGTATTATTACCTCTAACGTATGTTAATTGGACATAAAAAGTAAATTTTTTTTTGAAAAATATTAGTTTTGCTGTGAAAAATATTCGTTTTTATGATAAAAGTATTATTTTGTATGTGAAAAGTATTACTTCTAACTAAAGTATGCATATTAAACATAAAAAGTAATACTTTTTATTTTAAAAGTATTATTTTAAGGTCAAAATTATTAATTTTTCCGTTAAAAATATTAATTCTATCGTTTGCATAAAAATATTGCTTTTTTAGTTACAAATATTATTTTTTCTGTGCAAAGTATTAGTTTTTGTGATGAACATATTACTTCTAATGTATGCTAATTTGACATAAAAAAATATTACTTTTTCTGCAAAAAAATATTAATTTTGTTATAAAAAAATATTATATTTTTTGTTAAAAGTATTCCTTCTAACGTATGTGTTTACATGTTATGACAAAATTAATGCATGCTTATTTGACATAATAGTATATGTTTTTATGTCAAAAGTATTACATATTTTGTCAAACGTATTATTTTTTTTGTTAAAAGTATTACTTCAATTGTATGTTGATTTGACATAAAAAAACATTACCTTTTTAGTCAAAAGTATTATTTTTTATGATAAAAGTATTACTTCTAGATTATGATAATTTAAATCATTAATGCGAATCATGAAACATGTTTCTAGCCATCTCAAATGTGTACAACCGAGGTTTTCTCTAGCTCAATATATAAGGTTATAGTGCCAACTCTTTAGATGCTAAGCAAGCATTCAAGAAGTTCAATGAAATGAAAATAATTCTTACAAATTGATCAAATGGTTTCCCATCCGGAAAACTTTTTAGATGTTTAGGTTTAAAAGCAATTTTTCTTAAAATGCTCATATTTTTAGCTTATATTAAATTTGAAATTTTATTCCAAATATTCAAACATCTTGATCTCACGTATTTCTTTATAATAAAATAATGGTATCTAAAAAGAGAATTTCTAAATAAGTTTGAGCTTTTGCAAACACTTGCACTATTGCATTATCATGCGTGTGTTGTTTGTATCCTTCAGTAATGGTAAATGTGATCGGTTTACAAATGAGCTGTCATATTCAAGCCTTGGATCATTGCTTCCCCGTGTATATTAAAGCTAAGACGTACAACACGCCGTTGTTTATGTCAATAAAGCAAAACCTGTGCAGTCAAAATTCAGAAACTGCATTTTTAAGCTCACTCTGCAAAACTCGACTCAACTATAAACAACTGAGAATCTCGACATACCTCTCTGGCCCCAGTCCAAGAGCCGTGCAGATCAACGCCCTCAAAATTGACTTATGAGTCACAACCAAGAAACTTTATCCGTATCCATTCTAGAAGATATGTAAGATATACTAGGACAGCTAGGGAATAGATTGATTTTTTGGTCAAGAAAAGAGCCTTACTGGGGAGAACAAGATTTCTAACCAAGCTTCACGAGCTGTCTGCCACAATTGTCGAACATGATATACGCCATTCGAAAGATCCTCTCTCCATGCTGTGTACTCCTCGGGATATTTCTTCCGGGCATCCATCGCCTCCAAACACTCAACGTGATTTACTAAGTGGATATCGCTGACAGATTTATCAAGTGATGGCTAAATTCATTGGGAAGCAGAGTTGTGTGTGTTGTTGGCATCGATATGCCTGTACTTTACCTTATAACATGTGAGATAGCCATGGTAGCGTCATCAACCGTGACACAAAAATTATAAACAGGATGTCCGTTACTTCTCATAATCACAAAATATTCGTGTGTATCAAAGTTCAAACTTACCTACATGACAATATCAAGAAAAAGTATAACGAAATAAAAAATGTGGTGGAGACAAATGTCACAAGAATCTGGCCAGTATTCAGAAAAGGTATTCTACTAAGTTAGACTTATTCGAGATGTCAAAATTTTATGGATTGTGAAAACGGTATTCCAGTAACTGAGTCTAACGCGTGCTCATTACTTACCCAGTTCTCACAATCCATGGCTGCACCAAAACTCACAAGCAATATCATAACTCTCCATCACCTCACAGTCTATAAAGCATTGAAAATTTTCAGAAAGTTCTAAGACCGTGTTTCGCATTACATTTGCAAAGAAACATTGTTGAGAAACCATTCAACTAAATCAAATAAAATCATATAAATTTACCATACCATTATGATAACTTGATTGTGAGAGTCGACTTTAAATATTGAATGATATGTTCCCGACAAGGTAACATAAATGAGAATAGAATGCTTATACTCTCCTCCAATCTAGCTCTACCTGCCAACCTCGTACACTCCTATTCCTATACATCACTTTTGTCAACCTCAAGTCTCATAGATTTTCCTCAACTCTTACCAAAACTGCAGTAACCAATACATCAAGCCCACACACCAAGATGTCTCTTCTTAAGTTATAAACACATTTACGATCAAGAATCTGACCACTTCACCAACACAATAAAAAAATGAAAAGTTAATAAGATTCCAAAAGAAAAGAAGCTAATACCTGATCAGTTCTTTGGCAATCCCTTCGGACTCTGGTCTTCTTATATTTTTATGCATTCCCACGCTTCCGATAACTGAAAAACCATTAATTCTGTTTTTCCGGCAAACTTGAAGGGTTCTGACAGTACAGATTCCCGCAAAGTGGTGCCGATCAAGACGATATCCTGGGAGGCAGATCATGGAGGCCAACCAAGCTTTATCAACCAATTTTCTACCAATCCCAAAGCGCAAAAAGAAAAATCATACCGACAAAACTTGATCAAAAGGGGGAAAAAAACTAATCTGCTAGAGTCAAAATAGAGAGAAATTTTGACACTCACACGGTAAATCTTTGTTCTTCAATGTTGAAGGCGAGCTTCTCAGTTCGAATCCATCGAAATCGAGATGTTACGATTCGAGATGGAGCCAGGGGCGAGCTTCTCTATTGAAATCGAACACGGGCTATGAAGTTGGCGTGGCATCGATTCGAGAGGATTCAGAGTTCAGGGACGGAGTTAGGGCTCAATAAAGTAGAGAAATAGGATTATAATTTGGGCCAGAACACGGGGCGGGTTGAGTTACAGCAGGTGGGTTGTGGGTCAGACTCCGTCTCACGAAATATGACCCGTGAAACTGTCTCACACAAATGTTTGCCTTGATTCTTCCACTTTCCATATAACCCATCAACCGATGAAATCATTAACCCAAATCCTATTACCCAAATTTCTGTTTTGTTTTGTTTTTTTATTTTTCATTACTTCCATGTACAGTAGAATCTGATCTCTAAATTCTTGAACTTCATTTCTTTTGGATGGGGATTAGGAAGGAAATACATTAAATCACCCAAGTACTCAATAATTTAACCATTTTAACTTAGTCAAACAAATTGAAATTTTTTACAAATATATTAAATAATATTTAGTAATGGAAGCATCCTACCTCATCATATTGCCTATAAAATTTCGTTTTCCTTTTTTAAAAAAATGGGATTCTAGATTTATATAATACTACATTTGAAAAGAATTGGGTTTTGTTCTTTTTTAAAAACAAAAATAAAATTTTTCAAAAAAAAACAAAACAAAAATAAAAAAAAAAATGAATTTGATTTAGGAGTAATAGAGTTAGGCAAGTAGCTTAGCGTAGTTTAGGCGTCAGAAACAATAATTTTTCACAAATTCCACTCGTAATCAGTAATCTGTCTGTAATTTCGTATTTCTTCCCAAATCAAGAACAAATTATTTTCATGTTCATTACATCATTCCTCTTCCGATGTCCAAAACCAGTTCTTTGAATTTCTCCAGTGATAAGGGATCGCTTTTCTTGTCCATTTCTTCATCTTCAACTAATTATCTTCAAGGGTTTTCCAGCATTCGCTGTTGAATTTCCTCGATTCTCAGAAAAAGTCAACTCTGCAGCTCGAAGGGGGATGGTCTGCGTACTCCCCCAATCCGAAGATCCTTTTCTTCGAGGTTCTTATTCTTCACAGTTTCTCCTAGTCTCCTAGCTTCTGATTATTTTGTTCGATAAGATTTTGCTAGGAAAAGAAAAGAAGAAAATGGTTTCTTTTAACTGAGTAGTATTAGTGGGTAGGGATTATATACATGGCGGCTTTGTTCAGAAAAGCTCGAGTGAAAGATGGGTCTTTTAGGCGTGCAGTTTTGATCTTTCTGTTGGGATCTTTTTTATTGGTTTTGGTATTAAGAACAAATGCTGTTGTAGATTTAATCAACAAAAGATACACCTTTGCGAGTGATGATGATTCTTTTGGATTGACTGCTGACAACTATACTTTGGGATTTTCCGAGAATTTAGAGCTTCCTACACAAAATGAGCTTTCGATTTTGTTAGAGGATCATAATCGGATGCCACCCAAGAACTTGGATTTATATCCTAAGTTAGCCAAGCATCATATAGTCATTGTGTTGTATGTTCACAACCGGCCTAAATATCTTCAAGTGGTCATTGATAGCCTTTCCCAAGTAGTAGGGATTAGCGAAACGCTGCTGATAGTTAGTCACGATGGTTTTTTCGAGGAGATGGATAAGATTGTGAAGGGTATCAAGTTTTGCCAAGTGAAACAAATTTTTGCCCCATATTCGCCCCATGTCTTTGGTAGTAGTTTTCCTGGTGTTTCACCTGGAGATTGTAAGGACAAAGAGGATCCTGCAAAGATTAAGTGTAAAGGGAATCCGGATCAGTATGGCAACCACCGTTTACCGAAGATTGTGTCGTTGAAGCATCATTGGTGGTGGATGATGAACACTGTGTGGGATGGTTTGAGAGAGACCAGAAAGCATTCTGGTCATATTCTCTTCATCGAAGAGGATCACTTTATATATCCCAATGCATATCAAAATTTGATGTTACTGACGGAGTTGAAGCATAAAAAATGCCCACTTTGCTATGCTGCAAATCTTGCACCCTCTGATGTGAAGTTAAGAGGAGAAAGGTTGGAGACTCTGATTGCAGAGAGGATGGGGAATGTGGGATATGCCTTTAACCGAACTGTATGGAGAAAGATACACAGGAAAGCTAGAGAGTTTTGCGCTTTTGATGATTATAATTGGGATATAACAATGTGGGCTACCGTGTATCCTTCATTTGGAGGACCTGTGTACTCCTTACGGGGACCTAGGACAAGTGCTGTTCACTTTGGAAAATGCGGATTGCATCAAGGACAGGACGAGAAAGCCCCATGTGTTCATGATGGTTCTGTGAATTTCGAAGTGGAACAAGAGGATAGAGTTCCGAATATCAAATCAAAATGGGGAGTAAACGTACTCACGAACCAACCTGGTTATAAAGCTGGTTTTCGGGGTTGGGGAGGGTGGGGAGATACTCGAGATCGTGAATTGTGTATGCAATTTTCCAAGATGTATGTGGTTAAAGATTTGGGAAAGGTGTCAATGACGTTTAGCTCGGTTAGAACAAGCTAAGACATGAACCCACGAAGTGGACGTTGTTTGTCCTGTGATGAAAGGGGATATAGCTTTTATATTTGCATCTTTGTTGTACAATTAGAGGAGCCTATGACAATGTCATTTCATTATCGTTTTGCTCTGTTCTAAGAAATTGCAATTTTGTTTTTCATTTTTTCTTCCAAATGTGTACCAGTAAGATATTCCTATAACATGTTTATACATCTTATTGCCTGATTTTCATACAGTTGGTTTGCTCTTACATCTTCATCCTTCACTGTTTACATACACGGGTTGAACCTCGAACTTGGGTCTAGCATGATATCTAGAAGTGCAAACAGATCTAAATACTAATTATATTTCAAGATTCGAACTTGAGCTCAAATGCTTTCAGTGCCTCAAAACACTCGAATCTTCTGTTTGAAGTTTGTGCTGCATCTTGAACTTCAAGTTGTCGAAATAGCATATGAAGCGAGCCTCGATGTTGCACCCGCAACACAGAGAAGGCGAGTAATTGGAACGACTAAACCACGCCCACACCCATACGTACAAATGAAACAACAAAGTGCAAAAGGTTAGGCTTCATTTCTTTTCTCCAACTCTTTGATGGTGGACCTCCACTTGAAGAAACTCCCAAACAAAGCCTCCATTTCCTCCAAGGTTCTCCCCTGTGTCTCAGGTAACAATGTGTAGAAGAATAGCCAAGCCACAGTGGTGATTCCACTGAACAAAAAGAATGCCCCGCCGATCGTGATGGCCTTGTAAAGTGATATAAAGGTCATCAGAACGACTCCACTCGTGAATCGATTCACGGCCACTCCTATGCTGCATCCTTGAGCTCTCAGCCTCAGTGGAAATATCTCAGAGCTGTAGACCCATGCTATAGGACCCATTCCGATGGAGAAGAAGGCGACACTTGATAAAGTCGTGATGATACACAACACCACTGCCCAGATAATAGCTTGATCTTTGTGGTGGTCGATTATGGTTAATCCAACAGCAAGTCCCATTAGGGATGCTATCATTCCACCGCAACTCGTCAGCAGGAGTACCCGTCGCCCCACCCTGTCGACTAAGAATGTAGCCACCAGAACGAATATGGTCTTGCTTGCCCCGACGGCGATGGTGGCGAGTAACTTGTCTGAATCATTTTTTATTCCAGCTTTCGCGTAGATTCTTGGACTGTACATCAGGACTGCGTCTACTCCACTAGCTTGTTGGAAGAGGTGTATGCCGATGCAAGCGACTAGAATGTGAAGAACTGGTGGTGTTGGATGGAGGAGCAGCTCTTTCCAGACATCCTCGCCGTGGCTGCGTGTTGGGACGGTTATGAGGTTGTCGTCGCAGTTTTCAGGCAATCCTGCGGCCTCCTTGATGTCAGCAAATCTCAGTTGGGCTTCTTCTGGTGAATCTGATACTCTGAGGAGAACTTTTTTGGCGTCACCAAGCCGGCCTTGGAGGACTAGCCATCGAGGCGACTCTGGCATGGCTAGTACACCAATGGCCAGGAAGATGGACGGGACTGCGCCGAGTCCGAGCATCAGTCGCCAGCCTAATTTTAGTGGGAGACCCGCGAATGCATAGTTTGATACAAATCCAAGCAGAACACCTGTTCACATAACCAAACTAAATAAGCAAATATCTTCATATTATTATTATAGTGAAAAAAGTGATCTTCTAGCCAAAGTACACACCGAAGTTGATGAAGACTTCCGGGAAGGAAGTGAGGAATCCACGGGAGGAGGTAGGCGCCACCTCGGCAGCATACACCGGCGCGATCATGAGTGCGTAGCCGACCCCGATGCCGGCAACAAATCTGCCCACCATAAGGAAGGCGTAGTCAGTGGCGAAGCCCATGAGTATTGCTCCTACAAAGAAGATTGCGGAGGCCAAGACAATGGTGTAACGCCGCCCAATCCAGTCGGAGGTCCGCCCCGCCATGGCGGATCCGACGAGGGAGTAGATGTTGATGGTCCCCACCAGAATCTCGATTTGGACATCGCTGATTTTCAAATCTTTCTTGATGTATAGACTTGCTCCACTCATTACTCCTGTGTCTATATTTAATGGTTGTCGATCATAAAATGAGTATACTATCTGACGATTAACTCTATATTTTTTTTTAATCTTTTTGATATCACATGTTAGAAACTTACTTTAAAGAGGAAAAATAATATATAAATCCATCACCCATAAGAATAATAATCCCATATGAAGAAGATTTAAAATTCCCAGAGTAAAATTATCACTAATTAAGTTGAAGAAAATAGTAACAATAAGAAGAAGAATACCATATCCCAGCAAGACTGAAGTCATAGAAGCAAGAATTGATATAGCCAAAGCATATTTGTTTCTTTTGTGTTTGTTTGTGGCTGCAGAATGATTAGGCATATGGATTTTGCTCGAAACTTCATTGACGTTATCAGATTGCTTCTGATCATCCATTCTTCTTCTTCTCTTTGTTTGTCTTGGGTTTCTATAATTACATATATGGGCATATGAATATCTATGTATTATCTATTATCTATTATATTACATATCTAATGAGTTTATTTATGAATTTATATGACTATTCTTTTCCATTAATCTATTATTACATTACATTACTTGCACATTTCTAAATATGTGAGTTTATTTATGAATTTACGTGGTTAGCTACCCTTTTCTATTAATAGTATATAATTAATGTATTTTTTCAATTATTTATTTATGTGACTCATCAATTAAGTAATTTATTTAAAAATATATATCATGCACTCTTTCATCAATTATTATTATTATTATTATTATTATTATTATTATAAATATGTGAGTTTATTTATGAATTTACTTGACAATCTTTTTCAATTAATACTACATAATTAATGTGTTTTTTTAATTATTTATTTATGTGAGTCTTCAATTAAGTATTTTATTTTAAAAAAAGTATATCATGCACTCTTTCAAATAAAAAATTAAAATTTTGTGTATCTACTATTTATCATTTGGTTTTTCTCTTATTTGATATGTACTCTTTCAAATAAAAAACTTAAAATTTTGTGCATCTACAATTTATTATTTGGTTCTTTTTCTTATTTGATTTAATTTTTCTATTATATATACCTAATATCTAATCTAATCTAATATTCTATTCTATACTATTATTTTATTAAATATAAATATATGAGTTTGATTTGTGAACTTATAATTTTATTTCCTTATTTATTTGTGGTTCATAAGGTTGTTTATGTATTTTTTGCACTAACTCAATAGAGTCATATTTAATAGTATTCTTAACTCCACCAAATTTCATAACCTTGTAGTTTGAATGTTTAATGGAAAATGATATTCCTAGGAAAAATAAGAGCTAATTTTTGATAATTTGATATATAGTTGAAGGATTATTGATTCATGCATGTAAATTTGGATTCGTGTGTTTGCATTAAATTATTTCGGTAGATGTGTGTTAATTATTATGGCCAACTACCCACTTTTTTTTGTGAAATTAATGTTTTTTTGTCCTTTCATCATCCTACATATAGATAAATTTTGATTTCATCATCTTGTCTTTGATTTTTATTTCAATATGAAAGGTATAAAGACGTCTACATTTTTTGGTTTGACTTCCATATTTTAATTTTTTTTAAAAATAATTTTTACATATAATTTTTGGCTAACCAAAAATAGAATAAAGAGTTTAAAAAAATAGAAACTCTAAAAAAATAATAATAAATCCACAAGTTCCCTTAAAAATATGTCAGTAAATTTCATTTTTTAGAGTGTCATTCCAATGAAACTGAGCTTTGAGAGCATGTAGATTATAAATGCACTTTCGTAAATTTTTTTAATATTTATTTGCGCTACAATTTGATTAATTAGTTTGATTTATTTTCGATTTTACTCATCTTACTTCCCTCCCAAGATAAGGAAGAAGATCAGCTGTTTTGAGGTTGGTGATCAAGTTGAGACACGAAGATTCAAACATTTATTTCAGTTTTGTTTCTTACTACGTTGTCTCTTTCGTACTTATATTTCTCACTCTGAAAACAGTTATGGTTTATGAAATAAACTAGTTTTTGAAAAGATTTGTATTACAAGGCTTGTTGTTTCAATGTTAAATTGTTAAACAAACATCGACGTCAACCAACCTCGATTTCGAGGCGTGACAAATATAACTCATTTTGGAGGGATTCTTTGCGTTTGTTCCATCCAGTTCAGATTTACCTAGGGATGACAAAAATTTCCGAAATCCCGACCCTTCCCGAATCCCATCCCATTTTCGTCCCGAAAAAATCCCTACCCGACATTTTTCTGACTCGACAGGATTTCCGACCCATCCCGAAATAATATAATAATATATTTTATTAATAATTTTATTAATATATGGAGCTAAATATTATTATGTTTCAACCCATATAACAATTAATTGTAGATTTAATTAGCATAATTTTTATTGTTGGAATGATCAAATCGTGAAATCACGAAATGACATTTTATTGTTATGTATTTTTTTAAAAAATATATTAATAATTTAATTAATTCATATTTATAATTATCTAATTAGAACAAATATGTAACAAGAGATCAATTTGACTATCTATTTAACAAAATTTATTTACTAATTGTATCCAAATATTTTATTAATATTACCCGATGCACTTCTTTTACTTACCAAAACTTTGAAGAATTATCCGGAATATATTCGAAATATTTTAATATTATATATTTTAAGTTGAATATTTATTTTTTATTTAGAAATATAAGTTTCTAAATAGCATTTTTAATAAAATAATCACATTTTTTGTTTTTATAACGAAATCTTGAATTTGAAACAAAATTTCGGGATTTCCTCTCCCTACCCGACGGGATCCTGAATGTTCGGATCATGATATGTGTTGGGAACGGGATCGGGAGATAAAAAATTTTTTGATTCTTTTCGGGACGGGAGTTGGGTAAGAGGGTTACGGGACGGGTTCCGACCCTATTCCACCCCTAGATTTACCGCACCTTGGTTCAGTGGTTTCAGGTCGTGCAAAGAGCAATAATCTGGCCCCATTAGTCTAGTGCGCAAATGATATGTGCCCCACTAGTGTCCACTGGCATGTCAAACTAAACTACAAGGGTATCGTTTGGTACATGAGATGAAACTGAGATGAGACATAAATTTTACTCATCCCATATTTCTCTCATTTTTTATTTAACCCAATGATATCTCATGACACGGTATGACATTAGATGTAGGCTTGATAACAAATACCTTTCAACACATTGTATTAGTGGAGGATGAGTGTCATATAATTGAAATTGTGTGAAATTAAAAATGGTAATTAAGAGAATAAACAAAAATAATCCTACAAAATCAAAAACATACAAAACAACATATTATTTATATCTATGTCATGTTTATTCACATCTCATCATGTTTTTATTTATCTATCGTACATCCCATAAATGATACCAAATGGTATCAAGGAGTATTGGCAGGTCATGATAACAAACTTCAACTACATGATGAATTATAAGCAGCACCCGAACTTTGACAATCTAACACAGATTTTCAGCTTTAACTACAAACTACTAAGGGAGTGTTTGGTAGAAATTGTACAAAGTATTTTTTAGCTTCTAGCTGTAAGTGCTTTTGAGTGTTTAAGAATGTTAAATTCTAATTTAGCTTCTACAACTTTTACCCAAAAGCAATAAACAAGAATTTGATTCTTTTTTTTGCTTCTGCTTTTTTGTTTAATGTCTAAAATTACAAGTTGACATTTATACCTTTAATAAATTTATCATATTAAGCAATTACCCTAACTTATTTTGACCTAATTTTTATACGTTGTTAAATTTTATTTATATATAAGTTTTAATAGTTTCTAATAGAATTTTTATAAAATTTCAATAATATTTTATTTCAATTATTTACTTTTTAAAATATATATATTGCATTTTCATAAATTATTTTTGTACATATCTTGTATATTTATACAAATTTTGTCATTTTTTATATTTTTATTAATCTTATATATATTTTCAAGTATTCATGTTATAAAAAATAAAATATTTTTTAATACAAAATTCATAATGTATAATAATATATAAACATATTTTTTATGGTGTGAGTGTTAAAAAATTAAAAAATTAAATAAGGGTATGATTGTCATTTAACTAAAAAATATTTAAGTTTGAAAGCAATTATTTTCCCAACACTAAATTTTAGCTTGCATAGTTTTAATTTTTTTTATTGTCAAACACTCCCTAGCTACTTTAATTTCTAATCACCAACTTCAAAATAATCTTTACAAGAATCACTTTGAAATAAGCAAAAGCGCTCCAAAACACTATCTAACTCCATACTGGAGCATAAGTAAGTGCTAATATTATATAGTCGCTGTTGCGATCCCACGACGCCGCTGCGAGTAATGATGGAGTTGTTTATAAGATTGAGAGGCTCTCGTAACTGATATGCCCACCCTTTACTAAACATGGAATATCCGGACTAGCTAGTTCCAGTTGAGGTTGCTAATATGATATTACATGTTAATTATTTTTGGACAGATGATACTGCAATGTTATGGACAACAATTTGCATGTGGGAATTGAAATGTGCAGTCACTCCGAGCTAAGGATGGACAAGTCCACATTTAGTTTCCCAATCGAAGGGTTGGGCATTTCCTCGAAGAATATAATCTATTTCGCAATGGTGATATAAAATATATATATATATATATATATATATATATATATATATATATATATATATATATATATATATATTGTGTCGACCCTTAATATAAAATTTAATTGCAAATTAATGGTCAGTAATTATTAAATCTTTTAAAAGTACTTGTATAAACACCAAGAAACTAATAGTTAAGAATCAAAAGGGTTTTCCTGAAAATTACCAACTACGGCAAATTCTTATATAAATGAAAGGGGTTTATTTTCATACCAAATTTAATTTAATTTAATTTTTTTATTATAATTTTTTAAAAAAACTTTTATGAAAATCTGAGACACCGACACGTGCCATCATCAAAGCCCTGAATGTCATCCAACGGCCCTCAACGAACACCCGACATTTCCTAGCTAGTACTCGTTCCCATCCAATAAACTGTTCTCTCATTTGAGAAATCGAGTTCTAGACTTGTGAAGAATTTTATTTTTCTGAAAAATGAAAATTTTGTTGTGTTTTTTAAGTTCAAAATTTGATATTTTATGTTAAGAATGATTTTTAATGTGTTGTGGAAGTTTAAGTGTTGATGTTTGAAGTTAAGTTGGATATTTGAGGTGTTTTTGGTGCAAGGGTTTTTAAAGAGTAAAAATCTGAAATTTGAAGTTGAGTTGAACTTGATGTGTTTTTAGACTCAAATCTTGGTGTTTAAATTGTTGGGAGAGTGAGTTAATGTGTTTTTAAGATCACTTACATGTTAGGTATTGATTAGTAGGTGTTTTGGAAGTTTTGAATCGAAAAAGACGGAAAGAAACCAAAAATAGCGTATGTTTTTTTTTCCTTGCGCCGCTGCCCGGCGTCACGGGCAGCAGCAGCGGGCAGGGGCACAATTTATTGGCACCCCCACGCTGTTGGATTTTCTGCAGAGGCGCCATTTTCTGCACCCCTGTACTTCAAACTATGTCCAAAAAATGTTTCTTGCCATTTTTGAATCCTAAATTCATGTTTATGATATTTTAAGTATATTTAAGATGTTGTTTTGAAAAAGTTTCAAATTTCGATGTCTCGAGTAGACAGAACGACTTGCATGGATCGATATACATATATTTGTATTGCATGATTAATTATTATATGAATGTTTATCCATCAAAATTATTTGATGTATGAAGCATGATGTTTATGAAATGATTCTTGAGTAAGTTACAAGTCTATGATGAAGTTTAAGAAAGTTATGATGTTATGACAAAGTTATACATGTTTTTGTGGTGATGATACGGGATTGGTACTCCGTGATGAGCTCCGGAGGGACCTTTCTAACAATGGCTCAAGATATGGAAGTAAAGGATCGGACTTCCGGTATGTGCTAGCTCTGGGAGAGACTTTCCAAAGAATGACGTTGAACAACGACCGTGATCACGGGAACCTAATGTGCTCATAAGACATAAATACCACGATTGCATATATTTCATCAAGGATTAAAAAAGTAATGTTATGAGTTATTGCATGATGTTTATGTTCAAGTTTTTCAAGTTTAAAGCATATTCATTATGTTAATGATATGTATGTTTATGCTTGTTGAGTCTTTAGACTCATTATACTTGAATGATATAGGTAATAATGTTGTTGATGATTTCATCGACGAGTTCGAGGACAGACATGAAGAAGAACAAACGGTCGTGTGGGAAGGAGATATATAAGCACGTTGTCCAAAGAATTTATATGTTGTGCACATCATTTTAAAGTATTTGTAAAGAAAACAAGTATTTAATTATTTTAGCGTTGGTTTGTATTTGTTTGCAAACGAACTTGATGTTTATGTTATGTGGAAGTTGGTGCAACGAATTACTCTTTTAAGAAAAATTTTCTATTCCGCGAAAAGATTTTTCATAATATTTTAAAGAATGTATGTATTGTACTGTTCCCGAGTTTTAGAACGTTACACAAATGACTTTCGTTTTGCAGAGACTATTGCAACAATACTTGTGGACTGCCCACCGACTGATGTTCTTAGCTATGGGAAACTTTTCACCAATCTTTGTCATATTCGAAAGAGTGGTTTGGAAGATGACGTGGATTAGTGGAATGTTTGCCAAACTGTACAAAATAAACCCATTGAGATTAAAAGGTTTCTTATTAGTTTTACTTCAATCTCTGTTAAACATATCCTTATCATTGCATATGATGCACCTATTAAATATATTCTCAGGAATAAACTTAATGTCATGATTGAAGATGGAACTGGAACTGGTGTCGCAAGGGTAACTATGTTTGGCAAAATTTTCCTCGTATTCATTGTTCATACTGTTGAAGAATACATAAAAAATCACAATGAAGTAAATTCAACAGTACTTTAGTACTCATTGGGGAAAAATTAACATTTTTATCACATCATATCATTCGCAGCTATATGATATAATATTATAGATCTTGAATACGATGCAGAAAATCAACGACGTAATCACCTGTCACAAAGAGAGCCGCATGTCTTTGATAAAGTTGGATCAGAGCATCAAAAACCATAAAAACAAGGTTTCAATAATCGTTGAACGCATTCAAAAACACGTCCACTTCATTCCAGCAATTACCAAACAAAAAAAGAAGATCATTGATCAAAGGAAGGCTAAATAGTGCCAACAAGGAAGGATCAAACATCTCCGCTTCCACATCTTTGAAGAGAAACATTCTCGAGGGAAGTGAGGCACGTAACACTGCAATGAAAATATAGAAGATGATTGATTCATTTCTCATGGAATATATTAGGTATACGTACTTTCCGTTTCATTACACTCACACATGCATCTATGTATATAGAAGCATAATATGGATTGAAATGGACACGTGAGGTGGTGATATGTCACCGTGGAAATGATACCTTACACCAAGCCTCCACAACAAATAGATACGAAGATGTTGGTAATTACATAATTCTGCTTCACTACTTGGCTCTAGCACTGTTTTCATTTCTTTTGCTCAAAGAATGGAACATACTGAAATATATTCACAAAAAATATAAATGTGTTCTAAATTATCACCGTGTGTTTCAACATGTAACGTAACTGCGTGTTTTCAGATACAACGTACGTGCCATTTATCTAGTATATAACAAAAAAGGGTGACTTTTGGCCACTAAACGATGCCTTAATTATATGAATGCACATGGGTTCCAAAGCTCTCGTTCATTCCAAATAAATAAAGTCATAATGTTCGGGGGCGGAAACATATAGGACTAAAACAGATATATAAAAACATCGAGGATCGAAATCGCAAAGTGACATATATAAAGGACCAAAATTACAGTTTTTCTTTAATTTTATTTAGAGAGAGATATAGAGAGAGAGAGAGCAAATGGCTTTATATTCTGTTTCAATTCATTTTTAGTGGCTCATATATATACGTAATTTGATAAAGAAATTTTCTAAAAAAAAAAAAAAAATTGATAAAGAAATGGCATGCATATATTTTGGGGGAAAAAATAAATTTATTAGAATCGTATTATTATCATGACATGGACTGGTTTATTATTTGAGATTTAAGTGGTTCATTGGGTTTAGAATTTGATTAATTATAACTGAAATTATTGGACATTGAAATGAAATTTAGGTAGTGTTTATATTGATGGATTTCAAATGTATTTTTTGTTGTTGTTTTAGATAAGTAAGGCCATAAAATTTAAATTAACACCTTACATATTTATATAGTATTTAACGTTAATCAAAATGAATTTCAAATTCACCAAATTAATAATGATGTCATTTGAAATTTATTCTACTTTACATTACTAATTTGTTAATTAATAAAGTCTAGATTTAAGATTAATATATTATCTCATTGCAAATAATAAAACTATATAATCGAAATTTATAAATTTAAAATACACAATCGCGAAGTCACCTATGTGTTAATAAGTTAGAAGATAATATTTATCTCATTGTAATTGAAAACACTTCTAATGCCATTAATTGATTCTTCCCTAATTTAATTTATAAATTTAAATGACCATAATAATTATAATTCTACAAACACATGAAATTGCATAAACAAAGTATACAAAAATACCCAAGAAGACAATCAAACCCTTGAATCCAGAAAAATTCTTGAGAAATATGAGGGTATTTCAACATATTCATAATTAAAGTGATATTTTAAATAGAAGAAAAAAAAAAGTAGAATGAATATATATATATATATATATATATATATATATATATCAAAAATTAATTTGATACATGAACTATTAGTTAAATGTCAAATTGATACACAAACTTTTGTTAATGGCTTAATTTGTACATATCCACCTGATTTTGACCAAATTATGATGACAAAAATGGTATAATAGTCTTTTGATGATACAAATTAATTAAAACATTAATATTATTTTAGTTTCAAAACTAGCTTCATCATTTTTCTCTATAATAAAAACCGAGAACGACTTTCAATTTTTTATTAGTCATGTTCTCTTATAAAATTATTGTGTTTAAATAAACTTTCAATTTTTTTTATTTTTTTATGACGTGAAAACCCGCAGCCGCTATCTTTTGTTGTGCACTGAAAAACACTCGGACTAATGCAATTCAATTTTGTTGATTAAAAAATATGTGGCACGTTATAGCGAAGTTTAATTGGCGGTTCGATGAGTTTTTTTTATAAATATGATTTGAAAATTAAAACTAATTTTTAGTAGAACTTACGTAATATTTTTATTAAAATATATATTAATAAATTTTTAAATAGTTAAAATATTTTATCACAATCACTATTTATTTAATATTTTTTTCAAAATATTATCGAGAAAATTATGTATACAAAAATCAAAATTATAGGTAAAAAATATTTATTTATTTTATATGGTATCAATTTATTTATTTAAAATTATTTAGATATTTTATACCTTAATATAATTTATCTAATCATTTTCGTTGAAATATATAATCTATCTAATATAATAAATATTATGTACAAATAAAATTTTTAATCAAGTCAATTTTTACATATAAAATATAATATACAAATATATCTGATTAAAATCAAAAATAAAATATACATTTTTTGTAATAAAGGGCAAATTGGACATTTTAAATAAATGTCACCGGAAATTGACCGGAATCCGACGGACATGTACCAATTAAGCTATTAACAAAAGTTTGTGTACCAATTTGACATTTAACTAATAGTTCGTGTACTAAATTAAATTTTACTATATATATATATATATATATATATATTATGTTTTTGAGACGATCTCGCATATTTTTATGCCTAAGATGGACTAATATTTATAATAATAATAATATTTTAATATAAAAAATAATATTTTTCATAAATGATAGAAAAAAAAAAACATTTAAATTATAAACATCTATTAATAATAATGTCTCATTAAAGTGTTTTTTTTTTTCCCCACAAACAGGAAGATAACAGTTAAAGATATCATATGCACCCACGCATATTCTTGCCTTGTCTAGTTTCGTATTTAGCCATTGGAGAAGTCCCCACTAGAACATGGGGTTGTAAATGGAGGAATGCAAAATATTTTGGATAAAATAGTGGAAAATATTTTCATATGTAGTTAGGAATAGGAATGCTACTATTTGGGTCGACGTCCACCATTTGCTCGGTGATATGCCCCATTGGAGGTAAATTGCCGACAAGAAGGAAGCCTGTTTCTTTAGCTTACAGAACCGTCACCGCAGGCAAGCAAATAGCCGCCGCCATAGCTGCAGTCGCCACCACCGCATTGGTATTGTCTGCGGGTGGAGGTGAGGTGGCGGCCCCGCAACAACAAGAGGAGACTCTATCGAACGTACCGCAAACCTTGTCCAGCGAGTGCACTGCTGAACAGAAGGATTGCAAAAGGAGGTATAAAATCCAAAGACCCAAGTCAAGAAAAGCCGAGAGCTGCACCAGTAAATGTTCGACTGTTTGCATGCAGGGTGGGTTTGGTTCTCCTGGCGAAGGCCCTTTCAGTATTAGGAGGTAAAAATCTGGCCTTTTATCCTATATATCCTGCCGTAGAGATGTAGCATTTAGCCATGATCATGAATTGATAGTTCAAATTGAATGCGGCTGCAAGAGATGTATGTGCATTAACGCTTGGGTGGACTTTTATCAACTCATGATATATATCTTTCTTGTTCTTAGGTTGCATTCTTGCTTGACGAAAAATTTGAGTTGTGATGTGGTTTCGCGGCAGTGGATTGCATATATATTAATTATATCATTTACACTTCGAAGTTTACAGCACATTCATCTCCTTTAGTTTATCTGTAAGACTTGGACTGTGAAAGAAGAAAATGTAGACTTTCATGGAGAGGAAAGTTCAAGTAGATTTTCTATAGATAGTCCTTCAAACTAATAAACGAGCATCGTGGCAGAAACCTCCGAGTCTTGAATAGATTTAATTGGATGCTTTGCTGTGGTAAATTATTCAGCTTATCTTCGAAGTTCAGATTGGTCTATGCTTGTTCTCATTCTTGGTTCGACCATTCTGTCATGTCAATGGTACATTGATTGGCAGCTTAGCCTCCCAAATTTTAGCAAATGAGTTCATAGTAATGCCTCTATGTATCATTAGTTAGCCCAAGTCTAAGATGATAATTTTAGCATTTGATGATCTTTCCTTCGAACAATTGATATGAACTGAGGCAAAGTGGAGAACCACAGAAAAATATATTGATCAAGGCATGCCAAAAAAAAATGGAACTAATGAATAATTTCATCTCGTCATGGATAATATCTCAGCGCAACAGGATGTCTACGGACCACACCTTGAAACACAAGGATCACATGTTTTTGAATTACACATTTTGGAACAAGGGCAAGAAGACAGAAAAGAATTGTTTGTGAATCTCATAAGAATAGAGAAGTCAAGAAGGAGTTTTTGGTGTAATGCATGATGGAAATAGAGCGAGGGGGCTAACATATATAGCTGCATCATGACCTCTCAAATAGTAATGTCTGCATGACTGCATCGTATCTAGCTCTTTGTGAATGAGATTTTTGGCAGCCAAAGATCGGAATGTGACATTGGTTCGATGTTGATATTGAAATTGGGTCATATGCATGCCGTTTTCTATGATTATTGATTTTCTTTTGTCTTAAAATTTTAAATTCTCATATATCTGGAGGGAGCTTTGCCAATGCATGATGTTTAGTTTTTTTATATCTCGATATTTGATGTGTATATTGATTATAATATTTTTCATTTATATACAGACCTTTGATTGTTTTCAAGGACGGATTCCGGAGTCGTAAATATTGGTATATTCCTTTGTTTTCCCTTTACATTGTAATATTTCAATCATTGTCTTACATAACTTTGCTTTAAGCTTTCTAGATTTTCAAAATTTACCCAGATCATTTGATAGTATATGTAGCAGTTCTTTCAATTCAATACATGTCATGGATTTGAACTTTGTAAATTTGCCAAGAAAGTTGTTGTTAGGGATTAGTGACCTGAATCATGGTCAGCTCTCTATTTCATTGACACACAAACACATCGACAGGATCGATGTCCTTCCAAACCAAATGCTATGTCAATGGGTTAGTTGATGGCTACAGACATCTGGGGCCGATATATAATTATATATACATGTGCGTGTATGGTGTCCCGTCTCCCCTTGGGTTCCCCTGATAATGCCAACAACACCCTTCATTTACTTATTAGGCTATACGTGTTAAGATGCAGATGAATAGCCGATTCTTATGCATTTTTTTCTTGTCAGCAGTCTTTCGGAGTGCTCTGATATCTGTAATTTGATTGGAGATGGTGATGATGACGGACCCTGAAGCATTCTTGATTCGTCCATTTTTGTCCATGTTAGCGAATTACATGATTTCATGTTGAAAATACAGGTAGAACGAGATTGTTTTGTCCATACACAAATACCTATTTACATTTCACTGTAAATCCACTTCTATTCTTCAAGATCACAGTATCTACATATTGAAACTGTTGGATCCCTCATGGTTTGCCCCGAGCAAGTGTGATTTCACAAATACTGCGGTGCCTGTTAGTTCTTGGTTTGAGTGAGAGTCAAATTCAAAAAACGGGCTAATTGTGTGAGCGGTTATTGCATATTTTATACCTTTTGTAAATCCCATATCAATTACATCCAATTTTGAACCGGTTTAGTGTTCAATATATGTATACCTCAATCTGCAGAGAATGTGATATCGGCCAACATGTGACCCGTCAAGCCTCTGCGGGCACATTGTGTATCAGTATGACAATTGCATTTCAGCCTGTCATGCATAACTTGGGAATCATTTTAACCATTTTATGACAACTGCCTATCATGTCTTGGTCAAGAATTAGTGGCACTAATATATGTCTTGTTTCCGTGGAAAAGTCTCTTAGGATTCATGGCTGAAAATGCAGTTTATGGTGCTTGTGATCATATCATAAAATTCAGCATGGCGTGCCATGGTCTGTTCGCCCAAGTGGCATCAACCTCCCTTTCTGAGAAGAGATCTCGTGTTCGAGACTAGTTGTTAACACTTTGTAAGGTGTTGTGTAGTGCGGTCAATTGCAGCTAACGAACGTCAAGCATTAAGTAATGAGAGGGGCAATGGAGTTAATTTTTCAATTTTCAGATAATGAAATAAATGTTGATTCTTATTGCTAGAAAATAGGTACATAAAATAACTGACTTACGAACTTTTAAGTTGACAAATGCTGTTTCTGCGTCATTACTCATAACCCTGAAAATAAAATAAAATCTTTTGATTTGATGAATGCATAGATTTGCTTTTGACAAAAATGACCAAAGGATACATATTCTTTAGTTCTTCTTTCTACTTTTTTTTTTTTCCCTTTTCCTTCTTAATAATAAAAGGAAAGATAAGTAAGTTTGATCACAAATCCTTGTACCCTTTGGCTTCAAGTCCCTTTCTTGCGTAATATTATCTCCAAAAATTGATTGGACGAAGGAAAAAGGGTTCCTTAGCCACCGAAAGAGGATGCATAATTGGAATTTTTTTCGTGTTTCTGATGGGACATGGCAAAATTATGTGACACGTCCCCGTTTCACGATTAACTCTATTATATTTACAATAAAATAAAAGATAATATTTTTAATATAAAAAATAATAATTTTTTACGACTCAAGTCGAATAAAAAATTGTCTCATAAAATTGATTTGTATGTAAGAGATTTTTTAAATATTTCCTGATTTCCATTGTTATATATCACAGATAAGCAAATTCCCATTAGCGTTTGATCCCCACGAATTTCTAAAAGGAAACCAGGAATAATAACAATTTTTTTTTATCACGTTAATTAAAATTTTAAATGCAAGTTATGGGATTCCAAATGCTCAAAAGTGTATGTTCCCGTGCCTTCTTGATAATCCACTAACTAGCACCAATACCAAGATAAATAAATTAAATATCATATCCCATTTTGTTTCAATAAAAAAGAAACTATTGTTCGGATACTTGTTCCCAACACACATCCATACTTCTCTTCAATCTAACACCATTAGTTCGATCCTACCCCACTCCAAATATATCTAACGATCATAAAGATAAAATAATCTGTGCAATATAAATTATAAGTTCTCGCGCGGATACAGATGCTACGTTCTAGTTGCTCTAAGAATAGGGTCGAATAAATCCTTAATACGTTGTTAAATTTAATAAACTTGAGAGTGATTTGTACGTCTTTGACCGCGGATAATTTCATCTTATTTTTACATCTTAATGTATTTAAGGAAATCTATATTGAGACACAATGTTTGTACAAGTAAGATATCATTTATCTTTGACTGTGACTTGTTCCGCCTTACTCTTGCATTATTGTACCATTGCATGTCCAAATGGCCTCATCTCTTTAGACCTAAGCAATGTCGTCCATCACTTTTAATCCATACTTCTCATCATATGCTTGTCGATATCCCATTTTTGTTTTGCAGTGAAACCATGCCCATATTTTCTTCACCAAAATTATAAAAAAATAAATAATATTTTTAACATATATATGTATATATATATATAATATGATTAAAACCCACCTCAAAATCCATCAAATCGTCTCCCTTTCATCATCATTGTCCCTTCCAAAGTAAGATTCATAATTCCCGTGGAACTGAATTTTTCTTTTTATCTCCCAATAAAGTCACCAGAAAAGAAAAGATAAAAGTTATTTTTTCTTTTTTTTTTTAAATCGAAATTCTCGTCATCTAAGAACTCAAAACCCACGCTAATCGATATGAATTCCACTCATTCTGTTCTTCCCACTTTTCCTTATTTTCTTGATAATCCACTGTCCCAACTAAGGCAAGTTAAATTAAATATAGAAAATTATCACTAAAAGTTTTCAGACATAATCAAGAAATGACTGCATTAATTATTTCTCTTGGCCATTAGTGAATTTTTTTAGTATCAAGAAAGAGACCAATTTCATGTTGGTCTTACACAGCATTGGAAAATCAAGAGCAAAATCTATCTATGTACCAAAAAATATATTTATATTTATCGGTAATTCCTAGACTAGGTCCTTATCCAACAACACATAGGCTACTCATTCTTTGCAATATTTGGTTAAAGAATGAATCAAAAGGCAAAAACAATATTATTTTTATCGGATATAATATGGACTCAGGCCATTTGGAAGTCGATTCCCAAACCTGGTATGCTCCACAAAACTATCGTGTTAACTGATCTCAAGACGTAGTAGAGCGCCATTCGAAGTTATTGAGCCATCAGCTGATCAAGCTGCATTTGCTCAAGCCATGCGCCCAAAACTGATTCGTCGATTTCTTCGTTCTGGTTACTCAGATTCGCGCCCATACTCATGGATGTACCGGCTACAGATTTTTCGTTCATATCTTGAGCAGATTCTTTGACGAGTGATTGAACCCATGATAAATCCGGCTCCTCCCCATTATCGAGAAGCTCGGATGATAAAGATCTTTTCATCCTCCCAAACGCATCAGCATGGACTGACCACTCTGGAGCACCATTCGGGGAGCCCCAACTGGGCCAAGTGTCTTCTAAAGAAGCAACTGCGGCTGCAGCATTAGAACCAAGTTCACGTGAGCTAAGACTTCGAAACTGTTGGTGTTGCTTCTCACGTTGAGCTAGCAATGACGTACGAGCACTCATTGGTGATATTGGCTCTATACTTCGCGGTGACAATCTCCCAGGAGACGGAACCCGTATTGGTGTTTTCAGCAGAGTGTGATCCATGTTTCTTGGTGAAAAACTAGTTCTGATTGGAGATAGCATGCTTTGCTGCTGTTGCTGGAATTGATAAAGGGCCGCTGCTTTGTATGAAGGCGAAAAAACAGTTGAACCGAATGCCTGATCAGAGTATCTAGGAGAACTCTCCGCAGAAAATACATCCTCCAGATTTGTAGGATTTGGCATTTTTGGATGAGCAGAACGGTTCAACAAATTGGTACCAATACTCGAATTCGATAGAAGAGATAGCTCATTCAAGATTTGCTGCTGTTGGACATCTACTTCCGGTAAAAAGCTCGAGCCTTCAGTGGGAATATCTCTAGCATTAAGAGATGAACGTAGCCGACTGGACTGGAGATTGCTTCCGGGCAAGTGCAGCAATGGAACATTATGTTGAGTTGGCCAACCAGTGTTCGAAATCCCATTAGTAGATGGAGAAATAGGAGGAGAAAATGGAGATGGTGACATCATAGGAATCGAGGGTGAACCCGGTAAAAGGCTCATCGCTGCCGCAAAATCCATGGCATTAGCAGCTGAGGTATTTGATCGAGGAGAGGGAATAGCAGAACCAGTAGAGACGTATAATGGTCGGAGTTCATCCTGAGTGTGGGCGAAAAAACAAACTCTTCTGTTGCAACTTGTACCATCTTTGCAAAGCCGTGTCCTATAATGTGCCGGGTGGAGCCAGCTCTCGAAAACACCATGAGCATATTCACACATATCCGCCCTTCGACAAGCCCCCTTGCGGAAATCGGGACACGGCACACAGCTGTAATGGTACTTCCTTGGATCCCTCCGCCGAGCATTTTCACCTGGATGAACAAATGGGCACTCGGTCCAATCATGTGAATAGGCACGAGAACAGGGCCGCACCTTGAAAGAAAACATCCTAAACTCATCGGTTGAATAGATGCCATTCTTGATGTCAGGTAAGGAAGGGTCAACTGGGTATTCTTTCTTCTCTGGTGCAGATGGCATGGGAATGTCATGAAATCTTGCACTCTTTGGAGAAGGTGCCAATTCGGAGGGAGAAAGCAGGGATTCATGTCCCTGGGCCGGCGAAAGTGGCGGAGAAATTGGAGTTTCAATTGACAAACCAAGATTGTGTGCTTTCTCAAACAATGCATCCGTTGTGAGCATCATTTGAAGGGAATTTTTCATTTCTGGAAACTTCAGGGATGCAACAATAACATCGAAAGGTAAAAATCCATCAGCATCAGCTATATTAGGATCGGCACCCGAGGCCAAGAGTAGTTTTACGACATCAACAGCATACGTTGACCCGCTAGATGCAGCACAGTGAAGAGCAGTGCTCTTGTCGACACCACATGACCTATTCGTGTCAACATCAGGTAAAGATACAATCAATTTCACAACATCAACACTACCATAAGTCGCAGCCACCATCAAGGGAGTCCTTTGCTGCAAAACCATTTGATTCGAGCCCTTTTGCCGTCCATACCATGCTCCGACCTCATCAACGCTAGATGGTAATTGATCCAAGCACCTTCTAAAGCCCACAACATCATTGTTGGAAGCAAGTTCAAGCAAGCTAGGAAAAGAATCTTGAGTTTCAACATAGAGATTGGAATTCATGATTGCGTCGTCTCTTCTATTGTCAAAGGAAACGGGAATCGATACACCTCCAGACCCTAGCCGGTCGAATTTGCACATGCTTTCATTTTTTGCCTTCAACTTCAAGGAGGTAAAAAAACACACAGAAATCTTGATATCAGAATCACAAAGAGAAATGAAAACGGCAACGATAAATTCAGAAATGACAAAAGATTCCCAAATAACGTAATTCATAGATAGAACACGCGAGTTAATCCTCCAAGACCACCAAAAACAATATAGGCACACAAAAGTTAACAGTAGAAATTTGCTTAAAGAAAATTAACTTATATCTAGAATTAAAAAGGTCTGAGATTTCACTGATACACAAAGATTAAACACGGGCAGGAGTCACCACACTTCAAACAGCAGAACTACCCTCACATATACAAGAACAAAATACTAATCCCATCACAAAATTAAAACAAAAACTCAAAAATTGTAAAATAAGCCTCGATCTTACTGCCAGTTCGAATAGTTCGACCAAGAAACCGGCGGCCAAGAAATCCAACACTTTCTCATAAAGTCAAGGTCCAACCCCAGGTAACAAAAATTAAGAAAGAAAATAGAAGGGATATAAACAACGCAATCCTTTTTTATGATGCATGCCCATGAATTTAAACTCAAATATCTATAACCATTCAAGATTCTGACGCAGCGAAACACAAACGCAGCCAAAATCGAAACTTTGAAAGCATCAGAATACTTGCACCAGTACACACAGCTTTCCAGCAGCAAGTTCACAAATTTATCTCATATTCAAGCAATCGAAACTAGAAAACAAACAAATACTGAGTACCAGGAAACAATTAGACGAGAAAAACCAAATGACCCCATCACCAAGAGCAGCAAAAGACTCGTTCTTGAAAAACTGCAAAGAAGGGGGTTTGCTTTATAAGGGGCTGATTATTTACAGATCTAGAGAAAGAAAAGTGAGTGGGGAGAATAAAGAAGTCGAGGTGACGAGAAGAACAGAGGCTTTTCTTCTCCTTCGCTCTTTTTTCTTCGCCATTTCCTATGTTTAATTTATTTATGTTTTGTGCCTGCTGTCTCTCTCTCTCTCTCTCTCTCTCTCTCTCTCTCTCGTGTATTCTCTATATATATAGGTAAATTGCAATTTGCTCCCTCATGCTGATAATGAATCTTATTTTTACTTCTTTTGTTATTCGTGGCATGCGTTGTATATACAAAAATTAACAACAAATCCGAGGATTAACATTAGATATCTGAAAGAATAGCTATATATTTTTTTTTGTGAGAAGTTGATTGAAGTTCAAAGAAATCTTTAATTAACACACTAATAATCTAATATATCGCCTTTTCCCTACCCCTCCCTCTTATGCAAAATATGTGTCGAATGTGCCCACAGGGATACAGGCAAGTTGGTAAGGCCTGAGGTGACGTGAAAAAAAATTTATTAGCGTTGCGGGTTCGATCCTCGTGTGAAGCATATTCTCTGCTGAAATATTGTGGGATATGCTCTGGAGGTTGATCATGTTGCTCCCTCCTCAGGTCTTTGCCGCTAGTACACATACCTTAATTTAGCCATGCATGAGCCAATAGGTCTCTGACTCATGAGGGATGACGTGCTTTAGAGTCAACCCTTTTTTAAAATATGTGTCATCGAATGTTTTGTATTCAAGTATGTGTATTTCAAATATATTTTATTATTGTATTTTCAAACATTTTTCATGCAAAATATTTTTTTTATTTTCCAATTTTCACATGAATAAAATGTCCAGCTTTACATCAAGATTTTATTAGAGTTTCGATAGTTTGGTTAAGCATCCAACGTACAAAGTGGACATTTTGTTATGTAATATTGATCAACTTTTTAATTTGAAAAATATTATTTATAATGTATTTCAGCACACTAGGAATATCGTGTTTAGGGAAAAAAAAACATTTCACCCGGTCTACATAGCAAATACCCAAAGGGGGAGAATGCAATTTATAAAAATAAATGTTACAAAAATGATGTTTTTTCCTTATTCAAATAATAATAATAATAATTGACTCAAAAAAAAAAACTAATAATAATAATAATGGCGGTGGTGGTAAATGGTAATTGAGTAACTTCATTCGACATCTTTTGGCTTCTATTGGTATCTTTTAGTTAGTGGAGTGATTGGTAATCTCATCTAATATAAAAAATACTTCTCTTTATTCAACGACCAACATCTTTTAGTGTTTCCCCACATTTACATATAAATTGGTCGATTTGTGGTAAATGAACATCGATTCTTGCTTAACAATTGCCCATCGAATAAATGCTAATATTCACACATTGAATCCCTACTACACATAAAAATATTTACAGGGAGACGGGTTAACTCAGCTCATATCTTAATAAAAAATAATAATATTTTTGACATAAAATTAATATTTTTTCATGAGTCGAGTTGAATAAAAGATCTTTTTAAAAAAATTATTTTGTGAGACTGTCTCATATAAGATTTTTTTTTAATAATACTAATAATAATAAATTAAAAAAATTTCATGTGTGCAATATAAGGGTGACAAACGGGATGTGTATGAAATAGATTTTGCCAAATCTGAGACCCATCCCAGACCTAGTTAATCGGTTCTAACCACTTGCCCCAGTGATCAGTTCAATACGGAGTCAGGTACATTGTTATCCCCTAATACAATTTGAGCCGTCAATTTGGGTTAGGTCCGTCGGGTCGATCCGGCCCGCCACACAATTTAAGTGGATTGATTTCAATCCAACAAAATGTGGGCCTAGATGGGCCAACTCGCCTAGGCCCGTCGCGGGTCTGGGTTGGCCCGCGGACCTGGAGAATCAATAATTTATTTTATTTTTATTGTTATATATGTATTTTTTAATAAAAGTTGTTAATTTTTTTTGTATTAATTACTTTATATAAAATTTACACACATGAAATCAATAATTAAAATTTTTATTAATATGTTTCTATTAATATTTATTTATGAAATGATATTTATAATTAATTATAATATTATTTATTTATTTTTATTTGTCGTGATTCAACCCGCGGGCCGGCCCGCCTAACCCTCAACCCACCTTGGGTTGGTTGGGTTGAGAATTTTCAACCCGTCAAGATGGTGGGTCGGCCCGTCATCGACCCGCCAAAATATGAGTTTTTGGTGGGCCGACCGGCCCCGCCATGGGTTGACCCGTTTGACATATCTAAATGCAATATCATAATTTTCTTCAATTTTAATCTTATGCATTATTGGTAATCGAAGCTATAAATAAAATTGATCGTGACCAATTATACATGATCATGAATTCATGACCAATCATACATGGGTTTTATTATTGAAAATTGTACAATCCTTGCAAATGACATATCATCTTGCTCTTTTGTTTTTGCTAGAAGGTCAACGAACCAGCTTTCTCATATTTTAACTAGGGAGACTGTTTCTATGTATGATCAAGTACGTAGGAGGGATTATTCCGCCGCCTACTCTCATTTCGAGTGTAATTATTCCTGATTTGGTGTAATAATATTACCTTATTTTTTAAAAAAACTAGACGTTATCTCATTATTCATATATTGATGGATGTGTGCGAGAATGATGATTATTCTATTCAAGAAAATATACAAAAAATAATCATACATAACTATTCGATTAGATAATTAAAATTACGACTAGGTGAAACTGCAATCAATTGTCATTGAGAACTATATTTATAATAAAGTAGATTTTATTTTTGTGATTTTTCCCCTTTTTTGAACAAGATGTAATTTATCAAGATCCCTCGGCCATGTATCATTGAAGTCCGTAGGCTTGGTAGCTCCTATTGGGATTTAGCATTAAAAAAAATGGATGGGATCGATCGAACATTCCAAGTGGGTTGCCAAACATTTAGACCACAATAATTACTCACCTAGAAAGAACTTATTAAAAAAATAGCTTAAATTATTAGATTAGCGTTATTCTGGTTAAAATGTTGAATGGTAGCACATGCACATTCAATTAGATTGTAATTTGGACCGATTAGTAAAATATATATGGATGAAATTGTTGGGTTTTGTTCAAATTTAAATAATAGAAGAGTAAAGATAAAATTAAAATCGATGATCATATAATAATAATAATAATAATAATAATAATAATAATAATAATAATAATAATAATAATAATAATAATAATAATAATAATAATAAAAACAACCTTTTTTTATAATAAGAGACACTGACTAACTTTGGTAAAACTGTTTTTCTCAATCTCATAATTGTGCTTCACACATTTTAACTTTAACACCTAAAATTTGTTCATAAATTTGACATAAAAAAATTATCAAAAATTTTGAGAACAAATCATATACAATACATAATATATATTCATATGATTTTTCTTAAAGTATATGATTATGTATAATGTTATACATAAGTATATAGTACTAACATATATTATGTGTGTATAGTGGCTAGTATATATTTAGGGTAAATTAAATGCAAAAGTGAAGTGGCTGAGGGAATTTGTGCATGGGTGGTATATACACGAGTCTCCCCATCAGTAATGCGTGAATAGTATTTAATAATGTTCCTTTATGACTTATCCGCTATGGAAGCCGGTTTGTTAACTATTCCCACCGTTCCATATATATTGTTCTTTTTGAAATTTCACACAAATTAAGAAAAATGTATTGAAAAAGTAAATTTTATATAAACTTCTTATTTTATCCCTATTTAATGTATTAAAAAAATGATAACACAATTTTCAAGGTGTAGTTAATAGGGGTATATTAGTAAAAAAATATTACTAAATATGATATATGACTATATATTTGGGACAAATAAAAAAGAAAATGTGGACAATATAATTGGAACGGATGGAGTATTATTATGCAAGTAATATTATAATTATTATTTATTTTGGTCCTTTATTTATAATTAATAAATAATAAATATAGGTAATTTGTTTATGAATGTAGGCTTTACATCGGGACATTCATAAATGTAGGCGTTAATATCCGGCCATTAATTGCTTTATTTATAAATGTAAAATTACAAATAACTCGGTGAAAGAGACGAATTAAACCTTGTTTTGGGGCAGGTCTCGTTCCATTCTACACCCATATATAATGGTGATCAGATCTCCGTTAGACACGATTATGTATTTTATCTTTGTGTAATATAATCTTATAATAATTTGGATATATATATATATATATGGTAATATTTATTTCTTCCAATTCCCCGCTGTATTTGAATATGTAACTTCATACAGTAACTTGACAATCAAAAAGCTTTATTTTGATTTCTCCACCAACAATAAACAATATAATAGTAATATTTATAAAAAAAATTGTCTATATGAGGAATTTTAATAATTACAGTAGGATGAATGCGAAGACTATTTTTACTATTTTCATATAATCATTTTAAAATAATTAACGGCTATATAAATTCTCATACCTCGGATTGCAAAAGCAATAATATTTGTCTTTATGTTTTTCGATGTTTGAGACGGTGGAGTTGGTAAATGTTTGGTCAATTATTACAGGATCAATTTATTTATTAACATTTTTTTCGAATGAGTATGTCGTACATAATTTGTCCGGTATTTGACTTGACTCATTAAAAAGTATCACTTAATTATTGTATATTTAGGTCGAATAGACCGTCTCATGAATATAAAATTATATATCCATGAGATTGTCTCACAATATATTTATTTCAAAAATAATATGTGGCAGAGGAGTTTATTTATCGCTGTTGAGCACTTTATAAATTCTTAAAAGTTAATTACCTTTGTAAAATTACAGTAGATGTATCTGCTTAGCTCTGTTGAAATATCAAGATGATTTAAAATCTTTAATGAATATCTTCGTTATATTTTATCTAAGCCATTAAACCTTACCCGAAGTCTGCCACACATATTTGATATACTACTCAACCGCTCAAGCTTGCAAGTATGTGGCATAAGACTATTCAACCTTTCACTCTTTCGAAGCATATTTCGGTTGAGTAAAGAATATCTTCAGATACAAATCATATATCTTAAAATGTATTATAAATCAGCCTAAAAAATATATTTTTGACTATAAATCAAGAAATGACGACAACAACAGTACTTTACATTTATGAATTTACAGTTGAACAGGAAAATGCAAAGAGCACTATAAATAGAGGAAGCCAGCTGTAAGAGCCACATACGGTGACAAGATTCTACACTTACGAAACAATTTCTCAATTTTGTATCCTTCAAGAATTTTCTGAGCACTCTAAATCATCATATATACTGCTGCTCAACAGGTCACATAAAAAATCTTGTATGAAATCATCAATGATCATTTAGGACTTCTGTAACCACTAAACCATTTCTGTCAAGACCGTGAGGAGTTGCTCGACAGTTTGAATATGAGGATTCAGTCTTTCTATATACTTGTGTTGTTTCGGTTGTCAGATTCGTGGTCTTAAACATTTGTAAAAGTTAACTAGGAGTTTCAACTTAGATATTTGATAAGTCCTATGATTGAAACGAGTTTGTTACAAAGTGTTGTAAAACCGTAATCTTCTTGTGAATTCCTCCTAAGTGAAGTAGGAGAGATATAGAAAGATTTTGTCTTGAAACTTCCATATATCTTATATCATTTCATTTACTACACTTATATATCTTGTTGTCTTTGTTTTACTTGAGTGTAAAGTTTCATAAAATCTATCAGACCATTTTCTGCATTATTTGTGGTTTGGGTCGTATTCAAATGTTGAGAAATTTGGTCTTGTATAGCTAACCATATAAAGATCGGTTGAATCTGTAGTAATCCGGTTTCTATTTTAAGTAATTAAATTTTCCAAGCATGTTTAAAGTGTTAAAACATGATTAAAGATTCCTTATTTGGGAAAAATAAGCAGAAAATTAGATTTAGGACGTCTAGAAATGGTCCGAAGGGTTCTAAGGGTTAGAGTAGTTCGGAAGATCCGAACTTGAACCTAGGCAGGATCAGAAGATACGAAGTGATCGGAAGGGGTGTTGCAGTTCGGAAGCGGAGGATGAGTTCGGAAGCTCTGAACTTCCTCAGTCAGACAGGGTATGAGTTTTGATTGGTGATTTTATGGGTGATAGTTCAGAAGATCCAAACCATCTCGACAGCTTGAGTTTTCCAATCGCATGACACGTGTTCGGTGGATAGAGATCGGAAGCTCCAAAGTGAGATCGGAACGTCCAAACTTGGGACCAGAAGTTCCAAACGTGGTCTATAAATAAGGCTGAGATTTCTCATAGTTAGTATGTGTTCTATGTGTGGATTTTGAGCGAGTGTTTAATTCTTAGTGTTTCAGTCATCTTGTCGAGGACCGGGCGATAGCAAGGTGCTACGAGGCTTGTAGCAAAGCTGTCCTTGGATCAGGATCATTGAGATCAGCGGGCTGACAATGGACGCATATATAAGTCTAGAATCTTAACAGCTTTTGAGAGTAACTATTAGTCTAGTTAAAGCTTTAGATAAGTTATGATATGAAATTATATTGACATGTAGGCTTGGATTGTAGACAATTGTACAGCTAGACCAGTAGTTCAGGTACGTAAGTACAGACCGAGATAGCCAGCTAAGTATGAACGTTATGTGTTGCATTATTATTGTGATGGCTCGTATGTTTTTGACATTTACAAGAATTAAGATGCGAAAAAGTGTGGAAAAATTTTTCAAATAAAAAAGTGCAGGATGTGCATCGCGCTAGCAAGTTCAACAACTCATTATTGAAATTAAATCTATGTAGATAACACTTAAAAATCTAATGACTCTAACGTGCATAAAAGATTTGAAACAAAAGTGCAACCCTACAATCACCACCGGTTCTTATACGGGCACATCAAAACTACTACTAACAAAGCAAACATGAACCGACAATTAAAATCTTGGAAAAGCAAACGAAACATGAGTTTAAATAAAATAAAATTAGCGCGGAAAATACCTTTTTTAAAATATTCGAGAAACTAAACATAAACTATCATAATGAAATAAACAACATAAAATGTTACATCTTAAAATCATTAAAACCCATCGACACGAGACCGCCTATGAAATACTTAAATCTAAACTTCACTTAAAACTGACTTTTAAAGGTTGTGCATAAAATAATATAACAAAAAAATATCAGTAAACATTTGCAAGACTTCTCGCTTTAAAAATGCCAGAGATTTGAACAGTCGTGTCATGCAATGCCTTCACCTCTTGGACTCTTCAGCCTTTCCACCAAAGCTTTTAATTCATTTACATCTCAAATCTAACTGCACCAATCAAGAATAGTGAGTCTAAAGACTAAAAAAAATATGCATACATATATTCTATATGAAACATAAAACTTAATACAATGTCATAACATAAACATATCGTAAAAACTTGTCATTTAAGGGTGATGAGATACATGCATTTGTGGCAACCATCGTTATAAGCACATCATTGGTTTCCCGTGATCACAGATTCATTATACAATTATCACATGACATCGGCCATTTAAACTTTAATTATTAGAAAAGGTCTTCCCCAGGATTCATTCCAGGGCGCCAGTCCTATCATTCTATCTCATGAGCACATAGTTTGAAAAGGCCCCTCCGGGGCTCAAACCGGAGTACCAGTCTCGTATTGCCACCATAAAAACACATACAACATCAAAATATTTTCATGCATCATTGAAACATAATCATACTTCATCATCATCACGAAACTTTTTATCGTTCATGAAACATACTTAAAAATATTTTAAAATTGTCATGTCATCATTAACCTTGAAAATAACTTGAAACTTGATATGTCATGCTCTTAAAATTCTTTCATGCTAAAAAATCATGCGTGCTAATTAAATAAAAATAAATATATCATCTTTACATTCATAAAATTTCATGCTTTCATAATGAACATAACTTTCGTGAGAACATACTAGTATATAATGCATTACATAAACTAAACCGATCCATGTAAGTCGTTCTTTTCGTTCGTAACATTAAAACTTTAAACTTTTGCACTGGAATGCTTAAAAATACTTAAAACACCTTAAAAAATCATAAACTTGAATTTTGGACTTCAAATACGCAACGTAAAAATCAGGGGCAGAACATTTTCCTCCAGGGGCGGCGCGGGCTCAGAGCGGAGGGGCGCCCTTCATGGGTGCCCCTGCGCTGCCCCGGGCATGTGGGCGCCCAGCACTAGCGCCCCTGTATGTGTTGTTTACTCGATTTCCTTGACCTTTTTTGTTCTTTTTTGATTCATTTTGAAACCTACTCACTTATCCATTGAAACTTATGATCGAACACATGAAAAACTTCAAAAATTCGAAAAGAATTCACCCAAAAACTTTCATCTTTAAAAGATTTACATCTAAATCTTTCATTCAAAATTCACACACCAAAATTTCCATATCCACACAAATTTTTCATCAAATCTCAAAATTTTTACACAAGACATTCACTCGTTGGAACCTTGATTTCCCATATGAAAAATCTTCAAAACTTGAAAGGATTCAATCAAAAACACCACAACTTCAAAAGTTTTAAACTAAAATTACACACATAAAAAATACTCATATTCAAACATCTTTCCCCAAAAATCTTTAACATCTTTCTCAAAAATTCTTTAACCAAAATATCAAAAATGATTTACGTTTCACGGTAATATATCATGCTCTTCAAAATATATTAAAATCATGCAATATATATTACATACACATCAACATACATCTTTTCATATCAAAATACATATATTCTCGATTGGTGGTTTCAAAAGCGTTTAAAAACTTGCCTGATCATCTTAGGTTGGAGATAATCGATACATTGGTAGCGATCCTAGCGTTGCAAGAATAAGATCCGGGCATCTTTATTCTTCCTTGGTGCAGGGTTTGAACGAGAGAAAAGGGGGACTGAGATGGTAAATTAGGCGGCGGCTAGAAGAGAAAGTTTGAGAAATGATTTGACGTCTACTTAATTGTAACTAATGGGTTTGAAAGTCGGTCCATTAGTGGCAAATAATGACTTTTAAAATATTTCTCTCCTAATTATAAAAATTACACTGCACCAACTTGAAACTTAAAATAAACATAAAATTATCTGCTTAAACATTTTTCATAGGCTAGTCTCGTTTTCCTCAATCAAAAATTAATTCCAACAAAAAAACATAAAACTAATTTGCAATATCGAAACATCAGACACATTCGTATTATAAATTTTAAATCTCATAAATGAAATAAATAAAATCATTAAAATTATTTAACATAATATTTAAACATATAATTTAATATCCCCAAAACTGTTAGTCGGATATGAAAATAGGAACAAATATATTAGAAATAATATATTTAATTTCAACAATTAAATGAAATTATATATTTAATTTCATAAATATAAAATAATCAAAAGAATAAGAATGTGGTAGGCTCCAATGAATTTAACAAGTAGGTGACCGAGGCCTGTGAAGAACACAGTTTCCATAAAACAGATACACCTCCTCACCGACGGTGTTTTGAGGATCGTATAGACGTCTGTCTCCCAGGATACAACGGTCGTACCAGTAGCAAATAAACACAAACTTGCTACTCCGGCGAACAGAAAGTATACCTGATCGTGATCACCCTTTAACCCTTTATAACATAAAATAAAAAGAAACATTTTGTTATTAATCTTTGTTGTGTTTTTTCTCTTTTAATGAGGTTGGAGACATTTATATAGAGTCCTAATACTATATGCATTCCACCGGTTTCAATTTCACATTAACTTCATGTATTAATTAAGCATAATCAATTCAACTCTTAAACAATCGTTACAATATTAAATTTTAATTCATTGAATTTATTCCAACAATCCCCCACATGAATTAAAATTGATCCAGAATAAAAAAAAAATGGGTGATTAAGTTCAACAGTTGAACCTTGCATAGGATAGGTAGGTGTTACCCTTTGAACCTTTCCTTGTGAAAATATATTACTTTACTGGTTGATCAGTAGACACGATGTTCCTTGAACTGTTTTGCTTTTTGTGTAAACTTTGATATACTTCACACAAGATTCTTCTTGATACACTTCTGTTCTCATGATTTTGTTCGTTTTGGTCATGAACACACGCCTGGTTCTGTGAGAGGATCTAGAATTGAGCCGTGCAATTTTTTCAAAGCGGCCCCACTTCTTTCTCACATAGGTGATTCTTTGTAAGAAAAATTTGCCTTATTTGGCTCATTTACTGTTGCATAAGAATAATTAAAAGCCGTATGCTTATCCTCATCTTTCACTGTTTCACCATAGGAATGGACAAGGGATAAACCCCACAGTGATTCACCAAGTTAGTGCAAGTAGGTTGTCCTATTGAACCTAGTTCTTGGGATCTCCAGTCTAAAAGAGTTGATGCCCCGCTAGCCAAGTTGTGGCTAAGGGCTTTGAGAGTCTGTTATTATAAACAATCTTTGTTTAATATAATTTACATTCATTAATGGCATTTTTTTTTATCTTTCTTCATAATGTTGTATTGTGATATACTATTGTTGTTTTGATAAAGACCTTGAATATACTATAGTGTAAGTAAGATGAGATAGTGAATAAAGAGAGTTCACTATCATGAAACACATCTTATAATCATTGTATATTCTAAACAGTTCCTAGTCAATTGAGCCGTCCGCAAATAAGGATAAGGATCGCTCGAGATCGAGACTAGCATTTGCGATGCCAAGTACCACGTTTCATTGGTATGGAACATAGAGATGTTCAAAGCATGCAAATGGATATTCATATGATGAATGATCGAACTACCCTATTCGGACTTTCCAAGTGGTTATTATTAATTGAGTGGATAAGCCCGCGGTTTTGGTTGTACACCATTAGTCCTTACTACTTGAAACATCATGGAGACTCTATATGCTATTACTATACTTTGACTCGTTTACCGACTCTATAAGGGTCATCAGGTTTTAGGATTGGGTACAGTTATGACACATATAGGAGTCGATGCTTTGTTGTCAAGGATTCACCACACGCTTGCGAGTGTGGATATCCTATGCGATCTGAGAAGATATTAGTGTGACAAATCTCTGGCCAGAGTACTCGATGTGATTTAGGTTACTTGGTTTCCTAGTAGCACATGCGATGTCACTATTTGATCTTCAAAATGCATTGCACAGTTATCGAATCTCGAACGACTCTTGATGTACCAATGGTTGTTGATTCGATCGGGATATATGGATGAAGAGACCATAATGTACGCTAACCAAAACCTACTGGTTCTTGCAGGCACTATCAGTGATACCTAGGGAATCATGGGGCGATGTTGCTAGGCTCTCTTACCATGGTTCGATGGGTAAGAAGAAAATTGTTGTTCCGAGTCACAAGAAGTTGTGAGCCCACGGCTAGCTGTATCCCTGAACAATTGAGAGTCACACAAGTAATGGATTACTAATCCTCGTTGAGATAGTTAAATTTAAAGAGTTAAATTTAATGAAAGAGAAGTTGGACTTCTTAACTAAAGGGAGTGGAATTTCCTAAAATGACATAGGGATGGACATTTTTGGAAATCACTGAATTCGGATTCAGAAAAATTATCTCGACTTTAAAAGGTGCAGAAATGATTTCTGTGCACATTGGTGAAATCAGTTTATCAATCGGAGTCATGATGAATTTTATATTAATTTCTATAATAACAGGTTTGGCTTGTTGGGCTTAAGTTATAGATTATGGGCCCTAAGGAGTTAGTGTCCTAATAGACATATAACTTAATCCAGTCTAGAAATTATAAATATATGATATGCAATTTTTGAAAATCACAAGTTATTCCAAGCTTGATTTTTCGAAAATTACACAAAATAAAAAAAAGGATTTTTCGAAAATCCACTCTTCCTTTTTGAGAGAATTCAGTCTGTGATTTTTATGAAAAATTACATTTTGAATTGACAGATCAAATCTGTTTAATCTCTTCAATAAATATCTGATTGATTTCTAGTGCAATCAATTAGAGGGTTTTAGTTTTCTGTTCGTGGACCTAATTCCGGAGATTGATCGAGCAAGTCATCAGTTCCTGGGATTTACAACAAGAGCAGATTTAATCTGTTGGAGTCCATAATCAAGCCATAGCTTGAAGAGGTAAAATATTAATTGTTATTATTATTTTACTTGCATAATTTAATCGTTAGGATTTGATACCCATGATATGGAATCGTTCCATATAAAAAAAATTTTAAACTTCCCCTGCACCGGGTATCAGATCTATGATCTGAAAACGTGTTCCAACAGTGGTATTAGAGACAGATTGCTCTCAGATCAAACGATTAAAATTAATCGATTGTACAAAATTTTTAGCCTCGGTTTTTGAAACAAAACAAAATTTTAAATTAATATTTTTGAAGGGAAACACGGGCAGCAATTGTCGCTGCCCAGCTCCACGTGGGCAGCCCTATCCCACGTGGAGGCGGGGCTACCCGGGAACGTCCCGGGCAGCCCAGAAAATTAAAATTTGATTTTTAATTAGAATTTTAATTTTTTTGAAATTTTAGTTTTTGGTCCGATCGAAAATTGTTTTTGATTGGTCCACGAGGCATCGGGTCAAATTGTTTGAGTCCGAAATTTTTAAAATTGATTTTTGGATAAATTTGAATTTTTGGAAAATTTATAAATTTTATCCGTTAAATTAAATTTTATAAATTAATTATTTTGGTACAATTGATGATAAGATATGATCTTATGTATATATTAGATAAAATTTGATTTTATCTTTTAATTGTGTTGTCATTGCATGTTATCCAATGATTTAATTATTGAATTAAATATTGGATAAAGGATGATCGATTGCCATGAACAATTTTATAGGTGTATGTTAGGAAATTTACATTTGGTTTTTGTTATTGTTGTTGGGTTTTATTAATGGGCTTGGTTTATGACCCAATTTTATTTGTCATTTGTAATAAAAAGTGGGTCTGGTTTATGGCCCATTCCCACCCTTAAATATGTATCCCCTACTTGTCATCGAAATTTATTGTAAATTTATTAGACTTAGTGGGAGATAAAGATTTTAAGACAAAGGTGGGCCCAGCAGACAATAAAGACCAAAAAAATATAAATTGAAAGTTCAATATAATAGGATTGTATTGCATACTTGCATATCACCTAGGATTGGACTTAGACTCGTGATTGGCAACCACGGGTAGATTAGTTTTGGGGTCGATCATCCTAAATATAATATATGATATTATTGTTGTATGCATGTTTAGACTAAATTGAATGAATCCCGCAAGCATACAAATATGATAAGATGAGACAATTTTTCAAAATTAAAAGTCCCTCATTTTAAATATGATTTAAAATTGATTTCAAGATAAATAAAAGGAAATTTAAATACTGTTTAAATATTCTTACCTTCCATCAACGATCAATGTATGAGATGCTACCCGCGGGCACGGTCCGGCTCATATTATTGGGGGGGCCGTTCGTCGAAAAGCTGTACATTGGATCGACACATGTTGTAAGTTGGGTGGAACTCCCATGGGATTGGCTCATATTATTGGGGATCCACATGGCGACCGTCCATCACAACTTAATATTGATGGATCATCTTGACATGTCACAATAAACGGCGTCATATTATTGGGCCCTTATTGGACATGAGGTAAAAACATGGGGGTTGCTTTGAAAGCAATTGAGTTCTACCTTTTGAAAATTATGGTTGGCTGATATTATTCGGGACTATAATTTGTCAATTGGACTCCATATTCCCACTAAAGAAAATAGTTTCTCGTTTTCACTAGAGGGTAGTGAAATCGTTAAAATAGTGGGAGTGAAATTCATAAAATAAATCTCGCCATATTTTATGTCTTAGTAAATTAATTAAGCAATCACCGATAATTATCTGCTTTCATCTTAGTATATCATTATGATGAATCTTCGTAATCCACATGTCTCAATTCTCGAACAAAACAAACTGACTGACGCAAACTATATGGAATGGTTCCGTAAGTTAAAAGATTGTCCTGAGTTCGGAGAAGATTTTCTACGTGCTAGAAAAGGCTCCTCCGAAAACAGCCCCGACTGATGTAACTTCGGAAAGGTTGGCCGAACTAGAGAAATGGTAGGACCATGATCTCAAGGCCAAATGTTACATGCAAAGATGGACAAGTCTAAATAAGTTTGCCATCACTGCAAAAAACCCGGTTACTGGAAGCGCAACTGCAAAGAATATATATATCGAGTAGTTACGAACTGCTAAGGATATATTTTATAATAAAATAAATGTTTCACTTAATACTACTTCTTGGGTATTGGATACCAGATGTAGATCTCACATTTTCAATGAGTTGCAGATGATGACAAGTAGTAATAGGCTAAAGATGGGTTAGACCCAGTTAAGGCTCGGGAATGATTCCAGAGTTGAATCCAAAGCTATGGGAAACATTTGTTTGATTTTGCAAAACAATTTTAAGCTATATTTTGAGAGAGATGTTTTTTATTTGTGCCAAGATTTCATTAAAACATTATTTCTATTTCTATTCTTGATAGATAAAATTTTTCTTACAATTTTGCGAATGAGATATGCAATATTTACAAGAATGAATGTTTGATTTGAAATGGACAATTTAAAAATGATCTATATAACTTAAAATTAAAAGACGTTTCAATTAATTATGTTGATAAACCGATAACAACAAATAAAAGGAAAAATGATAGTCAAAACCCGGCAAACCTTTGGCATGCTAGGCTAGGCCATATTTCCTCAAGGAGGATGAACAAGCTAGTGGGAGAGGGCATGTTTGATATGTCTGATATTAAATCTCTACCTACTTGTGAGTCCTGCCTAAAAGGAAAAATGACTAAATCTCCTTTCAAAGGAAAACCTGAGCGTAGTCAAAATCTGTTGGATTTGATCCATACAGATGTTTGCGGTCCATTTAGTATTGGTACTAAATTTGGTCACACCTACTTCATTACCTTTACTGATGATTATTCTAGGTATTGGTATTTATATTTGATGAAATATAAGTCTGAAGCATTTGAAAAGTTCAAAGAATTCAAGGCTGAAGTAGAAAACAAACTAGGTAAGAGTATTAAAGCACTTCGATCGGATCGAGGTGGAGAATATTTAAGTACCGAGTTTTTGGACTATATAAAAGAGAATGAGATTCTCTCTCAGTGGACTCCTCCTATGACACCTCAACTTAATGGTGTTTCGGAGCGTCGCAATTGAACTTTGTTGGACATGGTTCGATCCATGATGAGCTTCACTGAGCTCCCACCTTCGTTTTGGGGCTATGCGCTTGAAACGGCGGTATTGTTGTTGAACAATGTCCACACTAAAGCAGTGGATAAAACTTCATACGAGTTATGTAATGGCAAAGCTCCTAAGTATTCGTACTTAAGGATTTGGGGATGTCATGCTTACGTAAAGCGGACAGTGGAAGATAAGTTGGATAGTCGATCCACCTTATGTTATTTTTTAGGGTATTCGAAGAATTCAATCGGATATTATTTCTATCATCCTACTAAAACAAAAGTGTTTATTTCGAGGAATGCCACCTTCATGGAGAAGGAGTTCTTACTTGATAAGAAAGGCATGATGATGGAACTCGAAAAAATTTGAGAAGAACCCGAAATACAAAATAACGATCCCACACCTCAGGAACAATTAAACGACACGCCTCTTTCTAGAAGATCCGAGAGGACTTCTAGACCTCCTATTCGATATGGTCTACTTCTTGAAGGGGATCAAAATGAACCCGACATTGGATGTGATCCAAGAAACTTCAAGGAAGCAATTTCTGATGCAGATTCGAATTTATGGCTTGAAGCTATGCAGACGGAAATAGACTCGATGCATACAAACCAAGTTTGGTCTTTAGTAGATCCTCCCGATGGAATTGTTCCAATAGGGTGTAAATGGATCTACAAGAGAAAACTTGGGCCTGATGGTAAGGTACTGACCTACAAGGCACGATTGGTAGCAAAAGGTTATACTCAATGACAAGGATTTGACTATGATGAAACTTTTTCACCAGTCGCAATGTTCAAGTCCATAAGAATCCTTTATTGCCATAGCAGCTTGGTATGACTATGAGATATGACAAATGGATGTGAAAACTGCATTTCTTAATGGAAACATTAAGGAAGAAATCTATATGATGCAGCCCGAGGGATTCACATCCATGGGAAGCGAGCATAAGGTATGCAAGCTTCAGAGACCAATTTATGGTCTCAAACAGGCATCAAGAAGTTGGAACCAGAAATTTGATGAAACAATAAAGGATTTTGGTTTCATCAAGAACCCTGAGGAACCATGCGTGTACAAAAAATTAGTTAAGGATGTTGTGACATTCTTAGTACTTTATGTTGATGACACCCTACTCATTGGGAATGATGTAGGGATGTTGCAGTCAACAAAGATATGGTTAACAGGTAGATTCTCGATGAAGGATTTGGGTAAGGCGTCCTATATTCTAGGAATACAGATCTATAGAGATAGATCTAAGAGAATGATAGAACTCACTCAAGCAACCTACATCAACACCATATTGAAAAGGCTACCTATGTGTCATGGAGTTTCTCCATCCAAGTCTATGTCTCCCAAGATTGACGAAGAGATAGAGAAAATGACACATACCATATGCATCAGCCATAGGTAGTATCATGTATGGGATGATATCTACCAGACCAGATGTAGCCTTTGCTCTGAGTATCACGAGCAGATATGTAACACCCAGAATTTTAATACGTAAATCCGCATGCATAATTAGGAGAAATTAATTTTAAAATAAGGGTTAAATGAATTTATGTGTTATTATGTGATTTACATGCATGATTTAAGTTATTTTAGCATTTAACCCAAAATTAGTGATTTTCGTGATTTATGGAAATTAATTGGTTTTGATCGCGTAGACGGGACCGTGGACGGACGAGATACCAAAATATTTAGCCAAAAATATTTTATGAGTTTTATGAGCCTTAAAATAATATTTTAAGGTATTTTGTCAAGAAAATTTTAGTATTTAATTATATATTTATTTAAGGGTTTATTTTTAGCCAAAATTAGTCTCTTTATTGACTTTTATTAATTTTTAAAATTAGCCTATTTAATAATTTCGAGATTTGGAGATATCTTATCAGATTATTATTATTATTAGAGGGTTTTAATTATATTTTTCTATGTTATATTATATATATTAATTAGTTAATATTTATTATACTAAAATTATCCTAAACCACACCCTAAACTCTAAACTCACGTCTGTCTTCTAAGCCGCCTCCATCCTCTTCCTCTATCCCTTCCTCACGTTCCCACATCAGCAACTCAAGCCTCCATAGCCGATTTATTCAAGGAAAAATTCGAGTTCTTCGTAGGTCCGTCGTCCCGGAGTCGTTCACGCGGTCTAGCTTCGTTTTAAAAATCAAAGACATGTTTAATTCTTTTTCTTGAACACCATATAAGCTATATACAAGTTTTTTTCAGATTCATTGTGCTGTGTACAGATTTTTACAAGTTCATACAAGATCTTGAATTTTATTCCTAAATATTACATGTTCTTGGTTTGTTTGAATGCCACACACGTTTTTTTCATGGCATGGGAAGGTACTAGCCTCTGGTCTACGGTTCAAGGGGTTCCTTAGGGTCCTAGGCTCGGTTTGGGTTGTGACTTGAGACGGGATTTTTGGCTAGGGGCGAGCTGGTTCAAGAGATGGCCTATGAGAGCACAGTTTAGGGTTGTTAGGAAGAAGGGTCGGCTGGCCCATGCATGGCCATGAACCAGCCGACCAGTTGCTGGGTTAGGACCGGCAGGACCCTGGGAAGGTCCTGCTGGCGGCGCTCCGGCCGGCCATGGCCGGAGCAAGGGAAGAGAAGGGGGTCACGGGTTGGGGAAGGGTTTTGGGCTGGGCTGGGGCTGGGTCGGGTCTGGGCGGTCCGGGTCGGGTCCGGGGTGTCTAGGGTCGGGTCAGTAGAGTCCGGGTCCGGGTTAGGTGGGCCGGGCTCGGGTATTTTATTTTCTAATTAATTAAGAGATTAATTGGTTTTGGGCTTTTAAAATTAGTTAGGAAATTATTTGGGCCTCCAAATAATTTTATTTGGGTTTTTAAATTATTTTTAAGTTAGCCCAATAATTTTTATGGGCTCGTGGGCCATAGGAATTTTTGGGCCAATCAGTGGATTTTTGGGCCAGTCTAGAATTTTATTGGGTTTAATTAAGTTAATGAGCTTAAATATTTTATTCAGGTCCAGTTAAGTATAATTAAGTTATTTGGGCTAAGATATGATTATTGGGCTTTAATTTAAGTATAATGGGCTTAGAGTGAGTGACCAGCAGTCTGGACCAACCCATGAAAAATAAATAAGTCCGAAATATATATTTAATTATTTTATGCATGAAATTCATATTTTAAGTATAAGTATATTATATTATTAAAAATTAATTAAATATATATTACGGACATATTTTCAGTGCATGCATTCATGAAAATTTTATATGATTATGATTATGTTATGTTGAGCAATAAAAATATATTTTTGGTGGAAATTGAAGTATGTGTGACATAGGGGTGGTTTTCCACCATATGATCCGGTAGTTTTACTATCATAAGGGTGATTATCCACCATATGATTCGGTAGTTTACTACCATAGGAGGTGATTTATCACCGCCATCGTACGTTGGTTTATAAGACTGATCAGTCGACACATGAGCGTCACACTTATGGATAGGACCATCTTCAGGTTTCAAATGCATTGCTCAATTATGTTATGTATGATGAAGAAAGTTATGATATATGTAAGATTTATGATTCAGCATTTATGTTATGAAAAATGTTTTCATGCATGCTCATGTACATGTATATGTATTAGTATTTACGTGATGCATTATTTTTAACCTTGTTATAAAGGATTAGACATGTTGAGCCCCTAGGCTCACTACGCTTATATGGTGCAGGTGAGCATGATGAATTTGATGTAGCTCCTACCGGTGGTGAGGACGTATGATATCACGGAGCAGTGGACCCCGTGACCGTCGCAGTTTTTAGTTTATTATGATTTAATTTTGAAAACATGTTTTATTTTATTATTATTCCGCATATGAAATTTTTCAGTAGAGTTATTTATTATTTTAAAATGATGCATGAAATATTTTTAAGAATTTATTTATTTAATATTTTTTTTAGATTATTTAATATTTAGCATTTTATTTTTATATACATATGTGTATGGGCATGTATGTATAATAGTATTATTTTAAAAAAAAAAATTCCGCATTTAGAAGTAGTAGGCGTTTCATTTGGTATCAGAGCGCGGTCCTTGGAGGGTGTCCTACTGCCACGGGAAGCTCAGAAATCCTACTACCGGTCTGTAAGTTTTAAATTCTTTTCTTATGTTTTATAAGGAGCATATGTAATGATTTAACATTTTCATGTTAGAAAAGTTTTAAAACTCTTAAGTTATGCAGTGCGATTTACGTAAAGAAATATGTGGTGGTGCAGAATGCCTCCGAGACAGATGAATAGGCAAGGGGGACCTCCACCTCCACCTCCACCTCCACCTCCACCTCCGCCGTCCGCTTGCAGCATTGGAGCAGGCCAATGCGAATATGATGGCTGGGATTACTGCTCTGTTGGAGCAGCAGGCGGCACGTCCTAGGCTCACCCATGATGAGGATGTTGCCGAGCGGTTCCAAAAGAAGGGACCTAAGGAGTTTGTCGGCACCACTGATCCACTCATTGCTGAGGGGTGGATTCGATCACTGGAGTCCATATTTGACTACATGGGGATCACTGATGCTGACAGGGTGAAGTGTGCAGTGTATATGATGAGAGGTGATGCAGCCTCTTGGTGGGAAGGTGCGGTTCGAGGTGTGAATCTACCTACATTGACTTGGATAGAGTTCAGACGCATGTTCTATGCCAAGTATTTCACTGAGGATGTGCGCAGTCGCATGATCCGGGAGTTTATGAGTCTCCGCCAGGGAGACAAGTCTGTGGTGGATTACATCACCCAATTCGAGAGAGGGTGTCATTTCGTGCCTCTTATTGCTGACAGTGCGCCGGATAAGTTGAGGCAATTTGTGGATGGTTTGCGGGCTGACATCAAACATGACGTTCGCATGTTGGATGTCACTACTTATGAGGCGGCAGTTAGCAGAGCATTACGTTCTGAGGAAGGGAGGCGAGAGATGCAGCGAGAGCAGCAGAGTAAGAGGCAGTTTCAGCCAGGGTATCAGAAGGCGACTTCGCAGCCTCCTGTGAAGAAGCCATATACTGGGCCGTCTAAGGGCCCGAATCAGCAGGGACAGCAGCAGAGGCCTCAGGGGCGTCAGCTACAGCAGCAGCAGAGGGGCGGGGCCCCTAATACTGGAGGAGTTCCGATCTGCCCACAGTGTCAGAAGCCGCACACCGGGAAGTGTCTAGTGGGGTCCAATGTATGCTATGTTTGCAAGGAGCCAGGGCATGTTTCATATAACTGCCCGAAGAGGAAGAACACCATTGGGCGGGTGTTCGTCATGCAGGCTGAGGAGCCAGACCCAGATACCTCCTTTATCACCGGTATTTCCTAAACTTCTTCTTTTAAGAAATTTTTTTTGGGAATTTACTTCATGATTTTAAATTGCATGAATTATCTATTTGTTTGGTTAGAGTAGGATGCTCATTTTATTCGTGTTTTATTAAGAGAAATAATTTTGTAACTTGTATTGGGAGAAAAGTAAGTTTAGTATGCGATTATTGGGATTTTCTGCGTCCAGGGAGAATTCTAGTGGGAGGAAATTCCACGTTTGCATTGCTAGATTCAGGAGCCACGCATTCGTTTATTTCCCTAGGGTATATCAGGCGGGTAGGCATCAAGCCTGAGGTTGCTGTTATAGGTTACGATGTCACTATGCCGTCTGGTCAGATTCTTACTACCACTAGCGTCTGTAGAGATTTGGAGATGGAGTTACAGGGACATACTATCAGAGCAGATTTTGTGGTTTTACCGTTGACTGGATTCGATCTGATTTTGGGTATGGATTGGTTGTCATTCAACGGAGCAGTGATTGATTTTCGGCAGAGGGCAGTGGCAGTGAAACCAGTGGTAGGCGACCATTTTGTGTTCTATGAATCTCCGAGCAGTGAGACCTCGCCTGTTATCTCTTTTACACGTGCGAGAAAGTTATTGAGACATGGTTGTCAGGGGTTTCTCGCCAGTGTAGTCACTTCATCAGAACCACCTAGCAGATCATTGTCAGATATAGAGGTGGCTTGTGACTTTTCAGATGTCTTTCCGAAGGACGTTTCGGGAGTCCCACCAGCTAGAGAGGTGGAGTTCAGTATTGATTTGTTACCAGGTACTGTGCCTATCTCTAAGGCACCGTATCGACTTGCTCCTACTGAGATGAAAGAGTTGAAGGAGCAGATTCAAGAGTTGTTGGAGAAGGGCTTTATTCGTCCTAGCTTTTCTCCTTGGAGAGCTCCAATGTTGTTTGTGAAGAAAAAGGATGGTAGCATGAGACTTTGTATCGATTACCGAGAGCTCAACAGGGTCACTGTGAAGAACAAGTATCCACTTCCGAGGATTGAGGATTTGTTCGATCAGTTGCAGGGAGCTTCGGTTTTCTCCAAGATCGATTTGCGATCTGGCTATCATCAGTTGAGGATTGAGATCTTGACAAAGGCTCATCTCCGTATTCCATTCACCCCGAAAGTACGAAGATGTAGAGAGATTTGCAGTCATTGTATTGGTGGCCCGGCATGAAGAGAGATATTGGCCGATTTGTATCAGAGTGCTTGACTTGTCAGCAGGTCAAGGCAGAGCATCAGCGTCCTGCAGGGTTACTTAAGCCTCTACCCATTCCGGAGTGGAAGTGGGAGAACATCACGATGGACTTTGTAGTTGGCCTTCCGAGGAGTACTAGAGGATGTATAGCTATTTGGGTGATCGTGGATAGACTCACCAAGTCAGCTCATTTCTTGCCGGTGAGGACTACTTACTCATTGACGCAGTATGCAGAGCTTTACATTAAGGAGATTGTTAGACTGCATGGCATACCAGTGTAGATTGTATCGGACAGCGATCCGAGATTTACGTCTGCATTCTGGAAGAGTTTGCACACAGCTTTGGGGACTCGGCTATCCCCAGACAGATGGTCAGTCGGAGAGGGTGATCCAGATTCTTGAGGATCTACTGAGAGCTTGTGTCATTGATTTTCAAGGCTCTTGGGAGACTAGACTGTCATTAGTGGAGTTTACCTATAACAACAGTTTTCAGTCGTCTATAGGTATGGCTCCTTATGCAGCTCTCTACGGGAGAAGATGTAGATCGCCAGTGCATTGGGATGAGGTTGGCAAGAGGATTTTATTTGGTCCCGAGATTGTACAGCAGACTGCCGATGTTGTGACACAGATACGGGATCGTATGAGAACAGCTCAGAGTCGTCAGAAGAGTTATGCTGATACTCGACGACGAGATCTTGGATTGGTAGTAGGTGATCATGTGTTTCTGAAAGTATCACCTATGAAAGGGGTGATGAGATTTGGTCGCAGAGGCAAGTTGAATCCGAGATATATTGGGCCATTTGAGATCTTGGAGAGAGTTGGCACTTTGGCATACCGTTTAGCACTACCGCCAGGGCTTGCAGCAGTGCACAATGTCTTCCATGTATCCATGCTTCGGAGATACATCTCTAATCCGACGCATGTGTTGGATTACGAGCCTTTGCAGTTAGCACCAGATCTAGCATTTGAGGAAAGGCCTGTTCATATCTTAGCCAGAGAGGAGCGAAGATTGAGAACGCGGGCCATACCGATGGTCAAAGTCCAGTGGCAGAATCATTCCGAGGAGGAAGCCACTTGGGAGACCGAGGCAAGCATGAGGACTCGCTACCCGGAGTTATTCGAGTAAGCACTTTAATTTCGAGGACGAAATTCAATTTAAGGGGGGGAGGAGAATTGTAACACCCAGAATTTTAATACGTAAATCCGCATGCATAATTAGGAGAAATTAATTTTAAAATAATGGTTAAATGAATTTATGTGTTATTATGTGATTTATATGCATGATTTAAGTTATTTTAGCATTTAACCCAAAATTAGTGATTTTCGTGATTTATGGAAATTAATTGGTTTTGATCGCGTAGACGGGACCGTGGACGGACGAGATACCAAAATATTTAGCCAAAAATATTTTATGAGTTTTATGAGCCTTAAAATAATATTTTAAGGTATTTTGTCAAGAAAATTTTAGTATTTAATTATATATTTATTTAAGGGTTATTTTTTAGCCAAAATTAGTCTCTTTATTGACTTTTATTAATTTTTAAAATTAGCCTATTTAATAATTTCGAGATTTGGAGATATCTTATCAGATTATTATTATTATTAGAGGGTTTTAATTATATTTTTCTATGGTATATTATCTATATTAATTAGTTAATATTTATTATACTAAAATTATCCTAAACCACACCCTAAACTCTAAACTCACGTCTGTCTTCTAAGCCGCCTCCATCCTCTTCCTCTATCCCTTCCTCACGTTCCCACAGCAGCAACTCAAGCCTCCATAGCCGATTTATTCAAGGAAAAATTCGAGTTCTTCGTAGGTCCGTCGTCCCGGAGTCGTTCACGCGGTCTAGCTTCGTTTTAAAAATCAAAGGCATGTTTAATTCTTTTTCTTGAACACCATATAAGCTATATACAAGTTTTTGTCAGATTCATTGTGCTGTGTACAGATTTTTACAAGTTCATACAAGATCTTGAATTTTATTCCTAAATATTACATGTTCTTGGTTTGTTTGAATGCCACACACGTTTTTTTCATGGCATGGGAAGGTACTAGCCTCTGGTCTATGGTTCAAGGGGTTCCTTAGGGTCCTAGGCTCGGTTTGGGTTGTGACTTGAGACGGGATTTTTGGCTAGGGGCGAGCTGGTTCAAGAGATGGCCTATGAGAGCACAGTTTAGGGTTGTTAGGAAGAAGGGTCGGCTGGCCCATGCATGGCCATGAACCAGCCGACCAGTTGCTGGGTTAGGACCGGCAGGACCCTGGGAAGGTCCTGCCGGTGGCGCTCCGGCCGGCCATGGCCCGAGCAAGGCGGCAGCAGCCCTGGAAGGGCTGCTGCTTGCGCAGAAAAAGGGAAGAGAAGGGGGTCACGGGTTGGGGAAGGGTTTTGGGCTGGGATGGGGCTGGGTCGGGTCTGGGTGGTCCGGGTCGGGTCCGGGGTGTCTAGGGTCGGGTCAGTAGAGTCCGGGTCCGGGTTAGGTGGGCCGGGCTTGGGTATTTTATTTTCTAATTAATTAAGAGATTAATTGGTTTTGGGCTTTTAAAATTAGTTAGAAAATTATTTGGGCCTCCAAATAATTTTATTTGGGCTTTTTAAATTATTTTTAAGTTAGCCCAATAATTTTTATGGGCTCGTGGGCCATAGGAATTTTTGGGCCAGTCAGTGGATTTTTGGGCCAGTCTAGAATTTTATTGGGTTTAATTAAGTTAATGGGCTTAAATATTTTATTCAGGTCCAGTTAAGTATAATTAAGTTATTTGGGCTAAGATATGATTATTGGGCTTTAATTTAAGTATAATGGGCTTAGAGTGAGTGACCAGCAGTCTGGACCATCCCATGAAAAATAAATAAGTTCGAAATATATATTTAATTATTTTATGCATGAAATTCATATTTTAAGTATAAGTATATTATATTATTAAAAATTAATTAAATATATATTACGGACATATTTTCAGTGCATGCATTCATGAAAATTTTATATGATTATGATTATGTTATATTGAGCAATAAAAATATATTTTTGGTGGAAATTGAAGTATGTGTGACATAGGGGTGATTTTCCACCATATGATCCGGTAGTTTTACTACCATAAGGGTGGTTATCCACCATATGATTCGGTAGTTTACTACCATAGGAGGTGATTTATCACCGCCATCGTACGTTGGTTTATGAGACTGATCAGTCGACACATGAGCGTCACACTTATGGATAGGACCATCTTCAGGTTTCAAATGCATTGCTCAATTATGTTATGTATGATGAAGAAAGTTATGATATATGTAAGATTTATGATTCAGCATTTATGTTATGAAAAATGTTTCCATGCATGCTCATGTACATGTATATGTATTAGTATTTACGTGATGCATTATTTTTAACCTTGTTATAAAGGATTAGACATGTTGAGCCCCTAGGCTCACTACGCTTATATGGTGCAGGTGAGCATGATGAATTTGATGTAGCTCCTACCGGTGGTGAGGACGTATGAGATCACGGAGCAGTGGACCCCGTGACCGTCGCAGTTTTTAGTTTATTATGATTTAATTTTGAAAACATGTTTTATTTTATTATTATTCCGCATATGATATTTTTCAGTAGAGTTATTTATTATTTTAAAATGATGCATGAAATATTTTTAAGAATTTATTTATTTAATATTTTTTTTAGATTATTTAATATTTAGCATTTTATTTTTATATACATATGTGTATGGGCATGTATGTATAATAGTATTATTTAAAAAAAAAAAAAATTCCGCATTTAGAAGTAGTAGGCGTTTCAAAATATCAGGCCAATCCCGGTCAAATGCATTGGAAAGCTGTGAAGGATATTCTAAAGTACTTGAGAAGGACTAAGAATATATTCATGGTTTATGGAGGAATAGAATTGAAATTGGAAGGCTATACTGACTCTAGCTTCCAAAGTGACGTGGATGACTCGAAGTCAACCTCTGGATTTGTATTCATGCTCAATGGTTGTGCTGTCTCTTGGAAGAGTTTCAAGCAGGACACCACAGCAGATTCCACCACTGAGGCAGAATACATTGCAGCATCAGCTGCTGCTAAAGAGGCCGTTTGGATGAGGAAATTCGTCCAAGAGTTGGGCGTAATTTCTGAAGCTGTTGGTCCAGTCCTGGTATACTGTGACAACATTGGTTCCGTTGCTCAGGCAAAGGAACCAAGGTCTCATCAAAGATCCAAACACGTACTGAGGAAATACCACATCATCCGGGAGATCGTGGAAAGAGGGGACATCACTGTCGAGAGAGTGGCCTCTGCAGAAAATATCGTTGATCCACTTACTAAGCCCTTGATAGGTCCATTATTTGACAAACATCGCGAAGCAATGGGACTACGTAGTATGACTAGTTGGATATAGGGCAAGTGGGAGATTGAAAGAGTTGATGCCCCGCTAGCCAAGTTATGGCTAAGGGCTTTGAGAGTCTCTTATTATAAACAATCTTTGTTTAATATAATTTACATTCATTAATGGCATTTCTTTATCTTTGTTCATAATGTTGTATTGTGATATACTATTGTTGTTTTGATAAAGACCTTGAATTTCCTATAGTGTAAGTAAGATGAGATAGTGAATAAAGAGAGATCACTATCATGAAACACATCTTATAATCACTGTATATTCTAAACAGTTCTTAGTCAATTGAGCCGTCCGCAAATAAGGATAAGGATCGCTCGAGATCGAGACTAGTATTTGCGATGCCAAGTACCACGTTTCATTGGTATGGAACATAGAGATGTTCAAAGCATGCAAATGGATATTATGAATGATCGAACTACCCTATTCGGACTTTCTAAGTGGTTATTATTAATTGAGTGGATAAGTCCGCGGTTTTGGTTGTACATCATTAGTCCTTACTACTTAAAACATCATGGAGACTCTATATGCTAGTACTATACTTTGACTCGTTTACCGACTCTATGAGGGTCATCAGGTGTCGGGATTGGGTACAGTTACGACACATATAGGAGTCGATGTTTTGTTGTCAAGGATTTACCAAACACTTGCGAGTGTGGATATCCTATGCGATCTGAGGAGATATTAGTGTGACAAATCTCTGGCCAGAGTACTAGATGTGATTTAGGTTACTTGGTTTTCTAGTAGCACATGCGATGTCACTATTTGATCTTCAAGATGCATTGCATAGTTATCGAATCTCGAACGACTTTCGATGTACCAATGGTTGTTGATTCGATCGGGATATATGGATGAAGGGACCGTAATGTACGCTAACCAAAACCTACTGGTTCTTGCAGGCACTATCAGTGATACCTAGGGAATCATGGGGCGATGTTGCTAGGCTCTCTTACCATGATTCGATGGGTAAGTCGAAAATTGTTGTTCCGAGTCACAAGGAGTTGTGAGCCCACGGCTAGCTGTATTCCTGAACCATTGAGGGTCACACAAGTAATGGATTATTAATCTCCGTTGAGATAGTTAAATTTAAAGAGTTAAATTTAATGAAAGAGAAGTTGGACTTCTTAACTAAAGAGAGTGGAATTTCCTAAAATGACATAGGGATGGGCATTTTTGGAAATCACTGAATTCGGATTCAGAAAAATTATCTTGACTTTAAAAGGTGCAGAAATGGTTTCTTTGCACATTGGTGAAATCAGTTTATCAATCGGAGTCATGATGAATTTTATATTAATTTCTATAATAACAGGCTTGGCTTGTTGGGTTTAAGTTATGGATTATGGGCCCTAAGGAGTTAGTGTCCTAATAGATATATAACTTAATCCAGTCTAGAAATTATAAATACATGATATGCAATTTTCGAAAATCACAAGTTATTCCAAGCTTGATTTTTCAAAAATTACACAAAATAAAAAAAAAAGGATTTTTCAAAAATCCACTCTCCCTTTTTGAGAGAATTCAGTCTGTGATTTTTATGAAAAATTACATTCTGAATTGACAGATCAAATATGTTTAATCTCTTCGATAAACATCTGATTGATTTTTAGTGCAATCAATTAGAGGGTTTTAGTTTTCTGTTCGTAGACCTAATTTCGGAGATTGATCGAGCAAGTCATCAGTTCTTGGGATTTACAACAAGAGCAGATTTAATCTGTTGGAGTCCATAATCAAGCCATAGCTTGAAGAGATAAAATATTAATTGTTATTATTATTTTACTTGCATAATTTAATCGTTAGGATTTGATACACATGATATGGAATCGTTCCATATAAAAATTTTTTAAACTTTCGCTGCACCGGGTATCAGATCTATGATCTGAAAACGTGTTCCAACACAGTCAGCATAGGTTGAGTTTTCCTTTGCACCAACTTATTCAGTAGGCTTAAATCTCATTCCCCTCTATGATTTTGAAACTAGCTCTCTATTTAACCCTTTGGTTAGCGGATCCGCTAGATTATCCTTTGACTTCACATAATCAATAGAGATAACACCAGTTGAGAGTAGTTGTCTAATAGTATTGTGTCTACGACGTATATGTCTCGACTTACCATTATACATATTGTTATTTGCTCTTCCAATTGTAGATTGGCTGTCGCAATGAATGCAAATAGCCGGCACAGGTTTTGGCCATCTCGGAATATCTTCTAAAAATAGACGCATCCACTCAGCCTCTTCACCACATTTGTCAAGGGCTATGAATTCAGATTCCATGGTGGATCTGGCTATTACTGTCTGCTTAGAAGATTTCCACGCAATTGCTGCACCTCCTAGTGTGAATACATATCCACTTGTAGACTTTGAGTCTTTCATATCAGATATTCAGTTTGCATCACTGTATCCTTCAATAACAGCAGGATATCTGGTATAGTGCAGTCCATAATCACGAGTATACCTTAAATATCTAAGCAATCTCACAATCGCTTTCCAGTGTTCAGTTCCTGGATTACTCGTGAATCTACTCAATTTGCTTACCGCATAGGCTATGTATGGTCTTGTACAACTCATTAAGTACATCAGACTTCCAATTATTCGAGAGTATTCTAATTGAGATACACTCTCATTTCGATTCTTTGATAGATGCAGACTCAAATCTATCGGAGTTTTAGCCAATGCAGAATCATCCTTGTTGAATTTTTCAAGAATTTTGCCAACATAATGTGTCTGGCTGAGAACAAGCCCTTATGATATTCTTTGGATCTTCATTCCGAGAATTACATCAGCTAAGCCCATGTCTTTCATGTCAAATCTTGATTTCAACAACTTTTTAGTGGATTTAACCATCTTATCATTGCTTCCAATGATAAGCATGTCGTCTACGTAAAGACATAAAATAACATAGTTTTTCTCAGTGTCTTTAACGTATACGCATTTGTCACACTCATTGACTTTGAATCCACTTTCTATCATGACTTTATCAAACTTATCGTGTCATTGTTTTGGTGCTTGCTTTAAGTCATACAGAGACTTTACCAATTTACAGACTTTGTTTTCCTGTCCAGGTGCAGAAAATCCTTCAGGTTGTTCCATGTAAATTTCCTCTTCTAAATCCCCATTTAGAAAAGTTGTTTTTACATCCATTTGGTGTACTTCAAGATTCCGCAAAGTGGCAATTGCAAGTATCACGCGAATTGAATTTATTCTCGTTATTGGAGAATAAGTATCAAAGTAGTCAAGCCCTTCTTTTTTACGGTATCCTTTAATTACCAATCGAGCTTTGTACTTATCTATTGTTCCATCTGATTTCATTTTTCGCTTGAAAATCCATTTATAACCTAGTGGTTTGCTTCCCGGTGGAAGCTCCACTAATTACCATGTATGATTTTTTAAAATTGATTCAATTTCGGAATTAATTGCCTCTTTTCATTGAGGTCCCTCAGATGAATTCACAACTTCTTTAAAGCTTTGAGGTTCACTTTCTAACATGAAAGTAATAAAATCCAGACCAAAGGATTTTTTTATCCTAGCTCTCTTGCTACGTCGAGGTTCAACCTCATAGTCAACTTCATTTTCTTGTTCCAGCTTCTCATATAATCTTTTAGAAGAATTTGATTCTTCTTTAGACTTGCATGGAAACACATGTTCAAAGAACGAGGCATTCCTTGATTTCATTATCGTATTCTTGTGAATATCAGATATTTGAGATTCATACACAAGAAAACGATAAGCACTGCTATTTTGTGCATATCCAATGAAAATGCAATCAACAGTTTTTGGTCCTACCTTTACCCTCTTTGGAGTAGGTACTGCCACTTTGGCAAGATACCCCCACACTCGCAAGTATTGGTAAGGCGGTGTTCTTCCTTTCCATAACTCATATGGACTTTTATCCAGCTTCTTTCGAGGCACCTTATTTAAAAGGTAATTTGCTGTCAAAATAGCTTCACCCCACATGTTTTGTGGTAAACCAGAACTCAACAACAATGCATTCATCATTTCTTTCAAAGAACGATTTTTTCTTTCTGCAATCCCATTTTGTTGAGGGGAATAAGGTGCAGTTCTTTCATGTCTAATTCCATGTTGAGCACAAAATTCAGCAAAAGGTGACTCATATTCACCTCCACGATCACTTCTTAGCACCTTAATTTTCTTGTTGAGTTGATTTTCAACTTCACTTTTATAGATGACAAATTTATCTATGACTTCATACTTACTTTTGAGAAGATATACGTAACAAAATCTTGTGCTATCGTCAACAAAAGTAATAAAATATTTATTTTCACCACGTTTTTGCACTGATTTCAAATCACACACGCCAGTGTGAATTAAATTGAGAGGTTCACTATTTCTTTCAATAGTTTGAAAAGATGATCTCGTTAGTTTTGCCTCAACACAAGTCTGACATTTGTGTTTTTTTATCAATTTGAAACATAGGAATGTTTTTCAAGTTAATTAATCTTCGAATAGTATCATAATTAACATGTCCTAGTCTACCATGCCATAAATCGGAAGACTCGAGAAAGTAAGCGGAAGCATTCATTTGATTCATTTTAGGCTTAATAGACATTACATTGAGCTTAAAAAGCCCATCACTTACATATCCCTTTCCAACAAACATTCCACTTTTAGATAAAAACAACTTTATCTGACTCAAAAACAATACGAAATCCATGCTTGTTCAAAAGCTAACCAGAAACTAAATTCTTTCGAATTTCTGGAACATACAACACATTGTTAAGAGTCAATTCTTTACCAGAAGTCATTTTCAAGATCAATTTTCCCTGACCTTTGATATCAGAGGTAGCTGAATTCCCCATTAACAGTTTTTCTCCGTTCTCAGATTCCTCAAGAGTAGCAAATATCTCCTTATCGGAGCACACATGGCGAGTGGCACCGGTATCAATCCACCACTCCCGAGGGTTGGAACCCACCAAGTTCACTTCAGAAATAACAGCACATAGATTCATATTAAAAACCTCTTTTGATATGGACTCCACCATATTTGTCTCTCGATTTTTCTTGGGTTTCTTGCATTCTGAAGCCTTGTGACCTGGACCGCCATAATTGTAACATTTTCCAGAGAACTTTCTCTTGAAATTATCTTTCTTAGGTCCTAACTTGGAACCTCTTCCAAATGGTCCAGTATTTTTCTTGGCCTTCGAGCTCTGACCATGCTCGACCATGTTTGCTTTAGCCACATCAAGATTAAAAAATCTTTTCTTAGAACCCTTGTTGTCTTCTTCAATACGAAGCCTAACAACAAGTTCCTCCACATTCATTTCCTTTCGTTTGTGTTTCAAATAATTTTTAAAATCTTTCCAACCCGGAGGCAATTTTTCAATAATAGCTGCAACTTGGAAAGATTTACTCAACACCATACCTTCGGCATGAATCTCATGCAAGATGACTTTAAGCTCTTGAACTTGACTGATCACAGTCTTGGATTCCACCATCTTATAATCCAAGAACCGGCCAACAATAAATTTCTTGGCTCCGGAATCTTCAGATTTATATTTTCGGTCCAAAGACTCCCATAACTCTTTAGCTGTCTTTTTATCAATATAAACATTATACAGTGAGTCAGCCAAGCCATTCATTATGTAATTTCTACACAAGAAATCAGAATGGTGCCATGCATCAACCGCACTAACAGCATGCATATCTCCTTCACCCTCAGCTGATTTGGGAGCATCCTCAGTCAAAAACCTTGCCAAACTCAAGGTGGTGAGATAAAAGAACATATTTTGCTGCCACCTCTTAAAATTCGATCCATCAAATTTTTTTGGTTTATCGGCATGGTTAACCAGAACTGTAGCAGCATGAACATTAAATGTTGCTGCTGACCCCTTGGCAACAGGAGGAGTCACCTTTGGTGCTGATACAATTGAATCAGTGTCCATGTCTGAAAACACAACACAAACGATCAAATGTTTGGGAAAAGAGTCTGTTTTAAGATTGTTAGTCGGATATGAAAAGAGGAACAAATATATTAGAAATAATATGTTTAATTTCAACAATTAAATGAAATTATATATTTAATTTCATAAATATAAAATAATCAAAAGAATAAGAATGTGGTAGGCTCCAATGAATTTAACAAGTAGGTGACCGAGGCCTGTGAAGAACACAGTTTCCTTAAAACAGATTCGCCTCCTCACCGACGGTGTTTTGAGGATCGTATAGACGTCTGTCTCTCAGGATACAACGGTCGTACTAGTAGAAAATAAACACAAACTTGCTACTCCGGCGAACAGAAAGTATACCTGATTGTGATCACCCTTTAACCCTTTATAACATAAAATAAAAAGAAACCTTTTGTTATTAATCTTTGTTGTGTTTTTTCTCTTTTAATGAGGTTGGAGACATTTATATAGAGTCCTAATACTCTATGCATTCCACCGGTTTCAATTTCACATTAACTTCATGTATTAATTAAGCATATTCAATTCAACTCTTAAACAATCGTTACAATATTAAATTTTAATTCATTGAATTTATTCCAACAAAAACTTAGTTTTGGAACATTAAATCTCACGCAACTAAATAGCATGGAATTTTTTAAACCCAACTTTTAAATCTTAAATACACCAGATAAAATCATTTAATTAAACATAATCTGTAAATCATAAATAAATACAATAAAAATCATTTAAAATTCATTTAATATCTTTTTAATAATCGTGAGTGGATTTATAGATTTTTCGGGCGTTACAATTATGTGTTGCATTATTATCTGGCATGATTTGTATGCGTCATTGACATACCATGTTGAGCATGTTATCCTTTCGAGATAGCCAGTTGTTCTAGTGTCGATCAGCCCTAGTATGTTTCTTGTATGATCGGGTACCGTGTGACACTCACTGGATCAACGAGGTAGCGTGTGCGGTTTACCCAGGACGATGATTTTCCAAGATCAGATTCAGTATATGTGGCACTGACTGGATCTTCGGAAGAGCATGCGCATATCGGAGGCGCCTACGTTATGAGCATGATATTCCAGATCTTGACCCCAGTTTTTACCAAAGAATTCATATTCCCTGTTGCAGGCATCATTTAGACCTGTATACTCATACTTTCGTATTGGGCGTTAGCGCTCACATCCCTGCTTTTATCTCGGACATCTCATTCGACGGAGCAGGTTTGCAAGTGGACCAGGAGTGAGATCAGTGGTTGGTCGGTGACCAGGGCTTGGTAGTAGGGGTCGTCGATGGAATTTAGTTTGAGATTCTATTCAGTATTTAGTTCATTTGATTGGGTTGTATATCATTTTGTTTTGGGTTTCTAGTTGTTTTTTCGGTTGTATTCCGTCGGGTTAATATTTGATTTAAATTTTCGTGTTTAGCTCTGATTATATTTTTTGTTTAAGTTTAATTGCATGCTAAAGTTTCTGATTAGTAGGTGATCCGGATCGGGTCACTGCACCATCATTTGATTGTGTTTTAAATTTTTTGTCTTAATCTCATAACTGTGCTCCACATATTTTAAATTAATACCTAAAATGAGTTCTTAAATTTGACATAAAAAAATTATAAAAAATTTTAAGAATAAATTATGTAGTGACTCGTCTCGAATCACCTACTAGACAGAACTTAAACATGCAGTTAACTTAAAATAAGCGTAAAGAGCAAAAACTTAAGACAAGCACAAACCCGGCAGAATACAACCAGAATTAACTGAAGACCCAAAGCAATAATCATACAACTCAATCGAAGTAAAATACCCGACCTCTGATCCCAAGCCCGGGTCACCGACTAAACACTAATCTAGCTCTTAGTCAACCTGAAAACCTACCCCGTCGAATGAGATGTCTGAGATAAAATTAGGGACGTGACACCTAACTCTTTGTACGTAAATATGAGTATACAAATCTATATGTGCATGTATATGATGTTTACTAGATATCGGGTCAACAAGAAAAATATCATGCTCAGACTAGACGCCAATGAGTGTATAGTACCAGCGTGGAAATACTCCTTTGTGCCACTACTAATACACTCACAGTTGGACGTGGATCCAAATGTCCCTAGAACACCAAAGACCTCTCAACCTGTCGGTCACTGTGTACTTCTGGTGTTCAATAGTCCACAAACAAAGGGCTGAACAAACCCATATGAATGACTAGCTCGAAAAGATAACAGTCTCAGCATGTATGCAAATGCCACATACAATAACATGAGCAGTAATAACATGCACCACAAGAAAAGTATAAATGCAACAGATAAAATACAACACATAAGTATGTATACTCGGTTGAAAATCTCAGTCAGTACTTATGCACCTCAACGACTGGCCCAGAATCTACAATCCAACACTATAAACCAAGACAATATACCTGCGTTCGTCGTCAGTCCGCTGATATCGAAGGATCCAACCCTGGCACAACGTAACTATGCTATAAGTCCCGTAGCAACTTGAAATCGCTCGGATCTCGAGTATAACCGGACCTGTGATCGAATCGGTCTACCTTGAAAAAATGGTCCAATCGGTCGGACCGTTTTAACTAGACGGTCGGACCGAAAAACCGTTTATATAATATAATATAATTAATAATATATTTTAAATTTTAAAAACCTAAAAGATGTATATATATATATATATATATAAAATATTTATCTTAGTTTGAAAAATAAATAACGATATAAATATATTCAAAATATTAATTATAATTATATATTTTTTAAAATAAATAAATTATTAAAAAAACTCTAGTAATACTAAAATAATATTTTTAACGATGTAAAATTTCAAATAATCATGTATATATAAAATAAAATATTAAATTAAGGTTTTAAAATTTTAAAAAAATAATTTTTCAAAAAAATAAAAGAAAAAAATCGAAATACCGGTTGAACCGGTTCTTGGCCGATTCTTGGAGCCGGTTTTTGATTGATTCGCCCGGTTTTGACCATTCTTGACCGGTTCTGAGCGGTTTAACTGTTAAAACGGTTTTTGAGAGTGTTCCGAACCAAACAAGTGACTAGTTCTCGGTCAAACCGGTCGGTCCAGTCCGATTTTGAAAACACTGCCTCAAACACAGACTAAATATGAGAAATCCGCGACCTATTTATAGGCGGAGTTCGGAAGGTTTCGAACCCTAGTTCGGAATGTCCGAACTTCGCATGCTTGCCACGTCTCAGACTTCTACTAATCGGAAGTTTCAATCAGCACTTTGGAAGTTTTGATCCTTTTCGGAAGTTCCGAACCCCCACTTCGGAAGCTCTGATCTTCATGAATTCCCAAGTGTCCGTACTCTCTTGACATGTTAATAATGTGAATGGTCTAACATACTTCGAAAGGTCCGATCTCACGTTCTGACATTCCAATCGCACCCTCTTCATCCGAACTGCACCCCGTCCATCCAATCAGTTCGGATCTTCCGAAATTCTTGACTCAAGTTCAGTGCTTCTAAATTTCTCGAACCACTTATCCTACGGATCATTTGCAAACATTTTGAAGTCATTTTTCACTTGGTTTCATCATATTAAAATATCTTAATTCTATTTTATCATTTTAAACATGTTTAACTACTTTATCATGTAAAACAGAATTAGGGTTACTATAAATTATATACAATATTACATAATATTCATATGACAATTATTTTTTTTAGAGTATATAATTATGTTACACATGGTAACATATAATATGTGTATAGTAGATATGATATATATATATATATATTTCGGGTAAAATGCAAAAGTCAAGTGGCTGATGGAATTTGTGCTGGGTGGTATATAGACGGCATCAGTCATGCGTGAATAGTATTTATGCTCCTTTATGACTTTTCCGCTATGGAAGCCGGTTTGTGAACTATTTTGCAAGTAATTATATTGATTTTGGTCCTCTATTTATGATAAATGTAGGTTTGTTTATGAATGTAGGCTTTACATCAGGGCATTAATAAATATAGGCATTAATATCCGGCCATTAATTGGTTTATTTATAAATAAAAGTGTTCGTGTATTTCGATACGAATTTCTTTGTTACGTCAAGAAAACATCTTTTGGTATAGTTCCACTTTTATATCAGGTGAGACGAAGCCTTGTTTTGGGGCATGCCTTTTTCCACCATACACTCATATTGATGGTGATCTCTGTATATCTACCGATTATGTATTTTATCTTTGTGTAATACTCTCTCCGTGCTAATTATATAGTCCACGTTTTCTTTTTTGTTTGTCCCAAACATATAGTCATATATCATATTTAGTAATATTTTTTTACATTTTTTTATTAATATACCCTTATTAACTATACGTTGAAAATTATGCAATCATTTTTGAATATATTAAATAGGAATAAAATACGAAGTTTGTATAAAATTTGTTTTTCCAATGATTTTTCTTAATCTGTGCGAGGAAAAAATAGAACTATATAATCGGGATGGATGAAGTATAATCTAAAATCATGGATATATATTTAAATAAGTATCTGGTAATTTAATCAATTCCCCACTCTATTTGTATCTGTAACTTTACACAATCACTTGACAATCAAAAAACTTTATTTTGATTTCTCCACCAACAATAAACAATATAACAGATATTTACAAAAAAAAAAAAAAAAATCTATATGAGGAGTCTTGATAATTACAGTAGGCTGAATTTGAAAACTATTTTTACTATTTTCATACAATCATTTTAAAAATCATTAACGGCTATATAAATTCTCGTACTTTGGATTGCTAAAGCAATAATATTTGTCATTATGCTTTCCGGTGTTTTGAGAAGGTGGAGTTAGTAAATGTTTGGTTAATTATCATATGACTAATTTATCTATTAACATTTTTTTGGATGAGCTTGTTATACATGATTTTTACGGTGTGGTTTATTTGATTCAGTAAAAAAATTAATATCACTTAATTCATTGCATATATGGGTAGAGTCAACCATCTCATAAATATAAATCAATAAGACAGTCTTACAAAAGATCTATTCTAAAAATAATATGCGGCGGAGGAATTTATCTATCAATCTTGAGCACTTTTTAAATTCTTAAAAGCTAAATATTACCTTTAAAAAAATTACAACAGATGTGTTTTCTTTGCTCTCTTGAAGCATCAAGACGACTTAAATTTTTTTTACTGAATATCTACGATATATTTCATCTAAGCCGTTAAACCTTGCACTAAAAATTGCCCTTTTTTTCTAAGTTATATATCTTTGAATTAGTTCAATTGTTATATAAAACATTATTTGTACTATCATAGAACATAGGAAAATTATAATTAGTAAAATTGTCAAAATGAGTAATTGTTAAAATTGAGAAAGGGGTGAAAACCAATTAATGAAATTTCTAGGGTACGTGAAACTACTTTAAATTGCCAGATGTGTGGTTGTGAAAATTGATAAAGAGGTCAAATTGTAAATCTAAAATGAATACGGGTGATTTGACAAATAACAGAAAAGAGTTGCCAATCTACCTATTGTGTCGCTATTATATATGCCTCAACTTTAACGCAGTAGTGTATATATATATTAACGGATGTTATACCTAATTATCTATCTACTATATATATATATATATATATATATATATATATATAAAAGTTTTGATATGTTGTTCATCTACCGTACCAAATTTTATGTCAACCATTGAGGTGACACTCAACTATTGAACATACAATTCATTACATCCAATAGATGAGTATCACATCTCTGGTGGGCATAGAGGTGAGCAACATATCAAAACTGTGTGTGTGTATATATATATATATATATAATGACATGAGAACCCACGGTCTCTATTTTTTGGTGAGTATTGGGTAAACTTTCGAACCAAGGCAATAACCTGCAAACAATGCAAATCAGGTAAATAACACCGGGCAAGCTCTGTGCGACAAGCTAGTAAAAAAAATCGAAACACCTTAATACTGACCAAGTGTTTACCTACTCCGCTAAATTGGACGTCTCATATGGGATCTATAATTTATATTTGTCATCTTTCAATGTGCCACGGAGTTAAGTCGAATTGTAAACGTAGTCAGTTGAAAGTACATGTAAAATCAACAACACTTCTCCCATGCATGAACCGATGAGGCACAATGCTATTGCAAATTTGAAATATATAATAGAACTATGATGTGAATTAACATGGAAATGACAAAGATCAAACATAAATTAATTTGTAAGAATTTTTTAAAACATACAAAATCCACTGTTACGGTCTCACGAATTAATTCTTAAAGAATATCTCCGTCTCAAACCATAAAAATTTTTTGAAAGAATTACTCATCATTAAATATATAGATCGGGTTACGAAAAACATGATCTTTAAAGAGTGATGCGATGAATCAAAATTTGACCAAACCTAGCAAAATTGATTTGAGGAAATAATTGTCAGTTGGCTTGTGGCCTAGAGACCAAACCTCAAGATACCAATCTCACTTATTCGTTCAAATTATAGCCTCCCTCTTCTTCCTCCAAACTTCAATATTTTGGTTGCCTATTATAGGTGATCCAAAAACCAAAAGTTTGGCTCAAACTTGAAATTTTAAAGCAAACTCTCAATCAACGCACCGAATATATATATATATATATATATATATATATATATATATATATATATATATATATATTATCTATATTATATTAAAAAAAATAAGAACAACTCATTTGATATCTCACCCCCGAAATATCCCTTCCTCGCAATTTTATTATTATTTTTAATGAGATATTAATATTGATTTTAAAAGTGACATTGGTGAATATATTTCACATAAAAATTTAATTTTATGTACGGATTGCAGACAAAAAAATTGCCAGTATATTATTATGTGTGAGATTTGGTTTACTGAGAGTGATAGCGTAAGTGACAAATTTGAGGAAAAGAACAGACACCGAAATAAAATTATTCGATGGCCGGTTTCAACTTTCAACTTTCAAGTGTCACTTGTATGTGTTCGAGGGGGGTCCCCTAACCTATGTACACATGTCATCTTTTGGTTATCCAAATAAATACAATTTGTCTCATTGTGGAGAGAAAGCAGCATCACCATTTTTAATTTTAATTTAATAAATCGATCTTTCTAGTTTCTACCACCAATTATTATTTATCAGAAATAAATAAGTTCCTTTTCCTGTGGTTATGATATATTTTTTAAGATTTGGTGTGACCGAACAAATTGCTATAATTAAACATCATATTTTTGTTTTCTTGATATGTATAGGACATTATGAAATTATTAAACTATATTTGGTTAAATAAAAAAAATACACAACAATGCAATTATAAGTATATTCATTAAATAGTACATTATTAGTTTACAAATCAATTAATGAATCTTATCCATCTCTTGTTGGAACTAAGTTGTATAAAAAATAGTGAGACGGAGACTCGTATAAGGCCCAGAGCTTCAGAAGGCCGTTTAAAATGGTCCATATATAGCCATAACAAAGAACCGACAAACTATTTTGGGCCCGAAATCATTTAGCCGTCCAGCTATTCATAGACACGGGCTTCTTCAATCAAGCCCAATTAAAAGTTCTTAATTCTGAAGAAAAAGAAAAATATATATATGTATATATAACAGTGAAGTCTCCTCAAAAAAAAAGAAGAAAAAAACAGTGAAGTCGATTTTTATCTAAAAATAGATTAAATTCAAATTGCTATAAAATTTACCGTGAACAAAGTGTTCAGGAGAATTCAGAAGTTTAAATTTTATTTGATCATGATTTTAATAATTTTTAAAAAAATATATGTGTTAGGATCGGTGAAAATGTTTAGAAGAGGTTGAATAAATGCTTTTTCAATTTTTTCACTTTTCTACTTGTGAAAAGTGTGTTTTCATTGTTTTAAGGAGTCAGAAGCTGACTCGTTCTTTCGTTAATGTAGCATACTACAGAAAAATGCAAAAATAATCCACAACACTAATGAAACAAAGAGGCAGCAGAAAATAATGCAACACAAGGCTTGTTTCTGGAAGTTTAAATGAAAAAACTCTTCTACGTATCTTCTTCTTCTATTTCAAGAAGATGTCACTAGAAAACTTTGATTAGTATTGTAATAATCCGAACCGGATCACCTGCTAATTAAAAAACTTAAGCATGCAATTAACTTAGACATGTAAACATAATGAGAGTAAACTATGGAAACTTAAACAAGAAACCAAACCCGACAATACACAACCGGGAACTGAAGCCCGATACACAAATTATACAACTCTATCGAATAAAATAAATACAACAAGTAACTTAAACTTAAACCACCGAAAATCTTCGCTTCTAGGCCCTGCAGGTCACTGACCGATTGCTGATCTACCTCCTGATCAACCTGTAAACTTGTCCCTTCGAATAGGGTATCCGAGATAAAATAAGACGCTAACGCCCAGTACGTAAATATGGGTATATAGGTTTATGCATTGCACACAATCATGATATACGAATGAACTGAAAATCAGGGATCAAACTCCGGAACAATCATGCTCAGAACGTAGGCGCTACCAGTATGTGGGTTGCTCTGAAGATCCAGTGGGTGACATAGATAATGACTCCGATATTATATTATCAATGTACTGGATAAAAGGCACACGCTTCCCCATTGGTCCAGTGGAAGTCACATGGTACTCGGTCGTACAAGAAAAAACTAGGGCAGAGCGACCTAGACACAACTAGCTATCTCGAAAGGATAACAAGATTAACATGGTATGTCGTATACATAAACATGAACAATATAACATGCATTATATGACAGATAATAATGCAACATATAATAATGCAACACATAAACATGTATTCTCAGTTGGGTATCTCAGTCTGTTCTTACGTACCTCAACTTACTGGTCTAGTAATACAACTGTCTACAGTCCAAGCCTACAAGTCAAGTGAATCTCAAATCATTATAAATTTTTAAAAGTCTTAACTAGACTAATAGTTAGTAGTTACTCTCGAGACGAAATCCTCTGCTACACTTGGTGCTACAAACCATGCTACATTTTGCTAAAAAAAAACTCCGTTTGAACAAATTATAAAAAATTAAATTCACTAAACAATATGGATGAACAAAATATAATTAATCATTGATAAAATTTTCGATTCACCTATTTTTTCAATTAAAATAGGCAATAAATTGTGTTCCAAGCATGATAAATGAGTAAAATAATTTATTGATAATTTTTTTAATTGAAAAAATAGGTAAATCGAAAATTTTATCAATGATTAATTATATTTTGTTCATCCATGTTGTTTAATGAATTTATTTTTTAATAATTTGTGCAAACGGGGTTTTATTTAATAAAATGTAGCACGATTTGTAGCACCAAGTATTGTTGGAGAACGGTGATCAGATCAATCAGAATTGATACCCGGTGCAGCGAAAGTTTAAAAATTTATATGGAACGATTCCATATCATGGGTATCAAAACTTTATGATTAAATTGTGCGTGTAAAATTATATAACAATTAAATTTTTTACCTTGAAATCTTGAAACGAGATTATGGACACCAACAGATTACTCTGCTCTTGTTGTATATCCCAGGAACTGATGGACGAACAATTCTTCAATCAGGTCCACGAACAGAAGTTTAATCCCTCTGATAGATTGCACTAGAAAATCTATCAGAAGTTTCTACGAAGAGAATTAACGAATTTGATCCGTTAAACCAGACTGCAAATTCAAAATTCACAGCCCGGATTTTTTCGAGCAGAGAGGGAGGGGGCGGCGGCCACAGTAGGGAAAAATAGGGTTTTCGAAAATATTTTGTGACCTCTGTTGTATAATTTCTGTACTGCAATAACTTATTTATAATGTGGGCTGCTAACAGCTTAGGGCCCATTAGTCATAAGTTCAAGCCTGACAAGCAAAGCCCGCATGTTCAGAAATTAATATAAAATTCATCGTGACTCAGATTGATAAACCAATTTCACCAATGTGTACAGAAACCATTTCTGCATCTTTTAAAGTCAAGATAAATTTTCTGAATCCGAATTCAGTGGTTTTCAAAAATGCCCATCCCTATGTCATTTTAGGAAATCTTACTCCTCTACTCTTAAATAAGAAGTCCCACTTCTTTGTTCATTAAATTTAACTCTTTAAATTTAACTATCTCAGCGGGTATTAAAAATCCATTACTTGTGTGACCCTCAATGGTTCAGGGATACAGCTAGCCGTGGGCTCACAACTCCTTGTGACTCGGAACAACAATTTCCGACTTGCCCATCGAATCATGGTAAGAGCGCCTAGAAACATCGCCCCATGATTCCCTAGGTATCACTGATAGTGCCTGCAAGAACCAATAGATTTTGGTTAGCGTACAGTACGGTCCCTTCATCCATATATCCCGATCGAATCAACAACCATTGGTAAATCGAGAGTCGTTCGAGATTCGATAACTATGCAATACATCTTGAAGATCAAATAGTGACATCGCATGTGCTACTAAGAAACCATTTCTTAAAACACATCATGTACTCTGGCCAGAGATTCGTCACACTAATATCTCCTCAGATTGCATAGGATATCCACACTAGCAAGTATGTGGTGAATCCTTGACAACAAAGCATCGACTCCTATATGTGTCGTAACTGTACCCAATCCCGACACCTGATGACCCCAATAGAGTCGGTAAATGAGTCAAAGCACAGTACTAGCATATAGAGTCTCAATGATGTTTCAAGTAGTAAGGACTAATGGTGTACAACCAAAACCTCGGACTTTATCCACTCGATAAGTGATAACCACTTGGAAAGTCCGGATAGGGTAGTTCGATCATTCATCGTATGAATATCTATTTGCATGCTTTGAGGAAAGTCCGGATAGGGTAGTTCGATCATTCATCGTATGAATATCTATTTGCATGCTTTGAACATCTCTATGTTCCATACCAATGAAACGTGGTACTCGGCATCGCAAATGCTAGTCTCAATCTCGAGCGATCCTTATCCTTATTAACGGACGACTCAATCGACTAGGAACTGTTTAGAATATACAGTGACTATAAGATGTGTTTCATGATAGCCATCCCCATGTGCCACCACATCTTACATACACTATAGTATATTCAAGGTCTTCATCTAAATATCTTATAGTATGTCACAACATAGTAATATGATAAAAGATAAAGTAAATGCCATTATAAAAGTGTAAATTATATTAAACAAAAGATTGTTTGTACATAGAGTCATCAAAGCCCTTAGCCACAAGTTGGCTCACCGGGCACCCACTCTTTCAATCTCCCACTTGCCCTAAAGCCAACTAGTCATACTACGCAGTCCCATTGCTTCGCGATGTTTGTCAAATAATGGTCCTGGCAAGGGCTTAGTAAGTGGATCAGCGATATTATCTGCAGAGGCCACTCTCTCGACAGTGATGTCTCCTCTTTCCACGATCTCCCGGATGATGTGGTATTTCCTCAGTACGTGTTTGGATCTTTGATGAGACCTTGGTTCCTTTGCCTGAGCAACGACACCCGTGTTGTCACAGTACACCGGGACTGGACCAACAACTTCAGGAATAATGCCCAACTCTTGGACGAAATTCCTCATCCAAACGGCCTCTTTAGCAGCAGCTGATGCCGCAATGTATTCTGCCTCAGTGGTGGAATCCGCTGTGGTGTCCTACTTGGAACTCTTCCAAGAGACAGCACCGCCATTGAGCATGAACACAAATCCAGAAGTTGACTTCGAGTCATTAATGTCACTTTGAAAGCTAGAGTCGGTATAGCCTTCCAATTTCAGTTCTCTTCCTCCATATACCATGAAAATATTCTTAGTCCTTCGTAAGTACTTAAGAATGTCCTTCACGGCTTTTCAATGCATTTGACCGGGATTGGCTTGATATCTGCTCGTGAGACTCAGAGCAAATGCTACATCCGGTCTGGTAGACATCATCCCATACATGATACTACCTATGGCTGACGCATATGGTACATGTGTCATTTTCTCTATCTCTTCATCAGTCTTGGGACACATAGACTTGGATAGAGAAACTCCATGACACATAGGTAGATGTCCTCTCTTGGACCCATCCATTGAAAACCTTTTCAATATGGTGTCGATGTAGGTTGCTTGAGTGAGTCCTATCATTCTCTTAGATCTATCTCTATAGATCTGTATCCCTAGAATATAGGATGCCTCACCCAAATCCTTCATCGAGAATCTACCTGATAACCATATCTTTGTTGACTGCAACATCCCTACGTCATTCCCAATGAGTAGGATGACATCAACATAAAGTACTAAGAATGTCACAGCATCCTTAACTACTTTCTTGTACACGCACGGTTCCTCCGGGTTCTTGATGAAACCAAAATCCTTTATTGTTTCATCAAATTTCTGGTTCCAACTTCTTGATGCTTGTTTGAGACCATAGATCGATCTCTGAAGCTTGCATACCTTATGCTCGCTTCCCATGGATGTGTATCCCTCAGGCTGCGTCATATAGATCTCTTCCTTAATGTTTCCATTAAGAAATGCAGTCTTCACATCCATTTGCCATATCTCATAGTCATATCAAGCACCTATGGCAATAAGAATTCTTATGGACTTGAACATTGCAACTGGTGAAATGGTTTCATCATAGTCAACTCCTTGTCTTTGAGTATAACCTTTCGCCACCAATCGTGCCTTGTAGGTCAATACCTTACCATCAGGCCCAAGCTTTCTCTTGTAGATCCATTTACACCCTATTGGAACAATTCCATCGGGAGGATCTACTAAAGACCAAACTTGATTTGTATGCATCGAATCTATTTCCGACTGCATAGCTTCAAGCCATAAATTTGAATCTGCATCAGAAATTGCTTCCTTGAAGTTTCTTGGATCCCATCCAACGTCGGGTTCATCTTGATCCCCTTCAAGAAGAAGACCATATCGAATAGGAGGTCTAGAAGTCCTCTCGGATCTTCTAGGTATAGGCGTGTCCATAATTGGTTCCTGAGGTGTAGGATCATTATTTTGTATTTCGGGTTCTTCTCGAATTTCTTCGAGTTCCATCATCTCGCATTTCTTATCCAATAAGAACTCCTTCTCCAAGAAGGTGGCATTCCTTGAAACAAACACTTTTGTTTCAGTAGGATGATAGAAATAATATCCGATTGAATTCTTCGGATACCCTACAAAATAACATAAGGTGGATCGACTATCCAACTTATCTCCCACTGTCTGCTTCACGTAAGCAGGACATCCCCAAATCCTCAAGTACGAATACTTAGGAGCTTTGCCATTCCATAACTCGTATGGTGTTTTATCCACTGCTTTGGTGTGGATGTTGTTCAACAACAATACCGCCATTTCAAGCGCATAGCCCCAAAACGAAGGTGGAAGCTCAGTGAAGCTCATCATGGATCGAACCATGTCCAACAAAGTTCGATTACGACGCTCCGATACACCATTCAGCTGAGGTGTCATAGGAGGAGTCCACTGAGAGAGAATCTCATTCTCTTTCAGATATTCCAAAAACTCGGTACTTAAGTATTCTCCACCTCGATCTGATCGAAGTGCTTTAATACTTTTACCTAGCTTGTTTTCTACTTCAGCCTTGAATTCTTTGAACTTTTCAAATGCTTCAGACTTATATTTCATTAAATATAAATACTCATACCTTGAAAATCATCAGTAAAGATAATGAAGTAGGTGTGGCCAAATTGAGTACCAATTCTAAATGGACCACAAACATCTGTATGGATCAAATCCAACAGATTTTGACTACGCTCAGGTTTCCCCTTAAAAGGAGATTTAGTCATTTTTCCTTTCAGGCAGGACTCACAAGTAGGTAGAGAGTTAATATCAGACATATCAAACATGCCCTCTCCCACTAGCTTGTTCATCCTCCTTGAGGAAATATGACCTAGCCTAGCATGCCAAAGGTTTGCCGGGTTTTGACTATCGATTTTTCTTTTGTTCGTTGTTACCGGTTTATCAACATAATTTATTGGAACGTTTTTTAATTTTAAGTTATATAGATCGTTTTCAAGTTGTCCATTTCCAATCAAACATTCATTCTTGTAAATATTGCAAATCTCATTCACAAAATTGCAAGAAAAACCATCTCTATCAAGTATAGAAACAGAAATAATGTTTTTAATCAAATCTGGAACAAATAAAACATCTCTCAAAAGTAACTTAAAATCGTTCTGCAAAATTAAATAAACGTCTCCCACAGCTTTGGCTTCAACTCTAGAACCATTTCCGAGCCTCAGCTGGGTCTCACCCATTCTAAGCTTGCGACTTCTTGTCATCACCTGCAAATCATTGCAAATGTGAGATCCACATCCGGTATCCAATACCCAAGAAGTAGTATTAAGTGAAACATTTATTTCAATATAGAACATACCCTTCGCAGTTCGCAACTGCTCTAGATATTCCTTGCAGTTACGTTTCCAATGACCGGGTTTCTTGCAGTGATGGCAAACATCCTTGGACTTTTTCATGTTTGAAGCCTTTGTCTTGTTCTTCTTCTCGGGTCCGGTTTTCTTGGGTAGGGCAGAACGTTTCTTACCCTTTGTAATTGGCCCCTTCTTAGCAGAAGAAGAGGAGCCCACCAAGAGAGCCGGTTTATCCTTCTTTAAAGTGGCTTCATATGTTACAAGCATATTGACCATCTCTTCAAGGGAGGCCTCTATCTTGTTCATATTGAAATTCACCACAAAACCGTCAAACGAAGAAGAAAGAGAGAGAAGTAATAAGTCCACGTTGAGTTCATGCTCCAATACCAAATCAAGCGTTACCAACTTTTGAATGAGCCAAATCACTCGTACCCCATGATTACGGACCGAAGTCCCTTCACGCATGCGACACGTCATTAACTCTTTTACAGTAGCGAACCTTTCAGCTCTCGATTGAGCCCCAAAAAGTTCCTTGAGTTGTACGTGAATGTCAGCAGCATTCACGGTATCCTCAAATCGCCTCTGGAGTTCATCAGACATTGAGGCTTGCATATAGCATTTGGCCTTGATATCATGGTCCCACCATGTATCAAGTTTGGCCAACTCTTCTGGACTTATATCAGCTTGTGCTTCCTTCGGAGGAGATTTTTCTAACACGTAGAGCATCTTCTCCGAGGTCAAGACAATCTTCAACTTACGGAACCATTCCGTATAGTTTGCGCCAGTCAGTTTATTTTGTTCGAGAATAGAGAATAGTGGATTACGCGAATTCATCTTAATGAAATACTGAAAAGAAACAGACAATAATCAGTGATTGTTTAATTAATTTACTAAGACATAAAATAGGCAAAATTTATTTTATGAATCTTACTCCCACTATTTTAACGATTTCACTACCCTCTAGTGAAAACGAGAAACTGTTTTCCTTAGTGGGAACATGGAGTCCAATTGACAAACTATGGTCCCGAATAATATCAGCCAACCATAATTTTCAAAAGGTAGAGCCCAATTGCTTCCAAAGCAACCTCCACGTTTTTACCTCATATCCAATAAGGGCCCAATAATATGACGCCGTTTATTGTAACATGTCAAGATGACCCATCAATATTAAGTTGTGATGGACGGTCGCCATATGGATCCCCCAATAATATGAGCCGATCCCATGGGAGTTCCACCCAACTTACAACATGTGTCGATCCAATGTACAGCTTTCCGACGAACGGGCCCCCCCAATAATATGAGCCGGACCGTATCCGCGGGTAGCATCTCATACATTGATCGTTGATGGAAGTTAGGAACATTTAAACAATATTTAAATTTCCTTTATTTATCTTGATATCAATTTTAAATCATATTTAAAATGAGGGATTTTAATTTTGAAAATTTGTCTCATCATTTAAAATTTGTATGCTTGCGGGATTCATACAATTTAGTCTAAAACATGCATACAACGATAATATCATATATTATATAGGATGATCGATTCCATTTCTAATCGACCCGTGGTTGCCAATCACGAGTCTAAGTCCAATCCTAGGTAATATGCAGGTATGCAATGCAATCCTATTACATTGAGCTTCCAATTTACTTTTCTTCAGTCTTTATTGTCTGCTGGGCCCACCTCCGTCTTATAATCTTCATCTCCCACTAAGTCTAATGTATTTACAATAAATAACTATGACAAGTAGGGGATACATTTCAAGGGGTGGGAACGGGCCATAAACCAGGCCCACTTTTATTACATATGACAATTCATATTGGGCCATAAACCAGGCCCATTAATAAATCCAACAACAATAAAAACAAATGTAAATTCCCTAACATACACCTACAAAATTGGTCATGGCAATCGATCATCCTTATCCAATAATATTTAATTCAAAATTAATTTATTGGATAACATGCAATGGCAATTAAATTTAAAAAGGATAAAATCATATTCCATATATAAAATCTCATTTTACATACAAAATCATATTTTATCTTTTTATCAAATAAAATCATATTTTACATATAAAATCCAATTTTATACATAAAATCATATTTTACTCAATATATCCATAAGATCATATCTCATCATCAATTGTACCAAAAATAATTAATTTCATAAAATCTGATTTAACGGATAAAATCTATAAATTTTCCAAAAATTCAAATTTATCCAAAAATCAATTTTAAAATTTTCGGACTCGAACAATTCGATCCGACGCCTCGTGAACCAATCAAAAACAATTTTCGATCGGACCAAAAATAGAATTTTAACATATTAAAATTTTAATTAAAAATTAAATTTTCCCGGGCCGCCCGGGACGATCATGGGCAGCCCGCGCCCCAAAAGGGGCTCGGGCCGGGCAGCCCGTCGCTGCCCCTTGGTGTCGCTGCCCTGCGCAGCGACCATCGCTGCCCCGGGCAGCGATCCAATCGCTGCCCGTGTTTTTGCCCGTCAAAAAATTTTAATTTTATTTTGTTTCAAAAACCGAGGCTTAAAAAAAAAAAATTTTTGTACAATCGATTAATTTAATCGCTTGATCTGAGCAACCTGGCTCTGATACCACTGTTGGAGAACGGTGATCAGATCAATCAGAATTGATACCCGGTGCAGCGAAAGTTTAAAAATTTATATGGAACGATTCCATATCATGGGTATCAAAACTTTACGATTAAATTGTGCGTGTAAAAATTAAATAACAATTAAATTTTTTACCTTGAAATCTCGAAACGAGATTATGGACACCAACAGATTACTCTGCTCTTGTTGTATATCCCAGGAACTGATGGACGAACAATTTTTCAATCAGGTCCACGAACAGAAGTTTAATCCCTCTGATAGATTGCACTAGAAAATCTATCAGAAGTTTCTACGAAGAGAATTAACGAATTTGATCCGTTAAACCAGACTGCAAATTCAAAATTCACAGGCCGGATTTTTTCGAGCAGAGAGGGAAGGGGCGGCGGCCACAGTAGGGAAAAATAGGGTTTTCAAAAATATTTTGTGAACTTTGTTGTATAATTTCTGTACTGCAATAACTTATTTATAATGTGGGCTGCTAACAGCTTATGGCCCATTAGTCATAAGTTCAAGCCTGACAAGCAAAGCCCGCATGTTCAGAAATTAATATAAAATTCATCGTGACTCAGATTGATAAACCAATTTCACCAATGTGCACAGAAACCATTTCTGCATCTTTTAAAGTCAAGATAAATTTTCTGAATCTGAATTCAGTGGTTTTCAAAAATGCCCATCCCTATGTCATTTTAGGAAATCTTACTCCTCTACTCTTAAATAAGAAGTCCCATTTCTTTGTTCATTAAATTTAATTCTTTAAATTTAACTATCTCAGCGGGGATTAAAAATCCATTACTTGTGTGACCCTCAATGGTTCAGGGATACAGCTAGCCGTTGAGCTCACAACTCCTTGTGACTCGGAACAACAATTTCCGACTTGCCCATCGAATCATGGTAAGAGCGCCTAGCAACATCGCCCCATGATTCCGTAGGTATCACTGATAGTGCCTGCAAGAACCAATAGATTTTGGTTAGCGTACAGTACGGTCCCTTCATCCATATATCCCGATCGAATCAACAACCATTGGTAAATTGAGAGTCGTTCGAGATTCGATAACTATGCAATACATCTTGAAGATCAAATAGTGACATCGCATGTGCTACTAAGAAACCATTTCTTAAAACACATCATGTACTCTGGCCAGAGATTCGTCACACTAATATCTCCTCAGATTGCATAGGATATCCACACTAGCAAGTATGTGGTGAATCCTTGACAACAAAGCATCGACTCCTATATGTGTCGTAACTGTACCCAATCCCGACACCTGATGACCCCAATAGAGTCGGTAAACGAGTCAAAGCACAGTACTAGCATATAGAGTCTCAATGATGTTTCAAGTAGTAAGGACTAATGGTGTACAACCAAAACCTCGGACTTTATCCACTCGATAAGTGATAACCACTTGGAAAGTCCGGATAGGGTAGTTTGATCATTCATCGTATGAATATCCATTTGCATGCTTTGAACATCTCTATGTTCCATACCAATGAAACGTGGTACTCGGCATCGCAAATGCTAGTCTCAATCTCGAGCGATCTTTATCCTTATTAACGGACGGCTCAATCGACTAGGAACTGTTTAGAATATACAGTGACTATAAGATGTGTTTCATGATAGCCATCCCCATGTGCCACCACATCTTACATACACTATAGTATATTCAAGGTCTTCATCTAAACATCTTATAGTATGTCACAACATAATAATATGATAAAAGATAAAGTAAATGTCATTATAAAAGTGTAAATTATATTAAACAAAAGATTGTTTGTACATAGAGTCATCAAAGCCCTTAGCCACAAGTTGGCTCACCGGGCACCCACTCTTTCAAGTATAGCAGAGGATTTCGTCCTGTTACTCTCAGTGCGTACTAGGCATTCAAGTCTATACTTTCATCCGTCGTCAGTCCGCTGATATCGAAAGCCAACAACTTGGGCACAGCTCCGCTACAAGCCCAGTAGCCTCTTTCTAGTCTCTGACCCTTGAGAAAATGGCTAGAAATACCCAAAATATACAATAACACTCAATCCACACCTCAAACATTCACTGAAGTGAACTGTGAGAATTCACGGCCTATTTATAAGTGGAGCTCGGAAGCTCTGAACCTGCATGCATGCCACGTCTCTGAACATCACTGATCGGAAGCTCCGATCTCCCACGTGTTCGTACACTCTTGACACATCAAATCTACGTGGCCTAATTCCTGATCGGATGTTCCGATCCCTGTTCGGAAGCTCCAACTACTCCTCTGCTTTCGATCACTTTACCACTCAGTTCAGTGCTTCCGAACTCTTCGGAGGGTCCGATGTTTTATTCTTATTTTTTGAACTGTTTAATTACTTGGTTAACTTAGGTAGTGACTTCATAATCATGTTTTATCATTTTAATATTGTAAAATAGAATTTGGGTTACTATAAGTACACACTTGTACAAACTCATTTCAACATGTCTCACCCTTTCCTACTGAAACTTCTAGTATAACAATACAACTTAAAAAGAGTACTGATTCTAGAAAATATTCTTTCGACATATTAAAATCAATTCACATTATAGTAGGTAATACAAAGTATATATTGGTACGAGTATTAGTAACACGAATGATCTTCTAGATCTGATAGACTTTGAGCGTGTGATGGCTTTATTGAACTCTTACTATGTTAGGAAAGATTGAATCTTAGGAAGATGATTCACGAGAATATTCAAAATTTGAGACAGCTTTTGTGAATCCTCATGGAGTCTTTATATAGAATATTTTCGATGTTCCAAAAAAAACGGCTATTCATCCGTTGAGTGTACTTGTACCAAAAATATATACGTTCGTTATTTGTTTTATAACCAAATTGATAGTGAGCAATAAATGGTTTTTTACGGTTCATTTAATGAAATATACTATTGTACAAAACGACCTCGTAAATAAGGGATATTCTTTGAAAAATTGTACAATTTGATCGAAAAACTGCCGTATGTTACTCTTAAGTTATGCTAAATGTTGTCTACCGAATTTTAACTGAAAAACATCTTCCTAGTAGAAATTATATTATCGTAATAAACTCAGAATTAATATTTTATTTTTATTTAGTACTAAGGATCTCCTGAAATTCAGTTATGCTGATTTATGATAGTTATGAGTCTACTGATTTTCTTTAGATATATCAGCAACTCATAACCAAAACTTATAGGGCTTATAAATTTTATCCTTTTTGGTGGTGCCAAAACCTAGCATATTTTATAATCAGTAGATAAAGAAATGAGCATAATTAAGCAAAGTGAAGATATCATAAAATAGATAAATTAAGAGATGTTATCCAAAAACTAAATGTAAGAACAATAGATAAGAAATTCCTTATTATTCATCATCACTTTCTGTCGTCTCCTCAAGATTCCTGGTGTTGTTGGCTAGTGTAGCCGTAGAAGGTCCTGCACTAGAAAACAATCTATCCTAAAGAATTATTCTTTATCTATTTCATATTCAGCTCTGTCCAATTCATCTCATTCCTTTTTTTTGGTAGCACTGGCTTTAAACCATTTGATAAATTCAAATAGATTATAAAAAAATATATAGCCAACTCTAGGCCATTTGATAAATTCAAATAGAAGATCACCAATGTAGCCAACTCTAAAATCCAAAATCTGAAGAGAGGTGGATTGATCTGCCATCTTTTCATCTAAAGCTTGTAAACTTGTGTCCAATGATCGATGAGATAATGATTGATCATTTGTTGAGAAGGTTAGATTTCTCTGAGCTAAAATAACATTAGATTGGGAATCAACATAGCTCGATCGAAGCCTAGTAAGCTGAATAGACATATCAATAACCTTCTTGTTGATTTTGAGAACATCCTTTATCAATCATTTCTTAACAATGTGAAAGAAAATTTAACAGCAACTTGCTCAGCGGAGATTTTATTGTCTTGTTCATCCAGCTTGGCACAACTGAGTTTAACATCATGAAAGGAACACATCAACAACCAAAGGTAGTGCTGGTTCTGGAGCAAGAGATAAAGTTTCTCTCATGTCATGCTGATCTTCACCAGAGTACATGGCAAGATCAGGAAGTGCAAATTCATGTGCTGACAGAAGATAAGCATCAACATCAACAGTGTTAACATTGTGTTTTTAAATTTCAGTGATGAGTGATTCAGTAGGTAGAGCAGTAGAAGTAACAACCATCACCTCTGCAGCAGTTTCCTGAGAAATAAAGTTGACAACATCCTTTACTGTAGAGAATTCCTTGACAGACATAAGAGATGAGGGTTCTCATAGTTTTAAGGAGTTAGAAGTTGATCTCTTTCTTTTTCTAGTGTCGCAGACTACTGAAAAGTGCCGAAACAGTCCAAAAAACTAATGAAACAAAGAGGTAGTAGAAAATAATATAACACAAGGCTTGTTTCTCGAAGTTTGAAAGAACACGCCCTTCTAGGTCTTTCGTTTTTATGTTTACATAAGATATCACTAGAAGACTTTGATTAGTACACACTTGTACAAACCACCTTCAGCAGGTCTTACCTTACCTACTGAAACTTCTAGTATTAAAATACAACTTAAAATGAGTATTGATTCTGTGAAAGAATTTTTCTACAGATTACAATCACTTCACACTATAGTAGGTAATACAAAGTATAAATGTGAGTAACAGTATCACGGATGATCTTCTAGATCTGATAGAATTTGAGCGCATGCTGGTTTTCTTGAACTCTTTGTATGCTTGAAAAGATAGAGTTTTAGGAAAATGATTTGTGAGAATATTCAGAATTTGAGACAAATTTTGTGAATCCTCATGGAGCCTTTATACATAAGATTTTCAATTTTTGAATAAAAACAACTATTTCATTTGTTGAGTGTACCTGTATACGCTCGTAATTTGTTTTATACCCAAAATGATAGTGAGCAATAAATATTTTTCTACGGTTCACTTAACGAAGTGTACTACTGTATATAACGACCTCATAAATAAGAGACATTCTATGCCAAATAGTACAATTTGATCGGACAACATCAATCTGCTTATCAAAAGTTATGTGAAATGTTGTCTACTGAATTTTAACTGAAAAATAATTGTCTACTAAAAATTATATCAACGTAATAGACCAAGACTACATATTCTACTTTTGGGGAATATATCAAATAAATTGATCAGTGAAATTCTCAAATAATAGACCAAGACTCTTATGATCAGTGGATATCTCAAATATTTTGTCATACAAGTAATGTCTCCAAATATTGAGTGCAAAAACAATGGCAAACATCTCAAGATCATGTACCAGATAATTAAACTCGTGCATTTTCAATTGTCGAGAAGCTTACGCTATTACATGCTCATGTTGCATCAGTACACACTCTAGACCCTTCCTAGAGGCATTAGTGTAAATCATATAACATCTCAATCCCGATGGTAAGTAAGCACAGGTGCAGTGGTCAGATGTTTACGAATCTCTGTAAAAGATTTCTCACAATTAGAAGACCGAGCAAAAAGAACATCCTTTCGGGTAAGCTTTGTCAAAGGTCAGGCTAATTGAGCAAAATTCTCAATGAATCGACGATAATATCCATCTAGACCCAGGAAACTACGGATCTCAGCTACCGTCGTAGGTCGTGCCCAATTCAAAACTGTCTCTACCTTACTTGGATCCACTTATATTCCCTCTCTGGATATAACATGACCAAGAAACACGACTAGATCTATCTAGAATTCATATTTGCTCAGTTTAGCACACAATTGCTTTTTCCGTAACGTTTGGAAAACAATTCTCAGGTGTTCTGCATGCTCGTCCATGTCGTGTGAGTACATCAGAATATCATTTTCAATCTTTTAAAGCAAACAATTAATATATTTACATAAATATAAATACAAAATGATTAAAGATAGCAAGCCCTGAGGGTGTTTTAATTTTATATTTTCATATAAAAAAGAGATGTATTTTTTATAAAAAAAAAATATAGCAATGTTTTTTTGACAAGAAAATACAGCAATGTTAACAAAACAACACTCATTAACGGAGGGACATCCGTTGTTTATGTGTAATGTGGTATATTATAAATATTATGAAATATATGTATGTGTTTATTATAATAATTTATTAAAATTAAATTTATTTAAAAAATTCCAATAAAAAACTGTATTAACTTTTTTTTTAGGGGGGGTGCGGGTTGGGAAGATGAGGGGAGTTTAATAGAGAGATTTTGTTTTTAGTAGGATATGACTGGAAAATGGAATGAACGATTTTTAAATCTAACTCTAAACTGATTAAACATCTCACGCAATCGTATAGATTTGAACTTGAGACGTTTAGGGTTTTGGAGCCTTACACCCTTGCCTTTGCCACTAGGAAAAATTATCATGAAATGAAAGTGGTGTAAGTAACTGCTACAAAATGTGTCATCAACATTTGATTGATGATTTTTCGTGTAGTTCGGTTTTTTTGCTTATTAAAGTCGCGTTTATGATGTTTAGGCAGGAAGTTTGAACTTGTATATATATACAGGAAGATTTCTCCGGAATCTTCAGCTCTTAACACTGTGTCTGAGAACTAGATTGTTTGAGATTTATGCTCCCCGATAGTTTCGATTGATCAAGTAATATTAAGATAGTGTTTGAGAGAGCTTCTATGAAGCACTTCTCGGTTTTTCCTTATGAAAATTTCAAAATTTTGTTGTGAAAAATTTGAGAAGTGCTTCCTAAAAGCTCTCTCAAACACGGGACGAAATCCTCTGCTACACTTGGTGCTACAAACCGTGCTACACTTTGCTAAAAACAACTCCGTTTGCACAAATTATTAAAAATTAAATTCATTAAACAATATGGATGAACAAAATATAATTAATCATTGATAAAATTTTCGATTCACCTATTTTTTCAATTAAAAAAAATCATCAATAAATTGTTTTACTCATTTATCGTGCTTGGGACACAATTTATTGCCTATTTTAATTGAAAAAATAGGTGAATCGAACATTTTATCAATGATTAATTATATTTTGTTCATCCATGTTGTTTAATGAATTTAATTTTTAATAATTTGTGCAAACGACGTTTTTTTTAGCAAAGTGTAGCATGGTTTGTAGCACCAAGTGTAGCAGAGGCTCAAACGAAAATCTATCTAAAAAATCTTCGATTTTGCCAGAAATATTCACTCTGTAGAATGTAGATGGCCACATTTGAGAATTCAATTGGCACCGTGAGAATTATGGAATCTGTAGTACTTTTATTCAGTAAAGAGAAAGTTTAAGATAATTAGAAGCGTGTCTCAGTTACATGTGAATATTGCCATTGGAATGACCATACAAAATCTAATTGCTATAAATTGATTGGTTATCCCACCATGGACAACTACTTTCGATAACTGATTGTACATACTTGATATTTATTTGTAATTACTAGAAATTGGAGTTTACTTTAATTTCTCTGCATTCTCTAGCTAACAAACTTCAAATTTCATTAATGTTAGTATAGACGCATGGACAGTACTCATGAAGTGCGTTAAAAAGTTTATATATGCATACATACATATTGGTTGAAAGTAAATACATGCATGACATTAATTGAAGGGGACTCAAGTGGATGGGGAAAATGATAGAATATTTTATAGTTTAAATTTTTGGATTATTTTATTCGTGGTTAGGATTATTTTATTCGTGGAATCTTTCTATTATTTTTTTTATTTTGGGTTCAAGTTGCATAATGGGGACATAATAATGCGACAAAGCAACAACCTGCAGATCGTTACTGTTAAATATAGTATGGTCTACATTAATTTGGTTCTATTTTGGGACATCGTTCCATCCCTTGTTGTTTTTACAACATTTTGGTTAGATATAATCGAATCGAGTCGAATTTTTGAAAGTTTGGGCTTGGCTCGTTTATAATCAGTTATTTCAAATTTTATTTAACGATTATATTCATGGTTCAAGAGCTTATTCGAGTTTTTATTGACCTTAACTCCTTTTAAAAGTTTGAGCTTGACACGTTTAGAACTAAGCCAATCTCGAGTTTTATTTCATGGCTCACGAGCTTATTCGAACTTTTATTGATCAGTCTAAACAAACTTATAATAAATACCAGTATTTCGTTGCATGCGTTGTGTGCTAATACAGTCTGTTTTTTTTTATTTTTAACGAAAACAAAAAAAACAAAAATATAGTGTAAAAAAATACAAAAAAATATTGCGTTTTCCTAAGTGTCACAAAAACGTAAATAGATATATCAATTTTACAAAGTGATCAATGACATTTCGTAAATTAAAAAAAAACATCAAATGACACAAATTGAATGTCATTTTGGTAAATAATAAAACATCAAATTGTTAAAAAAGAGGAAGCCATATAAAATTACTAATTTCTCTAATAAATTTGGTTTTATTGAAAATCAAGTTAGTATATAATGATAATTTCAAATCAGTTTCATCAATTAATTGAAATTTAGTTAATCAGATGATGTCTCTACTATAATAAGATTGTGATAAATTATAAATTTAAATATTCATCCCTAATATTGGTGTCGTTTTTATGTATTTGATGAACGTGATATGAGACATATTTTACATTCATTTTATGTTTATCTCATTTTTTAGTCATCTCAAATTCATCAACCAATTTGTGATGAAACTATAGATGAGTTACACTACACATCACTCACCACCAATATGATGAACATATGGTAAGTTTTTTATAAATGAAATTTTATAATAATCATGCAAATTTAAAACATATTAAACTATTTATTATTATTTATTTTATACATTATTCATCCTTATTTTATCACTCTTAATTATTATTCATTTTTGACTTTTTGTTCGTCTCACTCGTAACACCGAAAGATTCCCTTTAATTTCGGGATATCTATACTTATTATTCAATACAAATAGATACATATATACAACCTCGTTTATATATAACTTTATTTAGGGAGTTATATTTAGACTTCACCTTGTGTTATCTATACTTCATTCCATGTATAAAATATGTATCTAATTTACTCATAAGTGGAGTGCAAATTACAAAAAATAAAGTATAAATATCAATTTTTTTATATTTATTTATTTATAAATTTTCTTTTGGAAATTGGTTGGTGGGGATGTTATTTAAAAGTTATATTATATGTTAAAAGCTGATGCCATAATTTCATTTATGGGCGGAGCCGTAGGCCGGCCGTTATTGTAACTTTCACTACATAAATTAATTGAGTACGTTTTTTTTTGGATACATTATCATACATATGTATTTGTGAATAGATCTATCGGCTCCATATTTATAATGAAAAATAATATTTTTTGACATAAAAATTATATTTTTTCATAATCGAATAAAATAAAAGATTCGTCTCAAGAATTAACAATGAGAACGTTTCATAAATATTTTCGTGAAATTGAATATAATAGAAATCAATGGGTGACATCTTTTTCTTCTTTATTTATTTATTTTTCTTTATTTTTTGACATAAAAATCATACATGTTTTTTAATCATACCAAAAGTTAATGCTTCAACATAAACAATTGTCACTGCTAGGATCAGACACTCTTAAAAACATTTTAAAAGCTCAATCAAATACCTTCAAAATATGTGTTTGGCTTAACTTATTAAACACAACTGTGATGACTTATTTTAAAATTAAGTTTTTAAAGTGTTTAGATAAAGTTATTTTAAAAAAATTAAAGATTTTAATATCTTTGATATTATAAGATCTTTTTATTATCAAAATTGGAAAAAAAATTTACGATACTATGAAGGTTATTTAAAAATAATTTTAAAATTTTATCATAAATGCTAAACTTATATTGCAAAAAAAATAAAATTATTTCATAATTTAATTTAAAAAATTATATTCTTTGAAAAGATAAATATTTAATATTTAATGGATGGATGTTATGGTTGTAATTTATAGAAAGATACAAGGATATTTGGGAAAAGTAAAATTTTAAATTAAGATATTTATTAAAAAAAAGTAAGTTCGCCTCAACTTTTTTAAAAGCATCTATAATTTTTCAAAATGTTTATTTTGACTGCTTATAAGTTGTTTGACCAAATTAATTTTATAAGCTGTTAAACAGCTTATTTTCACCGTTTATAAGTTGTTTGACCAAATTGTTGCCAAACAAATTTAAAGAATTTATAAAATTCAAAAAAAAAAAACTAATAAGTCGTATTCTATAACTTATAAGCTCAACCAAACACCTTTTGTAGGTGATTCGGGATGGATGGCTACAATAAATCCGTCCAAGACTTTAAGTTGCCCAGATGTATTACAATTTTAAGTTTTTAATATATTAATATAAATGACAAAAATCTAGCCCAAACTTGAGCATATTCAATTTTTTTTTCGTTCAAATTATTTTGTGAGATAGTTTACGAATTTGATATTTTATTAATATCATTTAGTTATAAATATATTCCGAACATTTATTTTTAAATAATAGTAATAAAAAAATGGTTTCGAATTATGCTCAAATATGAAGACTTAAGAGTGAGGCTGAAACTAGAGGAGTGAAAAAAAACTGGAGGAATAAAAAAACAAGAAAGAAAGAAGATTTAACCATTCGATCGAGTTTGCTCGAGCTCAAGCATCAAAGTCAAAAATTTACGTTTTTAAAATTCATATATATATATATATATATATATATATATATATAATATCATAATGCATGAGAGTGTTAGTAACCGTTTTTTGTCATTTTAATTGTTGTACCAAATTTTCCTATTATTATTCACTAAAAGTAGCATATCACTATCCCACTTTCTCACATTTTTCTAGGCTCCGTTTGGTAGCCTATATTATTAATAAGTGTATAACTTATCCTATCAAATATCACGTTTTTCTCATCATATTATTTATCCATCTATTAATTATTTATTTTACATCAATCAAATCGTCAATTATTTATCTTACATCAATCAAATCATTTAATTTAAATTATTATATTACCCCTTATAAATAATATTATTCATATTTTATTTATTGTTAAAAGGGTAAAATGGTAATCTGTCATTTTTTAATATAAAATTTTATCAATCAAATCAATAAATTATAATCGATCAATCAAATCAAATATTATATTCACTATCATTTTTTATTTATTTTTTATTACATTATATTACTTATTTATGTATTATTTATCTCATCATACCTACCAAACGGTACCTCTAATGTTCTTTTCTTAACCACCTCTTTTGTAGTAATGACTAGTGAGAAATAAACCACATTAATATATATATGTATATATATATGAATACGTAGGATTTATATATTATATCACTCACGAAAAGCGTGTGTTTGGATGCTAGTATATATAAAAACTAGGCACTGTGGATGGGCAACACATCAAAACTATATATATATATATATATATATATAGTTTCTTTCAAGTGCCCACCTATCATGCCAACTACCATGCCCACCAATGATGTGGCACTATTCTATTGGACCTATAATTTATCACATCCAATAGAATAGTACCACATCATTGGTGGTCATGGTGGTGGGCATGATAGGTGGGCACTTGAAAGAAACTATATATATATATATATATATATATATATATATATATATAGCGGATCCAGGAATTTTTTTAAGGGAGGGCAGCTGGACAGAATAAATTATCACATATATATACACACATAATTAATCATCACATAAAAAAAGTTAAATATAGTAAATTTAATAATATTTTTATATTTCAAATTTTATTTACAATTTACCCGATTTGATATATATTGAAAATAACTAATAATACTTCATTCGATAAATTAATATTATATATATATATATATATATTTCAATATAATTAATTAATATTCGTAAAAATATTTTCAGCAATTGTTGCGATTGGTAAAATAAAAGACAAACTTAGAAGTTTGTAAGGTAACAATTCTTGCTTCAACAATTTTTTTTTAGGTTTAAAAACTTAAAACCCATTGTGTTTAGGTTTAAAAACTTAGTGATTGAGTTACAATTTTTTAAAAACTATGAACCATAAATTTTTAGGTCACTTTGCACACATTAAACAATAAATATTAACTTAAATTTTTTGACCCTCTTTTATATTTTTGTGTTTGGTTTCTAATTTATGATCATATATTATTATTTTTAAAATATAAAAATATATTAATAATTTTTTAAACAAAATCAAGGGGGGGGGCAGCTGCCCCCCTTGCCCCTTAGTAGAACCGTCCCTAATAAATATATATATATATATATATATATATATATATATATTATTATAGTAGCGACTTTTTAATGTACTAACTTTCAATTAATTGGCGAAATTTGAGATGAAATTACGATTATATCTTAACTTCATTTCCAACAAAACCAAAATTATTAGACAAATTAGTGATTCATATAGTCTCATCTTTTTTTAGTCATTATATATTAATTATCTTATTTACCAAAATGACACTCTCTATTTTTGTTTACATTTTTAAATTTCTAAATTAAATAGTTATTATTATTAAACTTTTGAATATCTAATTCATCATGTGATTTTTATAAATAACATGAAAATTAATTAACATATAAAAATTTTACATATATGTACGCGGTAAATTCTATGACTGCCTCGAAGGGTGATCTAACGGTCCCGGGCCGTGACACATCACCATGATGTAATGTGCAAAATGGTCCAGGACCATTGGATTGCCTGGTCTGCCAGCATAGAATTTCCCAATGTACGCATCACATATAAAGGAAGCTAGTATATATAGATGACTCCAATTCGTTAATACTGAATAGCGAAGTATAATGACAGGCTTTTTTTATTTTAAAGAATAATGACACGCTTTTAAATAATCGAGAAATGTGTTTCGTTCTATGAACGTTTTTCGCAATTTAAGTGCGTTATTTTATTAAACCTCAATCTTAATCTATTGTTGATTTGTTTTTCCTTTTTTGCTTCCAAGTTTAATTTTTGGCGACGTGGGTGATGGGTTGACGTGACATTGATGAAACACTGACATGACTCATACATAACGTTCATTGCAAGACAAAATTGATCGTTTTAATTTAAACAATGATTAAAATTATCAAAAACTAAAAAATAAAAGACTAAAATTAAAATTCGACAAATAAAAACAAAAAATCCCGGGGAAAAAAAAAAAATAGAAACCCAAAAACAACATTATTCCAAAATAAGTAACAATACTCCGCAGACGAAATATATAACATATAATTTTCATTAAATGTGGGGGTTGAGATTATTAAATATACTTGAATTCATGAACTTGCCACAACGATCCCTATCGCTGAAGCACCACAAACTTTGAATAAAATTCTTGAAATGTCACAAATATCGGCTCTCTCTGTCTTTTTCCAGCCAAGAATACAATTCTTTTTTCTTTTTTTTTCTCTTTTGGGGTCTTTTCTCATGCCACTATAAGAATATAATCCATATGATATAAAGTAGAGATAAAATGCGTAATCGATCAATTTTCATGTCATTTACATTGCCACTACATGTATGATACATACAAATTTAATGTACCTGGACCCCAACTTTACAGAGACATGATACTAACCTCAACATTTTACGACTTTTTCTTATTTTGCAAGCTGTCCAATATGACTTCTTCCACTTTCCATTCTCAACAACTAGCCAACACCCACAATTTATGCTTACCATATCATTAAATTCTCGATTGAAGAACCAGAGTTTACGAATAAATTTATTATTTTATTTCTATATAATTCATGATTTCGTTCTTTAGTGTTATCATTCTCGTCCATGCTCAAGTCTCGTCGGTTATGCGGACAATTTCATTCTTTAGTGCTATAATTTGATGTAATTTGATATTCGATATACTTGTACTCAAAAAATATATATAGCGTCATATGTTGTAGATAAGCACGATCTATAAATTAGGTTGTGGTTCCATTCAATTATTTGATTGGGAGACACGCTTCAAGTATAAAAACTATTTATTCAATTTTCATTTCGAGTCGGTGGAATAAATAAATATTTGACCAATATAATTATTTTTTATTTTCTCCACCAACATTTTTTGGACGAACCTGACGAATTGTTTTTCTAATACTCTTTACATGGCTACTGATTAGTATAAATTAGGTTAGCTTAGAGATTTACTCAATATATAACAAAGAATAGCAACTAAGTATTCCACTGTTATTTAAAAAGAAAAAGAAAGAATTTGATTAAACATGGTGATTTAAGAGGATTATATATTGACCACGAATTGATACACCAAATATTAACATTGGGCTTCATCCATGACTTGAATTCGTGTTTAGATTGATCAATTTCAAAATCCCTTGTTTATTTATTTATATATACATACTAAAAACATGCACGTACTTTGCATGCGAATAATGAACTATTGAGTAAAAAATTAGATAATATATATTTATATTTATGATGGACTAACAAAGAAGAAAATGAGAGGTTCATTAACACATAAAATGAAAAAAAAAATAAAGAGTATAAAAAAAATTTACAATTGAAAGTGGTATATTTATATGTATTTATTTATTTATTTATTTATTTATTTATAGTAGTAATAGATGTTAGATAAGATATATATAATATTCTACCAGTTGCACGGGGCATCATTGGACAAAACATTTGTTGATTCCCTACCTAAAACGTACAGAAAAATGTTAAAATATATAAACTCCATCTTTCGGAAGTAACGATTTCAACTCCCACCACATTAAAATATTAACCTAAAGTCTTAGATTTCTGTACACTTGAAAGGAACCCTTCATGTACATCACCCATGAAAGGTGGTCCTTTTTCATTTTCTCCCTCCACGAATGCACATGCAGCCATGTTCTGCTCAACAGAGCTAAATTTGCTCATGGCCCAACAAATATATATATATATATATATACATATAACTTTGATATGACAAGCATCAACGGTTGTTCATGGCTACGTGAGCACCTGCAGAGGTGATGTCTACTTATTCGATGTATAGGCTTGTCACCTCAGACGGTGGTCACAAAGATGCCCATGATATATGTATCAACAAATTTTTTAAAGAAATATTATATAGCATAGTTTAATTGTTAGAGAAGGATTTCATCTATGGGATGAAATAATAAAGATGTAAAATAAATGAAGTTACTCTGATTTATCATATTCCAAGAGAGGGAGGGCGATCAATATCAATTCTCAGTACTGTCTCCATCAGACAACAATTAGGAATAACATGTTAGCTCAACTAACCAACCTACACAGCCGCAACATTATCAAGAATCTCTCTTTTTAGAATCTATACCCTCAAATTGTCTGGCTACGCTGAGCTTCAGTCGTGAAAATTTCAATCATTTTCGAGCCGAGTAATGGCACGAAGCAATGGAAGTAAAAAGATTTAGGAAGCAAAATTCGTCAGTCGATAAATTTGAGGTGTTAACTCGGCGTTCTGGTACCGTTTACGCCATTTTGGATGGTTCTAATGCGTTAATGTTCAGACCCCTAGTCCGACCAGGCGCCCCACCTTTGATTGAAGTTAAATCCAGCACCAACCTACAAGAAATGCTGCAGGAATCAGAATCTATGCAACTTGCTAAATGGCAAGGGCGAATCCGGAGGATACACGACCATGGATTTTTGGGCGAAACGAATTGTTTTTGAAAATTTATACATACAACTTGAAAATCTATGACATAAAAGGTGTAAACATACGTGCTAACAGCTGAATTTTCTTGCTTGGGAGCGGGAGCAGCATAGGTTATCAGGATCTTGTTTTCTACTTTCGATGTCACATGCTGTAGTGGCACAAGAATGGTCTCTGAAACTGCATTGAAACAAAGCAAAGCTCTAAATAACAATTATAAAAGACTTGGACTGAACGACTAACCAGAGGAACAAACTTACATGGTTTCTTGGTGGTCTTGATGCCACTATCGAGACCCAAAAGTTTCTACAAGATTCCAGGAAAAGTTCAGAAGAATTTCTTTTTGATGAATATCCGTAAACAAAAAGATGCAATGGTCACCTTAAGATTCTTGTAACACGTATCAAGGTTATCATTAACCAACATATAGTCGAAGAGGCCAGGCGAGTTTCCCTGCTCAAGCTCCAACTTAGCATTTCGGAGTCGTTTCTGGATCTGTTCTTCTGTCTCAGTCGCCCTGTCACATTTTTTACAAACTTTATCAGTAAAAAACCCTGCAGAAAAACTATTCAAAACGCCTAAGAGTATAGAGCACCTTGCTCGAAGGCGTTTCTCAAGCTCCTCGAATGATGGAGGACAGATAAAGATAAAAATGGCTTCAAGAGAACTAGCCTTCACAGACCTTGCCCCTTGAACATCAATATCAAGGATACATCTCTACATGAAATCACACAAACCACCATCTTTACAGTTGCAAAGAAATACAAAAAGTCCACATGCACAAAGTTATTGTTGAATTTTAAAGTAGAAAAAGATAGCGGGCGAGAGAAATGTAACACAACACTAAATTTCCGTGATTCGGTCCATGAGGACCTACATTCACAACATAATATAATCAGTCTAGGCTCTATTAATCTAAATAATGATCAAACCTGATTCCATCTTCATTATTTGATTCCTAAGAGTTGCAAATGAAATCATATTGTGCTCGGTGGAAAATTAAAGCATGTGAAGCACAAAAAACTCAATAATTAGGCACTACCGAATCACAGTATCAAAGTTCAATAATACCCCAAGAAATTATGTACCTTTCCTTCGTCTGCAACCACATCAACTGCTTCTATACTTGTCCCATAGAGATTTCCATGGACAGCTGCAAACTCAAGAAATTTTCCATCTTCAATATCTTTCTCCATAACACTTCGCTCAGTGAAATGGTAATGGACGCCATTCTGCTCATGGTTCCTTGGAGCACGAGTTGTGTGGCTTACAGAGAATCCAAACATTGATGGGAACTCTTCCATCAATTTGGTAATGAGGGTACCCTTACCAACACCAGAAGGGCCACTGATAACAATTGGCTTTTCAGTTTCGCCAATCACTCCTTTACTCCAGGCAACCACTTCAGTCCCTAATCTCATTTTCTGACCCCTCACAAAAGGAGTATTCACCTGAAAAATTTCAGAGTTCAACCACACTATGTATAATATTATAACAACAGATTTATCCGCAATTTCCAGAATCCGCCCCCAACTGGCCAACTACAACAAAGTAACTAACAATAGCAACAAGAACACATGAGAACACGTGATTCTACATTACCTCAAGAAACCAAAAGCAATCATCAGATGTGGAGTCCCCATTAATAAACAAGATCCGCTCTTCATCCAAAAGAATAGCTGAGTGGCCCTTCAAGAGCTCAGGTTTTGTCCCTAAAACAGTGGGGATCAGCCTGCAAAAAGGCGTTTGTATAAACCATCCACTCTAAAATTAAAGGATACAACAGTAGCTTCAATAACCATATGCACAGTAAAAACCATACCATTCACCCGTAGATCTATCAAAAACTCGAATTCCAACCGCTGAAGAAGCTCCATTTTTCGGAGTATCAATGAAATACTGCATCAATAATTCAAAACCAAGAACTTGTCACCCCATGAGAGAAAAGAAACAACACTTTAAGAACATTATTCATTCCAAGAGACATACAGTTCTATTCCCGTCGATGGTGACAGCGGTTTCATTGTCCTTCCCATTTGAGTGATGCCCATTTGGGGAATTAGCCGGGAGATCATCTACAAAGAAAGCTGGAGCTTCTCCCTGATCACAATAAGAACAGTTTTAAAATGACCATTTAGGAACTCAAACCACAATATTTTAACAAGAAAAGCGTTATGTTTTTCTACTTTCCCTATTCAAGAACCAAGAACAAGATCCAAAACATCATCTCACCATTGATAAAGGTGATCCACCCAATCAAGGTTGAATCTGTTATATGTAAAATTACAAATCAATAGATCAGAAGATAAATCTAATATCTGAAGCTCATATCAAACAAAATATTTCAAATTCAACTGAAAATAAAGGCCGTAAAAAAATTTTAACCCCGCAACGCCCTTTACGAATTATCCTTTATTAACATATCGATACCTAATGACCTAAATCAAACATATAAATGCAAGATACGATCGAAATCAAAGAATCAAATGCCTCACAAAATAATAAATAGAAAAAAGAAACGACCCAAAACACATTGTGCCGACTTCAACAAAGAACCCGCGAACTGCATTCATTTTCAGACGAACATGCGACAGAGTAAGGGTAATGACACCAACCCATAAAAAATTTAGCAAAGAACAACATCCCCAAACATACAAAATTCCCAGAAGGAGAAAACCCACCTCAATCTTGCGACCACCACAAGGCCAAATTAACGAATTAAATATAAAAAACTGAAAACCACCAATTAAAAAAAAAAAAAAAAAAGGGAGTCACTTTACGTAAAAACTGATGGGCTCAAACTTTTCCCTTTTGGCGGGGAATTTTTCTTGATATGGTTATTGGATTCACTACAAAAACCAAAAGAGTATTCTAAGAAAAGAGAGAAAACTCTGGATTGATGGAAGAAGGGGAAGAAATTGCAAGGAAATGTTGAGAGGCTACGATTATAAATACTCTAGAGGCCGTGTGCGCGTGAGAGAGAGGGAGAGAGGTGGACTAGATGGCTTCCTGGTGGCATTGCGTTTACCAAAGCTTGGAATTCTTGGACCATGTCGGCTTTCGCTTTGTCTTTCAACAAAAAAAGGAAAAAAAAAGGTATTATTATATATAATGCTATAATATAAGTTTGGCCACTTTTTGATTGTAATTTTCGAGATTTATTCATGCATCACGATCATCAATTGTATAAAATAAAGGCAATGTTGCAACTGAAAAAAAAGTATAAAATTATCTTCACATCAAATTAAAGGCTCCCTCCGGCAAGAATCGGCTATATAAGACCTATCTTGTTTATTTTTTAAAATATAGGTCTATCTGCATACTATATTACTTCTCATTTTAAATATTTAGTAAATTGTAATATATGTTTTTTTTTCTCTCTTCTCTCTTTTTCCTTTGATTTTTGAAAAAATGGTTAGACGAAGGGGATCCCATCTCACATAAGTTAGAGGCCCATTGGCTCATGCGAGGTTAAATCGAGGTATGTGTACGAGCGACAAAGACTTGAGAAAGGGAGCAACATGGTCAACCCCCAGAGCATACCCAGGGCCGGCTTTAGGGGGAGGCCACCTAGGCGGCTGCCTAGGGCCTCCCCTTGTATGGGGCCTCAAAATTTTTTTAAAATTTATTATGTTATATGTATATATATATTTTATTCTTTTATTCAAAATCTTAAATAGGTCATGAGCTTTTAATTATTTGTTTAAAAAATTCTAAACATTATCAATTTTTGGGTTTTTGCTCCTTTTTTGTGTAAAAAAATAACATTTTTTTCTTGGATACAAAGTTTTTTTTTGTTAAATTGCTTTATTCAAGTGAGTTATATTGCACAAATTGTATCAATTACTTTCTTCTTGTATGTTTATGTATTACGGTTGGTGAATGCTTTAAATCTCATATCAACAATCAATCTTTGTTAATATTTAATTTTTTTATTTGTTTTTTTTTTAATTCGCATTGTGAGTTATGACGGGAAAAAAAAAATTGAATCTGGAATATTATTTAAATTTGAATCTTTGTGAGTTATGACGAGGATAACTTATATTCTGTATTTGGATCACGGGAATTGGATGGCATTTGATGGGATTTGGAATTGGAAATACTGTTTTAGTGTTTGGCAACTTGAGATTTCAAAACGGGATTGATATTTGATGAGATTTCATAGGATTTCAATTAGCTAAATGAAATCTTGACAAAATTGGTCGGATTTCACGGGATTTCACGGGATTTGAGTTTATAAACCAATAAAATTATTTTTAGTAATAAATTCATATACTTTACTTATAAATTTTAAGTTTTTTTTTTATAATTTTTTATAAAATATCATTTATCCAAAATTTATACTATCAAATTCCAAAATATATTTTAACTTTTTGCCAAACACAAAATGGAATTTCAATTCCATGGATTTTAAAATCCAATACAATTTCAAATCCAAATTCAATTCCAAATTTTATTTTTTAGACATCCAAACACACTGATATAATATTATTAATCATACTGGTTATGGTAGCTTCTGCTGAAAGAAATTTTTTCAAGCTCAAGTTGATAAAGAACTACCTCCAAGGCTCCAATCAACTATGTCACACGAAAGATTGAATGGTTTGGCAATATTGTCAATTGAAAAAAGATGGTTGCTACTCTTGATTATGATGATTTAGTTGATAATTTTGCACAACAGAATGCGCAAAAAGTTTGAAAAATTTGTTTAAATTTAGTTTATATATGTCTTTTTTTATTTTTAATAAATTAACATGGTATATTGGTTTATGAAATTAGATGTTATTGATCATTATAATTATTTTATTATTACTATATACGTAAATACTTTTATATTTTACACAAAAAAAAAAAATTATATTGACCTTAAGTTAGCCTAGGGCCTCCAATTTTCTGGAGACGGCCTTGAGCATACCCCATAATATTTCAGCAGGAATATGCTCCACACGAGGATCGAACTCGCAATGCTGGAAAATTTCTTCTCACGTCACCTCAGGCCTCTCGCCTATGCCCCTGTGGGCTTTTTCCTTTGATTTCTGGTTCATATGTGATGTCCTCGTAAGTACTCGGGTCGAGATGGAGGTCGAAAAAGATGACCCGAGAATCAATGTGGAGTTTGGAAAGATGATAAATCAGATATATTATTTCTTATCTACATACCCGCATATCTAGCAAGATAATTAGAAAATCTTTGATAAATATTAAAGCAAATCTTTTTGGTCTTCTAATTTTGGTAGGACTTTTATAGGCTTCACCTATAAATACCCAATTTTGATTCATTTTTTATACAACATTCAGAATATACACAACCTCATACACAATATATTGCACACTTTGGTGCATATTGTATTATATTTTTCTTATATTATAAGCCCTATATTGACTTAAGCATCGAAGTGGTCACGCCAGAAAACTCTTTCGGCACCCATTCAAGAGTTGTTTATTTTGTGCAGGAGACCGGCTTAGTTGCGAAGCCACGTTGAAATGAGAAGATCTAACTGGAAAATGTTGTCACGTCTACCCAACTTTTTTCGGGGTTAACATTTGGCGGCGTCTGTGAAAATCGAGTCTAAGATGTTGAGGAGTGAACAACACGATAATACGAAAACATGGGTTTCGGATTTTTGCATGGTCTGCACATAATCCAACTTGCGAAAGTGTTAGAAAAAATTGAACCGTCGGATCGGGTTTAAATTTGGTTAAATATTTATAATTATGTTATCTAGAATCTGAACAGTGGAGATCGTGATTTGTAGTGTAGCGACCCTACTCGGGTCACCTATTAACCAGAGTCTTAATAAGCATGCAAAAACAATAATCAGAGATACTGTGAAAAATAAACCAAAATGCTAAACCGGCAGAATACAACCGATAAATAAAACCCAAAGCGAAAGAATGATACAACCCAATCGAAAAATCAATTTAAACAAATTAACTGCAACCTAGCAGCTAACTCTATAATTCAGCTTTGGTCACCAACTACACCCAAGTCCAAGGTAAACCTCATGCAACTGCCCTACCGAAAGGGGTACCAGAAACACAATAACATGGACGTGAGCGAACTTCGCTTAGAACGTAAAGCACGAGTAAATATATTGATATGATGCATGCAAAAATGAATGACTGGATATCTAGATATACGAATCAATCCTACTCAGACTGGCGCCAAGGTGTAAGTAGTATCATCGGAGACTCAAACCATTGGGTAACTCCCTCACTCCAAACCAGACGTGGATCTACAATATCTATGAACACTAGAGTCCGCACGACCCGTCGGCCATTGTGACTCTCAGTGTTTAACCGTCCAAAACAAGGGTTGAGCGACCCTACTAAAAAGATTTATCTCGAAGGAGAAACAATCTCAACGTGATATATGCACATGCAACATAATATATCAAAGCAGTAAAACATAGATCATGACACATAAGCATGTGTAACGACTCACTGTATCAAGACGGGTCTTTTCAGCGTGCTTATGTTCTCACTCACACTCACCCTAAGAAACTTTCCAGGGGGTCACCCATCCTATAATTGCCCCAAGTCAAGCACGCTTAACTTTAGAGTTCTTATGTGATGAGCTCCCGAAAAGAAAATGCACCTTCTTGATATGAGTGGTACGTATGAAATCTTTTAAAGTCTCCTCAACTATGCAGTCACATACCTACACAGTCTCAGAATTTCTCTCATTCCGGCAGGATCGGTTCATTCATGTCTCCCTCCGCCTAGAAGCTTACCAGGAGCCGCTCATTGTCCGTGCAACCTCTTGGCACCGGCGATCACTCCTCGCCTCCTCAGCCCCGGACGTCACATGCCCACCAGCTTCCGCTTGGTTCGTCCCCGAACCATACCGTACTAAGAGATGTCGTCTCTGATACCATTTGTAACGACCCACTGTATAAAGACGGGTCTTTTCAGCGTGCTTATATCCTCACTCACACTCACCTTGAGAAACTTCCCAGGGGGTCACCCATCCTATAATTGTCCCAAGTCAAGCACGCTTAACTTTAGAGTTCTTATGTGATGAGCTCCCGAAAATAAGATGCACCTTCTTGATATGAGTAGTACATATGAAATTTTTTAAACTCTCCTCAACTATGCAGTTTCATACCTACACAGTCTCAGAATTCTTCTCATTTTGGCAGGATCGGTTCATTCATGTCTCCCTCCGCCTAGAAGCCTAACAGGAGCCGCTCATTGTCCGTGCAACCTCTTGGCACCGGCGATCACTCCTCGCCTCCTCAGCCCCGGACGTCACAGCATGCATACTCGTTGGATATCTCAATCATTAATTTACGTACCTCAACAACTGTCTAAGATGTACAGGCATCTACCGTCCATCACTACAAGTCAGGATAAACATGCATAACTAATACTGATCTAAAAGTCTTAACTAAGCTAATATAAATTTCCTAATACTAATAGAGGTATCAGACTATACATGCGTCCGTCGTCAGCCCACTGATGTTTAAGGTCCTAACCCAAGCACAACTCTGTTACAAGCCTCACAGCACATCGCTATCGCACGACGCTCGAGTATAAGGCTAAAACTCTAAGAATATACACTAAAATATACTGAAACACCTTCAAACATACACTAAATGTGAGGATCTCCTCGCCTATTTATAGGCAAAGGGTTCGAAAGTTCCTATCCCTGGTTCAACAACTCTGAACTTGCATGTCTTCCACGTGCCGAACTGCTCTGTTCAGAAGCTTCGAGCTCACCCTTGGGACGTTTTGAAATCATGCATGTGTATGCGTGTCAAAAAACTGGCGATATGTCATTAGTGTGCATGGCCTAACTCTTCGAAAGTTTCGAACGCTGGTTTAGTGGTTCCGATTTCACCCTCAGCTTTAGAACTGCAACGCTTGGTCCGATCACTTCGGACCTTCCCAGCTGCCCTATGGTTCATGTTCAGATCTTCCGAACTACCCGAGTCAAATTTAATTCTTGTATCCTTTTCTGACATCCTGAAGTCGATTTCTAGGTTCGAATAATCATATTAAAATCCCTAATCAAGTTTAATCATTTAAGCTCGTAAAATGATATTTGGGTTAATACAGGTGGCTTTTAGAATCGGAATTTGACCACCGAACAGAAGCTATTCTTCTCGCACAAGAACATGGGTTTTCTGATTTTCGCATGGCTTGGACATCAGCCAAATTGCGAAAGTAGTTTGGAAGAATCAAACTATCAGATTTAATCAAATTTGGTATACATATTTTTAATTATGTTATCTAAAATCTGAACGGTGGAGATCGATATTGGTGGCTTGTAGAATCGAGATTCGACTGTCGAACAGAAGCTGCTCTTCTCGCATTGTTTCTGTGCGCTCTTCAAGCGGAAGATCTAACAGTTGAAATTCTTTGAAATTTATACCATATGTTTGAAAAATCTCGACGCAAATTCTGAAAATTGTAGATTTTATTGGATGCTTGTAGACTCATATATTTATGAGCAACATAATCTGTTGCTCTTCTCGCATAGTTTCTATGTGGGGTTTTTGAATACGCGATTGCGGAAAATCTAACCATTGAAGTTTATGAAACTAATACTTTATGTCTAGAACATCTTGTTGCATATTTTGGACGGTGAAGATCTGATTTATTTTCCATTTGGAGTTCGATATTTGTTTACATCCGGATATAATGACATAAGGCCGAGATGGATTTTTTATAATAATTTTATTGTGAACATCATGCATTCAAATTATTATTATTATTATTTTGGATTGTTTCTGCATTGGTTTAGTGTTTTGGTGCAGCACTCAGAACATATTAAATTTTGGCTCGGTCCCCGACCCTGCACATTCTAAGCTCATGTGTTTGAGGCCTTGACACTCTAATTTGGCTCGGTCCCCAACCTTGTCCATTCTAAGCCCAAATGTAAGAGGCCCAAGTGTATAAGGCCTTGACACCTAAGCCCGAGTAAATGAGGCATCGACACTATATTTATGGCTTGGTCTTTGACCCTTTATATCTAAGTCCAAGTGTATGAGGCATTGACATCTAAGCCCAAGTGAGTCTTTGAAACCATATTTTGGCTCGGTCCCTGACCCTGTCCATGTAAGCCCAAGTGAATGAGGCCTTTGACATCATATGTTGTCTCAGTCCCTGACCCTACCCATCTAATCCCAAGTGGATGAGGTTTTGGAAACATATTTTGGCTCGGTCTCTCACCATGCTCATCTAAGCCCAAGTGCATGAGACCTTGGCACCATATTTTGGCTCGGTCTCTGGCCCTACCATCTAAGCCAAAGTGAATAAGGCCTCGACACTATAATTTTGGCTCGGTCCTTGATCATGCCCACTTATCCATGATTGTTTTCGAGAATGACCTATCAGGGTCCAGACCCATTTGTTTAAATCGGGACAACGACTGATACTCTAGCCCGACTAGGATGGAGGACTTGTGATATCCCCATAAGTGCTTGGGTCTTGACCCGAGCTCAAGATGGAGGTCGGAAAAAATGACCCGATGACCAAGGTGGAGTTTGAGTTTGGAAAGATGATAAATCAGATATATTATTTTTATATAGATACCCGCAATCTAGCAAGATAAGTAACAAATTTTTGATAAAGATAAAAGTTTAAATTCAGAAATGAAGCAAATCTTCTTGGTCTTTCAATTTGAGTAGGACTATTATAGGCTTCACCTATAAATACTCAGATTTGATTCATTATTGTCACAACTACAAAATATCATACATAATATATTGCACATTTTGCTGCATATTTTTTTAGAGTTTTTTTTCTTCGATAAGCCCTATATTGACTTAGGCATCGAAGTAATCATGCTAAAATACTCTTCCGACACTCATTCACGAGTTGTTTTATCTAAAGACATTTTATCTCAAGTTAAATGCTTACTCGTTTTTCTTTTTTAAAAAAAGAAAAACACCAGTCCTTTGACCAAAAAAACTAAACTAAGTCTATTTTCTAAACGTACCCTCTCGGAGACTCGGACTATATTTTATTAAAAGCCAAGTGAATTTTTCCCATTTACATGGGATTTTTATAAACACGGGATTTTTTTATTAAAAAAAATCGTTAATTTGATCAGGTTTTTTTGTATGATATATCCGTGATACGGATTGAAATGATTTATTTCTGCAGTAAAAATAATATTTTTTTATGACTCGGTGAGTTCGGATATCTATCTGGGATTGTCTCACAAAATCGAACTGTGATATTTAGGAGTGATATATCGTACCGTACCGAAAATCGTATACAGTATACCGTACCGAAAATTATAGTATAAGAAAATGTTATACCGATACTGTACCGAAACTCTCAGTATATCAATTTACCGATTATATCAAAATTTTACGGTATACCAAAATTTCGGTACGATATCGGTATGTACCGTTTTATACCGAAAAAATCTTATATTTTTTAAAATTTATAAATTTATTGTTTATAAATATTATATATTTTTTATTTTTTTATATTATTTCAGTATACCGACATATACCAAATTTTTTAAATTTCATACCGTTGTCGTACCGAAAAATTCAGTATTGTTATCATATCGTACCGAAATTTTCGGTATACCAAAAATTTGGTAAATTCGGTATTTGTGTCGAACTTTTGATATGATAACTTTGGTATACCGAAAATTCGATATTTTTCTCTACCCTTTGTGATATTGCTTATAAAAATGTTGGTGCATTAACTTTATGTATGGGTTTATTCAATTTCGTACTTGGGATCTTAAGAGGGTTCGAGTTGAATTTAGAAATTAAGTCCTCGAAAAATAGGTCACCTTTTTTCGTTACATAAAAATTACTATAGAGAACCTGAGATGATGGATTCCTAGATTCTCAATGCCGGGGAGCTCCATAGCACCGCGTAATGTGACAAGATTCGAAATGATTAGGATTTTCCACCCACCATAACATATAAATTAAGCATAAGTCCACCCAATTAATTAAGTACTAATAATCAGTCAATATACATCACTCCATTATCCTATTACTTCATCCACTAAATAAAAATGTAACCCCTAAATCCTAATACAAATTTAAAATATTCTGTACCTTTGTGTACTTAATCGACATACACTAAACATAAAATAAAGATACTATTGTAAAATAAAATTACATATGAAGTCCGGGTATCCGCCCTAATTAATTATTAATGATTTTTTTTTTCTAAACACAAGTAGCTAACACGTGAAAATTTAATGTTATCGTTTTCCAAGAAACCTCGATAATTATTAAATTGATTTTCACAGAAGAATATTAACTAGCTAGGTAATTTTAAAACCAATCCACATGTTTCAATAAAAATAGCAAATATAAAAAGCCCAGGATCCAGTCGTGAAATACAGCCGGTTCCGTAGATCCAGGGCCAACCAGCCCGGTATGGTTAAGCCCATTTGATGTACCTAAGGGGACATGGGCAAATGATATTTTAAGATGGCCCTTATATTGATCTTGATATATAGCTAGCTAGCCATATATAAAAGAACATGTTAAAAATAAGACAATTATTGTTGAATGCACATAGGACTGAGAATATTGAAAAATTGATTATTTTTTTGAATTAAGACATGTTTCTTGATCGAACCACGAATATCAACAAATATTTTGGTCTCTATCATGAACATTGTGGATCGACAATTAGATTGCTCTCCTCTTAAGAAACGTTAAGCTCATAAGATTTGTTCTATTGATAGAATATTTTTGAGAACGAACAAATTTTGATCTTTTTTGTATGGAAATGATTAATGTTCAGAAAAAAGATACTTTAATTTGAACATTTTTTGATGTTGCTATTTCACAAAAACATTCCAGTGAATTAATTCGAATTATCATGCACTCCTCTCAGCTGGAATATTGATTTTCGATGTATATCAATTACAACATTTTTCTACGTAAACTTCTGAATGACCTTTTGTTTATTTGGCAAATCAATTATTGAATCGAATGGTACGTGTGAGCTTATTACATGTATAGACGTGATATATATAGTTTTTATTTATAGGGAGACTTATTAATATGTATAGGTTGCGATAAGTACAAATGTTGACGTTGTCTAAGATTTGTTTGTGTTACGAGTTTACATGTACAAACGCCAAATGGTGGGTCAAGTGATCACCTTGAATCATGGGTGTTAGCCTCGCAATGATTGTGGATGAAAAATAAATTTTAAATTATCAAATGATCAACTCTACGTAGTAATCTACAAGAAATGATTGTCGATGAACAAATATATGCTTGTATATCATCGATCATGTTCGTCGGTGTATCAAAACTATAGTTTATATATAGCAGTCGTTGAGCTTAAATATTTTAAATCTTAGTTAAAGTATCATGAGTCGATTATTCTCTTGGTTGAAACAGTAATTGAATATCAGACTATGAGACAATATTTAACATATATTCTAGGGGTGCAAACGAGTCGAGCTACTCGTGAGCAACTCGCGAGTAGCTCGGTCAAAGCTCGACTCGAGCTCGATTTGACCGAGCTCGAGCTCGAGTAATTCGAGCATACAATCGAGCTCGAGTCGAGCTTTGAAACTATGTAATCGAGTAGCTCGCGAGCTACTCGATAAGCCACATATATATATATTAAAAAATAATATAAATAAATATAAATATAAATATAATATATATAATATTATATTATATTTATATATTAATTTATTTATAATATTTATATATTTATTTATAATATTTAATTTAATTTAATTTATTTATATATTTATTTATTTTATAATATATATAATATAATATTATATTTATTTATTTATTTATATATTTTTAATTTATATATATATATATATAATATAAAAGCTCGAGTACTCGAACTACAACCGAGTTCGAGCTCATATTTTACTACTCGATCGAGCTCGAGCTCAGCTCGGCTCGATAACACCCCTAATATATCCAATTACAAGTATTTTTTATAAGTCAGATCAGGTTTTTGTTTCATAAAATTGAATTTTAAGAGGTCTAATGCGAATTTTTGTGAAACTTACGTCCTATTATTGCATAAGATTTTCAGGGACGGATCCACCATAGGACCCAGGGGGTCACAGTTAGGGATGTAAAAGAGCCGAGCTACTTGTGAGCAACTCGCGAGTAGCTCGATCAAAGCTCGATTTGACCGAGCTCGAGCTCGAGTAGCTCGAGCATACAATCGAGCTCGAGTCGAGCTTTGAAACTATGTGATCGAGTAGCTCGCGAGCTACTCGATAAGCCACAGATATATATATATATATTAAAAAATAATATAAATATATATAAATATAAATATAATATATATAATATTATATTATATTTATATATTAATTAATTTATAATATTTATATATTTATTTATAATATTTAATTTAATTTATTTAATTTATTATATTTATATATTTATTTATTTTATAATATTTAATATAATATTATATTTATTTATATATTTTTAATTTATATATATATATAATATAAAAGCTCGAGCTCAAGTACTCGAACTAAAACCGAGCTCGAGTTCGAGCTCATATTTTACTACTCGATCGAGCTCGAGTAGTAAAATATGAGCTCGAGCTCGAGTAGTGTGCTACTCGAGCTCGGCTCGGCTAGATAACTGTAACACCCGGTATTTTTAAATACGTAAATTCGCATGCATAATTAGGATATTTAATTAGTTAAATTTATGATTTATGGGTTAAATAATTATGTGAATTATTTGTGCATGATTTAATTTATTTTTAAGCATTTAACCCATAATTAGTGATTTTTATGATTTTTTTTAGTATTTTATTATTTAATCGCGTAGACGGGACCATGGACGGACGAGATGACGACTTTCCACCCAAATTATTTTAGGAGCCTTTTTGGAGCCTTGAAATATTATTTTGAGTTTTATTATCCCAAAATTTTAAGTATTTAATTTTATTTAATTTTAGGGGTCATTTTTATCCAAAATTAGTCAAAACATTGACTTTTTAGTATTTTTAAAATTTCCCTAAAATTATATTTCGAAATTTTTAATTAGGTTATCAGATTTTTAAGAGTTTAAGTTGTTTATTATTTATTTTTAAAACCTCTTTATTTAATTAGTTAGCTTATATTTTAATTAAACCAAAAATTTAACCTATTCTACCCAAAACCCTAGCATTAGCCGACATCTCTCCTTCCTCCCAAGCAGCCGACACCCCATCATCATCTTCTTCATCGGTTCAAGGCACCTCCTAGACTCCATAACCATTTTTCTTCGAAGCTTCAAGTTTGCTCGTCGTCCCGTCGTCCCGGAAGTTGTCTCACGCTTGTTTATCTTCGTCCTTCGGTGAAAGGCATGTTTTTATCCATTTTTTAAAACTCATATCAGTATATATATGCGTGTGGGTGTGTAACATCAGAATTTATATTTTTTTGACATCAAGCTTTTCGATTTTTCCTCCTTACTTGCTCTCGGTTTTGACATTAGTGTTGCATGCTCACGTTTCCCCTCTCCATGTTTGGTTCGGCTGTTGGCGAGTGTTCCAGAGGTGCCCTAGGGTGCCTAAGGGTCGAGCCATGGCAAGGCTTGGGGCTGAGAAGGGCTCGGCCGTGGGGTTTTTGTCATGGTTGGTGCAGACGGCGCAGAACTGGGGCTCGGATAGGAGGCTTCGGCCTTGGTGTTAGGGAGTGCATGGGGCTGGGGGACTGGTCAGGCTAGGTCCGCCCGGACGTGGGCTACGTTCGGGCGGCGGCGCCCCGGCCAGGGGCGGCCGGAGCTGGCCGGCAGCAGGCCAAGATGGCCTGCTGCTCACGGCCGAGAAGAATAGGGATTAGGGGCACGGGTCTAGGGTTTTCAGATGGCATTCGGGTCGGGTCTTGGGTCCGGGTCGGGTCTAAAATAATATGGGTTAAGTTAAGTGGGTCCGGATCCGGGTTATTTTAATTGGGCTCGGGTATTTTTATTTTTAAGTTTTTAAGTTAATTAGGAGTTAAATAGACTAATTAAATTCCCAAAAATTTAATTAGTACCATTTAATTTATTTGGGTTACTTTAAATTATTTTGGGTTATTTTATTTATTTTTGGGCTTTTAATAAATTTTATTTAAATTTTTAAGTTGGCCAGAAATTGTTATGGGCTTGGGAGCCCATGAAAATTATTGGGCCTGATATTGGGCTTTTGGGCCCATTGGGCCAGGGACAGTGTTATTGGGCCTAAGTTAGTTTTAATGGGCTTTGGTTGATTTATGGGCCAAGTCTTAAGTTAAGTTAATGGGATTGAGTGTAGGGCCAGCAGTCCAGAACCATCCATGAGAAAAGTGCATGTGTCCTGATTATATATTTAATTATTTTTATGCATTTAAGTTATTTTAATATTTATATGTTAGTAAGAAAAATTAAATTAAATATATATGAAGGACACACAATTTATTTAAGTACATGCATTCATGAAATCCATTTTTATGCTATGATTTAATTTCTATGGTTGAGCAAAATAAAATATTTTAGGTGGAAATTGAAGTAGTGTGGCCATTTATGTATGGGCAGTTTCTGCCATTTATGTATGGGCAGTTTTCTGCCATTTATGTATGGGTGGTTCGCCACCAGCCTCGTACGATGGTTTCCTAGACTGATCAGTCGCACTATGGGTCACACTTACGGATAGGACCATACGATGTTCAGAAAACAAATGCTCAACAACTTATGTATGTATGATATTATGTATGTATGTATGTTTAATTATGTAATTTAAGTTAGAAATTTTGAAGCATGCTCATTCATGTATATGTATGTATTAGTAGTTTAGTGTTTTAAATTATTTTAAACCCTTGTTAGTATGCATGTTGGGCCTCTAGGCTCACTACACTGATATGGTGCAGGTGAGTACGTAGAGGAGCAGGTTACTCCTACCGGTGGTGAGGATCTATGAGCTGTGCTGCAGTAGCCCCGTGACCGTGACAGCTTCTGAGTCACCGTGCATGATGTCATGTGAAACATTTTATTATATTTTTAGTGGTTGAGTTTTATGGGAATATTTTATTAAATGTTTTAGTGCATGCACATATTTTAATTATTTTATTTATGCAGTATATTTTTAATTCTAGGGTTGACTCAGATATTTATTTAATTTAAAGAATGCCTTTTATTTAAGTATTTAATTATTTATTTATTTAGTCTTGTATTTATTTTAAATATTTTATTCTGTGCATATATGTATGGGCATATATGTACATGTTTTATCTAGTAGTAAAAAAAAAAAAAAAAAATTTCCGCATATTTATTTATTATAGAGTTAGGGTCGTTTCAGTTGGTATCAGAGCACGGTCCTTGGAGGGGTCACTACTGCTATGCTAGCTCAGAAATCCACGCTACCGGTCTGTAAGTTTTAATGTTTATAGTATGATTTAAATTTCTAGAATTTAAGTTAGCCTTAATTTTTAAACACTTAGTTATGCAAGGCGATTTACGTAAATAAATATGTGGTGGTGCAGAATGCCTCCCAGACCAGTGAACCGACGTGGGGGACCTCCACCTCCACCGCCACCTCAACAGCACCCTATTACAGCACTGGAGCAGGCCAGTGCCACTATGATGGCGGGTATTACTGCCTTGCTGGAGCAGCAGGCTGCCCGTCCCAGACTGTCCCACGAGGAGGACGTCGCAGAAAGGTTCCAGAAGAAGGGGCCTAAGGAGTTTGTGGGGACCACCGATCCGTTGGTGGCTGAGGGATGGATTCGCTCTCTTGAGTCCATCTTCGATTATATGGGGATCACAGACGCCGACAGGGTGAGCTGTGCGACGTACATGATGCGAGGCGATGCAGCCCTTTGGTGGGAGGGTGCAGTCAGAGGAGTCCATCTACCTACACTAACGTGGGCTGAGTTCAGGCGTATCTTCTACGCCAAGTACTTCACCGAGGATGTGCGCAGCCGCATGATCCGTGAGTTCATGAGTCTCCGTCAGGGGGACAGATCTGTGGTTGAGTATGTGAGCCAGTATGAGAGGGGCTGTCATTTTGTGCCCATGATTGCTGATAGTCCGCAGGAGAAGCTGCGACAGTTTGTTGAGGGCCTGAGGGCTGAGATCAGGCATGACGTACGCATGGCAGACGTCTTTACCTATGAGTCTGCAGTCAGCAGGGCCTTGCGTTCCGAGGAGGGACGGAGGGAGATACAGAGAGAGCAGCAGGGGGTAAGAGGCAGTTTGGGCAGACAGGGTATCAGCGACCATCTTCGCAGCCACCTGCGAAGAAGCAGTCTACAGGGCCATCTAAGGGCCCGATTCAGCAGAGGCCTCAGGGGAAGCCACAGCAGCAGACTAGGGGCGGGGCCCCTACTCCAGGGAGATATCCAGTGTGTCCGAAGTGCCAGAAGATGCATTCCGGGCAGTGTCTATTGGGAGCAGGAGTCTGCTATCGTTGCAAGGAGCCAGGGCATCAGATTGCCAACTGCCCGCAGAGGCAGAATGTCAGTGGGAGAGTTTATGTGATGCAGGCTGAGGAGGCAGACCCAGATACCTCCTTGATCACCGGTATACCTAACCCCTAGAACTTTTTCAATACTTTGCTTTTGTTTATTGTGATTATATCTGAATGCCTGTTGCATGAGTTTAATTATCAGCATGCTAGAATAAGAATTTTGTTTCTTTGTGATTAGAATTGAGGATTTTAGTGTTTTAACCTTGGGAGCATAGTGGTATGAATTGTTGGGAATCTTCTGCGTGCAGGGAGAATTCTTGAAACGACCCTAACTCTATAATAAATAAATATGCGGAAATTTTTTTTTTTTTTTACTACTAGATAAAACATGTACATATATGCCCATACATATATGCACAGAATAAAATATTTAAAATAAATACAAGACTAAATAAATAAATAATTAAATACTTAAATAAAAGGCATTCTTTAAATTAAATAAATATCTGAGTCAACCCTAGAATTAAAAATATACTGCATAAATAAAATAATTAAAATATGTGCATGCACTAAAACATTTAATAAAATATTCCCATAAAACTCAACCACTAAAAATATAATAAAATGTTTCACATGACATCATGCACGGTGACTCAGAAGCTGTCACGGTCACGGGGCTACTGCAGCACAGCTCATAGATCCTCACCACCGGTAGGAGTAACCTGCTCCTCTACGTACTCACCTGCACCATATCAGTGTAGTGAGCCTAGAGGCCCAACATGCATACTAACAAGGGTTTAAAATAATTTAAAACACTAAACTACTAATACATACATATACATGAATGAGCATGCTTCAAAATTTCTAACTTAAATTACATAATTAAACATACATACATACATAATATCATACATACATAAGTTGTTGAGCATTTGTTTTCTGAACATCGTATGGTCCTATCCGTAAGTGTGACCCATAGTGCGACTGATCAGTCTAGGAAACCATCGTACGAGGCTGGTGGCGAACCACCCATACATAAATGGCAGAAAACTGCCCATACATAAATGGCAGAAACTGCCCATACATAAATGGCCACACTACTTCAATTTCCACCTAAAATATTTTATTTTGCTCAACCATAGAAATTAAATCATAGCATAAAAATGGATTTCATGAATGCATGTACTTAAATAAATTGTGTGTCCTTCATATATATTTAATTTAATTTTTCTTACTAACATATAAATATTAAAATAACTTAAATGCATAAAAATAATTAAATATATAATCAGGACACATGCACTTTTCTCATGGATGGTTCTGGACTGCTGGCCCTACACTCAATCCCATTAACTTAACTTAAGACTTGGCCCATAAATCAACCAAAGCCCATTAAAACTAACTTAGGCCCAATAACACTGTCCCTGGCCCAATGGGCCCAAAAGCCCAATATCAGGCCCAATAATTTTCATGGGCTCCCAAGCCCATAACAATTTCTGGCCAACTTAAAAATTTAAATAAAATTTATTAAAAGCCCAAAAATAAATAAAATAACCCAAAATAATTTAAAGTAACCCAAATAAATTAAATGGTACTAATTAAATTTTTGGGAATTTAATTAGTCTATTTAACTCCTAATTAACTTAAAAACTTAAAAATAAAAATACCCGAGCCCAATTAAAATAACCCGGATCCGGACCCACTTAACTTAACCCATATTATTTTAGACCCGACCCGGACCCAAGACCCGACCCGAATGCCATCTGAAACCCTAGACCCGTGCCCCTAATCCCTATTCTTCTCGGCCGTGAGCAGCAGGCCATCTTGGCCTGCTGCCGGCCAGCTCCGGCCGCCCCTGGCCGGGGCGCCGCCGCCCGGACGTAGCCCACGTCCGGGCGGACCTAGCCTGACCAGTCCCCCAGCCCCATGCACTCCCTAACACCAAGGCCGAAGCCTCCTATCCGAGCCCCAGTTCTGCGCCGTCTGCACCAACCATGACAAAACTCCACGGCCGAGCCCTTCTCAGCCCCAAGCCTTACCATGGCTCGACCCTTAGGCACCCTAGGGCACCTCTGGAACACTCGCCAACAGCCGAACCAAACATGGAGAGGGGAAACGTGAGCATGCAACACTAATGTCAAAACCGAGAGCAAGTAAGGAGGAAAAATCGAAAAGCTTGATGTCAAAAAAATATAAATTCTGATGTTACACACCCACACGCATATATACTGATATGAGTTTAAAAAAATGGATAAAAACATGCCTTTCACCGAAGGACGAAGATAAACAAGCGTGAGACAACTTCCGGGACGACGGGAGGACGAGCAAACTTGAAGCTTCGAAGAAAAATGGTTATGGAGTCTAGGAGGTGCCTTGAACCGATGAAGAAGATGATGATGGGGTGTCGGCTGCTTGGGAGGAAGGAGAGATGTCGGCTAATGCTAGGGTTTTGGGTAGAATAGGTTAAATTTTTGGTTTAATTAAAATATAAGCTAACTAATTAAATAAAGAGGTTTTAAAAATAAATAATAAACAACTTAAACTCTTAAAAATCTGATAACCTAATTAAAAATCTCGAAATATAATTTTAGGGAAATTTTAAAAATACTAAAAAGTCAATGTTTTGACTAATTTTGGATAAAAATGACCCCTAAAATTAAATAAAATTAAATACTTAAAATTTTGGGATAATAAAACTCAAAATAATATTTCAAGGCTCCAAAAAGGCTCCTAAAATAATTTGGGTGGAAAGTCGTCATCTCGTCCGTCCATGGTCCCGTCTACGCGATTAAATAATAAAATACTAAAAAAAATCATAAAAATCACTAATTATGGGTTAAATGCTTAAAAATAAATTAAATCATGCACAAATAATTCACATAATTATTTAACCCATAAATCATAAATTTAACTAATTAAATATCCTAATTATGCATGCGAATTTACGTATTTAAAAATACCGGGTGTTACAATTCTCCCCCCCTTAAATTGAATTTCGTCCTCGAAATTAAAGTACTTACCCGAACAACTTCGGGTAGCGAGTCCTCATATCCTCCTCGGTCTCCCAAGTAGCTTCCTCCTCCGAGTGATTCAGCCACTGGACTCTGACCATCGGTATGACCCGCGTCCTAAGCCTCCGCTCCTCTCTAGCCAAAATCCGCACTGGTCTTTCCTCGTAAACAAGATCTGGTGGTAACTGTAAGGGCTCAAAATCCAGTACATGCGACGGGTTGGAGACATATCTCCGAAGCATGGATACATGGAACACGTTGTGCACTGCCGCTAGCCCTGGAGGTAGAGCTAAACGATAGGCCAACGTGCCAACTCGCTCCAAGATCTCGAATGGCCCTATATATCTCGGATTAAGCTTGCCTCTCCGTCCAAAACGCGCTACTCCCTTCATAGGTGACACCTTCAAGAATACGTGATCACCTACTGCGAACTCCAAATCGCGTCGTCTGGCATCTGCATAACTCTTCTGCCGACTCTGCGCAGTCCTCATCCTCTCTCGAATCTGCGTCACGATGTCAGCTGTCTGCTGCACAATCTCCGGACCCAACAAAATCCGCTCACCAACCTCATCCCAATGCACCGGAGATCTGCATCTCCTCCCATAAAGTGCTGCATATGGAGCCATACCTATAGACGACTGAAAGCTGTTGTTATAGGTAAACTCCACCAATGGCAGTCTAGTCTCCCAAGAGCCCCGAAAATCAATGACACAAGCTCTCAGAAGATCCTCGAGAACCTGGATCACTCTCTCAGACTGACCATCTGTCTGGGGATGAAATGCTGTACTGAACAGAAGCCTAGTCCCCATAGCCGTGTGCAGACTCTTCCAAAACGCAGATGTGAATCTCGGATCTCTGTCTGACACAATAGACACTGGTATGCCATGCAGTCTAACAATCTCTCTAATGTAAAGCTCTGCATACTGTGTCAAAGTATAGTTAGTCCTCACCGGCAAGAAATGAGCTGACTTGGTGAGTCTATCCACAATCACCCAAATCGCTGTGCAACCTCTGGCACTCCTCGGCAAGCCAACCACAAAGTCCATCGTAATATTCTCCCATTTCCATTCCGGAATGGGAAGAGGTCTAAGAAGTCCTGCTGGACGCTGATGCTCTGCTTTGACTTGCTGACAAGTCAAGCACTCTGACACCACTCTCCCGATGTCACTCTTCATCCCAGGCCACCAATACAATAACTGTAAATCTCGGTACATCTTCGTACTTCCGGGGTGAATGGAGTACGGAGATGCATGAGCCTCTGCTAGAATCTCGGCTCTCAACTGATCAACGTTCGGTACCCACATCCTCCCACGGTACTGAACGATGCCATCTTCCACTGTATACAAGAGATTACCTCTGGCCTCATCTCTCTGTCTCCATCGCTGTAGCTCCTCATCAGTAGACTGTCCCTCTCTAATCCGATCTCGCAGAACTGGCTGCACTGTCAACACTGACAAGCTCGGTGCATGGCCACTCGGATAGCACTCCAAACCAAATCTCTGAATCTCGGTCTGTAGTGGTAGCTGCACAGTCAAACATGATATCACTGACGACTTTCGACTCAAAGCATCTGCTACTACATTAGCCTTACCCGGATGGTAGCTAATGTCACAATCATAGTCCTTCACAAGCTCAAGCCATCTGCGCTGCCTCATGTTCAACTCCTTCTGGGTGAAGAAGTACTTGAGGCTCTTGTGATCGGTGAAAATCTTGCACTTCTCGCCGTAAAGATAGTGCCTCCAGATTTTCAACGCAAATACCACTGCTGCAAGCTCCAAATCATGCGTCGGATAGTTCTGCTCATGAATCTTCAACTGTCGCGACGCATATGCGATAACTCTGCCACTCTGCATAAGTACTGCGCCCAAACCAAGCTTGGACGCGTCGGTGTACACCACTAACTCCTCATGTGGCACTGTCATAGCTAACACCGGTGCTGAAGTAAGTGCATCCTTCAGCTGATCAAAGCTCCTCTGACAATCTGGACTCCAACTATACTTCGCGTTCTTCTTGGTCAAGGAAGTCAAGGGTACTGCAATAGAGGAAAAACCCTTGATGAACTTCCTATAGTATCCTGCTAAACCCAAGAAGCTACGAATCTCCGAAGCATTCTTTGGAATCCCCCAATCCCTCACTGCCTGCACCTTGGACTGATCCACTGCAATCCCATCTCTAGAAATAATGTGGCCTAGAAACGCCACCTGCTCCAACCAAAACTCACACTTACTGAACTTTGCAAACAGTCGATGCTCCCTCAAAGTCCGCAAGGCTGTATGCAAATGCTGTGTGTGCTCCTCAATGCTCCTCGAGTAGATCAATATGTCATCAATGAATACAATGACAAACTGATCTAGATATGGCTGGAAAACACGATGCATAAGATCCATAAACACTGCTGGAGCATTGGTTAACCCAAAGGGCATCACCAAAAACTCATAGTGTCCATACCGTGTCCTAAAGGCAGTCTTAGACACGTCTGAATCTCTGACTCTCAGCTGATGGTAACCAGATCGCAGATCGATCTTGGAGAATACCGAAGCTCCCTGCAACTGATCGAATAAATCCTCTATCCTCGGTAGTGGATACTTATTCTTCACTGTGACTCTGTTGAGCTCTCGGTAGTCAATGCACAATCTCATGCTGCCGTCCTTCTTCTTCACAAACAACACTGGAGCTCCCCATGGAGAAAAGCTAGGACGAACAAAGCCCTTCTCCAACAGCTCCTGAATCTGCTCCTTCAACTCTCTCATCTCTGTAGGAGCAAGTCGATACGGTGCCTTAGAGATAGGCACAGTATCTGGCAACAACTCAATACTGAACTCCACCTCCCTCACTGGTGGAACTCCTGCAACATCGTCAGGAAAAACATCTGGATAGTCACGTACCACCTCTATATCTGATAAAGATCTGCTAGAAACGTCTGTGGTAGTGACCACACTAGCAAGAAAACCCTGACATCCATTGCGCAACAGTTTCCTCGCACGAACAAGTGATATCATCTGAGGAATACTGCTAGACTGAGATGCAAAGAAAGTAAACATCTCACCTCCTGCTGGCTTCACTGACACTGTCCTACGTCGGAAATCAATCGAAGCTCCATTAACTGATAGCCAGTCCATACCCAAAATCAAGTCAAACCCAGTCAATGGAAGAACCACTAGATCTGCTCGAATGGAGTGTCCCTGCAACTCCAATGCCAGATCCCTGATGACACTAGTGGTAGTGATAATCTGTCCGGATGGCATGGTAACATCGTAACCACTGTCTACAACCTCTGGTGTAATGCCTATCCGTCTGATAAAATCCCGGGAGATAAACGAATGCGTGGCTCCTGAATCTAGCAACGCAAACGTGGAGTTTCCTCCAACTAGAATTCTCCCTGCACGCAGAAGATTCCCAACAATTCATACCACTATGCTCCCAAGGTTAAAACACTAAAATCCTCAATTCTAATCACAAAGAAACAAAATTCTTATTCTAGCATGCTGATAATTAAACTCATGCAACAGGCATTCAGATATAATCACAATAAACAAAAGCAAAGTATTGAAAAAGTTCTAGGGGTTAGGTATACCGGTGATCAAGGAGGTATCTGGGTCTGCCTCCTCAGCCTGCATCACATAAACTCTCCCACTGACATTCTGCCTCTGCGGGCAGTTGGCAATCTGATGCCCTGGCTCCTTGCAACGATAGCAGACTCCTGCTCCCAATAGACACTGCCCGGAATGCATCTTCTGGCACTTCGGACACACTGGATATCTCCCTGGAGTAGGGGCCCCGCCCCTAGTCTGCTGCTGTGGCTTCCCCTGAGGCCTCTGCTGAATCGGGCCCTTAGATGGCCCTGTAGACTGCTTCTTCGCAGGTGGCTGCGAAGATGGTCGCTGATACCCTGTCTGCCCAAACTGCCTCTTACCCTGCTGCTCTCTCTGTATCTCCCTCCGTCCCTCCTCGGAACGCAAGGCCCTGCTGACTGCAGACTCATAGGTAAAGACGTCTGCCATGCGTACGTCATGCCTGATCTCAGCCCTCAGGCCCTCAACAAACTGTCGCAGCTTCTCCTGCGGACTATCAGCAATCATGGGCACAAAATGACAGCCCCTCTCATACTGGCTCACATACTCAACCACAGATCTGTCCCCCTGACGGAGACTCATGAACTCACGGATCATGCGGCTGCGCACATCCTCGGTGAAGTACTTGGCGTAGAAGATACGCCTGAACTCAGCCCACGTCAGTGTAGGTAGATGGACTCCTCTGACTGCACCCTCCCACCAAAGGGCTGCATCGCCTCGCATCATGTACGTCGCACAGCTCACCCTGTCGGCGTCTGTGATCCCCATATAATCGAAGATGGACTCAAGAGAGCGAATCCATCCCTCAGCCACCAACGGATCGGTGGTCCCCACAAACTCCTTAGGCCCCTTCTTCTGGAACCTCTCTGCGACGTCCTCCTCGTGGGACAGTCTGGGACGTGCCGCCTGCTGCTCCAACAGAGCAGTAATCCCTGCCATCATCGTCGCACTGGCCTGCTCCAGTGCTGTCATGGGGTGCTGCTGAGGTGGCGGTGGAGGTGGAGGTCTCCCACGTCGATTCACCTGTCTGGGAGGCATTCTGCACCACCACATATTTATTTACGTAAATCGCCTTGCATAACTAAGTGTTTAAAATTTAAGGCTAACTTAAATTCTAGAAATTTAAATCATACTAATAACATTAAAACTTACAGACCGGTAGCGTGGATTTCTGAGCTAGCATAGCAGTAGTGACCCCTCCAAGGACCGTGCTTTGATACCAACTGAAACGACCCTAACTCTATAATAAATAAATATGCGGAAATTTTTTTTTTTTTTTACTACTAGATAAAACATGTACATATATGCCCATACATATATGCACAGAATAAAATATTTAAATAAATACAAGACTAAATAAATAAATAATTAAATACTTAAATAAAAGGCATTCTTTAAATTAAATAAATATCTGAGTCAACCCTAGAATTAAAAATATACTGCATAAATAAAATAATTAAAATATGTGCATGCACTAAAACATTTAATAAAATATTCCCATAAAACTCAACCACTAAAAATATAATAAAATGTTTCACATGACATCATGCACGGTGACTCAGAAGCTGTCACGGTCACGGGGCTACTGCAGCACAGCTCATAGATCCTCACCACCGGTAGGAGTAACCTGCTCCTCTACGTACTCACCTGCACCATATCAGTGTAGTGAGCCTAGAGGCCCAACATGCATACTAACAAGGGTTTAAAATAATTTAAAACACTAAACTACTAATACATACATATACATGAATGAGCATGCTTCAAAATTTCTAACTTAAATTACATAATTAAACATACATACATACATAATATCATACATACATAAGTTGTTGAGCATTTGTTTTCTGAACATCGTATGGTCCTATCCGTAAGTGTGACCCATAGTGCGACTGATCAGTCTAGGAAACCATCGTACGAGGCTGGTGGCGAACCACCCATACATAAATGGCAGAAAACTGCCCATACATAAATGGCAGAAACTGCCCATACATAAATGGCCACACTACTTCAATTTCCACCTAAAATATTTTATTTTGCTCAACCATAGAAATTAAATCATAGCATAAAAATGGATTTCATGAATGCATGTACTTAAATAAATTGTGTGTCCTTCATATATATTTAATTTAATTTTTCTTACTAACATATAAATATTAAAATAACTTAAATGCATAAAAATAATTAAATATATAATCAGGACACATGCACTTTTCTCATGGATGGTTCTGGACTGCTGGCCCTACACTCAATCCCATTAACTTAACTTAAGACTTGGCCCATAAATCAACCAAAGCCCATTAAAACTAACTTAGGCCCAATAACACTGTCCCTGGCCCAATGGGCCCAAAAGCCCAATATCAGGCCCAATAATTTTCATGGGCTCCCAAGCCCATAACAATTTCTGGCCAACTTAAAAATTTAAATAAAATTTATTAAAAGCCCAAAAATAAATAAAATAACCCAAAATAATTTAAAGTAACCCAAATAAATTAAATGGTACTAATTAAATTTTTGGGAATTTAATTAGTCTATTTAACTCCTAATTAACTTAAAAACTTAAAAATAAAAATACCCGAGCCCAATTAAAATAACCCGGATCCGGACCCACTTAACTTAACCCATATTATTTTAGACCCGACCCGGACCCAAGACCCGACCCGAATGCCATCTGAAACCCTAGACCCGTGCCCCTAATCCCTATTCTTCTCGGCCGTGAGCAGCAGGCCATCTTGGCCTGCTGCCGGCCAGCTCCGGCCGCCCCTGGCCGGGGCGCCGCCGCCCGGACGTAGCCCACGTCCGGGCGGACCTAGCCTGACCAGTCCCCCAGCCCCATGCACTCCCTAACACCAAGGCCGAAGCCTCCTATCCGAGCCCCAGTTCTGCGCCGTCTGCACCAACCATGACAAAAACCCCACGGCCGAGCCCTTCTCAGCCCCAAGCCTTGCCATGGCTCGACCCTTAGGCACCCTAGGGCACCTCTGGAACACTCGCCAACAGCCGAACCAAACATGGAGAGGGGAAACGTGAGCATGCAACACTAATGTCAAAACCGAGAGCAAGTAAGGAGGAAAAATCGAAAAGCTTGATGTCAAAAAAATATAAATTCTGATGTTACACACCCACACGCATATATATACTGATATGAGTTTTAAAAAAATGGATAAAAACATGCCTTTCACCGAAGGACGAAGATAAACAAGCGTGAGACAACTTCCGGGACGACGGGACGACGAGCAAACTTGAAGCTTCGAAGAAAAATGGTTATGGAGTCTAGGAGGTGCCTTGAACCGATGAAGAAGATGATGATGGGGTGTCGGCTGCTTGGGAGGAAGGAGAGATGTCGGCTAATGCTAGGGTTTTGGGTAGAATAGGTTAAATTTTTGGTTTAATTAAAATATAAGCTAACTAATTAAATAAAGAGGTTTTAAAAATAAATAATAAACAACTTAAACTCTTAAAAATCTGATAACCTAATTAAAAATTTCGAAATATAATTTTAGGGAAATTTTAAAAATACTAAAAAGTCAATGTTTTGACTAATTTTGGATAAAAATGACCCCTAAAATTAAATAAAATTAAATACTTAAAATTTTGGGATAATAAAACTCAAAATAATATTTCAAGGCTCCAAAAAGGCTCCTAAAATAATTTGGGTGGAAAGTCGTCATCTCGTCCGTCCATGGTCCCGTCTACGCGATTAAATAATAAAATACTAAAAAAAATCATAAAAATCACTAATTATGGGTTAAATGCTTAAAAATAAATTAAATCATGCACAAATAATTCACATAATTATTTAACCCATAAATCATAAATTTAACTAATTAAATATCCTAATTATGCATGCGAATTTACGTATTTAAAAATACCGGGTGTTACAATTCTCCCCCCTTAAATTGAATTTCGTCCTCGAAATTAAAGTACTTACCCGAACAACTCCGGGTAGCGAGTCCTCATATCCTCCTCGGTCTCCCAAGTAGCTTCCTCCTCCGAGTGATTCAGCCACTGGACTCTGACCATCGGTATGACCCGCGTCCTAAGCCTCCGCTCCTCTCTAGCCAAAATCCGCACTGGTCTTTCCTCGTAAACAAGATCTGGTGGTAACTGTAAGGGCTCAAAATCCAGTACATGCGACGGGTTGGAGACATATCTCCGAAGCATGGATACATGGAACACGTTGTGCACTGCCGCTAGCCCTGGAGGTAGAGCTAAACGATAGGCCAACGTGCCAACTCGCTCCAAGATCTCGAATGGCCCTATATATCTCGGATTAAGCTTGCCTCTCCGTCCAAAACGCGCTACTCCCTTCATAGGTGACACCTTCAAGAATACGTGATCACCTACTGCGAACTCCAAATCGCGTCGTCTGGCATCTGCATAACTCTTCTGCCGACTCTGCGCAGTCCTCATCCTCTCTCGAATCTGCGTCACGATGTCAGCTGTCTGCTGCACAATCTCCGGACCCAACAAAATCCGCTCACCAACCTCATCCCAATGCACCGGAGATCTGCATCTCCTCCCATAAAGTGCTGCATATGGAGCCATACCTATAGACGACTGAAAGCTGTTGTTATAGGTAAACTCCACCAATGGCAGTCTAGTCTCCCAAGAGCCCCGAAAATCAATGACACAAGCTCTCAGAAGATCCTCGAGAACCTGGATCACTCTCTCAGACTGACCATCTGTCTGGGGATGAAATGCTGTACTGAACAGAAGCCTAGTCCCCATAGCCGTGTGCAGACTCTTCCAAAACGCAGATGTGAATCTCGGATCTCTGTCTGACACAATAGACACTGGTATGCCATGCAGTCTAACAATCTCTCTAATGTAAAGCTCTGCATACTGTGTCAAAGTATAGTTAGTCCTCACCGGCAAGAAATGAGCTGACTTGGTGAGTCTATCCACAATCACCCAAATCGCTGTGCAACCTCTGGCACTCCTCGGCAAGCCAACCACAAAGTCCATCGTAATATTCTCCCATTTCCATTCCGGAATGGGAAGAGGTCTAAGAAGTCCTGCTGGACGCTGATGCTCTGCTTTGACTTGCTGACAAGTCAAGCACTCTGACACCACTCTCCCGATGTCACTCTTCCCAGGCCACCAATACAATAACTGTAAATCTCGGTACATCTTCGTACTTCGGGGTGAATGGAGTACGGAGATGCATGAGCCTCTGCTAGAATCTCGGCTCTCAACTGATCAACGTTCGGTACCCACATCCTCCCACGGTACTGAACGATGCCATCTTCCACTGTATACAAGAGATTACCTCTGGCCTCATCTCTCTGTCTCCATCGCTGTAGCTCCTCATCAGTAGACTGTCCCTCTCTAATCCGATCTCGCAGAACTGGCTGCACTGTCAACACTGACAAGCTCGGTGCATGGCCACTCGGATAGCACTCCAAACCAAATCTCTGAATCTCGGTCTGTAGTGGTAGCTGCACAGTCAAACATGATATCACTGACGACTTTCGACTCAAAGCATCTGCTACTACATTAGCCTTACCCGGATGGTAGCTAATGTCACAATCATAGTCCTTCACAAGCTCAAGCCATCTGCGCTGCCTCATGTTCAACTCCTTCTGGGTGAAGAAGTACTTGAGGCTCTTGTGATCGGTGAAAATCTTGCACTTCTCGCCGTAAAGATAGTGCCTCCAGATTTTCAACGCAAATACCACTGCTGCAAGCTCCAAATCATGCGTCGGATAGTTCTGCTCATGAATCTTCAACTGTCGCGACGCATATGCGATAACTCTGCCACTCTGCATAAGTACTGCGCCCAAACCAAGCTTGGACGCATCGGTGTACACCACTAACTCCTCATGTGGCACTGTCATAGCTAACACCGGTGCTGAAGTAAGTGCATCCTTCAGCTGATCAAAGCTCCTCTGACAATCTGGACTCCAACTATACTTCGCGTTCTTCTTGGTCAAGGAAGTCAAGGGTACTGCAATAGAGGAAAAACCCTTGATGAACTTCCTATAGTATCCTGCTAAACCAAAGAAGCTACGAATCTCCGAAGCATTCTTTGGAATCCCCAATCCCTCACTGCCTGCACCTTGGACTGATCCACTGCAATCCCATCTCTAGAAATAATGTGGCCTAGAAACGCCACCTGCTCCAACCAAAACTCACACTTACTGAACTTTGCAAACAGTCGATGCTCCCTCAAAGTCCGCAAGGCTGTATGCAAATGCTGTGTGTGCTCCTCAATGCTCCTCGAGTAGATCAATATGTCATCAATGAATACAATGACAAACTGATCTAGATATGGCTGGAAAACACGATGCATAAGATCCATAAACACTGCTGGAGCATTGGTTAACCCAAAGGGCATCACCAAAAACTCATAGTGTCCATACCGTGTCCTAAAGGCAGTCTTAGACACGTCTGAATCTCTGACTCTCAGCTGATGGTAACCAGATCGCAGATCGATCTTGGAGAATACCGAAGCTCCCTGCAACTGATCGAATAAATCCTCTATCCTCGGTAGTGGATACTTATTCTTCACTGTGACTCTGTTGAGCTCTCGGTAGTCAATGCACAATCTCATGCTGCCGTCCTTCTTCTTCACAAACAACACTGGAGCTCCCCATGGAGAAAAGCTAGGACGAACAAAGCCCTTCTCCAACAGCTCCTGAATCTGCTCCTTCAACTCTCTCATCTCTGTAGGAGCAAGTCGATACGGTGCCTTAGAGATAGGCACAGTATCTGGCAACAACTCAATACTGAACTCCACCTCCCTCACTGGTGGAACTCCTGCAACATCGTCAGGAAAAACATCTGGATAGTCACGTACCACCTCTATATCTGATAAAGATCTGCTAGAAACGTCTGTGGTAGTGACCACACTAGCAAGAAAACCCTGACATCCATTGCGCAACAGTTTCCTCGCACGAACAAGTGATATCATCTGAGGAATACTGCTAGACTGAGATGCAAAGAAAGTAAACATCTCACCTCCTGCTGGCTTCACTGACACTGTCCTACGTCGGAAATCAATCGAAGCTCCATTAACTGATAGCCAGTCCATACCCAAAATCAAGTCAAACCCAGTCAATGGAAGAACCACTAGATCTGCTCGAATGGAGTGTCCCTGCAACTCCAATGCCAGATCCCTGATGACACTAGTGGTAGTGATAATCTGTCCGGATGGCATGGTAACATCGTAACCACTGTCTACAACCTCTGGTGTAATGCCTATCCGTCTGATAAAATCCCGGGAGATAAACGAATGCGTGGCTCCTGAATCTAGCAACGCAAACGTGGAGTTTCCTCCAACTAGAATTCTCCCTGCACGCAGAAGATTCCCAACAATTCATACCACTATGCTCCCAAGGTTAAAACACTAAAATCCTCAATTCTAATCACAAAGAAACAAAATTCTTATTCTAGCATGCTGATAATTAAACTCATGCAACAGGCATTCAGATATAATCACAATAAACAAAAGCAAAGTATTGAAAAAGTTCTAGGGGTTAGGTATACCGGTGATCAAGGAGGTATCTGGGTCTGCCTCCTCAGCCTGCATCACATAAACTCTCCCACTGACATTCTGCCTCTGCGGGCAGTTGGCAATCTGATGCCCTGGCTCCTTGCAACGATAGCAGACTCCTGCTCCCAATAGACACTGCCCGGAATGCATCTTCTGGCACTTCGGACACACTGGATATCTCCCTGGAGTAGGGGCCCCGCCCCTAGTCTGCTGCTGTGGCTTCCCCTGAGGCCTCTGCTGAATCGGGCCCTTAGATGGCCCTGTAGACTGCTTCTTCGCAGGTGGCTGCGAAGATGGTCGCTGATACCCTGTCTGCCCAAACTGCCTCTTACCCTGCTGCTCTCTCTGTATCTCCCTCCGTCCCTCCTCGGAACGCAAGGCCCTGCTGACTGCAGACTCATAGGTAAAGACGTCTGCCATGCGTACGTCATGCCTGATCTCAGCCCTCAGGCCCTCAACAAACTGTCGCAGCTTCTCCTGCGGACTATCAGCAATCATGGGCACAAAATGACAGCCCCTCTCATACTGGCTCACATACTCAACCACAGATCTGTCCCCCTGACGGAGACTCATGAACTCACGGATCATGCGGCTGCGCACATCCTCGGTGAAGTACTTGGCGTAGAAGATACGCCTGAACTCAGCCCACGTCAGTGTAGGTAGATGGACTCCTCTGACTGCACCCTCCCACCAAAGGGCTGCATCGCCTCGCATCATGTACGTCGCACAGCTCACCCTGTCGGCGTCTGTGATCCCCATATAATCGAAGATGGACTCAAGAGAGCGAATCCATCCCTCAGCCACCAACGGATCGGTGGTCCCCACAAACTCCTTAGGCCCCTTCTTCTGGAACCTCTCTGCGACGTCCTCCTCGTGGGACAGTCTGGGACGTGCCGCCTGCTGCTCCAACAGAGCAGTAATCCCTGCCATCATCGTCGCACTGGCCTGCTCCAGTGCTGTCATGGGGTGCTGCTGAGGTGGCGGTGGAGGTGGAGGTCTCCCACGTCGATTCACCTGTCTGGGAGGCATTCTGCACCACCACATATTTATTTACGTAAATCGCCTTGCATAACTAAGTGTTTAAAATTTAAGGCTAACTTAAATTCTAGAAATTTAAATCATACTAATAACATTAAAACTTACAGACCGGTAGCGTGGATTTCTGAGCTAGCATAGCAGTAGTGACCCCTCCAAGGACCGTGCTTTGATACCAACTGAAACGACCCTAACTCTATAATAAATAAATATGCGGAAATTTTTTTTTTTTTTTACTACTAGATAAAACATGTACATATATGCCCATACATATATGCACAGAATAAAATATTTAAAATAAATACAAGACTAAATAAATAAATAATTAAATACTTAAATAAAAGGCATTCTTTAAATTAAATAAATATCTGAGTCAACCCTAGAATTAAAAATATACTGCATAAATAAAATAATTAAAATATGTGCATGCACTAAAACATTTAATAAAATATTCCCATAAAACTCAACCACTAAAAATATAATAAAATGTTTCACATGACATCATGCACGGTGACTCAGAAGCTGTCACGGTCACGGGGCTACTGCAGCACAGCTCATAGATCCTCACCACCGGTAGGAGTAACCTGCTCCTCTACGTACTCACCTGCACCATATCAGTGTAGTGAGCCTAGAGGCCCAACATGCATACTAACAAGGGTTTAAAATAATTTAAAACACTAAACTACTAATACATACATATACATGAATGAGCATGCTTCAAAATTTCTAACTTAAATTACATAATTAAACATACATACATACATAATATCATACATACATAAGTTGTTGAGCATTTGTTTTCTGAACATCGTATGGTCCTATCCGTAAGTGTGACCCATAGTGCGACTGATCAGTCTAGGAAACCATCGTACGAGGCTGGTGGCGAACCACCCATACATAAATGGCAGAAAACTGCCCATACATAAATGGCAGAAACTGCCCATACATAAATGGCCACACTACTTCAATTTCCACCTAAAATATTTTATTTTGCTCAACCATAGAAATTAAATCATAGCATAAAAATGGATTTCATGAATGCATGTACTTAAATAAATTGTGTGTCCTTCATATATATTTAATTTAATTTTTCTTACTAACATATAAATATTAAAATAACTTAAATGCATAAAAATAATTAAATATATAATCAGGACACATGCACTTTTCTCATGGATGGTTCTGGACTGCTGGCCCTACACTCAATCCCATTAACTTAACTTAAGACTTGGCCCATAAATCAACCAAAGCCCATTAAAACTAACTTAGGCCCAATAACACTGTCCCTGGCCCAATGGGCCCAAAAGCCCAATATCAGGCCCAATAATTTTCATGGGCTCCCAAGCCCATAACAATTTCTGGCCAACTTAAAAATTTAAATAAAATTTATTAAAAGCCCAAAAATAAATAAAATAACCCAAAATAATTTAAAGTAACCCAAATAAATTAAATGGTACTAATTAAATTTTTGGGAATTTAATTAGTCTATTTAACTCCTAATTAACTTAAAAACTTAAAAATAAAAATACCCGAGCCCAATTAAAATAACCCGGATCCGGACCCACTTAACTTAACCCATATTATTTTAGACCCGACCCGGACCCAAGACCCGACCCGAATGCCATCTGAAACCCTAGACCCGTGCCCCTAATCCCTATTCTTCTCGGCCGTGAGCAGCAGGCCATCTTGGCCTGCTGCCGGCCAGCTCCGGCCGCCCCTGGCCGGGGCGCCGCCGCCCGGACGTAGCCCACGTCCGGGCGGACCTAGCCTGACCAGTCCCCCAGCCCCATGCACTCCCTAACACCAAGGCCGAAGCCTCCTATCCGAGCCCCAGTTCTGCGCCGTCTGCACCAACCATGACAAAAACCCCACGGCCGAGCCCTTCTCAGCCCCAAGCCTTGCCATGGCTCGACCCTTAGGCACCCTAGGGCACCTCTGGAACACTCGCCAACAGCCGAACCAAACATGGAGAGGGGAAACGTGAGCATGCAACACTAATGTCAAAACCGAGAGCAAGTAAGGAGGAAAAATCGAAAAGCTTGATGTCAAAAAAATATAAATTCTGATGTTACACCCACACGCATATATATACTGATATGAGTTTTAAAAAAATGGATAAAAACATGCCTTTCACCGAAGGACGAAGATAAACAAGCGTGAGACAACTTCCGGGACGACGGGACGACGAGCAAACTTGAAGCTTCGAAGAAAAATGGTTATGGAGTCTAGGAGGTGCCTTGAACCGATGAAGAAGATGATGATGGGGTGTCGGCTGCTTGGGAGGAAGGAGAGATGTCGGCTAATGCTAGGGTTTTGGGTAGAATAGGTTAAATTTTTGGTTTAATTAAAATATAAGCTAACTAATTAAATAAAGAGGTTTTAAAAATAAATAATAAACAACTTAAACTCTTAAAAATCTGATAACCTAATTAAAAATCTCGAAATATAATTTTAGGGAAATTTTAAAAATACTAAAAAGTCAATGTTTTGACTAATTTTGGATAAAAATGACCCCTAAAATTAAATAAAATTAAATACTTAAAATTTTGGGATAATAAAACTCAAAATAATATTTCAAGGCTCCAAAAAGGCTCCTAAAATAATTTGGGTGGAAAGTCGTCATCTCGTCCGTCCATGGTCCCGTCTACGCGATTAAATAATAAAATACTAAAAAAAATCATAAAAATCACTAATTATGGGTTAAATGCTTAAAAATAAATTAAATCATGCACAAATAATTCACATAATTATTTAACCCATAAATCATAAATTTAACTAATTAAATATCCTAATTATGCATGCGAATTTACGTATTTAAAAATACCGGGTGTTACAATTCTAGTTGGAGGAAACTCCACGTTTGCGTTGCTAGATTCAGGAGCCACGCATTCGTTTATCTCCCGGGATTTTATCAGACGGATAGGCATTACACCAGAGGTTGTAGACAGTGGTTACGATGTTACCATGCCATCCGGACAGATTATCACTACCACTAGTGTCGTCAGGGATCTGGCATTGGAGTTGCAGGGACACTCCATTCGAGCAGATCTAGTGGTTCTTCCATTGACTGGGTTTGACATGATTTTGGGTATGGACTGGCTATCAGTTAATGGAGCATCGATTGATTTCCGGCGTAGGACAGTGACAGTGAAGCCAGCAGGAGGGGAGATGTTTACTTTCTTTACATCTCAGTCTAGCAGTATTCCTCAGATGATATCATTTGTTCGTGCGAGGAAACTGTTGCGCAATGGATGTCAGGGTTTTCTGGCTAGTGTGGTCACTACCTCAGATGTTTCTAGCAGATCTTTATCAGATATAGATGTGGTACGTGACTATCCAGATGTTTTTCCTGACGATGTGACAGGAGTTCCACCAGTGAGAGAGGTGGAGTTCAGTATTGAGTTGTTGCCGGATACTGTGCCTATCTCTAAGGCACCGTATCGACTTGCTCCTACAGAGATGAGAGAGTTGAAGGAGCAGATTCAGGAGCTGTTGGAGAAGGGTTTTGTTCGCCCTAGCTTTTCTCCATGGGGAGCTCCAGTGTTGTTTGTGAAGAAGAAGGACGGTAGCATGAGATTGTGTATTGACTACCGAGAGCTCAACAGAGTCACAGTGAAGAATAAGTATCCACTACCGAGGATAGAGGATTTATTCGATCAGTTGCAGGGAGCTTCGGTATTCTCCAAGATCGATCTGCGATCTGGTTACCATCAGCTGAGGGTCAGAGATTCAGACGTGTCTAAGACTGCCTTTAGGACACGATATGGACACTATGAGTTCTTGGTGATGCCCTTTGGGTTAACCAATGCTCCAGCAGTGTTTATGGATCTTATGCATCGTGTCTTCCAGCCGTATCTAGATCAGTTTGTCATTGTATTCATTGATGACATATTGATCTACTCGAGGAGCATTGAGGAGCACACGCAGCATTTGCATACAGCCTTGCAGACTTTGAGGGAGCATCGACTGTTTGCGAAGTTCAGTAAGTGTGAGTTTTGGTTGGAGCAGGTGGCGTTTCTAGGCCACATTATTTCTAGAGACGGGATTGCAGTGGATCAGTCCAAGGTACAGGCAGTGAGAGATTGGGGGATTCCAAAGAATGCTTCGGAGATTCGTAGCTTCTTGGGTTTAGCAGGATACTATAGGAAGTTCATCAAGGGTTTTTCCTCTATTGCAGTACCCTTGACTTCCTTGACCAAGAAGAACGCGAAGTATAGTTGGAGTCCAGATTGTCAGAGGAGCTTTGATCAGCTGAAGGATGCACTTACTTCAGCACCGGTGTTAGCTATGACAGTGCCACATGAGGAGTTAGTGGTGTACACCGACGCGTCTAAACTAGGTTTAGGCGCAGTACTTATGCAGAGTGGCAGAGTTATCGCATATGCGTCGCGACAGTTGAAGATTCATGAGCAGAACTATCCGACGCATGATTTGGAGCTTGCAGCAGTGGTATTTGCGTTGAAAATCTGGAGGCACTATCTTTACGGCGAGAAGTGCAAGATTTTCACCGATCACAAGAGCCTCAAGTACTTCTTCACCCAGAAGGAGTTGAACATGAGGCAGCGCAGATGGCTTGAGCTTGTGAAGGACTATGATTGTGACATTAGCTACCATCCGGGTAAGGCTAATGTAGTAGCAGATGCTTTGAGTCGAAAGTCGTCAGTGATATCATGTTTGACTGTGCAGTTACCACTACAGACCGAGATTCAGAGATTTGGTTTGGAGTGCTATCCGAGCGGCCATGCACCGAGCTTGTCAGTGTTGGCGGTGCAGCCAGTTTTGAGAGATCGGATTAGAGAGGGACAGTCCACTGATGAGGAGTTACAGCGATGGAGACAGAGAGATGAGGCTAGAGGTAATCTCTTGTATACAGTGGAGGATGGCATCGTTCAGTACCGTGGTAGGATGTGGGTACCGAACGTCGATCAGTTGCGAGCGGAGATTTTGACAGAGGCTCACGCATCTCCGTACTCCATTCACCCCGGAAGTACGAAGATGTACAAAGACTTGCAGCTATTGTATTGGTGGCCTGGTATGAAGAGTGACATCGGGAGAGTGGTGTCAGAGTGCTTGACTTGTCAGCAAGTCAAAGCAGAGCATCAGCGTCCAGCAGGACTTCTTAGACCTCTTCCCATTCCGGAATGGAAATGGGAGAATATTACGATGGACTTTGTGGTTGGCTTGCCGAGGAGTGCCAGAGGTTGCACAGCGATTTGGGTGATTGTGGATAGACTCACCAAGTCAGCTCATTTCTTGCCGGTGAGGACTAACTATACTTTGACACAGTATGCAGAGCTTTACATTAGAGAGATTGTTAGACTGCATGGCATACCAGTGTCTATTGTGTCAGACAGAGATCCGAGATTCACATCTGCGTTTTGGAAGAGTCTGCACACGGCTATGGGGACTAGGCTTCTGTTCAGTACAACATTTCATCCCCAGACAGATGGTCAGTCTGAGAGAGTGATCCAGGTTCTCGAGGATCTTCTGAGAGCTTGTGTCATTGATTTTCGGGGCTCTTGGGAGACTAGACTGCCATTGGTGGAGTTTACCTATAACAACAGCTTTCAGTCGTCTATAGGTATGGCTCCATATGCAGCACTTTATGGGAGGAGATGCAGATCTCCGGTGCATTGGGATGAGGTTGGTGAGCGGATTTTGTTGGGTCCGGAGATTGTGCAGCAGACAGCTGACATCGTGACGCAGATTCGAGAGAGGATGAGGACTGCGCAGAGTCGGCAGAAGAGTTATGCAGATGCCAGACGACGCGATTTGGAGTTCGCAGTAGGTGATCACGTATTCTTGAAGGTGTCACCTATGAAGGGAGTAGCGCGTTTTGGACGGAGAGGCAAGCTTAATCCGAGATATATAGGGCCATTCGAGATCTTGGAGCGAGTTGGCACGTTGGCCTATCGTTTAGCTCTACCTCCAGGGCTAGCGGCAGTGCACAACGTGTTCCATGTATCCATGCTTCGGAGATATGTCTCCAACCCGTCGCATGTACTGGATTTTGAGCCCTTACAGTTACCACCAGATCTTGTTTACGAGGAAAGACCAGTGCGGATTTTGGCTAGAGAGGAGCGGAGGCTTAGGACGCGGGTCATACCGATGGTCAGAGTCCAGTGGCTGAATCACTCGGAGGAGGAAGCTACTTGGGAGACCGAGGAGGATATGAGGACTCGCTACCCGGAGTTGTTCGGGTAAGTACTTTAATTTCGAGGACGAAATTCAATTTAAGGGGGGGAGAATTGTAACACCCGGTATTTTTAAATACGTAAATTCGCATGCATAATTAGGATATTTAATTAGTTAAATTTATGATTTATGGGTTAAATAATTATGTGAATTATTTGTGCATGATTTAATTTATTTTTAAGCATTTAACCCATAATTAGTGATTTTTATGATTTTTTTTAGTATTTTATTATTTAATCGCGTAGACGGGACCATGGACGGACGAGATGACGACTTTCCACCCAAATTATTTTAGGAGCCTTTTTGGAGCCTTGAAATATTATTTTGAGTTTTATTATCCCAAAATTTTAAGTATTTAATTTTATTTAATTTTAGGGGTCATTTTTATCCAAAATTAGTCAAAACATTGACTTTTTAGTATTTTTAAAATTTCCCTAAAATTATATTTCGAAATTTTTAATTAGGTTATCAGATTTTTAAGAGTTTAAGTTGTTTATTATTTATTTTTAAAACCTCTTTATTTAATTAGTTAGCTTATATTTTAATTAAACCAAAAATTTAACCTATTCTACCCAAAACCCTAGCATTAGCCGACATCTCTCCTTCCTCCCAAGCAGCCGACACCCCATCATCATCTTCTTCATCGGTTCAAGGCACCTCCTAGACTCCATAACCATTTTTCTTCGAAGCTTCAAGTTTGCTCGTCGTCCCGTCGTCCCGGAAGTTGTCTCACGCTTGTTTATCTTCGTCCTTCGGTGAAAGGCATGTTTTTATCCATTTTTTTAAAACTCATATCAGTATATATATGCGTGTGGGTGTGTAACATCAGAATTTATATTTTTTTGACATCAAGCTTTTCGATTTTTCCTCCTTACTTGCTCTCGGTTTTGACATTAGTGTTGCATGCTCACGTTTCCCCTCTCCATGTTTGGTTCGGCTGTTGGCGAGTGTTCCAGAGGTGCCCTAGGGTGCCTAAGGGTCGAGCCATGGCAAGGCTTGGGGCTGAGAAGGGCTCGGCCGTGGGGTTTTTGTCATGGTTGGTGCAGACGGCGCAGAACTGGGGCTCGGATAGGAGGCTTCGGCCTTGGTGTTAGGGAGTGCATGGGGCTGGGGGACTGGTCAGGCTAGGTCCGCCCGGACGTGGGCTACGTCCGGGCGGCGGCGCCCCGGCCAGGGGCGGCCGGAGCTGGCCGGCAGCAGGCCAAGATGGCCTGCTGCTCACGGCCGAGAAGAATAGGGATTAGGGGCACGGGTCTAGGGTTTCAGATGGCATTCGGGTCGGGTCTTGGGTCCGGGTCGGGTCTAAAATAATATGGGTTAAGTTAAGTGGGTCCGGATCCGGGTTATTTTAATTGGGCTCGGGTATTTTTATTTTTAAGTTTTTAAGTTAATTAGGAGTTAAATAGACTAATTAAATTCCCAAAAATTTAATTAGTACCATTTAATTTATTTGGGTTACTTTAAATTATTTTGGGTTATTTTATTTATTTTTGGGCTTTTAATAAATTTTATTTAAATTTTTAAGTTGGCCAGAAATTGTTATGGGCTTGGGAGCCCATGAAAATTATTGGGCCTGATATTGGGCTTTTGGGCCCATTGGGCCAGGGACAGTGTTATTGGGCCTAAGTTAGTTTTAATGGGCTTTGGTTGATTTATGGGCCAAGTCTTAAGTTAAGTTAATGGGATTGAGTGTAGGGCCAGCAGTCCAGAACCATCCATGAGAAAAGTGCATGTGTCCTGATTATATATTTAATTATTTTTATGCATTTAAGTTATTTTAATATTTATATGTTAGTAAGAAAAATTAAATTAAATATATATGAAGGACACACAATTTATTTAAGTACATGCATTCATGAAATCCATTTTTTATGCTATGATTTAATTTCTATGGTTGAGCAAAATAAAATATTTTAGGTGGAAATTGAAGTAGTGTGGCCATTTATGTATGGGCAGTTTCTGCCATTTATGTATGGGCAGTTTTCTGCCATTTATGTATGGGTGGTTCGCCACCAGCCTCGTACGATGGTTTCCTAGACTGATCAGTCGCACTATGGGTCACACTTACGGATAGGACCATACGATGTTCAGAAAACAAATGCTCAACAACTTATGTATGTATGATATTATGTATGTATGTATGTTTAATTATGTAATTTAAGTTAGAAATTTTGAAGCATGCTCATTCATGTATATGTATGTATTAGTATTTTAGTGTTTTAAATTATTTTAAACCCTTGTTAGTATGCATGTTGGGCCTCTAGGCTCACTACACTGATATGGTGCAGGTGAGTACGTAGAGGAGCAGGTTACTCCTACCGGTGGTGAGGATCTATGAGCTGTGCTGCAGTAGCCCCGTGACCGTGACAGCTTCTGAGTCACCGTGCATGATGTCATGTGAAACATTTTATTATATTTTTAGTGGTTGAGTTTTATGGGAATATTTTATTAAATGTTTTAGTGCATGCACATATTTTAATTATTTTATTTATGCAGTATATTTTTAATTCTAGGGTTGACTCAGATATTTATTTAATTTAAAGAATGCCTTTTATTTAAGTATTTAATTATTTATTTATTTAGTCTTGTATTTATTTTAAATATTTTATTCTGTGCATATATGTATGGGCATATATGTACATGTTTTATCTAGTAGTAAAAAAAAAAAAAAAAAATTTCCGCATATTTATTTATTATAGAGTTAGGGTCGTTTCAATAACACCACTACTTGAGCTCGGCTCGGCTCGATAACACCCCTAGTCACAGCCCCCCCAAAATTTTAAAAAAATCTAGTACTATATATATAATTAATATTTTTATAAAAGTAAGTATATAGATAAATGGCCCCAAAAATTAGCGTAAAGAATGTGTAGCTTGGTGGTATAAGGTTCCTTCATTAAAAGAATTGACCCCGAAAGGGACCCCATCCCACATGAATCAGAGACTCATTGGCTTATGCAGGGGTTAAATCGATGGATGTATACAAGTGGCAGGGACCTGAGGGATGGAGCAACATGACCAACCCCCAGAGCATACCTTCACAATATTTCAGCAAGGAATATGCTCCACATGAGGATCGAACCCGCAACGTTGGGGAATTTCTTCCCACGTCACCTCAAGCCTTACCAACTTGTCTATGTCCATGTGAGCGTAAAAGGTTCCTTCATACTTGTGGGCATCTAGGTTCGATTCTCATTCCTTTTTTTTGAATTTTATTTTATTTTTTTTCCTCTGATTCTCTCTCATTTGTTTTCTTTTATTTTTTTCCATCTTCCGTATTTTGTTTTTTTTTTCCTCTTCTTTTTTAATGTCACCAAATATCTAAATTATTGTTATATTTTAATTAATTATAAATAATTTATTTACTGAAATTTTTAAAATTTATTCTCTTAAATTATATAAAATTAAATGATATTATAATAACAAATAAAATGGAAGAAGATAACATATTAATCGAAGAGACAACCCCAATATCTAAAATATTTATATATTTATTGAGATTTTTAAAATTTATTTTCTAAAATTATACTCTCTCTGTCTTATATATAAATTACTTTTTTTGTCCAAAATTTATAGATTTGTACGATAATAAGTAATATTTTTTCTACTTCTTTACAAATATGATCATATTTAATATTTAGGCTTGTCATTAAATATTGATTATTTCAATAATTTTTTACAGCACATAAGTACTCATTAAATAAATGTAAACTTGAAAAGTTATTTACCAATTGACATTTCTAAAAAAATTATTAATATGTGTGAAAAAAAGTAAGAATAAATATGTTGCACGAATTGAGTGTAAAATAATATATATATATATATATATATATGGGATAATTCCCAATTTGGTCCCTTATTTTAGACCTCGTTCCTGATTTGGTCCTCCGTTCTTACATCGACCTAATTTAGTCCCTCGATTTTCGTTGTTTTTCCGCAATTGGTCCATCCGTTTAATTAAACGTCAAAACGAACGGAATGACCTACTAAGCCAAGGGACTAAATTGGGTCGATGTAAGAACAGAGGACCAAATCAGAAATGAGGTCTAAAATGAGGGACCAAATTGGGAATTATCCCCCCATTCTAGCATTACTTTTGACTAAATGATTTTTTTATTAGTTATATTTATAAAAATATTGTTTACCTAAATAAAAATATTTTATAAGAATTCAACATATACCATATTAATATTATTTTTTAAAATTTAAACACATAATAAAAAGTCTCGTTTATATATAATTAAAATGTGAAAGTTTAATTTTAAAAATTTAAAGTATACTTAGTAAAAATAAATAAATATTTGTTAACAAAAATCAAAATTTTACAAAATAAATATTAATGATGACAATATGTTTTAAATATACATTTTTTTTTCAAACATAAAATATTTTTCGAATGAACTCATCTAGTTTTATTAATATAATTGAAAAATCTTCATAAATCCAAACAAATTAAAATAAGTCAACAACTGATATAACAACTTTGTAATTAAAAAATAAAATTTATAATAAATAAAATAAAAAATAATAAAAATATATTTTTATTTATGTTAAGAAATATTTTTATAAATATTTATATAACTGATCAAAAAAATTTTATTTAATGACTCTACTTTTCTTATTTTCGTCTTCTTAATAATTTTTAAAATGGACATCAAAATCAAAATTTAAAATTAAAATTTATCAATTTTGAGATAAAAAAATCCACAAAAATATTTTTATAAACTTATAATTTATTTATTATAAATGTGGAATTTTGTTTGTCAAAATTGATAAATTTTAATTTTAAATTTCGTTTTTGATGTCCATCAAAAATATTATTAAGGAGACGAAAAAAAAAGTAAAGTCATTAAATGAAATTTTTTTGATCGGTTATATTTATAAAAATATTGGTTAACATAAATAAAAATATTTTTTTATTATTTTTTATGAAGGTTTTTCAATTATATTAACAAACCCAGATGAGTTCATTTCGAAAATATTTTATGTTTGAAAAAAATGTATATTTAAAACATATTGTCATCATTAATATTTATTTTGTAAAATTTTTATTTTTGTTAACAAATATTTATATATTTTTACTAAGTATACTTTAAATATTTAAAATTAAATTTTCACATTTTAATTATATATAAACGAGAATTTTTATTATGTGTTTAAATTTTTAAAATAGTATTAATATGGCATGTGTTTAATTTTTATAAAATATTTTTATTTAGGTAAACAATATTTTTATAAATATAACTGATAAAAAAAATTATTTAGTCAAAAGTAATGCTAGAATGGGGGATAATTCCCAATTTGGTCCCTTATTTTAGACCGCATTCCTGATTTGGTCCTCCGTTTTTACATCGACCCAATTTAGTACCTCGGCTTAGCAGGTCATTCCGTTTGTTTTGACGTTTAATTAAACGGATGGACCAATTGCGGAAAAACGACGAAAATCGAGGGACTAAATTGGGTCGATGTAAGAACGGAGGACCAAATCAGGAACGAGGTCTAAAATAAGGGACCAAATTGGGAATTATCCCATATATATATATATATATATATATATATATATATATATATATATATATAGTTCTTTTATGGTGCCCAACAACTATGCCCAACTCCGTGCCCACCATGTACAATAGGTGAGTTGACCAGCACAATTGGTGAGTTGACTTATACATGGTGAACACAGAGTTGACCATAATTTTTGGGCACCATAAAATAACTCATATATATATATATATATTTATATATATATTTGAATATAGAAATATATATTTTAAAAGTAAATAAAAAATATCTAAAATAAATAAAAAGGGATGGAGAGATATACGATCTTGTTTTTAGAGATCGTGTTTGTGGTTATTCTTTTAATTTTTACAATTACTATAGAAAAAAATCATTATCAACTAGACCTGGCCACGGTCCGGGTTCGGTCCGGGTCCGGGTTGGCATTTAGCCAACCCTTAACCGGCCCGCCAATGGCCGGTTCCGGTCCGGGTCGGTGAACCGGCGGTTTCGGTCCGGGTCCGGGTCCGATTAACCGCCGGTTCAGGGTCCGGGCTAAACCGTGTCATTTAAAAAAAAAAATTGCAGCGCTGGGCGCTGCATTGGCAGAGCTGGGGCGCTGAATCTTCGAATTAAATTCGAAGGTGCAGCGCCCCAGCGCTGCATTGTCGGCGCTGGGGCGCTTCCCCTTCGAATTTAATTCGAAGGTGCAGCGCCCCAGCGCTTATTTGGCAGCGCTGGGGCGCTAAACCTTCGAATTATATTCGAAGGGCAGCGCTGGGCGCTGCACATTCGAAATTTATTTTTTTTAAAATTTTTAAACAAATTTGTAATAAGACATATTCTTTAAATAATCTCAATCAAATATTTCATATCTCCATAATAAAAATCTATTACATTTATTAAATAAACAATATATTAGAATTTCAACATCTTAATATCTTATGACTTAATATTACAAATCTATTACATTTTATTCTACTTCACTTGCATTTCCTCCCGTCGTAGTTCCGGATGTTCCTTCGGTATCATCTTGGTCTTCTTCATCACTTTGAATATATTGTGTTCGAGTAGCGGCTTTTGACCAATCATTGTGCAAACATTGGGCTTCCAAGTTTTCCGGCCTTAAGCTAGAACGTCTCTCGTCCAATGTATTTCCTCTAATACTAAATGCTTGCTCCACTGCAACTGTTGAAACCGGACAAGCTAGAATTTCTTTTGCCATTATAGCCAAAATTGGATATATTTGTGTTTTTTGCGACCACCATCTCAAAATGTTGAAGTTTTCCTCATCTGTATCACTAAAATCAAAAGTAGTGGTAAAATAATTCTCAAGTTCCCGACTGGAACTTGAGGATCCTCGTGGACGTTTCGTCCGTTCCCTTAATAAAAGTTGTGCTTTAGTAAGTTTAGAAGTAACATTACTTGTTGCAGTGGATTGTGTTTCATGTGAAACAATTTGTCCACCATATTTGATGTTATATTCATTATAAATATCAAGTAAATGAGTTTGAATATTAAACAAAATCAATGAGATAGAAGGAATCGTTTCTGCAATAGGCTCCAAAGATTCATAATATAATGTTAACATGGCGCTTAAGCCATCTAATTTAAGTCTAGGATCTAAAACAAAAGCACATAAAAAAATTTCAGGATTGAGCAAAAAATATTTTTCCCATTTTGCTTTCATGACGAGAATAAATTGAGATAAAGCACTATCATTAGAATTAACATGTTCATGAAAAATACAAGCAATGTTGCAACAATGTGTTAAAACTAAATGTAAAGTAGGGTAATAAACACCGGATAATTGGTCACTAGCATCATTAAAAACTTTTAAAATTTCACAAATACTAGTCATATGTTCAATTGATTTGAAAACAAATAAATATCACGAGCTTGAACAAATTGATGAAAAAATGTACATAATAAATCTTTATATTCAAAAGAGGATAATTACAATTTATATGTTGAATTCCAACGAGTTGCAACATCTCGTGCAAACCGCTTATGCTTCATACCATTTACTCTACAAAATTTTTCCCATTGCTTCATAACTTGAGGATGCGTCCATAAATAATGAATAGCGTTTCTAATTGGTTGAATATGTATGCCTAAACTTTTTAGTCCATCTTGAATACACAAATTTAAAATATGACATGTGCATCTAATATGAAAAAATTTGCCACCTAGTGATGGTTTACATATTTCAATAAGATCACTAATAATTGAAGTATTTGCACTAGCATTATCAAAAGACATTGAAAAAACTTTGGTAGTTAGACCATATTCTTCTAAAATAACAAATATAAGTTACGAAATATTTTGTGCCGTGTGTGATTCGTTGAAACATCTATATGCAAACAACCTTTTTTGAATGTTCCAATTATTATCAATCCAATGACATGTAATACCCATATATGAACAACTTTGCCAATGATCACTCCAAATATCGGAACACAAAGAAACTTTATTATTCAAACTATAAAATTCCTTAATTAATTCTTTCTTTTGATCAACGACTAACTTTTTCATCGTGCGTTTGAGACTATTTCTTGGAATACGTCTAATAGAAGGATATGCACTTGTAGAAAGCCAATTTTCAAAAGATAATTTATCGCTAAAACTAAAAGAAAGTTGTTCAACCTCACAAAATTTAGCCGTTTCTTCTCTAAATCTAGCTTCGTTATATTTAAATAGTTGAGATTCGTTACCCGATTGAGAAGAGAATGCCGGAATTTGAGTTTGACCACGATCAATACGAATTTCCACCGGATGATTTTTCTCGATATGCCGCGTCAAAGTTCCATAACCACCTCCTTGTTTAAATTTGTAACATTTTGAACAATATTTGCATTTGGCTTGCAAATCACCGGAGGGAAGCGTCACCTTGTCGAAGTGTTTGGTGAAGATATCGGATGTCGGGCGAGGCACCGCTCGAGTTTGTCTTTGAGAGGCCGCCGGATCGTTCATACTTTCTTGACTTGCATGATGACGTGGTGGTGGTGGTGGTTGTTCAACTTGTTGTCTTTGTTGCGCCTCTTGTCGAATTTCTTGAATTTCATCATCGGAATATTCAAGATCAAATCCATCGACATTGAATTGAGGATACTCGACCTCGGGTGGTATGATGCTCTTTTCCTTTCCTTTTCCTTTGTCATTCCTACGACTTGATCCCTCTCCGGACATTTGTAGTTGTATAAATATGAAAATAAATCAACAATTGACAATAAACCAATAATCGAAACTTGATATTTTTGATAATTCAAGAAATTAAAAGGAATTGAGAATAGAGAGAATGAAGAGAGAATTGTGTAAACAAAATGAAAGGAGGTTGGAGGTATTTATAGATAAAAATTAGGTTTTTTTTTTTAAAAAAAAATAGCCGTTTGACCCGGCGGGTCGAGTAGGTCGACCCGCCGGGTCGGGCGGGTTGACAACGGCCACAAGATCGTGGTCGTTGATCTCAACGGCCACGAAATCGTGGCCTTTGAATGATCCAACGGCCACTTGCTAGTGGCCGTTGGATCTGGGCGCCCTGATGGGCGCCACGTGTCCAACCCGCCGGATTGGACGGTTCCAACCGGGCGGTTTGACCCGCCGGGTTGCCGGTTTTCCCTTGGGAAAACCGGGACCGGACCGCCTAGTGGCCAGTCCGATCCCGGTTCCGGTTCAGGCCCATTGACCACGGGCCGGTTCCGGGCTCAACCCGGCCCTTGGCCAGGTCTATTATCAACCATGAATATTAACAAAACAAAATTTCGAGCAAAATGGATAATGTTTTAATTTTTTCTTTGATGCATTGATTATATGTATAGAAAAATTGCTAAATATTTTTGTATTGATGTTATCATAAAAAACTTTGAAAATTCTAATGAACGTTGATTATTTCCTTTAACTTATAAATATTTTTTTCGAAAATACAATTGATGCTTAATTAATTGAATATAACTAGCTAGTACTGTAATTTATTCTTTCTCTTTTAATCTTGTGTCTAGCAGTAGGCGGCCCCATGACCGAAATTCTGGATCTGCCCTTGATGATTTTACAGGTTGCGTATCTTTAGAGGGAGTTTAAGTTATTATTATATATAAGCAATCATCTTTGTAATTTTTTTAATTAAATATTAGAATTTAGTTCCAACAAGTAACGTCATTGAGAAAATTTTTGAAACACCGTAATTTGAAGAAACGGACAATGAAGGGCCTATATTGATTATATCAAGACTTAAATCGCAAGCAATCGTTTGAAATGTTGTCCTTATATCTATATTATAATTATATATATATATATAATTATATATATATATACTATATTATAAAGTATATATATATATATATATTAAATCTTAAGATTAAATACTTTGTTATTTGGTGTAACATGTCTTATATTTCTTAAAAAATGTTTATACATCTTTGTTTATGTACATCATTAAATTTTTAGTTACCGTTCACAATAGAAAAAAACGCAAAAATCACTGATAAATTGATAATTAATTTTAATTATGTAAGTATACATCATGCGCAAGCAACAAGAAATGTCTAAGATACGTTTTCAAAACAAAAAAAAAGTCTTAGATATTATAGGATTTAAAGAATTAAGATATTTAAAACATTACGTCCTCGAAAATCTAGTTATTTGAAGAAATTGTTTAATAATTTGGACATCTCTATCAAATCAAGCAGATGAGTAAATAAACTAAACTTAGGAATTTAATTATTATACGTTAAAAAATAAATATCTAGTAGCATAGGAAATCTCATCTCGGACTTAATAATTAAACTAACATCCAAACGTTTCATGTTTGACTGTTTGTTCAGGTTTTTTTTTTTTTTTTTTCAAAAAAAAATTTGGACTTTAATATTTATTTATCGTTAATAATTGATTTATATTAAAATAAGAGATATCATAATTAATTATAAAAGTTTGAAAGAAATTTTAATTCTTGAAATTCTCGACCTTGGATAAATTGAAGATTATTTGATTTTACTTTCTAGACAAGTTAATAGATTTGGTAAATATTACTTGAATAATTCGAAATCTATGAGAAATATATTAGTCAATTGTGTGATGATGATTTTCATGTCAAGTTTGATATAAAAAAAATACTTGTGAAATTTTTGATAATGCTAACATATGTGTTTCGATAGGTACAAGATGAGCAGATTACAACCAACTTGGAGAGAAACTTACCTGCAACCACATGAAAGTGGATGGTCTTGATTTATGGCACCAAAAGATGTGTCATGTAAATTTGAAGACATTGAAAAATATGTGTAAGTATGAAGCTGCCCAAGGTATGTATATTTGAATTTCGGAGTTCCATATATTATTTATGGTGCATGTCAAATAGGTAAGAAAACTCACGTGTTGCACCCCGTGTTACAAAACTTTGGGACAACACGGTGTCTTAAACTTTTGCATTTGGATTTAATGGATCCTATGGAACTGGACAACTATGGAGGTAAGAAGTACTCTTGTGTGTGTATGTTGATGACTTCTCACGTTGTACATTGGTAAGATTTATTAGAGATAAGTCGGATAATTTTGATGTTTTTAAGAATTTACTCTCAAAGATTACTAACCTACATGACTTGAAGGCTGGAAGGATCAGGACAGACGATGGTAATGAATGTGAGAACTCTTTATTTTCATCTTTAAATGATAAAAAAAAAAAAGATATATCACATGAGTTCTCTTGTCCAAAGACTCCTCAACAAAATGGAATAGCCGAAGGAAATAATAGGATGTTGCAGGAGATGACTAGGGTGATACTAAGCTCAAAGAATATCTTAAAACGATTGTGGACAGAAGCCTTGAATACAACTGGTCATATATTGAATTGAGTATACTTAAGAAGTGGTTCTACTATGAATTCCTATGAGATTCTCATGGGAAAAAGATCAAACCTTAAATACTTTCATGTTTTTGGCTGTATTTGTTATGCTTTGAATGAAAGAGATCACCTAGCCAGATTTGATTTCAAAAGTGGAAAATATTTGTTTTTTGGATATGCTTTGAATAGTCATGCATGTAGAATGTTTAATCTGAGAACTGGAACAGTTATAAAATCTATTAATGTTGTTTTTGATGATTTTGCAAATCTCAAGGGTAAAACTGCTGAAGATGATGTTAAAGGCTTGTTGGCATTTACCGTTGAAGAACTCAGTGTTGTCCCTGATGTTACAACATCAAGCACAACACCAGTTCCCCCAGAAACTGATCATGAGGATAATCATCAAAGTGATGAGGCAACTGAGTTAATTATTGAAAAGGACATTTCAAGCAAGATACAGAAAAATAATCATTCATAACAGATTATTGGAGATGTTCATGGAACTAGGCAAACCCGAGCTAAGGATAAGGTGGACTACCGCAAGATGGTTGGTTAGTATGCATGAGTTTCGTGTACTCACAGGTAATGCATTCTTGTTTTGTTTCCAATGTTAAACGTAAAAATGTCAATGATGCTTTAAAAGATGAGTTTTGGGTAAATTCCAAGCATTAGAAACTTGAGAAATTTGTCCAAAATGATGTATGGTTTTTGGTTCCACCTCCTGATCATGGTAATGTCATCGATACAAAATAGATTTTCAAAAACAAAATCGATGAATCAGGAAACATCATTAAGAATAAAGCAAAGTTGGTTGCTCAAGGGTATACATAGGTTGAGGGGGTGGATTTTGATGAGACATTCGCTCTTGTTGCCCGCATTGAGTCAGTCCAATTATTGCTAGCCATTGTATATCATATGAGTATAAAACTTTACCAAATGAATGTGAAAAGTGCTTTTTTAAATGGGATTTTAAGTGAGAACGTGTTTGTGAAGCAACCAAAAGGCATTGAGGATCCACACCACTTGGATCATGTTTACAAGTTGAAGAAGACACTTTATGGTTTGAAGCAAGCTCCACGGGCATGGTATGGTATGTTGACTGAATATTTGATCAAAATTGGCTTCAAACGAGGTGAGGTTGACAAAACTCTTTTTATTCAAAAGTCCAAAGTTGAAATTCTTATTTGTCAAGTTTATGTGAATGACATAATCTTTGGTGCTTCATCTCAAAAGAATGTTGATAATTTTGTTGAATGCATGTCTTCTACTTTTGAAATGAGCATGGTAGGAGAATTGACTTATTTTCTTGGATTGCAAGTTAAGCAATTGAGTGATGTGTATGATGTGGATGCTGCTCATTCCCTTCAATTTTTCTCTGATGATGTTGCTGCTTTTTGGCCCCTATATGTGCACAGAAGAATATTGGATATCGATGTGTTGGATATCGATATGGATACCTACAGCAGGTACAATCTTGTTGAGTTTTTCAATATTAGGAGGCTTTATTCTATTGTGGTTGCAGTCATGCCCTACTGCAAGAGGGCAGTTCTAGAGTTTTATGTGAATCTCACTTCAAGCATTGAAAATGTAGAGTCCGCAAAGAATGGATTGGTGTACCTTCAGGGCAGGCTGTTTGAGTTTACTCGAGCTTTGATCAACTCACTTTACTCAGCCCCAGATGTGGAAGAAAAACACCATCCGGACATTAATGAAGTAATTGATGTTCTTACTGGTGGAATGGTCAAGAAATTTTCCGATCATTTTTCGGCAGCCAAGCTCACTTCCTTCTACTCCGTACTTCACAAGACTGTTGTGCGGAATTGGACGTCTTCTTCAAATTCTACTAACTAGGCCACAGACGTTCATTCTTTATGTCATAGGGACTGAGAGTCCTTTCAATTTTGGCAAACTAGTGTACCAAACAGTGCACCAGTTTGCTGATGGAGTCTTAAAGTCTACAAAGCTACCCTTCCCGTCCTTGATCTATGTTGTTTTGGAGTCTCAAGGGTTCATTTGCTATATTACTAAAGATTTGTCTGAACAACTCTAGATTCTAAGGATTGCAGCCAGACTACTCAAGGGGAATCGAGTTCTTGATTTGCCCTGGACTGTTGCTCCTACTCTTGATATTGTTGCTGATGTTGTACCCAGTGTTGCCAACACTGGTGACAACACTGAAAAAATTGTGTCTACTCTTTCTCCTCTGGAATTTTTGATAACCACTCTGCAGCTGCTGATAACACGTGTCGAAGAAAAGATTACTTAAGAACAGGAAGATATTGCCTTCTACAACACGTTGTTGGTTGACTGTGGCGTAAACTTGGCATTTCTGGCCAAAAAAGAGGAGATAGGGCTGCACAAATTGATGTTGAAGCTGGTCCATCTGGGACAAAATAGGATGAGGAAGTTGCTGCTCTAGAAGGATCTAATAGTGATCAATTTTAGATTTTCCTTCTTCTCTCATATTTGTTTAGCTTCGCTTTTATAATTAATATAATTGTTTTTGTTTTGCTCTAGTTATGTGCCTTAACTTTTCTAATATGCTCTAACTAGACTAACCTCTTTTACCCCTCTTATGCTCTGATATATGAATTATAGAATCCCTAAGTGTTAAAGTTGATGTTATCCTTAGTGTTGCCAACACGAGGGACAACACCTTCAGGGAGAGACTTACAATTCAGGGGGAAAAGTATTTTAAACTCAGGGGGATTTTATGTTTATTCTTGTTTGTGCTAAGTTTTGTCCAGAAAGAACAAAATGAGAGATTGAAAGAAATTTTAATTCCTTGAAATTCTCGACCTTGGATAAATTAAAGATTATTTGATTTTGCTTTCTAGACAAGTTAATAGATTTGGTAAATATTACTTGAATAATTCGAAATATATGAGAAATATATTTATCGTATTCAAATATATCTTGATAAGGAAATTCTTAGATTTATTCTTATATGATATTATTAAGATATGATTTAATATGATTAATAGAGTTTTATTCCTACTTACAATCGCTTCTTTATTCATGTAGGACTCTATTCATGAAAATCAACTTACCTTGGATTCAAATCTACTTAAAGGCAAATATATTTAAAGGGGATTTCCACGCACAAGTTAGATAGAGCTTCAGACGTCGACTTACAGAGCATCTACTGAAAAATTCCGTTCGTGAAGTTGAAGGTTTCTGAAGACGAATTTTGCAATAATTGTTATTGTTTGTCCCCGTGTTGCCGTTGGTGTTGAAGACATCGCAGACAAAACTTAGTGCATAGTGTTGTTCGAAGATCTTTTCTGTTTTTTCAAATTTAGGCTATGAGAGGTGCATCTATTTATTTTATACTTTGATTATTTAGGATGCAAATTTGATTTCTCAACTTGTTGAAAAATTTCGGATTTAAAAACTTTTCATAAAATCACTAGTATTTCTTTGTAAAACTGATATACTCTTTTCTAGTGATTTTTTAGCCTTAAGGCACCCGTACGAGTATTATTTACTCGTGCATAATTATCTCTGGTCTTATTTATTTTTGTTAATTTTACGTATTTATTTTTCCGTTGCACTGTATTGTCTTGTCCGACTCTTGATTTTATCCTACAATTGCAGTAAGATTTTCTGTCAAAGTTGATGAATGACTATATCATCATTCTATTTGGACCAAATTACAATTTGATAAAAGATCAATATTCCAACTTACCGAATCTGGTTACTATGAGATTATCATCCTTAATAATATAGTGATAGATAATTCTAAACATCGATGAGGGATAATTTTATTTGTGACCAAATTGTAATTTGATAAGAAGTCGTAACAACATAACAAAATTGGTTAATTAATACAATGATATTAATATTGTAATACAACCAGCCAACCAGGGTTTCATACTTTCATTCATCTTCTCTGTTCATAACGCATTTGATTTTAATTATGTGAAAAACTTATATATAACATGTCATTGAGATAAGTTTCAAATACATAAAGTACACGAGATATTAATAAAAGAACAAAAAACCCAGAATATAACTATTCTCTCTGTCCCAATTATATTGTTCACGTTTTTTTTTGTTCCAAATATATAGTTATATATAATATTTAGTAATATTTTTTAACATTTCTTTACTAACATACCCTATTAACTACACCTTGAGAATTGTACAATTATTTTTTAATACATTAAATAGGGATAAAATAGAAAGTTTATATAAAATTTGTTCTCCCAATAATTTTTTTTCATCTGTGAGAAAAACAAAATAGTACAATGTAATCGAGATGGAGGGAGTATATTGTAACAATGAACTAATATATAAAATTTAGAATTTATTGCATACCCATCATAAAGTAGCATACTTAGGTTAATAATTAATTTCTGTGATCAAATATAGAAATTAGTTGAATATATCGATCAGTAATTAATAAAATTGTGCAAATTACATATGCATCGAAAACGATGTAAACCAGCCTCGACAACCTTATTTAATTATACGAGGATGGTACGCAACATTTTGGTCCGCACCGTCTCATTAGGAAAATCATACGAATTAGATCAATTGTCAAAACATATCCAAAAATGTCAATTCGATAATTCTCATGAAAAAAGAAACTCGAGATTTTGTTAAGTGTATTATGTATATATGAGCAAATTTCACGGGAACCATCACTTTTTTTAGAGAGTCTCTGGAACAATTACGTACATATTATATCATGTTATTAAATTTGAGGTAACTAGAATTCCTGTACATTAGTGTGATCAAATTTTTCGAAAATCGCTTTAATCAACCGATCGAACCGCAACGTTATATATAAAATTTGTAAATAAACCGTGGTTTCAGAAAATTTCTCAAACCGCACCGGCATATATTGATGTAGTTGCAATTTGTAAGAGAAAACCGTCCAATCGCACCGCATAATTTTATAAATTTATTTATTTTTATTAATAATGATCCACTGATATACAACATTATTTTCATTTTATATTTAAGCAAAATTTGAAATTTTATTCAAGTAAGTTGGTCTTTTTTTTTTGTTTTAGTTCTGTAATTTGGATTTTTTTGGGGGTTTTCGTCTTTTTTTCATCAGAAGTCACTAAATCAATTGAATATTACTTATTTGGCGTCGATGTTCTCCTATAAGACTCGTGTGATTAGAATAATAGAATTAAGCTTATATTACACATATTAAAATATACATAATCAAAATAAAACAAAACGACAAGTTTCTTTCCTCCGATTTATGAATATTAAATGTCGTTTTTTCTTTATTTTTTCATTATTTTTGTGCATTAATTGATTTTAATTTGTGTAACATATGGTTAATTCTTGTCAAATGAGTCATATCGGAGAGTATCGGTGTCAAATGAATAATATTTGATTGATTTAGCGATCCGATGTTAAAAAAAAGATTAAAACACAAAAAAAAATTGTACTATAAGACCAACTTTGAAAATTTATCGGACTAAAACAAAAAATAGGCCAACTTACGGGACTAAAATTATAATTTTTCCTATATTTAACATAAATCTAAGTTATTATTTTTTTTTTAAAAAAAAACTATTAGTTAGTAAAATAAACTCACTTTCACCTTATTTCTAATTCTTTTGTTAGTCGTCGTTTTTTACCTACTCTCAAATTCTCAAATTTATCATGTTTTGCCAAAATTTATTTAGGACCTTAACTCCATAAACAGTGATAAATCTCATTTACCGCGTCATCATACAAGCAGATGAAATGTGAGTAGAAATTAATTTTAGCCGCTAAACGTGATTTTTTAATCAATCACTCAAATACTTTTATAATCGTAATGTTTTACTATATATATATATATATATATATATATATATATAGGCATCGACATTTTAACCATTTCATTTATGCTATTGTTTTTTAAAATAAAATTAGCAAGTGTCATATTTATTATTATATAATTACTTTTTTATGTTTGAATACTGAATTTATTACTTCTTATTTTTTGTAAAAAAACCGCATATATAATTTCCCAAAACCACCCGAAGCCGTGCATTAAGTTCTTATTAAAAAACAAGAACTTACAAAAATCATTCAAATTGAACTTTAAATGATAATTCGGTTTGATTTTAAGGGAAAAACCGTCCAAACCGCACCGTGATCACCCCTACCTATATATAGGACTTCCGGGAGATGGTGCAGTAGTAGATTAGTGTTTGACAAATAATAATTAATGAGTTTGATTCTCTTTTATTAACACTTTCAATAGTTTATCTAACTAGCATAAATATTGTTAAAAAAAAAAAAAAAAACTAGCATAAATAACATGTTACTGCACTAGCTCGTGTATTTAAACATTTAGTCAACGTGCTAAGAAGAGTAACAACTATAAGTTGCATCATCATTAAAAAAATGTCAAACAAGCTAAGTAATATTGAGTAATGACACATTCAAATGTAAGTTTAAAAGATTTTGATCAATATTATAAAAGAGTACTGATGATTATGAAATGGTTCGAAAATCCCGAAAAATAAAAATGTCTATCAAGCTTCTTCGTTCAGTGACACTGACACCCAATATCCCGATGCAAGATGCATCTCAAGTTTGAAAAGGTAGCATACTCGGTTCTCCAAATTTTATATCATAAACCCATGTGAGATTGTTTTACGGATTAATTTTATATTTTATATTTTGGTTACTCATGAACAAATATTATATTTTATGTCAAAAGTATTACTTTCTAATACTATAAATATGTGACATTAATGTTGACTCGTTTAAAAAAAAATCTACTCATTTTATACAAGAAAAAAAAAACGTGTAAAGAACTTTAAAATCTAATAAATTAGCTGATCTCAAAGAAAAATCTAATAAATGAGCAACTCAAAAAATAAAGTCCGATAAATTAGTTTTAAAAAAAACCTGATAAATTAGTAAAAAAAATTCTCGTGGCAGGACACGAAATATTTAAACAATGATGATTTGTCGTAATGATACATCACATTCAATGTATCAATTCATTCAATCAATTAAGAGAGAAGAATGATATTATTTAATTGGTGGTGACAAAACGACGTAGCATGTACGTACACACTGACAGAAACAATTGCCATGCAATCACGGGTTGTACTTTTGGTCACGCGTGACTCAACTACTGAATTAACTAATAGTACCATGTGCACCCCACAACATAAAAACCTTATTTTTATAATTTTATTAATGAGAAAATGATTTTTTTTTAAAAAAAAAATTAACTAGTCAATTTTTTTGTTTTGTTCTTTTAATTTTTTAAATTTTGGTTTTGACATATTAATTTTTAATTTTTGGTTATTTTGATCTAATTGCTGACGTGACATCTTGGCATGTCAACATTTTTCGGTGTCATATCAGCAATTGAACCAAAATAGCCAAAAACTGAAAATTATTATACTAAAATCGAATTTTGAAAAATTAATAGATGAAAACCAAAATATGGACAATTTAATGGAAAAAAAACAATTATTTTTTTGTTTTATTAATATTGAAAGTTTGATTATCTAACTTCGGTCACAACCTCATGGTGAACTTTATCTTTTTAATTTACTTCTTAATTTTTTTAATAAGAGTATGGTTTCTCATTATTATTTTTAATAATAATTTTATCTTTTATACCAAGATAGGCAATATATGAATATTTCCACAAATATTATAAATAAGCAAGATATTTTTAAAAAAGTAATATCGAAATTTTTTTATGTCAAATAATATAACTTTTAATTGTCAAATAAAATTCTTAAATAGCATTAAGTTTTTTTTCCCCGAAGTGAACATAATTAGGGAAAGCCGTAAATTTTTATTGTTTTTTCCCTCTTATTCAACGAAAATATGACTGCAAATTAGAATAACATAAAGTTTTTTGAAATTACAAACATTCAAATGTCTTTTAGAACCACATCTTGAAGCCAAGATAGAAAAGCAGAAAACGTCCACGTATATAAAGCAAACTTAACAATCCGATGAGCAGTTAATAGAAGACCAGATACATGCAATTTTGAAGTTAGAAGACCGAAAAACAAACGGAAACTTATAATATTTTCTATGTAATTTATGGAAGAGTTTACATCAATTCAATCCAGAACTAAGAGTTGGACGTACACAAGGTTGAATCTACTCTTTGTTTTGTCGATTCTACCTCATTAAGGTATTGTTCCAAGATGCATCCATTGATTCAAATTTTTTGCACGCGAGATGTTCATATCACGAGCATAAAAAGAAGCGTCGGATATGCTAGCATCATCTATTAAAGTCGTCTATGCTACCCTTAGGGTTGGCTGCCCTAAGGGCAACATTGATTTGTGGCCTTTGATCTGCCCTTAGGGCAGCCAATCCTAAGATCAGCATGGATAAAAGCCATCGACAGAAGGATCTTTCCAGGGATAAGGTCGATGTCACCCGCAAGGTACCCTGCGGGTGACGTGGCAGATTATGATTGGAGTAAAATTAGTGGACCCCACATGTGACCCACTGATTTTACCCAATCATGATCTGTCACGTCACCCGTAGGGTAGTACCCTGAGGTGACATATACTAAACCCTTTTCAGGATTCGAAGTCCGATAATAATGAGTGAAATTCATTTATTTTTTATGTCTCAATTATATAGTTTTCATTTCACTTTTTTTCTTCCTACACATATAACCTTATTAATTAAAACTTGAAAAACATGAAACAATTTTTGAATAAAAATTAAAAAAAGATAAAATATGAAGTTTTCTATTAAATTTGTTTTTTTTAATGATTTTCTTAATCTGTGTGAAAAATAAATATATATTTATATTTGATATTGTATATATAATTATTATATTTAAATGTACTTGGATTGGTTGGAAAATAATTTTAAACTTATTGGGATACACTTGAAATATATTACAATTATCATTGAAATTTTATAGCTTTGATTTAAAATTATTTTGAAATACATTATCTCAAATTCATGGATATCTATCCAGCTACCTGAAACAATTTTTCGATATATATATATATCATTAAAAGTGATGAATACGAAGCAACACGTGCCTCGAAAATAATCATGATTCAATCAGTGTTGTTTAGTTCAAATTGGATGCGTCGACGTGGACAGATCTCCTACGCAACTTTTACCAAGGTGCTTTGTAATTTGAACTTTGTTATTTGTGTCATTTTTTATTTATTTATATATTTTTTTTTGGAATATAGACTCTATTTTTGGACAGGGTAAATTTTTAAATTAACGTAATGATTTGTAAATTATGTTAGTTAGATAATTTATATTGGATAAGCTTTGTGCAATAGATTAGTCCAAAAAAATATTGGTAAGAGAAATCGAACGTTTAACCACAGGATACCGACTAAGTACTTGATTATTCCATCAATTTGTACATCTTTATTTGTGTTTCATATTTGTTTATTATATTACTCGACTCATTTTTTCTCCCATTGATTGCACGTGTATTGGACTCAGATATCATTTGGGCACTTCCCTTTTCTTTTATTCCCGACTTTCTGTCTAATAAACTGATCAAAACACAATTTAGCTATAAAGTAGTAGTAGTAGTCGTTGTTTTTAAAATTATTGTAAGAATATGTCAAGTGACATCTTAATACTCAATTTAATTTAAAATGTAATTCTAATTTGGAGAGAAAGTTGAGACTGAATGAGAAGTTTTTTTAAAAATATTTGGAGAAGATTGACTGATCTGAGATGATTAATTTCAAATATATTGACTTGTTTAAATTAACAAAATTCAAGGTTAGATTTGGATAAATGAAACTCGAAGCTAAAAGATTTCAAATGCACATTAACAAATCCATCGCGGATTGGTTTATGTGAATAAATTCGCTTGAAAAAGTTTTTAAAATTCTAACCAATTATTTTTCGAATCATCTTGGTGAATTTCAAATTCAACCCAATATAAATTCATTTCAAATCATTCATTCAAATACTCGATCTTTCAATAAATTTTTAGTTATACTCGAGATGAGTGTCGTTTGAAATGCATATATCTATCTTAAAATCATACTCCCTCCGTCCCATATATAATATATTCTTTGGATTTTCACACAGATTAAGAAAAATTTATTGGAAAATCAAATTTTATATAAACTTCCTATTTTATCTCTATTTAATGTATTAAAAAATGATTGCACAATTTTTAAGGTGTAGTTAATAGGGGTATGTTAGGAAATGAGTGTAAAAAAATATTATTAATTATGGTATATGACTATATATTTGGGACAAATAAAAAAGGAAACATGGACATTATAATTGGGACGGAGGGAGTATTATATATATAGATGTTTGATCTCTTGGACATACATTGTGGGTATCTACTGGAGCACCGGCCAATGTGACGTTTTATATACATCCAACACTATATGCCCACTTCATGCCCATCATGTACAATAGATGAGTTGACCGGTACAATAGATGAGTTGACTTGTACATAGTGGGCATAAAATGGACATATAGTGTTGGACACCATAAAAGAACTCTATATATATATACACTCCCTTTCTCTTTTCTTTCGATAACTACTTTATATTCGATAACTACTTTATAGGATGTTGTATTTATTCAAACCCTTAAAAAAAGAAATAAATCTGCCCACCTGTGGTAACGCTTTAATTAATTTAAACCGGCATAAAAGAGATGAAAAGTTGAAATTTAGAGGGAAAAACGACAAATGTCTGATGAGGAATCGAGTAGCCAATCCACCAGTCCTTTTACCACTAATCATTGAGGGCTTAATGTACCGAATAATCATTAACATAACAATATAATATTTATATTCTAATACATATGATTTCAAACCCAGGTGTTGTGCCTTCCAGAAAATTCTTTATTTATTCTACTCTTACAATTTTTTTTTTACATCTTTCTTTGATATTTTGAAGCACATAAATTAAATCCATTGATTTGTTTCGGACACAAATTCCTTTGCTTTCTCTTTACTCAAATCATACTATGGATTGGAATAAAAAAATGTATATCCCGAAAAATTAATGGAATCTTGGGTAAGTGGCAACACAGATGGACCTCGTTAATTAAAATTAGCTAAGTATAATCGAGGGACCATTTGCAAAGTGATTTATTATTAACACCTGTCAAATTATGCTCTTGGGGAAAGCAAGTGCCTCTGTCTCCTATATATCATCACCAAATTCACATCGATCATCGATTCTATTTTATACTTGAAGTGTTTTTCTCTGTAAAATGTGGTGGAATATATATCGTAATATCGAAATACGTTATTCATCCATTATATTTTAGTGATGCAACACATATATATTCACAATTTTCTAACTCGATTTAGGGAAGTTTACGTATTCATTGACATCAACATGTCGACCCACACTCTCCGATCCGAGCAAGTGTACGTAATTATTGACAAAAAGTTATATTAGATAATCATAAATGTTGATATTTATTTTTTCTGCTACGCGATTGATCTCTTTGGTCTACATAAATTTCAGATATTTTTAAAATTTTTCTCTTTAATTATTAGTGATTCGATAAATTGTATACATTGAAAGATTGTGGCTCCGTTTAGAAAGTTATCTTAAAGCATTTTTAGTTGTTAGAACCTACTTGATTTTGGTGTTGACAAAAATATACAAGTAAAATATCGGAGTAAACTGCTTTGTCCAATAGCTAAACTGAATACACAAACTGGACAAGGTAACTAGACTGAGCTAACCAAGCAAAAGTGGATTCAGTTCAGGGAGCTAAACTGAATCACTCTCCCTTAGCTAAAACTGTTCCAGTGAGCCAAACTAAAATCACCAAAACTGAACAATTACTCAACTAAACTATCCAAGACCACATGACCAAGATTGAACTCTTTACATCAGTCTATTTTTTTAAATAGAGTTTTTCGTACATAGCTGACATCACAAAGCTACAGAGCGCAACAGTGTATTTCATGTCAGAAGTATGAGGCATCAAACATGAAGAGATAACTGCTAAAATTTGAATTAAAATTAGAGCCGTTTTAAGAGAGCATACATGAATTTGAATTTAAATTAGAGCCGTTGTAAGAGAGCATATAAATAGAGATCAAAGCTTACTAAATACTACTAAAGACGAAGAACACAAGCACACGCATCAAGCATATCAGATCAGTGAGGATCGTTGTTGTACTAAATGTTGAAGTTGTAACAAGAGACATCAGTTGAGGTGCTTCAAACCTCATTGAGTAGAGAAACAGTCGTGGACTGTGTTCTAGTAACTAAGAGTTCTAGGATAGGCAGTGGGTAAGTCCTAGTCTTGGATCGGGCTCTTACAAATTGCTTGTAATAGTCAAAGTCTTCTAGTGCTATCCTTCCGAGGTGGAAAAAGGGGTGACGTAAGAGTATTGAAATCTCCGAACATCCAGAAACAAACTCTTGTGCACCTTACTTTTAGTCAATCACTCTCACCCACTCACCAAGTCAGTTGATCATTAGTTCAGAATCTATTATTCGGCATCTTTTCGCACAATATCTCGTTTGCCGATTAATATCGACACCGAGAAAGAAAGAGCTCAGTTGACCAACCTCAACTGAACACAACGTAACATCGTAAGAGGTAAACTTCTGCAGTAATCAAACTGATTTCATGTCAAGAAACATCAAAATAGTTTATCTACTCAGTTAATCGATTCTAACAAGTGGCATCAGAGACAAGCTCTTTCTCGTCTTTGAACGAAATCAAAATGGCTACATTTGGAAATTTAGCAAAGAGCTTCTGGAACACTACTATGGAAAACTGCACTGTCAAAACCATAGAGACTTGTTCTACAGTAAAGGACATTTGGCAGCAGTTAATCAAGCTAGGCGAAGAAAAAATGAGAACTGAAGATAGTAGGAGTCAAATGGCTGATTCTACTAAAGAATTCTGTAACTCAGATAGCCCTGCAAATTCAAAAATCAAAGAAAAAGGCAGGTGCCTTATGGCACATGATGAATAATCTTCTATTCAAGCACAAGAGCAAGAATTTGATCTACCAAATGCCAACAAACTGGTATTTGACTTTAACTCTGAAAAATTCACTCGGGAAGAGTTAGCTGAAGCACTACATGAGATGGTGAATGAATATCAAAGACTCTGCTTGGTAATTGAGGAAATTAAGACTGAGAAAAGTAATCCGCTGGAATGCTCAACTGAACCAGATTGGCAAATGTCAGTTGACAAAGTTAATCTAGAAGAAGAAATTGCAAAGCTCAGAATCCAAAATGAAGAGCTATATGTTGAAAATCAACAACTAAAATCAGAAAAATATTGGAGGATGACTGAAAAATTCCAAACATGGAATAAGTCATCAGCTCTATTGAGTGAATTGCATGAGACACAGAAATCCAATGGAGACAAAATTGGTCTAGGATTCAGCAACAAAAATTGCGAACCTACTACGGGTGATAATCAACCCAGACCGGATATGAGAAAAGGAAAGTACATTCATTTCATCAAGTCCAGTTTAGGAAATACACAAGGAGAGCCGATTCGACGTGTAGTGACCCTTACCTGGATCACCTACTAAACAGAACTTAGGCATGCAATTAATTTAATTAAACGGATATCAGAATAAAACTGCGAAAACCATAAACAATATACAATCCCAAGGCAAGGAATTTGTAAATACCCAAATATTATACAACTAGATCGAACAACTGAATCAATCTAATAACAACAGAATAAAACCTAGGCGAAGCTCCAGCTGGCCAACAACTGCCTAGCCCCTCTTGGATCCACCCGCCTCGTCCAATCGCAAACATGCCCCATGAAATAGGGTGTCAAAAAACACAGAGTACGAGACGTGAGCATAAAACGCTCAGTACGAGAGTATGAGTATACATGCATGCAAAGTGAACTTCCTATAAACTCGAGGTCAAGGATCAGATAACAGAGACAGACCGGGCCCTGGTATGTAGCACGCTGTGCCGTCACTTCAGGAGGTGGCTCCCATACCATAATACCAGTGGATATGCCGGACCCAAATCGATGGAAGTCCAACCACTAACAGGATAGGAAAAAACCCTACTAACAGACATCTCGAAGGAGATAGCTCAGTATGCAAATGAATGCAGCATAAATCAATGACATATAAACCATGCAGTCACATAATACATGCATTCTCAGTCAGGATATCTCGAACAGTACTTCCGTACCTCAAATACTAGGCAAGTGCTATCAGCCCTAGGTCCACGCCTATAATCCGCGCTACACTGCCAAATGATACTACTATCATTAAAGCGCTCTAAAAGCCTTAACTAAGCTAAAGCATACTCCTAAATATTTTTAGAGAGCAAAAGCTATACCTTCGTCCATCGTTAGCCCTTTGATGTCGATGCCTCCAGAACTTGGGCACAACTCTGCTATGACTTCCGAACGCCTCGATGACTCCCGGGTCAAGCCTAGGAAGGCTAGAATAACTCGAATACGACTAGAATAGAGAGAAAATCCGGAATTGGCAATTGAAAATGAATTCTCGGCCTTCTATTTATAGACAACGATCGGAGCCTCCGAACCTCGATCGGAACGTCCGAACCTCGATCGGAACGTCCGAACCTCGATCGGAACATCCGATCCTGCCATCGGAGCTTCCGAAGATCCTGATCTGCCATGTGTCAAAATGTCACTTGTTGACTTCGGATAGGGGTGATCGGAGCTTCCGATCCTGATCAGAGCTTCCGATCCAGCCACACGTCATGCCTGACGTAATACCATCGAAGCTTCCGATCCTGCATCGGAGCTTCCGATCCTGTTCGGAGCCTCCGAACTCACCTTCGGAGCTTCTGAACTCTTTCCAAGTAATTATGATTAATTCTTAATTACTGATTTTGGTTACGGGCTACTACACGACGAAATGAAGGAATTGACAAAAGCTGCAGTAATGTTCAAAGATTTGGAATTGGATATATACCGGAAAAATCTTATAAACAAAACTGCGAATCAAGTCAAACTGAGCATATCTCATCAACAGAGAGTTTCAACTACATAACCTACAAATGGAAAGATTCAAAGTAGAACATAAGAATCCAGTACAAGGGCAGGTTAAAAACTCACACTAACTGTCCAGAACACTCACGAACACATCATTCACGACCAAATGCACATTACTTATTTCACAAGCACACAACGCACAAATCGCGAATCTTGTGGGATCCATCCAAAAATCGATCAGTTAAAGTGATTCAGGTATGGATTTCTAAAGGACTAATCACTCAAGGACCCACAAAAAATGGATACCATAGTCGAGTTTGATTTTGTGATTGCAGAAAATAAAAAACAAATGACCAGTTTAGCTCATATTAGCTAAACTGACAGTCCAACCTTAACGTTAAGAAGGATTCAGTCTTCCGCAGTCAGAATTGATCAACTGATCAAAAATCAGTTCAGAAGAAAAGTCTCAAAATGAGGAGGAATGTCAGTTGCGATAAACTCAACTGATGACAACATCAACTGAATCTCTCAAAAAACTAAGTAATTTCTTCTCGAAACTCTTATTTATTCATTTCCTGTATTTTATTAAATGCTTGAATAAAAAGATAAACATAGTTTCTCATATTATTAAACATTTTTTAAGCATATCATCTCGTTACTTAGTCATTCTTTTATGCTCATTAGTGGTTAAAAACATATATAAAACACTGAAGTATAGAAATTAGAAGAAGCAAAACTCTTAAGCAAGATACATAATTTTTTTCATAATTCCCCTCTCGCTATTTCAACTTTCCATGCAACATTTTGTTCATAAAAAGAGTTTATTTTTTCTTAATAATACATATTTCTCTTAAAAGAGAAGTTTTCCAGGACTCAATCCATAAACTTAAAACAGCATCTTGATAATCAGGATCTCTGTCTAGTTTACATAAGGTACTGTATCGCTTCATAAGTGAGAGTAGATATATTCCCTCAAAACTAAAAACATCCTCCAAATTGGCTACACTGAGACGACGCTTGTACTTTTTCAACTTGTAGTGCCTATCCTCGGGACAAACATAGAAACAATTTTTAGCAAATTGTACTCTAAGCTCCAGAAGATCAACTTTAAGTGCTACAATACGCTGACATATTTGCTTTAGAATCTCCATGATCTGATCACAATTATGAATCTCGGAGAAATGTTGATATTTATAATGATAAATAAAAAAAAATAATTTTTTGCAGGTACAAATGATAGAAAATTAAAGATTGCAATAAATACCCAAGACTGAAAATGGAAAAAACGTGCTACAGAGAGAAAATTGTTACAGAGACCAAGTTACAAGGAAAAAGAAATAAGTACAATGACAGAAAAGCTGCTAAAAGCTGCACTGATGATGTACGATGGAGCTAAAACTAATCATTCAAATCAAGACTCCAGCCTAAACCAAACAAATCACAAGCTACAATAAGCATCATCTTGATCTCGATTCAACAAACACCTGAAACAATTCCTGAAGTTAGACAAAATCAAAGAAATACGAAGACGATGACTGGTTCAATTAAGCTACTGATTCAAAGCCAACCTCGGTAAACTATTGAACCAAACTGCCACTATGAAGAAAGGCATTTCTATACTGACAATCAAAATACGGGAGTACTTAAGATATCTCGTCAATTATCGAAAAGGGAGAAATGATGGTTGGAGAATCAAGATATGAGTTTTTCCAAAGCTACTCATCGGTTGAAGGGGAATGAAGACAAATTAAGTAGATCCAAGTACCAACAAGTGACATATAGAGAAAGAAGATCAGTTTACAGATGATAAATGATAGAAAAATATCAGTCGGGGTAGATGATACATTCAATCCTAGTTCTCACATTTGGATCATTGAGATATCATCCATTAAAGAGGAATGTTATACTTACAAAAATGGAGTAAGCTATAATAGAAGACAACCAAAGGTAGAAGATACAAAGCAGAAGATACCTTTTCCAAAAGAAGAACTAAAGAGCAGTCAAGCACTAAACTTTTCAATATCCGTATATGAAAGCTACATGTCAAAAAATTTTACCAACACCAAAAATGGAAAAATTGTTGGAACCTATTTGATTTTGGTGTTGACAAAACTATACAAGTAAAATACCGGAGTAAACTGCTTTGTCCAATAGCTAAACTGAATACACAAACTGGACAAGGTAACTAGACTGAGCTAACCAAGCTAAAGTGGATTCAGTTCAGGGAGCTAAACTGAATCACTCTCTCTTAGCTAAAACTGTTCCACCGAGCCAAACTGAAATCACCAAAAATGAACAATTACTCAACTAAACTATCCAAGACCACATGACCAAGATTGAACTCTTTACATCATTTTACTTTTTTGGATAGAGTTTTTCGTACATAGCTGACGTCACAAAGCTACAGAGTGCAACCGTGTACCTTCATGTCAGAAGTATGAGGCAGCAGACATGAAGAGATAACGACTGCAATTTGAATTCAAATTAGAGCCGTTGTAAGAGAGCATATAAATAGAGATCAAAGGACGCATGGAAATGTAGAGGGTTCCAAGAAGAACTGATAAACATATTCAAGTCATCGAGATTTCAGTTTACCTCACAGATATTCATTCGAGGATTTCAAAGCTTACTGAATACTTCAAGAGACGAAGAACACAAGCACACACATCAAGCATATCAGATCAGTGAGGATCGTTGTTGTACTACGTGTTGAAGTTGTAACAAGAGACATCAGTTGAGGTACTGCAAACCCCATTGAGTAGAGAAACAGTCGTGGACCGTGTTCTTGTAACTAGGAGTTCTGGGATACGCATTGGGTAAGTCTTAGTCTTGGATCGGGCTCTTGCAAATTGCTTGTAATAGTCAAAGTCTTCTAGTGCTATCCTTCCGAGGTGGAAGAAGGGGTGACGTAGGAGTATTGAAATCTCCGAACATCCAGAAACAAACTCTTGTGCACCTTAATTTTAGTCAATCACTCTTACCCACTCACCAAGTCATTTGATCATTAGTTCAAAATCTATTATTCGGCATCTTTCCGCACAATATCTCGTTTGCCGATTAATATCGACACCAAGAAAAAAAAAAAGCTCAGTTGACCAACCTCAACTGAACACAACGTAATATCGTAAGAGATAAACTGCTACAGTAATCAAACTTACTTCTTGTCAAGAAACATCAAAACAGTTTATCTATTCAGTTAATCGATTCTAACATTAATGTTTTACAAATGCACAAAAACTAAAAGTGAGTGTTTGGATAAAATTTTATAAAATATTAATAAAAATATTTTTAAAAATGATATTTAATTTTAGTTTTTAAAGGGAATTGAAAGATACTTTTAATGTTTTTAGAATAAAAAAATGTGGGTTAAACAAAATTTAAAAAGTTTTTATAGAATAATTATCCAAAAACCTTCTTAATTATTTGTAACTATAAAATCGTTTTTTAAAAATAGTTGATCAAACAAAATTTTCAAATTCAAATCATTTTAAAAGGGGTTGACCCGAAGGGGACCCCATCCCACATGAGTCAGATGCACATTGACTCATGCGAGGGTTAAAAAATCGAGGGATGTGCACGAGCGGCAGGGACCTGAGGGAGAGAACAACATGGCCAACCCCCAGAGCATTCCCCACAATATTTCAAATTCAAATCATTTTTATTGAATATATAGTTATTCAAACACATATTTATTTTTAAAATAACATTAAAAACTTTTAAAAATACTAGTAAAATTCACGTGCAATGGACACGAGAACACCTTTTATTATTGATAAGCGTCGTTAAATACATGAGCTGAGATGAGAAGAGAAAAACATGCAGTTAGTTAATAATTTTCATGGTATTTTAGTGATTAGTAAATTAAATGTAATATAATATGCACAACATGTATTATAAAACAAGTGCGAACAATCTTTGTTCAAAGATTTTATACACATGTTACAAATCTAATTAAATTTATAGTTGTTGTAAATAATGGTTGTAATCAAGGGCGGTCCTAAGAAAAACGAGGGCCCTTTTGTATTAACTTGAAAATTTATATATATATATATATATATATATATATATATATATAAATTCGAATAACATAATTAAAATAAATCAAAATACATAAATCAATAAAGTACACAAATGAAAGAAGGTTTAAATAATTTTTTAAAATATTTTAATCAACAAAAAATATTATTTAAAATTGGTTCTTCTTATGTTTTTTGAAACAAAATCATCAATTATGTCGTTATAAGATATATCTTCTAATATTTTTTTTTTATGCAGAGGATCGTCAAATCATTCGGTTTTTCTTGACTCATTGTGGTTCTCAAATAGAATTTCAATAATTTTAACTTGAAAAAACTTTTCTCAACTAATAATACAGTCACATGAATAGTCAATAAAATTTGATACGCAACCACGATCATAGAAAAAATATTCATTTTCAGATCTGCAATCCTCGAATTTTCAGAATCTATGTGAAATTACAAAAAATATTAACATCTTACCTTAAACCAAAATAATGTGAACAAAAACATTAAATCAAAATAAAATTAAACAATATATCAAAATTCAAAAATAAAATAAATTTGAACAAGAGTCTTCTAATTCATACCTTGGATCGTTTTGTTGAATGCGTTTGTGTATTTTCGTAAATTTTGTATTTCTCTATTTTCTGAATTCTTAAACTATTGATAGTCAATTCACGTAATCGCACGCAACCACAAACTAACAAATGGGCAAAGTATTATCGAAATTCTCAAAATTAAAAACTCAAACCTTTCTTTTATGTGGATGAATTTTGTGTGAGAATATAATATATAAATTTATATATAAATAAATATATATAATAATTTTTCAAAAAAATTTTTTTGGGGTCCCACACAAGGGTGGGGCACTGGGCGCGGGACCTGGCTGCCCAGGGCCAGGGCCGCCCCTGGTTGTAATAAATATTATAATTTTGTATAAATTAGACATTGAAAAAATATATAATTTGATGTTATGACATATTTAATAAATAAAGTTTAAGAAAAAAATATAATAATTAATACATAGTGTTGAATTATTTTACCACTACTAATTATGAAAATAATAATAATATTGATAATGCATTCTAAATTTTACATTAAATTACAAAGTCTTTTCTTCTTTTATATAACCACTTTTCTTTCTTTCAAGATTTTTTTGCTTGACATCCGTTTTCTATTCGTTATATAAAAAAACAATTTTCTCATAATCTTCAATAATAATTCTTGTGACGTTGTCTCCATCAATTATTTGCATTTTTATATCTTTATTCTTTAATTCTTTTGTTGGTGTCCTCTTATTTTATTTTTTCTTTTCTTTTTATGCTGAAAATCATTTTTTGCAAGAGTAGAAATAATTTTATCGTCTTCAATTTTTATTTTTGTGTTATTGTCTTCTATTACTTGTAAGTCGATATAGTTAATGATCAATATTGATGTATTGGATGTGATCTCTTTTATTTTTAATTTATGTTAAGTTGTTCGAAATCTACTATTGCAATTATTTTGTTGCTAAAATTTTTTATTGAATTTTGAATGCTTTCGATTAAAAATGTTAACATTTCATCTTTTATTTCAACCGTATTGTACATTTTTAGAATAAATATATATATTTTTTATTTAGTATCTCTAAAATCTTGTAGTATATTGAAGTATTGCTGTCTTAAAGATAAAGAAAATTTCATTAATAATTGATAATAATATATACTCTATAAATTATTTTAAAAATATTTACATGTCTAAAGGGGTGTGCAATGGTCGGTTCGGTTCGGTTTTAACAAATTTCGGTTCGGTGTTTTGTTTACGGTTTTTCAAATTCCTAATTCAAAAACAAACCATTTTATTTCGGTTTGGTTCGGTTATTTTTATTACGGTTTCGGTTATTATGGTCGGTTATTACGGTTTGAGTAAGAATTTGACTTATAAATGAAGTTGTATGTTAAATTATTTAAAACAAATATAATAAAAAAACCGCGATCAAACCAAGTTTTTTATTATCTTAAAATATCAAAATTAATTAATAAAAATAGGCATAGCTATGATTTTTGTAACCAATTAATTAGTTATCTTACATACATCAAAATAAAATAATAAAAAAATATAGCTATTGACGGTTAACAAGTTATGGATTAATGGTGAAAAGTCAAGAAGGGAGGCGGAAAATCTGTAAACCTAACGAAAATAACATATATTAATTATTTTTATTATTTATTATATTTTAAATGGTCGGTTTGGTTTTTTCGGTTTTTTAAATTTAGAACTGTAAACCGGACCAGAAAACCAAAGATATCAAAATTCAAAACCAGAACCGGCCGAAAAACCATTTAAACCAAACCAAAAAAACCAAAATTTATGGTCCGGTCGATTTTATCGGTTCGAACCATTTAATGCACACCCATACATGTCTTAGAGATAAAATCAATATAATTTTTAACGTTTCAACTAATAAAAATATTTGCAATATTTTCGAACAATGTAATATTTATATTTTAATGTTCATCACTTACAGTAATCGTTATTATATAGTTATATTAACATTTAAAAATAATACATCATCAATAACTCATGTTATCCTATAGATATAATGTTTAATATAGTTTTATCTTGACACAATAATGATATTGAAGCTTATGCAATTATTAAAAATCAAGTTTTTCATAATTTTGTTGATTAATATTGAGCAATTATGACATGCTTCGTACCATGAATTTATTTTATTTTATTTCTTAGGTATGCATGATCTGAATCGATATAATTTATTATGTACTTGTTAATAAGTGAAATACGTTAATCAGATTAAATAAAATATTCATTTTGTAATGTTTTATCTTATGTGTTGATTACTTATTTTACGAGTATTGGGTTATATAAAATAATAATAATAATATAGATAATTCATTCTAAACCTTAATTTAAATTGTTAATAAATGTTTTTTTTCTTTATATGTTGATTGTTTTTCTCTTTTTTCATTTACATGTGTTGTTCTTCTATATGATAGAATCAACACTCTCATCATTTTTAATAGCAATTCATGTGGTGAGTTTGACCAAATCCGGAGACCCACCCGGACCTGCTTGTGACCATTTCGATGAGTCTAAACTCGCTTCGTCAGGGCTGGTTTAATACGGGACTGGGTGATAGAATCGATATAATTTTTAACATTGAAACTAATAAAAATATTTATAATATTTTTGAACAATGTAACCACTAACCCTCGTAGTTTCAATATTTTTTTTTTATCATTTATGGTCATCATTATTCTATATCAACATTAACAGTTTAGAATAAGACATTACCAATAACTTGTGTAAACTTATAAATATAGTGTTTGATGTAGTTTTATCTTGATCCAATATTGATATTGAAACTTATGAAATTATTACATCTTGTGTTTTTCATTGTTTTGTTGATTAATCTTGAGAAATTATGGTTTGCTTCGTACCATGAATTCCTTTTATTTTCTATCTCATGTGTGTATGATTGAAGCAATATGATTTATTATGTATTTGTTAATAAGTGAGATAAGTTAATCAAATTAAATTAAATATTTATTTTGTAATTTTCTATCTTATGTCTTAATTACTTATTTTGTGACTATTGATTTATAAAAAATAAAATATAATATAGATAATGCATTCTAAACCTTAATTTAAATTATTGTGCAAATATTTTTTCCTTTAATATTTTGGACTTATCTCTATTTCACTATTTTTTTCATTTATCATCCGTTTTTTATTCTATATGAAAGAATTAATATTCTCATCATCTTTAATAACACTTCTTGTGATGCTGTCTTCATCAATCATTTGTATTTTTTTTATTGTTATTATTTTATTATTTTAGTGTTGGACGGACTCTTTTTATTACTAAAAATCTTTACTTGCAATAATAATAATAATTTCATCATTCCTAGCCATGCATTCTGATATGTTCTCGTATTATATTTATAAAGTAATGATATAATTATTTAGCTCAATAGGGCCTTACTCAAATTTAAATACATCAGATTTTTTCGTATCGTTATTATTTTTTTTGGTTGAACGGACACTTTTTATTACTAAAAATCTTTAATTACAATAATAACAATAAATTCATCATTCCCAACTGCATTCTAGGGTCTTACACAAATTTAAATACTTAAGAATTTGTATGTTCATTCAGTCTACAAAAAAAATAAAAAAACAAAGTATTTTGGTATTTCAATATTTTAGGAAATTGAACATAATTTAATTAAATTTTTTGTGGAATTTTTTTAAAAAATATTTGTGTAAAAAATTTGTTCACTATATCTACAAAAAAATAAAATCCAAAGTATTTAGAAATTTCAATCCTTTTGAAAACTGAATCCTTATCTAATATGCACACACTTTGTCAATTTTGACCTTATCATAATAATTGATTTTACAAAAGCATTCTCATAGGATTTATCAAGTGTGTACAAAGCAAGGACAAAGTTGAAAATACACAATGAAAAACTTTGACTTTGGTTCACATTTTTATAATTGGTATGGTATAGATTTGTAGAAAACATTTTTATAAAAAAATTTATAAGTATTTATCTAAACCGAAAACTTTAACCTTGGTTCACATTTTTATAATTGGTATGGTATAGATTTGTAGAAAACATTTTTATAAAAAAATTTATAAGTATTTATCTAAACCGAACAAATAAATAATATGTGATTCAAGAACCATGCTTGACCGTTATATTTGTATATGTTTTCATGTTTGTATTTAAATTAATCGTACAATAAAACTGAAATGGATTTAAAATTTATTAGAGTGCACAAACTATAATTAATCATAGTAATAATATAATTTTTGAAATTGGAAAATGGTTTAATTTAAAAAATTATAGTTCGCTGAAATAAATAACAAAATCTAGCTATCACCTTATTTTTATTCTTATGTTAATTAATTGAATAATTGCACTCAGTATAAAGACATATGAAACAAAATAATTTTTTTTATATATAAAAACGAAGCTACAACTTAAGCCTCGGGTGGTTTTTCGGTATATCGTACCAAAAATACCAGTATTAAAAAAATTCATACCGATACTGATACCGATACCGAAATTTTGAAATTTTGGTATGAGAAAAATCTATATTGATACCGTATAGATACCGAAAAAAATTTCGATATATCGAAAAAATATTTGTATATCAAAAAAATTTCAGTACGATATCGATATAATTCGATATTTTAGTTCGATATGCCAAGTATCAACCTTTTACTCAGCTTTTTTTTTACTCAAAAAGAAAAACTTAGCCTTTTTTTTAGTTAAAAAAAGAAAAGAAAGAAGAAGCTACAACTTAGCCTTTGAATGAAGCCTAATACAAAATATAATATTATAGAGAAAAGCATCTCTTTGCAATAGCTCTATTTTAAATTTCTAGCAAAAGGTTGAATGAATGGCCGAAAACAACACAACACTTGGATATTAAGATCTTCCATATAATTAGGTCACAAGTAACTCGTAAAATCTCTTCCATACACTCTTTATATACAAAAAACTTTCGTTGGAAACATAAGAAACAATATCATCCGACACATGCAAATTGCCGCAAATTTGGTGGCCTTTGGGAGTCCGTAAAAATCATCGGCATAGTTCATAACATTACGTTATATATATCCAAATTTAATCGAGTTATATAAGCCACCCCCGTGTTATATAAGTTGAGTGGTGCACAATTTTCGGTCATTCGTTTTAGCAACGATTAGATTTAAGCGTGAAAAGTTATAGTTTTAGTAATGTATGTATATATTTTTATAATTTTAAGTTTTTATGTTATGCAACATTTAGTTCATGTTTTCGTGTGAGTGATAATGTAGAACCGTAAAAATCAGTGTAATATTATTACCACACGTTGACTTCTTGTTAATGTTACATTGAAAAAAAGACTAAAATTATAACAATATGATCTACTCATTTATAGTGAACTAAAAAATAATAAGTATTCATTCACTGTATCAATCCACAAAATTAATCGATCAAACGATCTCACAGAAATTTTTATGTAAATAATAATATATTTGATTAAATAAAGCAAGATCGAGACGTAACTTTATACTTTTACGATGATATGATAAGCACATTTCAAACCTAATTTTTTCTCCAAGGTAGTTAAATAATTTTCCTTGTAAAAACCACAAAGTTTGAAAATTAAAAAAGTAACTTTTTTAACATAGCTTTCCAAAAAGAAACTAAATTTCTGCCTTCCCACCAAAAAAACAGATGCATACATACATTTGGCCTTTGAACAGAGAAGTATTTGGAGGTAACCATAGAGCAAACAAGTCCACGTGTCCCAATATGACTCGTCGAGGAAGAGAAATAGTTCGATGTTTAACCGCAAATCGACTATATAAGCACCAGTTTGCATCAGCTTCAATCTCACATCTAACTGTTGAACCATCTTTTCACTCGCTATCCTTTCCTCTTTCCAGAAGTTTTCTGTGAAACCCATTTGATTCCCATAGTTTCCGCACTCTTTGTTTCAGAGAATTCGAGGCTTTTCAAGCGCCTGCTTCTTGCGGAGGTTAAAGGATACTAACAGGTAAAACCTTTGGTGTTTCTCAGGATTTTGATTTCATTTCGTTTGGATTGAAGAATTTAATTGAATTTTGTGCAAAGTGTGGATGTTTTTTTTATGTATATTGCTCTTGTTTTTAGTTGATTCTCTCATCCGAGACTTAATTTTTTTGTGTACGTATCTCTGTGTTCTTGTTTTCATGTGATATATAAGATTACAACTTTGGAAAATGATTGCATGGTGAGCTTTTGCTTTGCCTGCTGTTAGGCTCTGATAACGCGTCAAGCTCGTGTTGTACCTCTGAGTCGATTTAAAAGAATTATTTTGAAAGCGTCTGTTTCTGCGTTGGTTTACCAAAAAGAGAAAAGTCGGAGCCTTTAAGAGGTGGTCGATGCTGAATTAGTTGAAAAACTTTTAATTTTTTCTGGTGGGTAAATTTCTTTTCTTTGTCTGAACGGATGTATCCTCGAATATTCTTAAACGGGCTGTTCTGGAGATGGTGTCATCGAAAATGGTCCCGTCGAGTGTTTTTATTTGACATTTTTTCCATTGTAACATGTTTCCTGAAACACTTCTATAGCTTTTTCTGGAATTCGATTTTTCACTTTCTGGTGGTCACTCTCTTGATTTTTCTGTCGCCTATGCGAAGGTACATATCGAGAAAAAAATATGATGAGATGCGAAAAACTAATTTTTATAAAGCTGGTATAGAGGATCCGGATCTTGGTGTAGTGGTCTAAATATGCACGATTTCAAAATTGCAAGTGTTTTTGGTTTTGGTTCAAGTTGGTGTGCTGAGTGCGTATGCTTCTTTGCTTGGGGTCCTTACTTTATCCAGCAAAAATTCGCGGTTGCGTTGGAAATAAATTTGGATTCTGGAATAGTTGAGGTATATTCAACCGATGCACTTTTTGTTGTCACTTGATACCTTATTTGCTGGTAAAAATTATTGTCAACTGTTTGACAGTTGACTAATGATTTCTTTTCTGTTTATTTTTGCTGTTTTTTGCGGGCATAGTTGTGAAATGATCCTGGCATGAAGCTGAATTTCTTAGCTGCGGATGACAGTTTATCCAGGACTAGAAATTTCTAAATTGATCGGCACTGTGATAAAAACTAAAACATCAGGTGTCCTTGACAATGAGATTGAAAGAATCTAAATAATTCCACCTCTGCTTTGGAGTTTTTGTTTGATTATCGTATTTCAGAAGGTCTTCTTTGTTGTTTGCTCAAAGTTGGCTATGGTTTGTATTATAATTTATGTTATCATTTATCGGGTATGCAGTATAATTTCGAGAAGTCCTAGAAGGTACAAAGATGACAGTCACACCGAATATCTCTGTCAACGACGGGAACCTTGTGGTTCATGGGAAAACCATTCTCAAAGGAGTGCCTGACAACATTGTGCTTACTCCGGGGTCAGGCGTTGGACTTGTTGCAGGGGCTTTCATTGGTGCGACGACTTCTCACAGCAAAAGCCTCCATGTCTTCCCCGTTGGTGCCTTAGAGTGAGCATATGTTATCCAAAATCACCATTATTTTTAGATTTGTTCTGCAATCCACAGTGATTATCTTTGTAGTGATGTTTCATCGGTAGTCTGACATTTCGTTTTGTAATTGGCTCTATAAGACATACAGCTGCTTGATTAGGGATTTAGAGACATCACTAGGTTCATATTCGACAACGCTTTGAGTTTTATAACCATGAGCTTTAAGTAGTTTACTTAAATAAAAGAAACAACACGGCATATCAAATGATTTTAAAGAATAAAACTTTATTCTCTGTTTCTTATTCCTTCCATGTGATACATCGGACTTTTTCTTGTAAATTGCAGCATTTAAAGAAAATTAATTCTTGAATTCTTCTGTCACAGAGGAGTTCGTTTTATGTGCTTATTTCGTTTCAAGCTCTGGTGGATGACTCAAAGAATGGGAACTTGTGGGAAGGACATTCCTCTGGAGACTCAATTCATGTTGGTTGAAAGCAAAGACACGATCGAAGGCGAGCGTGAAGATGCTTCAACTATTTACACTGTTTTCCTTCCTCTCCTTGAAGGGCAATTCCGTGCTGTTCTTCAGGGCAATGAGAAGAATGAGCTGGAGATCTGCCTTGAGAGTGGTGAGTAGTTCATGGAACCAGAAAGCATTGGATGTATCAGTGTATGCATACATGAAACATGGTGCATGTCCTGCGGAGACTTACATTCAGCTTTCCCAATTCACATTAGTCCATAAGATCCATTCATCAATGGTGCTGTATATGCAGTGGAGTTGGCAACAAGGCAACCACCACTGAGATGGAGAAATAGATGATTCCCTGTTATCACATGCATGTCTTAAAGGAGTTCATAGGGGTTGTGGGGGAGATAACTAGAGAAAAACGAGTAGAAAGAAACAGTACAACTTTTTTTTGTCGTGTCATTTGATGCAGGTGATAATGCTGTGGAAACAAACCAAGGACTACACCTTGTCTACATGCATGCTGGTACAAATCCTTTTGAAGTTATCAACCAGGCTGTGAAGTAAGTCATTTTCTCTTTCAAATAATGCTTGTTATGAAATTTGTGCACTCTCTTTTCATTCTCTGATTGAATTTTTTTTATTTTTTTGTCTGTGAATCAGAGCTGTGGAGAAATACTTGCAAACCTTTCAACACCGTGAAAAGAAGAAGGTGAGATTATGTTATGCTGCTTTATTACTACTTATTTGTGGATTGAGATCAATATTCTAGCTTGCTTATTATGCGTGTTGGGCCTTTTGTAGCTACCTTCCTTCCTTGACTGGCTTGGATGGTGCACATGGGATGCTTTTTACACCGATGTCACTGCAGAGGGTGTTGAAGAAGGACTAAATAGGTCAATCTGGTTATATTTCTCTGTCCTTTGAACAGCATATTTATATGGATTATTACTAAACAATAAATTTGTTTTCTTGTTTATTGTTACAGCTTGTCCAAAGGAGGAACTCCTCCACGTTTTTTGATCATAGATGATGGCTGGCAACAAATTGGAAGTGAAGTCAAGGACGACTCGAATTGTGTTGTACAAGAAGGAGCTCAGTAAGACAATTTGTTTTCAAGTTATCATTTGTGTGAAGAAGATTTGGCTTACTTTTATCAATTATTACAATGGACTAAACGATTTTTCCGCACACCAATTGTGTTATGATTTGTGAAGAAATTTTCTAGTTTTAACATTTCTGGGGCGATTCCTTTATGTTAATTTTGCAGGTTTGCAAGCAGGCTTACAGGAATTAAAGAGAACACAAAATTTCAGAAAAACGGGCAAAAGAATGAAACAGAACCAGGTCTCAAGCTTGTTGTGAAAGATGCCAAGCAGCATCACAATGTTAAGTAAGTTCTACAACTTGGTCTCCCTACTCACAGCTCGTGACTTGGCTAAGTTGATATTCAGGGCAATTTTTTTTTACCTTTATGAATCCTGACAATGAATTTATTTCTAGGGGATATAAACTTCTTGCCATTTTTTATTGTTATTTACCTGATGTACAAATAGTCACATAGTGGAGGTGGTCTTGAATCTTATATGTTGCAATCTGCTCTAATAAATCTTCAGGTATGTATATGTATGGCATGCCCTGGCTGGTTACTGGGGTGGAGTGCAGCCTGCAGGACCTGGTATGGAACACTACGACTCTGCTTTGGCCTATCCGGTGCAGTCTCCTGGTGTGCTAGGCAACCAACCAGATTTAGTTATGGATAGTCTTGCCGTTCATGGCTTAGGGTTGGTTCACCCCAAGAAGGTCTTCAACTTTTACAATGAGCTCCATGCCTATTTAGCTTCATGCGGAGTAGATGGAGTCAAAGTTGATGTACAGAACATCATCGAGACTCTCGGTGCTGGTCATGGTGGTAGAGTGTCTCTCACTCGTAGCTATCACCAGGCCCTTGAAGCCTCCATCGCTCGGAACTTTCCTGATAATGGATGCATCGCTTGCATGTGCCATAATACGGATGGTATCTACAGCGCCAAGCAGACTGCAGTTGTCCGAGCTTCTGATGATTTCTATCCTCGTGATCCTGCGTCACATACCATCCACATTTCTTCCGTAGCTTACAATACCATATTCTTGGGAGAATTTATGCAACCGGATTGGGATATGTTCCACGTGAGTATAAATCAAATTCTTTAACCTTGTTAAAAGGAATTCGAGTGCGTATTTTTTATATCTTAATTTGTATAGTTTATGAAATATTGACTTGTGCCCTCATATTATAGAGCCTGCACCCAGCTGCGGAGTACCATGCTGCAGCTCGAGCAGTTGGAGGATGTGCCATTTATGTTAGGTAATCTAAGTTTTAACCTGATTATCTCCTCAATACGTTTTTCGTAATTTATTCTTAAATTTCTAACTCTCTCCGTCCATCAGTGACAAGCCTGGTAACCACAACTTCGAGCTTTTGAAAAAGTTGGTTCTCCCTGATGGGTCTGTTCTCCGTGCACAATTGCCTGGACGACCGACATTGGACTGTCTCTTTGTCGATCCAGCTAGAGATGGAACAAGGTTTGTGACTTCACCTCTCAGCCAAATGTCTGAAATCTCTCCTAAGTCCTAAATATCCTTCTGTAACTAAAATTTTCCTCTACCTACCTTATATTGATTGTACAGCTTGCTTAAAATCTGGAATGCGAACAAGTGTTCCGGATTAGTAGGAGTCTTCAACTGCCAAGGTGCAGGCTGGTGCAAGACAGCAAAGAAGACACGCATTCACGATGCCTCCCCTGGAACTCTGACCAGCTCTGTTCAAGCCACTGATGTCGATAATCTATCTCAAATTGCTGGATCTGATTGGAATGGAGATGTAATAGTCTATGCTCACAAATCAGGAGAAATTATCCGTTTGCCAAAAGGCGCATCTCTGCCAGTGACACTCAAAGTTCTTGAATACGAACTCTTCCACTTCTGTCCCATAAAGGTGAGAGCTGCTCTAGCACATTAAAAAAAGGTTATTATAAGCTGGTCTCGCTACTAATTAGCTCTTTTCGTGACACAGACTATCGCAGACACTTCATTTGCACCAATTGGATTGCTGGATATGTTCAACTCATCTGGTGCTGTGGAGCAGTTCGAGTTCCTGGAAGCATCCGAACATGATTCGGCAGCAGCTGCAACTGTCACACTTAAGGTCAGGGGAAGTGGACTCTTTGGAGTCTACTGTTCTCAACGACCCCGGAAATGCATCATGGATGGCGTGGATGCCGAGTTTAACTACAAAGCTGAAACAGGATTGGTAACTCTGATCATACCAACTCCGGAGGAGGAAATGTATAGATGGGCTATTGAAGTCCAGGTCTAAGCAGTTTTGTATTTGTAATTTATCCGAAATTGAAAGAAAGTTGGGGGTAGGGACTGTAGGGGAGACCCCAGTGGGAAGAATAATCGTAGTTTGTATTGGTTTTCATGTCCTCTAATAAAATTCTCTCTATTTCCGATGTTTTTCAGAAAGAAGACAGAAATCACTCCAAAGTCCAAACAACATAAATTGAGTACATAACCTTGAAAGCTTCAAATAAGATCATACAAAAGAAACCACAATCACATTTGCACATGTACACACGTCTGAAAAGAAGAAAGCATTGAATATATACAAGTGCAGATCAGTGAAATTTATCAAAATCCCACCGATGCAAATCAAGTTTCTTAGCATAAGTTAAACTCGAGAGCCGAGGTGTCACGTCGTACTATCAAGCAACAGGATATGAGGAATCCATAGCAATCCCACATATCCCTTCTTTAGCACTAATATCCTTCTCCATCATAATGTACCCTTCCATACCCCAACTAGTCCCCCAAGAATTCTTAACTAGCCAATATTTCGTACCATCACTCGTCTTCCCATATCCAACGGCTGTCACGCCATGATCTAGGTCTGTTCCACACTCCCCTGTGAACACCCCACTTGAATAAAACTGGAAATCCATCCCACTAGCATCAATGGATACCGAAACCGGTTGGTTAGCCACGGCCTTAACTAGTGCGGCTTCGCTGTTTGTGGGCACTTTCTCATACCCTGAAATCTTGGCTGCGTGTGAGGCTTCTTTGTTCTTGTTGCAGGATCCATCTGCAGCCGAGTAGGGGTACGTGGACTCGGAAGCAATGCCCTTGTTCTGGACAATGAATTCAAAGGCATCTTCCATGTATCCACCTTGGCAACCTTGGTCGTTGCTTGTTTTGTCGCAGTCTACTATTTCTTGCTCGGAGAGGGAGATTAGTTTGCTGGTCGATATCTTGTTGATGCCTTCTGTGGCTGCTATGGCCGAAAATGCCCAGCAACTTCCTGCATTTTGTGATCAACATTTACATTTATATTTCCTTTTTTTTTAAAAAAAAATTGTACATGCAATGTATATGGTGTGGAGTCAGGGTGCATACAATAGCTACTAAAAAATGTGATTATTATTATTTTTTTTGTTATTATTATTTTATTTAGTGATCTGTCACGATAAACCCGAAAATATTTTCAAGAATAAAACTTTGGATTTGAAAAGCGAATGAAATTAGGATTGTAAATGACATACATACCACATTGGCCTTGATCCTTGACTGGTGTGACAGCCCCTTTCTTTATCCAATCCATACTAGGTGGCACAACACTTACATTTTCGTATCTAAACGAGGTCGTTTCAGTGTACAATTCCCCATTTCCCGAACGTTGAACCTTTAGTCCATTTCTAGCACCCTTAAACTCCTCGTTAGTTTGATCGGCAAACGCATTGATACCAAGCTTGTAAGGTCGATTTTGAGCTTCGTTAAACTTTTCGATGAACTCGACGTTTTCCTTAAAAATCTTAAAACGCAACGCCTTCTCATTGTTGGTTTTGTAAACGCGTCCATATTGAGTAATCCATTGCTCGTGTCGTTCTAACATGGACAATGTTGGTACGACGCGAGACATGGCTTGATCGACCATAATTGCGGAGATGATAAATGACAAGGTAAGGAATATGGAGGGTTTCATGCCAAGGGAGACGGCCATATTTTTTGGTTGAATTAATGATTGTATATCAATCAATTTAGTATGTATGTATTATTTTCGTGCCTTGTGATATAATCTTTGATGATACCATGCATGTATTTATAGAGGATGATTAACAAAATGGTCTTCGTTAAAATAATCGGAATATGATGAAAGTTGAATAAAAAATATAATTAAATAATTGTAATTAGTTTGCCGGGGAGATTAAGGTGAAAACGAAGACTAGTCATTGACAACTACGATACGTACCGTTAACATTGGTTCATTATTGATTGAATTAGACTACTATTTTGAATTACTATAGTCTAGACATGTTACTGGACCGGACTAAACTGGTTCTAAATTCATAGGATTTCTAAAACCAAAGTCGAATTTAGCTAGATTGGAATCAGGTTAAGACCAAATAATTAAATCAATTTTGTTTTTATAAAAAAAATCATTATGTATCTAAGATCGCATTTGGATTTTGATTTATTACGACCCAAAATTCTACTGAGATCAAGCCCAATTATAAGATCCACTCCAATTATTTTTTTAGGTCCAATCTTATTTAATTATTATTTAGATCTCTCTAATCATGAGATCCTTAAACTACAAAAGCTCATAATAGACTTCAAGCCCACGAAAATATCCAAATCTCTATAAAACTCAAATCACATCATTATTAAGGTACGTCTTATTTTTAGCACAGTAACACCATGCTTTAGATTATTATTCTCCGAGTAATAATTGACTTGAACGTCGGAATGTCTTCGTCGAAAATCCTCCCGACGCGGTGACGCCTCTTATTTTGGTTTGTGACGTATATAGGAACAACCCACCGAAGATCGTGACTGAATTCATACAAGTGATCGTTGATACTCCGGACTCTGCGAAAGCAATCTTTCAGGTACGAATATTTTCTGGCTACATCAGGTTGAGTCATTTAAAATCCATATATTTAGAATTCATTTTCATTATTAAAAAACTTCATCAATTTAAACTCAAATCAATTTCCTATTTATTTACACTTATTTGTACTAACCATAGTGGATTTCAAATGATTTAAATATCCTAAGAATATGAAAACTTTTGTGGCCAGGTCAGTTATAGTGTAAATACGATATTAATGTTTGCAAACTCTAAAAATAAGTAACAATGAATGTTCTCTTTAACAATTTGTTAAGAAAAAAATAATAATCACTTATTTTTAAAAGTTGCAAATACTCACTAAATATAGAATTGATCTAAATTTATTTTTGTTTAGTTATGAATTATTACATTTTAATCCTAGATTTCAAACTTTTCCATCAAAACACAACCTAAAGAAATTAGATATTAGTATCATGTAACCTAATAGTGTACCTGCTACCTAATATAGCTGTATGAAAACGAAACCGATCCTGAACTAATTTTGGTATCGGATTCAAATGGACTACTAGATCATAATTAAAATGGTTTGAAAAAATATATTTTGAAGCAAAATAATCTAATTCACTATTGGTGTTGAATTTGATTCAACATGTCTCTTGTTTACACAGTATTTTTCATTCAAGCAAATAAGGAAAATAGTAAGCACCAAAATTTTCAAAACTTGGAAGGAAAATAAATAGTTCAGACTCATATGTCAAGAAAGCCACCCACAGGGTAGTGGCGTGGCGGATTTTGATTGGTTAAAATCAGTGAGGGCCCACATGGGACCCACTGATTTTGATCAATCATGGGATTACACGTCACCCAGTATCCTGCGGATGACATGAACAAAACCGGATTACAAGAAGTCTCACTACAAAAAAAAGGTGTGTTTTAGAATCGGTATGCACTAGAAGCGCTCCAATTACCGTTTCTACTGACCATCTATAGGATCGGTTATTTCTAACCGATGCAAATGAAAAGTTAAAATCCGTTGTCCACACAATATTCTGGTTTAACTTGTAGGATCGCTGATAAACCGCTTCGACATATTAATATTTGTTGCGGTAAATTTTGAACGCTTCTAAAGCCAAGGATAGATTCCGCATGTCATATTTTTTTTATCTGCATCCAGGGATGGTTTTAAGAAAAATGAGACCCTGAGCAAACTTTAAACTATGGGCCCTTTCGTATTAACTTGAAAATTCATATATATATATATATATATATATATATATATATATATATATATATATTCAAATAACATAATTAAAATAAACCAAAATACATAAATCAATAAAGTGCACAAATGAAAGAAGGTTTACATAATTTTTTAAAATAATTTAATCAACAAAAAATATTATTTAAAATTGACTCTTCTTATGTTTTTTGAAACAAAATCATCAATTGTGTCGTCATAAGATATATATTCCAATATGTTTTTTTTATGCAGAGGTCGCCAAATCATTCAGTTTTTCTTAACTCATTGTTGTTCTCAAATAAGATTTCAATAATTTTAACTTGGAAAAACTTTTCTCAACTGATGCCACAGTCACAAGAATAATCAATAAAATTTGATACGCAACCACGATAATAGGAAAAATATTCATTTTCAGACCTGTAATCCTCGAATTTTCAGAATTTATGTGAAATTACAACAAATATTAACATCCTACCTTAAACCAAAATAATGTGAACAAAAACATTAAATCAAAATAAGATTAAACAATATATCAAAATTCGAAAATAAAATAAAATTGAACAAGAGTCTTGTAATTCATACATTTGATCGTTTTTTTGAATACGTTTGTGTATTTTCGTAAATTTTGTACTTCTCTGTTTTCTGAATTTTTAAACTATTGATATTCAATTCACGTAATCGCACGCAACCACAAACTAACAAAAGAGCAAAGTATTATCGAAACTCTCAAAATTTAAAACTCATATCCTTCTTTTATGTAAATGAATTTTGTGTGAGAGCATAATATATAATATTTATATATAAATAAATATATATGTAATAATTTTATTTAAAAAAAAATTTGGGGTTCCACACATGAGTGAGGCGCTGAGCGCGTGCCCTGGCTGCCCGGGGCCAGGGCCCCCCTGTCTGCATCCTGTAGAAGCGGTTGGAAAGAGCCGCGAATGCATTATATATAGACTCGGCGATGGAGAACCGATTCGATAGACATCTCGGTAGAAACCGCATCGAAATCGAGTGTGCACCGCGGTTAAAGCTTCATATTTGCAGCGGGTAATTTCTAAACGCTTCTAAAGCCAAGTATAAATTCCGCACCCCACGTTTTTTTTATCTTCATTATGTAGAATCGTTTCGGAAGCGCATTGAATTCAAGTTTTATATAGCGTTGATTAATAACCGATGCTACAGACGTATCGGCAGAAGCAATGAGAAACCGCATCGAAATCGAATTTCACATTAGAAAAAATTTCTTGGGACTCAATTTCTTCTCGTTCCTCGTCTGGGCATCTTCCTTCCTCTTTCTTCTCCTGCATATTTTTGAGGTAATTTTCAATTTAATTTTCGTGTTTCCAAATAATACGGAATTGATGACATATCTAAATCAGTGTTTTGGATTTGTAATTGATTTCTAAGATTCTGTCATTTCGTTTTTTTATTCTTATTTTGAAGAAAATTCATGAATATATTTTTTGTTTTCAATGCAAATATGAGAATCAAGTTTGTAGGATTAGTATAGTTTATTATAGGTTTCATCTCATAAACTTATCGTTGCTGTATCACTGATTACCAAATTATGTAGGGGAAAAATAACAAATAGAATATTTTTTGAAGAATGAAGATATTTGGACAAGAAAAAATGTTAGTAACAACATATAAATTTACAATGATCTTTATTGACAAGAAAACAAAGTACTAGAGGGAGAAAAAGATATTTTACGGTAAATCTGATATTTATATGTGAATGTTTAGATATACAAATTAATTTTTTTATATTATGTTAATTTTATGAATATTTGATATTATATAGATATTTAAAATTTTAACGATAATTCTACAGGTCTAAAATGCAAAGGGCCTGGATGAGCTGCCCTCGTGGCAGTCTAGAATATCGGGTGAGAGTTCTACATTTTTTGCGTCGTGCATTTTTTGACATGCCTCATGATGTTACAAAAATGTATCCTTGTTGTAAATGCATAATTTCATTTGAAAAATAATCGTGAAACAATATATGAACATCTGATCATTAAGAGTATCTTACCTGATTATCATGTTTGGACTTTTCATGGAGAAAGAAGGATTGTACAGTCTCGTGATAGTGTGATCAGGGGCTGGAGGTTTTAGGTGAGAATTGGGCTGGGATACCGAACCAAAATATCGACTTTTTGGCATACCGTACCGAAATTTTTTCATTATATAGACATTTTTTTTGTTTATCGAATTTTTTTTCGGTACTTATATGATATGAGTATGAATTTTTTCTATACAAAACTTTTGAAATTTCGATATCGTTATCGGAATGAATTTTTTTCATACCAATATTTTTATATGGTATACCGAAAACCCACCCCTAGGTGAGAATGTATTTGGGGTGAATAACAATGAACCAATGAGACAAGAAATATTATTTCAAGAGTTTCAGATAGGTGAAGGATCAACTATGAATAATGACGACTTCATTGATAAATCTGCGAATCATACATCAATGGATCCTAATGTGGAAGATTTCTATCGATTGATAGAATAAGGAAAAAAAAACCTTTATATGATGGATGTAATAAGATTTCAAAATTGGATTTCCTTGTTGAGTTATTTCAGTTGAAAGTGAGTGAAAAATGGAGCGATAAATCCTTTACGATGTTATTGGAATTTCTTCGACGATTACTTCCATCTGAAGCAGAAATACCTAATTCTTTTTATGAAGCAAAGAAACAAAATTTTAAATTAGTACTGCATTATGAAAAAATTCATGATTGCCCAAATGATTGCATGATTTATTGGGGCGAAGATGAGAAGAAACAAAGTTGCAAAGTATGTAATCTTTAGAGATGAAAAACCTTACCGAAACAACTTAAAAAATCTCGTGAAGGAGGAAAAAAACGTTTTCAAGTGAAAAATCCTGCAAAGGTTTTTTGGTATTTTTCATTGAAACCAAGATTACAACGGTTATTCATGTCTTCTAAGACTTCAGAAAGTATGCAATGGAATTTTAAGAAACGAGTTTCGGATGGAAATTTTAGGCATCCAGCTGACTCACCGGCATGGAGAGCATTTGATGAACGCCATTGTGAGTCTGCATCATATCCTAGAAACGTACGTTTGGGACTCGCCACAAATGGATTTAATTTATTCAAAAATCAAAGTACTTCACATAGTACTTGGCCCATTGTTTTGATGCCATACAATTTGCCACCTTGGGAATCCATGAAACCCCATTCAATTATTTTATCCACTTTAATTCCAGGTCCAAAAGCACCTGGAAATGACATTGATGTGTATTTACGCCCCTTATTGACTGAATTGAAAGACTTATGGGAAAATGGTATTGCCACGTATGATGCTTGCAATAACGAAATGTTTCAAATGCGGATTGCAGTACTTTGGACAATTAGTGATTTTCCTGGTTTGGGATGTTTGTCTGGATGAAATACATATGCCAAGAATTCTTGCCCAAGTTGTGCTGATAAGACATATGCATTGTATTTGAAGCGTGACAAAAAATGGTCATTTAGAGGGCATCGCTGTTTTTTGCCTCTAGACTCGCACATTCGAACAATGACAAGTTATGGGAAGCCAGAGCAACACCAGTTAGATCTGATGTCATTGTTTGGATATGATGTTCTACTAATGACCCAAAATAAAAATGTGGTGTTTGGTAAAAGTAGTGCATCTAAACCATCTACACGAGTTCAAACGGGATCAATCGAACAAATGTGGAGAAAACGAAGCATATTCTTCAGTCTGTCATATTGGGAGTTTAATTTGATCATGCATAATTTGGATGCTATGCACATTGAGAAAAATGTTTGTGATAACATCCTTGGGACGCTTTTAAATGATTCAAACCAGAGCATAGATAATGCTGCTGTACGTAGAGATTTGAAAATGTTAGGAATTATGAGACAGTTATGGCCACGGACTCAACCAGATGGTACCGACTTGATAGGCCTGTCGTTGGCCAACAAACTTAAAATTTCTACTCCCTAACAAAACGAGTATAGTAGTGAGCAGGGTTGAATCCACAGGGAACGTGTATTTATTTATTTCAAGTGAATATAACTAAAAGGGGGGTTTTTGGTTTTGAATAAAAATAACAAATTAAAAATAATGTGAGAATTTAATAAATGAGAAGAGAAAATAATTAAATGAGAAATTCAATATTTTACCAAACTCTGATTCAAGGAATTTTCGTATTTCAATTACATCACTGGTCATCGGCTAACAAATAATTTATTCATCAAATTTTTAGCAATTAACCTTAAAATCATAGGGATAACCACTAAGATTTTTGTGTTCTCCTATTTTAATTGACCAAACCCAGCATCCAGTCAAAACTTATGAACAACCAACTGGGCACGATAGCGTTCCATATTGATTAAAAATAGCTTTTCGATTTGTGAAAACAATTAATCCTAAAATCTAACAATCGAGATAACTGCAACTATTAAATCTAGTTTCATTGATTTAGTTAAATTAAATATGCTATGATAGCATAACACACCTAATCTATCGCTACTCAAGTACCAATCATTCATGATAATTACGGATCACTGAACTCATGGTTAAAAAAAATATCGTAAATCAAATTAATTTGTCAGATTAATCGACCTACAAAGTTCATGAAAATAAATCATAAATCAACAAATACTAGAAACAAACAAAAACATCAATTTAAACGCATAACCTCACAGTGATGAATCGAAATACCGAAAAATATCCTTGAATCAGAAATAAAAACTTAGCCAAGCATAGTTGGCTTCATAATTCCCTAAAAATACAAACGATCAAACCTAGAAATTATGAAGAGGAAAAAAAGAAGAAAATTTTCTATGCCTGGCCGTCTCAAGCGTGCAGATGCAGAAACAGAAATCTCTCTTCTAAAAAAAACTAAACTAACGTGTATAAAGCCTAAGAGAAAATAAAAAAAATAATCTAGAAAAAAGACAAGATTATCTACAAGATAATCTTGATAATTTTTTTTGATAAAAACAAATCTCCAACAATATTTATCTAAAAGAAAATCTTCTGTTCAAAATTTTTCCATAAATTAAATACCATATTTAGAATTCCTAAAATATGGTATTTTCTTCTCAAATTCTAAAATCTTCTAGCGCGCTCACGCTTTGCCTCAGGACCTTTCTAGTTTACTCAATTTCTCAAAATTTTCTCTTGGCAACTCTAAATGTGATAGAGTTCAACTTTTTAGCCCAAATTTTTGTCCAAAATCATCAAAATTCCTCCAACTACAAAACACGACAAAAACGCACCAATTAACATATGTAAAAGATAAAAACCCGAGAAATATGATACTAAAAATATAAATATTATGAGTCTATCAAAATCTCCCACACCTAAACCATGCTTGTCCTCAAGCATATAATAGTTCAATCTATCTGTAGTGACCCTTACCTGGATCACCTACAAAATAAAACTTAGGCATGCAATTAACTTAATTAACAGAATATCAGAATAAGCTGCGGAATCAATACAAATACTACAATCCCAAGGCAAGGAATCTGTAAATATCCAATAGTTATACAATCATATCGAAAGCTGTATCAACCCAATAACAACAGAAATAAAACCTAGGCGAAGCTCCAGCTGACCAACCACTGCCTAGCCCCTCTTGGATCCACCCGCCTCATCCAATCGCAAACCTGCCACATGGAATAGGGTGTCCAGAAACACAGAGTACGAGACGTGAGCATAAAATGCTCAGCACGAGAGTATGAGTATACATTCATGCAAAGTGAACTCCCTATAAACTCGAGGTCAAGGATCAGATAACAAAGACAGACCGGGCCTTGGTATGTAGCACGCCGTGCTGTCGCTTCAGGAGGTGGCTCCCATACCAAAATACCAGTGGATATGCCGGACCCAAATCGATGGAAGTCCAACCACTAACAAGATAGGGTAAAACCCTACTAACATACATCTCGAACGAGATAGCTCAACATGCAAATGAATGCAGCATAAATCAATGACATATAAATCATGCAGTCACATAATACATGCATACTCAGTCAGGATATCTCAAACAGTACTTTCGTACCTCAAATACTAGGCAAGACACTATCTGCTCTAAGTCCACGCCTATCGTCTGTACTACACTGCCAAATGATACTACTATTCATTATATTGCTCTAAAAGCCTTAACTAAGCTATTGCATACTCCTAAATATTTTTAGGAAGCAAAAGCTATAACTTCGTCCGTCGTCAGCCCTTTGATGTCGTTGCCTCAAAACTAGACCACAGCTCCACTGCGACGCCTGGATCGCTACGCCACTTTCGGATTCCCAACGGGATGCCTAGAATGCCCTAGATCTAAGCTGGAAGACTGAGGAATCAAGAGAGAAGAGGTGAATGGTGCACTTCAAAATGAATCTCGACCCTCCTATTTATAAACGGAGTTCGGGCCGTCCAAACTGGACTTCGGGCCCTCCGAACACGATCGGGCCGTCCGATCTGGACTTCGGGTCATTCGAACCCAATATTATGTCATTGCTTACGTCAGCAAAATGACGTCATCCATGACGTCTGTCGGCAACACGTTCGGAGCGTCCGAACCCTCTTCGGGCCCTCCAAACCCCGACTTCGGAGGCTCCGAACTCGCCAATGGAGCCTCCGAACCCGACAACCCTCTAACCATTATCGAGCGTTCTGAATCCTTTTCCGAATCTTGTTAATCCATCTGAAACTTCCTTAATCCTGTTTATTGGATTAATTAACTATTACCCACTAAAACTGGGTACGGGTTACTACACTATCATCCCAACTCATCATTCTTCTTTCTTTTCCTCAACCAATCCCAACAAAAATTCATGCATTTAATGCATCAAAACAAGCCAAAAGAAGAAATTCTCACACCAAGATCATAAACAATCAACTCAATCAATTGTATTGAAATTAAAATGCATAAGGTCCAACAACTCCTCACGGGATTCACTCATTGCACTCAACAAAAATGTTTTTGGTGTATATATATATAAAAGAAAACGCTCATGTCAAAACATAGAATATTTTTAACCATAAGCTTGCAAATATATCACACCTTCCCACCAAATGAATGAATTGAAATGCATGATCAAAGGGCATAAAGATGGTTGTAACGGGGCTAGGGGTAAGGTATGATAAAAGGATAAAATGGCTAATAGAATTGAAATAATCATATAAAATCTTCAACAAACACCAATCCACCCAATTATTCATCCGCAGTCCATTTAAATCTTAACATCCAATAAAATTATTCATCGCTCTTCATTTTTTTCTTTCATTATCTTCTCTTTTTCTTTTGATTTTTTTTCCTTTCTCGTATTTTCTCTTTCTTTTTTTTTTTCATTTTTTTCTCGGAAATTTGAAATGTAGAAAAGAGAATTATAAGACTCGGAGCATGAGTAGCTAAATATCCAAAAATTTTCACAGTTTTTGCTTCAAATAGTGCCCTATGAGAAAAGTTTACATGATTTTTCAATTCAAGGTTAAAAAATTGGATAATCAATAAATAAAGGATTTTCATGGTTTGTAATGTGGGTGTTTTTTTTTATAGAAAATGATCATGCTCAAAATTGGCTCACTAAAGGCATATGCATCAAGGTAGGCTCAAAGCAGGGGCATATGAAAAACAATAATCATGAACTAAATACCTATTGGAAAGAAACTCACAAAATTGAATTAAAAGAATGAAAAACAGTAATAATTAACCACCGATAATAATGACAAACAATTTAAAATCTCCCACACCTAAATATGGCATTGTCCTCAATGACATAAATAAATGCTCAAATAAAACAAGAAAAAACGTAAGGATAGTTAGAGGACTCCCCTGACAGTTTTGAGCATCGACGAAAGTGCCATCTACTGTTGAGGTGAGGGAAACGGCGGATCAAAACCCATGTGTCGATAAAATACCAGTTGATTTTTCTCCATTCTTGTCAATTGCTGCCGGAGATCAGAAATTTCCTTGATGAAGCGCCTGGTAGAAGGTCGAGAACCGGATGGTGGTGTAGAATTCGGTGATGGTGGACGAATGTCCAGTGCCTCAGGGGAGATATCGGGATCAAAATTGGTCTGGCTGGACTTCGCTGTAGCAGGACTTGGTGGACAAAACGAGAAAACTCCCTGTACTTGTTTTATGAGTCTCATACTCTCTAAACAACGCAAATCCAAAGGATACATAGGACAAGCCACATGCATATTATTATCATTTAAATCAAGAAATTTGGCATTGCCAGCTAGTGCAGTAATCAAGAAACCAACACTCTATGCTTAATGTCTAAAGTCTCTAAAGTAGGGTGATCAACATACTTATAGGAAATTATCTGTTTTTGACATATTGATTTGTACCTATCCTTTTTCGCTTTCTTAGTAAAAACTAAATTACCATTCAGATCAGATTCAGAAGGCGGTAGTACGCTCATTCCCTTCCCCATTCTAGCCCGTTTATACACAGGAGATGAACTAGGTTCATCGCCTCTCTTTTGTGTAGCACTAGACTCTCGACCATGGTACCAAAAATATATTTTCAACAAACATCTCGCAACAATTAATACCAATATCACAATAACACAGAAACTCTCAAGAAGTGATCAAACAAAGGTGGAGGGATATCACCGATTTGTATTTGGCGGCAGACGTAGGCGGCTGGCGGAGTGAAAAGGGACAACAACTCGATGGTTTTCTGGAGATGAAAGAGAGCAGAGACGCTGTGGTTGAGGTGATGTGCTGGTGATTGTTCGGCGCGAGGAACGAACAAAGAAAACGACAGCGACGTTCGTGCTATACAAGAGGAGGGAGAGAATCAGGCAGCGTGTTGATTACGGCGGCGTCCTAGAGTGGGCTGTGATGGTGCAGGCCACGATTGGTGATGGAAAAAAAACGAAGGGCGATGAGGCAGGCAGCGGCAGTGTTGACTGGTGAACAAGAACAGACGGTGGCGCTGAGAACTGGCGAAGCGGATGGATGGGAGAAGAAACAACGTTGTCGCTTGCTTGGAGACAAAGGAGAAGATTCGACCCTTACAAAAGAAAAATATTTACACGATAAACCCTTATTTTAATTATTATTATTATTGTTATTATAATTATAAATTAAACAAAACTTAATCAAATTCGATTTTTTTTCAAAACAGAAAATGAATTTCAATATGGTGTGCCCACGCCTTGTAAAAAATCATTTTCTAATTTTTTTTTCGAAAAAACAATAACGATAAGAAATAAAATAATAATACTAAAAAAATAAATAAATTGGGTTGCCTCCCAAAAGCACCTATTTTTATTATCGTTGGCTCGACTTCATGTTGCCTTTTTGCTCATGGTGGTTCATAAATTGTTACTTTGTTCACTTTCATCCATTTGAGAATTTTCATAGCAAATTTCAGTTTATGCTTGTTCTGCTTGAATTTCTTGGAAATCCCCATTTCTTGATAACTTTCTTCATTTTCCATGAGTATTTGATTAGGTCGATCTGGAGGAAATTTTTGCTCAATTTTAGATGTCTGCAAATCATAGAGGAATTTTCAGCAGGTCTTGCAACAATCTCCTCTAAATTATTCTCATCCAAAAATTTCATATTTTCTTGTGACAAATGATCAGTGATATCAAGAGCATTAATAGTACTTCCACAATTAGGATATTTCATGGTATCATAAATATTAAACTTAACAATCTCACCATCAAATTCCATAGTAAGAGTACCATTATTAACATCTATGATAGATCTTGAAGTTTTTAGAAATGACATTCCTAGCAAAATTTGACTATTTAGATCATTGTTTTTCATGTCAATCACATAAAAATCAGCAAGAAAAATCAAATTATCAACTTTCACAAGAACATCTTCAACTAAACCCTTGGGATAAATAGTGGACCTATCAGCCATTTGAATCACAATTGCAGTTTTATTCAGAGGTCCGAGTTTCAAATAATTATAAACAGAAGAAGGCATGACATTGATAGAAGCACCCAAATCCAACACAGCTTTTTCAAGTTTACTATCGCCAACTATACATGGATCACTGCATTTGATAGGAATATTTCTTTGCAGAACAGCTGACACATTTTCTCCTACCTTTACCCTTTGACACTCCTTCAAATTCTGTCTTATTTTCTTATTACACGATTCTTTTAAAATTTTTGCATAACGAGGTACTGGTTTAATATCATCTAATATAGGAATATTTACCCCGCATCTACGAAAATTTTCATTCCACTCCTTAATAATTTCACAATTCCTATTCAATGCAAGGGGGAATGGGGGAACATGTTTATACACAAAGAGAGGCGAAACTTACCTTTCAGTGCATCATCTTGATTAGTTACTTTTTCTTCCACTTTTATCTCATTGTCTTTGTTTTTATTGGCTGTTGATGGTACCACATTATCTTGATCCTCAAATTCTTTACCATTTTTCAATGTAATTGAACTAACATTCTCCCTTGGATTCACCACAGTATGAGAATATAGACCACTTGATTTTTGTGCTTCCAACTTATTGATTGCAATTGCCAACTGTCCCACTCGAGTGTTCAAATTTTGAATGCTGGCCTTTGATTCATGTTGAAATTGAAAAGTATTAGTGGCAAGGGCCTTAACAATTTCATCTAGAGACATACCTGAGTCAGAGGATTGTGCAGGTGTTGGTTGTTTGTTGTAATTTTGTTGCGAAAATCCTTGTTGGCCTCTTTGGTTCTTGTAGCTGAAATTCAGGTGATCTCTCTATCTTGGATTGTAGGTATTGGAATATGGATCATATCGACGCTGTGGTTGTCCAAGAAAGCCACCAATTGCATTGGCTTGCTGCGTTGGATCTTCTTGTAGTGTTGGACACATATCCGTCATATGTCCAAGACCCGAGCCTATACCACAAGCTTTGACATGTTTTACATGTCCTGCAACCAACATTTTCAAAAGAGAATTCAATGAATCTAACTTTTGATCAATAGGACTAGAAATTACCTCATTAACTTGTTGTGGAGCGTTGTCTTCCCTAGTTCCGAACTGTTGTGCATTGGTAGCCATGTTGGCGATAAGATCTCTTGCTTATTGAGGTGTTTTGTTCACCAGTGCTCCTCCACTTGTAACATCAATCATGTTCCTATCAAAAACTGAGAGTCCCTCATAAAAATACTGAACTAAAATTTGTTCAGAAATTTGGTATTGCGGACAGCTCGCAAACAGTTTCTTGAATCTCTTCCAGTATTCATACAAAGTTTCTCCATGTAACTGTCGGATCCCACAAATATCCTTCCTAATGTTTGCTGCCCTCGAAGTTGGGAAAAGTTTTTCCAAAAATTGCTGCTTCATGTCATTCCAAGTTGTTATAGTTCCAGAGGGCAAATAATAGAGTCAATCCTTAGCCTTGTCAGCCAGAGAGAATGGAAAAGCTCGCAGTGAAATTTGTTCCTTTGTAATCCCTTGAGGTTTCATAGCTGTGCAAACAATGTGGAATTCCTTCAAATGCTTATACGAGTCTTCACCTGCAAGACCACGAAAAATTGGTAACAAGTGAATCAAATCAGATTTTAATTCAAAATTGGCTTCAGTAGTAGGGAATTGAATGCATAATGGTTGTTGAGTAACATTAAGATTAGCCAACTCCCTGAGGGTTCTCTGTGCTGGTTTTGTCATTGTTTCTTCTTGCTCACTTTCTTCAGTTTCAAACTCGGGGTCAGATACCCTTTCAGATTCGCTTGAGTTCAATTCCACGTTCAAAGCAGGAGATGAAATTGATGCTTGGTTACGTCGTAGTCGCGCCTTTTTTCTCAACCTCCTAGCTGTCTTCTCGATTTCTGGAATATATTCCAGTTCACTTGTAAGAGAAGAATGAGGCATAAAAAAGGAATAAAAATAAATAATAACAAAACTCAAAAGAAATAATTATTAACACCGTTCCCAGGCAACGATGCCAAAATTTGATAGGCCCGTCGTTAGCCAACAAACTTAAAATTCCTATTCCCTAACAAAACGAGTATAGTAGTGAGCAGGGTCGAATCCACAGGAAAAATGTATTTATTTCTTTCAAGTGAATGTAACTAAAAGGGGGGTTTTTGGTTTTGAATAAAAATAACAAATTAAAATTAATGTGAGAATTTAATAAATGAGAAGAGCAAATAATTAAATGAGAAATTCAATATTTTACCAAACTCTGATTCAAGGAATTTTCGTATTTCAATTACATCACTGGTCATCGGCTAACAAATAATTTATTCATCAAATTTTTAGCAATTAACCTTAAAATCATAGGGATAACCACTAATATTTTTGTGTTCTCCTATTTTAATTGACCAAACCCAGCATCCAGTCAAAACTTATGAATAACCAACTGGGCTCGATAGCGTTCCATATTGATTAAAAATAACTTTTCGATTTGTGAAAATAATTAATCCTAAAATCTAACAATCGAGATAACTGCAACTATTAAATCTAGTTTCATTGATTTAGTTTAATTAAATATGCTATGATAGCATAACACACCTAATCTATCGCTACTCAAGTACCAATCATTCATGACAATTACCGATCACTGAACTCATGGTTAACAATAAAAAATCGTAAATCAAATTAATTTGTCAGATTAATCGACCTACAAAGATCATGAAAATAAATCATAAATCAACAAATACTAGAAACAAACAAAAACATCAATTTAAACGCATAACCTCACAGTGATGAATCGAAATACCGGAAAATATCCTTGAATCAGAAATAAAAACTTAGCCAAGCATAGTTGGCTTCATAATTCCCTAAAAATACAAACGATCAAACCTAGAAATTATGAAGAGGAAAAAAAAAAGAAAATTTTCTATGTCTGGCCGTCTCAAGCGTGCAATGCAGAAATAGAAATCTCTGTTCTAAAAAAACTAAACTAACGTGTATAAAGCCTAAGAGAAAATAAAAAAAAATAATCTAGGAAAAAGATAAGATTATCTACAAGATAATCTTAATAATTTTTTTTGATAAAAACAAATCTCCAATAATATTTATCTAAAAGAAAATCTTCTCTTCAAAATTCTTCCATAAATTACCATAATTAGAATTCCTCAAATATGGTATTTTCTTCTCAAATTCTGAAATCTTCTATTCCCACCAGACAGTAACATCGTAGTTACACAGCGCGCTCACGCCTTGTCTCAGGACCTCTTCTAGTTTACTCAATTTCTCAAAATTTCCTCTTGGAAACTCCAAATGTGATAGAGTTCAACTTTTTAGCCCAAATTTTTGTCCAAGATCATCAAAATTCCTCCAACTACAAAACACGAAAAAAATGCACCAATTAACATATGCTTAATTTCAATTAAGCGACTGCTTTTTAGAACGAAAGATTTCATTTTTTTAAAAAATGAAAACATTTTTATAAATATGTATATTTATAGTTTAGAACTTGTGTAGTGGCCCATATCCAGAATTAATGATAATGAGTAATTATCGTGTGATCATGTTAGATTTAGTAAAACGTGATTAAAGAGACTTCTAAATGGATTAACGGAGCCCGGAAATACACCTAAAATGATCAGAAATGGTCCGGAGGGTCAGACAGATCGGAAGCTCCGAAGTTAGGATCAGATGCTCCGAAGGTGATCGGAAGCTCCGATCGAATTACGTCATCCATGACGTGTGGTTGATCGGAAGCTCCGAATAGGATCGGAAGCTTCGATCACCCCTATCCAAAGTCAACCAGTGAGATTTTGACACGTGGCAGATGAGGATGTTCGGAAGCTCCGATGGCAGGATCGGACGTTCCGATCAAGGATCGGAAGTTTCGATCGATGCCTATAAATATAAGGTCCGAGACATTCATTTCTTGCCAATTCCGAGTTCCTCTCCTTCGCCTGCAAGGCTCTATTTAGGGCTTTGGGTACTCTTATTTTAGAGTTGGAGTAGGGAACATATTTTAGTATAGTCAGACAGTGTCTGACACAGTAGCGGAGCAGTGCTTGAAGCTGTGGAGTTGCAGCAGGGGTGTACCCCTAGTTGCGGGATAGTCGCCATCAGTGGGCTGACGACGGACGCAGACTTGATGATAGGCTTGGAACCTAGAGCGAGACTACTAGGACTGCCTTAGAAAGGTACGTAAGTACTGACTGAGATTGCCAGCGGATATGCATGCTTATATGTTGCATTTATGTGTTTGCATGTTATTATTGTTATGCGGCATGTGCATATCATCTTGTGCCTGTACATCTGTATATCTTTCGAGATGAGCCAGTTAGGGTTGCTCAGCCCTGTTAGGACATTTGATATCGAGTACCCTTAGGTACTGATACCTAAAGGACTCCGTGGTCCGCGTCCGTGATTCGGGAATGAGTGGTCGCGCACAGTGGTTAGCTACCCCGATGTGACGAGCTTATATTCCAGGCGCCAGTCTGAGCAGTTCGTATACAGTTATCCCAGATATGGATACCCTGTCATTTGCATGCATCATATTTGTATGTTTATCCATGCTTTCGTATTGATCTTAGAGCTCACGTCCAGTATTTTCTGTGTATCTGGATACCCTATTTGACGGGGCAGGTGTAGGTGCAGGATTGAGTACCAGGAGCCTGGAGTAGCCAGTGACCTTGAAGACAGCAGGATTAGCTGTAGGTTTTATTTAAATTCGATTGGGTTGTATAATCGAGTTTGTTTAGCCGGTTGTATTCCACCGATTTATTTGTATTTAAGTCTTCCGCAGCGATTTTATTTAATGCATGCTTAATTATGCTCTTAACTCTGATTAGGTAGTGGATCCAGGTCGGGTCGCTACATTTATGGTATTAGAGCTGCATGCAAGGGACTTAGGAAATTGATAATAAGACTTCTTGATTATCCTTGTAGGATTTATTGAGGCCTAGCGAAAGAAGATTTGGTTCTTCATTGCCGAGGTTTGCGGCATAAGTTTTTACAATAAGGAATGCAACAGTGATGAGAACACCAGTAGTAGCATATCGATAGATAAACTGACTGTTGTGGACGGTTTATCATTCGATGCATTGGGATGTTGATCGAAGAACATATGGATTTCAGCAAAGGAAGACTGGAAGAGAAGATTGGGTATATCGCGTCAGATATCTGTGAGGACTTTTTGGAACGAATGGTGTATAATAACCCAAGTGGTTTCAGTACAAAGAGATTCTGCACTCGTAGCTGGAGAGATTGTCAGATAGAACTTCACAGGAGATACCTTGAGTGCCTAAGGCATGACAGGTTTCGAGCGTAAGGTCTGTAAACTCGTGCAGAACATGGTTTTGCCGGTATGCTTGTATCGATGCTTTTGGTAGGCATACGGAAAACTTCATGTTCAAAAGCATGATTTGATTACAAGAAGAACGCTGATGGTAGATCGTGAGCAGAAGAAGTCGACTGACATGCACTGACGCAGAGCATAGCTGGTTAGCTAACACGTGCTATTTCTCTGGAGTTCTTCGCAGGAGGACATGTAGAGAGACTTGGACGGAAGTATGCTTGTATCGATGCGTGTGTCGATTGGAAGCTTCATGCTCAAGGAGCGAAGACAAGTTCGATGATTTTAAATACTGTATTGAAGTAATTGTAAACAGTATTTCAGTTGTAATATATCATCAGAATCCGGTTGTATCATTTCAAGTTATTGGTTGTACATTTCGTTGTATTTTGAATACTGTATATTACATGGGATTGTAATAAAAAAAAATTTGTACAAACTTGAAGTAATGATACATGTTTTATTGATTTGTTTGCTCAGCAATTCGTGATTGATTGCAAGTAATTTTATAAAGTTTGGCTTGGAATTAGTTGACTAATCAACTAGGATAGCTCATGGATTTTGAGTAAGCCAGCGGTAACGGATTGACAAAGGGTTAGTCTAGGTGTTTTCCTAGGATTGACCTAATTAGTCGTTCGACTAGGTTAGTGCCAGTGATGAGGTGATTCATCTGGGGGCATGAAAATTTTGATCTTGTTTGAAATTTTGAGTTTCGTTCTAGGTTGTTTCCGTAGAACAGTAGCTTGATTGACCTTCATAGGTTGGGAATTCGTGATGATGGGATTTCATCAGGAACCAGTTTAGTACATGCCGAGAGTTGTGGACTATGACCATGACTAGACATGATGGAGCGCGACCCTATGCCAGTGTTACTCTGGGAGTCTTTCGTACTTCGGAGAATACCTGGAAGCCTTCGTGCTTCAGGATTGGCGGTGGGAGGGCTACCTAGTCTAGAGTTTTGGTAACAGTCACGACGGGGTATGACTTTGGATTAGATGACTGGTTATGTATCAGTGGTTTAGATATCGTCTGACTGTCGTCAGAGATATTGGTTTGTAGTTTTGTCATAAGGACCAGTCTTGGAGGGATTTCCTTGACAAGTGCGTACTCTGAGCAGATAGTTTTAGCCTATTGGATACTGATAGACTAGTGGATCTAGTCGGTGTTTGGATGCTCTTGTGATAGGGGCTATCCAGGAGATGGTTTGTGAACTTCCTATAACAATTGACTCGGGGATGAGTATTTTTCAGCAATGATGGTTTCCTTCAGTGATAGATTATATCCGATGCTAAGGATTGTACATGACTATTTGAGGCGTGAGGATAGCGTGATTTATGCCAGTGTACACTTGGTGGTGATTTCAGGTGGGACACCGCGGCAAGTAACCTCAGTTTCGATTTGTTGCAGTCTTAGCAAGAGATATAGTGATCAGGAGCATGTTCAGCGATAGGTGAAATCTTTTGGACTTGTATTGCGGCTTGGGTTGAACGAGTCCTTATGATAATCTTGAATGAATATAGACAGTGGATAGTATGTCTAGATTGGTGCAGGTTTAGCACTAGTGACTACTTGTAACTGTTGTCTGACTTTGTCAAAGATGAGTGATTGAATCAGCGGTGATTCTTTTGATTCCAAGTAGTTGGGATCTGCGGACGTGTGGCAATGAGATCATCGATATTGATCGGCCATGAGAGTTTCATCGATCAATGATTGTTTGATTAGAATTGGTACCGTCAGGCATGGCGAGAGCTACAGTATATCGATTTGATTGATAAGATTATTCCAATCGGTACTGATTGAGATATAGTGAATCAAGAAGTACTGGGAATAGTACTTAAGTATGGTATGCTTTGATATAGCGATTCGAGTGCATTTAGGAAATTCTTTAGTCACTAAGGAATCTCCAGGGATGCTAGAATCGGGGATTTTGGATTCTACAGATCACGAGAATAGTCATAGGTTGGCTCTTGTGATAATTTTCTAGTTAATAACATTACTGAGATTACCATTGACGGATTTTGATCTGAACATTGCTTGGTTTTAGCAATGATTTATCCAGTTTGCTGAAATAGAATTCAGTAATTGTCCCAGGATTTTCAGTGGACAAAATTTTGGGGACTGTTAGTCAGAATGTTTAGCTTGAGGGCTTCCAGCAGATTTCTCAAGATTTGTTGTTGAGAGGCGATTCGACAAGTGCTCATGGATTTCAATGAACATTAGCAGGTTAGCATTAGTTGTTTCATGGGATGAGACAGCAGCTGAGACTTGTGTTTCTGAGTCTTGCAGGATTGTTGTCACTGATATCCTGGTGCGTTTTGATATGTTGTGTCATTGAAAGGATTAGATAACGTAATTTCCACTAGTATCGATAGATTCTGTGCGGGATCAAGGTGAATTAGTTTGGTTATCCCCGCTAGTGAGCCAAGGATTTGGTTATCTGAAATAGGATTAACCGGAATCGTTTTCGTCGATACTATCTCTAGTTCCGAGATAGAAGTAAGCATTCTATATAGGCTACTAATGCTGAGTGTGGTGTTGGTCCATCTGAGGGTTTCAGCAGGATGGTAGTGAATTTCGAGGCGACGACCTCGAAGGATGCATTTAGACAAGAAATTGTGTATAAGGATTTTGTCACAATTGGGGTTAAAAATCTCTGTTTGCTAGTTGTTGTTCTTTGGGAACATTCGTTGGCCAATGGCAGGGTGAGTACTGAAAGTACGTACTATGATGCCAGGAATTGTCAGGATTTTGTTGTTATCTATGGAAGGATGACTAATACGATTGAGTAGATGCTATCTACGATAGCGGGATTCGGATCAAGGTTTATCGCAATTAGTCTGAGGATTTCAGATGGTTAAAGTGGTGGCAGTGATGCGATTGCTTTGCGAACTGGTGGCCGGTAGCTGCCATTTCTATTCACATAAGGTACTGTTTTGGGAAGAAATATTTTATCCTTAGTGATAAAAAGTAACTCACATGAGTTCTTGGAAGAAGGATATCTAGGATTTGACCGAAAGTCAAATCTAGATCAATTTGTTTAGAACTTTGCGATAACGTCAAGGGATGCGATGTTACCGTTAGACCAGTGAAATACAATGTGTTGTATCTGGTTTTATCGTGGGCACCGATGGAGTTCGTGCATGTCTTGAGAATAGCTGATGGCTAGTTACGATCTTAGCAGGAGTGTCATGCTAAGATTTGTAGGCAGTGTGGCTGATACAGTCGGCAATTTGGACCGAAGGTGCCGTGTTGTTACGGTTATCGATGAATAACTGACGATAGTCAGTAGTGTTACTCGATTCTCACAGGATTGCTGATAAGAAGGCAGTGATTTCCAGAGTGATCGTTAAAAGCGTGCGAGTTTGAAATCAATGCGAATAATAAATCGAGTTTATGTTCTGATGTGGTTCAGTGAATGAACAGACCTTGCAGGTTTAGCGAGGTTTGGTATTGTCGAAGGTTATTTGACCAGATGTTTTGAACCGGAACTACTAATGAATTGGACGAATGGTTTATACTATAGTCCCGAGGTTTACCTTAGATTTCGAGGACGAAATCCTTTTAAGGTGGTGGGAATGTAGTGGCCCATATCCAGAATTAATGATAATGAGTAATTATCGTGTGATCATGTTAGATTTAGTAAAATGTAATTAAGGAGACTTCTAAATTGATTAACGGAGCCCGAAAATAGACCCAAAATGATCAGAAATGGTCCGGAGGGTCAGACAAATCGGAAGCTCCGAAGGTGATCGGAAGCTCCGATTTACGATCGGAAGCTCCGATCGAATTACGTCATCCATGACGTGTGGTTGATCGGAAGCTCCGAACAGGATCGGAAGCTCCGATCACCCCTATCCGAAGTCAACCAGTGAGATTTTGACACGTGAAAGATGAGGATGTTCGGAAGCTCCGATGGCAGGATCGGAGGTTCCGATCGAGGATCGGAGGTTCCGATCGATGCCTATAAATATAAGGTCCGAGGTATTCATTTCTTGCCGATTCCGAGTTCCTCTCCTTCGCCTGCAAGGCTCTATTTAGGGCTTTGGGTACTCTTATTTTAAAGTTGGAGTAGGAAACATATTTTAGTATAGTCAGACAGTGTCTGACACAGTAGCGGAGCAGTGCTCGTGTAGCGGAGCAGTGCTTGAAGCTGTGGAGCTGCAGCAGGGGTGTACCCCTAGTTGCGGGATAGTCTCCATCAGTGGACTGACGACGGACGCAGACTTGATGATAGGCTTGGAACCTAGAGTGGGACTAATAGGACTGCCTTAGAAAGGTACGTAAGTACTGACTGAGATTGCCAGCGGATATGCATGCTTATATGTTGCATTTATGTGTTTGCATGTTATTATTGTTATGCGGCATGTGCATATCATCTTGTGCCTGTACATCTGTATATCTTTCGAGATGAGCCAGTTAGGGTTGCTCAGCCCTGTTAGGACGTTTGATATCGAGTACCCTTAGGTACTGATACATGAAGGACTCCGTGGTCCGCGTCCGTGATTTGGGAATGAGTGGTCGCGCACAGTGGTTAGCTACCCCGATGTGACGAGCTTATATTCCAGGCGCCAGTCTGAGCAGTTCGTATACAGTTATCCCAGATATGGATACCCTGTCATTTGCATGCATCATATTTGTATGTTTATCCGTGCTTTCGTATTGAGCTTAGAGCTCACGTCCAGTATTTTTTGTGTATCTGGATACCCTAATCGACGGGGCAGGTGTAGGTGCAGGATTGATCACCAGGAGCCTGGAGTAGCCAGTGACCTTGAAGACAGCAAGATTAGCTGTAGGTTTTATTTAAATTCGATTCGATTGGGTTGTATAATCGAGTTTGTTTAGCCGGTTGTATTCCATCGATTTATTTGTATTTAAGTCTTCCGCAGCGATTTTATTTAATGCATGCTTAATTATGCTCTTAACTCTGATTAGGTAGTGGATCCGGGTCGGGTCGCTACAACTTGAATTATCTATTAAATCATATATTTATGGTTAATCTAAAATTTTATTTAATGTTTGTCTTAAAATAATTAAAATTATAGTAAAAATTGAAAACATTTTTTCACGCTTAAGCTCATTCTAAGCTCGCTTAATATTGAAAAGCTTGAAGCTTGACCTCCATGCTTCGACGCGCTTCACGCTTTTTAGAACCTTAAATTAATATGGTCTGACTCCGGGAGCTACTGTTATGACGGATACTGATGCCACGGTGGTCTAGACGAGTGTGTGAGCTACCCCGCGGTCATATTCTCAGATGGTGCTACATATTCATTGACGTTTATTCTGAGCAGGACTTAGTGGTTTGACCAGTCACACGTCATATCATGATGTATGCATCATATTATCAGTTTGTACATTTATACTTATCGTACTGGACGTTTGTCGCTCACGTCCTTGGTGTTATCTTGGACACTCTATTCCACGGGACATGTATCAAGTTGGACGGAGCGGGAGAATCGAGGCAGGGTTAGGTGCTGGGACCAGGAGATGCTAGGAGTTTTTATTTTTCTAAAGTTGGATTTGGTATTTTTATATGGTTGTATACTACATTTGATTTTTCAGTACCGGTTGTATTTCGTTGGTTTATATTGTAACTAAGTTTTTAAGTTTCCTCAATATAGTACTCTGTTTGTTAATTATTTGGTACTGAGCTAATTGCATGCTTAAGACGACAAGTTAATAGATAATTCGGACAGGATCACTATAGTGTTTTTGTAAAGTACTATATATTGATAACTATTTATTTCTTATTAAGTTAAATAAGCCCTCAATAAAAGATCAAATAAACTTTACTTACAAATTTAATTACAATAATTAAAGTAAAATAAATATATACAAGAAAATTGAAGACTTTACCAAATTTACTGTAACATCTCAATTCGTTTGAATAATAATTTTTTAAAAGAAATGTATATATAAAAAAATCTTTGAAGTTTGGTCTTGTTAAAGGTAATTTGTATTTTCAATCCTGTAATTTGCATGTTGTTTTCATTTTGGTCCTGTACGTTTCGATGAATTTTCATTTCTAATCATGTAACTTATATATTGTTTTTATTTTTGTTCTTTAACTTAAAGCTATTTTCATTTAATTTTGATTTTTTATCGATCATATAAGGACCAAAATGAAAGAAAATACAAGTTAAAGAATCAAAATGAAAACAACACACAAGTTACAGGACTAAAAATACAAATTCATCGTAATAAGACCAAAAATAAAAACAAATGAAAAATTACAAGATTGAAAATACAATTTCATTATCAACAACAAGACCAAAAGGGGGAAAAATGTAAATAACACGTTTAAAATTGCTGTTATCCCTATTTTTAAAAAACTAACGACCTGATTATTTTAATACAATCTAAAAATAATTGACACAAGAAATCCAGGAGAGTATCTTAATAGTCAATTTTGTGAAACGATTTTTTGACCCGACTTATTCAAAAGTATTACTTGACGTTATAAATATGGATCTGGTAGACCCATCTTACATAAATATAGATCCGTGGGTTCGTTTCATAATAGACATACTCTTCATTTTAAGGTTGCGTTTACACTTGTCTTGATAAATAAAGGATTACATAATTAATACCAACTAATCCTATGTTTACTTGCAAAATTGAAAATGGGTATAAATCTTTCGGCCTATTAATGATAGGATTCACAGATGATTTTTAGTCCTAAATTTTTCATGGGATTATAAATTTCTACAAGGTAAGAGAGTGAAATTTTTTAATCCATCCAACTAAAGATATTATTATTTATCCATAAACACTCTATATCCTATCAAATTATCTTAATAATCATATTTTAATCTATCATTTCTCAATCTCATCATTTAAAGTAAACGCAGCCTAATAGTATCAATCGGTATTCTTATATTTTTGACATAAAAATAATACTTTCTTCATGGATTGGGTCAAATAAGACATTTTTCTAATAAAATTTATCCGTGAAATCGGGAGAGTATACTCAACTAAAGTGGGAGTTAATGAGCGTTATAACGAGGTTATTTATAATTAAATCCAAATTTTATAATTCCATTTATATATGTTCGATCCTATATATTAGTATTTGTATGTTTGGATTAAATATCGAGATATATACACGTTTCCATATATGGAACTATATAAAAGGATGAACATTAATTCACATTAATCAAACGCATGGTTTATTAACAGATCTAGGTATTTAAAATGGTTAATTGAATATTCGCCATCGATTGGATAAGTTATATATGATTTATTTGGGTAATTAATTAAATAAAATCACTAGAAGGTATATTTTAAAGCATGATAAATTCAAATCGATCGGCTACGGACACTTGTCGTATTTTTAGTGGATCATGGATTGCAACGTCGTACTTAGGAAAAGCTTCGAAGTTATTCTTGTCATACGTTATCATTAGACTAGAACATATGGTTAACTATCCTAGCTCTTTCTAAATGTTCAATCTCATGTGATGTAATTCTATTTGACATGCGTAAATATATAGAAGGATTCCAAGCCCAAAATATTCACGTAATGTGGTGAAACGTACCCAAATAATAATTTTAAAAATTAAAATATGATAAGAGTAATATTTTATAACGTTCCTTAGTTTATGAAATATCATGAATACTATATATATATAACCTGATCATTATGACGACCAAATGTCAAATGTACCGTCATATATAATTATTTCCTAAATAAGTGCGCATATATAATTAAATGTATTAGACATGTACGTACGACATATATCTCATAATATTATCCTTAAAATAGTACTTCAAACATGTATCGAAATATTAATATCTCAATATGAATTAATGTGATAAAACATGAGTCATTAGATCAATTGCATGTTAGAGTAATACACTACACATAGGGAATCGTAGGTTGAACTCAACCATGATAATATCCACCAATAAACTAAACTTTGTATGTTAAATTTTCCCTTTAATGATGAAGTAATTGCGAGTTTGACAATTATAATTGTATGCAAAAATTGATACATGCAATCAATTTTATGTCTGGCAAAGTAGTACCGCATCAGCATCCTATATGAAATTTTGAGAAAAGGCCAAAGCCTCCATGCATAAAATCAACGGGCATTTATAACCTAGTGTTTTTAAAGCAAAGACACAAAACTCATTACAAATAGGGTTAATTATATTAATGTGCTTGATTTTTTAAGAACACTGGGTGTAAAAAAATCATTAATTTTTATGTATGTTTGTTTGTTTGGATTTTCATAAGAACTTTATAAAAAATAAAAAAAAAATACCATTTGTCCAAAAACGATATCTTCCAGTAGTAACAATCACAATGTCATGGCCGCATGGGGTTTCTGTTAAGATTTGATATTAATAATGTTAATAGTTGATTTATTCTCTATATTTCAAGCATGTGATAAACATGGGAAAATTAGATTACTTTCTTTAAAAGAAAATCGATCGTATCCGTTGCTAGTTGCCCCATCTTCTGTTAAGAATGATAAAATTATATTGGATGGGCACACGATGGGTGGGCAGCATATCAAAACCGTATATATATTCAAAACAAGAGTGTCTAACCATTTAAAAAAATCTAAACACAGTACTTAATTTCAGTTAATTAGAGAAAAATAAATTAATTACCATCTATTTGCAGATAACCGCACATGTGTCGATCTAATCGAAAAAATAAAATTTGTATCCGAAAAATTATTATAAATATGCCCAACGATTATTAATATTTTTTTCACGTTGACAAACATAGATCTTTAAAAAATTACAGGAGCCACATATAGGTCTATAAATTGGATAAAAACCAATATCTTTTAATATTTTCTAAATAAAACATAGACATATTTAGCAAGCAAAAGCATGCGTCTCATATTAATTTCAACATGCTTTCATATTATATATATATATATATATATATATATATAATATGTATAATATGGAAGCATGGAGCAAAAGTCAGCAACTACTTTGCTAGCCTTTTCTTCTAAATCTTTTTCCCATCTCATTTCCATACCAAAAGAGTCGTAGAGAACAGTAATAGTAATAAATATATCATACATATAATTCTTAATTTTTATAATAACATCATTTTATTACTCTGGATGGTGCATTTATTAGGAGAACACAAAATATTTTAACACCTAAAAAAACTTAGTACTTATGTCTGCAGTGTGTGTGTGTGTGTGTGTGTATATGCTATTTTTGAGTTAATTTATTAGTAGTTATATGTAGATCAATTGGATTAATATTTTCTTCTAGTTCTCAATCGGGAGATTTGACAATAGCACTATATACTATAAGATATCGCTTGACGCATTGATGAAATGATAAGAATTCATGAACTAAGGATTAGAAATCAAAATATTTAGATAAGAATCATAAGATAATGATGCACGATATTATTCATTCGTAGAACTAATTGAGTCAAGCTTTGGAAAAAACAAAGATGAATACCACGTACAAAGGGGTGGTTTATATAGAGTCATAGTATATATAATTTTGGATTTTCCTAAAAGTCCCTCCATATATATTATCAAATTAACTAAACCGTGATAGTATTTTTTTATATTTTATTTTTTCTCATTACATTTCAATCTAAAAATAATAATAAGTTTTATTTTATTTTTAAAAAAAAATTGTATTCTTTATTTTTATTTAATTTGTTTTTTTACTGAAAACATGATTCTGTGTGTGCCACAATCCACTAGTTACATAATATTTATATGCTCTTGTGATACTTGTGGAAAAATTTTTTGAATGGATAAATATTAATCCTGCTCAAAATTTTCAGCAATGTTAAATTATAAGTAATTAGGTGACTTATAAAAAGATTTATAGAAATTTTGAGATGCATAAATATAAAGAGTTATTGGAATTTTGAGATGCATAATCTCGCCATAATATTTTTTATATGTATAATCTCTCGTCATAATCTTTCTTTTCATATGCATAATTTCATCATAATCTTTCCTTATTTTCTTATTTTGTTCGGTGATAAGGACAAACATGTCTACAAATAGTGACATGTTTTGGCCCCTAAACGCACACCCTTTCAAGCAAACCAATTTTTTAAAAAAAAGTAGAAAATTTGAAATTTGAGTGCCATTACAAACTTAAAAATAATCAAAATGAAATTTCACATGATCAATCAAATAATTATAATTACGAATACAAATATTTCATAATGAAGTTTAAGAAAATTCCAAGCGCGCATTTGTTAATACTAATGTTAGATATATAAACATGTTCAAAATTATTTTCTATGCTACTAACTAATTAAATTTATCCTAATTACAAGGTATTTCGTGCTAACTAAAACCAAAATGATTCATTCTTCCAAAAAAAGAAAAGAAGTATTTTCAAAATAATAATACATCATATGTTAACCAAATAACGTTTTGTTCATCTCCCCATCCAAACTACATAACTAACAAAACCCCCACCCTACCACCCACCCTATATACCCCCCACCCCAACTTCTATAAATATATATGCAATATCGACAGGACTTTGTCATCACATCCATACATACCCTCTTAGCTCAAACTTCCATTGATCCCACAAGAACTCTTTCCAACAATTTGCCAAACCAACATTTGTTACACATCAAATTATTTACAATAATTAAACAATGGTTCCTCGAAACCATATTCTACCATACTTGATTGTTGTCCTCTCCTTAAGTCTATGTTGCTCTTGTATCATCCACGACGACGACGATCATCAGCTTCCTCGTGATCACGACAGCTCCCAAGAAGAAACTGGCTACGATTTTCGGGCTTACCCCTCGTATTTCAACCTCGACCAAGACGTAGTCGAGTTTGACAATAGCTCCGTCGAGTTCGATGGCCAGCTCTCTGCAGGTTTCGAGAAATTCGAAAGACGAGCCGCCGCATCGACGATTACTTATAAAACGATCAATGTGCTCAACTATGGAGCTAAAGGTGATGGACATACCGATGACTCTAAGGTATATATGAATTATTCACAAGCATATATATATGTGATTTTAAGTGATCCATTAGATACCATAACAAAAATGATCACATGAATTATATAATTCTACATGTTACATGTATGTTTTTTTTAGATACTTTTTTTTAGATATTTTATATTTATTCCTTTTTTCCGAATTAAAAAAGGAAAATACATAACACCCTAACTTTAATTTTATTTAAAATCAGGCATTTCTGAACGCGTGGAAGGAAGCTTGCTCGTCTATGTATGGGGCCAATTTTGTGATTCCCCGGGGAAAAAGTTATTTCTTGAAACCAATAAGGTTTACAGGACCTTGCAAATCTGACATAATAATGCAGGTGATTAATTAGTTTATTAGCCTAATCATTTCTTACATATTATATTAGTTGAACTCGATTTAATTAATTGCATTTTGTTCATAAATATTTTTGGTATATATATATCATTTCATTTATGTTTTGTATTTCTTTTTCATGTCCTTTCTGATCGAGTCTACAATCCTTTTTTTTTTTAATCTCAATATAGGGGAGAGAGTTTATTGTTACTAGGTTTTGAACTTTTGACAGCCTCACTTACATTAAAAAGAGGATTATGTTACTTCAATCACAGAATGGTGACAATATTTATTTCATTTAACTTAATTTTCATGATGATCACCACATGTTCGACAAACTCGGATCATAATATTTAGCTTTAAAAAGTTTTTTTCTTAAAAGAAGGGTATTTGAATAAATAGTGGTTTTTAAATTAATTTTAAATAGAAGCTAAAAGTTCCATTAACCAAATATAAATATAAAACTAAACAATTTTGGCCAAAAAAGATATATAAAACCAAACAAACACGATATTTAATTTCTGATGAAAAATTCTAAATTATTTTTGAAACTAATTGAATATTCACAGATATCTGGAACCCTTATTGCATCCAACGCTGCCTCAGACTACAGTAAAGATGGGAGGCATTGGATAGTTTTTGACAGTGTCCAAAATCTTCAAGTTGAAGGTGGTGGGACTATTGATGGCAATGGCAATATTTGGTGGCAAAATTCTTGTAAAATAAATAAAGCCAAGGTCAGGAAATATATATATATTTGATTATTAATTATGTTATCTGAACATAAAAAAATTAATGACCTTGAAAATATTTTGCCTTTGTTACTAATACTCTGTTTCTGTTTAATTATTCTTTTGTTGCAGCCTTGCAAGGATGCTCCAACGGTAATTTCGTGCTGTTATACGCCTTTTGTCTCGAGTTTTATAATACAACACCCGAGTCTTTATCAGATTAAAATGGCGTTTAGGATTTGTTTATTCCTTCACAAGAAAAAAATTTTGTGAAGAAAAAGCTGATAAATACTTTCTAAAAACTCTCACAACGCACTACTTTAGTGGAGTCGGCTATATGGACTCTCCTACGCCATTGTGCTCTGTCTCCTCGTCATATCCTCAGATATAGTTTATTACTTGTTTTTTTTTTATTTTACAGGCTTTGACATTTTTGAAGTGTACAAATTTGGTAGTGAATAATCTAAAGATCCAAAATGCCCAGCAAATTCACTTGTCCTTTGACACTTGCACAAATGTTGAGGCTTCAAATCTTGTAGTGAACGCTCCAGAGAAGAGCCCCAACACTGATGGGATCCATGTTACAGCCACTCAAAACATCCGTATCTCAAGTTGCACCATTGGCACAGGTACTTAGTTAAAATATGTGATATCCCGATTCCGAATCGGGCACGAAACAAAACCAAACCAGAGCTAGAACCATATGTCAAATCCTAAAAATTAGGCGTCAATGTGATTGCATTACTCGGTGGATTCCAAAGAATCCAAACTTAGCGTATCTCGACTGGTTTTGAGGCACAACCCCTCGCATCCTAAAGGCCCGAGGACGATCACCTCGTAGGTAATTTTAAACTAACTGTTTGGATTTCGAATGAAGGTGATGACTGCATTTCAATTGTGAGTGGATCAGCAAGGATTCAAGCCACAGGCATCACTTGTGGACCTGGACATGGCATCAGGTGAGATTTTCAATATCCCGAATTCGAATATAAAAGACTGATGTATGGACTATATCTCATACTAACTACTGAAGTTGAACTACAGTATTAACAGATGATGTTTCTTGATTTCAGTATTGGAAGCTTAGGTGCCCGGAATTCAGAAGCTCTTGTGTCTGATGTTGTTGTCAATGGAGCAAAGTTTTCTGGTACCACTAATGGAGTTAGAATCAAGACATGGCAGGTAAGTGAAAAAAAATATGTATATATAGATCCAAGATTATGGAGAATGCTTTGCTAAATGAAAATCTTGTTCCCCTCCTTCGTTTAAGTTGTTTTGTTCATGGATTCTTAAACTATGTGAACAGGGTGGATCAGGAAGTGCAAGCAATATCAAGTTCCAGAATGTGGAGATGCAAAATGTGAAAAACCCTATAATCATAGACCAGAACTATTGTGACCAAGATGGACCATGCAAACAACAGGTAAAACAAATAAGAACCCTCAGACACAACATATTTCTCTTTTTAGGAGGTTCGGCCAAAACTTGACTCGAGCCTGAGCAAAAAGAGCAAGAATCGAGTCATGCTCGAGTATAAATGTCTCAATCTTGATTAATGATTCAATCAAGTGAACATGTCGAGTTCAAGCTTCATTACAGAATTATTTCGGAGCTGAGCTTGAGTGGGATGCTGCTTGAGATATATTCAGCTTGAAACTCATCCCTAATCATACAAACTTCTTTTCTTGTCAAAACCAGGCATCAGCTGTACAAGTAAAGAATGTTGTGTACCAAAATATCCAAGGCACAAGTGCTTCAAATGTAGCTATCGATTTCAACTGCAGTCAAAGCCATCCATGCCAAGGAATTGTATTGCAAAATGTGGATTTAACAGGGAATGGGGGAGGAAAAGCTAAAGCTGTTTGCAACAATGTCAATTTACAGAAATATGGAACAGTTATACCAAGCTGCACATAAAATTACAAGACAGTTGATGATAAATTCTGGCAGGACAAATAAAAATTTGCAGGGATGAAGTTTATGGATTCTTTACACGATCTGGCATTCATTGGTGCACATATCATAGGAATGTATAATATTCATTTTTATTTATTAAAGAACATTTGTATCCCTGTTGTATCATAAGCAATAATTGAGGACTAATTGTGCCTCGTAATAAAATGATACTGCTGTTTGCAAATTTGAGGTTATTTTTTAATAGATAGCTCAATACAAAGAAATGCACAACAGCCTCAACACAACAATAAAAGTTATCAATATCTATCATTTTTTATTCAAGTGGAAAATGTTACGAGGTACAAATGTAAATTTAGATCATTGCTAATTGCTTACAGGCTCGCACGAAAGGCGCAAACTAGTAATATTTTTTCCGAGCTTGAGAGTCTTCTAGCATTGTTTAAATGACGAGGACGAAATATTTGATGAAGCTAAACAATCTGTGATTTCGCCATGCCGTGATGTGTCTGGAAACAAGAACATGTAACATAAATCAGCAAAGTTGGATTGTGTAGCTACATTTCAAACTTCAAAGTTTATTTTTCTGCATTTAAAACCACTTTTGTTAAGTGTTGGAAGTGAGAACACAAATACTAGGCGTACCTATAATTTTGCATATGCCCTGAACTTTTCAGGAGCATCCTTGACAGATTCTGGTACACGCAAATTGCAAAAAAGAGTAACCCTTGAGGATGCAATTAGTGTTTTATTCTCGGGCTTGGAAGGATCACATTTCGAAAGGTGCACCTCCCATACCTGCTCAAAAAGTTCCATGGCATTCTTACTTAGAGCAGATATGCATGAATATATACATATTTTTGCATCTTTAATTGATTACAAACATAGCCCCATGCTATTCAAAATACAAAGGTTGCACTAATTTTCATTTGAATGTACACCGTTTCAGTTACTTGTGGTGCTTTTTTTCCCCTTAGCGAAGCATCCATTCTCTTTGACAAAAGATAAGTTTTTTCCAAAAACTTGAGGTCATATTATGTAGTCCAAACAATAATTTTATACACATAGCCTCCCACGCATAACCCTGAGACGAATCCCAAATTGATATTCAAGGTGTAAAAGCGTGCACTGATTAAATATTCAGGCAACAAAGGTCAAGAAACGAGCATCTGATACGAAATTAAGGTAATATATGAGATTTTGTGAACAAAAACCTTGAACTTATGACCTCTTTTCGCTAATACCACAGGAGAAAAAACTTTTGGAAAAGTTTGAGCTCATAGGGTTGGCACAAGCAGTAGTTTTATATTTAAGACTCTTATCTAGATGATAAAACACCATTTATTAATATATTTTTTTTACCTGAATGGTTTTGCCAACGTTGACAGGCGTAGCCTCAGCAACGACAAAGTCTCCTAACTGTGCGCTCTTTAAATGGTTAATGCTGAGTTGTATTCCAGCCACTCTCTGCAGACCTGACGCAAGGTGAGCTCCCATGCTTGCGAGAGCCTCCGCTATGAGAGCCGAGACCCCTCCATGCAACACCTTGAATGGCTGCATATCCAGATCTCATATGCTCAATTAAAGAACTCAAACACCAATCATTTAAGTTGTCATAAAGTTGCTAGAAACTACTTATTTCAACAGTTGAAAATAATGGAAGGTGATCCGATGAAAGTTGTATAATTTAACACTTGCACTCGTATTTATGCCGTAGACCATGAAACATAGATCCAGAAACAATATATAATGCATACATGCATGTCAGGTATTGGACATCAAAGTTTGAGAAATCAACACACGACTTGTTTCAAAATATTAAGTGACTGCAGAATAGAAGAACTGAACTTGGATGATATTGCTACTCATACCTTGGTAGACACCAATGGTCCAAAACATTGAAATAATTATAAGAGATGCACTGACAAGAAGTTAATACTCGAAGATATCTTTACAATCAAAATTACAAATAAGCTAGCATAAGGAGTGTTACCTGACAACACTTTGAAGTGACCAGAAGGTGGCCTGAAACTTTGTGAGGCGAAAGGTCGTCTATTTCAAATCCAATCATGTGAAGCGTAGAATCCAAAATCTCTGTATTTGGTCGTCCTCCGGTAGGTGGTGGTGGTGGGTTCATCCTTCTCTATCTCTGCTTGCTTCGGGTGCTCTTGTAGGAAAATAATCGAATAACTAAAAGCGGGTCGAATACACTCTCTCTCAGCTGAACTTGAATGTCCACAGAAATAGCACTTGGCTGCGATTGATCCAATCTTTCTAAAGCCAATTGCCAAGTGATGCACCCCCTCAAATCCTAGGAGTCGAAAAAACACTGTTGTACGAAAGAGTTCGTCAGGTGGAATTTATGAGGTATTGTTTTTATAGTTATGGAGGTAGGATCTTATTATAAATATTCTACACTGAAAAAGCAATCATATCAAACTCACGGTTTGATTATGATCCAATGAGGAATTCTTATACCATCAAATATGGATATTCATCCAAAATTTTATCAATTAACCATAAAAGGAAAGCTTCACAGACTCCCAAAGAAATCACATTATATTCATTCCACAACACAAAGCTAAAAGCCAAGATTTTGCAAATGTGCAAAAGAAAAAAGAGTCTCAAAATGTAAAAAGATGCCTAGGTAAATCGAAAGAAAAAAATAAAAATTTCAGACTCAAGAGGAAAATGGATTTGACAATAACTGAAAATACAAGCTCTTCATCCCGTAAATCACGTAAAAGTTAAAAATCAGTACCAAAATAGAGCACCGCTCAACTCAAATCACAACCGCAAAACAAAAAGTAGTCTCGATTAGTGTACCGACACAACGACAAAAAAACAGGATTTTGATAGGGATACAAGAAAACTCACCAGCAATCCAGTATGGGGTAGGAGAATTTTTTTGGAGACAGAGCAAGTGAAGCGACACAGGCATCCACAATTTGCGAAGAAGGGACCAAAATATATACACCGGTGAGCCGCCGTGTTAGGCTAGATGCATGGGTCAACACTGATGAGCGCCGCCGTGGCGAATCAGGTGTCTGCCAACTCAGTGAAATCGATATGGCACTTTATGATACACTATGCTTGTGTCCGCGTGAATTTGGTTGCGTTTAGGAATTGAAAAATTATATAAATTGACTCGAAAAAACAAATGATATATATATATATATATATATATATATATATATATATTGTCTTTTTTGAAGTCAAATTTCAATTATGGATTTTAAAAGAGCAATGCTACATGTACAACTAAATTTGTACATCAATTTGTACAACACAAAAAATTCAATAAAAAAATTTCATTTATCAAAATCTCATGATAAATTGAATGTAAAATATCGCGATATAATAGCAAAATCTCACGATATATTTGTTGTAAATATCGTTGTACACGATATATATTGTACCTCTAGCAATATTCATTTTAAAATACACTCTCTCATTCTCTTTTCTATCGTACAATTTTGAATTTGGAAGTATTGCACAAGGATTGAGTCGATGTTGGTGTACTTTGTATTCACGGTCCAATTCATTCTACACTAGCAATCGTGGAACGTGATTTTCACGTAATTGACAATTTAATTATTTGGTAAAAAAACGTTAAAAAATTATAATACAGAAAAAACATGTAAGTTTTAAAAAAAATAAAGAGAATTTATAAAAATATATTTGGATAATTTAATAAAAATGGATAATAGAATTTGAAAATTAATTTAATGATGTTAGAGAAAATTGATGATATATTAGTCATTTGAGATATAAATTAAAAAAAATATATGTTAAATTTAGTATAAAACCCTCATCTAATATATAGATAATATAGTAAAATATAAATAGTATAGATAAGATGTAAATGTATTTGGATTATTCAATCTATATTTTGGGTAGTTATTTGAAGGGTAGTACCGAACTTTCATTGACAAAGATGTAGTATAAGACAGCGATCTTATTCTGTAATATCAAATTTTAATTTGACTACATAGTTCATGTATTTTTATGAACATCACATACATATTTAAATCAATTTGTTATTAAAATAAATTTAAATCAATTTGTTATTAAAATAAATCAATTTTGAAATATTGGATAAAAAAACGTTAGGTGTTATCGTAACGTTGGCATGATATCAACCTTGTAGAAGACAAAAAAAATAGGAAAAATTTTATTTATAGTAGCTGAAAATATTCCTAATTTTTAGATGGGTAAAACAACTTTTTCACATACTCATTTTAAGGAGGCAAGAATCATGCTTCTGGCGTAACAAACTACTCAAACTTATTAGTTTGCAAAGCCCACGTGAGATGACAACATTGTCAACTCTTTGGGAACCATATGTCTGAAAAAAATATATTATAAGTATAGAGGATTACAAATTGGATTATAAATTGAATTTATCATTAAAAAATTATTCATGAACTTTATTTCAAAAAAAAAAAATTCAAAAGTATATTTATGATAGTTTTGTAATTTCAAATACACTTTGTAATCCAATGTTTATACCACATTATACATGTAGCATGATATTTGTAAAAATATTTGGTTCTACTTTCTATGCACTAAATTAGAGGATACTTCCAAACTTGGCAAATGCAATTTATTTATAGATCTCCCCTATACAATACCGAATAAGTCAAATGGTCTTAACTATAGTTTTATAATAATTCCAAATATCTATCGTATTTGTGTTGGAAATCTGATTTAAAAATTAAAGTTTGAATGAAAATTATTTTCATGAATGTGAGTGTTTTTTGGATCTCCATATTATTGAGTTAGTTTGATACTTTGGCTTTCTTCACATTGTTGAGTTAATTGTAAGATTAATTGAGTTAATTAATTGAGTTAATTAATCTTGTATGACTGAACTTAATGTGTATTTTGAAGCTTATAAATAGTGTGTCAATTTCCTCGATCCACGCACACAAAAAGACATTCAAGATCTCACTTGAGAATTCGCTTGTATTTCATATTGATAGCTTCTCATTTGATTTTCATTAAGCTTAATTTGGTGATAAAGTGAAGGTATGATTTGAGTTTGTCGGAGTAGTAAATTTGTTCTTAATTTGCTACCGGTTCAACCGTTGTATCCTGAGAAACAGACGTCTGTACGTATTGATCCTCAAACATCTCGTGGAGGCGATGGATATGTTTTAATAAAAATGTACTTTGCTACATGCTTCGATTTGGTTTACAATTTTCTTACCATTTCTCATTCACAATATTATTTTACTGATTTCAATCATCGTTTTGTATTTTGCCTACAAAATCATTTTCAGTTGTAGTTATACATTGAATTTATGTACTCTAGCCAACAGTTTGTCCACCCAAGATATTTATAGTATACCTCCATTAATCAATGTCAGCTATATAACAAAGAAAAAACAACAAGATACAGTACAAGCTTCAATTGCTCTTGTTGAGGTTGTGGTTCATTATATTACCTACAATCATTTTTTATTTTTTATTTATTATTATTATTATTATTATTATTATTATTATTATTATATAATACTCGAGAATTTCATAGTATTATAGCCATTTAGTGGGCTCATTCTATGCTACAACGAGTGAATTTCACTCGATGCAGCATCCACCGTTCATGGGGCCCGAGGTCCACATAATTATGTGGGGCCAGAGCCCTATGAACGGTCAAGATTCACTGGGTGAAATTCACCCGGTGGAGCATAGGGTAAGCCTATTTAGTGCATAGCACATAAATTTATTTTCAGTTTTATCTTTGCATACTTTGTAATGTAATTTTACTGGCTTACGTAGATAATTCGTAATCTTTTTAGATCATTTATACATCTCTCTTTTTTCTCATTATTTTTTACAACTTTTTAGTTTATCTCGAAACTGCTCACATGTTTTTTTTTTCAGAAAATCCCTCAAAGTAAAATTCAAATACAATAAAGATAATTTGAAAATTTTATCCTCAATAATATATATCACGGGTCATGGTAGTATATATAAGATTGAGAAATAAAGGCTTAACTTTATTAATCACTTTGTGCATCAATATATACACGTTACAAGAGGTAATGGCTACCATAACCTAAAGATATTATCCCAAAATATACACAACAATACAAGGTATAAAATCAAGTGACAAATCTTCAAGAATATATGCAGAATATAGACTAACATGCCCCCTCAAGATAGAAGTTCTAGAGAAACACCAATCTTGATAATAATATGACGTAGACGAGAGCTAGAAAATGGCTTAGTAAGGGTATCAGTTAGCTGGTCCGCAGATGAGACATGTGAAACTCGAAGGTGAGACTTTTGGACCAAGTCACGCACGAAGTGGTAATCAAGAGCGATGTGCTTCATTCGGGAGTGAAAGACAGGGTTGACACATAGATAAGTAGTACCAATGTTGTCGCTGTAAAGAATAGGGACGCCAGGTAGGGAGACACCAAGTTCATAGAAGAGCGAGCAAAGCCAGGAGATCTCTGCAGCCCCCGTGGCAATAGCCCGATATTTAGCTTCAGTAGAGCAGCGAGGCACAGTACGCTGCTTCTTTGAACTCCAAGAGATAGGATTAAGGCAAATAAAGATAATATATGTAGCCGTAGAACATTTGTCATCCGGATTAGAGGTGCAAATGAACCGAGCCGGTTTGTGAGATTTACGAGCCCGCTCGATAAATATTTGATTCGTATTCGAACTTATTGAACTTGAGCCGAATTCGAACATGTTCGAATTTTTTTTTGAGCTGAGCTCGAGCTAAAATATTTATGTTCGATAGTTCGCGAATAGTTCGCGAGCCTTAATATTTAATTAATATAATATAATTATATAATTATATAATAAATATATATATATATATTTCGAACCTTTTCTAACATTTCGAGCTTTTCGAACCATAACATCCGAGGAATAGTTCACGAACAGGTTCGAATGTTTCGAGCCTAACTCAAACTTTATTTTGAGCCGAGCTCGAGCCAAAATATTTGAAATTATCGAGCTTCGAATCGAGCTCGAACTCGAATATACTCTTATTGATCCGAATTCGAACCTTAAAATTTTACCATTATTTGGCTCGATTCGGTTCGTTTGCACCCCTAATCCGGATTACCAGCCCAGTCAAAGTCAGTGAATCCATGAAGAGACATAGAGTCAGTCAGACGAAGATGAAGCCTATAATGCAAGGTGCCATTGAGATAACGAAGCAATCATTTGAGAGCATCCCAATGATGTTTAGAATGAGAGTGCATAAACTGAGATAGTCGGTTGACCGCTAAAGCAACATCAGGACGAGTGAGAAGTAGATACTGAAGACCGCCAAATACTTGGCGGTAAGTGGCGGCATCAGCCGAGGGAGCCCCATCATAGACAGATGGCACGGAACCTGTAGCGAGCGGTGTGGACACTGGTTTCACATGTTGCATGTTGAATTTAGCCAAGAGATCATGTGAGGACCTCGAGTGCTAATCTAATCTCAAAGTGCAATCAATAAATAATCAATCATCAAAGCTAATCAAGCAAGGGAATATTTTTTTTTTAAAATCCGAGGGTCCCTCGCTTGAGCGCATGATCATGCGCTCGAGCGAGCGCCCTTCGGGTCCCAAAAAAAATCGGGCTCGCTCGAGCACGGGTTCAGGCGCTTGAGCGAGAGGGACTCTGCTTGAAACTCTCAATTCAGTACTTTACATGCTTCATAAAAATCCCAAAACATATATATATATATATATATATATATATATATCAAGTCTGACAATTATTCGGGGTCCGAGATGCAATCAAAAGCATAAACATGCTACAGTACAAGTTCGATCTATTACAAAAAAGTTCTAAACATCACAACTTCTACACTCGATGCCCCACGTCCATCTCTCAGTCCCGAGCTAATCATGATGTCTCTGACCAGCTCCTGCCCAGCTGTTACCATGCATACATACAAAGCAAAGCAACAGCCGGATAACTCCGGTGAGAATAATATTCCCAGTAAAAGCGACATAACATGCAATATCAAATAGTATATCAAAATCATGATATAACATCAACATATTTAAATGATAAATAGAATGAAATGCATGTCTTTAAAATTCGAGATTATCTAATCGGATAATCAAGGGAAAACTCCGTTCTTCGGTTGGGATCCCGAGGTCAAGATATCAAAATAACTCTCTCGATTGAGGTGGATGATGTATATCTCAATCCTCTAGACTCTGGTGCAACTATAATGAGTATTCTGGCTCTTGGAAGATCTCAATAACCAAGACACTCGATTATAGTCTCCAAAACGTCTAATTCGAAAAAAAATCAAATAATTAGGCTAAAAAAGAATGCATATATAAATCGTAATGCATCCAATCATAATTCAAGTAATTCAATTCATAATATGCCAAATAAGAGCATATAATCAATCAATATTTCAAATTCTCATTCAAGATCAAATAATATGTAAGTATGTGATTTCAGGAAACTCGATCTTCAAAAACTGATTCGAGTATTCATCCATGTTCGATTCGATGTAAGATTATACCTTATTCTCGATTCAAAGGTTCCACAATATGGACAAGCTACAATGTCAAAATATTTCAATCAAAATCATATTCAATCATAATAAAAAAATATGAGGTAAATCTCATTACCAATCTCGATCAATTCGTATCGATTCGAATTCTGACAGCTCCGAGTTCAACATCCTTCAAACAAATCTGTACGAAGATGTATAATGCTCAATATAATTCATTCAAACTCAACTCAATATCAACTCAATCAATTCTAATTCAATCAACTTCCAAAACTCAGAAATTCTCAAATCGGCGGCATAACGGCTAATAAACTGCCAACTGAAAATCAACAAACATCAATATATCTATCCAATTCAACTCATGTCATCATCAATTCATCAAAATCTCATAAAAACGCGAATATCAGATTTTATACATTCCGAATTAACTTTAAAAATTCATAACAAATTCAAACGCTGCTATTTTTCTGAACCGTCTTAGATATACTATCACAACTATCTCAAGAACAATATATCCAATAAAAATTTGATTCCAATAACGTCTCAAAATCAAAACATGTTGTATCGTAATAAAACTTACGGTATAATGAAGCCCTCGAAGCTGTGATCGCAAATATACAATTTATTCTGAATTCTGTCGGACGGATCGTGAATAATCGAAGCTTTGAGAAGAAAAAAATGGAGGAAAGAAGGAAGAAGGCGTGTTGGAGGAGATGAATAATAGATACATACGCCCACTCACACATATATATATATGCCAAGTGTTATAACAATTAAAGTTTTTGCACTTTGGTCCCTGAGCTCTTTAAAAATTACAAATTAGTACTGGTCAAATTTCAATTCAATCCTCAAATTTTATAATCTCGGAATATCAATATCAATCTCAATTAATCTCAATTAAGATAATTTCGGGACGTTACAATTCTCCCCCTCTAAGAACTGATTTATTCCTCGAAATCGCATGCAATTCATTCACATAAGATAAAAGATAGAATCAAAGACTGAAATAATAACTATGTCTCCCAAGTCGCTTCTTCGACCCCGTGTCGGCTCCACTGAACTTTCACTAACGAAATCGACTTGTTTCTGAGCTGCTTCTCTTTTCGATCAAGAATCTCTACCGGTCGTTCAAAGTAGCTCAACGTCTCATCAAGTTCTGCCTCGTCTGGCTGAAGAACATGAGAAGGATCTGAGTGGTATTTTCGAAACATAGAGACGTGAAAGATGTCGTGAATACCAAAAAAATACGAAGAAAGTGCAAGCGTATAGGCAAGATCGCCTAGCCTATCAAGAATCTCATAAGGTCCAGTGAATCTCGGAGATAACTTCCCTCACTTTCCAAATCTGACAGTGCCTCTGAAAGGAAAAATCTTCATAAATACTCGGTCTCCCTGATCAAAGAACAGAGGTCTACGTCTGATATTTGCATACTTGGCCTATCTTTCTTGAGCTGTCTTCATTCTCATCTGAATGATCTTAACCTGCTCAGCCATGTCTCAAATCATATGTGGTCCCACATCAGGTGACTCAAAAATATCATCCCAATACAGAGGAGATCTGCATTTTTTTCTTTACAAAGCTTCTAAAGGTGTCATCCCGATACTCGTCTGATAGCTGTTGTTGTACGAAAACTCAACAAGAGGTAAAAAATCTTGCCAACTAGTGCCAAAGTATAGCACTACGGCTCGCAGCATATCTTCTAAAGTATGAATCGTCCGCTCTGACTGCCCGTCAATCTGAGGATGATATGTCGTACTCAGATGCAATCGAGTACCAAGTGCCTCTTGAAGACTGTGTCAAAAGTGAGAAGTAAACCTAGGGTCTCTGTCTGAAACGATAGATTTAGGCACACCATGCAATCTGAAAACATCTCTAACATAGATATCGGCCATCTGATCGTGTCTGTACATCATCCTGTACGGAATAAGCAAGCAGATTTAGTCAATCTATCAATCACTACCCAAATAGCATCGCACCCTCGGACTGATCATGGTAGCTTCGTGACGAAATCCTTCGAAATGTGATCCTATTTCCACTCAGGAACAGATAAAATGTGCAACATACCACCGGGTCTCTTTCTCTCTGCTTTCACTTGTTGACAGTTCAAACATCGGGACACAAACTTCGTAACATCTCTCTTCATCTTCTTCCACCAGAAATGATTTCTCAAATCGTTGTACATCTTTCGACCACTAGGATGAATCCTGAATCGACTGCAATGTGCCTCTCGCAAGATACGTTGTCTCAACTCCGCAACATCGAGCACAAAAATACGATTATTCACAAATAAAGCATCATCACTGACCTGAAATTCAGACTGGTGTCCAGATCTAACTTTCTCTATCGAATTCTGAATACCCGAATCAGATTTCTGTGCTTCTTTGATCTTCACAATCAACTCTGGTCCGGCTTGAATAGCAAAAACTTTGATAGACCTCCTATCTGTTTCAAACTCTAAACCAGAAGTACAACAATCATCGATCAAATGAGGAACACCAATAGTAGACAAAGATAGAGAACAAATCTTTCGGCTCAAGACATCAGCAGCTGCATTTGATTTCCCTGGATATTACTTGATCTCACAGTCAAAATCTTTCAGTAGACTGTAGATCTAACCATCTTCTCTGTCTCATATTCAATTAAGACTGCGAAAACAAATACTTCAAGCTTTTATGATCATAAAATATTTCAAAAGTCTTACCATAAAGATAGTGATGCCAGATCTTCAAGCAAACACAATAGCTGCAAGCTCAAGATCATGAATCGGATATCGAGTCTCATGCGGCTTCAGTTGCCTCGATGCATAAGCTATCACGTGCTTCTTTTGCATAAGAACACATCACAAACCTCTATGAGAAGAATCGCAATAAACTGTAAAATCACCAGTACCTGAAGGAATAGACAACACCGGTGCACTGGTCAATCTTTTCTTCAACTCAACAAAACTGGCCTCACAAGCTTCGGTCCAGACAAAAGGCACATTCTTCTAAGTTAGCTGAGTAATCGGCTTCGCAATAGAGGAGAATCCCTCAATGAATCTGCGATAGTAGCCCGCTAAACCCATAAAACTTCGGATCTCAGGCACAGGTTTCGGTCTAGGCCAATTCATAACCGCTTCAATCTTGCTGAGATCAACAGAAATCCCATCTCCGGATATAATGTGACCGAGAAAGAAAACTCGATCCAACCAAAATTTGCACTTCGATAGTTTAGCAAACAATTGTTCAGTACGCAAGGTCTGCAACACGATTCTCAAATGCTCTGCATGATCAGTACGATTCTTCGAATAGATAAGAATATCATCAATAAAAATAATCACGAACTCATCCAGATATCTCTGAAAGACTCGGTTCATAAGACCCATAAAAACTGCTGGAGCGTTCGTCAATCCAAACGGCATGACTATAAATTCAAAGTGGTCATACCTCATTCTGAATGCAGTCTTAAGAACATCTTCCTCTCGAACTCTCAACTGATGATATCCTGATCTCAGATAAATCTTCGAATATATAGATAAACCCTGCAATTGGTCAAGAAGATCATCTATTTGAGGCAATGAATATTTATTCTTTACCATGGCTTGGTTCAATTAACGGTAGTCGATACAGAGTCGCATTGATCCATCTTTCTTTCTCACAAAAAGAACTGAAGCGCCCCAAGGTGAAACACTAGGCCTGATGTAACCCTTGGCAATCAAATCCTCGAGTTGATCTTTCAATTATTTCAGTTCAATGGGTGTCATTCGATAAGGATCTTTGGAAATCGGTTGAGTACCTGACATCAATTCAATGTTGAACTCGATCTCATGAGTTGGAGGTAATCCACGAATCTAATTCGGAAAGACGTTAGCAAATTCTCTAACCACTGGTATATCAACCAATTCGGGGCTAGATTTCAGGACATCAACTGCATATATCAAGAATCTTTTCGCACCTTTCTGTAACAAAAAAGTCATCGATAAAACAAATATCAAAGGAATCTTGGATCGAGAACCCTTACCGTAAAATTTCCACTCATCTGTCATTGCTGGTTTGAATCTAACAACTTTCTGGAAATAATCTACGGTTGCCCTGTACTTGTTTAAAGCATCTATACCAACAATGCAATCAAAATATGATAACTCAAGTACAATGCAGTCTAATTCAATCACATTCTCTTCGAATCGAAGTTCATAGTTTCTGAATAATCTCACAGAAACAACTCCTCCACCTAAAGGTGAAGTAACAACAACTACAACAGGCAAAGGCTCAGAAGGTAAAGCATGCATCATAACAAATTTTTCAGAGATAAATGAATGAGATGCACCAGTATCTATCAACTTGTAGTGACCCTTACCGAGATCACCTACTAATCAGAAACTTAAGCATGCAAATAACTTAATTAAAACAATAAGCCAGAATAAACTGCGGAAGCAATAAACATTAATACAATCCCAAGAAAAGGAATCTGCAATTACCCAAATAGTTATACAACCAAATCAAATACTGTATTATCCAAATACATCATAAAATAACCAAGGCAAAATCCCAACTAACCGTCCACTGCCTAGCCCTTCCTGGATCCACCCGCCTCATCTAATCGCAAACCTGCCCCATGGAATAGGGTATCCAGATACACAAGGTACGAGACGTGAGCATAAAATGCTCAGTACGAGAGTATGAGTATACCATATTATATAAATACATGAATGCAAGTGTACCGCCTACTGAACTAGAGGCCAAGAATAAGATAACAAAGATAGATCGGGCCCTAGTATGTAGCATGTTGTGTCGTCGCTTCAGGAGGTGGCTCACATACCCAAAACCAGTGGATGATCCGGACCCAAATCGATGGAAGTTCATCCACTAACAAGATAGGGTAAAACCCTACTACTAGACATCTCAAAAGAGATAGCTCAATATGCAAATGTATGCAGCATAAAATCATGCAATATAAATCATGCAGTCACATAATACATAATACTCAGTCAGGATATCTCGAACAGTACTTTCGTACCTCAAATACAAGGCAAGCTCTACCGGCTCTAAGTCCACGCCTAAACTCCGCACTACACTGCGAAATGATACTAATATCATTATAGTGCTCTAAAAGCCTTAACTAAGCTATTGCATACTCCTAAATATTTTTAGGAAGCAAAAGCTATACATGCGTCCGTCGTCAGCCCGTTGTTGTCGCTTGCCTCAAAACTAGGCCACAGCTCCTCTACGACGCCTGGATTGCTATGCCACTTCCGGATTCCCAATGGGATGCCTAGAATTCCCTAGATCTAAGTTAGAAGACTAAGGAATTGAGAGAAAAGAGATGATTGGTGCGTCTGAAAATGAATATCAGTACCCCTATTTATAGACATCGAACAGATCCGTTCCTCCATCGTTGCGTCCGTTCGACGAACGTTGCGTCCGTTGGTCATTTCATGTGCGTACGCAATGACATATTCTTGCTCGCACGAACGTTGCGTCCGTTCCACCTGACCCTCCGGGCCATTTCTGATCATTCTGTGTCTATTTCTGAACTTCGTTAATCCATTAAAAGTTCCCTTAATCACGTTTAACTTAAAATAACATGATTTATTGGATTGATTAACATTTAATCGCTAATTTTGGGTACGGGCTACTACATTCTCCCTCACTTAAGATATTTCGTCCTCGAAATCAGATCTTAAGTACTGAATGTAAAACAACATGTAGAAACATTCTTTATTCAAGTTAAACGTTTACAAAGTTCATAACTGGATACAATAGGGAAATAAAATCAAAATAACACAGGATGTTTCGAACGCATCCTGCTATCGAGTTTCCAAGTGTCTTCTTCATTGCCTCGATGCTGCAACTGAACTAAAACTAGAGGAATGACTTTATTCCGCAACACCTTATCCTTATGATCCAGAATACAAATAGGCCTCTCTACATAGGTCAAATCAGTATCTAATTGGACCTCAGACGGCTGTAGAATGTGAGACTGATCCGCCACATACCGTCGCAACAGGGATACGTGGAACACATCATGAATACTGGATAAATACGGTGGCAAGGCTAAACGATAAGCCAGATCGCCAATGTTCTCCAAGATCTCAAACGGACCGATAAATCTGGGAGACAACTTACCCTTGAGGCCAAATCTGATAATCTTGCGGAAAGGTAAAACTCTCAGAAACACTTTCTCCCCAAAATCGAACTACAAAGGCCTACGCATGGTATTAGCATAGCTGGTCTGACGATATTGTGCAGTCTTAATCCATTTCTTGATCTGATCAACAATATCTGCTGCCTGCTGGACTAATTCTGGTCCCTCAGCATGTCTCTCCCCCACTTCTTCCCAGAAGAGTGGAGTACGACAACGTCGTCCATACAACGCCTCAAAAGGTGCCATCCCAATGCTACAATGGTAGCTGTTGTTGTACGCGAACTCAATCAATGGAAAATGATCCTGTCAGGCTGAACAAAAATCCATAACGCACGCTCGAAGCATATCCTCCAAAGTACGGATAGTGCGCTCTGTCTGACCATTTGTATCCGGATGATGGGCAGTACTCAAACTGAGAGTAGTGCACATCGCACGCTGAACACTTTCCCAGAATCTGGAAGTAAACCTGGGGTCTCGATCGCTGACAATGCTCACAGGCACTCCATGAAGTCTAACGATCTCCTGGATGTACAACCGAGCCATACGATCCACAGTGTACTCTCGGCTATAGGAAATGAAATGAGCTGACTTGGTGAGTCGGTCCACCACAACCCAGATAGCGTCACAATTCCTCGATGATACCGGCAAATGGGTCACAAAATTCATCGTGATAAGCTCCCATTTCCACTCAGGAATAGGTAGACTGTGAAGCAAACCTCCAGGTCATCGGTGCTCTGTCTTGACCTGCTGAAAAACCAAGCATTTTGAAACATACTGATACATACTGCGTTTCATTCCCTTCCACCAAAACCGAGTACGTAGGTCCTTGTATATCTTGTTGCTTCTCGGATGAATACTCAACTTAGTGCGATGTGCTTGAGACAAGATCTCCTCTCGCAACTCTTCATCCTTTGGAATCACAAGCCTACCAGACAAACACAGAAAACCATCTGACTGATAATGAAATCTAGACGTGCTAGCCTCGTTGGCTAGACGAGCCAAACGCTGGGTCTTCGGATCAGACATCTGAGCTTTCCGAATCCGCGAATACAAGGCTGGCTCAGATAATATCGCAAACATCTGGATACCCTGCATACCTTTTTTGTGCTTGAAGTTATACTCTGAAGAACAACAAGCCTCGATCTCACGAGTAGAGCCGTCAATTTAGGTTAGGCCCGCCGGGTTGGCCCAGCCCGCCACGTAATTTAAGTGGGTTGGGTTGAAATTTTTTCAACCCAACAAAATGTGGGCCTAGATGGGCCAACCCGCCTAGGCCCGCGACCCATGCGGGTTGGCCCGCCGCGGGCCTAGGTTGGCCCGCGGGCCTGAAAAATTAATAATTTATTTTTATTTTTATTGTTATATATGTATTTTTTAATAAAAGTTGTGATTTATTTTTGTATTAATTAATTTATATAAAATTTACACACATGAAATCAATAATTAAAATTTTTATTAATATGTTTCTATTAATATTTATTTATGAAATTATATTTATAATTAATTATAATATTTTTTATTTATTTTTATTTGTCGTGATCCAAACCACGGGCCGGCCCGCCTAACCCGCAACCCAACTTGGGTTGGGTTGAGGATTTCCAGCCCGCCATCGACCCGTCAAAAGGTGGGTTTTTGGTGGGCCGCCCCGCCCCTCCATAGGTTGGCTCGTTTCACAGCTCTACTCACGAGACATAGAACAAGTCTGAAGTGCGGATTATCGCACCTTGCGACTCAAGGCATCAGCAGTGAGATTAGCAGCTCCCGGATGGTACTTAATCTCGCAATCATAGTCCTTAATCAAGTCCATCCAACTCCTTTGTCTCATGTTCAACTCCGCCTGAGTGAACAAATACTTGAGACTCTTGTGCTCGGTGAAGATCTCAAATCTCTCGCCATACAGATAATGACGCCAGATCTTCAAAGCGAACACAATAGCTACCAACTCCAAATCATGAATCGGATAATTGTCCTTGTGGACCTTCAACTGTCTAGAAGCGTATGCGATCACATGCCCATTCTGAGTCAGAACATAACCTAACCCCTGAAGTGAAGAATCTCTGTACACCACATACCCTCCAGATCCTGACGATAATGCCAACACCGGCGCAGAAGTCAACCGCCGTCGAAGCTCACAAAAATTCTCCTCGCACTCGGAGGACCAATCGAAATCAACACCCTTGCGGGTAAGCTGCGTCAATGGTCGAGCTAGCTGTGAGAAGTTCAAAATGAATCGACGATAATATCTTGCTAGACCCAGAAAACTACGAATCTCAGCAACCGTCGTCGGACGCGACCAATTAAGCACAGCCTCGATTTTGCTCGGATCAAGAGAAATCTCCTCCCTGGATATGATATGGCCAAGAAAGACGACTCGATCCATCCAAAATTCACACTTACTCAGTTTGACGTACAACTGCTCACTCCAAAGAGTTTGCAGTACCAACCGCAAGTGAGAAACTTGCTCGTCCGTATCGCGCGAATATACCAGAATGTCGTCTATGAAAACCACGACAAATTTATCCAGAAACTCCCTGAAGACACGGTTCATTAGATCCATAAATATAGCCGGTGCATTATTCAACCCAAATGGCATCACTAGAAACTCGTAATGCCCGTAGCGAGTACGAAATGCGGTCTTGGCTACGTCCTGATGTCGGAATCTCATCTGATGATACCCAGATCTCAAGTTAATCTTGGAGTAAACCGAAGTACCCTGCAACTATACATGTTAGAACGGGCCGGCGGGGTGGGCCAGCCCGTAACCCGCCGTAACCCGCCATTAAGCGGGGCGGGCCAGCCCGCCATATAGGCGGGCTGGAAATTTCCCAACCCAACCCAACCCACTATGGGCCGCGGGTCAGGCGGGCCAACCCGCCAAAATATTAAATAAAATAAAAATAATTCCAAAAATTCCAAAAACTAAATTATTATTTAATATTGAAAAATATATTGTAACAATGTTACACAATATAAAATATAAAATGTCATATTTAAATAAATCATATAAATATTTTATGTTAAATGTTATATTTTGAATAAAAAATATATTTTTAAATAACATTAATAATATAAATATATATTTAATCATAAAAATAATAATAATGTAAGATATTAATAATATTACAAATATTAGTTTTAAAATTTTAAAATCACATGTTTAATAATAAGTGTTTTTATGCCTATAATTTTAAAAAATAAAAATTTTATTTTTGTTTAAATCTGGCGAGCTGGCCCGCCGGCCCGCCCCGTCTCAACTTGCAGCCCGTTTGGGTTGGCCCGTTTAGGCCCGCATCCAAACGGGTCTGTAAAACGGTAACCCAACCCGCCAATTTTTCATGCCGGGCCAGCCTATTTTGACAACTCTACCTGCAACTGATCAAACAAGTCATCAATACGAGGCAAAAGATACTTGTTCTTCACAGTAACCCGATTTAGCTGTCAATAGTCAATGCATAGCCGCATAGACCCATCCTTCTTCTTCACAAAAATAACAGGAGCTCTTCAAGGAGATACACTAGGACGAATGTACCCCTTGTTCAAAAGATCCTGTAACTGATTCTTCAACTCCCGCATCTCTGACGGAGCCAGACGATACGGTGCTAGGGAAATAGGCGAAGTGCCTGACATCAACTCTATGTCAAACTCGACTTCCCTAACAAGAGAAAAACCCGGAATCTCATTTGGAAATATATCTGGGAATTCATTCACAACCGGAATACATTCTATCCCAACACTCTCAGCGGACAAATCAATTGCATATATGAGGTAACCTACCCCGCCAGACTTTAGAGCTCGACAGGCTCTCAAAGCTGATACCAACGGCATCGGGGGTCGCGCTCCCTCACCATAGAAAAACCAGCTATCACTCCTATCCAGATGAAAGCGTACTAATCTCTGATAGCAGTCCACTGAAGCTCGATATGTAGTCAACATGTTTATCCCCAGAATACAATCGAAGTCATCCATCGAAAGAACCATAAGATTCGCTATCAGAATGTTCCCTTCGAACTCTAAAGGGCAACCCATCACTAGACGCTTAGCCAAAGCAGATTGGCCTATCGGAGTAGAAACAGAAACCACTACGTCTAGTGCAATGCATGGTAACTTATGCCTCTTAACAAAACGTGCAAAAATGAAGGAATGAGATGCACCAGTGTCTGAGTACAAGAGAAGGTATACCATATAATAGAAATGTACCTGCGATGACCTTCTCATTTTCCTCCACTGTTTGGTCGTGCCTCAAGGCAAACACCTGGCCAGAAGTCTGTGGCTTCAAATGAGAACTCCCAGCAGACTGTCCCTATGACCTCTGCTGAACGGTAGCTTGAGAACCCGATCCTAAACTAGTACCAGAACCACCTTCCCCAGCTAATGGACAATCCCTCCAGAGATGACCAACCTCTCCACATCGAAAACATGCCCAGAAGCTTTATGACATCTGTCTGTCGGATGGTTCTTCCTGCAATGGTCACACTTCTCCTTTTTCCCAAAACGAACAACACCACCGGAACCAGAGGAAGAAGAAGTAGATCCGAACTTCTTAAAAGAATGAGCACGGGGACCCAAAGAACTCGCAGGCCTAGACTAAGAGAAAAACATTTTACGCCGAATTCTATCCTCCGTCTGGTGACAACGGCTCACCAAACCCTCATAGGTCATATCATCACCGACCTCCACCCGATCATGAATCTATGGGTTAAGACCCTGAAGGAACATATTGTACTTCATCTCAGAGCTGTCAGCAATCTCGGGGCAATAGGACAACAGATCGAAGAACTTCTGCTGATACTCGTCAATCGTTGTAGATCCCTGACGCAAACTCAGTAACTTACCCGCCTTCACCTGACGGAGAGCAGGAGTAAAGGACAGCTTCTGAAAAGCTGTGCGGAACTCGGCCCAAGTGGCAACTCCTCTCGCCAAAATGAATGGTGCAGAAGTGAACCTCCACCACTTACGGGCTCGCCCATCCAGAAGATAACCAAGAGTCTCCATCTTCTGAACCTCTGTAGTGACCCTTACCCGGATCACCTACTAAACAGAACTTATTCATGCAATTTACTTAATTAAACAGATATCAGAATAAAACTGCGGAAACCATAAATAATTTACAATCCCAAGTAAAGGAATCTGTAATTTATCCAATAATATACAACCAAATCAAATAGCTGTATAAACCCAAACAACAGTAATAAAACCTAGACGAAGCTCTAGCTGGCCAACCACTGACTAGCCCCTCCTGGATCCACCCTCCTCGTCCAATCGCAAACCTGCCCCATGGAATAGGGTGTCCAAAAAATACAGAGTACGAGACGTGAGCATAAAACGCTCAGTACGAGAGTATGAGTATACATGCATGCAAAGTGAACTCCCTATAGACTCGAGGTCAAGGATCAGATAACAGAGACAGACCGGGCCCTGGTATGTAGCACGCTGTGCCATCGCTTCAGGAGGTGGCTCCCATACCGAGATAACCGTGGATACGCCGAACCCAAATCGATGGAAGTCCATCCACTAACAGGATAGGGTACAACCCTACTAACAGACATCTCGAAAGAGATACAGCAAGATGCAAATGAATGCAGCATAATATCATGGCATATAAATCATGAAGTCACATAATACATGCATACTCAGTCAGGATATCTCGAACAGTACTTTCGTACCTCAACACAGTGCAAGCTCTACCAACTCTAGGTCCACGCCTATAGTCTGCTCTACACTGCCAAATGATACTACTATCATTAAAGTGCTCTAAAAGCCTTAACTAAGCTATTGCATACTCCTAAATATTTATAGAAAGCAAAAGCTATACCTTCGTCCGTCGTTAGCCCTTTGATGTCGGTGCCTCCAGAACTTGGGCACAACTCCGCTACGACTACCGAACGCCTCGCCGACCTCCGGACCAAGCCTAAGAAGACTAGAACAGCTCCAAAAGGACTAGAATGGAAAGGAGAACTCAAAATTGGCAAATGAAAGTGAAGCCTCGGCCTTCTATTTATAGACAACGATCGGAACTTCCGATCCTTGATCGGAACGTCCGATCCTGCCATCGGAGCTTCCGAAGATCCTGATCTGCCACGTGTCAAAATATCACTTGTTGAATCCGGATAGGGGTGATCGGAGCTTCCGGTCCTGATCGGAGCTTCCGATCTAACCAATCGTCATGGATGACGTAATATGATCGGAGCTTCCGATCCTGCATCGGAGCTTCCGATCCTGTTCGGAACTTCCGAACCTACCTTCGGAGCTTCCGAACTCTAATTAAGTAATTATGATTAATCCCTTAATTACTGATTTCGGGTACGGGGTACTACATTCTCCCCCACTTAAGATATTTTGTCCTCGAAAATAGATCTTAAGTACTGAATGCAATACAAGGTTACAGAAACATTCTTTATTCAAATCAAACGTTTACAGAGTTTGCAACTGAATACAATTTAAAGAATGAAATCAAAACAACTCAGGATGGTCTTTACGCATCCTGTCCTCAAGCTCCCAAGTAGCTTCCTCAGTGCCTCGGCGCTGCCACTGAACTAAAACCAAAGGAATGACTTTGTTCCGTAAAACCTTATCCTTATAATCCAGGATACGAAGAGGTTTCTCAACATAAGTCAAATCCTTGTCTACCTGAACCTCAGATCGCTGCAGAATATGAGATTCATCTGCCACATACCATCGCAACAGAGATACGTGGAACACATCGTGAATACTGGATAGATGCGGTGACAAAGCTAGTCGTAAGCCAAATCTCCAATGCTCTCCAAGATCACAAAAGGACCGATAAATCTGGGAGACAACTTGCCCTTAAGGCCAAATCTGACAATCTTGCGGAAAGGTGACACTCTCAGAAACACTTTCTCCCCGACCTCGAACTGCAAGGGCCTACGCTTGATATTAGCATAACTGGCCTGACGATCCTGTGCAGTCTTAATCCGTTTCTTGATTTGATCAACAATATCTACCGCCTGCTAGATAAACTCCGGTACTTCAGCCTGTCTCTCCCTCACTTCTTCCCAGAAGAGTGGAGTACGACAACGTCGCCCATACAACGCCTCAAAAGGTGCCATCCCAATACTAGTGTGATAGCTGTTGTTGTAAGCGAACTCGATCAACGGCAAATGATCCTGCCAGGCAGAACCAAAATCCATGACGCACGCTCTAAGCATATCCTCTAAAGTACGGATAGTGCGCTCTGACTGACCATCAGTATCCGGATGATAGGTTGTACTCAAACTGAGAGTAGTACCCATCGCACACTGAACACTCCCCCGGAATCTAGAAGTAAACCTGGGGTCCCGATCGCTGACAATGCTCACAGGCACTCCATGAAGTCGAACGATCTCCTGAATGTACATCCGTGCCATGCGATCCACAGAGTACTCTCGGCTATAGGCAATGAAATGCGCTGACTTGGTGAGTCGGTCCACCACAACCCAGATAGCATCACAGTTTCTCGGGGATACCGGCAAATGGGTCACAAAGTCCATTGTGATAAACTCCCATTTCCATTCAGGAATAGGTAGACTGTGAAGCAATCCTCCAGGTCGTCGGTGCTCTGCCTTGATCTGTTGACACACCAAACATCTCGAAAAAAACTGATAAACATTGCGTTTCATTCCCTTCCACCAAAAACGAGTACGTAGATCCTTGTACATCTTGTTGCTCCCAGGATGAATACTCAACTTAGTGCGATGCGCCTGAGACCAAATCTCCTCTCGCAACTCTTCATCCTGCGGAATCACAAGCCTACCAGACAAACACAGAAAGCCATCTGACTGATAATGAAATCCAGACGAGTTACCCTCGTTAGCTAGACGAGCTAAACGCTGGGTCTTCGAATCAGACATCTGAGCATCTCGGATCCGCGAATACAAGGCTGGCTTAGATAATATCGCAAACATCTGGATACTCTGCATACCTTTCTTATGCTTGAAGGTATAACCTGAAGTACAACAGTCACTGATCGCACTAGATATCGAACAAGTCTGAAGTGCGGATAGTCGCACTTTGCGACTCAAAGCATCAGCGGTGAGATTAGCAGCTCCCGGATGGTACTTAATCTCGCAATCATAGTCCTTAAGCAAGTCCATCCAACGTCTCTGCCTCATGTTCAACTCCGCCTGAGTGAACAAATACTTGAGACTCTTATGGTCGGTGAAGATCTCTAATTTATCGCCATACAGATAATGACGCCAGATCTTCAAAGCGAACACAATGGCTGCTAACTCCAAATCATGGACTGGGTAGTTGTCCTCGTGAAGCTTCAGCTGTCTAGAAGCGTATGCGATCACATGCTCATTCTGAGTCAGGACACAACCTAACCCCTGAAGAGAAGCATCCGTGTAAACCACATACCCTCCAGATCCGGACGGTAATGCCAACACCGACGCAGAAGTCAATCGCCATCGAAGCTCACAAAAATTCTCCTCACACTCGGAGGACCACTTGAAATCCACACCCTTGCGGGTAAGCTGCGTCAAAGGTCGAGCTAACTGAGAGAAGTTCAGAATGAAGCGACGATAATACCCTGCTAGACCCAGAAAACTACGGATCTCAGCAACTGTCGTCGGACGCGACCAATTAAGTACCGCTTCAATCTTGCTTGGATCAACAGAAATCCCCTCCCTGGATATGATATGGCCAAGAAAGACCACTCTATCCATCCAGAACTCACACTTGCTCATCTTGGCGTACAACTGCTCATCCCGAAGAGTCTGCAGTACCAACCGCAATTGAGAAACATGTTCTTCTGTATTACGCGAATACACCAAGATGTCGTCAATGAAGACCACAACAAACTTGTCCAAATACTCCCTGAAGACACGGTTCATCAGATCCATGAATATAGCCGGTGCATTAGTCAAACCAAATGGCATCACTAGGAACTCGTAATGCCCATAGCGAGTACGGAATGCAGTCTTGGCTACGTCCTGATCACGGACTCTCAACTGATGATACCCAGATCTCAATTCAATCTTGGAGTAAACTGATGTGCCCTGCAGCTGGTCAAACAAGTCATCAATACGAGGCAACGGATACTTGTTCTTCACAGTGACTCGATTCAGCTGCCGATAGTCAATGCACAGCCGCATCAACCCATCCTTCTTTTTCACGAAGAGAACAGGAGCTCCCCAAGGAGATACACTAGGATGAATGTACCCCTTGTCCAAAAGATCTTGTAGCTGATTCTTCAACTCACGCATCTCTGACGGAGCTAGACGATACGGTGCTCTAGAAATAGGCGAAGTACCCGGCATCAACTCTATGCCAAACTCGACTTCCCTAGCAGGAGGAAAACCCGGAATCTCATCAGGAAATACATCTGGAAATTCATCCACAACAGGAATGCTCTCTATCCCAATGCTCTCAGCGGACAAATCAACTGTATAGATAAGGTAGCCTTCCCCGCCAGACTCTAGAGCTCGACAGGCTCTCAAAGCTGATACCAAAGGCATCGGGGGTCGCGCTCCCTCACCATAGAAAAACCAACTCTCACTCCCTTCCGGATGAAAGCGTACTAATCTCTGATAGCAGTCCACTGAAGCTCTATAGGTAGTCAACACATCTATTCCCAGAATGCAATCAAAGTCGTCCATCGCCAGGACCATGAGATTCGCTAACAGAATGTTCCCTTCGAACTCTAAAGGGCAATCCATCACTAGACGCTTAGCCAAAGCAGATTGGCCCATCGGAGTAGAAACAGACATCACTACGTCTAGTGCAATGCATGGTAACTTATGCCTCTTAACAAAACGTGCAGAAATGAAGGAATGAGATGCACCAGTGTCAATAAGTACAAGAGCAGGTATACCATAAAGCAGAAATGTACCTGCGATGACTTTCTCATTCTCCTCCACTGCCTGATCATGTCTCAGGGCAAACACCTGGCCGAAAGCTCGTGGCCTCAAATGAGAACTCCCAGCAGACTGTCCCTGCGACCTCTGCTGAACGGTGGCCTGAGAACCCGATCCTGAACCAGAACCAGAACCGCCTCCCCCAGACAGTGGACAATCCCTCCGGATATGACCAGTCTCTCCACAACGGAAACAAGCTCCAGAAGCTCTACGGCACTTGTCGGATGGATGGTTCTTCCCACAGTGATCACACTTGTCCTTCTTACCGTAACGGAAAACACCTCCAGAACTAGAGGAAGAAGAAGATCCAGACTTCTTGAAAGTTTGGGCACGGGGACCCAAAGAACTAGCAGGCCTCGACTGAGGGAAAGACCTGTTCCGCCGAATGCTGTCCTCCGCCTGGTGACAACGGCTCACCAAACCCTCGTAGGACATGTCGTCGCCAACCGCCACACGATCATGGATCTCAGGGTTAAGGCCCTGAAGGAACAGATTATACTTCATCTCTGAGCTATCAGCAATCTCGGGGCAATAGGATAGCAGATCAAAGAACCTCTGCTGATACTCATCGATAGACATGGCTCCCTGTCGCAGACTCAGTAGCTCGCCTGCCTTCGACTGACGGAGTGCCGGAGGAAAATACCGCTTTTGGAAAGCTGTGCGGAACTCGGCCCAGGTGGCCACTCCTCTCGCCGCAACAAAAGGTGCAGAAATAAACCTCCACCACCTGCGCGCACGCCCATCCAGAAGAAAGCCAAGGGTCTCCACCTTCTGCTCTTCGGTGCATTGGAAAGTCTGAAAAGTCGTCTCCATGCGGTCTAACCAGTTCTCCGCATCCTCCGGAGACTCACCTCCAACTAAGGGCTTAGGACCCATAGCTAAGAATCAACGCACAGTGAAACGCTCGTCGTCATGATGACGATGACGCCGTTCTCGACGAGGCTCCCGGTCGGCATCACCCCAACGCCCACCAACACTGCCATGAGAACTCCGGTCGTCACGATTTGCCATCTACAAAAATACCTCAAGATGAGACTAAATCTCAAGAATTTTTTTGCATGCTCTGATATCATAAATGTAGTGACCCTTACCCGGATCACCTACTAAACAGAACTTATACATGCAATTTACTTAATTAAACAGATATCAGAATAAAACTGCGGAAACCATAAATAATTTACAATCCCAAGTAAAGGAATCTGTAATTTATCCAATAATATACAACCAAATCGAATAGCTGTATAAACCCAAACAACAGTAATAAAACCTAGACGAAGCTCCAGCTGGCCAACCACTGACTAGCCCCTCCTGGATCCACCCTCCTCGTCCAATCGCAAACCTGCCCCATGGAATAGGGTGTCCAGAAAATACAGAGTACGAGACGTGAGCATAAAACGCTCAGTACGAGAGTATGAGTATACATGCATGCAAAGTGAACTCCCTATAGACTCGAGGTCAAGGATCAGATAACAGAGACAGACCGGGCCCTGGTATGTAGCACGATTTGCGTCGCTTCAGGAGGTGGCTCCCATACCGAGATAACCGTGGATACGCCGGACCCAAATCGATGGAAGTTCATCCACTAACAGGATATGGTACATGTAACACCCGGTATTTTAAATACGTAGATTCGCATGCATAATTAGGATATTTAATTATTTAAATTTTAGATTTATGGGTTAAATAATTATGTGAATTATTTGTGCATGATTTAATTTATTTTTAAGCATTTAACCCATAATTAGTGATTTTTATGATCTATAGTATTTAATTGTTTTTGATCGCGTAGACGGGACCGTGGACGGACGAGATGACAACTTTCTATTCAAATTATTTTATGAGTCTTTTTAAAGCCCAAAAATATTATTTTGAGTTTTATTTCCTCAAAATTCTTAGTATTTAATTTTATATAATTTTAGGAGTCCATTTTTATTCAAATTTAGCCATTTTAATGACTTTTAATTATTTTTAAAATTCCCTTAATTTGTAATTTTGGGATTTTTATATTTTTAAATTGAGTTATCAGATTTTAATTTTTATTTGAAAGATTAAGTTGTATATTTTTATATTTAAAACCTTTTTTCTATATTTAATTAACCTATATTTTAATTAAAACAAAAACCAAACCTAATCTACCCAAACCCCACAACCGATTCCCTTCACTCAGCCACCTCACCCCACCATCTTCATCATATTCTTCGGCCAGACATCTCCAAGGGGGTTTCATAGCCGAATTCCTTCGAAACTTCGAGTGTTCGTCGTCCCGTCGTCCCGGAAACGTTCTACGTACGTTGCTCAATCGATTTATTTGGTGCAAGGCATGGTTTTCTTCCATTTTTTTCGTACCTATCAGATATTATGTTGTGTGGATTGTGTATGCATAAAAAACTTTCAAGTTTTTCAGAAAATGGTTCGGTTGTTTCGGTTGTATGCGCAAGGTTCCTTGTTTTCCTTTTTCATGTTCACGTTTTCGGTCCACCATGGCTGGTATGGCCGCTGGTCAGAGTCCTAGGTAGTGTGAGGAGGGTCTGGACCGAATGGCTCGAGTGTCTAGAGCCAAACGGCCCCAGGAAGTCTGCTGGTGCGGTTCGGCCTCCCTTGGTGCACAGTCTAGGGTTTCGGGAAATGGGCTTTGGGTTCGGTGGTCCAGGCTGCATGGGTTAGGTTTAGGGGCCAGGTTCGAACCGCCCAGACGTGGGCTACGTCTGGGCGGCGGGGCTCCGGCCAAGGGCAGCCGGAGCAGGGCGGCAGCAGCCCTAGAAGGGCTGCTGCTCGCGGCCGAGAGGAGTTGAGGGTAGGGCAGTTCGGGTTTTAGGGTTTGAAGGGTCCGGGTCGGGTGGTTAGGTCCGGGTCGAGTCAGTCAAGTCTTGGGTCAAGTTAGTTGGGTCCGGGTCCGGGTTAAGTTAGTTGGGCTCGGGTATTTTTATTTTTAAGTTTTAAGTTTAATTAAAGGTTTAATGGGCCTAATTAAATCTTAAAATATTATTGGGCTCCATTTAATTATTTTGGGATGATTTTAATTATTTGGGATTTAAATTAATTTAATTAAGTAAGTCCAATAATTTTTATGGGCTTTAGAGCCCGTGAAAGTTATTGGGCCAGTCTTTGGGCTTTTGGGCCCATTGGGCCAGAATTGGTTGTTAATGGGCTTTAATTATTTAATTGGGCTTAAAATAATTTTATTGGGCTTAAACATGATAATGGGCCAGATTTAAGTAATTGGGCTTGAGAGTAGGGCCAGCAGTCCAGTACAACACATGAGAAATTGCATGTGTCCTGAATATATATTTAATTATTTTTATGCATTGAAGTTATTTTAATATTTATATGATAGTAAGAAATTAAATTAAATATATATGAAGGACACACATTTTATTTAAGTACATGCATTCATGAAATAATTTTAGGTACGATTAAATGTTTAAGGTTGAGCAATAATAAAATATTTTTATGTTGAAAGTTGAAGTAGTGTGACAATTTGAGGGGGATTCGTCCCCATATGTGAACTATTGAAGGGCAGTTTACTGCCAATTTAAGAGGTGATTCGTCACCGCCACGTACGTTGGTTTCCACGCTGATCAGTATTTAATGTATGATTTAAGGTTACACTACGGATACAACCATGCGATGTTAGAAAATTAATTGCTCAACAATATTTATGTATTATGTTATTTAAGTTAATTTAAGTTATAATATATTATGATATTTCTAAGCATGCTCATTCATGTATATGTTATGTATTAATATTCAATTGTTTTAAATTATTTTAAACCCTTGTTATGTTAGCATGTTGGGCCTCTAGGCTCACTATACTGGTATGGTGCAGGTGAGTTCGTAGAGGAGGATGTAGCTCCTACCGGCGGCGAGGACATATGAGCGGACATGCAGTGACCCCGTGACCGTGATAGATGTCTGAGTCACATTGCATGTTTTTGATTATGTCAGCATGTTACACATTTTATATTATTTTTCAGTGGTTGTGAGTTTTGAATATTTTATTTGAATATTTTCAGTGCATGCAAATTTTAAATCATTTTTCTTATGCAGTATTTTTAATTAAATGTTTGACTCAGATATTTATTTTATTTATAGAATGCAATTTTTATTTAAGTTATTTATTTTAGTCATTTATTTAAGTTATTTATTTATTTATTTTAAATCTTTTTATTCTGTGCATGTATGTATGGGCATATATGTGCATATTTTATTTAGTAAGTATATATATATATAAAAAAAAAAATTTCGCATATTTATTTATTAATTATAGAGTTAGGGTCGTTTCAGTTGGTATCAGAGCACGGTTCTTGGAGGGGTCATTACTGCTATGCGAGCTCAGAAATCCACGCTACCGGTCTGTAAGTTTTAAGTGTTTATAGCATGAGTTAATTCTTTGGATTTAAGTTAGCATTACTTTTAAACAACTTAGTTATGCATGGCGATTTACGTAAAAAAATATGTGGTGATGCAGAATGCCTCCCAGACCGATGAACAGACGTGGGGGATCTCCACCTACACCTCCACCTCCACCTCCACCTCCGCAGAACCCTCTAGCAGCATTGGAGCAGGCCAATGCGAATATGATGGCAGGGATTACTGCTCTGTTAGAGCAGCAGACTACTCATCCTAGGTTGTCCCATGAGGAGGACGTTGCTGAGAGGTTCCAAAAGAAGGGACCCAAGGAGTTTGTTGGTACCACCGATCTTTTGGTGGCTGAGGGATGGATTCGATCTCTGGAGTCCATCTTTGCTTATATGGGGATCACAGACACCGACAGGGTGAACTGTGCGACGTACATGCTGAGGGGTGACACAGCTCTTTGGTGGGAGGGTGCTGCCAGGGGAGTTCACCTTCCTACACTAACATGGACAGAGTTTAGACGTATCTTCTATGCCAAGTACTTCACTGAGGATGTGCACAGTCGCATGATCCGGGAGTTTATGAGTCTCCGTCAGGGGGACAAGACAGTGGCCGAGTATGTGAGACAGTTCGAGAGGGGCTGTCGCTTTGTGCCTCTGATTTCAGATAGTCCACCAGAGAAGTTGAGGCAGTTTGTGGAGGGTTTGAGGGCGGATATCAAGCATGATGTTCGCATGGCAGACGTCCTTACTTATGAGTCTGCAGTCAGTAGAGCCTTGCGTTCCGAGGAAGGTCGGAGAGAGATCCAGAGGGAGCAGCAGGGTAAGAGGCAGTTTTAGGCTGGGTATCAGCGACCACCTTCGCAGCCTCCTACGAAGAAGTAGTTTACAGGGCCGGTTAAGGGCCCGAATCCACAGCAGAGGCCACAGCAGCAGAGGCCGCAGCAGCAGAGGGGCGGGGCCCCTAATGCCATAGGTTATCCTACTTGCCCGAAGTGTCAGAAGATGCATTCGGGACCTTGTATTTTGGGAGCAGGAGTTTGCTACCACTGTAGGGAGCCAGGGCATCAGATAGCTAACTGCCCGAGGAAGAAGAACACCGCTGGTAGAGTGTTTGTGATGCAGGCCGAGGAGGTAGATCCAGACACCTCCTTGATCACCGGTATATCTTACCCCTAGCATTTTAATAATTTTCCTTTGGTTAAAATTTCGTCTTTATTTTGGAATTGTTGTTATTTGGGTTATTTAACTGCATGTTAGAATAGGAAGCATGTTTTACTTGTGATTAGAATTAAGAATTAGTAGTGACTCGTTGGGGAAAATTTAGTAGTGGTATGAAATTGTTGGGAATTTTCTGCGTGCAGGGAGAATTCTAGTTGGAGGCAACTCCACGTTTGCGTTGCTAGATTCAGGGGCTACGCATTCGTTTATCTCCCTGGAGTTTATCAGGCGGGTAGGCATCACACCTAAGAGTATTGACAGTGGGTATGATGTTACTATGCCGTCAGGGCATATTATTTCTACCTCGAAGGTTATTCGAGGACTGGAGTTGGAGCTGCAGGGACACTCCATTCGAGCAGATATGGTGGTTTTGCCATTGAGTGGATTCGATTTGATTTTGGGTATGGACTGGTTGACAGTCAATGGAGCTTCGATTGATTTTCGTCGGAGATCAGTGTCAGTGAGACCTACAGTAGGCGACCCGTTCACTTTTCATGCATCTCAGAGCAGTGATATTCCTCAGGTGATATCTCTTATTCAGGCGAGGAAGCTGTTGAGACGGGGTTGCCAGGGGTTTCTAGCAAGTATCGTCACGACTTCAGCGCCATCTAGCAGATCATTATCAGAGATAGAGGTGGTTCGTGACTTTCCGGATGTCTTTCCGGAGGATGTGGCAGGAATTCCACCAGTGAGAGATGTGGAGTTCAGTATCGACTTAGTGCACGACACCGTGCCTATCTCTAAGGCACCGTACAGACTTGCTCCTACCAAGATGAAAGAGTTGAAGGAGCAGATTCAGGAGTTGTTAGAGAAAGGCTTTGTTCGTCCTAGCTTTTCTCCATGGGGAGCTCCGGTGTTATTTGTGAAGAAGAAGGATGGCAGTATGAGATTGTGCATCGATTACCGATAGCTCAACAGGGTCACAGTGAAGAACAAGTATCCACTGCCGAGGATAGAGGATTTATTTGACCAATTGCAGGGAGCTTCAGTGTTCTCCAAGATCGATCTGCGATCTGGTTATCATCAGTTGCGTGTTAGAGATACAGATGTGTCCAAGACTGCTTTCAGGACACGATATGGACATTATGAGTTCTTAGTGATGCCATTTGGGATGACCAATGCTCCAGCGGTTTTCATGGATCTCATGAACCGAGTCTTTCAGCCGTATCTAGATCAATTCATCATAGTCTTCATTGATGATATCTTGATCTATTCTAGGAGCATCGAGGAGCATAGACAGCATCTTCAGACAGCCTTGCAGACTTTGAGGGAGCATCGTTTGTATGCCAAGTTCAGCAAGTGCGAGTTTTGGCTTGAGCAGGTGGCATTTCTTGACCACATTAATTCGAGAGATGGGATTGCAGTTGATCAGTAGAAGGTTGAGGCAGTGCAGAATTGGGGTATTCCGAAGAATGCTTCGGAGATTCGCAGTTTCTTGGGTTTGGCAGGGTATTATAGGAAGTTCATCAAGGGTTTTTCCTCTATTGCAGTACCCTTGACTTCCTTAACCAAGAAGAATGCGAAGTTTATCTGGAGTTCAGACTGTCAGAGGAGCTTTGATCAGCTGAAGAAAGCACTCACTACTGCACCGGTGTTAGCGGTGACTGTACCACACGAGGAGTTAGTGGTGTACACCGATGCGTCTAAGCTAGGTTTAGGCGCAGTACTTATGCAGTGTGGCAAGGTTATTGCGTATGCGTCGAGGCAGCTGAAGGTTCATGAGCAGAATTACCCGACGCATGACTTGGAGTTAGCAGCAGTGGTTTTCGCTTTGAAAATCTGGAGGCACTATCTGTATGGAGAGAAATGCAGGATTTTCACAGACCACAAGAGTCTCAAGTACTTCTTCACACAGAAGGAGTTGAACATGAGACAACGCCGATGGTTGGAGTTGGTGAAAGATTATGACTGTGACATTAGCTACCATCCGGGTAAAGCTAATGTAGTAGCAGATGCTTTGAGTCAGAAGTCGTCAGGGGTCTCATGTTTGACCGTACAGTTACCACTACAGAGCGAGATTCAGAAATTTGACTTGGAGTGTTATCCGAGTGGTCATGCACCGAGCTTGTCAGTGTTGACGGTGCAGCCAGTTCTGCGAGATCAGATTAGGGATGGACAGTCTACTGATGAGGAGTTGCAGCGATGGAGACAGAGAGATGAGGCTAGGGGTAACCTCTTGTATACAGTGGTGGATGGTATCGTTCAGTACCGTGGTAGGATGTGGGTACCGAACGTCGATCAGTTGAGAGCTGAGATTTTAGCAGAGGCTCACACATCTCCGTACTCCATTCACCCTGGAAGTACGAAGATGTACAAATATTTGCAGCTATTGTATTGGTGGCCCGGTGAAGAGTGACATCGGGAGAGTGGTGTCAGAGTGCTTGACTTGTCAGCAAGTCAAGGCAGAGCATCAGCGTCCAGCAGGACTTCTTAGACCTCTTCCTATTCCGAAATGGAAATGGGAGAATATTACGATGGACTTTGTGGTTGGCTTACCGAGGAGTGCCAGAGGTTGCACAGAGATTTGGGTGATTGTGGATAGACTCACCAAGTCAGCTCATTTCTTGTCGGTGAGGACTACTTATTCTTTGACACAGTATGCAGAGCTTTACATCAAGGAGATTGTTAGACTGCATGGCATCCCAGTGTCGATTGTGTCAGACAGAGATCCGAGGTTCACATCTGCGTTTTGGAAGAGTCTGCACACAATATTGGGGACTAGGCTTTTGTTCAGCACAACATTCCATCCCCAGACAGATGGTCAGTCTGAGAGAGTGATCCAGGTTCTCGAGGATCTTCTGAGAGCTTGTGTCATTGATTTTCGGGGCTCTTGGGAGACTAGACTGCCATTAGTGGAGTTTACCTATAACAACAGTTTTCAGTCGTCTATAGGTATGGCTCCTTATGCAGCATTGTATAGGAGGAGATGCAGATCTCCTGTGCATTGGGATGAGGATGGTGAGCGGATTTTACTGGGTCCTAAGATTGTGCAGCAGACAGCTGACATTGTGACTCAGATTCGAGATCGGATGAGGACTGCTCAGAGTCGTCAGAAGAGTTATGCAGATGCCAGACGACGAGATTTGGAGTTCGCTGTAGGTGATCACGTATTCTTGAAAGTGTCACCTATAAAGGGAGTAGTGCGTTTTGGCCGGAGAGGCAAGCTTAATCCGAGGTATATAGGGCCATTCGAGATCTTGGAGAGAGTTGGCACGTTGGCCTACCGTTTAGCTCTACCACCAGGGCTAGCGGCAGTGCACAACGTTTTCCATGTATCCATGCTTCGGAGATATGTCTCTAACCCGTCGCATGTGTTGGATTTTGAGCCCTTGCAGTTGCCACCAGATCTAGTGTATGAGGAGAGGCCAGTGCGGATCTTGGCTAGGGAGGAGCGGAGGCTTAGGACGCGGGTCATACCGATGGTCAGAGTCCAGTGGCTAAATCACTCAGAGGAGGAAGCTACTTGGGAGACTGAGGCAGACATGAGGACTCGCTACCCGGAGTTGTTCGGGTAAGTACTTTAAATTTCGAGGACGAAATTCAATTTAAGGGGGGGGGGGGGGGGGGGGAATTGTAACACCCGGTATTTTAAATACGTAGATCCGCATGCATAATTAGGATATTTAATTATTTAAATTTTAGATTTATGGGTTAAATAATTATGTGAATTATTTGTGCATGATTTAATTTATTTTTAAGCATTTAACCCATAATTAGTGATTTTTATGATCTATAGTATTTAATTGTTTTTGATCGCGTAGACGGGACCGTGGACGGACGAGATGACAACTTTCTATTCAAATTATTTTATGAGTCTTTTTAAAGCCCAAAAATATTATTTTGAGTTTTATTTCCTCAAAATTCTTAGTATTTAATTTTATATAATTTTAGGAGTCCATTTTTATTCAAATTTAGCCATTTTAATGACTTTTAATTATTTTTAAAATTCCCTTAATTTGTAATTTCGGAATTTTTATATTTTTAAATTGAGTTATCAGATTTTAATTTTTATTTGAAAGATTAAGTTGTATATTTTTATATTTAAAACCTTTTTTCTATATTTAATTAACCTATATTTTAATTAAAACAAAAACCAAACCTAATCTACCCAAACCCCACAACCGATTCCCTTCACTCAGCCGCCTCACCCCACCATCTTCATCATCTTCTTCGGCCAGACATCTCCAAGGGGGTTTCATAGCCGAATTCCTTCGAAACTTCGAGTGTTCGTCGTCCCGTCGTCCCGGAAACGTTCTACGTACGTTGCTCAATCGATTTCTTCGGTGCAAGGGATGATTTTCTTCCATTTTTTTCGTACCTATTAGATATTATGTTGTGTGGATTGTGTATGCATCGAAAATTTTCAAGTTTTTCAGAAAATGGTTCGGTTGTTTCGGTTGTATGCGCAAGGTTCCTTGTTTTCCTTTTTCATGTTCACGTTTTCGGTCCACCATGGCTGGTATGGCTGCTGGTCAGAGTCCTAGGTAGTGTGAGGAGGGTCTGGACCGAATGGCTCGAGTGGCTCGAGCCAAACGGCCCCAGGAAGTCTGCTGGTGCGGTTCGGCCTCCCTTGGTGCACAGTCTAGGGTTTCGGGAAATGGGCTTCGGGTTCGGTGGTCCAGGATGCATGGGTTAGGTTTAGGGGCCAGGTTCGAACCGCCCAAACGTGGGCTACGTCTGGGCGGCGGGGCTTCGGCCAGGGGCGGCCGGAGCAGGGCGGCAGCAGCCCTAGAAGGGCTGCTGCTCGCGGCCGAGAGGAGTTGAGGGTAGGGCAGTTCGGGTTTTAGGGTTTGAAGGGTCCGGGTCGGGTGGTTAGGTCCGGGTCGGGTCAGTCAAGTCTTGGGTCAAGTTAGTTGGGTCTGGGTCCGGGTTAAGTTAGTTGGGCTCGGGTATTTTTATTTTTAAGTTTTAAGTTTAATTAAAGGTTTAATGGGCCTAATTAAATCTTAAAATATTATTGGGCTCCATTTAATTATTTTGGGATGATTTTAATTATTTGGGATTTAAATTAATTTAATTAAGTAAGTCCAATAATTTTTATGGGCTTTAGGGCCCGTAAAAGTTATTGGGCCAGTCTTTGGGCTTTTGGGCCCATTGGGCCAGAATTGGTTGTTAATGGGCTTTAATTATTTAATTGGGCTTAGAATAATTTTATTGGGCTTAAACATGATAATGAGCCAGATTTAAGTAATTGGGCTTGAGAGTAGGGCCAGCAGTCCAGTACAATCCATGAAAAATTGCATGTGTCCTGAATATATATTTAATTATTTTTATGCATTGAAGTTATTTTAATATTTATATGATAGTAAGAAATTAAATTAAATATATATGAAGGACACACATTTTATTTAAGTACATGCATTCATGAAATAATTTTAGGTACGATTAAATGTTTAAGGTTGAGCAATAATAAAATATTTTTATGTTGGAAGTTGAAGTAGTGTGACAATTTGAGGGGGATTCGTCCTCATATGTGAACTATTGAAGGGCAGTTTACTGTCAATTTAAGAGGTGATTCGTCACCGCCACGTACGTTGGTTTCCACGCTGATCAGTATTTAATGTATGATTTAAGGTTACACTACGGATACAACCATGCGATGTTAGAAAATTAATTGTCAACAATATTTATGTATTATGTTATTTAAGGTAATTTAAGTTATGATATATTATGATATTTCTAAGCATGCTCATTCATGTATATGTTATGTATTAATATTCAATTGTTTTAAATTATTTTAAACCCTTGTTATATTAGCATGTTGGGCCTCTAGGCTCACTACACTGGTATGGTGCAGGTTAGTTCGTAGAGGAGGATGTAGCTCCTACCGGCAGCGAGGACATATGAGCGGACATGCAGTGACCCCGTGACCGTGATAGATGTCTGAGTCACATTGCATGTTTTTTATTATGTCAGCATGTTACACATTTTATATTATTTTTCAGTGGTTGTGAGTTTTGAATATTTTATTTGAATATTTTCAGTGCATGCAAATTTTAAATCATTTTTCTTATGCAGTATTTTTAATTAAATGTTTGACTCAGATATTTATTTTATTTATAGAATGCAATTTTTATTTAAGTTATTTATTTTAGTCATTTATTTAAGTTATTTATTTATTTATTTTAAATCTTTTTATTCTGTGCATGTATGTATGGGCATATATGTGCATATTTTATTTAGTAAGTATATATATATATAAAAAAAAATTTCCGCATATTTATTTATTAATTATAGAGTTAGGGTCGTTTCAGTACAACCCTACTAACAGACATCTCGAAAGAGATACAGCAAGATGCAAATGAATGCAGCATAATATCATGGCATATAAATCATGCAGTCACATAATACATGCATACTCAGTCAGGATATCTCGAACAGTACTTTCGTACCTCAACACAGTGCAAGCTCTACCAACTCTAGGTCCATGCCTATAGTCTGCTCTACACTGCGAAATGATACTACTATCATTAAAGTGCTCTAAAAGCCTTAACTAAGCTATTGTATACTCCTAAATATTTATAGGAAGCAAAAGCTATACCTTCGTCCGTCGTTAGCCCTTTGATGTCGGTGCCTTCAGAACTTGGGCACAACTCCGCTACGACTACCGAACGCCTCGCCGACCTCCGGACCAAGCCTAAGAAGACTAGAATAGCTCCAAAAGGACTAGAATGGAAAGGAGAACTCGGAATTGGCAAATGAAAGTGAAGCCTCGGCCTTATATTTATAGACAACGATCGGAACTTCCGATCCTTGATCGGAACGTCCGATCCTGCCATCGGAGCTTCCGAAGATCCTGATCTGCCACGTGTTAAAATATCACTTGTTGACTCCGGATAGGGGTGATCGGAGCTTCCGGTCCTGATCGGAGCTTCCGATCTAACCAATCGTCATGGATGACGTAATATGATCGGAGCTTCCGATCCTGTTCGGAACTTCCGAACATACCTTCGGAGCTTCCGAACTCTAATTAAGTAATTATGATTAATCCCTTAATTACTGATTTCGGGTACGGGGTACTACAACCTCAGTACAGTGAAATGTCTGAAAACAAGTCTCCATGCGATCTAGCCAGTTCTCTGCATCCTCAGGAGTCTCGTCTCCAACCAAGGGCTTAAGACCCATCTGTAAGAACTGGTGCACACTGAAACGGTGATCATCATGACGACGATGATGGCGTTCCCGACGACGCTCCCGATCACCATCGCCCCAACGTCTACCTATACTGCCATGGCTACTCTGATCATCGCGATCCGCCATCTACAAAATTACCTCATGGTTATCTTCTGCAGAATCTAAATCTCAATAATACTATACATGCTCTGATACCATAAATGTAGTGACCCTTACCGAGATCACCTACTAATCAGAAACTTAAGCATGCAAATAACTTAATTAAAACAATAAGACAGAATAAACTGCGGAAGCAATAAACATTAATACAATCCCAAGGAAAGAAATCTGCAATTACTCAAATATTTATACAACCAAGTCGAATACTGTATTATCCAAATACATCATAAAATAACCAAGGCAAAATCCCAACTAGCCGTCCACTGCCTAGCCCTTCCTGGATCCACCCGCCTCATCCAATCGCAAGCATGCCTCATGGAATAGGATATCCAGATACACAAGGTACGAGACGTGAGCATAAAACGCTCAGCACAAGAGTATGAGTATATCGTATTATATAAATACATGAATGCAAGTGCATCGCCTACTGAACTAGAGGCCAAGAATCAGATAACAAAGACAGATCGGGCCTTGGTATGTAGCACGTTGTGCCGTCGCTTCAGGAGGTGGCTCACATACCGAAAACCAGTGGATTCTTCGAACCCAAATCGATGGAAGTCCATCCACTAACAAGATAGGGTAAAACCCTACTACCAGACATCTCAAAAGAGATAGCTCAATATGCAAATGTATGCAGCATAAAATCATGTCATATAAATCATGCAATCACATAATACATAATACTCAGTCAGGATATCTCGAACAGTACTTTCGTACCTCAAATATTAGGCAAGCTCTACCGACTCTAAGTCCACGCCTAAACTCCGCACTACACTGCGAAATGATACTAATATCATTATAGTGTTCTAAAAGCCTTAACTAAGCTATTGCATACTCCTAAATATTTTTAGGAAGAAAAAGCTATACATGCGTCCATCGTCAGCCCGTTGCTGTCGCTTGCCTCAAAACTAGGCCACAGCTCCGCTACGACGCCTGGATCATTATGCCACTTTCGAATTCCCAATGGGATGCCTAGAATTCCCTTGATCTAAGCTAGAAGACTAAGGAATCGAGAGAAGCGAGGTGATTGGTGCGTCTGAAAATGAATCTCGGCACCCCTATTTATAGACATCGAACGAAACGTCCGTTCCTCCATCGTTGTGTCCGTTCGCCATCGTTGCGTCCGTTAGTCACTTCATGTGCGTAAGAAATGACTTATTCTTGCTGGCACGAACATTGCGTCCAATCCTATGACGTTGCGTCCGTTCCTTCTGACCCTTCGGGTCATTTCTGATCATTCTGGGTCTATTTTCGGACTCCGTTAATCCATTAAGAGTTACATTAATCACGTTTAACTTAAAATAACATGATTTTTTGGATTGATTAACAATTAATCACTAATTTTGGGTACGGGATACTACACAACACATGAGCAGAATAACCAAAGATCAAATAGTTACCTGCTATGACATCATCCGGTGCAGCCTGAGCCTGATCCTCGATAAGAGCAATGACTCGTGCCTGTTGCCTCGAAGGTTGATTCACATTCTGATTACCTCCCTGAAGATTTTGTTGTTGTGACCAAAAGGAGTGAACTGCAGAAGCTTGCCTTTCAGGCTGAGCTGTTGGTCTAAAAGAATTCCCACTCTGAGCTTGTTCAGAACTACGATGAGGACACACTCTGGCAAAGTGTCCAGTCTGATGACAGATATTGCAGTTGCCAAAAATTCCTCTACATTGCTCACTAGCATGACGACCTCCACACTTACTGCAAAACATACCCGAAGATCCAAAACTCTATCTAGAACCAAACTGATTTGAGCCACTGTAACAAGAAGAACTTCTCCCTGGCTTCTTGAATTGCTTCCCTTTCGGTCAAAAATTATATCTTCTGCTATTGCCACTGCTTCCTCTTTCATATATCGGTGAATGATCCTGAAACTGAGACGGTTGATTCTGAAAGTGTGTCTCGATTTTTTAGATACAAAATGATCTCCTCGATGTTTCATCAAACCTGCTTCGGCTCCTTTGTCTTGATTCAGTGCATCAGCAAAATTATCGGGCCTTCCAGTATTCACCAACGTAAAGATATCGGGATTCAAGTCATTTATGAATTGATCAGCTTTTGCTTCCTCGTTATCAGTTATATGTGGTGCATATCTCAACAGACTATCAAACTTGGCCACATATTCTTCAATATTCAGATTTCATTGTCTCAAGGTAGCAAACTTAGCCCCTTTATATTTTCTGTAAAAGACTGGGAAGAAACTCTTATAAAATTTTGCCTTAAACAAACTCCAGGAAATAATCGCACCTCGATTCTCTAGGGCTTTCTTCATCGAAATCCACCAACTTTTTGAAATACCCTGAAGCTGATGAACAACTAACCGGATCCGATGGTTGTCTGTGTAGTCTAGAGAATCAAACAACCGATCGATGTCTTCCAACCAACTTTCACAATAAAGTGCATTTTCGGTGCCCTTCAGAGTCGGTGGTTTGAAAGACTGAAACTTCTTCAGCAAGGTTTCCATCGGTGTCGTAGTGACATCCATCGCATCAGTCTCAGTACTACCCTGATCATTCGAAAGGGTTTCCCTTGGCTGTTGTCTGTTTATTACTCGACGAGGAGGCATATCTGATATTCAAAAGGTTAGGACACAAATATCTCATAAACTCAATTACAACAATTCGGTGTCCATCATTTTCCAATCGGTATACTCATTCGATCTCAAGAGCATTCAAATTCATATCACAATCTGCTTCTGATTCGTAACTCAAATAAATCATGCTTCAAAATTTAAATCATAATTTCATGTAATTCAAATAATTCTTTAAACCATAAAGCATGCTCGCATGGAATTTAAATAATCAAATAAAGAATTCAATCACATGCGGAGAAATAATCAAGCGGACTCGATCTACCCCGCTCACTTTTAATTCAGTCCAAGAAACTTATCGCTCTGATACCACTTAATGTGAGGATCTCAAGTGCTAATCTAATCTCAAAACGCAATCAAAAGCAAAAACATGCTACAGTACAAGTTCGATCTATTACAAAAGAGTTCTGAACATCGCAAATTCTACACCCGATGCCCCACGTCTATCTCTCAGTCCCGAGCTAATCATGACGTCTCTGACCAGCTCCTGCCCCACCTATTACCATACACACATACAAAGCAAAGCAACAACCGGATAACTCCAGTGAGAATAATATTTCCAATAAAAACGACATAACATGCAATATCAAATAGTATATCAAAATCATGATATAACATCAACATATTTAAATGATAAACAGAATGAAATGCATGTATTTAAAATTTGGGATTATCTAATCGGATAATCAAGGGAAAACTCGGTTCTTTGGTTGGGATCCCGAGGTCAAGATATCACAATAACTCTCCTGATCGAGGTGGATGATGTATATCTCAATTCTCTAGACTATGGTGCAATTATAATGAGTATTCGAGCTCTTGAAAGAGCTCAATAACCAAGGCCACTCGATTATAGTCCCCAAAACGTCTAATTCAAAAAGAAATCAAATAATTAGGTTCAAGATGAATGCATATATAAATCATAATGCATCCAATCATAATTCAAGTAATTAATATCATAATATTTCAAATAAGATCATATAATAAATCAATATTTCAAATTTTCATTCAAGATCAAATAATATGCAAGTATGTGATTTCAGGGAAATCGATCTTCAAAAACTGATTCGAGTATTCATCCCTATTCGATTCGATGTAAGCTTATACCTTATTCTCGATTCAAAGGTTCCAATCTGGACAAGCTACATGTCAAAATATTTCAATCAAAATCATATTCAATCACAATAAAAAATACGAGGTAAATCTCATTACCAATCTCGATCAATTCGTATCGATTCGAATTCTGACAGCTCCGAGTTCAACAGCCTTCAAACAAATATGTACGGAGATGTATAATGCTCAATATCATTCATTCAAACTCAACTCAATATCAACTCAATCAATTCTAATTCAATCAACTTCCAAAACTCAGAACTCCTCAAACCGACGGCATAACGACTAATAAACGATCAACCGAAAATCAACAAACATCAATATATCTATCCAATTCAACTCATATCATCATAAATTCATCAAAATCTCATAAAAAACGTGAATATCAGATTTTGACATTCCAAATTAACTTCAGAAATTCATAATAAATTCAATCATTGCTATTTTTTCCGAACCGTCTTAGATATACTATCACAACTATCTCAAGAACCAATATATCCAATCAAAATCCGATTCCAATAACGTCTCAAAATCAAAACATGCTGGATCGTAATAAAACTTACGGCATAATGAAGCCCTCGAAGCTGTGATCGCAAATATACGATTTATTCTGAATTCTGCCGGACAGATCGTGAATAATCAAAGCTTTGAGAAGAATAAAAATGGAGGAAAGAAGGAATAAGGCGTGTTGGAGGAGATGAATAATAGATACATACGCCTACTCACATATATAACAATTCAAGTTTTTGCACTTTGGTCCCCGAACTCTTCAAAAATTGCAAATCAGTCCCTGATCAAATTTCAATTCAATTCAATCCTCAAATTTCATAATCTCGGAATATCAAGATCAATCTCAATTAATCTCAATTAAGATAATTTTGGCACAACTCCGCTACGACCCTGGAGACGCCTCGCCAAGGCCTGCCCCTTGATAAAGAAGGCTGGAAACCCTCAAGACCACTCAGAACACGAGAGAAAGGAAGTGATTTTGGTGTACAAAACTGAATCTCGGACCCCATATTTATAGACGAAGATCAGAAGCTCCGAACTCCCAATCGGACGTTCCGATCTCCGCATGCAGGCCACGTTCTGAACTGCCACGATCGGAAGCTCCTATCCCTACTTCAGAAGTTCCGATCTCATGCATGCAGCTACATGTTCAGACATCAATTACACGTTAAAAGGTGCATGACCTAACTACGATCGGAAGCTCCGATCACATTCGGACGTTCCGAACTCGTCGTAGCTTCCGAACTCCTTCGCCCTTTCTGATCACTTCGGACCCTCCAAACTCTACAAACATTGGGTTCGGACCTTCCGAACCACCCAAACCCAAATAAGCCCATTAACTATTTTTGGACATTATGGGTCCGATTTCTTCGTCCATTCGATATAATTAAAATTTTTTAATTATATTTTATTAATTCTAAACATATTTAACCAAATTAATATTGTAAAATGGACCGAGCTACTACACTAACAGTATATATACTTTTAAAATAATAATATTTTAGAACCAAAGAATACATTCATATTCTAATCATAATATCTTACGTTGTAAACTTATAATGGAATTATTATTATAGAACACACTTTCAAATTTTAATTTTTTTATATTTTTTTGCACCCAAATGTACTAAAATATTTCTTACTACGTATATCTCAAGCTTGGACAAAGCAAAAGAAAAAGTGGAATCTTTTTATGTAACAAAATTCAAGATCCAAGAAAAATGTCACAACTTTATATCTGGAATGGAAGTGGGGGCATCATGTGTCAGCAAAGGTGGGCAGAGGACATGCATTTATTGCATGTCCCAAAGTCTTCAGAGGCAGCAGAATTATTGGAGGAATCGGTCCAATCTGGTGGCAGCCATCCAATGAAGAAATTTTGTAGGAAAGAGTGAAGGAAACTTCACTCACGTACGAGGGGAGGGAGCTCTATAAATAGAGCTCCCCTTAACCATTCTCAGCATCCCTCAGCCTCAAGCATTCTTCTGTTCTTGAGTGCATTTCTTCTCTCCCTAGTTATTTCTATATATTTGTGAGATAGGTTTTCTCCTGTATAAGAGAGTGATTGTCTCTTTGGAAACACAGAGAGATGTTGTAATTCTCCAAATATTATAGTGGAATCTTTTGGTCTTGCCCGTGGTTTTTACCCTAATAATTTTTGGGGGTTTTCCACGTAAATCTTGGTGTCTATTTTATTCTTCAATTTCCATAGTTTCTATCTCGTAATGCCGCACCTGGGACCAACAAGTGGTATCAGAGCCTTGGCATAAAATTTCTTAAAATTATGAGTATGCTCTGTGGTTGCAGCTGTGACTGATCTTCCACATTAGAAAAGATTTTTTGAGATTTTATAAGGCAGGATTATTGTAGTCAAGATGATGGCAAAATACGAGATAGAAAAGTTCAATGGGAGCAATTTTTTGCTGTGGAAATTGAAGGTGCAAGCAATTCTAACAAAGGAGCGTTGCTTGGCAGCTATTGGAGATAGACCGGCGGATGTCATGGACGATCAAAAGTGGAATGAGATGAATCACAATGCTGTTGCCAATTTGTACTTGGCGATAGCGGATGAAGTTTTGTCAAGTATCTCGGAAATAAAAAGCGCAAGAGTTATTTGGGATACTTTGACAAAATTGTACGAGGTCAAGTCACTACACAACAAAATTTTCCTAAAGAGAAAGCTTTATACTCTTCGGATGGCGGAATCCTCATCGATGACCGAACATATCAACACACTGAATACTCTATTTTCCCGGCTAACCTCTATGGGGCATAAAATAGAGGAAAAAGAACGTGCGGAGCTTCTACTTCAGAGTCTACCAGATTCATACGATCAGCTCATCATCAATGTTACCAACAATGTTCTTTCGGATAATTTAAATTTTGACGATGTCTTAACTGCGGTTCTTGGAGAAGAGAGTCGTCGAAGGAACAAGGAAGATAGGTTGGCAACGTCGAAGCAAGCAGAGGCTTTACCGATGACGAGAAGAAGATTGACGGAGCGTGACTCCAGTGGGAGCCACAGATATGGTAGATCAAAGTCAAGAAGTAAGAAGAAGAATATTTACTGCTTTAAATGTGGCGGTAAAGGGCACTTCAAGAGAGAGTGTACGAAGAGCATCGAAAAGGGATCTCAAGGAAATGTGGCTAGTACTTCAGGAAGTGGTGAAATATTATTCAGCGAAGCAGCAACGGTTGCGGAAGGCAGACACAAATTTTGTGATGCATGGATTATGGATTCAGGAGCGACGTGGCATATGACGTCAAGGAGAGAATGGTTCGACCAGTATGAACCAGTCTCAGGAGGATCTGTATTCATGGGAAACAATCATGCCTTGGAAATCGCCGGGGTCGGTACCATTAAAATCAAAATGTTTGATGGTACTATTCGCACCATACAGGAGGTACGACATGTGAAGGGCCTGACAAAGAATCTTTTGTCTTTGGGGCAATTGGATGATATTGGGTGCAAAACTCGTATTGAGAAAGGAATCATGAAAATTGTGAAAGGCGCGCTTGTGGTTATGAAGGCGGAAAAGGTTGCTGCAAATCTGTATGTATTGTTGGGGAAAACACACAAAGAGACGGAACTAGCTATTGCATCAATTGGTTCGGGAGAAGAATCAACAGTGTTGTGGCATAGAAAGCTTGGACATATGTCAGAACGAGGAATGAAGATTCTCTCTGAACGGAAGCTGTTGCCAGGGCTTACAAAAGTGACTCTACCCTTTTGTGAGCATTGTGTTACCAGTAAACAACACAGATTGAAGTTTGGCACGTCTACTGCCAAGAGCAAAGGAATATTGGAGCTGATTCATTCTGATGTTTGGCAAGCACCGATGGTATCCCTAGGAGGAGCGAGATACTTTGTCTCGTTTATTGATGATTTCTCTAGGAGATGTTGGGTGTATCCAATCAAGAAGAAGTCAGATGTTTTCGAAGTTTTCAAAGTTTTCAAAGCGCGGGTTGAACTTGATTCTGACAAGAAAATCAAGTGTTTGAGGACTGACAATGGAGGAGAATATACCAGTGATGAGTTTGATGCATTTTGTCAGCATAAGGGCATCAAAAGATAGTTCACGACGGCTTACACGCCTCAACAGAATGGAGTGGCAGAGCGGATGAACAGAACTTTGTTGGACAGAACAAGGGCCACGTTGAGTACTGCGGGTCTACCAAAGTCATTTTGGGCAGAAGCAGTTAAAATCGCTTCTTACATCATCAATCGTTCTCCTTCAGTGGCGATTGATTTGAAGACTCCGATGGAGGTGTGGACTGGCAAGCCAGCTGATTATTCTCGATTACATACATTTGGAAGTTCGGTGTACGTGTTGTACAATGTACAAGAAAGATCAAAGTTGGATTTCAAATCCAGAAAGTGCATCTTCTTGGGCTATGCTGATGGAGTAAAGGGGTTTCGCTTGTGGGATCCTACTGTCCACAAGCTTATCATCAGCAGAGATGTTATCTTTGAGGAAGATAAAGTGAAGGGAGACAAAGACACACTGAATTCAGAAACTACTATCATTCAGGTGGAAAATAAGACCGACAAAGATCAAGTTTCTTGTGAAGCAGTACCAGAGCACGAGGAACAAAAACTAGTTGAGTCAGAGGTTTCCAAAGTGAGGCAGTCAACTCGAGAGAGAAGACCACCAGGTTGGCTTTCAGATTATGTCACTGAAAGTAACATTGCATATTGTCTGTTAACAGAGGATGGTGAGCCATCGAGTTTCCATGAGGCTACTCAAAGCTCGGATGTATCCCTGTGGATGACAGCGATGCAGGAAGAATTGGAAGCATTGGACAGAAACAAAACTTGGGATCTTGTTACACTACCACGAGGGAGGAAAGCTATAGGTAACAGATGGGTCTATAAGATCAAGCGTGATGGCAATAACCAAGTGGAGCGGTATCGTGCGAGATTGGTTGTTAAAGGGTATGCTCAGAAAGAAGGTATTGACTTCAATGAGATATTTTCTCCTGTGGTTCAACTTTCAACAGTCAGAGTAGTATTGGCATTGTGTGCGGTGTTTGACCTACATCTGGAACAGCTAGATGTGAAAACATCATTTCTTCATGGCGATCTTGAAGAAGAAATCTATATGCTCCAGCCAGAAGGTTTTGCAGAAAAAGGCAAAGAGAACTTGGTTTGCAGGTTGAATAAATCTCTGTACGGTCTCAAACAGGCGCCGAGGTGTTGGTACAAGAGATTTGATTCCTATATCATGAGCCTTGGGTACAACAGACTCAGTGCAGACCCTTGTACGTATTTCAAGAGGTTTGGTGATGATGATTATATCATTTTGCTGTTGTACGTGGACGACATGTTGGTAGCAGGCCCCAACAAAGATCGGGTCCAAGAATTGAAGGCACAGTTGGCTAGGGAATTTGATATGAAGGACTTGGGACCAACAAACAAGATTCTAGGGATGCAAGTTCACCGAGACAGAAGCAATAGGAAGATTTGGCTTTCCCAGAAAAATTATTTGAAGAAAGTCTTGCAGCGCTTCAACATGCAAGATAGTAAGCCAGTTTCAACCCCTCTTCCTATTAACTTCAAGTTATCTTCTGAGATGTGTCCTAGCAGTAAAGCAGAGAAGATGGAGATGTCTCGAGTACCATATGCATCAGCAGTGGGAAGTTTAATGTTCGCTATGATCTGTACTAGACCAGACATTGCACAAGCAGTGGGAGCAGTCAGTCGGTATATGGCGAATCCTGGACAAGAGCATTGGAGCACGGTTAAGAGGATCCTTAGATACATTAAGGGTACCTCGGATGCTGCATTATGTTTTGGAGGATCAGATTTTACACTCAGGGGCTATGTGGATTCAGATTACGCAGGTGATCCAGATAAGAGAAAATCTACTACTGGTTATGTGTTTACAGTTGCAGGAGGTGCAGTCAGCTGGGTTTCAAAACTGCAAACAGTTGTGGCATTATCTACAACGGAAGCAGAATACATGGCAGCTACTCAAGCTTGCAAGGAGGCAATATGGATTAAAAGGTTATTGGAGGAGCTTGGGCACAAACAAGAAAAGATTCATCTGTTTTGTGACAGTCAGAGTGCCTTGCACATTGCAAGGAATCCAGCCTTTCATTCCAGGACTAAACACATTGGAGTTCAATTTCACTTTGTTCGGAAAGTAGTAGAGGAAGGAAGTGTGAATATGCAGAAGATCCATACGAAGGATAACATTGCTGATATTCTGACCAAACCAGTGAGTGCAGAGAAGTTTGAATGGTGTAGATCCTCAAGTGGCCTAGCAGAAACGTAAGCAGCAGGAATGGCAAGATTGAAAAGATGTGTGGAGATGTGATTGATTCTCAATCAAATCTCCAAGTGGGAGAAATGTCAGCAAAGGTGGGCAGGGGACATGCATTTATTGCATGTCCCAAAGTCTTCAGAGGCAGCAGAATTATTGGAGGAATCGGTCCAATCTGGTGGCAGCCATCCAATGAAGAAATTTTGTAGGAAAGAGTGAAGGAAACTTCACTCACATACGAGGGGAGGGAGCTCTATAAATAGAGCTCCCCTTAACCATTCTCAGCATCCCTCAGCCTCAAGCATTCTTCTGTTCTTGAGTGCATTTCTTCTCTCCCTAGTTATTTCTATATATTTGTGAGATAGGTTTTCTCCTGTATAAGAGAGTGATTGTCTATTTGGAAACACAGAGAAAGGTTGTAATTCTCCAAATATTATAGTGAAATCTTTTGGTCTTGCCCGTGGTTTTTACCTTAATAATTTTTGGGGGGTTTTCCACGTAAATCTTGGTGTCTATTTTATTCTTTAATTTCCATAGTTTCTATCTTGTAATGCCGCACCTGAGACCAACATCATGCAAATATGAAATGAACAAATAAAAATAATACTCACTTTTTACGTGTACATTAGGTTAACCAAATTAAAGAACAAACAGATAAAAAAAATTCCACCACCATGATTGTAAATTTGATGGTTGAAATTCATAATTATTTTGTGATACAATTATATGAACATTTTTTCTAATAACAAATTACATGCACATGTTACATGTGTAACATAACAAATCATGAATATTATATATTGTTTACACATATTACTCCTTTCATCATGATTATATAATCATGAATATTATATATTGTTTACACACACTACCTTCATCATGATTATATATAGACTTGTTTTTTCACACATGTTAAGCAAAATCATTGGAAAATAAAATATATTCAAACTTCTTATTTTATCTTCCTTCAAAAAAAAAACTTAATTTTATCTATAATTAATACATTCAAAAAATGGTTGTAACGTGTATGTTTTTCAAAACATAGTTAATAAAGATATATTAGTAAAAAAGTTAAAAAATATTTATAAATATAGTATAACTTTATATTTGAGGGAAAAAATGATTCATATAATTGAGATAGAAATAATAATTTTTATTTTTTAAAAAAAATATTGGTTCATTTATGACATTCTGTTGAAGTTTGGATCCATATTCAAACAAAAACCCGCCAGCAATCAGCATTGTGATAATAAACAAAAAGATTCAAGATCGAAAATTAAATTTCGTCATTAAACTACATCGGATTTCTTATCAGATAATCAAGTACACGACAGGAATTTTTGAAATAAGTATACAATATTTTATTAAGCAGACAAATTCTCTAAACTAATCATTAACACATAGTGATGAGTTTTCGGTATATACGTACTAAAAATACCGGTATGAAAAAAATTCATATCAGTATCGATATCGAAATTTCGAAATTTTGATATGGAAAAAAATTCATATTGATAATGTACAGATAGATACCGAAAAAAATTCGATACACCGAAAAAATGTTTGTATATCGAAAAAAATTCGGTACGATATCCCGATAATTCGATATTTTGGTACGGTATCCCAGATCTATTAACGCATATGCTCTGCGTGAACATAGTATTTATACAAAAAATTAATATATATAATTAATTTATTTTAAATGAACAAATAACATACATTTATAAATATTGTAACTATATTAAGTATTAAATAGTTTGTATTACTTCAATAATTGTATAACAATTAAATAAATAAATGTAATATAAAGAGTAAATTAAAAGGAGTGAAATGTGAGAGAAGTAAAAAAAGATAAAGAGATAAAGATAATAAAATTAAGAAGAAAAGAATATATTTCAATTAAGTGTTCACAATATATTTAATAATGCATAAAACTCATATAACGATCTTACTGTCAAATTTATTAGACGCATTTTTTATTCCACCCAACCCGTAAAATAATGTTAACTTTTATGCAAAAAGTATTACTTTTTATGATAAATATAAATCAGATCGACATATTACAAGAAAATTACTCTAAATAATGCGTTTCAATGTCGAACTTAATAACATACACCATTATTAAAAAAAATATTTAAGAATTAAAGAAACAAAACAAAAAAAGATGCATAATTTTTAAATAATCGTCATGATCTTTGGCAATTAATGCCACCTAAGATCCTCCCAACTCAATCATTAATGCCAACGTTGTTGGAAATTAAATTAAAGGTGCTCTTTAATTTCGTTTAGTTGAAAAATATAACTTTTTTTAGAATTTAATTTATAATTTTCACGTGAAATTTTCAAATATATATTTATTTTAAAAATAAAACTAAAAAAAGTTAATTTATTTTTCCATCTTGAAAATGAAAATAAATAGGCTTTATTAAAGAAGGCTCTTTTGTTAGATTCAACTGTCCGTATATATATATACACGCATGTAGTTGTATATTCCAGAGGGAAAAAGAATAGGCGGGCGGAGAGAGAGAAGTCGTAAGTTTCGGGAACCCGTAGAGATTAGGAAAATTTTTGGTGGGTCAACAGCCTTACAGGTCTGCTCGTTGCCGGGATTGATCCGAAGGTGAAATTTTGAGGCGGCATTGTTGTTCGTGTCGTGACAGAACCCAACAATATATGTTTCTTTATTTTGAGAATGATGTCTGTATTGTCATGTTTGTGAATGATTTAATGTTGTTTTCGTACGATCAATGTTCTTTCGTCGATGGATAAATGATATGTTTTTTTTTTAATATGAGCAAGATTCTTGATTTTTTTGGTGATTGCTTTCTTAAAAGATGTGTGGGATGCACGTAACCTCGTGTTTTGTCAAATGGTGATGTCTGTTCTTGAGATTCTTGAAACGTGTGTTTGGAATTGAATGTCTTGGGAACGATATGGAGACACCTGATACATTGTGAGAGATGAAATTTTCCGGAAGTTAACCATTTTCTTGGATGATTTTTAACCTTGTACTTTGAAATGGTTTGATGAGGTTTTGACTTGAGGTGTCTTTTGATTTGGGATTCTGTAGGCTGGTACCGGACAGTTCCCCTGATCTTACAAACTTTCCTTTCCCTCCTAATTCTCCTCACGATTTTCAAGAATCCCTCATACATATAAAAGATTGAAGGGAAAGGAAAAATCAAAGTTTGAAAGTGAGTTGGCGAGAAATAGTAAAGGCCATCTGTTGGAAGGGAAAGGAAAGATTCGAAGTTTTAAAGTGAGTTGGTGATAAATAGCAAAAAAATCCGTTGATTTGTGATACAGATATGAGTGCAGTTTCTGGGGTGATGTCAAGACAAATCTTGCCGGCTTGCGGCAGCCTTTGTTTCTTCTGCCCCTCATTGCGAACCAGATCCAGGCAGCCTGTGAAGAGGTACAAGAAGTTGATAGCGGATATTTTCCCTCGGTCCCAGGTCTGTATCATGACAAAATGTTGTGTTTCGGATTAAAATTGTTTGTTTAGAAATTTGGCGAGAAAAGCTCAGTACTGTTGGTCAATTTGCATCATGTGAATGACTAAATTTGTGATCCTCACAGTAGTCATGGTATATATTTAACTTGAAGTGCTGTGGCCAACCAATTCCGTAGAAATTGGCCTTAGTTTGGAGAGTATTTGCATTGATTGTGAAATGTTAATCCTAGTAAATGTTAGATGTTATTATCGTGATATGCGTTTTACCCTATGTAAGATAAGCAATAACTGGATTTAGTTTCTTCAACAAAAATTTTGTATCAAATGAGGAATGATATTTTTTGGCTTGCTGATGTTGTGTCTCTCTCTTTATTTTTCATACTTGCTGCCATTAAATTATTTCGATTTGTTTTACTTACATAGCATGAAGAACAACCAAATGATAGAAAGATTGGCAAACTGTGCGAATATGCTGCTAAGAATCCTTTGCGCATCCCCAAGGTATTGTTACACTGACATAAATTTCTTGTCCTGGTTAGTTGTCCACTGAAATCATATGAAAATTCTGTCATACACAGCTATTTTTGCTTTTCATTCATCATGGTTCGTTTAGTATTCATGTTAAACTCAGATTGATGAGTTTTTGAATTTAGAGAAAGCTGTGAGTCTGGGATCAGGGATAATCATACTAACTCTTTGTCTCCTGCGCTTTATGGAGACAATGCTAAAGTTCAATCTAGTAGCATGAACAAGAAAAATAGCATAGTTCAAGTCACAAAACTCATGACGTCACACCCCAAGCATGAATCATGGCATTTGGGATGTGACATTGACTATATTTTCGAAAATTAAAATTAAACTTTCCAGCAAACTGAACCACACAAGTACAAAAGTGCGAGAAACTAGTCTACTATTACATCAAAATGCAGGAACAGTTTGTTACATCTGGAAAACAAGTGAAATTGCATAGCGTATAATTTTTGCTGGAAAGTTAATCACAACAACGAACAAAAAATAAATATAAATTAAAATGATAAAAGTAGCAATTGTTAAACAACTATGGTGAAGCAACTATATGACTTAGCAAGAAGGTTATAAGAGGTTAGTGACAAGGAAATCATTCAACAAGCGGAGAGCCAATTCCTTCCAGTACAAAAATTTTATAACAAAATATATTTATACAGAAAACAAAAACAATTATGGCTACATTTTGAAAACAGAACAAAAAAACAAACGCAAACAAAGCTGTAACTTGCCTTAGGCCTTTGCTGGCTTTGAAGCAAAGTATAATAGAGCAGAAAATATATTACAAATGCACTGGAATTTTATAGGTCTTCATGGCTATTGATATAAGTCATATATAGTTAACCGTTCCAGAGGCGAGGTTAGAACAACCGACAACAGATTCACCCTTTCTGGATAAGGTCAAAACGGCGATTTCCTACCATCGTAGAGCAATGGTTATAACCCTCTATGTCAGGTTCAAAAAAGGATGAAAATAGGAATGTATTCATCATATTTGTTTCCAGAGTTTTCAGTACAGAATTTTGAGTTTTTAAACATGTAACGAGTCTTCCTGGTTTAAAACATAACACTGAATTTAAAATCAGAAAACCACTTATGTTGTAGCTAAAATGTCGTTGAAGCGAATGGAGTTTGGGAAAACAAGAAAGCTAGAAACACTGAGCTTTTCGTTGCTGGAATTGTCTTTTGTTGGGAATTTGGTGTTACAAAATTTCTGTCTCATGAGAATTTGTTGACTATTTACAGGTGCTGAATTCGCTTGTAATTTAACTGTCTTAATTCTCATTATTTCCATAACTGGACTGTTGCAAGAGGGTTTATTTCTCATGTTAATTCTTAGATAATGGCTGTTAATGGCAGCCATTATCCATACAACAAGCTCCATTTACACAGGCCCTTTAAGTTTTCCCAACGATAAGGAGGTTTGGGTCACATGTCATGTTTAAATGCCCTTCTTGTTCTTCACTCACCAAAAGCTTTGTCAGATATGTGTGAGCTAACTATTTTTACTGGAAACAGCTTCATATTAGTTTGATAGGAATACGATCTCATGATTTGCAGGCGTTTGGGGACCTAATGACTTTAATGCTTTTGCAGGTTTTCATTGTGTTTCACCAGATTAATAAATGATAAAACTTATATATATATGTATTTATGTATGTATGTGTGTATGTATGTATGTATGTATGTATGTATGTATGTATATATGTAAGTATTATACCCATGCCCTCTGGTTTTTTTTATTGCCACCTTTAAAAAACAAGATGATGATGACAAATTGCTAGAATTTGATGAATGTCACTTCTGAGGGTATGGGGGCTAATTCTTCAATTAGAGGATTTCAAGAAGAATAAAATATTATTTAGAAATAATTAACCTTATTCATCAAAGAAACTAATAAAGATGTGAAAGTGCTTCTTTATAGTTGGATGCATGTAAAATAATACGCTGTACACCCTTCTTTCATCGTATTCTTTTCAGTTTATGTGTTAGGCTCTGGACATATGTCATATTCATTTTATAAGCATCAAATCGAATTTATTGTACAAATTTTTGTGTATCACAGTGCTGCTACTATTATTCTCTTTGTAAGTCTTTATTATTATTATTATTATTATTATTATTATTATTATTTATTCTTATGTTTGTTTTCAAATTACAGATTGCAAGCTCTCTTGAGCAAAGATGTTACAAGTACTTAAGAGCCGAAAACTTTCAATCAGTGAAAACAGTCTTGTGCATTTACAGGAAATTGATATTTTCATGCAAAGAGCAAATGTGGGTACAATGCTGCTATTTTTATGTTTGGTGCATAATTTATTGGATTTGTTATAGATTTTGTTATTTATTTATTGGTAAATCATTTTGTTCATCGTCTTTTATTTAATTTTCTTAAAATTTTCTGAAATTGTTGATATATTTTTGCACCCCCTGGCATAACAATTGGACAAAGTAGAGATCAGGATCATATCATGAACCTTTTCCATAATTTTGGTGATGTAGCATCTGAATAATTAATTTCTTCAATATTAGAACTTTATTGCGGTGCTCTGAATTATAAATTGTCATAATGATTCAGTTAATGGAGTTTTAAACTTCCTAAGATAAGTCTGGAAATATTAGTATTTGTATTGTTGTAATTGTTTCTAAACATTGATAGAATATGAACCATGGAAAATCCACACCAGCATGAATTTTCCAACTGAATAACATCATATGGAAATTATGATTTTCTCTTTCGTTGTCTTTAATATTTTCCATCCTGTTTCAATCGAATCAATCCTTTATTTGGTTTGCAAAGTATGAGCTTTCAAATCTTTTTTGTCATAGCATCTCCTAAAAGTACTGCTACTCACAAAATATACATATTTAATTTCATGTCAGGCCTTTGTTTGCAAATAGTCTGCTAACCATCATGCAGACCTTGCTGGATCAGACAAACCAGGACGAAATATTAATTATTGGATGTCAATCTCTGTTTGATTTTGTGAATAATCAGGTTAGTTTATTTCAATTTTATTTCTTTCTTGTCCCAGATGACCAGCTTCTTAAGCTTATGGATAAAGTTCTTTAAAGTCCTATTATAAAAAATAGACTTATTCCTCTCTGATATTATTTCCAGAAAGATGGAACTTACATGTTTAACCTGGAAGGGTTTATACCGAAACTATGCCCACTGGCTCAAGAAGTGGGAGAAAATAAGAGGGCGGAATATCTACGGGCAGCTGGACTGCAAGCTCTATCTGCTATGGTATAGCCTATACATTTTCAGTACTTTTTTTTTAATACCTTTGAGTTGATAGATTTAAATTAGATTAGGAGTCCGGGTCCATTAGGTCTCCTTCTTTGAATTTAGCCTATCAAAGAATATTGTATCATTTACGTGCAAACAAACAAAAAAATAAGTATATATATATATCTATATATATATATATATATATATATATATATATATATATAAGTTTTCAGGTGCCCAACAATTCCTTCCCACTTCATCCCCGACCAGTGGTGAAAAAAATCAAAAACAAAAACAACTAAAACCCACCACCGGGTTTTAGAGGTCGGGCATGAAGTGGTGAGGAATTGTTGGGCAGCTGAGAACTTCTATATATATATATATAGATATATAAAGTAAGAAGAGCATGTTAGTGGCTTACTAATTTGTTTTCCCAAAATAACCCCTCCCCATTTTGAACACAATACAATTCATTAAAATAAAACCTCAAATATAACTTCAAAAAGTAGTTAAACCTTAACATATTTCACAAAAAATTAATTTTATGCCAAAAAATTCGTTAGGCGCTAGTCGGGCGACAGACCAGCTCCTAGCGTCTTGTTCCCGCCAGACGGATTCCACGGATTAAGCAGAAATCGAAGCAGTAATCTGACATTATCAATTGTATTATGCAGTTAATACACACACCCCCATATGTCCATACAAATCGATTTCTCCCACTTGGTTCGAAAGTTAGAGCAACAGAAAATTGAAAGATGAAGATAAAGTTTGGTAATAGGGCAAGCCAACGAATAGTTTTTCTTGTTGGAGTTGGTTTAGGGCCTATAAAACTGGCTGCGTTTAAAGCCCAACAAAAAAAAAAGGTTTACAAGATAAATTTTTTTAACCTTTGTGTGTGTTTTTAGTTGGGGTTTTAAATTAAAAGCCCAAAATAAAAGCCTTCTAGGCGCCTAGGGCAGCCTGGGCCGCTTAGGATGCCTAGGCTGGCCGATTAGCATTTTTTCAGTACGGCCAAACCGATTTTTGGAACACTGTTTTATGGACGGATTGTGTGCAAAAATTTGCTAGGATAGCATTAAGTGCATGACTTGGCAACATTTTTTAGTTCTCCATTTTTTTCTTTCTTTTTTAGGTGTTTTTCTTCCTCTTTCCTTCAACTATGATGGGCTTTTTTTATTTAATTTTAGTTGGGACATGAACTTTTAACTTTACCTTCAGTATAATGTAGCATTTATTTTTTATGATTTGGGTTTCTTCAGACAAGTTGCTCGTCAAATTGTAAAGCCAGTACCTTATAATGAACAGCAGAAAATTTTGACATGCAACTGAGATCTGGGTCATATTCCAACTACTCTTTTATGTCTTCATTTCGCTGACCATCTGAATTAAGCAACGCTAGGGCACCATACGTCATTGATACATGTCAGAGTTTATGTTGTGGCTTACTGAAAGTATCTATTTCCTGAAACATTGGCTGCTTCTTGTGGCTTTGCTTTGTTACGGACGCAGTAAAAATAAACGGTAAATTTGTGGAAAAGGTCAAATTAAAACACCATTATAGATACAGTATCCTCGATTTCATGTCAATGGTCTAATAGTCTCTTTTTTTTAAGGAAAAAACCCTGTCATTTCTCATTAAATTGTAATTTTTGTTTTTAATCAATGCTTTTATTACTGGATTAAGCAAGTACTTCGGTAAAACGGAGAACTCCAAAGGAATTTAGTGACCGTGAGATATATCTATGTATGTTTATTTTCTGACACTGTTTGTAAGTTTAAATGCTGGGTGTGCTCTCCCTAGCAAGCAATTCTCACCAGTTAGTGATCTTCCCTTGGGTTCTGGAACAGAGCAGGTTTTTGTTTATCTTTCTAATGGATCCTTCACATCATCTTTAGAGCACACTGGTTTTGTTTTTGTAAGCTTCTTACTAGTTGTTCGTAGAATGTAATGATAACCATGGATTTGGTGTTCCTTTCGTTTGTGATACGGGCCTCAATGCTAAATGTGTATTTGCTTGGATTTTCAGCCATTCAACATTCATGGTTATACTTTCGTTTTGGCTCTTCTACCTTCTTTTGGGCTTTGAATTGTTCCTCTTTGCTTTCTTTTTTTCTTGCTGTACAGATTTGGTTCATGGGTGAAAACTCCCACATTTCAGTCGAATTTGATTCTGTAAGTATAGTCTTTTTCTTTAAGTCATGTCAGCTGCTCTTAGGAAAGATGTTTATTTCCTTTGTTTTCTTAAATTATGCTCTGTATCTTATGCTATCATTGTTTTTCTAAATAAAATTCTGTTCAGTTTTATCAGTTTCTTAATTGACGTTGCAGTATCGATAATTTACATTATCACGTTATGGCTTTTGTAGAATTTTGCATGACAAGTTGAACGAGGTTTACTTAACTGTTCAAGTATGTTCTTTGTTGGTCGATCATTATCTACTTAGTTGATAGGATAAATAAGTTTGTATTTTAATTTCCTTATCAGATTATGTTTAGTAGATCAGATTCAAGATTTGGTACACTAGATCTATAAAAGATGTATCTCGTATTTCCTTTTCTGAATGTCAAGAATATTATTAAGATTCTCCTATCCCATGCCTCTTCTATTTTCTGCGACATACTTTATAGCCACTACTTCCACTTTTAGATCATTTCCAAAATTCGTTATTTTATTGATTGCACCATTCTTTCCGGTAAATCAAGGAAAGCCAAAGATACCTATTTAAACAAACACATAAAATGTGTACATTAGCTCCCAAATAATAAATGCTATTGAATTGCGATTTGTTTTCAAGCACAAAAAGTTGTTTAGTTTTACCTATCTATGTTTCTGAGCTCTTATTTATTTCTTAACCATTTAGATATTGATGTCCAACCTGTTATTTTGAAATATTTATTCATAATGTCGATCATATCAACAGCCATCGCCACCTCAATAATAATTTGTATAAATGTGTATTTGTTCTTTCTAAGTTTTATCTCTTTTTGCCTTTTGTTTTTGTTGATGTAATGCAAAAAAATCAAACTAAGCTGTTGTTATTGATAAGGTGAAGTATGTATTGTTCAACTTCACTTTTCATTTAATCTGTGTAAGCTATGAAAGTCTGTTATCTAATTTATATAGTCTATTTTCAAATTTACATCTGCTTCCACCTAGTTTGACTTTATATATCAACTTAATCTTTCTGTTCAGATTGTTTCAGTGGTCTTGGAAAATTATGGAGGTGCAAATAAGGAGTCCAACGACTCCAAACAAAATAATGCGGTGCTAGAAGTTCCTAAAACAGAGGATCGTGTGTCTCCCATACCAAATACGGAGGTTTCTTCTTGGACAAGGATCGTTAATGATAAAGGACAACTAAACGTGACAACGTAATTTCTTCTCACAATTTGGATTTTCCTTTACCCTTTTTTTGTATGCTTAACTTGCATCTTGATTAAAAATCACAGAGAGGATGCCAAGGACCCAAGCTTTTGGTCTGGGGTGTGCCTGCATAACATGGCCAATCTTGGAAAAGAGGCCACTACCATGCGTCGTGTTTTAGAGTCTTTGTTCCGCTACTTTGACAATGGAAACTTCTGGCATACTGCAAATGGGATCGCTTTTCCTGTGCTCAAAGACATGCAAATTCTGATGGATAATTCTGGTCAGAGTTGATTATTATTATTTTTTCAAATTAGTATTCCAGTCTTTGGCCTGTTTCAGAGAAAAGTGTATCTTTTTCCTTATTCTTCTTTCTTTAATCAAGTGCTTTTTTTATATGCACAGGGCAAAATACGCACTTGTTGCTGTCATTATTAGTCAAGCATCTTGACCATAAAAGTGTTCATAAGCAACCTGGCATGCAGCTTGACATTGTTGAGGTGGTCACTGCTCTCGCTAGACTCACTAAGGCCCAGTCATCAATAGCTATAGTTAGCGCAGTAAGTGATGTCATGAGGCATTTGCGCAAAAGCATTCATTACTCACTCGAAGATGATTCAGTCAAATGGAATAGAAAATTTCACGAGGCGGTTGACGAGTGCCTTACGGGACTGTCGTCGAAGGTGGCATTACTACATCTCTATATTTTCTCATAAAACTGTTAATAGTTTTTTAATAGTGGACTCATTCAGTTGTCACCACTATCTTTCCTTTTTTCAGCCGACTTTCTGAATTTCTTGGTGGTGGTCCTATTTTTATAATTACAGGTGGGAGATTCAGGTCTAATCCTTGATGTAATGGCAACAATGTTGGAGAATATCTCAAGCGTTACTTCTATGGCTAGAACTACTATTTTTGCTGTCTATCGTGCTGCTCAAATTGTTGCTTTTTTGCCAAATTTATCATATCAGAACAAGGCAAGCTCTTAAAAGAATTGAAAAGATTTCATCTACTTTTCTTTATCATTTCTCTAGGTGAGATATATTGATGATATGGATGGTATTTTTGTTCTATGTCCAGGCTTTCCCAGAGGCTTTATTTCATCAGTTGCTTTTGGCTATGGTGCATCCAGATCATGAAACCCGAATCGGAGCTCATCAGATCTTCTCTGTTGTCCTCGTGCCATCTTCAGTTTGCCCTAATTTAGAATCAACTGTGCCTGAATCAAAGAAAAACATTGACTTTCCGAGGACACTCTCAAAAACTGTTTCTGTGTTTTCGTCATCAGCTGTCCTGTTCGAGAAGCTGAGAAACAAAAGGAGCAGTTCCAGGGAAAACCTCAATGAAATAAACGAAAAAGGTTTTGGTGATGGAGAACATAGAAACAATACAAATGGAGTGTTCAACAAAATTAAGTCTACGTATAGTCGGGTATATAGCTTAAGAGGCTCTTCAACGCCAGATGTTGATTCTGTGGCCAAGTCAAGTAAGGACATGGTAGGCCTACTTGGCATTCTTCTACTTTTTCCAAGGTTTATACATGTCAGATTTTGGTTTCTTATTCTTAGGTATAATTCATTTTTTATATTTGTTATTTGAATGCAATAGACTGGCATTGTTTTTAATTTTGCTTTATGGCTTACAACTTGTTGTATTAGATGTTAGGTACATGGATTCAAATAGGCGGACCCAGGAATTTTAGGGAGAGGGTGGGAGGGATTGTAAACGGGGAAAAGATGGGATTTCAGAGTAGTTAGAACTAAATTCCATTTTTTGCTCGAGCATGGGGAACACACCTCCTCAGCCTCCCCTGGGTCTGCCCCTGGTGTTCAGTTAATTGGGATGAAGATTCTCATTAGTTACAACTAAAATTCCATTTTTTTTCTCTTTCAGGATGTCCCTCTCAGACTGAGCAGCCACCAGATAACCCTCCTCCTTTCATCTATCTGGACTCAATCACTGTCCACTGCGAATGTGCCCGGAAACTATGAGGCTATTGCTCATACATACAGCTTGATTTTATTGTTCTCTCGAGCCAAGGTATATATCAGGTTCAGTAATTTCTCAAACATTGAGCATTATAGGTGCAATCTGCGTGTAAATTGTCTCTAAATCTTCGTGTAAATTGTGGCCCTATAAACGCAAGTGCTTGCATCATCCTTGCAACGGAAGTACGGAACACAGATATTGATAATTAAATGAATTCATCCTATATTGTCCCTCAAATTTTTAAAAATTACCTTGCTGGAGGTGGTGGTTGATTCAGGGGCTCAAGGATGTAGAGATACTGAGTCATTCCTTTGCAATTGGTTCTTTTTTATTAGGCATGTTTTCGAGAGGGCTATGAGTCAAAACTCTGAATTGTTTTCTTTGTTGGGTGCAGAACTCAAGCCGTGATGCTCTAATTCAATGTTTTCAATTGGCATTTTCATTGAGGAGTGTTTCTCTTGCAGAAGGAGGTGAGACTTCTTATGATGAGAATTCAGTGGCGGATAGTGTTGATGTAGTTAGAGCTTTCCTTTGATACGTTTTTCTAATGGTGCCATCTACTGCATTTAGCTGACCATAGCGGGTATTGGGTGTGGAGGGAAAATAAAAGAGATGATATAATGGGCAAGCATCTAATCTGGAGACACGAAATAATAGAATCTAATGAGACACCTTAATTCAACAGATTCAAAGAACCACATTTTTCGTGCATGTTGTAACAATGAATAGAGCCATAGAGGGTGGATGTTTATATTCATGAATTATGTCACTCATTTCATGTGGATAATTTTCAATCGACTGAACATGATGATTCTATTTTTTGATAATTAAGAATATTGTGCCTGAATCTAAATTCAGTAGACGGATTAACATAATAACACTAATTTACATATAATTCATATCAAATATGGTCTGGTTTAACCAGGTTGGCAAATAATGTAAATTGGTTGGCAAATAATGTAAATTTAGTACCGTAGGAATTTTTTGTAAGATGATATTCTAAGAATGCAAATGAAGAATTGTATTTTCCGGTGAAACAATTTGGGATTTATTGTTAGTACGTTTTCGGTTATACTGGTATCAGCAAGGAATTGCCTCTGAAATTGATTATATTATTTTCAGGGACACTCCCTTTATCACGTCGCAGATCTCTCTTTATGCTCTCAACTTCTATGATTATATTTTCATCAGTGGCTTTCAACATTCTTCCCCTTCTTCCATATGTGAAGGCTACGCTTTCTAATAAAGTGGTGGGTTGCATATCCGTTCTAAGATCCTTCAATTTGTATAATGTCTGTATGTCCCTTTTACCATAAAGTATGATTTTCTTTTTCTTTTTTATGATTTGTGTTAGGTTGATCCATTTTTATGTTTGGTAGAAGACTCCAAGTTGAAGATAACTGAACCTGGTTTAGGACACCAAGAATCTTTTTATGGATCCAAAGAAGATGAATCTTCTGCTCTTGCTTGCCTTTCAGAAATAAAATTAACCGAGGACCAGACTAGAGAATCCCTAGTTTCGATTATAATTCAAAACTTGGGCACCTTATCAGATGTAAGTCTTTAAATTTCTTGTTAAGACACTTTTTAACAAAGTGTGTAATATTTTGTTATGCGATTAATTTTATTATGTGCATCATTGCTATTTGTTTCAGTCTGAAGAATCTACCATAAAAGAGCAATTGCTCCAGGACTTTGTGTCTGATGACTTGAGTTCCTCTCGGGCCCAATTGTTTATTGCTAGCACCACGAAAGTGCGTGGAATTGATTCTCAGAGTCTAAAAAATCTAGAGAAGGTAAGTTTACTTATATTGAATTCTGCATTATTTTTGTGTGTTTATCTTATTTCTTAGTACTATAATACAGGCGACCTCGACCATTGCATTTGATGACACTTCTCTGACGGATTCACTCGCAAGTAGTAATTTCCAACATGATTCTCAATCAACGGCCGAATCTCCAAATTTCCTTAGTGTGGATCAACTCATGCAATCTGTGAGTTACTTGAATAATTTGCGACTTGCGTGCAGCAGTCCAAGTTTTGATATGCAACTGTATCATGCATTAATATTTTTGAATATTTGTAAGCAGGTTTTGGATACGGCGCATTATGTCAGCAGAATCTCTGTGTGCACTGCCCCTGATGCATCTTACAAGGAAATGGCCAATCATTGTGAGGCACTTTTAATGGGAAAACAACAGAAGATGTCATATTTGGTTAGCACTGATCCTAGCCAAGGAAGCTTGTTAAACATATCTTTGCCAAATATTGATGAAGAGGGCGAGAAAAGGGCTTCTCATGCAGTTATTGACTATGATATACATAAGGTATTTGAAAAGATGCCTAAAGTTTCTGTGCATATTTTTTTTTATTACAACCAATGTATCTGGGGCATGCATCTTTGTATGTGTTCTATCCTGCCAATCCATCTTAGGCTAAAGATGGTGACATACATATATTTCTCAGTACATACATAGGTACCTCCTAAGGTCCGTCTACACGAGGAAATTTTCCTTAAATTTCGATGATTATGACATTGTTAATTATGACACACATTGAGGTCAGGCTTAAGGTAAGATGACACCCTGACCGCTAAGAAGTTCTGATGGACCATGAGCATTGATTACTTTAACATCATTGTTTACTCTTGATGCAATATCTCATGGATTTGAACTGCCATATTTAGAACCACCAAAAATTGCTGTGTATCTACTCAACGTTTGTGGTAAACTTTCATAATTATTATTGAGAAACAGTGAATTATTTAAACCTCTATTGCAGATTATCTTTTTTATAATGACAATTACATCATATGAAATATGCGTGATAGTCATAACAAGATCACTTGTGGCTTCATTTTGATTTGTTGTGCATATTTGATATGGTTTCATTTCCATTTATTTATATGAAATGTTTCTTATCATATTTATTTTAAGTTGTTTCCATCTATAGAAAAGAGTTAAATTGTATCGTAATAAATTGATCAAGTTTATATCGTGGTCGACGCACGTACTTTTCTCTTCCCACTTTTTTATGACTTTAAAATTCAACAGCTTTAGTCAATGTTCACGATTTACCTTCTATATATTGTGCCCTTTAACTGAAATAACTGATCACAAATATTGTTTCATCAGAATGTTTGTAGAGCCCCAAATGAACCACTGCCAATGGTTGCCGCAGCTCCAGCACAATGTGCAGCTGAATTGCAAAAGAATCCCCACTCCTTCAGACTGCCAGCATCGAGTCCATATGACAATTTCTTGAAAGCTGCTGGATGTTGATATAGAGGGAGAAAACCAGGCACCATCACGGCCATAATTGCACTACATCCTAAAATGAATGTAGATGTCCAGTTCCGAGTACTTTGTGCTGCCGAAAATATAGATTAGCATGTGGCAAGAAGACAGCCGGCTAGCAGCATCATGGCTTCAATTGGCCTAGTTTGCGGATTCCTTAATCAGTCTCTCTCTTTCCTCTCCACTGGTGTGAAAGTTCACCATTAGATTCGAGCTTTTTCTCCTCGAGCAGAGGTGTGAATTATTTCTAGGATGTGTGGGTTTTGTAGCAATAGTTTAGACCACGACCACGACCTTCTCATGTGCAAATATCGGTTTTGTTCATTGTTCAGCATAACTAACTTAATATATAGTGATGAGAAAATGTGCATATTTTTCCAAATTTGTATTAATTCTTAATGGAAGAAATGTTGATGAGTAATAAAATCAAAGAGCGTACGCTTAAATTTTATATTTAAATTTGTCTGTATCCTCTACTTCAGTCATGCAACTGTTTTTGGATTCTCTCATTAAATCTAGGGTGATGTTATTAGCATGTTAATTCTTGTTGTATCTTCCGGTCGACATCGCAGACATTTTTATCTTAGTTGATTTTTCCTCGTTGTTGCCATTATTCAAGGTTTAATAAGTTTTTAGACAGCTCTTTGTAACTTGATCATACGTCTTTGCGAGGACGTACGGGAACGGCTTCGCGACGATGAATGTAGCCATTGAACTGCTCTTACCTGGGATTCTAGGAATTGTGCCATTTTTCATGTTGGTTGTAAATTTAGAGTTCGTATGAGAATCTTGAGACAGCTTTGAGGGTGTTTTGGTAGTGGCTCATTTTAAGTGTTTATTTCTGTGGTTTTGTTTATTGGTTGCTATAAAAGACGCTGTCTTTAATAATACATTTTGGTTTGCTATTTTAATCTATATCTTCTATCTATCTATAAAAATAACACTGTTGATTATGAATTTACAATTTTGTTCTCATTTATTTCATTTTATAATTAATATTGTTGTCATTTTCAAGGATTTTTAAGATTTTTCATGTTATAGATTAGTCGATGAGTAATTAATTTGTGTTCATTTATTTTATAAAGATTAATTGATAATATTTAATTCATGTCATAAACTTAAAAAGTTATTAATTGAAAACTATCTCAATTTTTTTGTCTATAAATCTAAAAAATTATTAATTTTGTGGAGTTATTTTAGCTTTTATCGTTTTCGCTATGTTTTTAGTCAAGTAAATTTTTTTGACATAATATTTTGATTATTAACTAAAAATTTAAGAATTTATTTGTCTATAAATCTAAAAGTTTATTAATTTTGTGGACTATTTGAACTTTTATCATTTTCGTCATGTTTTTAGTATATTAAATTTTTTTTTGACATAACATTTTGATTATTAAACTAAATATTTAAGAAAAACAAAAATTAAATCCAACCATCTGGTTCAAGGCAATAATAAAATTCTATATCAATATAAAATGACATTTTGATTATCTTGTCATTTTATAGCTTAGTTAATTAGTAATTAATTTGTGTCTATTTATTTATTCAAGGTAGATTAATTGTTAATATTTAGTTCATGTACTAAACTAAAAAAAGTTATTAATAGAAAGTTATCTTAATTTATTTGTCTATAAATCTAAAAACATATTAATTTTGTGGAATAATTTTAACTTTTATAATTCTCACAATGTTTGTAGTCTACTTAAAATTTTAACATAATAATTTGATTATTAAACTTTTAAGAAAAACAAAAAATTAAATCAAATCATTAAATTTAACCATCTGGTTCAAGGCAAGTAAAATTCTATATCAATGTCAAAGTGGAACTTTTGATTATGAATTTACAGTTTTGTCCTCGTTTTATTTTATTTAATGATTAATGTTGTTGTCATTTTCAAGAAATTTTTATGTTTTTCATGTCATTTTATAGCTTAACCAATGAGTAATTAATTTGTGTCTTTATTTATTCAAGGTATATTAATTGCTAATACTTAATTCATGTCCTAAACTAAAAAAGTTATTAATTGAAAGCTATCTTAATTTTTTTGTCTATAAATCTAAAAAATTATTAATTTTGTGGACTTATTTTCAAATTATCGTTATAGCTATGTTTTTATTCCTTTAAATTTTTTGAACGCAATATTTTGATTATTAAATTTTTAAGAAAAATAAAAAAATTAAATCGAACTATTAAATTTCACCATTTGGTTCAAGTCAAGTGAAATCATATCATATATCGAGGTTCAGTTTCACTTATAATTAAATGTATTCCCCTCATTTATTCAATCATTCATTTATTTTTAGGAATTTGATAATCTAGCTAGACTTTTTGATGCTTTTAGGAAGAGAGATTATAAAACTAATGGTGAGGACTAATTGTGTAATATTTTTGAAAATTTTTTAGGGACCAAAAAAATATAACGACTAAAAGTGTAATCAACAAAATCGATATTTCTTGTCCAAAGTAAAAATATTACTTCTTTCGTCCCACTTATTTAGGCTTGTGTAAGTTTTCACGTATATTAATAAAGTGTTCAGAAAAACGAATTTTTTAAAGTAATTTCTCATTTTTTAATTAGTTAATGAAAATTTTAATAAAATAAAATAATTATACAAGTAGTTAATAATATGAATTTAATTTAATAGGGATAAATTGATAAAATAGTAGAAAAAATAACTTTTAATATAAAAACTAAATTATATAATTGAGACGGGTGAAAAAATAAATGTCGTCTAAATAAATAGGACAGAGATAGTATAATTATAACTAAGTTTTGTGTTGATGTATGCACTACAATATAATATTTGGCTAATAGAATTAATTAATGTTATGAAATCGTAAAAAATTTGCATGACAAAAAGTAGAAATCATATTTGAGTTTTTAACTTGTTTAAAAATTCTTATACCTAAGTTACTTAAACTCAAATCGATTTCTTTTGTCATACAGGTTATTCTTATACCTACATTACTTAAATCCTTGAAATAATTAATTACAAAAGTTTTTAACTTGTTTAAAATATGTTTGTTCATCCTCAAAAAAAATATTTTTTATCAATTTTTTGTCTGCTCGAATTTTTATTGCAAATATATTTAACATACATTTCTTATCAATTATAAATTAAGTATCACACTCCATAAATATTTTTTATGGCATGTACAACAACATGTGTCTTGATATATATGTAAATCAAATATTTTAAAACAACTCGGTTGAATTATTATTGAAGAAATTAAGCAGAAAGCATATTTGTTTTTTTATCAAGGCATTGTGGTATGAATAATGGTTGAAAAACAAGGGGCAATATAGAATTATTTTCTCCATATACTAGACTAGATATATACTGTGTTATTAACAACAACAATGAAAAAAATCATGTTGAGAATTAAGTTTTGGTGTTTATAAGTAAAATGCTAAACTGATGGAATAAATCGATACGAGTTAAACTGAAGAAAACTAAACTGAAAAGTTGAAACTACTTTGAAAAGAAAAGTGTGATTTTATGAGTAAAATCGCTCAACCGAATATTCAAGGAAAAGAGCGTCTTTATTAAGAAAACGCTAAACTGAAAATACGTTTTCATGATAGCCAAATTGATCCTTCTCAGTTCAACTAAACTGAAGACACTAAACTGAGTCATCAACTACCTAAACCGAAGTGATAAACTGATCTTCTGAATGCCTCACACTACATCAGCCTATCATCGCGCACGATTATCAGTCTACCGACGTGATTTGATTGGATAAGGTTTTTTGTCATATTCTGACACATTTTGTAGACATAGTGCCGTGATCCAAGAGAATGTCGGCTTCAGAGTATGTCGGTTAAAGTGACAACGCAACGGGTATATTTCTTCAAATTCTATCAAAAACCTTTTCGAAATTATTACCGTTGGTATCCAAAGACTATAAATGAGCACCTTAATCAATCGAAGAACAACTTTTGCGAAAAACGCTTGCTTGTGAGAATATTTGAGCCTTCAAGTCTGAAGAAGCAAATTGATTAAGGAACTCGAAGCACAAACACCTAAACTATTATTCTGATCATTCAAGGATCATCTTTGTGCAAAGTTAAAACGAGTTGTAAGCATTTGTATTTTATCAGTCTAGGACTGAAACTGAGTTGCAACTAGGAGTTCTTGTTTAGGCAGTGGATAAGTCCTAAACTGGATCGAGGTTGGTACAAAGCATCAACAAATAGTTCGAAATATCGATGTCCTGTCATTTCTTGTGGTAGATTAGTAATTATTAGGTTTTCAGCCCAAGTTCTTACTGCTCCTACCAGTGTCATTTTTATCATCCCATAAGTTAAAACTTGAATATTCTCACTTTTGTCTAATAATGGTGTTAATTAAATTTGTACTGATAGTTCATTTGCCCAATGATCTATCTTTGATTTTCTTTCTTTGGCTGTTGAACAACCTAAATCTAAGATATTCTGTTTCACAAATCCTGATGTTTTTGATTCTCTAAGAATATCTCTAACATCTTTATAAGATCCAGAGTATTGGTCTCTGTTATATTTAAATTCTTTATCATCTCTTCCACCACTACCTTCTACATTCGTTCGTAGATTTAATCGTGGTCTAGAATCATCTTCAGATTCTGATTCTGAAATATCCATATCTCTGTATTGTTCTGAGTCCTGATGTGAATGATATAATTCTTCTGTATTTACTCCTATTTGTTCAAAATCAGATGAGTCTGTTTCACTAAACATCTCCATACTTATGTTTGACATAACTAAGGGAATTTCTATACCATGATTCAATTTTGAATGGTGGTTCTTCTTCCATTTTCCTTTTTCCTTTATCTATTGGAAGAACTTCTTTAAGATAGTTTAATATTTCATTACTATGTCTTTTCTGTTCAATTATTAATCTAGTCATTGCTAAATCAATATATTCTTTGAAATTTTTCTTTAATTCTTGTATTAATAGATTGATCTTATTGATATTATTTTCTAAATCTCCTAGATCTTTTTTTAATTTTATTAAGGACGTCATTGCGATGAGGTTGATTCATTAACAATAGCTTGTTTAATTTTAAGAATATTTTGATTCATGGTTCTAATCTTTTCAAGAATATCTTCACCATTTCTAGCAAATGATAATGATCTTCTTGGTACAGATTGTTTTGTGATTTGGAGGTCATCTGAACTCCATCTTTTATAGGGATTTATTTCTTCAATAAATAATTTTCGAGGGTGTTCAATTCTTGTAATATTTTCAAACATTCTTTCAACAGAAATAGTTGGTTTTATTGAAATTATTCCTGTTTGAGAATTATTACTTATTGCTAAACCGACAACATAGTTTATATTGATCGGATGGTTTCCTGTTAATGTAAGATTATTTCTATAAAAGTAATAATCTAATGTTAAAACGTCATTTATGTTTTTATCAAAAAGAGATATATTGTATTGTGGATAAATACAAAATTTCATCTTTTTGTAACATAAGTTTCCTTCAATTTTTCCAAGGATAGAATCCTCAAAATTACGTATCCTTTTGTCACGAACTGTGATTTCAATTGGTGTATCTATTCCTTCTCGGTAGTGAGCTGATACTATTATTTCGATTCCTCCAATGTGAACATATTTCAGTTCAGATCGTTCTTTTTCATTGGCTTTTGTCATGATGGTATCAATATCTTGAGTTGTTAATAACTTCAGAGTATTAGACCTTGATTCGTTATTTATTTTACAAGATCGTTCTTTTGTACGAATCGAATAATAAATTAAATTTTTTCTGGGATTAATAAAATTTGAAATCTTGCTTAATATTCCTGGTTGGTCTATTAGATTTGTTTTTGAATTAGAAAACCCTGTTTTCTGTATCTCAACAAACTTATTCTGATTAAATATAATATTCAAATTATACTCTTGGTTCTCTTCAGATTCATCAATCTGACTATTTTGATTTGGAATTGTTACTTCTGTCATTTTAACAGATGATAGAACATCTTAATTTTCTTAAGGCTATTAAAAGCCTTTTTGTTGAATCTATCTGTTCTAATAAATTCTGAAAATCTTCGAAATTATCAATTGAAGATTGACAATTTTTAAGATGTTTCAAATTGTTTTCACAATTTTCTATATCAAAATTTATATTTTGAGAATATAAATTAAAGATATTAATTTTTGTATTTTCATACATTTTTCATTTAGTAAAAATTGTTACTTTTATTATTTTGTTTTTGTTGATCGAATTTTGATAACAAAGTTTGTTCTTATTCATAACTTATTGTTATGTCTTCAATTTCATCGTTTTCAGAAATTTGAATTATCATTTTCCAGTTGCTTGAAAAATGTTTTTTTTTATGATTTTTGAAATAAAAGGTTTGGAGATCTTTTATTTTATTCCATAATTGATCTATTTAACGTAAATCTTTTAGTAAGATTATTTTATCAAATAAATTTTTAATCTCAATATCTAAAGTTAATCCAGGCATTAATAATCTGCTTTATTTAACTGCTCTGATACCAGGTTGCGGAATTCTTATGAATTTCTCATTCATGTTCTATGATGTTTTACAGATCTATGAATTTCTCATTCATGTTTTACAGATCCGATTTATTTATAACAGATAAATATTTTCCGATTAATTTGGTTCCATTCATAGGTTATTATTACAAATTTTAGTTGATAAATTGATTCAAATATGGTTAAATCAGAAGTATTCAAACGATATTTATGAAATGTATCATATATTCATGATCATCTTCTATTTCAAACCAGTTTTTTATTATTAATCTTCCATTTCTTATAAAGGATGATGACATGATTAATGTATTTTGACTATTTCTTTAAATTATGGGATGTAGGAGATTTGGGAAGGTTACCTTGATTGAATGAGTCTTGGTTTTGAGCAGAGGCCAAATCTTTGCTTTCCCTTAACGATCACTTGATCAACTGGTACTTGCTTTATGGATTTTCAGGTTTACTCTAACCATGAATCTTCAATGGTTGGCTTTCAACCTTATCCTCCTTACGCCCTACTTGTTTAGTTATTAGCCATAAGGCTTAATTTTGTTTCTGATTTTATGTTTCTTACTTTTTGATAGTTTTTATACGCCTTGTATGAACCAGATTGTAAGAAACTTAAGAAGAGAGAGATACTCAAACTTCACATATCCATTTACAACACAAACATCTCCTTTTATAGGCGTGGAAAAACGCATACAGTAGTAAAAATAAAGGAAGAGGGGGACCATACTACATAATGGAAAACAACTCATTTTACATCTGAGTGAATGTCTTTCACATATGGTGTGGTCCACGATTTCATTTGTTTTCACATTGTGTCACTTTCTGAATCACTGGTACATTCGAACCATTTCTTTATTGGTTTGTTTTCTTTAACAGCTGGTTTGTCCTCTTTGACAGATGCTTCTTCTGTCTGAATGGGTTGGCAATGTCCACATTTGTGAGTGGAAATCATTGTTCTTAGTCTTTGACATAACATTTGTTGGGTTTCTCAGGTCATGTCAACTCTTGCTTCATATATTGGAGCTTCGAATTGAGCTAACATGGCTTGTTCTTTCTTTTGGATTGTCTCCTTGTGTCCAGTGGTTAATAAAATTTTACTGGTTGCAAAATTTATTTTAACATTTGAGTTTCCATCAATCTTTTCCGTCTTTGAGATCATGTCAATCAATGTCTTTATTCTTATCTCAGGAAGTGTTGAGATATCCATTACTGGTTTCTCTTCATTTGATCCTTCAAATAAAAACTTGTCTTTATTTTTTCGACATTGAATGTATATCATCGGCTGATAGAATTTGTCATTTTCCCAATCTGGAAGGGTTGAATGAATACTTAATGTTAACACTGGTTCGTCCTTGAAAACTGCTTTCTTGAACTGGATAATACTATTTCTCAGTTGATATGGAAATAGTTCTATCTCTTGATTGTTGGGACTGACTCCTAATCCGCTTAATAATCCATTTGAAAAGAATCTTGCGACTTCATGCGCTTGAGCTGAAACACCCTAGTACTACTAAATGCGGAAAAACTTTTTTTTTTTTTTTTTTTATACTATACTATATACATATACGCCCATACATATATGTATAAACTTTAAAAATAATATTACAAATAATAACTCGCTTAATAAAATAATAAACATTTATTTGATAAAATCTTGAGTCATGCAATAGATAAAATAATGTCTATAATGAAAATTTATAACTTATGTCTACTAAAATCATGAAAAATCAATAAGTAATCATAACCACTGAAAACATAAAAATATCCTGAATAAATAACTCATGCATAAATAAAACTCTAGCGAGACGGTCACGGGGCCACTGCCATGCTCGCTCATACGTCCTCGCCACCGGTAGGAGCTACATCATACTCACCTGTACCATATAAGCGTAGTGAGCCTAGAGGCTCAACATGTCTAATCCTTTATAACAAGGTTAAAAATAATGCATCACGTAAATACTAATACATATACATGTACATGGGCATGCATGGAAACATTTTTCATAACATAAATGCTTAATCATAAATCTTATACATAACATAACTTTCTTCATCATACATAACATAATTGAGCATGTCTTAAACATAAAAACTGTGTATGGTCATATCCATGAATGTGACTAATAACCGTGCCGACTGATCAGTCTAGAAACCATCGTACGTGGCGGTGGATAAATCCACCTCTATGCTGGTAGTAAACTACCTCTGTGTCAGTGGTAAAACCCACTTCTATGCTGGTAGTAGAACTACCTCTGTGTCAGTGGTAAAACCCACTTCTATGCTGTCACATCACTTCAATTTCCATAAAAATATTTTCATGCTCAATTCTTAATCATAAACACATCATAAAATATTTCATGTATGCATGCACTTAAAATATGTCCGTAATATATATTTAATTAATTTTAATAATAAATATACTTTTACTTAAAATAGACTTCATGCATAAAAATAATTAAATATATATTCCGAACTTAGTTTATTTTCATGGATTGGTCCAGACTGCTGGTCTCTCTACTAAACCCCTTAACTGACTTAAAGCCTGTTAACTAACTTAAAGCCCATAATTAAATAACTAATATTAAAAATTATAATTTTTACTAAAATAAAATACTTAAATGTTATTGGGCTTAAATAAAAATATTTAGGCCCAATAACTAATTAATTCATAAAAATTCCTAGACTGACCCAATAAAATCACTGACTAGCCCAAAAATTCCAATGGACCCACGGGCCCATAAAATTATTGGGTTAACTTAAAAATAATTTAAAAAGCCCAAATAAATTAATTGGAAGCCCAAATAATTTTATTTCTAATTAAATGGCCCAAAAATCCAATTAAAACATTAAACATTTTAAAAATTAAAATACTCGAGCCCGGCCCACCTAGCCCGGACCCGGACATGACTGACCCGACCCTAGACCCTACTGACCCGACCCACTACCCTTACCCGACCCGGAACCACCCAGAACCCCCCTACCCGACACCCCCCCTCTCCTTGCCCTCGGCTGCGCGAGCAGCAGCCTTCCGGGGCAGTTGTCGCCATGCTCCGGCCGTCCACTGGCCAGAGCACCACCACCTACCTCTAGCCCTCTTCAAGACGTTTCCAACCATGTAAGAACCAGCCCAAACCATCAAGTATAGAGGGAGAACGAAGCTCTGCAAAACTGCCTACCCGCAGCTCGCGCGCAGACAGGAGCAGCTGTGGCATTTTGCTTCGTTCTCGAGATTCCGACCACCTAAAATCGCGAAACCAATTGCAAAACTCAGCCAACATCTAGTAGGTTCCAACCCAACAAACCTCACCAAAAATAGTGGCCTGAGGAGGGAGAACGAAGCCTTCTCCCTCAGAACACAAATCTGCGCGATCTGGTGCACTAGAGGAGAAGTGCTTCGTTTCAGACCAGCCATGGACAAAACCAACAGGACCACACGACCACAAGGACCCTAAGACATGCCCTCAGATGTGGATTAGCCGCCTGGACCTTTACCATGCATAAAAAACGTGATCATACTCATGAAAGATCAAGCAAAACGTGAGAAAAAGGAAAGGAAAATACCATCTGCATATACTTCTGAACAACAAACATATATACCACAAACTTTCTGCTGTAAAAACCAAAATAATAGCTTATATGGTGTTGAGAAAAGAATTAAACATGCCTTTCGTAATTATTTGACAACGAACGATGCGTTTACGGGACTCCGGGACGACGAACCTCCAAAAATAACTCAAAGAACTCGAAGCTTTCGGCTATGGGGCTGTTGTTTCTGTTGAAGCCGATGAAGGAGAAGGGGAGGGAGAGGATGGAGGCGGCTTAGGCGTGAGTTTAGAGTGTAGGGTTTGGTTTAGGATAATTTTTGTGTATCATAATTATTAACTAATTAATATAGATAATATACCATAGAAAAATATAATTTAAAACTATCTAATAATAATAAAAATCTGATAAAATATCTCCTAATCTCGAAATTATTAAATAGGCAAATTTTAAAAATTAATAAAAGTCAATAAAGAGACTAATTTTGGCTAAATATTTTGGTATCTCGTCCGTCCACGGTCCCGTCTACGCGATCAAAACCAATTAATTTCCATAAATCACAAAAATCACTAATTTTGGGTTAAATGCTAAAATAACTTAAATCATGCATATAAATCACATAATAACACATAAATTCATTTAACCCTTATTTTAAAATTAATTTCTCCTAATTATGCATGCGAATTTACGTATTAAAATTTCCGGGTGTTACATGAGCACCTTGTAGTGTTCTTGCTCTTGATATGCTCTGTGTGTCACAAGTTTGTAGCCAAGATCCTGCAGATGGTTTGGCTATTCTCAAATAGTTTAGTGTTTCAAAGAATTCAGTTTTGAGTTTTTCTGGAAAATTTGTTTTTTCAAAAATTGGTTTTTGTGGTCGCAGGTTGACCATCTTTCTTTCTCTTGTTTCAAGGGCTCTTTTAAACGTCCTTTCTTCTTTTTCATTTTTCTCGGTGTTGGCTGTGACCACCGGTTCTTTCTTCTTTTCTTTTTCTTTTCCTTTTTCTTTTTCTTTGTTATCAGTGTTGGCTGTGACCACTGATTGTTTTTCATTCATCTCCATTATTTTGTCAAATGGAGTTGCTAACTTGATTGGTGTTCTTGGTGAGGATGATGATGACGAGGTTGTCATTTTTTCTTTTATCCTCTGAATTTTTTCATTTATATTCTTTTTCCTTTGTTGAAGAATCTGAATTTCTTCATCTATGTCAATCAATTGTTCTTTTAATTGATCTAATTGCTCCATCCTGTACAAGAAACATATATATATATATATATATATATATATATAAAATAGTTAGAAATTTAACTCTTTATCGTGAGTAATTCGAATAGTTTTATTATGCGTATCATTGCATTTATGAATTCTTTTGCAAGAATTGAACCAATCTTCATGAGATTGATTATTTTACTCATAAAATAATTCATGTTTCTGAATATAAATCTCATTTCATCAATTTATATTTTCCATGCTTTCTAAGGCATGTTCGGATGACTTGAAGTCATAAAATAATTCATGTTTTTGAATATAAATCTCATTTCATCAATTTATATTCCTCATGCTTTCTAAGGCATGTTCGGATGACTCACAGTCATTTTCTGGATCACTTAGGATCTCTTTTGTTATTCTGGTACTACAGATAGTATAATTTGGATGAAGTTCTCTAGTTAATGCGTCGGGTAATGAATTGTCCGTTCCTTTGACATGCTGGATCTCGAACTGATAATGGTTCAATTCCAATTGTCATCTAATTAACCTTGCTGCATTTCTCCCTGCATTTCTTGATATTTTTCTTGTCTTGAAATATGTTAAATTCATATTATCCGTTCTTACTAAAAACGGTTTAGAAATAAGATAAATCTCATAATTTCTAATTGTATATATTAAAGATAATAATTCTTTTTCATTTGAATGATAATTTAGTTGTGCACCTTGAAAAGTTCCTGATGTATAATTACATAATTCTTCATTATTCCTAGTAGCTGTTTTAGTAAGTTCTTCTAAATTTCTTTCTCATGTATAAACTTTTAAACATGCTCCCCAGTATTCATCTGAGGCGTCTGTTTCAATTATTATTATGTCTTTATTTGAAGGAAAATATAATTCGGGAAGATTACTAATTATCTTCTTTTTAATAGTGTCAATATAATTAGTATCTTCTTTAGACCATTTCCACTTATAGTCTTGTTTAAGTTTTGTCTGAAGAGGTTTTTCGATTTCTGCAAGTTTCTTAATGTAATTTCCAGAATAAGTTAATAATCCTAAAAATCTTCTTAATTGATCTTTATCCTTGATTTCACTAGAAAAATCGTGAATTTTCTTAAGTATATGCTGTTGTAAACAATGTTTTCCATCTTCTATTTATAATCCTAAATAATTTATTTTTGTTTTAAACAATTGTACTTTTTTTTTCAGAAAGTATAATTCCATCGTTATGACAAATATCTAATACTGTCATGAGGTCTTTATAATGTTGATCTAGTATTTTTGAATAAATTAATATGTCATCTATATAAACACAACAAAAATCTACATATGATTTAAAAGATTCATCCATATATCTTTGAAAGATACCTGGTGCTTGTTTAAGTCCGAAAGGTAATATTGTCCATTGATACTGTCCTTTTGGGCAACTGAATGATGTAAGTAATTGTGTTTGTGGTTCTAGCTGAATTTGCCAGAATCCTGATTTACAATCTAAACTGGAGAAATATTTCATTCCTCCTATATAAGATAGTAAATCATTCTTGTTTGGGATGTAATATACATCCATAATTATTGCATTATTCATTTTTCGATAATCAATTACCATTATTTTCTTATCAGTGTCTTTCTTACTGACATAAAAGGCTGGTGAAGAGTGTGGACTCTTGCTTGGGATGATTATCTTAAGTTTTAGTAATTCTTGAACCTCTTTTTCGAATATTTTTACATCATCCATGTTGCATCTTCTTGGTGCTTCACGGATTGTGATATTAGGGTCTTTAAGTTTTATTGAAGCAATGAATTGTTTTTTTTTCTTAATTTTGTCCTGAGGATTTTCAGAACAAATATCATGAAATTTCTTCATGATTTTTTTTTCATGATTAATTGTTAAAATATTTTCTATTTTTAGTTCTATTGGATTTGTATTTCGTTTATGAAAATTCTTTGTAAATCCTTCATTTCCTACACGAAATGCTGTTCGTATTTTAGGAATATAAATCATTGATGATTCTTTGTTTAAAGTTATGTGATTTTCAAATTGTGTAAAAGAAAGATATTCTCTTAAAAATTTATTTCCTATTATAATGTCCATTCCTGATTCTATTTGGTATATAATGGGTATTACAAATTTTGTTTCCTCAATTTCTATTTTTAATTTTTCTGCTACTATATCAAGCATGATTATTGATCCATCTCTTATTAATTCGAACTTTTAATCCTTTATCATATTTCTTCCAATAATGATTTGGAAGTATATGTTTGCTTTCTAAACACATACTTGCTCCTGTATCAACATAAGCATGTATATGATATGGTTTATGTTCTTTGATTTTAATTTGAATTTTTATATATATACTATTTGGATTGGTTTTGTTTTTATCCATTCTCTCATATATTTTTTATTTTTTAAAAAAAATTTTAAGAGATAAGGGTATAATTGGTATTTATAAACAAAAGTTTCTCTCTCCAGGGAGTTGAAAGTAAGTTTTATTTATGTAGAAATTTATAAATAAGTTAAAAATTGGTTTAGGGAGTGATTGACAATTAATCCTTAATATTTCTTCGTTGATCATGGTAGTATCATAAAAAACATTTTGAGTCATATTGGATGTGATAAAGATGTGATAAATTGTAGGTCCAATAGAATAGTGCCACATCATTGGTGGGCATGGTAGTTGGGCACTTGAAAGAAACTCTATATATATATATATATTTATTTATATATGTAATATGTATATATATAGACACACACCAGTTGTCACATTAAAATCAGTATGGTGACCATATTTCGTACTGGCTTATACGTAGAGTAGAGGAGTTGTATGGTAATGGTGGTGTAACGTCAATCCACGTAGAACAAATTAAAGAACCAACAATCCCAATTCCCCACCTAACACTTTGTCCCTAACTTAACTATCATTTATCTACATCGATCGTGATTAATATATATTACTTGTGAATTATATAAATTTCGATAATCGTCTTTGAATAAGATATCATGTTCTAGTTTCATTCATTTCAATCATCTATGAATAAGATATCATGTTCGAGTATTATGAACAAAAAAGATAAATGGGAGAAATAATTTTCATGATAAGCGCGATTCAACCCAACTCTAAGGAAGTGTTTGCAACCACTAAAAAAAGTAATTGTTAGCTTTTAGCTTAAAAAAAATTATTTTTGGGTGTTTCTTAAACCTAGATTATATGTTTGCTTAACTTAATTGAAATCCAAAAGCTAGTCATGTGGTGATTATGATTCTCCAAAAATGATTCTAATAAGAAGGTCATTATTAAAATCACTTTAATCACTTATTTATCAAACACTACCCAACTTTGATTTTTAGATTTTCACATATGTTTCCAAACACTACCAACTTTTGATTTTTCTTAACTTTTTTTATAATCTATAAATTAATCATTTTTACAAAAGCACAATCTATTGCAAACACTCCCTAAATTAGTTTGGATTCGATATAGAGTTAAAAAAAATGGTTTGGATAAAGTAGTTATTAAATTTTTATGGGTCTTCATGAGTTGCCTTTTCTCGAGGGAATTGCTATTGCTACTTGAATAATTTCTGTAGCTTGCCCTGTATAAAGTGGAACAAATCATCCAAAGATTGTTGGATTGTGACACCACCGTTTTGGACATATGTGCGTCAAAGAAAACTTTTGAAGATGTTCAAGTACTTTATAATAATTTTGTTGTGCTAAAATATTTTTATACTATAGTATTATATCCCATGTCGTAGATTTGAATTCACATGAGGCTAATCAATCACCTTTTATCTATATACATGCAATGATGCAATATTGGGTAGGAGATTTCAGAGAAACATTTTTGGTTTCAGCTTCAATATATAATCGTCGTGACAAACTTGCGGAGAGCCTTGAAGTGATTCAAAAAATTTATCACGGCTTGTCGCATATATGGTAGCGATTGAGAAAGCTTTGAGGAAGTACTTCTCAACTTTTCTTTCACAAAATTCGTTTGAGAGTTAAAAAAAAAAACTGAGAAGTGCTTATTATAAGCTTTTCCAAACACTATCTATATATGATGACTCGAGCTTTGTCATTTTCTGTGCCATGGTCTATCTTACTTGGATAGCCGGAAACGAGAAGATATTCCAAGACTTTTCTGCATATTTAGATAGGTTTTTTTTTACATCAAATTGCATGTATTTCGTTATATAAACAATCATAGGTGATATATTTGTATGAGAGATATGACATTTGATATATATTTTTATTGTTGTTTGGGCATACTCAGAGAGCGTTTGCAATCACTAAAAAAAGTGATTGTTAGCTTTTGGCTTAAAAAAATTATTTTTGCGTGTTTCTTAAACCTAGATTATGTGTTAGCTTATGCTTAACTTAATTGAAATCCAAAAGCTAGTCATATGGTGATTATGATTCTCCAAAAGTGATTCTAATAAGAAGTTAAATGTTAAAATAACTTTAATCACTTATTTATCAAAACACTACTCAACTTTGATTTTTAGATTTTCATATTTGTTTCCAAACACTACCAACTTTTGATTTTTTTTTAACTTTTTTATAATCTATAAATTAATCACTTGTACAAAAGCACAATCTATTGCAAACACTCCCTTAAACTATTTGTAAATTTTGATGTTCATTAATTTTTCTGAATGAAATTTTAAAAGTTGCGCGCATTAATCACTCTAATCTCCCTTGAAAATTTTGAAACAACAAAGTAATTCTTTGAAATATCATTTAGTGGAACTTTCCTTGAAAATTCTGGCAAAAATGAAAGAATGAGTGATTTGTAGGTTTGCTAGCTAGGTTATAAATCCGAGTTACATATAACGTTACGTAAAATGATAAAAAAATTTGATCATGATAAGAAAATGATAAAAGCCGCAAAATGAAAAAGCCCGTTTTGATTATTTTTTTTAAAGAAAAAGAAAAAGAAAAAAGAAATGTGAAAATCAAGGTAAGGACAAGAGAAGTGAAAAATTGAGAGAAGGAACAAACTAAAAGAAAGTTTGGGGTTTCATCAGCAAAGCAGAGCACACAGAAAAACATGTGGATTGTAACAGATTTTGCTGGAATTTAGTGAGAGTTGCTTTTATTGCTACTAACTTCCAAAATTCCAATTCAATTAATAGTGATAACTACCCATCTTTATTTAGAGTTCTTCATTGTTATCTTTAAGGTAGTGCAACCATAGATTTAAAAACTTTTTTTTTTCTAAACTTGAGATATTAATGTGAACATCTCATCGAACCCATTTTTTATTTATTCGAAGGAACAACAAACTCAATTTTTCTCTTAAATAAAATTCCGGATTCAATTAGACTCTTACCGAAATGATAATTATAAAGGGAGAATATGGTATTAGAGGGAGCCGGGAGGGAGTAATATAGTATGATAAATAATTCCTAAATGTAAATGATACGTGTGAATTGTGATCTAGTAAGGAAGCTAGCTAGCTAGAAATAATTAATGCTGCATATGTATAGAATTCCCGAGCCTACAAATTCTCTTATTCAATGGCACAAGTGCAATTGCCTTTGCTCATTAGCTAGTGGGGGACCCTTTCACACCAAAATGGACATTTTATTCAAAAAAAAAATGTTTTGGAATTTGTCTTTTTGTTCCTTGGCTCTGATTTTTAACCACAACAATCGTAACACGTAGCCCGCATGATTGAATAAAATCACGAGTTATCCTTAAGTTAGAAAACAAGTGCATGCAACTTACCATTCATTCATTGATATATATATATATATATATATATATATATAGTTTTTTTTTATGGTGCTCAATACTATATGCCCACTTTATGCCCATCATGTACAAGTCAACTCATATATTGTACCGGTCAACTCATTTATTGTACATGGTGGGTATGAAGTGGACATATAGTGTTGGACACCATAAAAGAACTCTATATAAATATATATATATATATATATATATATATATATATATATATATATATATAGTTTTGACATAGTTAACATTTAGTGTGTATATTATACGAGTATCGCTGAGATGACATTTTGTACATCTAATATGTGTACATCAATTTCGTAATTGTTCACATAAAGTTATCATAATATGTGTTTCATCATGCCAAAACTATATATATATATATATATGAAAAATTGTGGTTTAGTTTTATATATTTATAATCATTTGTGATTTTGATCATTTATGTTGTCAAACTTAAAATTTAATTACGTATCTTTCATTTTTAGCAATTTAATCTTTTTTTTTCGGGCCGAAACGCGGATATGACACTACATCAATATCATATCGACATCACATCACTACGATGTCCGAAAAAAATTAAATTGAAAAAAAAATTACAACCTGTGACTTAAATTTTACAATATTGAAAACCGAAATCATAAAAAAAGATAAATATATATGACGGAAAATGTAAATGATGGTATATATTTCATTAAAATAAATAATATTTTATCAAACTTGGATAATCATGATTTAAGAACAAATGTATATTTGATTTGGCAGTATTCATGCAATCAACCCCAACCCCTTGTTATGCATATACAAATTAATTCATAAAAAAGGAATTGGATCAAGGAGACAACCCCCTCGATCCCCCGTTTGTATGTAATATTAGTCATAATCGAAATTATTAGATGTTTATTGCTCATTTTGAGGAACAAGCGCGGAGGCATGCACGTTATAATTGGCATACCCTGGCCCGAAAAACAATTAATATACATTAAATTTAGTTTAATTTGTCAATGATATGGGGTTTAAATTTAAAAATAAAATATCTCAGTTCAATACTTAAAAGAATGAATGTTAGATTTATATATATATATATATATATATATATATATATATATATGAGGAATTTTCAGCTGTCCAACCATGTTTTCTTACTTGGTCCGCGACCCACTATCGGTTTTAGTGATGCGAAAAAAAAACAAAAACCACTAAAACCCACTATCGAGTTTTAGTGGTCGCGGACCAAATGAAAAAACATGATTGAGCAGCTGAAAATTTCTCTATGTCCTGTATATATAAATATGTGCACAAAGTTCTTATCAATGATGTTATAGAAAACACAAAATTTTAATGAAACACTTGTTTTTATTTATTTTATTTTTGACATTTTATATTTATTATTTTGTGATTTTCATCATTTATATGGGTTATCAAATTTTAATTTTAATCTGTTATTTTTCGATCATGGATTTACGCCGCAGAGAAGCAAACGTATAAGATGAAAATTGTAAATTTTTCTTTGTTTTTTTTTGTCTCCCAAAAAAATACTTTTCGTGCCACTTTCAAGTTTTGATGGATAAAGAAGTAGCTAGTTAATAATTCAAAAGCTAGAAGCTTCTTTACAAAGTCCTCTATCACTGCGACAAGCAATGGACAAATACCAGTGTCTTTAATTTTGTGTGTTTGAATACACCATGTCACTTTGATATAAGCAATCAATCAATTTAATTTTATTCTGAACCGTAATTATTAAAAAAAAAATGGAGTTATTAATTTATCTGAATAGCAGCTTGAGAAATTTAAGTACATGACCTTCGTTCGACCAATCTAACCTTCTCAAATTATATGAAAATTTTATTTTTTAAAAATCATTTTTATAGTAGTTTCCAAGTCGAAGTAAATTATTATATTTTAAGTTAAATTTAATTTGTTAAAAAGAAAAATAAAACGATGGAAGATATTTTTAACTAGTTGAAAGACGAACAATTAATAAAAACAACAGTTTGTCAAATTTTCGGGTTATCCGTTCAACTCTTTAGTAAAAATAGATTAGGTTTCTTGTATCTCCTGTTTATATTTGTAATGAATAGTAAAACTTATGGCATGTAATATTGTTATGAATCAGGTTAAATCGAAAATCAATCTTAAAAAATTAATCCGTGACATAATTTTACAAAAGTCATTGTGAGTAAAAAAACAGTAGAATTTATCAACCCGCATTCAATGGAACGTATCATGAAAGGAGCTCATGAGTCATGTCAATTATATATTTTAAATTAAATATATAAATACTTAACATTTTATAAAAGAAAACTAGTTACACGTATTATTATGCCACGTGGTAGTGCTAAATATAACTAATTAATTAACTTTGTGCTCGAGTTGAGAATATGTTGTATAGTAGAACCCATTGAATTATTTAGCATCAGTAAACAAAGCAGTACATTTGTGATTTGTGTATATATATAAATTTATTCTAGATTATTTAATTAATATATCTTTTTCTATTTCATTTTTTATTTTAAGGTTATTTTCTATTTAATTCACAACGAAAAGATTTTAAAAATTGAATATAATATCTGTTAATTTTTTATACTGGAATTTATTTCTATTTTTCAAAAAATGTAAATATATCACCCTCTTGAAATGAGAAATCTGTTAAAGTTTAACCTGCATAGTTTGCCGTGTTTCTAAGTTTCTTAATTATAATATAGTTTCTTTAAAAAATAGTTTTATACAGAAATTATTTACTTTTAGTCTTTAGAAGATACTCTACATATATATATATATATATATATATATATATATATATATTTAAATATTTTGACGAACCAACCAAACTCATATTTACAATAAAAAATAATATTTTTTTATAAATGAAATTGAATAAAAAAATTCCATCTCATAATTATAAGACCGTCTCATTGAAATTTTGACATGTATTTTTAAACCCGCATGATGAATATTTTTACACAGTATATTAATCTCTATTTTATTACGTTTATTACTCGCATCATCCCTAAAATAGAGTTAATGATATCATACTTCGGATAGTATTCAAATCATATATATATGATTTATATTTTAACACATAAACATAATATGATAAATCATTAAAGTATTAGATTTTCATGCCAATAATTAAAATAATACTCTTTTGTCAATTTTTTTTTTTTAATAATACCCTTGAAATAAATGGAACTATTCCGTAGAATAGACGGGACGATATATCAGTGAGTGCATGTAACATATCACCAGTAAACATTAATTGCAAGATGCTGTCTGCACCCGCCACCTCTCGCACATTTCATTCATTCTTCATCTATATATAGCGTAATACTATATGTACATGGAATTTTATACATTAGATTACACATAACACCTAAAATTATATGATTATCAATAAATATATATATATATATATATATATATAATTATTTTCATCACCAATTCCTTCCTATAATATTCCTTCTCCGGAAACGAAGAAAATGAGGGACGCACCTTATTCTCTGGACGAATTCCACAGCCGCTTATCTCCGCCAGCTTACACCGCCGCAGAGCCGCCGTCCAAATGCGACGCGCAGAGGTGTCCCTGGTGGCCGTACTCCAGCTCCAAGGAATTCAAGGCAAACACGGCCTTAGTCATCGTCATCCTCATTTGCGCATTGATCTGCGGCCTCGCCTTCAACTCCGCCATCCGCTACGTCATCCGGATGCATTACGGACGCCGCCGGCGGAGGGGACGACCGGAGGAAGGGAAGCCGGACCTCGAGAGCGGGCCGGGACGGGCGGAGGCGGAAATCCGGGTCCTGGATTACACGGAGGGGATGAAGCTGGCTGGGGAGGAGACGGAGTGCATAATCTGCTTATCGGAGTTCGCGATTGGGGAGAAACTGAGGGTTTTGGAGGATTGTAAGCATGGGTTCCATGTGAAGTGTATCCAACAATGGCTGCTCCTCCATTCTTCTTGCCCTACTTGCAGAACCAAGTGTTCGGTGAAATCCTCCACTCATTCATGAAAATATATCCAACGTTATTCATCCATGGCTGCCATTTTTCTGTTTCTTGGTTACTGGTTAGATTTAGCTTCTGCAGCAATATTCCTTCGATGGAGGGTGGTGGATAAACATAGCGTAAATTGCAAATTGGTCCCTTCATAATGGAAGATTTCGATTTGGCCCAATCAAGTTAACTGATTTTGTTTTGAACTGCTCAAACATATTTCTTGTACTTGATTAATATGCGATTCAAGCAATTTTTTTTTTCTTTTTTTTTTTCTTTCAAAAAAAAATGTGCTATCTCTGTTTTTGTTCTAGATTTAGGAGTATTGAATTAATGCATTCATTCAACAAGTTATTGAAAAGCGAAAGAAATTAATTATTAACAATTATAACTTCATAAATACAATCGAATCCCCAAAAATTACAATTTTGATTATATATATAGTGTGCAAGGATTTTGTGTGCAGAGCTAATTTTTATTTTCAGAGTATTTCTATCTAGAAAATGAATTTGCAAAAAAGAATTGTTGGAACACGTTCTCGGATCTGTCAGATCTGATACCCGTAGCAGCGAAAGTTTAAAAAATTTTATTTTCTGATCTAGAACGATTTCAGAGTACGCTTACCAAATACGTACGATTAAAATAATATGCGTAAAATAAAACAATAGTAAATTTTACCTCTCAAGTCTCAACTTGAGGTTATGGACTCCAACAGATAAATCTGCTCTTCTTGTATATCCCAGGAACCGATGCCTCGATCAATTCCTGAATCAGGTCCACGAACAAAATTCGAATTCCTCTGATAGACTGCACTAGAAAGTCTATCAGAAGTTTCTACGAAGAAAAATTAACAGATCTGATCTGTCAAACCAGACTGCAATTTTTGAAAATTGTAGACTGGATTTTCGAAAATAGGAGAGTGAATTTTCGAAGGTGAGGAGAGGGGATTTTCGAAACCCTAGGGAGACTGCTCTCTAGGTTTCGAAAATTATGAGCTTGAATTGTCTAATTTTTGTACTGCAATAACTTATTTATAATATGAGCTGCTAACAGCTTAGGGCCCGTTAGTCATAAGTTCAAGTCTGACAAGCAAAGCCCGCATGTTCAGAAATTAATATAAAATTTATCGTGACTCAAATTGATAAACCAATTTTACCAATATGTACAGAAACCTTTTCTGCACATTTTAAAGTCAAGATAAATTTTCTGAATCCGAATTCAGTGGTTTCCAACAATGACATCACCATGTCATTTTAGAAAATCTCACTCCCTATATTCATCAATAAGAAATCTTACTTCTCGTTCGCTAAATTTAACTCATTAAATTTAACTATCTCAACGGGGATTAGAAATCTATTACTTGTGTGACCCTCAATGGTTCAGGGATACAGCTAGCCGTGGGCTCACAACTCCTTATGACTCGGAACAACCATTTCCAACTTGCCCATCGAATCATGGTAAGAGCGCCTAGCGACATCGCCCCATGATTCCCTAGGTATCACTGATAGTGTCTGCAAGAACCAGTGGGTTTCAGTTAGCGTACAGTACGGTCCCTTCATCCATATATCCCGATCGAATCAACAACCATTGGTATATCGAGAGTCGTTCGAGATTCGATAACTATGCAATACATCTTGAAGATCAAATAGTGACATCGCATGTGCAATTAGGAAACCAAGTAACCTAAAGCACATCATGTACTCTGGCCAGAGATTTGTCATACTAATATCTCCTCAGATCGCATAGGATATCCACGCTCGCAAGCGTGTGGTGAATCCTTGACAACAAAGCATCGACTCTTATATGTGTCGTAACCGTACCCAATCTCGACACCTGGTGACCCTCATGGAGTCGGTAAACGAGTCAAAGTACAGTACTAGCATATAAAGTCTCCATGTTGTTTCAAGTAGTAAGAACTAATTGTGTACAACCAAAACCACGGACTTATCCACTCAATTAGTGAAAACCACTTGGAAAGTCCGAATAGGGTAGTTCGATCATCCATCCAATGAATATCGATTTGCATGCTTCGAAAATCTCTATGTTCCATACCAATGAAACGTGGTACTCGGCATCGCAAATGCTAGTCTCAATCTCGAGTGATCCTTATCCTTATTGCGGACGGCTCAATTGACAAGGAAGTGATTTAGAATACAGTGATTACAAGATGTGTTTCATGATAGTCATCCATATCCACTATCACATCTTACATGCACTTTAGTATATTCAAGGTCTTTATCTAAACATCGTATAGTACGTCACAACATAACAATATGATAAAAGATAAAGTAAATGCCAATAAAGAGTGTAAATTATATTAAACAAAGATTGTTTACAAATAGAGTAATAAAGGCCCTTAGCCACAAGTTGGCTAGAAGGGCACCCACTCTTTCAATCTCCCACTTGCCCTAAAGCCAACTAGTCATACTACGTAGTCCCATTGCTTCGCAATGTTTGTCAAATAATGGTCCTGGCAAGGGCTTAGTAAGTGGATCAGCGATATTGTCTGCAGAGGCCACTCTCTCGAAAGTAATGTCTCCTCTTTCCACGATCTCCCGGATGATGTGGTATTTTCTCAGTATGTGTTTGGATCTTTGATGAGACCTTGGTTCCTTTGCCTGAGCAACGACACCAGTGTTGTCACAGTACACCGGGAATGGACCAACAGCTTCAGGAATGACCCTCAACTCTTGGACAAAATTCGTCATCCAAACGGCCTCTTTAGCAGCAGCTGATGCTGCAATGTACTCTGCTTCATTGGCGGAATCCGCTGTGGTGTCCTGCTTGGAACTCTTCCAAGAGACAGCACCGCCATTGAGCATGAATACAAATCCAGAGGTTGATTTCGAGTCATCCACGTCGCTTTGGAAGCTAGAGTCGGTATAGCCTTCCAATTTCAATTCTCTTCCCCCATAAACCATGAATATATTCTTAGTTCTTCTCAAGTACTTAAGAATATCCTTCACAGCTTTTCAATTTGACCGGGGTTGGCCTGATATCTTCTCGTGACACTCAGAGCAAAGGCTACATCCGGTCTGGTAGATATCATCTCATACATGATACTACCTATAGCTGACGCATATGGTACGTGTGTCATTTTCTCTATCTCTTCGTCAGTCTTGGGAGACATCGACTTGGATAGAGAAACTCCATGATACATAGGTAGATGTCCTCTCTTGGACTCATCCATAGAGAACCTCTTCAATATGGTGTCGATGTAGGTCTCTTGAGTGAGTCTTATCATTCTCTTAGACCTATCTCTATAGATCTGTATTCCTAGAATATAGGATGCCTCACCCAAGTTCTTCATCGAAAATCTACCTGATAACCATATCTTTATTGACTGCAACATCCCTATATCATTCCTAATGAGTAGGATGTCGTCAACATAAAGCACTAAGAATGTCACAGCATCATTAACTACTTTCTTGTACACGCACGGTTCCTCCGGGTTCTTGATGAAACCAAAGTCCTTTATTGTTTCATTAAATTTCTGGTTCCAACTTCTTGACGCCTGTTTGAGACCATAAATTGATCTCTGAAGCTTGCATACCTTATGCTCGCTTCCCATGGATGTGAATCCCTCGGGCTGCATCATATAGATCTCTTCCTTAATGTTTCCATTAAGGAACGCAGTCTTCACATCCATTTTCCATATCTCATAGTCATACCATGCTGCTATGGCAATTAGGATTCTTATGGACTTGAACATTGCGACTGATGAAAAAGTTTCATTATAGTCAACACCTTGTCTTTGAGTATAACCTTTTGCGACCAATCGTGCCTTGTAGGTCAGTACCTTACCATCGGGCCCAAGTTTTCTCTTGTAGATCCATTTACACCATATAGGAACAATTCCATCGGGAGGATCTACTAAAGACCAAACTTTATTTGCATGCATGGTGTCTATTTCAGACTGCATGGCTTCAAGCCATAAATTCGAATCAGCGTCAGAAATTGCCTCCTTGAAGTTTCTTGGATCACATCCAATGTCGGGTTCACTTTGATCCCCTTCAAGTAGGAGATTAAGTCGAACAGGAGGTCTAGAAGCCCTTTCGGATCTTCTAAGAAGTGGCGTGTCATTTATTGGTTCCTGAGGTGTGGGGTTGTTATTGAAACGACCCTAACTCTATAATTAATAAATAAATATGCGGAAATTTTTTTTTTTTTATACTTACTAAATAAAATATGTACATATATGCCCATACATATATGCACAGAATAAAAAGATTTAAGAATAAATAAATAAATAAATAACTCAAATAAAAATGCATTCCTTAATAGAATAAATATCTGAGTCAAATATTGAATTAAAATACTGCATAAATAAAATGATTAAAGTTTGCATGCACTGAAAGTATTTAAATAAAATATTTCAAACCCAACCACTGAAAAATACTTAAAAATGTGTAACATGCTGACATATTCAAAAACATGCAACGTGACTCAGACATCTAACACGATCACGGGGATCACTGCCAGTCTGCTCATACGTCCTCGCCTCCGGTGGGTATTACATCCTCCTCTACGAACTCACCTGCACCATACCAGTGTAGTGAGCCTAGAGGCCCAACATGCTAACATAACAAGGGTTCAAAATAATTTAAATCAATTTAATACTAATACATAACATATACATGAAGGTGCATGCTTAAAAACATAATAACATATCATAACTTAAATTATCTTAAATAACATAGCACATAAATATTGTTGAACAAATTATTTTCTAACATCGCATGGTTGTATCCGTAGTGCAACCTTAAATCATACATTAAATACTGATCAGCATGGAAACCAACGTACGTGGCGGTGACGAATCATCTCTTAAATTGGCAGTAAACTGCCCTTCAATAGTTCACATATAGGGACGAATCCCCCTCAAATCTCAAATTGTCACACTACTTCAACTTCCAACATAAAATATTTTTTTATTGCTCAACCTTAAACATTTAATCATACATAAAATTATTTCATGAATGCATGTACTTACATAAAATGTGTGTGTCCTTCATATATATTTAATTTAATTCCATACTAACATATACATATTAAAATAACTTCGATGCATAAAAATAATTAAATATATAATCAGGACACATGCAATTTCTCATGGATTGTACTGGACTGCTGGCCCTAAACTCTCAAGCTCATTTACTTAAATCTGGCCCATTAACACTGAGACTGGCCCATTAACATACTTAAGCCCAATAAAATTATTCTAAGTCCAATTAATTTTCTTAAGCCCATTAAATAATTAATCTGGCCCAATGGGCCCAAAAACCCAAAGACTGGCCCAATAATTTCCATGGGCCCTAAAGCCCATAAAATTATTGGACTCACTTAATTAAATTAATTACGCCCAAATAATAAACTTAAGTGAAGCCCATTAATTAAATTAATCTAATTAACCCAATTAAACCCTTAAATTCATTAATTAACTTAAAAATAAAATACCCGAGCCCAACTAACTTAACCCGGACCCGAACCCAAATAACACGAACCACGACCCACTGACTTGACCCGGACCACTGAACCCGACCCGGAAGCCCCCTGGAACCCTAGCCCGAACCCCCTATTCCCGATTCTGTTGCGGCCATGAGCAGCAGCCGCTCCTTGGCTGCTGCCGGCCTGCTCCGGCCACCCCTGGCCGGAGCGCCGCCGCCCAGACGTAGCCCACGTCTGGGCGGTCCGAACCTGACCCTAACCCTGACCCCATGCAGCCCACGCACAGAGCCCAGCACCCCCTTCCCGAGAACCCTAATCTGCACCTTCCTCGGCCGAACTGTTCTACCAAGGTTCTAGGCTCGTTTGGCTCGAGCCACTCGAGCCATTCCAGCCTAGACCTCTTATACACCACCTAATGGACCTGACCAGCAGCTAGTACCGATCCAAGAGTGATAAAAACGTGAGATGAATGAACCACGAATACACAAGCTTCAACCCACAAAATCAATCGTTTTTCTGAAAATTATTTGAAAGAATCTGATGCATACACACCCACACTATTACCCACTGATATAGTACGAAATTTTTGAGAAATAAACATGCCTTGCACCGTAGTTTGAAGAGAAAGGAGTGCGTAGAACGATTCCGGGGCGACGGGGCGATGACAACCGACTTGGAAGCTTCAAAATCGAGCTATGGTGTTCTTGGAGGTGTCTCGGTCGATGAGAATGATGAATAGTAGGGAGGGAGGCGGCTGATGGGAAATTAACGTGGGGTTTGGGTAGATTAGGTTTAGGTTTAAGTTTTTAATTAAAATAGGTTTTAGGATAATTAAAATATTAATAAGGATATTAAATTTAAAATATATAACTTAAAAACTCTAACTAACAACTAAAATCTGATAATAAATTTAAAAATCCCGAAATACATAATTAAGGGAATTTTAAAAATAATTAAAAGTCACTATTTTGGCTTATTTTGAATAAAAACGGACTCCTAAAATTATATAAAATTAAATACTAAAAATATTGGGGAAATAAAACTCAAAATAATATTTTTGGGCTCTAAAAAGACTCATAAAATAATTTGGATAGAAAGTTGTCATCTCGTCCGTCCACGGTCCCGTCTACTCGATCAAAACAATTAAATACTAAAAATCATAAAAAATCACTAATTATGGGTTAAATGCTTAAAAATAAATTAAATCATGCACAAATAATTCACATAATTATTTAACCCATAAATCTAAAATTTAAATAATTAAATTCCCTAATTATGCATGCAGATTTACGTATTTAAAAATATCGGGTGTTACAGTTATTCTGTATCTCGGGTTCTTCTCGAACTTCTTCGAGTTCCATCATTTTGCCTTTTCTATCAAGTAAGAACTCCTTCTCAAGGAAGGTGGCATTCCTAGAAAGAAACACTTTTGTTTCAGTAGGATGATAGAAGTAATATCCTATCAAATTCTTCGGATACCCTACAAAATAACACAAGGTGGATCGACTATCCAACTTATCTCCCACTGTCTGCTTCACGTAAGCAGGACATCCCCAAATCCTCAAGTACGAATACTTAGGATTTTTGCCAGTCCATAATTTGTATGGAGTTTTATTCACTGCTTTAGTGTGGACATTGTTCAACAACAATACTGCCGTTTCAAGTGCATAGCCCCAAAACGAAGGTGGGAGCTCAGTAAAGCTCATCATGGATCGAACCATGTCCAACATAGTTCGATTACGACGCTCTGCTACACCATTAAGCTGAGGTGTGGCAGGAGGAGTCCACTGAGAAAGAATTCCATTTTCTTTCAGATAGTTTAAAAACTCGGTACTCACCGCCTCGATCAGATCGAAGTGCTTTAATACTTTTACCTAGCTAATTTTCTACTTCAGTCTTGAATTCTTTGAACTTTTCAAATGATTCATACTTATATTTCATTAAATATAAATACCCATACCTAGAATAATCATCAGTAAATGTAATAAAGTAGGTGTGACCATATTTAGTACCAATACTAAATGGGCCACAAACATCTGTATGGATCAGATCCAATAGATTTTGACTACGCTCAGGCTTCCCCTTAAAAGGTGTTTTAGTTATTTTTCCTTTCAGGCAAGACTTACAAGTAGGTAGAGAGTTTATATTTGACATATCAAACATGCCCTCTCCCACTAGCTTGTTCATACTCCGTGAGGAAATATGACCTAGCCTAGCATGCCAAAGGTTTGCTGGGTTTTGACTATCATTTTTCCTTTTCATTGTTGTTGCCGGTTTATCAACATAATTAACTGGTACGTCTTTTAATTTTAAGTTATATAGATTATTTTCAAGTTGTTCACATCCAATCAACATTCATTCTTATAAATATTGCAAATCTCATTCACAAAATTGCAAGAAAAACCATCTCTATCAAGCATAGAAACAAAAATAATGTTTTTAACCAAATCTGGCACAAATAAAACATCTCTTAGAAATAACTTAAAATTGTTCTGCAAAATTAAACAAACATCTCCCACAGCTTTGGCCTCAACTCTGGAACCATTCCCGAGCCTCAACTGGGTTTCACCCATCCTCAGCTTACGACTTCTTGACATCACCTGCAAATCATTGCAAATGTGAGATCCACATCCGGTATCCAATACCCAAGAAGTAGTATTAAGTGAAACATTTATTTCAATATAAAACATACCCTTCGCAGTTCGCAACTGCTCGAGATATTTCTTGCAGTTACGTTTCCAGTGACCGGGTTTCTTGCAGTGATGACAAACATCTTCAGACTTGTTCATGTTAGAAGCTTTGGTCTTGTGCTTCTTCTTGGGCCCAGTTTTCTTGGGTGGGGCAGAACGTTTCTTACCCTTTGCACTTGACCCCTTCTTAGCAGAAGAAGAGGAGCACACCAAGAGAACCGGTTTATCCTTTTGAATGTGGCCTCATAAGTGACAAACATATTGACCATCTCTTCAAGGGTGGCCTCTAGCTTGTTCATATTGAAGTTCACCACAAAACCGTCAAACGATGGAGGAAGAGAAAGAAGCAATAAGTCCACACACAGTTCGTGCTCCAACGTCAACTCGAGGGTCACCAACTTTTCAATGAGCTAAATCATGCGTACCCCATGTTCACGGACCGAAGTCCCTTCATGCATGCGGCACGTCATTAGCTCTTTGACAGTGGAGTACCTCTCAGCTCTTGATTGAGACCCAAAAAGATCCTTGAGGTGCATGTGTATGTCAGCAGCATTCACGGCATCCTCAAATCGCCTTTGAAGTTCATCAGACATTGAAGCTTGCATGTAGCATTTTGCCTTGATATCATGGTCCCACCATTTATCAAGTTTTGCCAACTCATCCGCACTCACATTAGCCGGTGATTCCTTCGGAGGAGCCTTTTCTAACACGTAGAAAATCTTCTCCGAGGACAAGACAATCTTCAACTTACGGAACCATTCCATATAGTTTGCGCCAGTCAGTTTGTGTTGTTCGAGAATAAAAAACAGTGGATTACACGAATTCATCATAATGATATACTGAAAAATAACAAACAATAATCAGTGATTGTTTAATTAATTTAATAAGACATAAAATAAGACGAGTTTAATTTTATGAATTACTCTCCCACTATTTTAACGATTTCACCACCCTCTAGTGAAAACGAGAAAACTATTTTCTTTAGTAGGAACATGGTGCCCAATTTACAAATTATAGTTTCGAATAAAATCAGCCAATTATGATTTTAAAAAGGTAGAGTTGATCAATTGATGCTAGAGCAACCTCCATGTTTTTACCTCATATCCAATAAAGGGCCCAATAATATGACGCCGTTTAAAGTGATATGTCAAGTTGATCCATCAATATTAAGTTGTGATGGACGGTCGTCATGTGGACCCCCAATAATATGAGGCGATCCCATGGGAGTTCCACCCAACTTACAATAATTTTCTACTCAATGTACAACTTTTCGGCGAACAGGCCTTCCCAATAATATGAGATGAACCACGGTCGCGGGTAGCATCTATCATGCACTGCTAGTTGATGGAAGGTAGGAAAATATAAACTATATTTAATTTCCCTTTTTTAAAACTTGATATTAATTTTAAATCATATTTAAAATGAGGGATTTTAATTTTTGAAAAATTGTCTCATCATTTAATTAATTTGTATGCTTGAGGGATTCATGCAATTTAGTCTAAACATGCATATAACAATAATATCAAAAATTAAATAAAAGATGATCGATGCCTAGATCTAATCGACCCGTGGTTGCCAATCACGAGTCTAAGTTCAATCCTAAGTGATATGCAAGTATGCAATGCAATCTTATTACATTGAGCTTTCAATTTACATTTCTTCGATTTTTATCATTGTCTGTTGGGCCCACCAATATCTTCAAATCTTTATCTCCCACTAAGTTTAATAAATTTACAATAAATTTTGATGACAAGTAGGAGATACATATTTAAGGGTGGGAATGGACCATAAACCAGACCCACTTTTATTACAAATGATAAATCAAATTGAGCCATAATACAAGCCCATTAATAAAACCCAACATCAAAAATAAATAAAAACCAAATGTAAACAACCTAGCATACACCTAAAAAATTGATCATGACAATCGATCATCCTTTTATCCAATTATTTAATTCAATTAAATAATTGGATAACATGCAATTCTAAATGACAATATATTTAAACAAATAAAACATATTTTATATATAAAATCCCATTTTATATATAAAATCATATTTTATCTAATTTATCCATAAAATCATATTTTATACATAAAATCTAATTTTATATATAAAATCATATTTTATATATAAAATCATATTTTATTATCAATTGTACCAAAATAAATAATTTTTAAAATTTTAATTTATTGGATTAAATTTATAAATTTTCCAAAAATTCATATTCATCCAAAAATTAATATTCTTAAAAATTTCGGGTTCAAACAATTTTGACTCATTGCCTCGTGGACCAACCGAAACAACTTTCGATCGGACCAAAAACTGGGACCCAATAAATATTAACGGGCCGAAATTCATAATTTCAAAATAATAAAAAAATATAATTTTTTTGGGCTGCCCGGGACGATCCCGGGCATCCCCCTGACTATCGGGGCCCAGCCCCGCTGCAGAGCCGCCGCTCGCGGCCCAGCTGCGCGCAGACCATCTGCGTGCAGGGCATCCTCAAAATTTTTTTTTTCTTTCGTTTTTGTTTTTTTGAAAAATCGAGGCTTTGTACAATCGATGTAATTTTAATCATCATATCAGAGAACAACCTGGCTCTGATACCACTGTTGGAACACGTTCTCAGATCTGTCAGATCCCCATAGCAGCGGAAGTTTAAATATTTTTATTTTCTGATCTAGAACGATTCCAGATCATGGGTACCAAATCCGTACGATTAAAATAATATGCGTAAAATAAAACAATAGTAAATTTTACCTCTCAAGTCTCAACTTGAGGTTATGGAGTCCAACAGATAAATCTGCTCTTATTGTATATCCCAGGAACCGATGCCTCGATCAATTCCTGAATCAGGTCCACGAACAGAATTTGAATCCCTCTGATAAACTGCACTAGAAAGTCTATCAGAAGTTTCTACGAAGAGAAATTAACAGATTCGATCTATCAAACCAGACTGCAATTTTCGAAAATTGCAGACTGGATTTTCGAAAATAGGATACTGAATTTTCGAAGGTGAGGAGAGGGGATTTTCGAAACCCTAGGGAGACTGCTCTCTAGGTTTCAAAAATTATGAGCTTGAATTGTCTAATTTCTGAGCTACAATAACTTATTTATAACATGGGCTGCTAAAGCTTAGGGCCTGTTAGTCATAAGTTCAAGCCTGACAAGCAAAGCCCGCATGTTCAAAAATTAATATAAAATTCATCGTGACTCAAATTGATAAACCAATTTTACCAATGTGTACAGAAACCTTTTCTGCACATTTTAAAGTCAAGATAAATTTTCTGAATCCGAATTCAGTGGTTTCCAAAAATGGCATCCCCATGTCATTTTAGGAAATCTCACTCCCTCTATTCATCAATAAGAAATCCTACTTCTCGTTCGCTAAATTTAACTCATTAAATTTAACTATTTCAACGGGGATTAGAAATCTATTACTTGTGTGACCCTCAATGGTTCAGGGATACAACTAGCCGTGGGCTCACAACTTCTTGTGACTCGGAACAACCATTTCCGACTTGCCCATCGAATCATGGTAAGAGCGTCTAGCAATATCGCCTCATGATTCCCTAGGTATCACTGATAGTGCCTGCAAGAAACAGTGGGTTTCGATTAGCGTACAGTACGGTCCCTTCATCCATATATCCCGATCGAATCAACAACCATTGGTATATCGAGAGTCGTTCGAGATTCGATAACTATGCAATACATCTTGAAGATCAAATAGTGACATCGCATGTGCAATTAGGAAACCAAGTAACCTAAAGCATATCATGTACTCTGGCCAGAGATTTGTCACACTAATATCTCCTCAGATTGCATAGGATATCCACGCTCGCAAGCGTGTGGTGAATCCTTGAAAACAAATCATCGACTCTTATATGTGTCGTAACCGTACCCAATCTCGACACTTGATGACCCTCATGAAGTCGGTAAACGAGTCAAAGTACAGTACTAGCATATAAAGTATCCATGTTGTTTCAAGTAGTAAGGACTAATTGTGTACAACCAAAACCACGGACTTATTCACTCAATTAGTGAAAACCACTTGGAAAGTCCGAATAGGATAGTTCGATCATCCATCCAATGAATATCGATTTGCATGCTTCGAACATCTCTATGTTCCATACCAATAAAACGTGGCACTCGGCATCGCAAATGCTAGTCTCAATCTCGAGTGATCCTTATCCTTATTGCGGACGGCTCAATTGACTAGGAACTGGTTTAGAATATACAGTGATTTTAAGATGTGTTTCATGATAGTCATCCATATCCACTATCACATCTTACATGCACTTTAGTACATTCAAGGTCTTTATCTAAACATCGTATAGTACGTCACAACATAACAATATGATAAAAGATAAAGTAAATGCCAATAAAGAGTGTAAATTATAAACAAAGATTGTTTACAAATAGAGTCATAAAGGCCCTTAGCCACAAGTTGGCTAGCAGTGCACCCACTCTTTCAAAAATATGAATAGAGGTTTTAAATTTATGGTTCTCTGGATTTTTTTCGAAAAATTCCAATAATTGGAATTTGAACAATTCGTATGTGGACATATCAATGTTCTAAAAAATGCTAAGCGGTAGGCGGACGGCGATTCACCGCCTAGCACCTAGTCGTATAGGCGAGGCTTAGACGGTTTTTTTTAAAAAAAAACCTAAATAATAAATAACTTGAGATATTCATGAGTTTTACTATAAAATATAATTTTTATGTCTTATGTTTTTTAGTTTTTGTACGAAACTCTTATAAATTTTAATAATAATAATAATAATAATAATAACAACAACAACAACAACAACAACAACAACGATATTAATAGATATCATTTTTTCATATGTAATACGAGATTTAATTTTTTGCTTGACTTTCTTTTCTGCGCTTCTTCTTTCCTATTGTTTTTGTTTCTCGCGTCGCGTCTCTCTCTTTTATTTTTTTATTTTTAATTTTTTTTTATAAAAAATAGTAATTGTCTAGGCAGATTTCTGCCCACCTAGGCGGGAGATTAGGCGGGCAACGTTTAGAAGCATGGCCTAGAAAAAAAAAACGAGGCGGTAAGCAACCGCCTACCGCCTAAGTGCCTTTTTAGAATACTTGTACACATACATATATCCAATATAATTTATCCCACCTAACAAATAAATAAATATATATTAGTGCTGCACGGAACAAAGTTTTTTTTAATAATTAATTTGGTTTATTTTTAAAAATAGGTAATATTATAATTATAAAAATTAATAGGAGCCCTATTGCAACTTATGAACTTAATAACTTTTGTAAAGTCTATAGATATTTAATTTAAACTTTTATATACTCTACAAAAGTTTATGGATATTCAACATGGAATTTCATAGAGTTTTAAAAAGTCATATTATATTCAAACTTGACTTTTTAAAACTATATAAAAGTTTATAGGTATCCAAAATGTCAATAAATCTCCATTGACTTCTATTAAATTCCTTAGTACAAATTTTGAAACCTTAGGTACAACTATGAAAAGTTAAAAATTCTCCACCACTCATGCCAAAGATTTGTAGAGATTTCTAATTATAAATATCTATAAATCATTTTTTTTAATTTCTCCAAACATGAAAAAAAAAAAAACCAGATCTATCTCTATTAAAATTATGTAAAAACATAAAAATAAAATCATGAAAAGCATATAAAATAAACTTACGTTAATTGCTATTATTTTATCTAATCTAAATTCTCTATTATTTTACGTACAGTATTATATACATAATAGTAATTACATTACGTACAGTAATAATAACAATTATATTTTCTCTATTTTATCTAAACTTACGTATAGTATTATATTAATTACATAAAATTGGAAAAGTTCAGTAATTTATTTTAAATTTTTTATAATTTATTTTAAAATATATTATTTATCGCTTTTTTAGTCGGTTAAATGCTAATAATTTGTAATAAAAAGGTATTACTTCACCGGAGTTTAATCGTGTTGTTCTGTATTACCAATTAATATTTATATACTTTGGCTTGTTTATAAATAAAAATATCTTTTGTTTTCAAGAAATGTGTTAAGAATTTTCTTGAAATTTATGATATGTTTGCTTGAAGGATTCATACCAAATAATTTTCGTAAACATATCTCGATTATTATAATTTAAAATAAACATATTATGATAGATAGATTTTTTTGTCAATACACTATAATTTTAAAAAGTTTGTACTTGTTTGTACATATACTTGACTATCTCTATTTTTAACACCGTTCAAGTTATAAAATCTATAGAAATGTCAATGAAAGTCTGTCAAAAAGTCCGCAGGAATCCATAGAATTCTTTTTATAATTCTGTGACATTCTATAAAAGTCAATAAAAATCTATCAACTTCACAAAAGTCTGTGCATTTTAAAAAATCACTAAAAGTTATTAAAAGTTTGAATTGAATACACCATGTTAGTTTCTACCAACCTACCAAATTTTTGTCTCTATTAAAATAATCTTTGAGAAGAGTGTCTTTACGGTTTACTTTTTATTAATTAAACACGTATTGTATTTAAGTTTTGGACTCAAATTGGCAATGAATATGATACCCTTTAATTGATTGTATTTATTTTTTATAAACTTTTTATTTCTTAAATTTGTTACAAAACATATAGTTAAATTTGTAATTTTTTACTCACATCATAGAAAGATACCCAAATAATATTAAAAAATAACTTATAATTTTGTTCATCTTAATTTATGTTTTCTTTCCCATTATCATTGTTATTTTTTTAAAATTTTTTATTACATGTATTCTTAATTTTATTATCATAACTTAAAAATTATAATTTTTTATATTAATCATAATATCTTATTGAAAGAGACATCTACTAAAAAAAATTGTTCTTTTTTTTAGCCAAAAAATTTGTTCTTTTAATCTATCAAATTTATAATTAATATATTTGTGTATTAAGTTGATTTAAAAAAAACAGATTAAAATTATTTTCTTGTGTGTTTATCTACATAATATAAATAGATTCAAATAATATCTTTATATCATAGAAAAATAATGTTAATATTCACTGGAAGATATATATATATTTATAAAAAAATAACAAAAATCTTAATTTTAATCTAAAATATTACGATATTTAGTATTTTAATTTAACTATTACGATATTTAATATAAAATACAAAAATATTAATTTTAATCTAAACTATTACGATATTTAGTATTTTATCCCAAACTTAATAAAATTTTGGTAAATCAAATTTTTTGCATCCCAATAATTTATGCTTTGAAAAACAATTTTCCACATTTTGAATATACATACTAAAATTTGGGATAAAATATAAATAATATTAAATTTTGTTTTTATTTGTATTTTTTATATATACTAAATTAACTATCGTGAACTTTTCTTTGAAAATATTTAATTTTATTTTTGTGAATAAAAATTTTAATTGTTAACATACAAAAATATTGTGTTAGAAATTAAAAATTTATTATATAAGGAACAATATTAGAAGGGCAATATTGTCTCATAATTAATTAATCAGACAAGGTGAATTGTTATTAACACTTTTTGCAGTGTAAATAACACTCTCCAGACTCCAATCTTTAATATATACTAGCATAACCGTTCACACGCGATACATGTGTATAAAATAATATAATATATTTATCAATATAATTTATATGTAAATAATATATTTTTGTTTTCATAAAACCATATAATTTAATAAATTTAGAAGTTATTTATCTTATTTATAATTATTAGTTGAGAACATTATGAAAATATGTACAAATAGAATCAAATGTACATATTTATTTAGTATAAGGGCAATTTTGAAAGGAAAAAAAAAGTTGACGTCCTGATCTCTCTCAAAGGAGCTCAACTATTACACATAGTATGTGTGTGTATATGCATTTTTCTTGTAAAATTTTATTGTATATTGAAAAATATACATAATTTGATTCCATAGAAATGTTAATCAATATAGCAAACATAAGCTAGAAAATCTAATGCACCGTTTGGTAGGCATTACTATTAATCTATGTATAACTTATTTCATTCAATCTCGCGTTTTTCTCGTCATATTATTTATCCATCTGTTAATTATTATTTTTACACCAATCAAATCATTAATAATTTATCTTACATCAATCAAATCATTGAATTTAAATTACTATTTTACACCTTATAAATAATATTATTTTATATTTTATTTATTGTTATAAGGACAAATTATAATTTATTATTTTAATATAAAATTTAATCAATCAAATCAAGTATACTATAATTTATCCATCAAATCCAATACTATATATATTAACTATCATTTCTTATTTAGTTTTAATGCTTTATATTATTTATCTATGTATTATTTATGTTATGACTCAAACCAAACGGTACCTAATATAATTGAGCTCGATTTATAATTAATGGGTTTTGAGCTAGGAATTAAATGGTAATCTTATTTTTTTAATAAAGATGGAATCCACAATCGCTATCATTTAAGGGAGTGTTTGATAGAGCTTCTACAAAGTGCTTCTTAGCTTTTAGTTGCATAGAAGTATTTTTGAGTGTTTTTGAATGCTAAATTCTGCTTTAACTTCTACAAATTTTACCCAAAAGCAAGAAGCTAAAATTTAATGTTTTTTTAGCTTCTGTTTTTTTGTTTAAGATATAAAATTACAAGTTGACATATATACTCTTAATAAACTTATCATATTACATATGCTTTTATTATTTTTTTTAAAATAATTTTTAATTTTACATTATTATTACAAGTATTTTTTAAATTTTTTTTTAAATTTTACGTTATTATTACAAGCATTTTTTAAAAAATATTTTTTATAATTTTACTCTATTATTACAAGCATTTATATATATATATATATATATTGAATTTTCATACGTTTTTGTACATATCTTGTATATTTATACAATTTTTTCATTTTTAATATTTTTATTTTTATTAGTCTTATATATTTTTTCAAGTATTCATCTTTTAAAAAATAAAATATTTTTGATACAAAATTCATAATATAAAATAATATATAAACTAAAATATTTTTGATACAAAATTCATAATATAAAATAATATATAAACTATTTTTTTTAGTGTGAATATCAAAAATTAAATAATCAAATAAGAGTATGATTGTCATTTAGTTAAAAAATTAAGCTTGGGAGCAATTAGTCTCCAAACGCTAAATTTTAGCTTGTATTAGCTTTCAACTTCTATCTTCAAACACTCTCTACTTTAGCTTCTCACCAACTTCAAAATAATCTCAACTAGAATTACTTTTAAATAAGTAAAAGATCTCCAAAACACTCCCTAACATGTACTGAGTAAATCTATGAGCTAACACACTAGTCTACAATCTATGCTTGCCACCAGGTAAATCATGTCCAATAGGCTGACCCAAATAATTGTTGATAAGAAATCAAACTTGTAAATCATTAGATATTCACCTATTCTACCAACAAAAATATCTCGTATTCTTATTTCGTAATAATTTTGGCATCCAATAGATGAAAGCAAGATACACGGTATGGGAAGACTCGAGTATATTATTTTTGGGCCTTCCAGTAAATATCCCTCCCTATCCCATTCAATGACCCACGTTACTTTGTAGAAGCCCAATCGACGCAATGGCCACATTAAATTTTCCTTTCCTACGATTTTATTTTTTTAGAATTTTCTTCATCCAATATTTTCTTCTCGATACTTTTATATAGGGGTGATCACATAGTTTCAAAAACCGCCCGAACCGACCACCCCGTACTGCCCTGCGCTGTCGTATTTCATTTTTTGAAATAACCGCGGTTTTTAAAAAAAATGAAAACCGCCCCGCCGCCATGGTTCGGTTATAATTTTTGGTCTAAATCGCCCCGCACCGCACCGCACCGCCGTGTATAGTGGTATTTAGCTAGGGTTATATTTATAGCACATTGTATATACATTATACACAATAGATTCGATCATATGCCGCCTCCACTCTCTTCGCTCTCAACTCTTCTTCAAAAAAATTTCCCCTCTTTTTTTCTTCATAATCTATTGACTACTTCTCTATACAAATATTAATCTTCAACCTTGTCTAAACATATTATAGTTTATTAACTTTATTTTGTCGCTTGATTGTTATTTTATTTAGTTTTATTTTGTTTATTATAGTTTTCATTCATTATTCTAATAATTTGAATAGTTTTATTTTTTTTTCCATTTTACCTATTGATGACATCCCGAAAATTCCTTTGTCATCTTTGTGAATCCTCCGGCTGTTCTTGCCTAAAAATTATGAATAAACCGGTTTGGGGGCGTCAGGATTTCTCCCGGCGTGACCCCTCCGATTCCTAAGTCAGTCAGAGAAACATGAGAGAAAAGATGAAAGAAACTGAGAGAAAACATCATGGGGAAGAAAGTGCCTCTTCCCACCTCCCCTCTATAATCACGAAGAAACAGTATACATAAAACTTTCCTGTGATTTAGATCGTGTCAGACGTGTAATCACCGATGTCAGCCCATAACTAAGAGTGCAAGGCCCATGATCTAATGGGATATGACCCATGATCCCATAATATTGACAAGTCCATTCCCAGATATAGATAGTAAATATTTGAGAGGTCCATATCCAATAATAATTATCAAACACCAATTACCACCAATAATCTGTCTGATGGTCACAAATTCCGATCTAAGTTCATGTGAAAAAATAAATATATCCCGAGATATCAGACGATATCTCGGGATATATCCCATAACATCACTACACCCCCCTTAAGAAGTCGGGCTAGAGTCACCACTCGCTGTCCCGATTTGTTCACTTCATCTATGAACTTAGACAAGAATGCGACAATCACCCTCCTGAAGTCGAATCGATCAGTCAGGTAAGAAGATTCCATGCATGCAAGGCCGAGAGAATGGCCATGGACTTGTGTTTGACTAGGGGTTGAATTAATTAATATAATAACTGTTGAAGAACATAAAATCCTCGGGTTTGAGTCGATATAGTCATTCGTGAGTAAATGATCAAATAATCTCCCATGCCAAGTCAGTAGACTTGTAGTGCCGAATGCATCGGGCTTTGGTAGGTGCCGGGACATGGAACCTCCCGGGCTTTGTATGTGCCAAGGGCTTAGGATGCCTTGGGCTTTAATATGTGCCGGGGCGTGGAACCTCCCGGGCTTATATAATGCCAATGACTTATATATGCCTTGGGCTTAAATGGGTCCCGGGGCATGGAAACTCCCGGGCTTATATAATGTCAAGGGCTTATATATGCCTTGGGCTTAAATGGGTGCCGGGGCATGGAACCTCCCGGGCTTATATAATGCCAAGGGCTTATATATGTCTTGGGCTTAAATGGGTGCCGGGGCATGGAACCTCCCGGGCTTATATAATGCCAAGGGCTTATATATGCCTTGGGCTTAAATGGGTGCCGAGGCATGGAAACTCCCGGGCTTATATAATATCAAGGGCTTATATATGCCTTGGGCTTAAATGGGTGCCGGGGCATGGAACCTCCCGGGCTTATATAATGCCAAGGGCTTATATATGCCTTGGGCTTAAATGGGTGCCGGGGCATGGAACCTCCCGAGCTTATATAATGCCAAAGGCTTATATATGCCTTGGGCTTAAATGGGTGCCGGGGCATGGAACCTCCCGGGCTTATATAATGCCAAGGGCTTATATATTCCTTGGGCTTAAATGGGTGCCGGGGCATGGAACCTCCCGGGCTTATAGAGTTCCAAGGGCTTATAAATGCCTTGGGCTTATAGGGTGCCGGGGTGTGGAACCTCCCGGGCTTATAGAGGGCCAAGGGCTTATAAATGCCTTGGGCTTATAGGGTGCCGGGGCGTGGAACCTCCCGGGCTTATAGAGTGCCAAGGGCTTATAAATGCCTTGGGCTTATAGGGTGCCGGGGCATGGAACCTCCCGGGCTTTGGATGCCATGGCGTAGACAGTGCCATGGGCTTTTCTGGACTGTCATGGCGGAGATATTGCCATGGGCTTTTAAATGAATGCCCGGGCCTTAAAACTCCGGAACTTTAAAATACAAATGTCAGGGCCTTACCGCTAAATTGCATGCCCAATAAATAAATTTGGCGGGGCTTACTTCTAGATTGCATGCCCGAGCTGAGTGCGACTGCAAGAAAACATTAAACCAAGGCAGAAAGAATCCAATATAATAATATCTCATAATTTGAATGCAATATGTAGGATGCCAAATCTTGAAAATAATTCTGAGTCCATAGATTTCGGCTAATGAATGCGAAATATGACAAATAAAATACCCATAGCCTGTGAGACTCATCACAACCACATAAAACATTGCCCTTTTGCGACAATTTTCAAATAAATGTTTACACCATGCCTCGTGTGCAATAGACTTTTAGCAAAGTACTGCCCATCATTTCAATATTCAGCCAAATTAAGTTAGTGGATCGAGGTGAAAAGGCAATAATTAACTAATACATGCCTTGCATAACCTAATTCCATGAAAATGCCACTGATGGAGTGATGGTGCGTTCCAGCACACACATATATATTCATGCAAAAAATAAAATATGGTTAAGACTTATCTTTAGCATAGCCGAGTGGAAATGTAATGTCCAAGAAGAGTTTCATCCGTAAGAAATATTTGAATATAGCTCATTCTTGTGTCTCCCCGGACGATGGCAGTGATGCACGCCGATTTGATAGGTGTGTGTCATGGAAGTCTATATGATTATATGAGATACCAAGATGATGCTCCCTTGAGAGAAATGGTCAGGAGTATAGCCAATGTGAAAAACCAAGTCAAAAAATGCATCAAACACCGAGTGTAATGGAAGGAATCGAGGCGTGGCACCGAGCTAGAAGTTGATGCATCATGTCGAGCTACAGCTCTTGATAATTAAAAAAATAGAAGTCCATTGCAAGCAAGACATAAATGAGATATAGCGCCTCGGGTTCCCGACATTCGAACACCCCAAGAAAACGTGAAACCATATTAAAAGAAATCCAGAGTATTAATAATAATTTGAATGCATATTATGACATAAAAGATCCAAATTTCGGGCCCCGAAAAAACCTCCAATCCGTGGTTCTTGGCCTTAATGTCATCAGATGCATTTTAAAAGAATCCTTCTTGGTTTTGATACAGACATGAGACAAAAAATACTAAGATTGATTGTCTTTACTCGACACAAATGCATGGTGGTCAATTAGTGCACATATTAATATCTCAATTTATGATTGGATAATTGAAAAATCATATTGTGATTTTACACGGTGGCAAACCAATTCAAAAATAATTCAAATGATGTCCAAAATAAAATGAGCACTAGTGAACCTTCGTGGTTACGTATTGATTTTCCTTGTTCTTCCTGATGTATTCACCTCGTATTGGCCCGAGATTATTGCCAATGGAATCATGCTTCAGGTGTTGTCCCTGCACTTAAAAGAAAATATTAAGCCAATGATCAACATTATATCATCAAATTCCTCTCGATAATGTCGCGCGCCGATTCGATGGATGCGCAATATAGCAGCCATGTAGAAACGTTATCTACTGGGCCACTAAGGAAGCCCAAATAAGCAATAACTGTGACGTCCAACTTATAATGAGACCGAGGAGCATGAAATCGTTCCCCACATATCAGAGAAACCATAATCCAATCAGCAAGCAATATGTCAAACACTTGGCGGTCAGAATTTTGAGCCATGTTCGCAAGTGATAAAGGCAGCCGAACGCATAAGCTTTAGAGATGCGCAGAACGGAAATATGCTCGACTCGGACGCAGAAGCCTTCAAGAAAATTTCTGCAGTTCACACTTGAAGCCCATCGAGATGAGAGATTCCAATGCGAAAAACGGAGAAAATGGAGAGGAAGAAAACCAGAAATCGATCGAGTGGTTTGGGAAACAACAACAATCCTTGAGAAAGAGCCAAGTTTCTCAAAGATACGTTCTTCTTTTTCAGCGGGAGAAAGAGAGGAATTCTTTTCGCCCGGTTGCCTTTTTTTTAAGAGAAAGAGAGAAATTGAATCAACGTCTCAGACTCAATTTCCCACAGACGGCGCCAATGATGACATCCTGAAAATTCCTTTGTCATCTTTGTGAATCCTCCGACTGTTCTTGCCTGAAAATCATGAATAAACCGGTTTGGGGGCGCCAGGATTTCTCCCGGCGTGACCCCTCCGATGCCTAAGTCAGGCAGAGAAACATGGGAGAAAAGATGAAAGAAACTGAGAGAAAACATCATGGGGAAGAAATTGCCTCTTCCCACCCCCCCCCCCCCCTCTATAATCACGAAGAAACAGTATACATAAAACTTTCCTGTGATTTAGATCGTGTCAGACGTGTAATCACTGATGTCAGCCCATAACTAAGAGTGCAAGGCCCATGATCTAATGGGATATGACCCATGATCCCATTATATTGACAAGTCCATACCCAGATGTAGATAGTAAATATTTGGGAGGCCCATATCCAATAATAATTATCAAACACCAATTACCACCAATAATCTGTCTGATGGTCACAAATCCCGATCTAAGTTCATGTGAAAAAATAAATATATCCCGAGATATCAGACGATATCTCGGGATATATCCCACAGACGGCGCCAATGATGACATCCCGAAAATTCCTTTGTCATCTTTGTGAATCCTCCGACTGTTCTTGCCTAAAAATCATGAATAAACCGGTTAGGGGGCGCTAGGATTTCTCCTGGCGTGACCCCTCCAATGCCTAAGTCAGGCAGAGAAACATGGGAGAAAAGATGAAAGAAACTGAGAGAAAACATCATGGGGAATAAAGTGCCTCTTCCCACCTCCCCTCTATAATCACGAAGAAACAGTATACATAAAAATTTCCTGTGATTTAGATCGTGTCAGACGTGTAATCACTTATGTCAGCCCATAACTAAGAGTGCAAGGCCCATGATCTAATGGGATATGACCCATGATCCCATAATATTGACAAGTCCATGCCCAGATGTAGATAGTAAATATTTGCGAGGCCCATATCCAATAATAATTATCAAACACCAATTACCACCAATAATCTTTTTGATGGTCACAAATCCCGATCTAAGTTCATGTGAAAAAATAAATATATCCCGAGATATCAGACGATATCTCGGGATATAACCCATAACATCACCTATCATTTAAAAAAAACCGCGAACCGACCGCAACCGCTTAAAACCGCCGAAAACCGCGAAAACTATTTTACATATAAAACCGCAACAAAAAAAATAAAATATAACCGAACCGCAATTGGCAATTCGGTTTGAATTTCTTATGAAAAACCGTCAAACCACACCGTGATCACCCCTATATATATAGTTTCAACATTCATTAGGGTCTTTTCGTCATGAGGGATTGGGTCAAATTTTTTTAAAAAAATTTTAAAAATTGACCCTCGTCAGTGTATTTGAGGAGGGTCAAATTTTATTTATTTTTTTTTTGGAAAAAAAAAATTGACCGATTCCCTTTCTCTAAATTTTCGCATTCATGGATACAATGTCAAATACCTCAGAAAGTTTCTTGATTTATTGTTCAAAGTAATTTCTGCAATAAAATTATAGTTAGTAAGTTTGCTATGATATTGTGGAGTGTATGGAAACAGATGAATAATAAACTATGGAATGCTTTTATTATGACGGCTGCTTAAGCTACTATATCCGGTTATTCTTTTTTGTGTGAGTGGATTGAAGCTAAAGAACGATCCCAAATTAATACTCAAAACCACCATCCTCAAGCGGATCTATCTGATGGAAACAATTAAGTTCACTAAAAATTAAAACTGTTGGTAAGAAAATGTGACTTCGATAAATCTGCATATGAATTTGAATATGTCTAGTTGAGGCTCTTTTGGACATGATTTCCTTGAGAAAATTATTCCCTGCTCTTGGTGCTTCGGTATTTGGCACTCTTCTCATAAGATACAATAACTATCTTGTTAATATAGCACAGTATATCACAAGATTCTCTGACCAAAAATGATGTAAATTCTCTTATTTAGTCGAAATAAGACAATGAGAATATGAATCCAGATTATGAGAAAAGTCTCCAAAGTTCAGGCAGGGGCGCCCCAGCGCCTCTCAACTTTTTCAATTTTTTCTTTTCCTTTTCCGAGCTTCTCTATGCTTAATTTCAATTTATTAGGCTTCAAAATTCCAACAATCCTCTAAATAAATGAAATTAATGCATGAATGTACATTATGTTAAAAGAGAATTTACGCGAAAAGTTTTTACATCAGGAGAAGTATATTATGGCTTTGTACCTTTCTTAGTAGAATACTATCAGAATTACTAGGCCACGAAGTGAACATGATGTCTTGAACTTCTTGGCGATTTGTGTAAAACAAGACAATAGTATCTAAACAACAACTTCTCTTCATTTCTATTTGGTTTATTATGTTGTGTACGTTTTGGCTATGGAACACTTCTTGGCTTCATAAGTGTTTATTCGAGATGACCCGTTTTCACACTTACAAAGGTGATCTCCTCATAAGAGTATCTTAGCATACTCCGCCTTTTCCGAGCAAAGAACCATTAAAAATTCGAAATTTAATATCACTATATAGGTAGGCCTCAACACTCTTCATCCTAGCAATATATGGGTTGGAAGAAATTCCTGAGTGTTTCATCAAATTTTGCTGAACTAGTAGAACAAATAGAACCTTCCTCATATAAAGATGCACTAGCCAACAAGGAAAAAGATAGATGGATTGAGGCAATGAATGAAAAAATGAATTCATTGATAAATAACAAGACCTAGCAGCTTGTAGACAAACCAAAGGAAAGAAAAACACTTGGTTGCAAATGGATTTACAAGCTAAAAGAAGTGACATCAGGAATTGAGAAGGTCAAATACAAAGCGAGACTAGTTGCAAAGGGATATGCTCAACTAGAAGGGATAGACTTCAACGAAGTGTATTTGCCAGTGGTTAAACATTGCTCAATAAGACTTATACTGGCCCTAATCACACAACTTGATCATGAGTTGGAACAACTCGATGTAAAGACCGCATTCCTACATGGTGATCTCGAGGAGACCATTTCCATGGTAATATCAAGTTAATATTTTATTTATGAGTTTTAAATGTTATTTTTATGGTATAGTAATGTATATGATTAATTTGTGTAATTAAAAAATTTAATTATACCCTAAACTCCTACCCCAATCACGCCTAAGCCCTAGCCGCCTCCTCCATCAGTGTCTCCTCCATCTTCCTCATCTGATAACAACCCCATAGTCGTTCCTTTGAGAGTTTCAAACTCGGTTGGAGATCCGTTCATTTCGGAGCCCCGTACACGCGATATAGGCTTTAAACTTTGTATATCTCGGTGAAAGACATGTCAAATTCTCTCTTTCAACACCATATAAGCTTTATATTTTGTTTTTCATCTAGAACGTTAGAGTTTTATGAAATAAACTCATGTTAATGACAGAAACCATTTTGTTTGTGCATGGTTCACGCTATGACCTTGTTTGATGCATCCATACCCACGTTTTCGGAGCATGGATCACGCTGGGCTGCTGGGTCAGGTTCGAGGGGCTTCCTAGGAGTCTAGTGTTCAGGGTGGCTAGGTCGTTAGGGGCTGGGATGGTCAAGGTCGATTGGTTTTTTTTTATGGGCTTGCTACAAGTCGATGGTTTCGGGTTTTCCGGAAGCATGGTTCGCCAGGGCTGTGTGGGGATCGGTTGGGACCGTGGTTGATCTCGTTGGAACCGCCCAGACGTGGGCTACGTCTGGGTGGTGGAGCTCCGGCCGGTGGGTGTCCGAAGCTGGTCGGCAGTAGGCCACAAAGCATGCTGCTGCACGGCCGAGGCCTGCACAATATTGTGCAGGTCACGTATGTATGTTAGGCCAACGGGTTTGAGGGGCTATCGGGCTGGGCTTGGTTATTTTGGGTCCGAGTCGGTTCTAAAATATTTTGGGTCAAGTTAGTTGGGTCCGGGTCCGGGTTATGTTAGTCGGTCTCGGGTATTTTTATTTTTAAGTAACTATTAGTTTAAGTGTGTTAATTGGACTAAGTTAATTATTATAAATAATATTTGGGCTTTTAATTAATTTATTTAGGCCTTAAAATATTTATTTAAATGAGCCCAATAATTTTCATGGGCTTAAGAGCCCATGGGAATTATTGGGTCAGTCTGTGAACTTTTGGGTCTATCAGTGCTTAATAATGGGCTTGGGTTAATTATTGGGCCAGTCTGTGAACTTTTGGGCCTGTCAGTGATTAATAATGGGCTTGAGTTAATTATTGGGCTTAAATATTTTATTTGAGCCCAATTATGTTATTTTGAGTTTAAGTATATTAATTGGGTCAAATTATGAAATTTGTGCTTAGTTATGTAAATGGGTCAGTCTTAAGAATTATGAGCTTAAGTCTAGGGGACCAGCAGTCTGGACAATCCTATGAAAAATTATTGAGTTCGTAATATATATTTAATTTATTTTATGCATGAATTTTATTTTATGTACACATATATATATTATGAAAATTAATTAAATATATATTACGGACATATTTTAAGTGCATGTATACCTGAAATAATTTTATGATGAGTTACATTTTATGTTTGAGAATGAAAAATATTTTATGGAAATTGAAGTGATGTGGCGGCACAGAGGTGGTTTTACCACTGGCACAGAGGTAGTTTTACTATCGGCATAAAGGTAAATTTATTCACCGCCATGTACGATGGTTCTTAGACTGATTAGTCGCTCATGATTACGAGTCACATTTATGGATATGACCTACACTGTTTTATGATTATGACATGCTCAATTATGTTATGTATGATATAGCTATTATTTATTTATTTATTTATGATGACAGTTACGACATAACAAATTTTATTATGTTGTATTATTTTACGATCATGCATGAATGTTCATGATAAATATAAGTATTAGTATGATTATGTGCTTGTGTAATTTTTAAACCTTGTTATTTTATGAGATAAAACATGTTGGGCCTCTAGGATCACTACATGGTGCATGTGAGCATGAGTATGATGATGACACGTTAGCTCCGACCGGCGGTGAGGGCCTATGAATTCGCACGCAGACGGCACCCGTGACCGATGCTGTTATTGTTCTCATGTCATGAAATTATTACAATTCTTTTTAAAAAGTTTTTCCGCATTCACATTTTTATGGTGGTTTTAAAATATTAGTTTTATTATGCATGCATGATAAGTTGGTTGATGTTTTGGAATTTATTTTAAGTATTGCATGTCACAATATTTTTATTTTATTGTTGGTTGTTACAATATTTATTTAAGTTATTTATCCAAAAAAAAATTTTATTAAATGTTTAGTTTAAGTGTTAATACATATATGTATGGGAATATATGTATTATTATTATTATTATTATAAAATTTTCTAGTATTTTATTAGTTCGAGTCGTTTCATTTGGCTTTGATACCATTCTGTCACTCCCCAGGCCCAAGCCCGCGCAAGCGCGACTGCACAATGGGCCCCTATAGCAACTACTTCGTATCCGTCTTCGCTTTACGAAAATGATTAACCCAAGTTGCTATAGAAGTCCATTGTAGCTCATTTTAAACTCATTTTAAACATTTCATTTTTTCCATGTGGGACAGGAGTCTCACAATCACCCATCCTTCAGAACGCGACGTCCTCGTCGCGACCTGAACTCTCGATCCACTAGCACCAAAAATCTAGAAGTGGCTCCTACGGGTTCAAGAGGTGGCTCCCGTCATGTAGCACTTTGTCTCGCAGGTTCAAGAGGTGTCTCCCATCGTGTAGCACTTTTTCCCGCAGGTTCAAGAGGTGGCTCCCACGTACGTAGCACTTTGCCCCAAATAGCACTTATTTTTCGGGGTCTGCCGGCTGGTGACCGTCTCTGATACCATTCTGTCATGCCCCAGGCCCAGGCCCGCGCAAGCGCGACTGCACAATGGGCCCCTAAGTACTTTGTATCCGTCTTCGCTTTACGAAAATGATTAACCTAAGTTGCTATAGAAGTCCATTGTAGCCCATTTTAAACATTTCATTTTTTTTCATGTGGGACAGGGGTCTCACACTTTAAGCCTAAGTCAAGGTGCATATCTAAAAATGGTCCTAATGATGTTTAATATGCAGAATTCAAAAGCAATCACCACTCCTATTGGGCAGCACCTAAAGCTCTCAAATGAGCAGTCACCCAAGGATGAAAAAGAAAAAGAGGAAATGCAGTACATACCTTATGCGAGTGGAGTTGGGAGTATCATGTATGGTAAGGTATGTAGTTGTCCGGACTTAGCCTATGCCATAAATGTAGTTTCCAGATTTATGGCTAACCCATGATCTTCACATTGGGAAGCACTATAGTGGACGATGAGATACTTGAATGGTGCAGCAAATGTGAGACTGGTATTCAAGAAACAAAAAGAAGACTAAGGTCCTTATTGACTCAGTCTTGGTTGCAACCATTTCTTCATACTTCTTCTTCAGCACATTCATAATAAGTTTTGTAGTAACCCGTATCCGAAATTATCGATTAATGAATATAATAATCGATTTATCATGTTTAGATTAAGTAAAACATGATTAAAGGATTTCCTAATGGATTAGCGAAGTCCGAAAATGGATTTGGAATGATCAGAAATGGCCCGGAAGGTTAGGCAGAACGGATGCAACGTTCTTGGAACTGATGCAACATTCTGGTCAGCTGATGTCATCCGTGACGTCATCAAGATGACGTCATTGCTTACGATCGTGATGTGACGTTCGGACGCAATGATGACAAACGGACACAACGATGGAGGAACGGACGTTCCGTTCTCTGTCTATAAATAGAGGTGCCGAGATTCATTTCCAGGCACACCAATCACCTCTCTTCTCTCGTTTCTTCAGCCCTCTAGCTTAGATCTAGGGAATTCTAGGCTTCCTTTGGGAAATCCAAAAGTGGCATAGAGATCCAGGCGTCGTAGCGGATCTGTGGTCTAGTTTTGAGGCAAGCGACAACAACGGGCTAACGACGGACACAGGTATAGCTTTTGCTTCCTAAGAATATTTAGGAGTATGCAATTGCTTAGTTAAGGCTTTTGGAATAATGTAATGATAGTAGTATCATTTCGCATTGTAGTGCGGACTATATGCGTGGATCTAGAGCTGGTAGAGCTTGCCTAGTAGTTGAGGTACGAAAGTACTGTTCGAGATATCCTAACTGAGTATGCATTTATTATGTGACTGCATGAGTTATATGACATGATTTTATGCTGCATGAATTTTTATATATATCCTTGAGATATCTTGTAGTAGGGTTTTACCCTATCCTGTTAGTGGATGAACTTCCATCGATTTGGGTCCGGAGTATCCACTGGTATTTGGTACGGGAGCCACCTCTTGAGGCGACGACACAACGTGTTACATACCAGGGCCTGGTCTGTTCTTTGTTATCTGTTCCTTGGCCTCTAGTTTCAGTAGGCGGTACACTTGCATTCATGCATTTATATGATACAGCATGCTCATACTCTCGTGCTGAGCGTTTTTTCTCACGTCTCGTACTTTGTATATTTGGACACCCTATTTCATGGGGCAGGTTTGCGATTGGATGAGGCGGGTGGATCCAGGAGGGATTAGGCAGTGGATGGCCAACGGGATTTTTGCCTAGGGATTTATTTTGATGTAGTTGGGATTATACACTGTTCGATTTGGTTGTATAACATTTGGGTATTTACATATTCCTTTCCTTGGGATTGTATAATGTTTATTGCTTCCGCAGTTTATTCTGGCTTACTGTTTTAATTAAGTTAATTACATGCTTAAGTTTCTGATTAGTATGTGATCTCGGTAAGGGTCACTACATTTATGGTATCAGAGCATGCGTAGTAATCTTGGGATTTAGATTCTGCATAAGATAACCGTGGGGTAATTTTGTAGATGGCAAATTACGATGACCAGAGTAGCCATGGTAGTGGAGGTAGACGCTGGGGAGATGATGAACATGATCGTCTTCGGGAGCGCCATCATCGTCATCGTGATGATCATCATCATTTCAGTATGCATCGGTTCATGCAGATGGGTCCTAAACCTCTGGTTGGACGCGAGACTCCTGAGGATGCTGAGAACTGGCTAGAGTGCATGGAGAGTTGTTTTCAGACATACCGTTGCACCGAGGAGCAGAAGATGGAGATGATTGGTTACCACTTGGAGGGGCGAGCCCGTAAGTGGTGGAGGTCCACTTCTGCACCGTTCATTGTTGCGAGAGGAGTTGCTACTTGGGGGCCGAGTTCCGCACAGCTTTTTAGAAACTATATTTTCCCCCTGCACTTCTTCAGACGAAGGCGAGTGAGTTGTTGAGTCTACGTCAGGGAGCTATTTCGATTGACGAGTACCAGCAGAAGTTCTTCGACTTATTGTCATATTGCCCTGAGATTGCTGACAGCTCAGAGATGAAGTATAATCTGATTCTTCAAGGCCTTAACCCAGAGATTCATGACCGGGTGGTGGTTGGTGATGACATGACTTATGAGAGGATGGTGAGTTGATGTCACCAGGCGCAGGATAGCATTCGGCGTAACAGGTCTTTTTCTCAGTCTAGGCCTGCGAGTTCTTTGGGTCCACGTGCACATTCTTTTAAGAAGTTTGGATCCCCTTCTTCCTCTGGTTCTAGTGGCGTCACTCATTTTGGCAAGAAAGAGAAGTGCGACCATTGCAGGAAAAATCATCCGACGGACAAATGCCGTAAAGTTTCTGGAGCGTGCTTTCGATGTGGAGAGGTTGGTCATCTCCATAGGGATTGTCCACTTGCTGGAGGAGGTGGTTCTGGTTCTGGTTCTGGTTCTGGTTCAGGATCGGGTTCTCATACTACCGTTCAGCAGAGATCGCAGGGACAGTCTGTTGGGAGTTCTCATCTGAAGCCTCGAACATCTAGTCAGGTGTTTGCCTTGAAGCATGATCAGGCAGTCAGGAGAATGAGAGGGTCATCGCAGGTACATTTCTGTTATATGGCATGCCTGTTTTTGTACTCATTGACACTGGTGCATCTCATTCCTTCATTTCTACACGTTTTGTTAAGAAGCATAAGTTTTCATGCATTGCACTAGACGTAGTAATTTCTGTTTCTACTCCGACGGGCCAATATTCATTGGCTAAACGTCTAGTGATGGGTTGCCCTTTAGAGTTTTAAGGGAACATTCTGATATCAAATCTCATGGTTCTTGCGATGGAGGATTTTGATTGTATTTTGGGGATTGATGTATTGACTACCTACCGAGCTTCAGTGGAGTACTATCAGAGCTTGGTTCACTTTCATCTGGTTGAGGGTGATAGCTGGTTTTTCTATGGTGAGGGAGCGCGACCTCCGATGTCGTTGGTGTCAGCTTTGAGAGCCTGTCGATCTCTAGAGTCTGGCGGGAAAGGCTACCTCATCTATGCAGTTGATTTTTCCTCTGAGAGCGTTGGATTATAAAGTATTCCAATTATGAATGAATTCCCAGATGTATTTCCTGATGAGATTCCGGGTTTTTCGCCTGCTAGGAAAGTGGAGTTTGGCATAGAGTTGATGTCGGGTACTTCGCCTATTTCTCGAGCACCGTATCGTCTGGATCCGTCAGAGATGCGAGAGTTGAAGAATCAGCTGCAGGAACTTTTGGATAAGGGGTACATTCTTTCTAGTGTATCTCCTTGGAGAGCTCTTGTTCTCTTTGTGAAGAAGAAGGATGGGTCTATGCGGTTGTGCATTGACTATCGGCAGCTTAATCGAGTTACTGTGAAGAACAAGCATCCTTTGCCTCGTATTGATGATATGTTTGATCAATTGCAGGGTACTTCGGTTTACTCCAAGATCTACTTAAGATCTGGTTATCACCATATGAGGGTCCGAGATCAAGATGTAGCCAAGACTGTATTCCGTACTCGCTATGGGCATTACGAGTTTCTAGTGATGCCTTTCGGTTTGACTAATTCACCGGCTATATTTATGGATATGATAAACCGTGTCTTCAGGGAGTTTTTGGATAACGTGGTTTTCATTGACGACATCTTGGTGTATTCGCGTGATGTGGATGAACATGTTTCTCATCTGCGATTGGTGCTGCGGACTCTTCGGGATGAGCAGTTGTACGCAAAATTGAGTAAGTGCGAGTTCTGGATGGATCGAGTGGTCTTTCTTGGCCATATCATATCCAGGAAAGGGATTTCTGTTGATCCAAGTAAGATTGATGTTGTGTTGAACTGGTCACGTCCGACGACGGTTGCTGAGATCCGCAGTTTTCTGGGTCTAGCAGGATATTATCGTCGCTTCATTGCGAATTTCTCTCAGCTAGCTCGACCTATGACTCAGCTTACTCGCAAGTGTGTTGATTTTGAGTGGTCCTCAGAGTGCGAGGAGAGCTTTTGTGTGCTTCAACGACGGTTGACTTCTGCGCCTGTGTTGACATCACCGTCGGGATCTGGAGGGTATTTGGTTTACACAGATGCTTCTCTTCAGGGGTTAGGTTGTGTCCTGACTCAGAATGGGCATGTGATCGCATACGCCTCTAGACAGTTGAAGTTACATGAAGACAATTATCATGTTCATGATTTGGAGTTGGCAGCAATTGTGTTCGCTTTGAAGATCTGGAGTCATTATCTGTATGGCGAGAGTTTGAGATCTTCACCGACCACAAGAGTCTCAAGTATTTGTTCACTCAGGCGGAGTTGAACATGAGGCAGAGGCGTTGGATGGACTTGCTGAAGGACTATGATTGCGAAATTAAGTATCATCCGGGAGCTGCTAATCTCACTGCTGATGTCTTGAGTCACAAGGTGCGATTATCCGCACAATGCTCAAACTCTTGGGTGCAGCGAGTGGTGGCCTCGCTCGATCTGCAACAAATGACCGATCGAGCGAGCCACTTCCTTCAAGTGTTCTGTTCCTGATTTAACAGCCTCGCTCGATCGGTAATAATTGCCCGATCGAGCGAGCACAGGTTCAGAAGCAGAACAGAAACTGCATTTTGCTGTCAAACTAAGATCATTCAAGTATTTTCATCTAGCTTCAGGTCATGCGTGATTTATTCCATAGCCACATCTAACATGCATTCTAACATGATATAATTGATGGGAAGAGATCATCACAAGACTTTAAAATCATAACAATAAAAGCTCATAAACATACAAGGAGCAATATTATACATTCAAGATCAAACTACATTATAATGTCTCAAGGATTTACATATCATTTCAAATCCTATATTCATCACAAGACCACAACTTATTCTGTAGTGACCCTACATAGAATCATCTACTAATTGGCAACTAATAGCATGCATTAAACTTAATACAACAAAATAACTTAACAAAGTAAAATATGCGAAAACAAAACCATAATTTACATATCAGCTTAGTAAATAATCCAGGCTTAATACTATAGTGATACAACCAAATCGAAATCTTAAACAGTAAACATTATACAGCTATATCGAATCCTGCTGTATAATAAGATCCTCAAGGCTCCTGCTCCCTAGTCCTGCCTTGAACTACCAGCTCCGTCCATCCTGCGACCTGCCCCATGGAATAGGGTGTCCAAGATAACAACTAGGACGTGAGCGCTAACGCCCAGTACATAGACATGAGTACACGTAAATATATGATGCATGCAATATGATGATTGGTACAGGGTCATCTGAAAAATCATGCTCAGAACCGGCGCCACATGAGTGCTGCCACCGCACGGATCAACCTCTGGGTGCAACCACACTCGTCTAGTACACCAGAGTAGACAGACATACATGCCCTCGCCGTCGCGGTACTCTCAGTGACAGACTATCGAGTATAGAGCTGAGCGGCTCTATAGTCAGGTATAACAAGGTATAGGCTCAACGTGTATATGCACATGACATATGAATATAGAAAGCGGTAAATCATATCTCATGCCATATAATAATGCCAAATAAATGCAACATATAAACATGTATACTCGCTGGCAATCTCAGTCAATGTGTACGTACCTCTAGGCTAGTACAAGTAAAGTAGGATCCTAGGTTCCAAGCCTATATTCAAAAGTTCACCGTATCACTACATAAATTCTATAAGCCTTAACTAAGCTAATAAGTACTCCCAAAACTTAAATAGATTCCCGGACCATACCTTCGTCCGTAGTTAGCCCTTTGAAGTCGCTAGTCCCGGATGACTATAACCACACCTTGGTTATTCCAGAACCTTTATTATAACCGATAGGGTCCTCAAGTGCATATCTCACACTATATAACTGAAAAAAGAAACTCGGGAATTCGTAATTCAGAAATGAATCTGAGAAGCCCTATTTGTAGGCAAAATTCCCGGCCAGGATCGGAACTTCCGATTTCGGGATCGGAGCTTCCGATCCAGCTTATTGCGTGCATGCAGGACACGCCAGGATCGAAACTTCCGATCTTCTCTACGTTCAACACTTGTCAAAACTCGCGGCTGAGTCATCGAACATTGCTGGCAGCGGGAGATCGGAACTTCCGTTCCAGGATCGGAGCTTCCGATCTCTGTGCTTCCGATGAGCTTCCGAAGTGGCTAGGATCGGAACTTCCGATCCGGCCCAAGGTCAAAAGCCCATATTCTCCTCCGAAGTCCAATAATACTCCGAAATTGATTAATTACCAACCCTTAATTATGTTTAACATATTATTATCTTAATATGGTCTCTGGGTTACTACATTCTCCCCACCTTTAGATATTTCGTCCGCGAAATAATATCTAAAAACAAATTAAGATAACAATATGAAACATCAAACCATGTTTTATTACAACAACTGTAATTATATCTTACATGGTAAATCAAAAATATAAAGCAAACAACTCAGGATATTCTGTTTGCATACGACTTTCAGTTTCCAAAGTTGCTTCTTCAACGCCTCGGCGTTGCCACTGTACCATCACAAGTGGTATAGTCTTGTTCCGAAGAACTTTCTCCTTCCTGTCTAGAATACGGATTGGTCGTTCAACAAAAGACAGATCTGACTCTAGCTGAATATCAGTGGACTGAATCACATGAGATTCATCAGCTATATACTGTCGAAGCAACGACACATGAAAAAAGTTATGTATACCGGAAAGATTTGGCGGTAAATCCAAACGATATGCAACATCTCCGATCTTCTCCAGTATCTAGAAAGGCCCAATGAAACGAGGAGACAACTTGCCTTTCACGCCGAATCTCATCACCTTCCTGAAAGGTAATACTCGGAGAAACACATATTCACCAGGCTCAAACTAAAGTGGCCTGCGGCGAATATTAGCATAACTGGCTTGTCTATCTTGAGCAACTTTGATCCTATGCTTAATCAAATCTACCTTGTCTACAATCTGCTGCACCAATTCAGGACCCTCGACTTGTCATTCCCCGACTTTATCCCAGAATAACGGAGTACGACACCGTCGACCGTACAATGCCTCGAAAGGTGTCATAGCAATACTACGATTATAACTGTTATTGTAGGCAAATTCGATCAAAGGTAACTGATCCTGCCAAGATAAGCCAAAATCCATGACAGAAGAACGTAGCATATCCTCCAGCGTACGAATCGTCCGTTATGACTGCCCGTCAGTCTCCGGATGATATGCAGTGCTCAAACTCAGAGTGGTACCCAATGCCTCCTGAAAACTACCCCAAAAACGTGAGGTAAATCGCGGGTCTCTATCACTGACTATGCTCACTGGAATCCCATGCAATCACACTATCTCCTGGACATATAAGCGTGCCATGCGATCATAAGAATACTCCCGGTTGTAAGGAATAAAGTGTGCTGATTTCGTCAAACGGTCAACAACAACCCAGATAGCATCACACTGACGTGACGTCATAGGCAAGTGGGTAACAAAGTCCATAGTCACATGCTCCCACTTCCATTCGGGAATCTCAAGATTCTGCAGTAATCCACCTGGTTGTCGATGTTCAGCCTTGACCTGTTGACAAATCAAACATCTAGAAACAAATTGATACACACTCCTCTTCATCCCTTTCCACCAGAATCTAGTTCGCAAATCCTTATACATTTTCATGCTTCCAGGATGTACTGATAAGCGACTCCTGTGAGCTTGAGAAAGAATATCATTCCTGAGCTCCGTATCATTAGGTACAACCACTCGATTAGATAGGCACAATAAACCATCTGCCTGAAAATGGAATCCAGATGTATTAACTCCATTGGCTAGACGTGCCAAACGCTGAGTCTTAACATCAGATATCTGAGCATCTCTGATCCGAGAATACAATGCTGGCTCAGATAAAATAGTATACAATCGAATCTCATTCCTCCCTTTCTTGTGCTTGAGCGTAAAACTCAATGAACAGCACTCTTGAATCATATGAGATACTTCACTAGTCTGAAGTGCAGAAAGTCTCACCTGCCGACTCAAGGCATCAGCAGTCAGATTAACAGAACCTGGATGATATTTGATTTCACAATCATAATCTTTCAGAAGATCCATCCAGCGTCTCTGTCGCATATTCAACTCCGCCTGAGTGAATAAATATTTCAGACTCTTGTGATCCGTGAATATCTCAAATTTCTCGCCATAAAGATAATGCTTCCAAATCTTGAGCGCAAATACAATGGCGGCTAACTCGAGATCATGCACTGGATAATTACTCTCATGCGTCTTCAACTGTCGAGAAGCATAGGCAATAACATGTCCATGCTGTGTCAAAACACATCCTAACCCCTGACCAGAGGCATCAGTATAGACAACATAACTTCCTGATCCAGAAGGTAGAGCTAGCACAGGTGCAGTAGTAAGATGTCTATGCAGCTCGTGAAATGACTCCTCACAATCCGAGGACCAAATGAAGGCAACATCTTTCCGTGTAAGCTGAGTCAAAGGCCTTGCCAACTGTGCAAAATTCTCGATGAACCGACGGTAATATCCCGCTAGACCCAAGAAACTACGAATCTCAGCAACCGTCGTCGGTCGAGACCAGTTCAGCACTGCCTCTATCTTACTAGGATCAACAGATATCCCTTCATTAGAAATCACATGACCGAGAAACACAACCCGATCAAGCTAGAATTCACACTTGCTCAATTTCGCATATAACTGCTTATCTCGTAACGTCTGTAAAACAATCCTTAGATGTTGTGCATGCTCATCCTTGTCATGAGAATAGACAATAATATCATCAATGAAGACGATGACAAATCTATCCAGATATTCTCGAAATATCTGATTCATCAAATTCATAAAGACTGTCGGTGCATTCGTCAAACCGAATGGCATCACCAAAAATTCATAATGCCCGTATCTGGTCCTGAAAGCAGTCGTAGATATATCTGAGTCTCCTACCCGCATCTGATGGTATCCAGATCTCAGATCTATCTTAGAATAAACAGAAGTACCCTGTAGTTGATCGAATAGATCATCAATCCGCGGCAAAGGATACTTATTCTTGATGGTGACACGATTCAACTGCCTGTAATCAATACATAATCGCATCGATCCATCTTTCTTCTTGACAAACAAAACAGGTGCTCCCCACGGAGAAACACTCGGACGAATATATCCATTATCAAGCAGATCCTGTAACTGCTGTTTCAATTCCCTCATCTCTGACAGTGCCAGACGATAAGGCGCTCGGGATATAGGCGTAGTTCCTGGTACTAGATCAATACCAAATTCAACCTCTCGCACCGGAGGAAAGCCAGGAATCTCATCAGGGAATACATCAGGAAACTCGCTAACAATCGGTAACTGGTCAATACCCGTACTACTCATGGACATATCAACTGCATAGATGAGGTAGCCCTCCCCACCTGACTCCAAGACATGACATGCCTTCAGAGCCGAAACAAGTGGCATCGAAGGTCGCGCACCCTCACCATAAAAATACCAGCTATCACTCTCAACCGGATGAAACTGTACCAGACGCTGATAACAATCCACAGTAGCATGATACAAAGTCAGCATATCTATTCCCAAGATACAGTCAAAATCTGTCATCGCTAATATCATCAAATTAGCTATTAACACATTACCCTCAAAATCCAGAAGGCAACCCATCACTAGACGCTTAGTTACTATCTCTTGCTCCAATGGAGTAGATACAACTAAATCCATATCTAATGATACATAAGGTAATCTATGTCTCTTAACAAAGCGACTAGAAATAAAGGAATGCGATGCTCCAGTATCAATTAATACAAGTGCAGGAATACCACATAACAGAAAGGTACCTGCCAACATGCGATCGCTTCCCTCTGTAGCCTGCTCCTGAGACAGAGCAAACACCTGCCCTTGAGTCTGGGGATGATAACCAGAAAAACTCTGTGGTGCTGGCTGCTGACGTGGAACAATAGAAGCCTGAGATCCAACCTGTGATCCCGATCCACTAGCAGAACCCATGCGCTGAGGAAAATCTCTCCGCAGATGTCACTGCTGACCGCAAATATAACAAGCACCAGTAGCTCTCCGACATGAAGCTGCAGGATGTTTCCCTCCGCAATGAATACAAAACTCCTCCTTCTTCTTCTTCTTCTTCCCAAAACGGAACATACCTCGTGAACCACGAGATCCAGATGAGGTAGTAGGAGTAGAAGAAGACGTAGGTCCAGATTGCACAACAGATTGAGCTCGAGGCTCAAAAGATCCACTAGGCTGTGTTGGCATCATCAACTGTGCCCGCCTGTTGCTAGTCTTCACAAGACGGCAACGGTTCACCAAAGTCTCAAAAGATACCGGGTCATCACAGACGACAACCTGAGAGTAGATATCTTGGTTCAAACCTTGTAGAAAGATATCATACTTTGACGCATCACTTTCATTGATATGAGGACTGAAAGGTAGCAGATCAAGAAATCGTTGCTGATATTGATCAATAGTCATTGATCATTGCCTCAGAGTAAGCAACTCCATAGATCGTGCTTAGCGAACAGCTGGAGGAAAATACAATTTCTGAAACTCCCGACAGAAATTCCCCCAAGTCACCTGTCCTCTCTCAGTACGTGCTTGAGCAGCCTTGGCATCCAACCAAAAACGTGCTCGATCCTCTAGAACGAATTCTAGAACTTCCAATTTCTGATCCTCAGTACAATCGAAAGCACGAAAAGTACTCTCGAGTTTAGACATCCAACTTCTAGCTTGTTCAGGATTCTCACCTCCCACCAAGGGTTTCGGTCCTACTTGCATGAATTTATTGATAGAGTAGCGACGTCTACCCTCATGATGACAATGATGATCATCATGATGATGATGGCCATGATGATGATGACCACCTCCCTGGCCAACACTACCGTGACTCTCGTCAGCCATATCCTGAAAAGAATTGCACATTAAAATCCCAAATGCGCTAGAATTACTCAAGACTAAACTAAATCCCAAGTACTAATCCCAAAATCTAAGCATGCTCTGATACCAAAAATGTAGTGACCCTGCATAGAATCACCTACTAACTGGCAACTAATAGCATGCATTAAACTTAATACAACAAAATAACTTAACAGAATAAAATATGCGGAAACAAAACCATAATTTACATATCAGCTTAGTAAATAATCCAGGCTTAATACTGTAGTGATACAACCAAATCGAAATCTTAAACAGTAAACATTATACAGCTATATCGAATCCTGCTGTATAACATCAACCACCAGACCTATCTCAAAATCTGCTCAAGTTTCAATCCAAATGTCAAAGCAAAACGCTACCAACCTTGTGCTTTCTTCTTTCGGTTTCAAAGTCAAGATTATGGAGTTGAAATGCCCTGTTTATGCACTGAAATCATAGCATAACAAGCAAGGAATCATCATCTAAAAATTCAGCAACTTTGTAGTCCAAGAACAATAGCAAATCACTTCAAATCATGAGTTCGACGGCATATCGGTATAACTCGGCGATTCCGAACACATCGATAACCAATCTAACATTCATATCAGCTATATATCAACTCAAACCCAACATATCAGCAGGTGTAAAAGTCGAATCATAGCTGGAAAATCATAAGAACATGATACAACAATCAATCCTCAACCCAACTTCAATATTACAAAAGATAGAAGCTCATCAACAACAATTCAAACACAAGTCTGGTGTCTGTCATTTTCGAATTACCAAACCCTGATTAACAAAGAGAAAACTTACATCAAATCGAAGGTTTGGTTGCGAGGATTCCAGAACATCTTTCGGAATCGAAAACGGATACCCATAACTCAAGATATGTGAATTGGAAGATGAAGATTGAACTTGGAAATTCTTTTGCTCTCACTCGGTTCCTTCCTTTACCTTTCTGATAGAAATCTGATGGAATACACATGAATAAGTTTAAAAATCACAAGTGTCCAAGCTATTTGCATTTTAGCCCCTCAACTATTCAAAAATTGCAATTTGGTCCTCAGCTTCTCATTTCATTCAATTTCAATCCTAAATAATTTAAGAATATTAGAATTTAAATCAAAACTCCAAATATTCCCAAATTAAATATTCTTGGATCAAAATTAAATAATTCCGGGCGTTACAATTCTCCCCCACTAAGACACGATTTCGTCCTCGAAATCTCAAGTAGTATCCACAGATCATATAACAGATATCAGATAACAGAAAACTAAAGGAGACTCACATCAATGAAACATCTCTGGAAATCGTTGCATCATATCTGATTCAGTCTCCCAAGTTGCTTCTTCAATACCATGAAGACTCCACTGAACTTTCACAAGTGGAATAGTCTTCGTTCGAAGTTGCTTCTCTTTACGATCAAGAATCTGAATAGGCTTTTCGAAATAACTCAAAGTCTCGTTGAGTTCAGCCTCATCAGATTGAAGCACATGAGATTCATCGGCAAGGTATTTGCGAAGCATCGATACATGAAAAACATCATGTATTCCAGATAAAGCCGGAGGAAGAGTTAATCGATAGGCGAGATTGCCTATTTTCTCCCGAATTTCATAAGGACCGATATATCGTGGAGACAATTTCCCTCGCTTGCCAAATCTGACAGTGCATCTGAATGGAAAAATCTTCAGAAACACCATATCCCCCTGTTCAAATGACAAAGGTCGACGTCGAACATTGGCAAATTTCGCTTGTCTATCTTGAGCTGTCTTCATTTTTCTCTGAATAAGCTTCACCTGTTCATTCATATCACGTATCATATCAAGGCCAGTGTCAGGTACTTCAGAGATATCATCCCAGTACAGAGGAGATCGACATTTTCTTCCATATAAAGCTTCAAAAGGAGCCATTCCAATACTCGATTGATAGTTGTTGTTGTACGAGAATTCACAAAGTGGTAATGAATCTTGCCAACTCGTGCCAAAATCAAGCACTACAACCCTCAACATGTCCTCCAAAGTCTGAATGGTACGTTCAGACTGTCCTTCTGTCTGTGGATGATAAGCTATGCTCAAGTGTAGCTGAGTACCCAAAGCACTCTGTAAACTATGCCAAAAGTGAGATGTAAATCGAGGATCACGATCTGATACAATAGACTTCGGCACTCCATGCAATCTGACAAGTTCTCTGACATAAATTTCTGCCATCTGATCATGTCTATACGTCATACGATAAGGTATAAAACATGCTGATTTCGTCAATCTATCAATAATCACCCAGATAGCATCGTAACCTCTAGAAGATCGAGGTAATCTCGTCACGAAGTCCATGGAAATATGATCCCATTTCCATTTAGGCACGGATAAACTCTGTAATAAACCAGGCGGTCTCTTCCTTTTAGCCTTCACCTGCTGGCAATTAAGACATCGAGACACAAAATCGGTGATATCTAACTTCATCTGTTTCCACCAATAATGAGTCTTCAGATCATTGTACATCTTCCTACCACCAGGATGAATACTGTAACGACTACAATGCGCCTCTTTCAGTAGTTGTTGACGCACATCAGAAATATCAGGCACTACAAGGCGATTATGAACGTAAAGAAGATCATCTCGAACCCGGTATTCAGATACATGCCCTGATCGGACTTTCTCAATCGAGTTCTGCACATTCTGATCATTTTTCTGAGCATCTCTAATTCGCAACAACAATGCTGGTTCAACTTGAATTTGATAAAGTCGTAGAGGCTGATAATTCGTATCAAATACTAATCCAGATAGACAACAGTTTTCAATCAAATTTGATACACCAATCATCATAAGGACAAGGAACATATCTTTCGACTCAATGCATCAGCTGCTGCATTCGATTTCCCCGGATAGTACTTAATCTCACAATCAAAGTCTTTCAGTAAATCAAGCCATCTCTGCTGTCTCATATTCAGTTCTGACTGTGAAAACAAATATTTCAGACTCTTGTGATCAGAATAGATTTCAAACTGTTCCCCATATAGATAATGTTGCCAAATCTTCAAAGCAAATACAATGGCGGCCAATTCAAGATCATGAATCGGATATCTGGTCTCGTGAGGCTTCAACTGTCTTGAGGCATAAGCAATTACATGCCCTCGCTGCATTAAAACACAACCTAAACCTCGATGAGATGCATCACAATAAACAGTGAAACCACCAGTACCTGAAGGAATCGTCAAGACTGGTGCACTGGTCAGTCGTTTCTTCAACTCAAGAAAACTGGATTCACAAGCTGTAGACCAGATGAATGGAGTATTCTTCTGAGTCAACTGAGTAATCGGCTTCGCAATACTAGAAAAATCTTTAATGAACCGGCGATAATACCCAGCCAAACCCATGAAACTACGAATCTCAGGAACAGATGTTGGTCTTGACCAACTGATCACTGCCTCTACTTTGCTTGGATCAACAGAAATACCATTTCCAGATATGATATGTCCAAGAAATACAACCTGTTTCAGCCAAAACTCACATTTCGACAGTTTAGCATACAGTTTCTCGGCTCTTAAAGTCTTCAATACTGTTCTCAGATGTTCAGAATGATCAATTAAATTCTTCGAATATATCAGAATATCATCAATAAAAATAATCACGAAGTCATCGAGATATTTCTGAAATACACGGTTCATCAAAGCCATGAATACAGCTGGAGCATTTGTCAAACCAAACGGCATAACTATAAACTCATAATGACCATACCTGGTTCTAAACGCAGTCTTAGGAATATCAGAATCCCTAACTCACAGCTGATGGTATCCAGATCTCAGATCGATCTTGGAATACACTGAAGAACCTTGCAACTGGTCAAATAAATCATCAATACGAGGCAAAGGATATTTGTTCTTTACCGTTGCCTTGTTCAGTTGCCGGTAGTCGATGCACAATCTCATTGAACCGTCTTTCTTTCTAACAAACAGTACTGGAGCTCCCCAAGGAGAAACACTTGGTCGAATGTATCCCTTGGCCAGTAAATCTTCTAACTGTTCTTTCAACTCTTTCAGTTCAACTGGTGCCATTCGATAAGGTGCTTTCAAAATCGGTGCAGTTCCTGGCATCAGTTCGATGTTGAAATCAATCTCACGATACGGAGGTAATCCTGGAATCTCATCAGGAAAAACGTCCACAAATTCACTAACCACTGGCAAATCAGCCAGGTTCGGACTAGCTTTCAAAATGTCAACTGCATATACAAGAAATCCCTCCGCTCCTTTCTGCAAAAGTCGGGTCATAGCTAATACAGAAATAAGAGGAATCTTAGCACGTGAACCCTTACCATAGAATTTCCATTCTTCAGCCATCTCAGGTCTGAATCTCACTATCTTTTGGAAACAGTCTACGGTAGCTCTGTACTTATTCAGCATATCAATCCCAATAATACAGTCAAAATCAGACATACCAAGTACAAAACAATCTATCTCAATCTCATTACCATCATACTGTAGTACACAATTCTTAACTGTCTGAATCGATATAAGACCCCTCCCTAAAGGAGAAGAAACAGATACTACAACAAGTAATGTTTCAACAGACAAAGAATGCAATGAAACAAATTGGGCAGAGATAAACGTATGGGATGCACCTGTATCTATCAATACATATGCAGGATAACCATAAAGAGAACAATTACCTGCAATCACATCGTCTGGTGCTCCCTGTGCCTGTTCCTCCGTCAATGCAAAGACATGAGCCTGCTGTCTTTGAGGCTGACTGCCTGTCTGACTTCCTCCTGGCCTTGATTGTTGTTGTGGAGGTGACGGGTGAAAGGAATGGACAAAAGAGGCTTGTCTTGCGGGTTGAGCCACTGATCGTAATGACTCTGTACCTCGTGCCTGTCCAGAACCTCTCTGAGGACATACCCTCGCAAAATGGCCAGTATGATGGCATATATGGCACCTCCCAGATATCCCTCGACACTGATCGGTTGGATGTCCTCCACCACAATTGTTACAAAACACTCCCGACTTCGGTTTCGTGCCACTGGAACTCGAAGAACTGCTCCCAGACTTCTTAAACTGTTTTCCTCGAGCTTGAAAATATCCTTTCTTACCACTGCTGCTGCCACCACTTTCAAATCGAGAAGACTGTTGCGGAGTTGGAGCTGAAGGTTGTGACTGTCTCGGAGGCTGAGCAACATACGAAGCTCCTCGCTGCTGTATCAAGCTAGCTTCCGCTCCTTTGGCACTATTCAAGGCATCAGCAAAATTATTCGGTCGCCTTGTGTTTACCAATGTAAAAACATCAGGATTCAGTCCATTAATGAACTGATCAGCCATAGCCTCGTCACTATCTGCAACATGTGGAGCAAAACGTAGCAATGTCGTGAATTTTGCAACATAGTCTTCAATATTTAAGTTTTCCTGCCTTAGATTAGCAAATTCGGCACCCTTGTCTTTACGATAGGACACTGGAAAGAAGCGTTGGTAGAACTCGGTTTTGAAAACATTCCAGGTCAGTACAGTTCCTTGACGCTCCAGAGCTTTCTTAGTCGTGAACCACCAGCTTTTTGCAACTTCATGCAACTGATGACCAATAAGTCTGACTCTCCGCTCATCACTGTAATCAAGTGAATCAAATAACATCTCCATATCATCAAGCCATTCTTCACATTCAACTGCATTCTCGGTACCTTTCGGGGTTGGCGGCTTGTAGGATTGAAATCTTTTCAGTAGTGTTTCCATTGGAGTCGCAGTCATATTGGTCATGTCTCTTGAAGTACTTCCCTGTTCGTTACTCGGGACTGTAGCTTGAGGCACAATCGGTGTTACCACTGTCTGTTCTGGCAGATGTATAGGAACTGTCTGTTCTGGCATCGGAGTAGGAGCCCGTGGTCTAAGAGGAGGTCGTCCTGGTCTTCGAGGCATATCTTATTATCAAAATGGTTAGGACACCAGAATCATCAAATCTATTTCAGTCCTCCTCTGATCATCTTACCTCTGATCAAGACTCGGTTCTGATTCACTCGTAAATAAATAATCGAGGTATTCAGATAGCACATGCTTCCAATCAACTCAGATAATCAGGTAGCATGTCATAATTTACAGAACACATGCCTCTAATCATTCCAGATATTCCAGTAAGCATGCGTCTTTAATCATCATAATTATACTTTCAAATAAAATAAATACAACATCATGTAATAAAATACTTGAAAGTAAACCATGCTAGCATTTACAACATGTAATTCAATCATGCAATTAAATCATAGTATGATAAAATAAATAAGCAAGGAAGATGACTCGATCTACCCCACTCACTGTCTAACTAAATCCAGAATTTTCTTGCTTTGATACCACCTGTTGTGACGACCCGAGTTCTAATCTCTTAATAATCAAATCATCAAATAGAATAGACAATAATCAATTTCTAAACAAAATGAATAAAAAAAAAAATTTAAAGAAGTGAGCACCTCGCTCGATCGATAAAAATCTACCGATCGAGCGAGCACAATGCTCAAACTCTCGGGTGCAGCGAGTGGTGGCCTCGCTCGATCTGCAAAAAATGACCGATCGAGCGAGCCACTTCCTTCAAGTGCTCTATTCCTGATTTAACAGCCTCGCTCGATCGGTAAGAATTGCCCGATCGAGCGAGCACAGGTTTAGAAGCAGAACAGAAACTGCATTTTGCTGTCAAACTAAGATCATTCAAGTATTTTCATCTAGCTTCAGGTCATGCGTGATTTATTCCATAGCCACATCTAACATGCATTCTAACATGATATAATTGATGGGAAGAGATCATCACAAGACTTTAAAATCATAACAATAAAAGCTCATAAACATACAAGGAGCAATATTATACATTCAAGATCAAACTACATTATAATGTCTCAAGGATTTACATATCATTTCAAATCCTATATTCATCACAAGACCACAACTTATTCATCAAGAAGTCTTGGAACAAGTAGCTCTAACATGCTCATGTTTAAGACACTCAACAACATCATGACAGCTCACACAACCATCTAGACTCGGATCATCACGCTATCTTCTTATCTCTTGTTCTTCACGTTCGCTTTTGCCCGGTTCCACTCCCTTCTATTGCAATGACACATACAACAAAACAATAGCCGGATAACTCCGGTGAGAAATAGATTTCCCAGTAAAAGCAACTAAACATGCATACAAACATATATCAAGATCATGATATAAAGAACATAACTTCAATGCATGTTTTAAAACAAGATTCATCTCTTCATTCGTCGGTTGGGATCCCGAGAAGTAGATATCATAACTAATCCACCGACTCTTCCGATCGAGGTGGGGCTACTTATCTCACTTCTCTAGACTTTGAAGCCATTATATATGTAAATCAGACGCTAGGCTAAACAACCACCCAGGCCATACATATACAATCCCTCAAATCGTCTACTCGATCGTTTCCGTTCATTTTGAAATCAAAGAACAAGTCTTACAAGATGAATGCAATATATATCATTCAAATCACATTCATTAACATCAAGACTTATTCAACAACTCAAAGGAAAGCACATAAGATCAATTAAGCAAACAAGTATGTGATTTAGGGGAACTCGATACAAACCATCTCGAGTTGTAATCCCAATCAAATAGTAGTCCACTTTTACCTTTCAAATGTGATGTGTAGGATGTCTTCTAACTTTTCAAAGTCTGTACAACATCAACCACCAGACCTATCTCAAAATCTGCTCAAGTTTCAACCCAAATGTCAAAGCAAAATGCTACCAACCTTGTGCTTTCTTCTTTCGGTTTCAAAGTCAAGATTATGGAGTTGAAATGCCCTGTTTATGCACTGAAATCACAGCATAACAAGCAAGGAATCATCAGCTAAAAATTCAGCAACTTTGTAGTCCAAGAACAATAGCAAATCACTTCAAATCATGAGTTCGACGGCATATCGGTATAACTCGGCGATTCCGAACACATCTATAACCAATCTAACATTCATATCAGCTGTATATCAACTCAAACCCAACATATCAGCAGGTATAAAAGTCGAATCATAGCTGGAAAATCATAAGAACATGATACAACAATCAATCCTCAACCCAACTTCAATATTACAAAAGATAGAAGCTCATCAACAACAATTCAAACACAAGTCTGGTGTCTGTCATTTTCGAATTACCAAACCCTGATTAACAAAGAGAAAACTTACATCAAATCGAAGGTTTCGTTGCGAGGATTCCATAACATCTTTCGGAATCGAAAACGGATACCCGTAACTCAAGATATGTGAATTGGAAGATGAAGATTGAACTTGGAAATTCTTTTGCTCTCACTCGGTTCCTTCCTTTACCTTTCTGATAGAAATCTGATGGAATACACGTGAATAAGTTTAAAAATCACAAGTGTCCAAGCTATTTGTATTTTAGCCCCTCAACTATTCAAAAATTGCAATTTGGTCCTCAGCTTCTCATTTCATTCAATTTCAATTCTAAATAATTTAAGAATATTAGAATTTAAATCAAAACTCCAAATATTCTCAAATTAAATATTCTTGGATCAAAATTAAATAATTCTGGGCGTTACAAACATGATGTATAAGGATCTGCGTACTCAGTTTTGGTGGAAAGGGATGAAACGCACCGTGTATCAGTATGTTTCAAGATGCTTGGTTTGTCAGCAGGTCAAGGCAGAGCACCGACGACCTGGAGGTTTCCTTCACAGTCTGCCTATTCCGGAGTGGAAAGAGCTTATCACGATAGACTTTGTGACCCATTTGCCGGTATCTTCGAGGAATTGTGACGCTATCTGGGTTGTGGTGGACCGACTCACAAAGTCAGCGAATTTCATTCCCTATAGTCGAGAGTACACCGTTGATCGTATGACACGGTTGTACATTCAGGAGATCGTTCGACTTCATGGAGTGCCGGTGAGCATTGTAAGCGATCGAGACCCCAGGTTTACTTTCAGATTCTGGGGGAGTGTTCAACGTGTGATGGACACTACTCTCAGTTTGAGTATTGCTTATCACCCGGAGACTAATGGACAGTCAGAGAGCACTATCCGTATCTTAGAGGATATGCTTAGGGCGTGTGCTATGGATTTTGGTTCAGTCTGGCAAGATCATTTGCCATTGATCGAGTTTGCGTACAACAACAGTTACCATCGTAGCATTGGGATGACACATTTTGAGTCGAAGTACGGACAACGTTGTCGTCGAGGGACTAGAGTTAGTCCAGCAGGCCGCCGATATTGTTGACCAAATCAAGAAACAGATTAAGACTGCACAAGATCGTCAGGACAGCTATGTTAATACCAAGCGTAGACCTCTGCAGTTTGATGTTGGGGAGAAAGTATTTCTGAGAGGTTCACCTTTCTGCAGAAAAATTATTTAATAAATAAATATAAAAATTATTTAATAAATAATTAAAAGCTACTCGTATAACTCTTTTTTTAATATTGTATATAGGGACGACAATTGGGTGACGCAGAAATGAAGATGTCTTCTCATCCCTATCCCCGTCCCCGAATACAAAACTGCATATCCCCATTTCATCTCCAATCTCCATTGATTTTAATAACGTTTTGATCTTCTATTTAATGTTTGAAATCTTTAGGGACATGTGGTTTCACCATGTGGTATGTCTCTTGATCTAAAAAACTGATCATAATCAACAAGAAGTCATTCAGATGAAATGACATTAGAAAACTCGAAAAAAAAAATACATTTTCGTGAAAAGTGCTTCAGGCGCCTAGGCGCCTCCCTCATGCCTGGGCAAACGCCCAAGCACAGGAGAGCCTAAACAAAGGCTCCCCTGCGCCACCCTTCTCGTCTGGGCCAAAGCCCAGACAGGAGAGGGACACCCAGTGCCTGTCAATCTTTTTTTCAATTTTTTTCTTTTCCTTTTCCGAGCTTATATATGCTTAATTTCAATTCATTAAGCGTCAAATTTTCCAACAACTACCAATGATGTTTGTAAATTAAAATATTGACGCAGCATTCTTCAACAATCAGAGAGTATTAGGTTTTGGCATGGTGATTCGTGATGACAAAGGGCAATTTGTGGCCGCTATAACTGATCTAACTGAAGGTTGGCGGAGTGTACGAGAAGGAGAAGCCATGGGTATTTTAATTTAGAAGTATTAACTAGGTTAGATAAATGAGCTTACATAGTTTGAAAGGTATCGACATGACATAGTTGACAAATTCAAAAAGTTTAATACACTAATGTTGTCATATGATGTTAGAAAAATCAGAGACAACATCAACCAATGCTTAGTAAGTCTGAATTAAAACACTTGAGCACAAATAATTACGCAGCGAAAATAAATAGTAAAGTAACGTAAATTAAAGAACAGTTATCACAAGATTTACTGTGCACTTGTGCGATGCCTTACGACAAAAATAGTTACTAGAACAAAGTAATATTCAATTACAAAAATCAATCATAGAAATTCTTATAAAATTCAGATCTTTCAACACGTTGAGAAATCCAAACAACACTCAAACAAAATAGTGTAACAGAAAAGATCAAATGTTTCAAACAATGTAGATATTAAAACTACACCCTAACAACTATAAAATAAGTATATAAAACCAAAGGGTATAGTGAGAGAATTAAAGCCGCAAATAAAAGTTTGAATGATCTTCACTTGGCAGTGACCACAATGTTGTGTACTGATGTTGTGTGACAACACAGACAACACTAGACAACAGCAGGGAATATTCAACCGAAAATTATAGATCTTCAATTGCTTGGTCTCAGAAATCCTTATGTAATTCTCTTTGTCTTCTTCTCTGTGATTCACACTTGTTCTCTCTTACTCTCTAAGTCTTGTGCGCATCAATATTCACGGTCTAAATAGATGATCTTGTTTCCTTTTGATAGAGATCTACAATATGGAAACATTTCTTTTAAATCAAAAGATATCACTCATTAAATTAAATAAAAAATAATAATTTTCATAATTAAGGATAATAAAGAGTCCAAGAAAGGCAAAATATATCAAATCAATTTTAATAAAAGGAAAATAGTTGAAGAGATTTTATATATGTCTTGTACGCCAAGACATATTTTGCTTTCAGAGTCATATTCGAAACCCATTGAAAAAGTGTAGCTGATGCAGTTAAGGGTTATGTAGATGACTATTAAGAATTTGGAGATATAATACGAAGATAAAAAGAGCTAATGATGTAGGAGAGTAGTTTTTCTATTACCGTGGTTCGAAGACAAGCAAATGAGTTAGCTAATATTCTAGCTAGAACATCTTGTTTACACTCAAATCTCTCTACTTGGCATGATCCACTCTCATTTTGACATGATAGCTAGACAGATGCACGATGTTCCTAAGTTACCTTGAGTAATAAAAAGAAGTGTTCTAAAAAACTCGTTTAAACTACGCTTAATCTCACTTAAATTTTAATACGCTTAAACTCGATTAAACAACAATTTTTAGAATTGAAAATTAAATTTAAAAAAATGAAAACATTTTTTGAAATATCTATTAAATCTTATATTTATGATTAATCTGTCATTTATTTAATGTTTGCCTTAAAATAATTAAAATTATAGTAAAATTTGAAAACATTTTTTCACGCTTAAGCCCATACTAAGCTTAGGTTGAAAAAACTTGAAGTTTGACCTCCACACTTCGACGTGTTTCACGCATTTAAGAATCTTGATAAAAATTTCATTCTTTTAAAAAAAAATCACATTCATTACGCTTTAAACACAATAATTTTTTTAAAAAAATTTGAGCTACGTACAAACCTAGCTAGTCACCTTGTAAAAGATACAATAACACGAATATAATCGGATAAATGTAATTATATTTCATATAGTATTTTTTTAAAGAAAAACGTAGGTTTCATCGTATTTCTAATATATCTGTCTCTTTACGATTTTGATATTTTAAACTGAAAAATTTTAGTTTTACCTATATATCTTTTGATATTTGGCGAATTTAGTCCATTTCCTACTAAAATTAATGCTGACGTTTGTACGAGGTAGATGTCACATGTATATCAACGCAACATGAGAAAAAATACTAAAAATTCTCCTTTTTGGTCCGAACCAGTGCGTCCTTTGGGCTGAACGGGTGCGTCTCTTTGGACCGAACCATTGCGTCTCCTCGGCCATGTGTGCAGCGAAGCGGTGCGACTGTCCAAGGCAGCCTTCCAACGTCTATAAATAGACCCCATCTGCATTCATTCAGACTCGCTCATTTCATTCTTCTCTTCTTCTTGCATACTCATTCTAAGTTGTGTCTGAGTTTCTAAAACACTTTGAAGTGTTCGTAGTGCTTCGATTTTGTACTGCTACTAATCGAAGTTCATAGATAGCGTTCTATCTTGGGAGATATTTTGATCAACCCGTAAGCATCTAGGCGGGCAAATTTGTCTTAAAGATAGAGAGTTAAACTCTCGGATCGCTAGATTCTGTTGTTGCTGCGTGCATGCTGTTCAAGGTTAATAACAAGTTTAAGACAAATTTTTGTATGATGGCTACTGATCCATCTACCAGTGTCACGTCGCCCCCTGTTACGCTGCCCCCACCACCCCCTGTTATCTAGTCCTGATGCTCCGCTTTGGAAAGAGGCCATAAACAGTGAAATAGATTTCATCATCCAAAATTGTACTTGGGAATTAGTGGATCTCCCACCAGGAAGCAGACATTTAGGATGCAAATGGATCCTAAAAAGAAAATATAAAGCTGATGGATCTGTTGAAAAATACAAAGCAAGGTAAGTGGCTAAAGGATTTAGACAAAAAGAAGGGTTGGATTTCTTTGAGATATATTCACCTGTTACGAGAATAACGTCTATTCGAGCACTTATAGCAATTGCTGCTTTAAATAATCTCGAACTTCATCAAATGGATGTAAAAACCGCTTTTTTAAATGGAGAGTTGGAAGAAGAAATATACATGGAACAACCTGAAGGTTTTATTGCTCCAGGTCAAGAAAAGAAAGTGTGCCGACTCGTTAAGTCGTTGTATGGACTAAAACAAGCTCCTAAACAATGACATGAAAAATTTGACAAAACAATGATGTCAAATGGATTCAAGATTAACGAGAGTGATAAATGTGTTTATATAAAGGGCACACCTGACTCATATGTAATTGTCTGTTTATACGTAGATGATATGCTCATGATGGGTAGTAGTCATGATATCATCATGAATACTAAGAAAATGTTGACAAAACATTTTGACATGAAAGATATGGGAAAAGCAGACGTTATCTTAGGAATTAAGATTGAAAAAACGTCTGAAGGAATTACCCTAACACAATCTAATTATATTGAGAAAGTACTTAGGAAATTCAATGCGTATGATGTTACGCTGATTAGATCACCCGTAGATTTAAATTTACATTTATCTAAAAATCATGATGAACCCATATCTCAATAGCAATATGCAAGGATTATTGGAAGTTTAATGTATATTACAAATTGTACTTGTCCTGATATTGCTTACTCGATAACTAAATTGAGTAGATTCACTAGTAATCGTAGTCATGACCATTGGAAAGTATTAGAAAGAGTATTTAAATACTTAAGATATTCAATGGACTATGGATTACATTATGCGACATATCCTTCTGTACTTTAACGATATTGTGATGCAAATTGGATATCCGACACAAAAGACTCTAAGTTCACAAGTGGATATGTGTTCACCATCGGTGGAGGATCGGTATCGTGGAAATCTAAATTGTGTTGGAAAAAGGAGAAAATGTGAATGAGAATTTAAGCTCATCCCACATTGGAAAAACAAGGAAATTAAATTCAACTTAAATAGCCCAAGATGAGACAAGGGGTTGAGTCCCCAAGGAGTACCCATGTTTGTTAAGGTGAGCGGACCTAGACTATTCTAGGTTCGAACCATTAGCCACACGCGCGCCGCCGCCGCCGCCGCCGTTCGTCCGTCCGACCGACCGGCTCGGCACGGACCGGACCGTGGCGTGGTATGGGCTAGGCTTTGACATGATATAACTTTTTTGGACAAAAATCAATTAAATATTTTTGCTTCCGAATCAGTGCAACCATTTAGCCCGAATCAATGCAACTTTTCTTGTGAACGGATGCAACTTTTTGGTCCGAACCAGTGCATCCTTTCGGCTGAATGGGTGCGTCTCTTCAGACCGAACCATTGCGTCTCCTCGGCCATGTGTGCAGCGAAGCGGTGCGACTGTCCGAGGCAGCCTTCCAACATCTATAAATAGACCCCATCTGCATTCATTCAGACTCGCTCATTTCATTCTTCTCTTCTTCTTGCATACTCATTCTAAGTTGTGTCTGAGTTTCTAAAACACTTTGAAGTGTTCGTAGTGCTTCAATTTTGTAGTGCTACTAATCGAAGTTCATAGATAGCGTTTTATCTTGGAAGACATTTTGATCAACCCATAAGCATCTAGGCGGGCAAATTTGTCTTAAAGATAGAGAGTTAAACTCTCGGCTTGCTAGATTCTGTTGTTGCTGTGTGCATGGTGTTTAAGGTTAATAACAAGTTTAAGACCAATTTTTGTATGATGGCTACTAATCCATCTGCCAGTGTCACGCCGCCCCCTGTTACGCCGCCACCACCTGTTACACCGGTTGTCATGGCCCCTGCCGCTTCTAATGCGCATGCCAAGAAACCTGAGAAGTTCTCCGGTACTGACATGGCAACAAAAGATGTTGTTTTACCTCACAACACTTCATCTTGCAAAGTTTTTGAAGGAAGTTGTTGCTGTTCCGGCACCAAATGCTGACACACAATCAAGGTCTGCTTTCGATGCATGGTCTCACAGTGACTTCCTCTGCCGGAACTACATACTGAATGGGTTTGATAATACGTTGTACATCGTATACTCTGCAACCAAGACTGCTAAGGAATTGTGGGAATCTTTGGAGAAAAAGTATAAGACTGAGGATGCTGGTACAAAGAAATTTGTAGTTGGAAATTTTCTCGAGTTCAAAATGGTTGATACCAAGACGGTGATTAGCCAAGTGCAAGAGTTCCAAATCATCCTCCATGATATAATGGCTGAAGGGATGATGATCAGTGAATCTTTCCAAGTTGCTGCGCTGATTGAAAAGCTACCACCTTTATGGAAAGAATTCAAAAATTATTTGAAGTATAACGCAAGGAAATGGGGCTCGAGGACTTGATCGTCAGGCTGCGAATTGAGGAAGACAATCGCAAAGCGGAGATCAAAACTGGTAAGATGCCGATGGAAGCAAAGGCAAACTTGGTGGAGCCAAACGCTACAAAGAAAAGGAAACAGTTTGGGAAATATGTGAAGCAAGGGAAGAACAAGAAGTGGAAAGGAACATGTTGGAACTGTGGGAAGACGAACCACAAGGCCAAGGATTGTCGCTTACCGAAGAAGGACAATCAGTATCGGGCAAATGTTGTCCAACATAAATATGTGTCTGTTGACTTGTCTAAATTAGATCTATCAGCTGTAGCCTTCGAGGCTAACATGGTTGATCATCCTAAAGAGTGGTTTATCGACACTAGAGCTACACGACATGTATGTGCTGACAAGGAGTTATTCTCCAAGTATACACCCATAAGTGGACGACAACTCTACATGGGTAACAATGCAACTTCAAACATCATTGGCTTAGGCAAAGTGGTGATCAAGATAACTTCAGGAAAGGAGCTTACTCTTATCGATGCCCTTCACGTTCCGGACATACAAAAGAATCTTGTATCGGGCTCTAGACTGGTTAAGGCCGGATTTAGAATAGTGTTTGAAGCCGGCAAAGTTGTAATCATGAAAAATGGACAGTTCTTAGGCAAAGGTTATATAGAAAAATGACTGTTCAAGATGAATGTAATGATTGTACTTCGCAAGTTTGAAAGTAATAAAGTTAATGCTTTGAATTATTTGGTTGAATGTTCTAATTTATGGCATACTAGATTAGGACATGTTAACTTCAACACTTTGCGAAAACTCGAAAAGTTAAATCTTATTCCAAAGACTAAGATTGATTCAAACTACAAATGTGAAGTATGTGTTGAAGCTAAATTAACTAAAGTACCTTTTCACAAAGTGGAAAGAAGTACGATACCTCTAGAACTAATTCACACTGACATTTGTGATTTAAAGTTTGTACAAACTAGAGGTGGGAAAAAGTACTTTATTACATTCATTGATGATTGCACGAGATTTTGTTATGTGTTTCTTTTAAGAAGCAAAGATGAAGCTCTTGAAGCATTTAATACCTATAAGAATGAAGTTGAAAATCAATTAGGCAAACAAATCAAAAAGATTCGTAGTGATAGAGGAGGTGAATATGTTGCTCCGTTTGAAAAAATTTTCAATGAATCTGGCATTATTCATCAAACAACTGCTCTTTATTCACCACAATCTAATGGTGTCATGGAAATAAAAAACTGTACTCTAAAAGAGATGATGAATGCTATGCTGATAAGTTCTGGATTACCCCAAAACTTGTGGGGGAAGCAATCCTTTCAGCAAATCATATTCTTAACAAAATTCCACATAAAAAGAAGAATGAAACTCCTTATGAATTGTGGAAAGGACATAAGCCTTCATACAAATACTTGAAAGTGTGGGGGTGTTTGGCGAAAGTAGAAATACCTAAGCCAAAACAAGTAAAGATTGGACCTAAGACTGTAAATTGCATCGTTATTGGATATGCAAACAATAACAGTGCATATAGGTTCTTAGTGCATAAGTCAGTAATTCCTGATATACATGAAAATACGATTATTGAATCAAGAAATGCTGCATTTTTTGAGAACGTTTTTCCTTGTAAGGAAGGGAAAGAAAAGAGATCTTTAAAAAGAGTTCATGAATCCACTAATGAGGAAACTCATGAAAGTGACGAACCAAGACGTAGTAAGAGAGCTAAGATAGCTAAAACTTTTGGTCCTGATTTTCTTAGGTATGCTATAGAAAATGATCCAAGGGCCTTAAGCGAAGCGTTTTCTAGTCCTGATGCTCCGCTTTGGAAAGAGGCCATAAACAGTGAAATAGATTTCATCATCCAAAATTGTACTTGGGAATTAGTGGATCTCCCACCAGGAAGCAGACATTTAGGATGCAAATGGATCCTAAAAAGAAAATATAAAGCTGATGGATCTGTTGAAAAATACAAAGCAAGGTTAGTGGCTAAAGGATTTAGACAAAAAAAAGGGTTGGATTTCTTCGATACATATTCACCTGTTACGAGAATAACGTCTATTCGAGCACTTATAGCAATTGCTGCTTTAAATAATCTCGAAATTCATCAAATGGATGTAAAGACGGCTTTTTTTAAATGGAGAGTTGGAAGAAGAAATATACATGGAACAACCTGAAGGTTTTATTGCTCCTGGTCAAGAAAAGAAAGTGTGCCGACTCGTTAAGTCGTTGTATGGACTAAAACAAGCTCCTAAACAATGACATGAAAAATTTGACAAAACAATGATGTCAAATGGATTCAAGATTAACGAGTGTGATAAATGTGTTTATATAAAGGGCACACCTGACTCATATGTAATTGTCTTTCTATACGTAGATGATATGCTCATAATGGGTAGTAGTCATGATATCATCATGAATACTAAGAAAATGTTGACAAAACATTTTGACATGAAAGATATGGGAAAAGCAAACGTTATCTTAGGAATTAAGATTGAAAAAACGTCTGAAGAAATTACCCTAACACAATCTCATTATATTGAGAAAGTACTTAGGAAATTCAATGCGTATGATGTTACGCCGATTAGATCACCCGTAGATTTAAATTTATATTTATCTAAAAATAGTGGTGAACCCATATCTCAACAGCAATATGCAAGGATTTTTGGAAGTTTAATGTATATTACAAATTGTACTCGTCCTGATATTGCTTACTCGATAAATAAGTTGAGTAGATTCACTAGTAATCCTAGTCATGATCATTAAAAAGCATTAGATAGAGTATTTAAATACTTAAGATATTCAATGGACTATGGATTACATTATGCGACATATCCTTCTGTACTTGAAGGATATTGTGATGCAAATTGGATATCCGACACAAAAGACTCTAAGTCCACAAGTGGATATGTGTTCACCATCGATGGAGGAGCGGTATCGTGGAAATATTCTAAGCAAACATGTATAGCTCGTTCAACTATGAAATCAGAATTCATAGCTTTAGACAAAGCGGGAGAAGAAGCGGAATGGCTTCGTAATTTCCTAGAAGATATTCTGTGTTGGACGAAACCAGTGCCAGCAATAATGATACATTGCGATAGTCAGTCGGCTATAGGTAAGACACAAAGTAGTATGTATAATGGTAAGTCAAGACACATACGTCGAAGACATAATACCATTAGGCAGTTGATCTCAAATGGGGTTATCGCAGTTGATTATGTAAAATCAAAAGATAACTTAGCGGATCCATTGACAAAAAGTTTAGGGAGAGATCAAGTAAACTGCTTATCAAGAAGAATGAGATTAAAACCTACAAAATTAAAGAATATTCATAGCGGAAACCCAACCTTGTAGATTGGAGATCCCAAGATCTTGGTTCAATGGGAAAATCAAGTTATGAATGTTCGCGTGCACTTAGAACTTCGTTCTATTCTCATTCCTAGGATAAAAGTGCAACCTGTGCAAGTAGTGAGGTTAAGTTTTAACAAACTTTTAATGATTTCTATATTTCTTTAAAAAATAAGGTATGACAGGATACTCATATAATAGAAGGTCACCTATTTAAGTGCGAAGACGGGCCGCTTCAATGAAATACTTAAGAATCCAAAATGTTGTCCAGGGCCAAAAAGGACAAAACCATGAGAACAAATTGTGAGAAAAATAATTGTGTGAATATTGTTGTCTTGGTTTACATCAACGGCTGAATAGTTCAAGACATCACGTTCACTAGGCAGCCTAATAAATCCGATAGTATTTCACTAAGAAAGGTTCAAAGCCGCAAGCTACCTCTCCCCATGCAATAATTTTTTGCAAGAAACTCTGTTTTAGCATATGCATACACATTCGCATAAATTATATTCATGTGGGGGATTGTTGGAAAAATTGTGTTGGAAAAATGAGAAAATGTGAATGAGAATTTAAGCTCATCCCACATTGGAAAAACAAGGAAATGAAATTCAACTTAAATAGCCCAAGATGAGACAAGGGGTTGGGGCCTCAAGGGGTACCCATATTTGTTAAGGGGAGCGGACCTAGACTATGCTAGGTTCGAACCATTAGCCACACGCGCGCGCCGCAGCCGCCGTCCGACCGGCCGGCCGGCACGGACCGTGGCGTGGGCTGGGCTTTGACATGATATAACTTTTTTGGACAAAAATCAATTAAATATTTTATTTTTGCTTCTGAATCAATGCAACCATTCAGCCCGAATCAATGCAACTTTTCTTGTGAACGGACGCGACTTTTTGGTCCGAACCAGTGCATCCTTTCGGCTGAACGGGTGCGTCTCTTCAGACCGAACCATTGCGTCTCCTTGGCCATGTGTGCAGCGAAGCGGTGCGACTGTCCGAGACAGCCATCCAACATCTATAAATAGACCCCATCTGCATTCATTCAGACTCGCTCATTTCATTCCTCTCTTCTTCTTGCATACTCATTCTAAGTTGTGTCTGAGTTTCTAAAACACTTTGAAGTATTCGTAGTGCTTCGATTTTGTAGTGCTACTAATCGAAGTTCATAGATAGCGTTATTGGAAAAACAAGGAAATGAAATTCAACTTAAATAGCCCAAGATGAGACAAGGGGTTGGGGCCCCAAGAAGTACCCATGTTTGTTAAGGGAAGCGGACCTAGACTATGCTAGGTTCGAACCATTAGCCACAAGTGCGCGCGCACACCGCCGTCGCCGCCTCCGTCCGTCTGACCGACCGACCGATCGATCGGCTCGGCACGGCATGGACCGGACCGTGGCGTGGCGTGGGCTGGGCTGGGCTGAGCTTTGACATGATATAATTTTTTTGGATAAAAATCAATTAAATATTTTATTTTTGCTTCCGAATCAGTGCAACCATTCAGCCCAAATCAATGCAAATTTTCTTGTGAACGGGCGCGACTTTTTGGTCCGAACCAGTGCGTCCTTTCGGCTGAACAGGTGCGTCTCTTCAGACCGAACCATTGCGTCTCCTCGGCCATGTGTGCAGCGAAGTGATGCGACTGTCCAAGGAAGCCTTCCAACGTCTATAAATAGACCTCATCTGCATTCATTCAGACTCGCTCATTTCATTCTTCTCTTCTTCTTGCATACTCATTCTAAGTTGTGTCTGAGTTTCTAAAACACTTTGAAGTGTTCGCAGTGCTTCGATTTTGTAGTGCTACTAATCGAAGTTCATAGATAGCGTTATTGGAAAAACAAGGAAATGAAATTCAACTTAAATAGCCCAAGATGAGACAAAGGGTTGGGGCCCCAAGGGGTACCCATGTTTGTTAAGGTGAGCGGACCTAGACTATGCTAGGTTCGAACCATTAGCCATAAGCGCGCGTGCGCGCGCATCGCCGCCATCCGTCCGACCGACCGACCGATCGACCGGCTCGGCACGGCACGGACCGGACCGTGGCGTGGCGTGGGCTGGGCTGGGCTGAGCTTTGACATGATATAACTTTTTTGGACAAAAATCAATTAAATATTTTATTTTTGCTTCCGAATCAGTGCAACCATTCAGCCCGAATCAATGCAAATTTTCTTGTGAACGGGCGCGACTTTTTGGTCCGAACCAGTGCGTCCTTTCGGCTGAACGGGTGCGTCTCTTCAGACCGAACCATTGCGTCTCCTCGGCCATGTGTGCAGCGAAGCGGTGCGATTGTCCAAGACAGCTTTCCAACGTCTATAAATAGACCTTATCTGCATTCATTCAGACTCGCACATTTCATTCTTCTCTTCTTCTTGCATACTCATTTTAAGTTGTGTCTGAGTTTCTAAAATACTTTGAAGTGTTCGTAGTGCTTCGATTTTGTAGTGCTACTAATCGAAGTTCATAGATAGCGTTCTATCTTGGGAGACATTTTGATCAACCCGTAAGTATTTAGGCGGGCAAATTTTTCTTAAAAATAGAGAGTTAAACTCTCGGCTCGCTAGATTCTGTTGTTGCTGCGTGCATGCTATTCAAAGTTAATAACAATCAGAACTGAAATTCGACAATTCCTAAGACCAAAATCGTCAAGAACGCGAATACAAAACTGAAAATTGTAATTTCCCTTTATTTATGTACATCATAATCGATATTGACATACACATGTTGTACTTGTGCTTGACACTTGTTATATTTCAGGTAAACTTCTGGATACTAATTAATATTTCAATAATCCATTTGAATGAACAAAAAAAACTAACAACAACTTTTACAGAAAATTCTTACGCTGTGAGCCTGTGACAAGATCCATCCACGAATTTTCCTTCAAGTCAAACAGCTGACATTGTTTTCTCCAAGAACGACTTTAACTTATAAAAAAAAAATGGAAGTATCTTTCAATGTGCTTTGTTCAACATTTTGACCAAAATCATGTCCTTTCTTCACACCTTGGCGGCCTACCCTATTTAATTAACATTATTATCTTCAAACTTCACATTAATTTCTTCTAGTTCTCATTTTCATTGAAAAAGTCTATTTCAATATCGTTCGATGGCCACCATTAATTAATTATATTCAAAGTAAAGTAAAATCATCCAATATTATAGCTAGCCACTTGAATATTATAAAAAATAATATATATTTAAAATGTATAGTAAAATTTTCTATGAAGCATTTCTCAAATTTTTTTTAACAAAATTTTGAAATTTTGTTAAGAAAAAATTGAGAAATTGTCTCCTAGAAGCTCTCCCGAACACTATTTAAAAATATTTAACTACTATATGATTTTGATGATCCGCATGATTTTTAGTTCATTTTCCATGCACGATCTTCAAGAACAAGCCTTCCATTTTTTTTACCGGAGCAATGTAACAGTACCGTTTGGTTCGTGGCCGGCCAATCGAATTATATTATATGATAGCTTTATAATCTATAAGCGCGCGGTAAAATAAATAAAAAGATATGAATAATATAAGTACTATTTTTTACTTCAAGACTCAATTGTGATCATATGCTAGATGGGGCAAATTAAAGATGCGAATTAACCTTATTTTTCGCACCAAACAGCCCAATTATCATCAGCAATATGATCCAGGAAATTCGACAAATTAATCTACAAATAAGACTTGTTAATTACAAGCCTAACTTATATAAAAATGTATAATGACGGAGTTAATTATTGCTCCGAGAACGTTGATTAATTAACCTCAACCCTTTTCCTCTTCTTCTCTAACATCCCACTTTGAACTTCCATTAATCTCACACCAAAAAGCATTGGCCCGGCCTCTTCTTTTTTCTCCGGATTAATCCCTTCACAAACGGCTACTAATTCAAGAAGATCTTTACATTTCTTCTTGGCGATGTGGAGCTCGAAATTCAGGACCCCGTTTTCTTGCCTGAGCCTTTTGTTTTCGCTTATTAGAGAGGTGTATTCCGATGATGATGAAGTTGACGACGACCGTTGATCTTCATCCGATATTTGATATTGTCGATGATGATCCGATAGTAGTTTTGGCTTGTTGGAAGACCATGCCCTTCTTCTGCGTATCTCACATAGTTGATCCTTTTCTCCCTTGCGAAACATCTCATTGCTGAACTCCCACCTGCTTGTTGTAACCTTACGGAAACCCTATATATATTTTGTATCCAAAATATACGTCTGTTTTTTATGAGACGATCTAACAGATTTATATATAATAACAAGAATATTATATATATCATACGTACATAAGTGTTGAGCTGGCGAATGAAGCTGGAGAAATTGCTGTGCTTGAAGAGCTTGGGAAGGAGGTCCCGGGCGAATTCCGCCGTCTGCCACACGACGAAAGCCGTGCCGTCGGCGTTCCACGATATGACCTCGTCGGTGGCGGAATCCTCCACCACCATATATGTCTTCACCAAGAAAGGCGACGCCGAAGCCTTGCGAACATATTCCACCAAACCCTTTTCGTCACAGCTTTCATGAGGATCCAACACCTCCATCATCATACCGGCCGGCCCCTAATAATTCTAGTTTTATGTATGTATATATATATATATTTATTCTTGAATGAAATGAAAATAATAAAGGAAGAAGAATTAGAAGAATTAATGATATTTAGGGGTACTGGAAGAACAAGAGGAGAAGAGAAGAAGGGCAGTGAGAAACTCCCAACCCCAACAATAGAAACCCAATACGACTCCACAGTTCATGAGAATTGCAACAGCTTGCTTTTCTCTTTTTTGTCTCTCTTCTATGTTAAACAACCAAACATTTGGTTTTCGTGTTATATATAATATACTTATAATATATATATATATATATATATACATATATAATTTTGTGTGTTTGTGTATATACATGTGCGTATGTATGCATTATATAGTGAAAATTGCAATTAAGTCCTAGAAGTTGAATTATTTTAGATTTTAATCCTTCAATTTGTCAAAGTTTGATTAATTTCTATATATATGTACAATAACTTGATTTTTTTTTGTTTGTTCTTTTTTCATCGGAAATCAATAAACCCATCGAATTTTGCTTATTTGACATTGACATCAATTCTCTCCTACGTGACTCATATCAGGGGCGGTCCTGGCCCTGGGCAGTCAGGGCACGCACCCAGGGGCCCACCCTTGTGTGAGGCCCCAAATTTTTTTTTAAAAAAAAATTATTATATATATATTTTTTTATTTATATATAAATATTATATATTATGCTTTTACACAAAATTCATCCACATAAAAAAAGGATTTGAATTTTTAATTTTGAGAGTTTCGATAATATTTTGTCATTTTGTTAGTTTATGGCTGCGTGCGATTACGTGAATTGACTATCAATAGTTTAATAATTCAAAAAATAGAGAAGTACAAAATTTACGAAAATATACAAACACGTTCAACAAAACGATCCAAGGTATGAATTACAAGACTTTTGTTCAATTTTATTTTATTTTCAAATTTTGATATATTGTTTAATCTTATTTTGATTTAATGTTTTTGTTCACATTATTTTGATTTAAGGTAAGATGTTAATATTGTTGTAATTTCACATAGATTCTGAAAATTCGAGGATTACAGGTCTGAAAATGAATATTTTTCCTGTGATCGTGGTTGTGTATCAAATTTTATTGACTATTCCTGTGACTGTAGCATCAGTTGAGAAAAGTTTTTCTAAGTTAAAATTATTGAAATCTTATTTGAGAACCACAATGAGTCAAGAAGAACGGAATGATTTGGCGATCATCTGCATTAAAAAAAACATATTGGAAGATATATCCTATGACGACATAATTGATGATTTTGTTTCAAAAAATAAGAAGAGCTAATTTTAAATAATATTTTTGTTGATTAAATTATTTTAAAAAATTATGTAAACCTTCTTTCATTTGTGTACTTTATTGATTTATGTATTTTGATTTATTTTAATTATGTTATTCGAATATATATATATATATATAAATTTTCAAGTTAATATGAAAGGACCCATAGTTTAAACTTTGCTCAGGACCTCGTTTTTCTTAGGACCGCCCCCTGACTCATATACATGACGTGAATAAAACTCGTGTAATACACACTAATTAAAATCTGTCTAAACAGAAATAAAATAAAACGGTGCTCAATATTTCCAAATGAGAGGAAAAAAGATTGTCCTTTTCTTTCATTTTTGTTTAGATAGATGAAATTAATATTTGTAATGTACGGTTTAAAATCACCGCCCATAAGCCACTATGTGCCAAAAAACATTAATGTTTGTTGAATTTAGTGATTTAAGACTAAAAATTGGAACAAAACCACAAGAAAATTAAGCTAGGATGCAAAAATTAACTAAACTTTAAGTTACGAGAATAAAATCCCAAATATACCAACTTACAAAATTAAAAGTGCAATTTATTACATTATATATATGTGTATTGTTTTGGATGTGGCACATGATAAATTTAGCAGTCGAAAACTATATATATTAAACTTTCTACAAGCGTTTCGTACTTGTATGGTTTTTTTATATAAGAATTCTTGTTTTAAAATTTAGTAAATTAAAATATGACATTTAATTAATTTTTTAAAATTTTTATCCCAAATATTACCAGTCATGAGTCAACAATTAACATGTGGTCAACAAAATAGGGATATTTTCGGAACTCTAAAACTCGGACCATGACAATAATTTTTTTCTTTACGAAGCCTAACATTAGTATATGGTATATAAGATGCATTTTAAAATTTTTATCCCAAATTTACCGATCATGAGTCAACAATTCAAATTTTAGCGGTCGCTATTCAAACTTTGAAAGGGGCAGTTTAGCGTATTGGAAAAAATAAAATAAAAAAAATAATAAGGGGTATGGCAAAAGAGGAGGTTGTTGATGTTAAAATATGGATTAATTTGGGCCTAATTTAATTAACTCTAAAAGTTAGTTTAAGAGATAAGGTTGTCTTTGTCTATATATAAAACTCTCAAGAAAATTTTCGATATATCGACCGAAATTTTCGTTAGATATACTAGCATAGTTTATAACAAAATTTTACGGTATATCGAGATTTTGATACAGTATATAACGTTGTATAACGCAAAAAAATATTATATTTTTTAAAATTTATAAATTTATTGTTTTAAAAATATTATACATTTTTTAAATTTTTATATAATGTTTCATTATATCGTTATACCCGTATATACCGAATTTTCAAATTTCATACCGTTATCGTACCGAAAAATTCGGTATCGTTACCGTACCGTACCGAAATCTTCGGTATACTAGAAATTCGATAAATTTGATATTTTTTCGGTACGACAACTTCGGTATACTGAAAATTCGATATTTTTTCCACCCCTAAAAGGAACAAAGATCCGAATTCCAAAGAAATACAACGGGTGGATGCACTTCCCTTAAACCCTTGGAAAAAAAAATGGAAGAAATGGCTCGATATGCAAAACCGGTCTCATGCCCGGTCCCGGACGTGTGATACCCAATGCTCGCCATTAATGGCCTTATTATTGGGTTAAACGTACGAACATGGGTGAGAGTAACATCTTGAAAAGCTCTAGTGTGTCAAGCTACTGACGTTGCGATGTTTGATCTAGTTAGAGAGGTGGGCTGTAAAAGAGGGATATTAGATCTTAACGGGTAATAATTTTTTCTGCGGGAGACAGGCCGACGGTGGAGAATGGATAATACTGCTATCGAAGGGATATGAGACAACACTAGCAGTAAGGCACGCCCCTCCTTGGACCTATGGGCTTAACAACCTGATCCATATGTGCTGCCATAAGTATAAAGAAATAAATTTGTGTCTTGGCTAACAGCTATATCTTTTACCCTAGTGGTATGCGTTTGATCCTAACAACTGGGTAATCGAGTCAAGGTCATGTGTTCGAGTCTCCCAATAGCATATTTTTATATTTCTTGGAGAGAGAATGTTGGGTTAAAGGTGCATGGGTGGGAGTAACACTAGGATGGATGACCTACTACTGGAAAGCTCTAGTCCGTCAAGCTTAAACTTGACTCATGATCTGTGTTGCAACAAGTATAAAAAAATAAAGTTGTGTCTTGACTAACAGCTAAGCCTAATGGCAAGTGTTTGATCCTAACACTTATCGTCATCGCCTCTTTCTTCATCTACGAGGCCACATCCTCGAGGAAGAACTATCGTATAGTCCTTTTCTATATATGAAACTCTCAAAAAATTTTATCCAACTGATGTGAGACAATTAACAGGTGAGACTGCCTCACTTTGATATATATGGTATAAATATGCTATTAATTGTATAATATGTGTTTTTGTAGTTTCTTTTAAAAAAATATCCGATAGATAATTAATGACCGAAGAAATTTTTATTATTTAAAAAAAAATATCCGATAGTTAATTAATGATGGAAGAATTTTTATTAAAAATTAAATTATTTTAATAAATTCAAAAAAATATTGTGAAAATAACATTTTTGACATAAAATCATTACTGATCAGTGTGTTTGGATCCTTAAAAATTGGATTTGGATTAGGATTTTAAACCGTAGAATTAGAATTCTATTTTGGTGTTTGACAAAATTTTAAAATATAATTTGGAATTTGATAGCATAGATTTTGGATAAATGATATTTTAAAAAAATTTTAGAAGAAGACTTAATATTTATAAGTAAAATATATAAAGTTATTAACATAAATAATTTTATTGTATTTATAATTCAACTCCCAAGAAATTCCATGAAATCAAACCAAAATAGTAAGGATTTCAATTATTTAAATGAAACCCCATCAAAATACCAATCTATTTTGAAATCTCATTTTGCCAATACTAAAACATTGTTTTCATTTCAAAATATCACCAATTTTCGTGATTCCAAACACACCATGTTAGCTCAAATCAACATATTTTATACTAATATATAGTATATACTTTTTTAATTTGTTTAATAAAAAAAATTCAAGAATATGAAAATAATTGGAGGGTAATTAAGATTTCTCTGTATGCGAATAAAAAAATCAATTATTGTTTTTAAATTTAAAAAAAAAATTCTTTATATTTTTTGGATTTTAAAAGTGTTTCATATATAATTATATAAATATTTTTTGATTCAGTATCTACATCCTAACAATGGGTTTCTTCATATAAAAAGTATTTTAAAAAATTATTTCTGTTCCAATTATATATATTCTCTACTCAAATATATGAAAATCAATTAAATAATGCACGCATCTCGTGTTTTGTTATAATAACCTTCCTGCTTAAGAAATATATTAAAAAGAAAAAATACACAAAATTCATATGAAACAGTCACATGTAGGGGTGGTTTTTCGGTATACCGTACTAAAAATATTGGTATAAAAAAAATTTATACCGATACGGATAGCGAAATTTCAAAATTTTGGTATGAAAAAAATCCATATTGATGCCGTATAGATACCGAAAAAAAATTCGTTATACCGAAAAAATGTCTGTATGTCGAAAAAATTTCGATACGTTATGCCAAAAATTCGATATTTTGATCCGCTATGTCAGCCCTCTCACACGGATCAATTTTGAAGACAATTATCTAATTTGACTTGACTTATGAAAAATTATTATTTTTATATAAAAAAATATATTATTTTTTTATTATAAATATCAATCGAATCGACTTATATCAAATATGTATATTTACATGACCGTCATTTTCCTAAATGGGTGATGCTACAAGTACATGAAGTGTTACACGTTGAGTTACACGTTACACTTAAAATTACATAAATATCATTAATTTATTTTGGAAAGAATTTTTTAAAATTAAGTGAAGAGGATAATATCAGATATGTATATTTACGTGACCGTCATTTTCCTAAATATAAATGCATGATATCATCTGACGGAACATCTACTTACAAATTTTGATCAAAGTAAGTCTCCTCCATAAAATAATTATTTACCCTTAAAATATAGCTAAACGGACAAAATCCGCAACCCATAATTTCTTCGCTTTTGATCCTTTTGTCAGTCATGGATCATCTAATCTAATCTTTGCGGCTTTGGATTTTACTTCGCTAGAAGCGACCTTTTGTTGACTTTAATGAATTTTATGAATCTACAAATATAATATCTGTCTATGTGACAAAGATGTTTTTAACGGGATATTTGATTTTTCGAATAAGTAATTGATTAAATTTGTCGCATTAAACTTATCCAAAATTATATTATTAATTTGATTAATATAATTTACAAACTAGCTATTATGTTAGTTCAAAGATGTATTTAGTGTACATCGAAAAATAACGATTTTTCAGATTATAAATAATAAAAAAAATAGAACAAGAAGAAGTTGTTTTTGTAAATATATTGTAAAAAAAATTCACGAGAATACAAGTTATCATCCTTTATTTTAAAAAAAGTTTAAGTAAATATTTCACCTACTAATATTTTGTCATAAACGGGACTACTAGTTGGCTTGAAATCGTAATTCAAATAATATATATAAATGTTTTAAATTACAAATTTCGCATGTTATACGTTTGATTTCCTTATACAGATCATGAAAATTGAGTCGCTAATAATTAATCTAAATAAGTTTAATTAATTATTCCAAGTCTTCTTGTATATATATATATATATTTATATATATATATGAAGGTATAAGAAAAAAAATAGTACGTGCAAAAATTAGACAACTTATAAACCAAAACTGACGATGAATTATATGTGTTATACTAGATTTTTGTTTTTTCTATAGTGGTCTCATAAATAACTAAATTTCTTAATACACATTTATTTGGGTAAGATTGCATTGCATGCACTCTTCTCAATAAATTTCAAAACTCAATTAAAAAAATATTTATAAATATATAATAAAAAGATATTTTTATTTATATATATACAATATTATATTATAGATAGTATTACAGTTATACAGCAACAAAATTGCAACTCGATAAATAAATTAAATCATATATACAATTCAAAAGATTTAATATATCCATAAAAATATAAGTAAAAATTCATGAAATTAGTCAGAAATATCTGAACCAAATTCAGAAATTTTCGATAATCGGACAAGTGTAAATCTGGACAATGAATGAGATACACACATTTTTTATTTTCCGCGTGATTTGCCTTTTCATGCATGATATACAATTTTGATGTCGAACATTTTTTTTCCAAATATATGATATACAAAAAAAAATTATATATTGATTATAATATATTAAATATAATTTTTTTAAAAAAATTTAATCAATAAAATATCTTCAAAAGTCAAATGTTAATAAAGTTTAATAATAATAATAATAATAATAACAATAATAATAATAATAATAATAATAATAATAATAATGTTGGATTTAATAAAACAAAATTGAAGTAAAATGTAAATTTGACTTTCTAGCTTAATTAGTCATATATAATTCAACTATCGATCAGTTTAATAATAATAATAATAATAATAATAATAATAATAATAATAATAATAATAATGTATTTAATAAAAAAAAATTGAAGTAAAATGTAAATTTGACTTTCTATCTTAATTAGTCATATATAATTCATCTATCAGTTTGATAATTTATTAAGAGTTTGTGTACCAAAATAATTTGTAATTATAAATTAAAAGATAATTCAATTCTAACTTTAGATTATATATTAGCTTAAGACCAGATCCAACTTCAATCGCACCAATGGCTTAACAAAGGCAACATCAATAAGTTGGTGATCTCTCCTTGACCAATTATCAGATATTTGATTCTCTTTATCAACATTTCTCGTTAACCACGAGAATTATCTAGTACACATCGCTTTCATCGTCTTAAAAAAATATCAAATATAAGAAAAATTATTTAGGAAATTAATATACAATATGAAATCCTTGTAAATTAATTAATTGAAGTGCAGCTGTACTTACAAGAAAAATTAGTGGTCTCTCAATTTGAAATAATTTAATTTGAATATTCTTCACAAATAAAAAAAAGTATTAATTACTCATCAAAAGACATTTTTTTCCATGAATTATTAAATATCCATATTTTAAACAATTGTTTAAAATAAAAATTATAACAACACTGTTAAGACAAATACATTTAAGTTTTTGTGATGACAAAGAACATAATAAAATAAGCAAATCAACTTGCCCGAGCAGATCAGTTTGGACCAGACGAATATATCAGAAAGCGAAGGACTTAATTGACCTATAATAATTTAGTTAAAAAAAATTCTTTCGAAAAAGAAAAAAACTGATAAGGAATCTCTTATCAGATCAAGTTTTACTCGTCATCTAGACCAATCTATTTTCGGATCAGTTCACTTTACCAGACCAGGTCAAGTTATCCGGATCAGATCAATTCTTTATCAGAACAATTTCAAACACTTTCAAGTTTGATTCGAGTTGTTGAAGATAAGACAAAGTGAATAAAGCTGTTGTTTCCGTATCTCAATGTATTATTTTGAGAAAGATGACAAAGACACGTGACATGCTCTGTATAACTGTTGGCTATTTTTGAAACAATAGATTTTGTGACGTTAGATCTCTACATTTATAAATACTTTAGGAGTTTGAAGATTTGAAAGACTTTCGAATCATCATTTTATAAAATTAAAATATTTGTGCCTTCTAAGTTTCCACACATTCGGGAAGAGATCATATAAATTTTGAGCTGCAAGCATACCTTCACTACTTCACCATATCAATTGAGTGATCAACCAGTGTTACACCTCCAAGCTTTCGATGCTCAAAGTTCTTTTTTATTTATTGTTTTAACTTTATCACAATTAGTTCTGATTTGAGAAAGATTCTTGTTAGACCAGTTTCTAGGAGTTTTAATTGAAGAGTCGATTGGATTTAGTTTGTGCAAGTGGTTGTATAAATCAAAGTAGTGAAAATAATTCTGAAAACAGAAGAAAGGGGAAACATAGAAGCTTAAACTTCCAACTTTCAAAAAAAATCTGTGTTATTTACTTTATTGCATCTCCAATATGCCGAATTAATCGGCTCAAACTTTGACTGCAATAATTTTTCGCATTGATCAGTTCGTTTCTTGCATCAAGTTATTTGTTAAGCAAAATTAGATAATCAAGTTGGTAACCCGAATTAATTGTCAAAAAATTTCAAAAATATTTTGAAGTGTGTATTTATCTCCATCTACATATTTTCGATCATAACAAACACAACAAATCATAATAATAATCAGAAGGCAAATACGTGCGGGAAATTAAAAGCCTAAAATCAAGAAGCACAATAAAATCGGTTGATTCAGAAACATAATAAAATTCCTAAATTAATTAACGGTCATAGTTCTACTGTCATGTTTCGTATTTTTTTTCGTTATTCAGTATAATTTGATTTTGTTTCAATTATTGTTACATTTTAAAAATGAATCAGCAAATTTTTTTATTTATTTTTTAATTATAAATTTTTTAATTCAAATATATTAATTGTTATCTATGCAATAATTATTTCGGCTCCATACCTAATCATCAATTTACGATACTGGGAAAGTATTACGCATTTTTTTTCACTTAAATGTGAACAGATAAAACGTGTCGAAAGGTTATAAGTAGTGTTTGAGAGATTTTCTAGAAATGACTTTTCATATTTTTTTAACAAAATTTTCAAATTTTTGTTAAGAAAAAACTGAGAAGCGCTTTTTGAAAGCTATTCCTTAGGTAGTGTTTGAGAGAGCTTCTAAAAGGCAATTTTCAGTTTTTTCTTAACAAAATTTTATTAAGAAAAAACTGAGAAGTGATTTTTAAAAGTTCTCTCAAACCCTAAGTATCACAGTGCAGCTGAGCTTCATTGACTTGATCCAATACTACAAGAAATCAAGGCTTCAGAGACGGATTTCTGAAACGGAAATAAAAATTATTTCAGATTTATGTAAATCAAAGACAGATTTTATACGGAATTACAAATCCGTTCCTACATAATAAATTCCAAATTTTGAAAAGAATTTTGACACAGAATTGGAAACGGATTTGTGACTGGACTATATATAAATTTTTATAAACAAAACTAAACACGGATTACAAATGGAATTTGAAACTACGTTATTTTCGTTTAAAAAATTGTTTAAAATGTAATAAAAAATTGAGACGGAAAAAAATTATCTGTCTCAAATTTATGTAAATTTTAGACGGATTTACTACGGAATTAGTAATCCATTTTGATTCGACGTAACACAAAGCCGGGGAAAAATTTTGAGACGAAAATTTGTTACAGAATTGCACATGAATTATTTTAAGGATATACGTGCAACCGTGTTGCGAAGAGAGCACATGGAACAAATTGAACAAAATGTCGTTGAGTTATTGTGCAAACTTGAAAGAATTTTTCCTCCAGCTTTCTTTGACTTCATGGAGCACTTGCCAATTCATCTTGCATATGAAGCTAAAGTTGGTGGATCTGTTCAATATAGATGGATGTATCCTTTTGAAAGGTATTGTTACATATACTTTTACTATTTCATGTCGATGTTAGTCGTACAATTAATAAGATTTAAAATTATTGCAGGTTTTTGTACCATTTGAAGAAAAAAGTGCGAAATCGAGCTCGAGTGGAAGCTTCAATTGTTGAAGCTTATATGATTGAGGAAGTTTCAACATTTTGTTCATCACATTTTGAACCACACATACAATCACGACTAAATAGAATTCCACGTAATGATGATGGAGGTGAAAAAGATTCTTCCAATGGATTGTCCATTTTTACTTACCCAGGGCGAGCACTTGGCTCTCGACTTACGGTTAGATTTCTGAATGATAATGAGTTAAAAGATGCCCATAGATACATCCTGATGAACTGTGACAAGATCATTCCATTTGTCACGTAAGTTTTATCTTTTTCTATTACTGTATTTTTTATTTACTTATTTGGATATGTGAGGATTAAAAACCATTGATGCATGTAGGAAATTTACTGAAGAAAAGAAACAACAATATCCAAGGATCACTGACAAGGAACTTCAAATACTGTGTGATCAAGAATTTTCTCAGTGGTTACTCGCTCATGTGAGTATTTAAGAAATAATTTTAATTTATACATCAATATTAGCACTTAACAACAATATTTTCAGTCCACTTAAAATTTATTTTGTATTTAGATTCAACAACATCCTCGTGAGATTGAAGATGACATAAAAAAGTTGGCACATGGTCCAAATAGACGAGTTTCATGTTATAAAGGATACTTTGTGAATGGGTTTAAATTCGAAACCATGGAATATGGACGTTACAAAACAACATCAAATTATGGTGTTTGTGTGTTGGGGAGCACCATCAATGAGCATGAAGTTAATTACTATGGGATGTTGGAAGAAATTATAGAATTGGAATATTATGGCCTCAGAGACGTGGTTGTGTTGTTTAAGTGCCATTGGTTCGATACATATGATAAAGGGACCAAAGTGCCACTACAAGAAAATTGCAAAACGACAACGGATATTATCCGTTGTCGTAGGGAGGATTAAAACCGTTGTAACTGGGGGCGTTGTAAAAAGCGTGCCCTATAACAACGGTTTATATCCGTTGTCGTAGCCATCCTACCACAACGGTTTTGCAACAGTTTGTAACCGTTGTCGTAAGTCTCCAAAGACAACGGTTCTGCAACAGTGTAAATCCGTTGTCATTGACTATTTAAGACAACGGTTTTGTACAGTTTATATCCGTTGTTGTTTATGGCTTAGGACAACATATTTGCAACAGTTTATATCCGTTGTCTTTTGTGGATTATAAGAACGGTTTTGCAACAGTGTATATCCGTTGTCGTTTGTGATATACGACAACGGTTTTGGCAATAACATAAATCAGTTGTATTTGGAGTCATTAAAACCGTTGTCTAATTAATCTTTATTCGAACTATAAATATTAATAAAGAAATCAATATAAAATAAAATATTTACTACATTGAATCCATGAAAATATTCAAGTTCCAAAATAGTTACACACATCTAATTTGGAAGATAATACTACGTAGTCGAAACTCAAAATATCCCATCTAATATAATATAAATGTAACAAAAGTAGTTCCAAAAGATGGTTGTATCAAAACATAAATCATCATGTGTTTGTTCTTGATAATTATGTTCACGAGATGACTTCTACGTATTACCAAGGCGATCTGAAACACAGCTCAATCCTTGCATCAAAACCCCTTATGCATTACTCCCGAGTTACCTACAAGAAAACACATTCTCAGTCAAAAATTATCAACAAAATCTTAGACCAATTTAAACATGGAATCCAATCTCAACTATCAAACTAATATCTCGCTTGTCATGGAAAAAAATAAAAGAAAAAAACTCAGCAACTCCAAAAGGGAAGGCAATGCAGATTTTATTCAACTCATTTTTGCATTTGTATTGAATTCATAAAATATAGTAGGCACAGTTGACAAACCGTGGGCTCCGACCAACCCACAGGCCACAAGCTAAACCATGGATTTGGCACTTTCAAGTTCCACTCCACAACATCCCAATAACTCAAACCACACACCATTTCAAGTTCCACTCCACATCCAAATAAGCTAGCCTCCCAACTTTAATTCATACTAGCATGGATCTGCCTTCTTGTTTGATATCATAAGCAAATTAACATTATTTTAGGTACATGTAAAATAAGCTATGCATATTTAATCTCTCCTATTCTACAACATATTTCATTTTAACTAAAAGTTGACTAAAGATCCTATGCAGCTAGTTAGGCCTTGTTCGTACCTTAGGGAATCCAAGCTCATAGAGCCCAAAAACGACAAGAGCCACCAAAGGAACAACAGAAATTGGAGTCAGAAACCTGTAGTTACACATACATGAGTAATAGCATAATCACTATAAGAAGTGAACTTGTTCACACTAAAATCTTGTGTGTATGTGTGTGTCTCAATAATAAATTTGTCAATTGTCTTATTCAAGATAGATGCTACAACACAAAACAAAGTGTCTTACAGACCTAGACATTGACACTACCAAAAAGCATCCAAAATTCCAAATCATGATGCATTATCTAACGAAAGCACCTGGTCAAGAACATGTGAGATTTCTCCTCAAAAAATAGTCTTTACTTAGGAGGGCTAAAACATTAATGAAGGATAGTTCCCATTAATTCCAGAGTCCAGACCTCTCCTATCTAGTGTTTTATTTATGCACCTTCTAATTAATCTTTTACAAAAGAAAAGAAATTTCAATCTTAAGCTTTTTACAAAGTCCATACCTCTCCCAAATTTATTTTACTCGAAGATTATAACGATGCATAATGATAATGTGATTTCCAGGAAGTCACGCATAGAAAATACAACTCGTTAGAGAACCATCATTAATCAACAGCACATTATGTGCAGGGAACTTAATAAAAAAACAAGAGTCGATTATCACAGCAGAAAATAAAAACTCATTAAGCAAAAGTGAACAATAAGAAAATAAAACAATATTAATTAAACATACCTAGTCATAATTAATATAGTCTAGTACGCATTCCGTCCATTCGGATCGCACTTCATCAATTTCTTCATTAGAGTAAACTGTTTTTATGAACTGTGAACAAACTCAAATTATATTAGTAAAAAAAACAATAATGAAGAAGAAACATGATATAAACACACTTATTTGAGAAGATTGAGAATATGTCAAATATACTATTGAGGAAAGTGAATCCTTATCACTGGTAGCATTTCCTTCAACAATTTCTTTCATAAACCTCATCAAATAATACCCACACTGTTTTGCATCTGGTTGGCGAGGACCCTATATTATCAAAAAATTGTCAATGATTAATACATGTATAAATATTTGTCAATTTATCGCAGATAAACATATATAATAAATACCTTTATCACTTCCCATGTAGGCTTTTTTTTCCCTTTCCTCTCCTTGTTCGAATTAAACAATCTCAAGCTCCTTCATATAGCAACAAGATTCGACATGAGTGTTCCATTGGCTAAATTAAATGCTTAATTAAGAAAAGAATATATACTCACATATCCACTACATATTTCCAGTCCTCATAGCGATTGCGATGACTAAGTGAATCCAACAAATAAACCACCTCCACATAAGGATCTATGAGCTCGCTGTTATTATTATATTCATAAATCATATTAACAAATATCAAAACAAATGTTTAGAATCAGAACTTGGAAAACAAATATCTAAACAAATGTTTAGAATCAAAAACATAAATAAGATCTCATCTCAGCATGTAAACACTGCCCCTTATCCGCAACATTCAAGTTGCAAAAAATCCCCCAAAACTAATTCTCCCTTCTCAATTTATATTTTCCTTTTTTTGACTTGGATCACATGGACCCGTAGGCTGGATTGTGCCAATTTGCTTCACGTTCGATTCATCGATTATGTATTTCATAAACAAGTTGAAAGAAGATGACAATAACCAGTGGCCAAGGGAATCATGAAAGACACAATTAGGCAAAAAAAAAAAAAAAAACACGTCCAGTACAAGAGCCTATTGTACCAAATCTAATTTCAGTTTTGATGTTAAAACTATGAAATACTCTTAATATTTATTAAATTTTCACCCTGAATACAATTTTAAAAATAAAATATAGCAAAACCACTTAAAATGTGAGCACACACGTGGATTGCATGCAATTGTCACTAGTATTAATGAAAGAAAGTAAGTTTTACAAGAGACACAAAGAAACTGCAACTTTGCTCCTAACTTCAGAATAATGATAACCAAACAAAAAAATGAGGCTTCATGAAACTAGTACCAACTGAACATAATACATCATAAAAAAATTCTTTTTTATGAGTTGGATCGAAGATACCTCTCATAAAATTAATTTTTTATGAGACGATTAATTCATAGGAGTTTTTGTGTTTATATTGTATATTTTTTTAAAAAATATGATTAAATATTCACTCATCTGCCATGGCCCCTCCTCCTAAATTTGTATATACCTTAGAAGAATCAAAATTAGTATAATATATTTTTTCCGATTTCTGTGTCTACATTACGGTCCGTTCGGAAGACCTGATCTAATGGAAGCTTAATTGATCTTGTCAACTTTCTAGAATCTATACGCTTTCGACTTAATTATTCTATATATTTCATTTCAATAATACAAATACTATACACACACTCGATCCATGCAAGTAGTAGCAATAATTATATTATTATTATTATATTATATTCCTTTGTATCATCTATATTATATTATATTCCTTTGTATCATCTATATAAATTAATATAGATATCTTGTAGTAGTACAGAACGTTATATGCATGTGTACGTCCATCCAAGAGAAAACAATCCCATAATAAACAATTCGTTGGAGGTTATCATTTGTCGCTCCCCACTAGAAGCAAATAATAATTAAGCAACTGAGAACCATCCTGCAGGAACAGATGGCTGGACCACTCAAGAATAAAGATTATTTGATGTGTTGCTAAAACCCAAGGAATTATGTATATGCCTAATATCAGATGCTTCAGAAAATTGAAGGGCTGAGCTATTGTAAACACAATCAATGGTCAGACGTGTCTATGATACATTTGAAGTTTGTTCACATTGTTCAAATACTTCAGTCCTGGCAAGACAATCATTGCACATTAAAATATTTAGCAAACCATACCTATTCTAGCAGCCTTCCAAAAGACAACTCGAAACCTGCCATACCAAAACTGTGTGAGGAAGAAGCATTTACTTTTTTAAAAAAATGTCCTAATAACGAAATTAAAGATAATAAATGTATCATAGAAGAAATAAAGGCAGAGTAAACAATATAAACTGCAACAAAAAATATGTTGTCATTCAACTACAGCAAAGGATATCAACATACAGGAGAATTCATGAACTGATAAATTGGAATTCCATAATCACAAATAAGTCACCATCTAAATAATTTCCAGAACTACATCAGTGGACATCAAAGGACAGCAAAACAAACGTCATATCAATTTTAGAATTTGAGTTTCATGTGGGCGAACTGTTTAGCAAATCATATTAATTTGCAGATAGGGTACGAAACTTAATTTCCTATTGGAAGCTCTAAATGACATGGCCACTAGATTAGTGAAGCAATAGCTAACCACTAGCTCATTATACATAGAAGAAGCTACTCATTGATTACGAAACTTAATTTCCTATTGGAAGTTGTAAATGACATGGCAACTAGATTAGTGAAGCAATAGCTAACCAATAGCTCATTATACGTAGAAGAATTTACTCATTGGTTAGCCACCATCCAGTCATTCTACTCCATCACCAGGGTTAACCAATATTTAAATCATCATTGTTTGCCTAATCTTTGTAAGAGGATTTGTATCTTTTAAAATATAGAAATCATCTACACAAGGGAGTATGCAAGCACAAGAATGGAACCTGAAAAGAGACATAAAAAACCATATTAATGATGCTCGAATCTTAGCTCAATTATGTAAGTGAATCAAGGGGCGCAGCAGTGCTATAGCTTATACGAGTTGAGATTTTGCTGATTGGCATTACCTTTATCTTAAAAATCTCCCAATTTTATCCACAAAAAATGTTACATGGAAGATAAGAAACCCAAACACTGCAAAGATCAAATAACATAGAAATGGTTTGCGAAAAATTGAACCCGCAAAATCAACAACAGCAAGCAGGCTCACCCAGTTCTCTGCTCAAGAAGTGCCGAGAATTGAATCTTAATTTACATACGTGCAGGCACAGATGCCTAACAATACCACTGTTAGGAAAGAATGGAAATTGAAGAGCGCCGACTGGCAATACACAAGCAAACAAAATCAGTTCTTGTAAACCATGAGAACGGACAAAAATCTTAAAAGCGTATAAAATGTCATGACATCAAAATCTAGAGATCATCTTACCATTTTAAATTATCCTCATCGAGAATCTCTTGGATCCTCCTATTTCTACAAATACGAGAAGCGCGCATAAATCATCAGCACAAAGATTTCACCAATTGAATCACAAGCTGTAAATTACACAATTGAAGAAACAGCCTCCTGCAATGGGTTAAAATAATGTAATTAAGATGCAAATAAATCAAAATATTATTTCAACCCCAAAGTTGAACCAAATCTAGCTAGTAACCATTTTAAAAAAAATTGTACGTACTTTAGAAAATGCATGTTAAACACCAATTAGATTTGAAGAACCCGGCCAGATCCAGAAGGAGAGCTAAAATCAAGATATATAGATGGAGACAGATGGCGAAAAAAAAAACACAAATAAAAGGCAGTGGCAGCAACGCTAAACCAACTAACTTCCCTACTTTCAGAAGCAAAATCAGGTCACACACATTATTCATAACACAAAAGGGGTAGAAATCAATAGCAACATCACCGTAAGCTGGAAAAGCTCGTGAGGGCAGATTCCGGCGAGGAAGAGGCGGCAAATATCTCGATCGTAATATTTTTGCGTCACCTATTTTGAGTCGCCATTCCGATTCCGAACAAAACAGGGCAGCCCCCTGCCTCGAAGGAATCCATTGAGGACATGAAAAGTGTGGAGATAGAAAAAGAAGGTGAAGAGTGTGCGATTTTCTTGGAGAGTGGCCGGTTGGTATGGATGAGAGGCGGCGGAGTAAGGAAGGGAGAGGAAGAGAGAAAGGAGGCGAAGGAGGAAAGAAAAAGCGACAAGTTGAGGTTGGGCTAGGGCTTGTGTAGGTATATGAGTATATGTGTATATAATAATTAATATGTGTGTTTAAAAAAAAAAGCAAAAAAAAAAAAAACAAAGACAACGGTTTAAGAAATGTGTTGTCATAAACTACATAAAATAATAGAGAAAGACAACGGTTAAAAACAACCGTTGTCGTAGAACCCCAAAAATCCGCTTATAGACAACGGTTAATAAAAACCGTTGTCGTAGACCATAAAAAACGTGCTCATAGACAACGGTTAATAAAAACCGTTGTTGTAGGCTTAAAAAACCCGCTAATAGACAACGGTTTTAAAAAACCGTTGTCTTAGACCCATATAAGACAACGGTTTTGAAAAAACCGTTGTTTTTGTTCATTAAAAAGGCCAACAACAACGGTTTTAATAAAAACCGTTGTTAAAGACCAAAAGACAACGGTTTTTCAAAAAAACCGTTGTCTTTCAGGTGTTGTTGATAGCACAATTTGGTGTAGTGTGCATAGATTGGGTCTGGTTGAAATTAATCATAAATCGAAGTTGAATACAAATGACCCTTTTATATTGTCTACTCAAGCCCAACAAGTTTACTACATTGTATTTCCTACTATCAAACAAGAGAGGAATGATTGGGTCGCAGTGTGTAAAGTGAAAGCCAGAGGAAAATTTGACGTGTCAGTGCTCGAAGATCAAGATGAAAATGTTCCACCGGTTATTGAGGCTGCTTTTCAAGAAGAAGAGACATCCAATCTGCCTTCTATTTGAAAGAGTGGGTGCCCGGTTAGCCAACTTGTGGCTAAGGGCTTTTATGACTCTATGTAAAACAATCTTTTGTTTAATATAATTTACACTTTTATAATGGAATTGACTTTATCTTTCTTCATATTGTTATATTATGATATACTATTGTTGTTTTGATAAAGACCTTGAATATACTATAGTGTATGTAAGATGTGGTAGCACATGGGAATGACTATCATGAAACACATCTTATAGTCACTGTATATTCTAAATTGTTCCTAGTCAATTGAGTCGTCCGCAAATAAGGATAAGGATCGCTCGAGATTGAGACTAGCATTTGCGATGCCGAGTACCACGTTTCATTGGTATGGAACATAGAGATGTTCAAAGCATGCAAATGGATATTCATATGATGAATGATCGAACTACCCTATTCGGACTTTCCAAGTGGTTATCACTTATCGAGTGAATAAAGTCCGCGGTTTTGATTGTACACCATTAGTCCTTATTACTTGAAACATCATTGAGACTCTATATGCTAGTACTGTACTTTGACTCGTTTACCGACTCTATTGGGGTCATCAGGTGTCGGGATTGGGTACAGTTACGACACATATAGGAGTCGATGCTTTGTTGTCAAGGATTCACCACATACTTGCGAGTGTGGATATCCTATGCGATCTGAGGAGATATTAGTGTGACGAATCTTTAGCCAGAGTACATGATGTATTTTAGGTTAATGGGTTATCCTAGTAACACATGCGATGTCACTAATAGATCTCCAAGATGTTATGCATAGTTATCGAATCTCGAACGACTCTCGATATACCAATGATTGTTGATTCGATCGGGATATATGGATGAAGGGACCGTACTGTACACTAACCAGAGTTAGATTTGACGTGTCAGTGCTCGAAGATCAAGATGAAAATGTTCCACCGGTTATTGAGGCTGTTTTTCAAGAAGAAGAGACATCCAATCTGCATCCTATTCTCACAGACACAAACAGTGGTGAGGTTTACATTGTTTTTGATGGTGAGGAAGAAGAGTTAGATTATATGGAAATTGAGGAGCTCCGACGTGTTATGAATGGTAAGCAAGTTATTGTAGAAGGTGAAGGGCTGGAGGAAGAACTGGAAGAATTTGAATCAGATGACGAAACCCAAGATGAAGCAGATTATGACTCTAATAATAGTTCTAGTGAAATGGAAAATGGTGATTAACATATTTTCTTTCAAATATTTTTCTACTTATGATTTATCCTTTATAATTTGTGCTCAATAATATGGATTCTTTTATTTATGCATGAACTAATAATTAATGGTTTTTCTTGTAAATTTTTCTATGAATAAGCATGACTGTAGAGCTTATATGTTGTACATTGTTCGTGAAACAGGTAAGTCTCTCCATCTTTTGTTCAATAGTTCTTTTCTTTTTAAATTCATTTCTTTATGTTAAAATGTCTTTGAAGAGTACTGTACACTGTTTTTAATGTAGATCAATCCAGTATTTAATATTATTTAATGCAGCATGTCTGGTAGAGGAAAGAATATTGGTTCTAGCAGGGGAAGATCAAGGGGAAGAGGACAGAGGAGATGTCAATCTTTTAGGATACAAGATCACGAGGATGCAGATTCGATATCACTGAATCGTGTGCAATCTACACAGACTATTGGGTTAGATAATATTTCTGCTAATAATCATGCACGTAGGCAACATGGTACATCACCGGTTGTTAAAAATATACCAAGAAATCTGATACAGGTGCGTGAATTTGTTATAATGCTACTCCTATGTATTTGGCAAAACAAATAGCATATCAATTAAATTACTTGCATCATATTTATTTGATTGTTATAGGAAGAGGAGGTAGAAAGACCAACATCAGAAGATAATGTCATTGGTGATACTCGTTCTGAAGAAGATAGTTCATCGGTAGTTAGACGAAGAGGACCTAACCAAGGCTCTTTGTTTCCAACGAGCCTTGATGAAAAAACTAAGATAAATGTTGTTATGAATAATTAAATCATATCACCTTTTAAATTTAACAAGTTAGTATACTTTTAATTAGTTTTACATGCCATACTATATATTTATAATTTTTTGTGTTTAGATTTGTTGAAGTTGAGGTTCCTCATGATATTACAAATGATATCAAAGGAGCCATCAAAGGGGCATGGCCAACATGGAAAAAGGTACCTAACGATACTAAGGATTTTCTCTGGGATAATTTCAAGGTAAGTAATTATTTTTATAATATCATAAATTTCAGTCAATCTTATATGAATTAGTTGTATTTTGATATTCTTGATAATAATTGATTGCTTATTGGAATGATGCAGTTGAGATATAGATGGGATAATGTTACTGATAGAGAAATGAGAAAAGTGTGGAATGAAAATGCAGCTGAAAGATTTAGATCAACAATTCATTTGGCTAAGAAAGCAGCATTATCAACTGCATATGAAGACTTAGGAAGGGAACCAAATATATTAGATATGATAGGTAGGAAACCTGAATGGATTGGAGTTAAAATATGGGATGAGTTGGTGAGGAATCATTGGAATAAAGAAGATCACAAGATCAAATGTGAAGTAGCAAAAAAAAATCGAATGATTCTGAAGGATGGATCTATTACTAGACATGCTGGAGGTTCAATTTCTTTTGGAGCACACCTCGAGAAAATGGTCAGTTTTTAGAGCTTTTATCCAAATACACTTCTTATTACATTTTTGCATTTGTATATTTAATTAAATACATCTAATTTGTTATTTTATATATTGGCATATATATTCATAGAAGAAAGAGTTGGGACGAGAAGTGGATGAATTTGAGATTTTTGAACGCATGCATAAAAGGAAGCAAGGTACTGGAGAGTTCGTGGATAATAAATCGGCCCGGATTAGTGTGAGTCAAATTAATTAAATTATTTATTATTTTTTGATTGTGTCCTATTGATATCATTTCATATTGTTGATATAACTATGTTTGTGGATTTGCATTATTGCTTATCTGCCAGAAAGATCACAATTCACACCTAGCCGGTGGCTGGAATGCAAAATTAAATGTTATTTTGGAATGATTCTTTATTGCACTATATATTACTGTAATATATCTTTTTGTTTGAGACAATATATTTTAACTTGTGAGTAAAGTTTATTAGTTTAGCAATGTTGCAGTTAAATTCTTATATATCTAATTGATTCTAAAACAACATTGATCTTATTGGTTTGTTTCTATATTATGTTAATGAAAGTTATTGTTATATGGACAGGAAAAATACAGAGAGAAACTAAATATTGATGATCAATCTTTGAATCCTATGTTTGATCTCAAATCATGGTGTGATGTGGTGGGTCGTCCATCTAAGGGCAGGGCATATGGATTTGGACGTGAGCAACACTCTAAAAGAGCACACAATGGAAATTCGCTATTTCCAAGTCATGAGATACGTTCCAGCGAGAAAAACAAAGAGTTAGAGAAAGAAATTGAAGATATGCGAGCAAATAGTAAAAGAATGGAGGAAGAAATTATCGAAAGTCGTAAGAAGTTGGAACTTGTTATCATAGAAAACAGGGAGAGAGAAGACAAGCTTATGGAGGAAAGCAGATTGAGAGAAGAAAATCTCAAGAAGATGGTCCGTAAAATGATTCAAGAAGTGGGGTATACTAATCACATATTCCCAGGAGGATCTGGCGCACGCGAGAATCGTAATAAATAAGGCAAATGCAACATAAGTTTCAGATTTTAAAATTTATTTAGTTATGATTTGATTTGATTAGATTAATTTTTTAAGTTAGTTGGATGCTAATGTCTTTTTTATGCTACGATTAGTTCCATGGTATTTTATTTGAATTGGGAAGATTAGTTGTTCTTATTTTTAGTTTATTTGTAGAGGAATATGGCAATGAATTATAATATTAATTATTGATTTTTTTTATAAAATTAGAAATTGATTTATAAACAAATGTTTATATAAAATTGTAAACAGATTTATAAATGGAATGAAATAACAATGGAGTTGAGACAAAATTAGTGACAGAATATGATCATATTTGGTTCGTTGTTTGAGATTGAATAATGACGGATTTGAGATAAAATTAGAGACGAAATTTAACGGAATATAATTATATTCAATATATTGTTCGAGACTAAATAATGACAGATTTGAGACAAAATTAAAGACGGAATTTGAGGTGATTAGAATTATGCTCAAATGTTATTTGATACGGAATAATAACGGATTTGATACAAAATTAGAAACGGAATTCAATTTTGAGATTATTGTCATTAACTAAAATTAAAAACGGATTCATAGACGGAGTCATAGTCTGTCACTAAATTTAGAAACGGAATTTATCTGTCTCCAAATCTGGGACGGGACTATCGAAAACGGATTTTTGAGACGGAATATTTCGTCTTAAACTTACTTTAGAAACGGAAAAATAAGTTTTAGAGACGAAAAAATCCGTCTCTGAAGCCTTGATTTCTTGTATATACTTTAATTAATTGTTAATTCATTTCTTTTTCAATGTGCATGCATGATGGTTTGCCCAACATATATAACTTTCTTTTTATCTAAAAAAAGTTTATTTTTCATTTATAATTATTTTATTTTAATCAATATTCTAGAAGCCGTGAGCCTTAAATCCGTAAATAATGTCGTACGTTAACAACGTAGCCCTTAGATCAATCTTGTCACGTCATGATAACAAAGGAAACGTGATGTTTATACTCTTGTATATGATTTTAAAAAAATGAAGTTACAGTTTCATCATTAGCTATACATTAACGACAAATATTTGATAATATATATAATTAGTTTTGGAGTCAAGTCATGTGTTCGATAAAAAAAAATTGTAGAAATATATTATTTATACACAAGTAAAAAAAAGTATATCGTATAACTATTTTATAAAAAGTTATAAGATATGCAAATTTATTTCTATTTATTGTCTATACACATGCAAACAAGTATTTATTCATCGTTAATGAGTTTGAAAATAAGCTTACCTAATAAAACTCTTTAAATTATTCAAGAACAAGGTTTGCTATTTTCTTAAATCAGAATGAAATAAATATACACATTAAATTCTCAAATGAAAATGTTCATTCAAAATATTTATATAATTACATAATAAAATTTACAACTTATCTAGCCAGCTATACCAGTGGATTAAGAATCGTTTTTAAAATTCAATACAAATTTAGATGTGTTAAAAATGGATTAAGAGAGCGGAGCGAAGTTGACCAGTAAAACACCAACTCAAGAGAAACGTAAAACAAGTGACCTGTTTTATATGGTAAAACGTATTAATTCGATGAGATTTTAAGCCGGTTGAGAAAACATCATGAGAGAGGCAGAGAGCCAATCTAACAAATTAGTCTGTTATGACATTTTTAGATAATTTGAACGGGGAAAAGATTAAAAAAAATTAATATTTTTTTGAAATGTTTATTTTTTCTTCGAAAAAAATAAAATTTTTAGAAAAAATATGGTACAATGAGTGAGAACAAATACTAATAAGCCTCTGGCTTTGAAGCTTTGCTATATGTTCAAGATGTTATCCATTCTCCAAAACCAATGGCCATTGCTCCCTCTCCCAAGCTAGCAAACTCCGCCGCGGATTTCGAGGTCGGATTCCGGATACGAGCCGCCGCCCAATCGGCTCAGCCACTGCCAATCTCCTCAATGGCCACTCCTTCCACTCTCTACAGCCTTTTTCTTCCAGCTCGAGCCAATCTGATCTTCTTCAGAGGCGGTTCGCCGCGCCGGCCGGATTATCGGCTCGGTTCAGGTGGTGTTTCCACTCGCTTAACTCGCCGTTTTCCTGGTCGCACCATTCGCGTCTCCGCCGCGGAAGAGCAGCCTACCTCTTCAGGTCTGTTTGTGCTTGTGTGCTAATGCGTTTATAGTTCAGTGAAGTTCTGTGCATTTTGAGGTTATGTTGAAATTTTTCTGGTGTTGATGTTGCAAGCAACGGTTTGTTCTGATTACAAGCAAAATGTTGCATAAGCTGTGTTATGCATCTTTTTATATATTGATCTTTATATGCAGAAATAAGGAATTTTCAGAAATTAATTTATGTATGTTAGTCTTTAAATGTATTGATTTCTTTTCCTTTGGCAGCCCAGGATCTTGAGAATGTGGTAATTATAGGATCAGGTCCTGCAGGGTACACAGCAGCTATATATGCTGCTCGGGCTAATTTGAAACCTGTAGTATTTGAGGGATACCAAGTAGGTGGTGTTCCAGGGGGCCAATTGATGACCACCACCGAAGTGGAAAATTTTCCGGGTTTTCCTGATGGAATAACTGGTCCAGACTTAATGGATAGGTATATATCTGACCGTCATTGGTCCTTACTGATATTCTCATAATTTGCTTTGAAGCAAAGAAGATTGTCGTCTTCGTTGTTCTCCTTTGACTAGGATGCGACGGCAAGCTGAGCGTTGGGGAGCTGAATTGTTTCAAGAAGATGTGGAATTCATTGACGTGAATAACAGACCTTTTACAGTGAAAAGTAGTGATCGAAAGGTAATACTTTCTTGCAGTGGATAGTATCTCTGATAAACCTGCACTAAATGTTGCACTAGTTGGACAAAAAGTTCATCTTGGCATCAAATTGAGGACATTATGCGAGATACTTGATATAAAATAAAAAATACAAGGCTCTCAGGTGAAGTTCTCTTTTCAACTTTTGATAAATATGACGTTGTGATTTTGTATTTGCTCTATTTTAACGCCTGTGGTTTCCACAGAGTATCTGGGTGAGGATCCATAGCATTTCAAATAGACGCTGTGTCAGTCATGTTTCTCCTAAAAAATGGATCAGCATGATATTACCATGCTATTCTCTGAAGTAGCTCAAACAATTGCATTTTAAGGCATTACTTTATCCACCTGTTGAAGTCTTAGGCTTCAATAGCCATTTCATCTGACACTGTTAAATACACATTTGAAGTTGCATACTCCACATCTGATGTCATCATTTAAGGAGTTTGATTCCCATCTGACTCCAGATTTAGTATTGCAAAGTTGGCAAAAAAATTGTACATGATTGTAAAAACTTGAATCGCACCTCTGGTTGTCCTGTTTTTCAGGTAAAATGCAACAGTATCATATATGCTACTGGAGCAACTGCAAAGAGGCTGAGATTACCTCGAGAAGATGAATTTTGGAGTAGAGGAATAAGTGCCTGTGCAATCTGTGATGGTGCATCCCCATTGTTTAAAGGGCAAGTCCTTGCTGTGGTTGGTGGAGGTGATACAGCCACAGAGGAAGCATTATACTTGACCAAATATGCTCGTCATGTCCACTTGCTTGTTCGTAAGGACCAACTGAGGGCATCAAAAGCAATGCAAGATAGGTCAGTAAGATTGTATACTTCTGATACATAGGCTCATGTTATTGTCTATGTGGCGAACTATTTTTTAATTATTCTTTCCGCTTTCAAATGTCAGGATAACTTCAGTAAGAAACCTGGTTCTTTCTTCCTGCTCATTTCGTGTAAATTTTGGGTTTTCACATTAAATTTATCTCCCGAATATCCTGAACCTTCTTGCTTATTCTAATTCTTACGCAGCATAGATGTAGTGATAAGGCTCCTGAACCCAGTCATGCTCTCTTGTATGGATTTTCTGGCAATTTTATAATCAGGGTTTCTCCTTTGCATTGGATATCTATTTTGCAATGGATTTTCTCTTGAAAACTAATGACAGAGAGAAATTAGGTTTTTCATTTATGGTTACGTGGATTCGTGCTCAGTTCATCAAGTTGGCTGGTGGGTTGTTAACATATAGAGAGGTGTAAAACGGCAATTCTAATTTTCCACCTTATTGTACTAATTCTGCCTCCCATACAGAGAATCTAAAAAATCAATAATAATTGTTTGCCGGGCAATTCAACCTATTCGGAAGTGATATAAACCGTTACTTTTTTTTTTTTTCATTTTTGTTGAAGTCTGTAATTACTGCTAAGCCAGACTTCTGTTTTTTGCAAATTGCAAATTGCAACTTCATGAAGAAAGATCTATTGATTTATGAAGAACTCATCTCTTAGTTTCATTTACAAGTGTATAGCTCTTTGTCTCTTTGACTCTGAGTTGTGGACTCTTGAATTTGATGATGTTTCTCTTTTATGCTGATCTTTGCTTCGCTTAGCCATTGTTGCTTAATGCTCCTGGTTGAACCTTGAATTGGAAATATTGACGTTGATAGATTACAGGTCAAAATACTTTACTATCTCCTCTTGATTTTTGTGGCATCATGATGTATGGATGGGCTGTCCGCTTTCATGTTTTATTCATGATGATTTAAATTTTCTGCCAACTAATTGAATTTTCTGCATGTCTTCCATGTATGTTTTTTCTTGACTGTCTTTCAGGTCCCTGAATGTTTGCTTAACAGGTTGATTATGGCGAATGTTTCAGAGTATTTAACAACCCAAATGTCACCGTCCATTTCAATGCTGAAACTGTGGATGTCGTCAGCAACACAAAAGGGCAGATGTCGGGCATATTGATCAGAAACGTCAAAACTAAAGAAGAATCAGTTTTAGACGCAAAAGGCTTGTTCTATGGAATAGGTCATTCGCCAAATAGCCAGTTGTTGGAAGGACAAGTTGATCTTGATGCTGCAGGCTATATTTTAGTTGATGAGGGTTCTGCAAATACTTCAGTGGAAGGTGTTTTTGCTGCTGGAGATGTGCAGGTAAATATGGTCTAGAATATTTATTTCCTGCATCATTTCAGTATGATTAATCTTTCCATACTATTTATGCTTATTTGTCACAATCATGCTTTGTTAATTTGACTTACTGCATAACCCATATCTGCATGGTTGGAAAAAGTCTATTCTGCACTCAAACTACAGCTCTCTGTGCTCTGACAAGTGCCTGAGGCATTATTCCCAAATCGTCCATAGATCAATTTAATGCTGGATTATCCAGTTGAGGATGGGTTTCCCATTGTGTTATAGGCACGTTATTCTCCCAATAAAACATCTCCATTGAGTTTAATCTGGCTCTGTATTTCATTTAGAGCTCTTGTTTGTAAGTTTTATGCCTGTCTTTTGTGTATTCAATTTTCTACCCTAAGACATGCATTGCAAAATGTTGGACATTGTTTCTTCTTTCAATGGCAAACAGGATATGCCATTTTTTGTTCTGTGAAACTTCTTCATAATAGAGTTTGTGAGTGGTATCATATATAAGTGTTAAGTATGCCCATGTGATTTGCCCCATTGAGACCAAGTATCTGCAACAAGGGTTTCTTAGTTTGAGTTTTAATATTCATCTTACTTATGCTTCTCTTGTTTCTGTTTTAGTATCACAATTTTGTTATCTGTGATTAGGATCATGAATGGAGACAAGCCGTAACGGCAGCTGGATCAGGATGTATTGCAGCTTTATCAGTGGAAAGATATCTTACAAGCAAAGGTCTGCTGATCGAATTTCACCAGGTAGGTGAAATTTTTTGGATCCGCTAATTGAGAATGTGTCCATCAGGGAAAAAAAAACTACATTTGTAAGAATGCTTCGAATTCTGTAGTTTATAAGCTACCTTCTGCAGATAATAAAGGTTGCACGGACATAATCACAGCTTAAAACCGGCTTGTGTAAATAAACTGGGAATCAATGATTGTGTTGCAATCGTAAAATCTAAATGTGACGAATAATAATATATTGTTTCAATCTGTTGCACTTTTGCAGCCGGCCACTGAAGAGGTTAAGAAAGAACTTACTGACAGAGATGTAGTAGAAGGTTTTGATATGACACTCACAAAGCACAAGGGCCAGGTATGAGACCGGGGGTCCATAACTTCTAAAGTCACCCTACTCATTGAAATTAATACTGTAATTTTCAAGTCTCTTTCCCTATGCAGTATGCTTTACGGAAATTGTATCATGAAAGCCAAAGAATTGTTTGCGTTCTGTACACGGCGCCTACATGTGGTCCTTGTCGGACATTGAAACCAATTCTTAGCAAGGTGAATCATTCACTCAAGAAACTCTATTGACCCATTTTTTTCATTAAATAATTAGTTATGTGCCTCTTTAGTCTTTACATTCACAGTTTTCTGATTCTCTGTTTACTGCTAATGCTTGGTTTTGTTTTTAGAGTTTTCTGATAAAATTTAGTAAAAAATATGGTGGCCTGTGTGATTTATAATGCTTTTATTTTTAGGTGAGATCATTACCATTTAGTTAAATAAAGAGTAGATATGATATAGGGAAAAAAATACTTTAAAAGGTAATGATTGGTCAGGGGGTAATGTCTCCTCCCATCACCTTAATTCAATTGTCATAATTATGTCCAAAATAATATTTCTAACTTGGATCCAAAATAGCTATTTTATACTGTGCATGTGGTTCTTGTAAGAAAACGGCATCTGAAGATTGCTGGATCCTACCAAAGCAGATAACATGGAGACTATGAAACACAAAGTGCTTATGTTTCATCATGACACACATCTTCAGAGTTTGAATCCACGGTTGTTTATATTGGTTGTTGAAGAACTGTACTCTGAACTGGTCTGGCAGGTAATAGATGAATTCGACCAGAGCGTTCACTTGGTTGAGATTGACATTGAGGAAGATCCAGAGATTGCGGAGGCCGCTGGAATCATGGGTACACCTTGTGTACAGTTTTTCAAGAACAAAGAAATGCTCAAGTATGTTATATCTGATCTTCTTGTTTGAATGTTAGTCTTGCCAATATGTTATATAACCTACTTTGTTGCTTTATCTTTCGAAACCAGCTCGGAAGTTTTTCAAATGTTTTATCTATTTTTTTCTTAATCCAAATTTTGTGCCTCCACCTAAATAAATCATCCGCCCTTGCCCCTACTTGTCCCTTTCTGCATTCCTTATATGCTATCTTGCATCAATTCAGATTCAATGGTGTTGTAAATGAAAACCACGGCTTATCAGTTATCATTTTGCATGTTCTGCATGCAGGACTATATCAGGTGTAAAGATGAAGAAAGAGTACAGGGAATTAATCGAAGCAAATAAATGAGCGTAAGCTCCGTTACTATGCTTACCGCAGGGCTTGTATTTTTGAGATGCCTCGTTCCAAATTCGATTCAATTTTGATAATGTCTGAAAACAGGTAGATGAATATGCTATGTATTTTCCAGGTTAGTCGTGTGAATTGTACTGTACATTCAGAATGGTCTCCCATAAGTAACAATGTACCCCTATTTCTTTTTCCTTTGCAGCACGTTGTAACATTTTTTAAAAGTGAATAATACCTCTTGAGAAATTTCGCATACGCTTTGATTAGGGAGCTTCGTTTGCTAAAGCAGTGTTTGCAACTTTTAAAAATAAATGATTATGAATTTTTATTTTTATTTTTTTAAATTTGTGGAAAAAAAATTTCATAATCATTTATATTCAAAGGTTGCATACAATACCTAAGTTTGATTTTGTAATGGGTTTCAGATTATTTATTTATTTAATTAAAGATTTGAAATTCACTGTCGAAGTTGAAAAATTATTGAACTCGTAGATCGAAAATTTTAATGCATGGATCCAAAATTCTTAAATTTGCGCAAATACTTATCAGTAATATAAATCATTGAATTCCTTGATTACCACATTAATTTAATCGGTATCCAAATATAGCCATAAATTGTAGTGTGCGACTGGAAATTGTATTTCAAGCATTTGTTCCTTTGTAATTCCTCAAGCCATACACGTTACACAGCCCACTCCCCATATGTAGAATATATTTGCTACGTTAAATAAGATTCCACCCTATTAGACACTACATTAAAAGTAATAAACATATGTCAATCCATTGATTTTTTAGTAGACACATGCATCTATTACTAAATATTCATCTTTAGATATACTACGAAGTACTACCCTAGACTTAGATAGTGTTTTGGAGAAATTTGTGAAAAAAAATTGAAAAATGCTTTTTAAAAGCTCTTCAAAATACTATATTAATCTCGTGAAATAACTTCATAGACATTTTCAGGTGAGTTTATATGACATTTACGCAATGTTTGAGAAAGCTTCTAGAAAAAACTTATCATTTTTTTCTTAACAAAATTTTGAATAAAAACTGAAAAATACTTTCTACAAGCTCTCTCAAATACTATCTTATCATGAATGCGGCATATATCAAAACGAATGGTTGGGGAAAAAAATAAGAAACGTAATGAAGGAACGACTCCACTCTCCCTTACCATGAAGATCTCCTCTTGGAATGTAAGGGGCCTCAACTCGCCCCTTGCATAAAAGAATGGGAATTCACCCATAGAGAAAGGAGATAAACATAAACCCTTCTTGCCAGAAAGTAACCATAAATGCCCTCATTCAGAGAAATCAAGAAAGTGGTGGAAATCATACATAATTTCATAACCCAACTAATGAATTTACGGGGAAAACACAATCCCACCAACATATTATGAAGGAAGCCTCTATCCACGGTATGTTTTCCTGTTTTTCTTGACGGGAATATTTCCTACAAGTTCTCCTGTAAGAAACAGGCAAATAATGCATGACTGATCACCAAATTATGTGATATATGGTCCATCTCAATTTTGGAAATCTGTGACTAGCAGCAACAAGAGTAAAAATTGTAGATCAAGAATCTCTATCTAGCCAGGTGATAAAACCAAAATGCACAATACAAGTACTCCGTTTTTTTCATCGCTAAAAGCCACTCGTTTTAGGCCTTAGGACTGCTAAGATTCTTGAGGTCTCTTTCCTTTGCGTACCACTCTGGTATTATTTTGGCAGCATGGGGGTAAAGATCTTTGTACGCATTCTTGATAGTTCCCTCGGCAACAGTGGTGGCGATAGAGATATCTGCAGGCATAATATTTGAGATTTCTGATGGACAAGAACAAGTACAATAAAGCATGATGACCAAAAAAATAATAATAATAATAATAATTAGCCACAAACATAACAGCATTGAGACATCATATGCGTTTACTCAAACCTAACCAAATTCAAATATCATTAGATTCCTATTTGAAATTATCGAACTTGGCATGGAACTCCAAAATATTTGCATATATGTTATTTTGTTAAAAATAACTCGCAATATATTTAGAATTAAACAAGGTAACAAGTTCAAATTGCAATTTCTTCACTTTATAAAGCCTCTATGATTAACTTTGAATCTAATGAACCAAGATAAATTGGAACTAATTTCAGCCAAATTCAAGCCTGAAATAATTCATTTTTTCAGCTTCAAGGATATTAAAAAATTTTGAACTCAAGCTCGCATATGAAATTATGAGAAGCGTTCAGTGCAGTACAATTACACATCTGGGTTAGACCCGATACAGCGGAATACATGAAATCTTAGGATATGGCGATTGAAATAAAAGATGAATCAGCTTCATTAGATATAGTGGTCTATTTATCCGTGAACAAGGTGGCAAAAGAGGGTCTTAAAACATGGCTTATAGCTTGAAACTCGTAAGACAACCTTATTAACCCAAGGATCACGAGAAAATAAATATGAGGTGAACATTCAAATACCTCGCAATGGTTTTTTCGAATCTGCAGATAATTGGGTAATCATAAATATTATGGCCGCTGCAATTGATATAGGACTCCTCCTGCAATCATAGAATAATGGTAGTTCCCTTAAGAAGCTAATTCATCAACAATATACACAAACTATAAACCATCTATAAAACCTTCAGTAACATTCATTTCCTAATAGTTGAGTGTTGAAAGAACGAAAAAGTATCTTGACATTATGGAAAGAAGATATTTAACATTATTCAGTTCCATGTGTTCGAGAAGGTTGAAATTAATGAGACCTCGGCATCTATCTGATTAACATCAAACAATTCATTCCAGAGAACTGGGAAGCAAATGCTTATAACTTCTCCATCTTCCTCCTTTTCATACATACTCGTAATCAACAGGAAACAAATCAAAAACCATGTTTCTGTACTTCTCCAACTTTATTTCAATATTTCAATTTTTTGGGCAGAAAATAGAAATGCGATTTTTGTTTGAAATTCAGTTATCCATTCCGATACATAAAATAGCAAGGCCGGATAACGGCAGTGACAGGATGATAAGACATTGGATCAATCAAAGAATATGCAAAATTTTGACCCAAAAAAGACAAACCTTATATCAAAGTCTCCTGACTTCTGGACGGTTTCTTGGACAGCTTTGACCTCCTCGTTGCTCATACCAAGATTAGAGCAAAAACGTCTCTGCATAAGCAAGAAGGGACAAGATTACTCACAAATTGAATAAAACATACATCATAAATATAAAGATTACATAACTAAAGAACTTTCTAATCCACTTAAATAACCACATAGTTCCTTTAATAAACTCACCAGATAGTCCCCTGCATGAATGGTGCCCATTTCCATTGATTCGCCCATCTCCACCTTCAGCTGTTTCACAATAAATTCTTTTGCTCGGCCAATTTCTTTCTTCGTAGCTCCAGCAACAATGGAGCATATCTCTAATCGAGATCGACAGGTTTAGAGTACGTCATGCACAGGATAATAGCAGATGACAATTATCAACATGTGCAATTAAGTATGGTAGCACCTTTCACAGTGCGTGGCTTGCCCTCTTGCCGACAAGCAATGTAAATACATGCTGCAACTAGAGCCTCTAAATTTCTTCCTCTTGTGCACTTTTGATCTTCCAACCTTTTATATATTTCACTAGCCCGATCCTTTAAAAAAAAGTGCCATAAAAAACTAAATTTTCACAATCTTGACAGCTTTTCGCACAAGTAAACAAATTTCCACATAAGCCGAATGCCAAAAAGGTAAATGATACGAAAGAAAAAGATTTGAATTGAATGGATATTCAATATTTGCTAACTTAAAAAGCTTTTTGCATGAGTACACCAACTTTTACACAGCCAAAATGCCATGTGGTTTATATATAGATAAAAGTGAATCATATCACATCTAGAGAACTTGCGTTTACGTTTACGTTTACCCATTGATAAAATGAATGATAAAATAACTGCAAGGGAACACTTTATCTCAACCATTTACAACCTGTCATGGAACCTCTATTTTAACTATGCATATTGCTTTTGGTTTATATTCACACACAGGTAAAATAAATCGGGTCTGGTTTATATTAGCACACAAGAAAAATAAATCATAAAATAATTACAAGGTAACACTTCATCTTAACCACTTAACATGTATGGTGAACAAATGTGTCTTGCACCAATCCCAGAATCCCAATCCCGATATCTCACAGCAGAAAGATAAAATCAAAAACAACAAAAAAAAACCCGCACGCACGTAAGCTCGTGCACAGAAGGAAAAGGAACTGTAGATAGAAAGCTAAAAATGGAGAGGCATTAAATGCGGAAATGGCAAGTGATAGATTTGATCAGGAGAACTAAAACCAATGGAGCATGCATAGAGTCCACTCTCGATTCAAGAAAATCAGGGCGTAAATCCACGCACCTTTATGGTTGTGACCAGGCTCAACCTAAAACAGGCAAAAAAACAGTTATAGTTAGTTTATTCGCGTTTACTAAATGAGAACAAAACCCATAACAAATTTGCTCACTAAAGTATCAACTAGTTGGCACTTTCATGGGAAGAAAATCGCAAACTAACAGATTAACTACATTCTACACCTAAAATATCATTTAGAGATCATCGCAACATAATTTCCTTTCCCAATTGGAAAAGGTATATTTCGAACATTAAAAAAAAAATCAAAATCAGCTGACTAGGGACTATGATACCTACAATCCTAAAAAAAGAAGTAAAACCTAAACATATACTCAAACAAATGCACCGATCAATGCTTCATCTTCACCGTGTCATTTATGAATCATACAGTTTCGAAATCCCAAACTATAACAGATTACCATTCGAAAAAGATCAAGTCTTTCACAAACAAACAAACAAAAATCTTTTAGATTAATGTCTAAGCTTCACCCCCGAACTACAAATCCTCAAAATCTCACACAATTAATTAAGAAAAAACATCCAAAAAGATACATATAACACGATCACAATTCACAACACACAGCCACACACCTATCAGCCATATTAGATATAGTCTTAAAGGCCAGCACAATAGCCCTGTCAGGATCACCTCCCCGGTTCTGCAGCCGGGCCAGGGACGCATCACCGGCCGACCCATTAGCACCCCGAGATATAACCGTCGAAAGAGCTGCGTCAGACAGAAGAGGGTTAACGGGTCCACCAACACGGTTCGGGTCATGATCGCCTGAATCATCCGCAAAGGTTCTCCACTCAGAAGTTTCATCAATGGAACGAGACTCCAGTACAAGCCCACACTCGGAGCATACGGCGTCCCCGGCAGAGTGATCAAACACCACCTCCGTATTCCTCTTGCAATCGGTACAGTATATATCCGACATCCTCAAGAAATCAAGAAACTTGAAATCGAAACCGGGTTTTTGTGGGTTTAGGGGGACTTCTTCGGAGCTCCGTCTCTCTTGCTCTGGAATCCGAGCTGTAGAGAAGGAAGAGAGAAGAAATATAGGGCGTTACGAAGGGGTGGGGAGGGGGTATATATAGACGGAAAGGGGATATGAATTTGGGGGTCGGTGAAGAAGCGCCTGTCGGGCCGGGCCCACTCACAACCTGACAATGTCAAATATGGCACATGTTTTCTGCTTGCCTGTCCAATTTCCTTTTTCTTATTATTATTACCATTATTATTATTATTATTATTATTATTTGAGAAAATTTTATTTTAATTCTTAATCTTTTTGTTAAAGTACTTTGCCATTTTGGTTTTTATGATAGCTTTTAGTTTTTTTTTTTTTTTTTGATAATTTGAGTTTTTTTAATTAAAAATATTGATGTGATATTATACATATCAACATTATATTATTGATACTAGTGTATATTGATGCACACATTGTATGCTTGTATAATATTTTTGTAATTAATTTGATTTATATTCAAATAAAATAAATATTATAGTTGTAACAGTTATTTAGGGAGTAATATATAATTTGAAATATAAAAATTAAAAAAAAAACAAAAGAAGTACAAAAGTGTAATATCTATATCAGGACAATTTTGGCAAAACAAAAGATAGTGTATGTTTGTGATATATCATAAAAAGACTAAACTTGGCAAAAATAATGGATTAAAAGTTAAAACTAAAATTTGACAATATAAAATATCGAATTCGTAAAAATACAAACATATAAGACTAAAGAAAGAATAATTTTTATTTATAATATTTTATTAATTATTTATATTTATAAAGATTTAATAATTATTTATTTATCTATTATTTTTATTATATAAAAGATGTGCTTATTATAATAATTAATAATTACCTTTGAGTACTTCAAAGTATCTTATTCAATAATTATCTCTTCTTATCCACTATCCCATTAAAAATCACTCACTCACTCATTCCATGCTTTGGTTTTTAAAAAAAATTATTTTACACAGGCAAGACATGTGCATTTTTCATTAGTATGTAGAAAGATGAAACAATGTTTATCATTTTAATAGTCATTTATCCACATGTAATCTTATTCCACTAAGGTAGTGTTTGAAAGAGCTTCTTAGAAGCACTTCTTAGCTTTTTCGTTAACAAAAATTTGAATTTTTTTGAAATTTTGGTAACGAAAAGATGAGAAGTGATTTCTAGAAGTTTTTTCAAACATTGCCTAAGTAAACATAGCCTAAAAAAACAAGAGTTTTTTTTTTTTTTTTTGAAACTCATTCAACCATTTTGATGATGTATAAAGATGAAACAATGTTTTATGTTATTTTAAAAACAATGTGGCCACTAGATTTGCACCCTCTATTTATTTTTCAAGAATGAGTATTTTATTGCGTATGATTCAACCTTTTGATTTTTTTTTTTTATCAATTCATTTTTTACTTATTATTTTAATATAAATTCAAATTTATAATCCCTATGGTGTAATTTAACGTTCATCGTAATATTAGATGATGGATTGACGATACCCTTAGCTTGTGGATTCAGTGCCCGTGTTACTGTGTTAGCATATAGTCAGGCCCATAAGAGTTTGGGGGCCAAAGTTGGCAGTTAGAATTTGGGCCAACATAAGAGTCCTCGACTGTTAATTCTTTAATTTATTGGGCTCAAAAGATCAAACAACATTTATACTCGTAAAGTGCAGAAGCAATTACAAATAGGTACGATCACGATGCGGTTTTGAGGTTTTTTTTTTTTTTTTAAAAAAATTAAATCGAATTATTCTTTGCGGTTTGGTTATACTTTATTTTTTAATTGCGATTTTACATATAAAATTGGTTTTACGGTTTTGAGCAATTTCAAGCGGTTGCGGTTAGTTTACGGTTTTTTTTAATGATAAGTAAAATGAAAAAAAAATTCTCAAATTATTTAAAACAATAAAATATAAAATATAAAATAGCATATTTAAAGATAATATAACCAAAAATAGTACAAAATATAATTAGATAAAATATATAACATAAAAAATAAAGCATCAAAATAATGTTAAAATAGATAGGATCCTTTATGTTTCATTTTTAGTCATGATTATAAAATAACTTTGATGAATATTTGTTGTGTTAAGAAATAAAAAGAGAAAATATAGAATGAATGTTGTGAGAGAAAATGACGGAGTGCAATTAGAAATAAAGAATATATTATATATTAAGATGTCGTTAATAACATTATTTAAAGCAACTATATAACCAATTAGCAGTGCGGGGTGGTGTGGTACGGGTGGTTTTGCGTAAGAAAAAAAAATCGCACCATGTAGGCGATGCGGTTTCATATTTTTTTTTAAAAAACTGCTGTTATTTATACAAAAAATATAAAAAACGGTGCGATGTGGTGCGGTGCGATCGGTTCGGATGGTTATTGAAAAATTTTGATCAACCCTAATTACAAAAATGAGAGAAAATAGAGAATGCAACTTTATGTTTTTGTAGAATCCCAACATCTAATAAGATGCCAAGAACAAATTTTAATATATTTATAAATTAATTTAGAAATTATAAAAAATTCATAATTGAAAAAATCATAACTTCATTGAACAAAAAAATATAGTATTTATATATAACATATAATTCTAAATATATTATATTATTTATACACTGTTATGCTAATTATAATAATCCAAAATTTTTGTGCATCGACTGTCCTCTTATTACTTCCCGGCACTTTTATATACAAGTTTAAGCGTAGATTGCATGTATTTCAGATTGATGGATTTGAAACTAAATACTTCAATCTTCCATTTATTTATTTTGATAAATCCATTTGACAATGAATTTCAAATTCTGACTACTTTTTTTTTTTAGTGATTATGGTAAATTTCATATCCAAACCAATTTGAAGTCATAGTGATACATATTTGTTTGGGAAAATTGCTTTTTTGGTCCTGTATGTTTGTCACTTTGCGATTTTGGTCCTTTATATTTTCAGATTGCAGTTTTAGTCCGCTATCTTTATTTTTTTGGCAATTTTAGTCCTTTTTCCGATGTGGCGCTGACGTGGCACCAATTCAATGCTGATGTGGAGCTGACGTGTACAGTGCCACGTCAGCATTTTCGAAGAAAAAGGACCGAAATTGCCAAAAATCGAAACATACAGGACTAAAACTGAAATGTAAAAACATAAAGGACCAAAATCGCAAAGTGACAAACATACAGGACTAAATTTGCAATTTTCCCTATTTGTTTCAAACTTAATTATGGAACTCTATTATAGCATTTAATCGTATCGAGTAATATATAAATTATACATGTATTATTTCCCACTATATTGTATTGTATTGTGTATATGAAAATATTGCAGTTCATGCATCGTTGGCTAAAAAACCGACTAATAAATTAGCATGAAAATCACAAATAACACGAGGTTAGGTGCATGAAGACAGTGTATAAGAAAAGTCAGAAAAATGGGGCACATTTACTTACCACTAGGCACACACCTTGAATTAATTATAAAATTCTTTTTATTTAGTGGATCAATTAATATCATAATATATATGATTATAAAATGCTTTTTATTTAGTGGATCAATTAATATCATAATATATATATGTATCAATAATCGATCTGTCGGTAAATGTTAGTTATTAATATATTCTTCTTTGTCCAAAACTCCTTGTTGATAGTTATATTAACTATTGTACTTGTACGTGATTAAAATTAATGGCTAATCAAACCAATTAATACGTACATACACACACTACGATAAAAAAAAAAAAAAAGAAAAAAGAAAAAAGAGAGAGAACTTGATAGACAGAATATATTCATGTGATACAAATGGATGACCAAATTATAAGCAACCGCAACATTGTTCATTGCATTGGGACAATTGGGGATAAGTCGATTTTGTTCGACGTTTGCACATTTTTAAACATAATATTATATATATATTAGGTCTATTCTTTCTTTCTTTCTTTTTTTTGTCCCACTACAAAAAAGAAAACTGTCATCATTTCAAATCACTGTAAAATCGAGACATTTTGTAAACCGTCGTTACTATTAAATGCGACATAACACATTACAGAATTCATCCAAAAAATTTTGTCATAACTTCGGATGGAAGAAAACGGATTTGATCGGAGACGATTTTCTAAAAAACCGTCTCAATAAAATATAAATACGCCATTCAACTCTCATTTCTTGTAAACCCTAGCCGCTAAACTCCACTCCTAGCCGCCGTTCGAGCTCCTTTCGTCGTGCTGCGGCTTTTCGAGGTGCACAGGTGTTTATATATTTATATACATGTATTCTATACAAAATCTAGGTTTTATACATTTTATATCTATACTATTTTATAAAATGAGGCTATTAGAGTAACTACATTGAGGACATTAAAATTTCATAATTTCATGATTACCCTTTTTTATTAAAAAACTACCCACAATTCCATTCATTTTATTTTTTGTTTGTTTAAAAAAATTCATATAAAAAACTTTTATTTTACACACGCAAAACGTGTGCATTTTTTCCTAGTATCTTTTAAAAAAATCTATTTATGTGTTTATGGTGCATATATATCTATACTATTAATATAGGGAGAAACCCTTTTACTAACTGTTTTTTGTGAAGCATTTTTTTGTTTTAAAAATACCCTTAGCACTCCACTTTCAACTTTTTTAATCGGTCATCACTTTGCTTATAAGTTTTATGCAGCTACCTATTTCATTTTTATAAATTAATAAACTTGATTTTTATCTTCTCAAGAAAAAAATTTCATTCTCCATTTTTTTCACGAGTAGCAGTTTTTTATGCACACACATCATGTGTGCCATTATCGCTAGTATATATATACATATGTATGTGTGTGTGTTTTTATTGAAATAATAATTTGAAAAATAATGTTTGCGTTTTTGTCGCCGTATCTGCCGCCACCGTGGTTTCTTTTTTCTTTATGTGGTTCAGCTATATCTATATATAATAATATAATTCATGAATCCTTTAGAATAATCACTTTTGTCAAATTAACGAATGAAAAAAATTGTATCTCACTACTTATAACTACTATCTTTTAATTTTATTTTTTAATTCAAAAATATAAAAAAATATTATTTATTTTTAGACGTAATATAAACTATATGCACGCGAATTTTTGAGTGCGTCGATTTCTAGGCTATATAAAAGTAGAGTTTTGCCAAAAATAATAGTTTCTCGTCAAAACATGTACACTATAAAAAAATAATTTTTAACATTAAGCATTCACCTACCAAATCTAAAATTAATTTCAAAACTTTTCAAACTCATATTAAAATTTAAATTAAGAAGTCTGATAATGTAAATTAAAATTTCAGCTGTGGAAGTATTTCTAATTACAGTAGTGACAATACCCAAATCATTCATCCGAGGATGTACATTATAAGTCACAATTCTTGATTTGGAGAGTAGAAATATTAATAATTAAAATTTTTTCACGTAAAAAAGATTGATTAATATATATATATATATATATATATATAATATAAAATATCATTGAAATGAAAACGCAACTAATAATGATAAATAAAAAAAATTCAATCCAAAACATTAACCGACAAAATCTAAAACAACTCAACCAAACAAAGTTAGCAGAAAAAAGGTATATCGATCTATCGTAAGAAGGAGAATACGTACCCACAACTAACATACAAAAAAATCTTGTAAGAATTTTAAAAAATTGGTGCAGCTGTGCAAGCAGGTGAGGCTTTTCCAAATCTCTTGATTAAGAAGAAGGAAATTAGAAGAATATGGCTTATCACTTTTCAAGATGAACAACCTTTTTTTATTTGTATTAATTTGAAATTTTTAATTATATATATATAAATTAGAGGAAAAAACATATATATTTTCACTTTTCACAATGAATATCCATTTTATTTTTATTTTTATTAGTTTGAAATTTCTTATTTTATATAATTTTAGAGGAAATTTAGAAGAAGAAAATTAGAAGAATAGGGATTTCTATTTTTTATTTTTATATTAGTTTGAATGAATAGACTCTTCCTTTTTATTTTTATTAGTTTGCAAATTTTTATTATTATATATATTTTGAAAATAATAATTTACATATTTTAATTAAAAAAATGTAATAGGGAAAAAAATTTGGACAAAATTCGAACTCGTGCATTTCAATCATCAATCGTCAAGTAAAAAACATGGTCTACCACTAAACCACACAGTACTTTTTATTGCATTTTAGGGGTTCAAATTTTTATATAATATTTTTTTCCAAAATATATACATATATACTAAAAAATTTTCAAAATTTTAAAAAATTCAATAGGATCGTAGGATTTAACAAATAACAATGACAGAAATTAATTAATGGTGATAGCAGCATATATATTTTGACAATCATTTTATTTATTTACTTTTCTTACAGTGACTCAGCATTATGCATGCCGAAAGCCGATTAATTTAATTTCAACATGTGATGAGACCGATATGTCTCAAGAATATGCCGTTTCTCCATTTGATATCATTATTTTCTTGTTTTAATCAATATATTTTTATCGAAGTCTTGAAAAAGTGAAGCCATTTCTGAAAAGAATTAAAATAAAGTTAAATAAGAAGTTGTTTATAAACCTTTTTTTTCCTAATAAATTTTTTTTTATGTGTACAAAAAAATAAGTATATATATTTGAGATGAAAAGAGTGATACTTAATTTAGTACCGTAAAAACCGAAACCATTCTGCTCTCTTGATTTTTCAAAAGACTTGAATGCTTGGATACATTATTAATGTTTCTTAACCCATGCATGTGTATAAACAAACTTTTATATAGGATTAGGAATAGACATATATGGCACCGTTTGGTACATAAGATGAAAGTGAGATGAGACACAAATTTTTACTCATCCCATGTTTTTCTCATTTTTTTGTTAACCCAATGATATCTCATGGCCCGATATAACGTTAGATGTAGGCTTGATGACAAATACCTCTTAACCCATGGTATTAGTGGAGGATGAGTGTCATATAAATGAAATTGTGTGAAATTGACAATGGTAATTAAGAGAACAAACACAATAATCCTACAAAATAAAAACATACAAAACAACATATTATTCATATCTATGTCTTGCTTATCCACATCTCAACATGTTTTTATTCATCTATCGTACATCCCATCCATAATACCAAACGATATCATACATGTTTTTGCTTTGATGACAATTAATGAATAATGAGTGTGTAGTTGGCAACTCGGTCGTAGAAATTAGCAAACAGTAGTTATTGCTCGTTATGTTTCATGTGGATTAATCTCAAACATAGACATCTGTTATTGAATTTCGAAGAAAATTGTTTAAATAAGACACGTGTAATATTGTCCAAGTCATAATTGTGTAATATCGAGTACATAATGATGCTACGTGTACACAGAGTATTACACGTTAGGTTACACATGAGATTTAAAATTACATGATTATTCTACATGAATTTTTGAAAGATTTTTTTTAAAATAAAATGCAAGGATAATCATGTAATTTTAAGTCTTATGTATAACCCAACTTATAAGATTTTGTGTACACGTAGCATTACCCATGTATTAATTGTAAATCACTATTGATCTATCTCCTAACGTGAGAAATGAAAGAATCAAACTCGAGTCGTGTGACGCCACCTTCCTCCACCGACCTTCTGACAGCTCCGCCCAACTCCGCCGCCCTCCGCCTCATCTCCTCTCCTTCCTCCGACAACATCAGCCTTCTCAAAGCCATGGAAATTGTCCCTGCCTCCACGACCTCGTGCCGCCGAGCCCAATCTTTGACAGTGATGCCGATTTTGAGCACTTGTGTGATCAAAACAGCGTTTCTTGGCTGGTCCGAGTGCATCGGCCATGCAGCAATCGGCACCCCCATTGAAATACTCTCCATGCATGAATTCCATCCACAGTGACTCATAAATCCACCCGTTGCGGAATGGTTCAAGATTTCCAATTGAGGTGCCCAATCTCTCAAGATCATCCCCCTTTCTTCGATTAACCCTTCGTCTGGTAATTCACATGATCTCCTAATTCTATCTTGATCTGATCCGGCTACGGAATTAATGTCTCCTCGATCCGCGTCTCTGAAAACCCAGATGAATTTCACCTCGCTTTGTTCCAGCCCTGTTGCCAAATTCTTTATTTGTTCGTCTGGTAATGAAGTCGTCGTTCCAAAGGAAACAAACACCACTGATTTTGGCGGTTGTTTGTCGAGCCATTTCAGGGATTCATGGCGTGATCCGTCTTCATTTTTTCTTGTTAAATTCACGGGGTTGAATGGCCCTATAGCCCAGTGTTTCTTGTTTTGTGATGATGATTCAGACATCTTTTCGATGAAACCCATGAATTTGCCTTCGAATTCTCTGCTGGAATTGAAGAGACTTCCCGAACTTAAACCAACGCATTTATGTTCTCTTGCAATCAACTCCATGAATTCTTCGGTGAAGCAATCTTCAAGAGAAGGGATTTGCAGTTCCCGTAATTTATTATCATCAAGCTGTGTAAAGGTTTTCTCCGTTTCTTCCCAGAAATAGCAAAAGATGGCGAAAGCTGAAACGCTGTGGAAAACGTAGGATTCAGCGTTTGGTATTGAAACAAAATCTTGAACAACGGAAGACATCATGGAGTCATGAATGATCACGATTCTTTGCGCTGCAATGCGCGAAAGAGACCGTAGGAGGGCGGCGAATGGCTGCCGGAGCTGGGAGATTGAGTTGAACAATGGCTGTAGATGTGCGGGGAATTTGTTGGCGGCGTTCGGGTTCAGAGGCGGGGATGCAAATTCAGGAGTTGGGAGCTCGCGGAAATGGACGTTGGAGGCGGAGAGAGGGTCCCAGCCGTGGACCCGGAGCTTCGCCTGGCGGTTGTGGGTGGCGGTGCTGACGTAGTAAACAGGTATATTGTAGGCGGCGATGAGGCGGCTGAGCTGGAGGAGCTGGTTTAGGTGACCTTGTGCCGGTAAAGGAACCATCAGAACCACCACTTGGTGGCGGTCTAAGCCGTTTTCGAGGTGGCGGTGCTCCGGTGAGGAGTGGCCGACATCCGTGGCCATGGCACAATGCTACAATATATAATTGGAACTTTGATTCTTCGAATGTGTTCCAAGTTATTGCGCATTGGGTTCTTAATTTATACAAGTAGTCTGATTATTGATGTGCAAATATAATTTAAATACATCAAGAAAGTAACATTTTCTATACATACTATATATTAATAAAAAAAAACATACTATATAATATAATGTCATAGATACATAAGGTATTCAAAGAATTGTTTGTCCTCATTTGCTTTTAATTAATTACTAGTGTGAAAATATTTATGAAACTTTGATTTTGACGTTTACAAATTCTTCTTGTATGGTTATAACTCTCTTGTTTTACTTCGCTTGTGTTAAGAATACGAAGTGATTTGCCAACGATCTCTTAACTTGATAGTAAGGTTGTGACTCCAAAATTTAAGAGATCTTGAGTTCAAATATACCATATGTATGGGTTTTGTTAGGACAAAGCTGTTGGAAATATAAAATCTATAAAATTGTAGCCAGAATCGTCATGCAAATCATTAAGATTAATCTGAAAAACTTAAAGCGAAAGCATATCTGAAGCCATAGTCTTAAATCTGTAGAAATCTTGTAGAGAACGACTGGTTGATCTTCCAGATCTACGCGTTCTTCCTGAGAGCCATTTATTTTCTCTCTGGTTCTATTCTAATAATGGGGATTAGAGATAGTGGAACGTGATACGCGTAATCTGGGGACCATAACCACGTTATATAGATAATTCTGTTAATTATCTCTATTATTTCTGTTTCAGCCCATCACAAAAACAGAAATTATATTTTTAGTCTCTACACATCAAAAACCCACGTCGTATTAGATACATTAAAGTCCAATAACTTAAAACTTTAATTGATCACTTTATTTTTGAACTTAACTTAATTGACAGCCCACAATGCATAATTATTCACATATAAGCCCATATAATATAATTGATCTAACAAAAGTCTCTCACATCTCTTGTATAAAAGAATACGAAGTGTTATATATGATATAATTTTAATGTTTGTGTAAATTAAATATTTATTTTGTTTTTCATAATTTGAATACAATATCGTTTCATAATATGAATATATATAAAATTTTATTATTGAATATTTCTTGTAATTAACTCCTAATTTAGTAAGTGGGACAATGAAGTTGTAAAGAGGGGAAAACAAGATTGCTTTCAAAACTAATTTCCGTCACTCGATCGACGTAAAAGTAAGATAGTGATATGACAGGACCATTATTTGTAATTGGGAAATGCTATACATGTAGTCATGTAGTCATGTGCATTGCACATAAAATTATAAAATTATAATTTTATTTTATTTGAATTTTTTTTTCAAAATAAATTAAAAATATTTATGTAATTTCAAGTGCAACGTGTAATCTTATATATATACATATAACATTACTCTTTGTAATTTTAGACAAAACAATCAACTCAGCGCAGGTAGGATTGGGAAGGACGTTAGAGATTCTAGCAGATATATTATTGATTCTTACCAAAATAAATAAGACATTATTGTAAGAGTGACATGTGAATAATGATGTATCATCGGTTTTTCCGTAGGATTAAGTTTAAATTAAAATGATCAACTAAATTTTTAGTTATGAGGTTTTAATCTGTTTAATAGGCTGTGTGTCATTGATGTTTACATACTATTAGGTACTTAATTAGATATCGCCTATCACAATTAACCAAAAGGGCTGTCAAGAAAGAACGCGTATAACTGCCTAAAGAAACATTGTTACTGTGCAAGCCAAGGATATCTCTATATGGGCTTGGGTAGGGGTGGGAATTCGGGTACGGGTATCCGAAACCCGACCCGACCCAATCGGGTATTTACCGGATCGGGTCGGGTATTTGGTTTTAAATGTCGGGTTCGGGTAGAAAAAATCCTACCTGAAACCCGATCGGGTACCTGACCTAATATAATATGTATTGCACGTAAATTATTAATATAAACAATTTAACAATATTATTATATAAATTACCTTAGTTAGCACCGTAACTACTAAATACAATGTTGTATAATATTGATAACTTTTGAGAATATAATATAATATAATATATTCACTTATTTATATTAACTTGGATATATTATAGGAAAATATTCACTTGGTTATTTAAATATTATAGGAAAATATTTTCTCGGCAAATTGAATTCTCACATTCATGTAGCCGCAATCTTTTATTTCTTTTGAGAATAATTTGCAAGAACTTTTTTATTTTATTTTTATTTCATGAGATTAAAAAGTGATAATCAATTTGAGTGGTTTCGGTGTTTTTCATTTTTATCAACAAGTTTTCTTCAAGCCAAGGTATGTATTTTTTTCATTCTTTATTAACAATTTTTTTAGCAATTTATCGACAAGTTTTGGAGTTCTTGTTGTTTGGTATCAAACTTGGTATGTATATGATTGATTATGTGTTTTTTTTTCAGTAGATGATATGTAGTCTCCATCTCTCAATCATTAGCTTTTTCCTTTCTTTTTTTAAATTTATTCAGCTATTTTAATGCTTTTCAATAATAGTAAACCATTTTAATAACAAGTAGTAGCACTCAAAGTTTAGTCTGTTCAAGCTAAAAAAATTCAATTTTTATTTTTCAAATATTTTAATATCTTAATTAATTAATTTTGATCGCATGGTTTTAAATGTTTTATATATTATAACTGAAAATTATTTTACATAAATTTTCAACAATGATTACACTACTGCATTTATGTTAATTGATGATTATAAATTTATGTAAATTACAGATGTTGAATTTGCAAGATAAATGTGATGGCCCTAATGAAAATCTTGTTGGAGTTCAACCAAATGAAAAGGTTAGTGATGTTATTCGTGATAACACAAATAAAAATCTTGATGTTACGAGAGAACTTGAGAATGATTTTGAAGATGGGGAAGTTGATCCTAACTCTAGAAAAAGAAAAAGGAAAGAGCATGTGGTCAAGTCACAATTTTGGGATCATTTTGAAAAATTCTTTTGTGATGTTGACAAGGTTCAAAAGGCTAAATGCAAGTATTGTTCTAAAGTTATCAAGGCTGATCCTAAAATACATGGAACAAAACCTATCCAGAACCACTTTCAGTCTTGCAAAAAGAAGCCCACTGAAATTACAATGGATTAAACTAGAATTTCACCTCAACCAGCAAGAATAGGTGATAAAGAGGCTCACATGGTTCCTTGGAATTTTGACCAAAAGAAAATTAGAGAAGCATTGTGCCATTGGTTAATTCATGTTGATGAGCTAGCATTCAAAACTGCGGAAAATGCTGGCTTTAGATACTTTATGTCTATTGCATGTCCGATGTTTTCACTCCCTTCACGAAAAACAATAGCAAAAGATATTTATGACATGTACTTCAAGTCTTTTATAAACAATCACTCTCAAAGAGTTTGCATAACTACAGATACATGGACATCAATCCAAAGAGTGAATTACATGTGTCTAACTGTGCATTTCATTGATGACAGTTGGATTTTGCAAAAAAGAATTTTGAATTTTTGTCCAGTCTCTGGACATGAGAGTGATGAGTGTCAAAAGGGATAAAAAAATGTTTGCATGATTGGGAGATTAATAAAATTTTTACTGTCACAGTTGATAATGCTTCATCAAATGATGGTGCTATTGCGATTTTAAAAAAAAAGTTTGATAGATGGGGCACAAATATTTTGGGAGAAAAATATGTACACATGAGGTATATTGCTCATATTGTTAATCTTATTGTACAAGATGATTTAAATGATTTAAAGGGTAAGAATGAGCATTCTGCTATCTCTCGAATTAGAGGAGCAATAAGGTACATACGAAACTCTCCAGCCAGGTACAAAAGATTTATTGAATGTGTTGAGAGTGAAAAACTAGAGACAAATAAATTGTTGGCACTTGATGTACCTACTCGATGGAATTCTACCTATTTGATGTTAGAATCTGCTACGTGTCTGTTACCCCGAAAAAATATTTCAACCCGAGCCCGTTTATAATTGGTCTACCCGATATGACCCAATATGTCAAGGTCTAGCCCAGTTTGGACTATGTTGGACTTTGACCAGGGCTGGTCATTATGGGCTGACCTGTGTTGTTTCTAATGGGCCGCATGTATCATTTTCTAGTTCAAATAGGACTCTGATATATATGAGATAAGCTTGAATCTTTTCAAACATTCACAAGATAGAGATAAACTTAAAGATGATCCAATGGATGAAGAGTCCTAGTCCAGGACATGTTATAATTCGACTAGGTAACTTACTATTTTTTCCCTATAAATACAGGTATTGTTATGGTTGTGATTATTCATTATTGATTATTGACTATTCATCATCATTATTTTTCACTTTTATATTCACGCACTCATATCTCTCAGTTTTCGCATTAATCATACCCTCTGCCTTCAAGACACTGACTTAGGCATCAGAAAGGTCACGCCGAAAACACCTTCGGCGCCCCTTGACCTAGCTGTTGCTTGTGCAGATTTCATTGATACCCGACCCGACCTGTTTCATAGAAGATTTGGAGGATCCATTCTACCAGACCGAACCCAAGGTAAAATTCCGACATCATCAATTGGCGCCGTCTGTGGAAATTTGAAAACAAAGGGTTAAGATGATGAGTACAAGAGAAGAAGAAATAAATTTTGGATTCTTGCATGGCTTGCGCATCAGCAACTTGCAAAAATCATAGAAATTAATTGAACCATCGGATCAGGCTCAAATATTGCAGACATATTTATTAATATGTTTTCTAGAATCTGAACGGTAGAGATAGCTTGTAGAATCATATCTAGACCGCCGAACAGAAGCTGCTTGCTCACACAGCTTCTATGTGTTCTTCGCATGGCTTTCATATCAGAATCTTTCAAAAATCATAGAAATTAATTGAACTGTCGGATCGGGCTAAAATTTTGCAGACGTATTTATTAATATGTTTTCTAGGATCTGAAAAGTGGAAATCGTGATTGGTGCTTGTAAAATTAGATCTAGACCGCCAAACAGACGCTACTCGCTCGCACAGCTTCTATGTGTTCTTCGCTTGGCTTTCATATAAAAATCTTTCCAAAATCATAGAAATTAATTGCACCGTCGGATCGGGCTCAAATTTTTCAAACATATTTATTAATATGTTTTCTAGGATCTGAACGGTGAAGATCATGATTGGTGGCTTTTAAAATCATACCTAGACCGCCGAACAGACGCTGCTCGCTCGCACAGCTTCTATGTGTTCTTCGCATGGCTTTCATATCAGAATCTTTCAAAAATCATAGAAATTAATTGAACCGTTGGATTGGGCTCAAATTTTGCAGACATATTTATTAATATGTTTCTAGAATCTGAACGGTGGATATCGTGATTGGTGGTTGTAAAATTAGATCTAGACCGCCGAACAGACGCTACTCACTCGCACAGCTTCTATGTGTTCCTCGCATGGCTTTCATATCAGAATCTTTCAAAATTCATTGAAATTAATTGAATCGTCGGATCGAGTTCAAATTTTGCAAACATATTTACTAATATGTTTTATAGGATCTGAACGATGGAGATCAATTTTTCATCCCTACATCAAGTCGGTTCTTTGATCAAAGAATATAAGATGTTATCTTGTTATACATCCAAAGTCATGTCATCGACAACGCATGAATGAGATAAGTATTTCAATTATATTTATGTTGGAATTAAATTATTATTTATTATCATTATTAATAATATTCCGAGGCATCTCCTACTATCAAAATTACATGTGTTGTTTTCTTGTGATCAAATTTGTTGGACTTCTATTGCCTTGTATTTTTGTTTGGGTTATTTCACAGATATCGGGCATGCAATCTCGATGTAAGGCCCAAGTCTATCACATCGGGCATGCAATCTAGCAATAAGACCCAATTTATGGTTTAACACTTTTAAAAGTCCGGGCAGGTCCGGCATCAAAAGCCCACATCAGTGGCATCAAAAACCCACATCAGTGGTATACAAAAGCCCAGACAGGTCTGACACTCAAGGACCACATCAGTGGAACTCAAAAGCTCAGGCAGGTCTGACACTCAAGGACCACATTAGTGGAACTCAAAAGCCCAGGCAGGTCTGGCACTCAAGGACCACATCAGTGGAACTCAAAAGCCCAGGCAGGTCTGGCACTCAAGGACCACATCAGTGGAACTCAAAAGCCCAGGCAGGTCTGGCACTCAAGGACCACATCAGTGGAACTCGAAAGCCCAGACAAGTCTGGCACTCAAGGACCACATCAGTGGAACTCGAAAGCCCAAGCAGGTCTGGCACTCAAGGACCACATCAGTGAAACTCAAAAGCCCAGACAGGTCTGGCACTCAAGGACCACATCAGTGGAACTCCAAAGCCCAGGCAGGTCTGGCACTCAAGGACCACATCAGTGGAACTCAAAAGCTCAGCCAGGTCTGGCACTCAAGGACCACATAAGTGGAACTCAAAAGCCAAGGAAGGTCTGGCACACAAAGTCCACCTCAGTGGCCCACATCAGTGGAATTCAAAGCCCAGACAGGTCGGGCACTCAAAGTTCACCTCAGTGGCCCACGTCAGTGGTATTCAAAGCCCAGGCAGGTCTGGCACTCAAAGTCCACTTCAGTGGCCCACGTCAGTGGTATTAAAAGCCCAGACAGGTCTGGCACTCAGTTTCATTAGATTGTCGTCTATTTCTCTTTGTTCGAGCTCGGTTCTAATAAGATCTTCATCTAGACCGTTCGTCCAAAGGAAGCACATGTAGTTCGGGGTCAGGTCTACATTATTGGTCTAAATTAATTCTTCTTTTAGACCAGTTAGGGAGGTACTATTGTTACCCCGAGAAAATATTTCAACCCGAGCCCGTTTATAATTGGTCTACCCGATATGGCTCAACATGTCAAGGTCCAGCCCAGTTTGGACTATGTTGGACTTTGACCAGGGCTGGTCATTATAGGCTGACCTGTGCTGTTTCTAATGGGCCGCATGTATCCTTTTCTAGTTCAAATAGGACTCTAATATATATGAGATAAGCTTGGATCTTTTCAAATATTCACAAGATAGAGATAAACTTAAAGATGATCCAATGGATGAAGAGTCATAGTCCAGGACATGTTATAATTCGACTAAGTAACTTACTATTTTCCCCTATATATACAGGTATTGTTATGGTTGTGATTATTCATTATTGATTATTGACTATTCATCATCATTTTCTTTTACTTTTATATTCACGCACTCAAATCTCTCAGTTTTCGCATTAATCATACCCTCTGCCTTCAAGACACTGACTTAGGCATCGGAGGGGTCATGCCGAAAACACCTTCGGCGCCCCTTGACCTAGCTGTTGCTTGTGCAGATTTCATTGATACCCGACCCGAACTATTTCATAGAAGATTTGGAGGATCCATTCTACCAGACCGAACCCAAGGTAAAATTCCGACATCATTAGTGTCTTAGGAGAGCTTTTGATGTTTATGAGGATGGAGATCTTGCATACACTAATGATCTGTCAAAACCACCATATGATGGTACACCGACATAAAGCGATTGGGAGAGGGCTGGTTTGTTATTGAACTTTTTGAATCATTTTTACAAGCTCACATTGACAGTTTCCGGTTCTTCATATGTCACTTCTAACACAATATTCCATGAAATAAGTGATGTTAACATGCTTCTTAGACAATGGTTTAATGGTGAAGACTCTAAGTTGAGTGAGATGTCAAGAAAAATGAAAGAAAAGTTTGATAAATATTGGGGATCGATTGATAAAATGAATATGACTTTATATTATGTGGTTATCCTTGATCCTCGACATAAATTGAAGTTCATTGATTTTTCATTTGATACAATTTATGATGATGTTGCAAAAAGTGAGATGATGAAACAAAAGGTAAAGAATGGCTTTTCAGAATTGTTTCTTGACAACAAATTTAGGTATGAGAGGGCAGAAAGTTCAACACACTATAGTCACCCGTCATTTTCACTTGGTTTTGAAAATTCTCAGTCAGAAACTAACGTGTCATCAAGAATGTATCTGAAGGATCAATTTAAGAAGTACAAGTTAAGAGGAAGGACAGAGCATGTAAAGTCAGAATTGGAGAAATATTTAAGTGAAGATATTGAGGATGATGATGAGAAGTTTGATATATTACTATGGTGGAAAGTAAATTCTCTCAGATTTCCAATTTTGTCTAAAGTGGCTCGTGATGTATTGGCAGTTCCAGTATCCACAGTTGCTTCTGAATCAACATTTAGCACCGGTGGACGTGTTTTGGATGCTTTTAGAAGTTCTTTGTCTTCAAAAATAGTTCAAGCATTAATTTCTACTCAAGATTGGCTTCGAACGGATTCAAAACCAATAAGTGTGGAGGAAGATTTGCATGAGATTGAGATGCTTGATAAAGATATCAAAATTTTATATATCTTTATTTTTAATTTTTTGTTTAAAATAATTTATATTTATTAAAATCTACTTATCTCAACCATTATTTTTTATATTTTGCAGAGTTAACAAAGTTCGGAATCGATTCGACAATCATTGATGTTTGATGCTACAACAAACCCATCTCGTTATTCAAGACTATGATTTATTGTGATTTTGGATGTTATAAATTTTTTTAATTTTAGAATTGAATTATCTTTTGTTTTTTAGATTTGATATTAGGATTTATTATGGTTTTTATTATTTTTTTGGTTTAAGACTTGAAGAAATTTTCAATTATTGATTTATCTATGCTCATAAGTACTTGATTATTATTATTTTTTGTTGTGTGAAATTGATGAAATTTAGACCATGTGTAAGGTTATTTTTTTTAGAGTAATACTACATGTACAACCAAATTTGTTCAACAATTTTTAGCGTAATCTGCTAGATAAAATATATATAGTTCTTTTTAATTTCTACATCCATATTTTGTTTTTTTTAAAAGGAATAAGTCGGGTACCCGACATTGGGTACCCGTTGTTGTCGGGTACCCGCCCGACCATTAATTACCCGAACCCGACAAAACCCAACCCGTGCCCACCCGTAGGCTTGGGCATGCTCCGAGAGAGTGGCACAATGGTACAAGAAATTTAACGACTTTATGATTATAAATGGTTTTGAAAGAAGTGAACATGAATATTGGTGTGTGTATACTGTATACTAGGCTTACAGCTGGTGGAATCATGATATATATGCCCTTATATGTGGATGACATGCTCCTTGGTCTGCGAGTATGAATGAGATAATTATAAAATCAAGGCAAAACTCAGCAAAACATTTGATATAAAAGATCTTGGTCCAGTTAAAAGAAATCTAAGAATGGATATAAGAAGGAACATAGAACTTCGACAGCTACTCTTGACTCATTAAGCCAAATATATCTAGAAAATGCTTGGGAAATCTAACTTCCTTTATTGTAAACCGGTACAAGGTCCAACAGAAAGGGAAACTCATGAATCAAAATTCGTACGCTAACGCAGTCGAGTGTATCGTGTATGCCATTATCTGCACTAGGACTGACTTAGCCTATGCCATCAGCCTATTACATAGATTCATCGTCAATCCAGGTCAAGAACACTGGCAAGTCGTGAAGTGAATCCTCAAATCGATACATCAAAGGAACACTGAATGTTGGTTTGCTTTTCCGGTGGTACTTAGAGAAAAATAGTATCATCGCAGGCTATGACTGTTATGTTTTTTCAGTATATGAGACAACCATAATTTGGAAATCTATGCTTCAACCACTAGTATAGCATTGTCGACTACATGTAAGGAATAATTGGTTGCACATAAAATTAGATTCAGATGTTGTCACTAAGTGTTGGCAACATCTTCAATAACATGCAGCGGAATTTATGAAGGCGTGATTAAAATAAACAATCAACCAAATAAATTGACTTAAATATTTAAGCAAGAGTATAAAATACTCTTGCAATGTCTCAGGGTAAAACTTTCACTATAAAAAGTAATAAGGAGTTTTACAAAAACCTTAAAACTAGTGAATTATTGTCAAAATCAATTTTCTCAAAACATGTGAGAAAATATAAAATAAAAACATCTCCTAAACATTTTATACAAAATAGAATAAAGAAAACAAAGTAAGGAGATGAATTCTTGATGCCAAAACACGAGCCACGAGAGCAACACACTTCAATCTTCAACGCTCTCAAAACTTAAACGCCAATCAAGTAAAAACGACCATAACTCGAGCTTCAGAAATCTTCAGTATACATGTGCATAAGCTCTCAAGAAAATTATATCTTCATCGTCGCTCTCTATTTTTTGGTCTTTTTTTTACACGCCTCCTACATAAAAATATATATAGAAAAGAATCCTTATTTCCTTGTAGGCGTGTAAGTCTTCATCAAAATAAAGATTGATCTTTATTTCCTTGATTCAAACGTGAATCTGCAAAGATAAGGAATAAATCATTTAGATATAGATAATGATAAGTTCACACAATCTCAAATCTAATAAATAAGGAAATAAATCAATTTAAACATTAAGTCCAATAAAGATAAAAAAACTTAAATAAATATTTTTAAAATAAAGGGATTTTTAGAAAATAAATATTTCATTCAATCTCTCCATTTTTGCCTTTCTGGACAAAACACATTTAATCAATTCAGCACATATCACAATTCCCCCTGAATATGAGAATTAACTTCTTCCCCTTAGTCTAAGCATGGATGTTGTCGATGATGTTACCAACATCTCCTCACAACACTTAAGTCCGGTACTACCATATTAAAAGAACTTAAACGCATATAAGTAAGAACACATCAGAGTGAGTCAAAAACAAGACCTCTAAAACTGATTGCTCTCACATGAGCCATCAGCAGCGGCGAAAACATCTCCTTCTTCTCCAGCTTCTTCTTCTTCTCCCCCTTTTTTGCCCAGAAGAGGTACCAATGCCAAGGAAAATGTGATAGTGAGCTTGAAAAGCCTCATAATAGGCAATGTCTGCTTTAGCCTGAGTAATTTTTTGTTTAGCATGAGTAATTGAGAATGAATGAATGTGGTGTTCACTGTCTGAATTGAGGAGGGAGGAACAAATAGGGCAGTAGCAGGAGCGGTGGTGACAACATCTGCCACAGTATCTTCAACAACACCTGATTCTGACCAAGGAAGATCCAACTTCTTGTTTCCTCTAAGCAATGCAGGGGCCAGCTTCAATAAGGGATTCATCATCATCTTTCTCGATCTCTTGAGATAGAAGCATAGATTAGATCAAGGATGGATATGGAAGTTTGAAGGTATCCTAGGCACAATCAACAAATGTCATGACTGTGTCAAACACAAGTCGGCCATAGTTAAACTCAGCACCTGTCTCAATCGCATACAACATAGGAACTTGATGCTTGGTCACACTGGTAAAATTTCTTGATGGAGTCCAGGTATTCACAGCATTTTTGTGAAGAACAGAGTACAGAGATGTGAGTTTGGCCGTAGACAACTTCTTGGGATGAGCTGGAAATTGTGTAACTTGACCACCAGTAATGACAGAAGTCATCACATCCAAGGACGGTATTTCAGCATCATCAACAGACGTTGTCCAAAGAAATCCATTAATTATTGCAGGACTGAATAAAAAGATATGTCCTCTCACATACTGTAGTAGCCCGGTTCCATTTTACAAGATTAAGTGATTTTAAACATGTTAGAAAATGACATAATTTTAAAAGTGTCAAAACATGTTTAATGAGTCCTTATTTGGTAAAAATAAGTGGAAAATCAGATCCGGAACGTCCGAAAATGGTAGGGTAGGTCCCGGGGGTCCAAAAATGAGTTCAGAAGGACCAAAACAGTTCGGAGCACCCGGACCACTTCGTGCCCTCCGAACCACTTCGGGCCGTCCGAACCCGAGTTCGGACCGTCCGAACTCAGCAGAGCCCAGGTGTCAAAAAGGCTCGAACAAGTGGCAGTTCGGACCGTTCGAACCCAGTTCGGACCGTCCAAACTTCGCCTATAAATAGGGGTCCGAATTCCTCATTTTGAAGTGCAATTTTTCCTCTCCTCTCCCGGTAATCGCTCAATTTAAGGGCTTCGGGACTCTTTCTTTAAGATTTGGAGTAGGAAATAGTATATTTTTATAGCGGACAGTGTCCGCAGTAGCAGCCAGGCGGCGGAGCTCTGGCAAGGCGTCTACGGGTCGTAGCTAGACTATGCCCAAGCTCTGGGGCATGCGTCATCAGCGGGCTGACGACGGACGAAGGTATGACTTTGGTTCCCTATAGTAAATAGGGAGTAGGTTATAGTTTAATTAAGGCTTTTAGAGCCTAGTAGGTGATGTTTGGCATGCTAGGTAATGCATGATTATTTATGTTGTAGTGTTGCGTGGTAGACTTGGACCTAGATGGGAGCTTCTAGGATCTGCCTTAGTAAGGTACGGAAGTATTATTCGAGATATCCAGATTGAGTATGCATGTATTATGTGTTTGCATGGATTATGTGATTGCATGTTTTATATGCCTTTATATATATAGCATGTCACGACTGTATGTTGCATACATGAGCATATTGAGCATGTATCCTTGCGATATCCGGTATTTGGATATTTATCCTGTCAGTAGATGGTTGGACACAGAGACACGTGTTAGGTCACCAATATCAGTTGGAAACGGATATCGTGTTAGGTCACTGATATTTGGTTGGACACGTGTACTTGTGTTAGGTCACCATCAGGGCTTCTGAGTATGTTGGTCACCTCCTGTAGCGACGGATCAGCGTGGCACATACCAGGACCCAAGTTTGTTCTTGATCAGATATTCTTGACCTCGTGTCTTGGTACACAGTTCACTTGCATACATGCACATATAATACCGTATACTCATACTCTTCTACTGAGCTTTTCATGCTCACGTCCCATATTTTGTTGTATCTGGACACCATATTCCATGGGGCATGTTTGCGGCTGGATGAGGCGGGTGGTTCCAGGAGAGCTTAGGCGATTAATGACCAGCGATATCTGTCTAGGCTTTTGTCTCTGATACATTTGGGTATTCGATTTGGTTGTATCATAATTATTTTATTTGGGGATTTATTTATGATTTTTCGCTGTTATTTCTGATCATTTCTTAATTAAATTAAATGAATGCTTAAGCTTCTGATTAGTAGGTGATCACGGCGCGGGTCACTACACATACACTCTGCCATACTTGACATATCTTGGATCCTTCACAACTTCAGTTAAATTGCAGTAAAATTCTAGCACAAGCTCCCTACAGTATGGAGCAGATGAAGTTATAGTAGCTAGCATATTCCTTAATTCAAAAAATCTGACCATATTTTGAGCTCCATAGGTTTCCAGGTCAATATTTCACTCTTCTAGAAATTCTCGATTTACATATTGGTCCTAATTGTCAGCAATTTTCTCGGAGTAGAAATAGGAAGAGGATGACTCATTTACCTGATAATTTTCATCTAAGGTGTTGTCCAGAATGTTAGCAACACCTTCGTCAACATCTTCCTCAGAGGTATCATCCTCTGATTCTTCATCTAACTCAGCTTCAACATCGGAGTCCTCACTTGAATCACTAGAAAAATCAGCATTGTTTGGGTGGTTGTCAGCATATTCTTGCATTATCTCCTCATCAGGTTCATCCTCGGAATCATGAGGGGATGCAACAGATTTCTGACCCTTTTCTTGCTTCAGATTAGGCATAAACTTGGCTATTGAAGCTTCTTCATCATCAGAGAAGGCTATATCAGCAGCCTTTGTAGATTCAAAATGTGAAACCCAATCCCACATGGAAAAAATCAAGGATTTAAAATGGATTTAAAATGGGCTATAATGGACTTCTGTAGCAACTTGGGTTAATCATTATCGTAAAGCGAGGACGAATACGAAGTAGTTGCTATAGGGGTCCATTGTGCAGTCGCGCAGGCCCGAGCGAGGGCCCGGGTGTGACAGAATGGTATCAGAGACGGTCACCAGCCCGCAGACCCCAGGAAATAAGTGCTATGCGGGACAAAGTGCTACGTGCGTGGGAGCCACCTCTTGAACCTGCGGGGCAAAGTGCTACATGACGGGAGCCACCTCTTGAACCCGTAGGAGCCACCTCTAGATTCTTGGTGCTGGTGGATCAAGAGGTCAGGTCGCGATGAGGACGTCGCGTTCTGAAGGAGGGGTGATTGTGAAACCCCTATCCCACATGGGAAAAATCAAGGATTTAAAATGGATTTAAAATGGGCTACAATGGACTTTTATAGCAACTTGGGTTAATCATTTTCGTAAAGCGAGGACGAATACGAAGTAGTTGATATAGGGGCCCATTGTGCAGTCGCGCAGGCCCGGGCGAGGGCCCGGGGTGTGACACAAAAATTGGAATCGATGCAGATGCATCTTCAACAGAAACAGTGGGAGAAGCATTTGGAGTCTCTGTTGAAGGAGGCTCACCATCGGACTATGAATCAGCCGGTGACTCGCTCTCAGCAGCAAAAAAAAAATTGGGATTTCAGAGCTTGGTGCTGCAACATATCCTGTGGTTTTCTTTGGAAGAGCTTTCAATACAAAATCTTGATCGGCACTGTCATCCCCTGAAGAATACTCATTATCCACTAAATGACGGGATGATTGGCCCTTTCCACGAAAACGCTTTGATGTTGTGTAATCATGGTTATACCCAGCTTGTCGCTTTGATCGGTGAGTCAAGGGTCTCGCGAGAAACACCTTGTTCGGAGTAGATAAGTCTGGTAGATTCTCCACATCAAGAGCATTTCCAGTCTCTCCTGGTGCAATGGAATCGAGGGGCACATGTTCTTCGAGAACTAGAACAATGACTTGCTCAATCACTGGGTGTGGCGAAGAAGGTGTTGGCACATCCTTCTCAACATCTGAAGTGTAGCCCATATCTGTGCAAATGTCGTGAGAATCAAATTGCTTTCCTACCATAGAATTTTAGAAGAGGAAAACAGAGATCAATTAGGGCAGTAGAGCTTTGAAAACTGAGGAAGGAGATCGAGAGAGTGAGAAACAATGAGATATTCAAAGATTTGATCAAGATAACTGACATCTCTGGACTCCTTCTCTCACCCGAATTTACAGCACCCCTAACGGTAACAAAGCCCACAATGGTAACAATTTAAATTAATTAAGGAATTTTTTTTTATTTTCGATAATAATCTATGCCCAAATAATTTACCAAATATTTTCGAAATTAACTCCTCATCAAAAAAAACTCCACTGAAACAAAATTAATCACATTCAAAATAAAAGTTTCAGTGGATGAGGTAAATCACTACACTTTTGTTTAATTAATTAAAACGTTAAACCTCTCATCCAGATTTATTCACAACAAAAATATGCATGTCCTAAATATGTCTAAGAAAGAGTGTGACATAAAAATAAAATGCAATCACATGCAAAATGTATGTTGACAAGTGAAGTGTTATCAACGATTTTGGCAACATCTTGCAGCAACACTCAAGATTTTCATAAATTTTTAATGAACAGACAACCATATAGAATTATTGCAATAGAAGTGGTAGTTTGCACACTAAAGAAACGGTCTCAAAGGACACCTTTAGGTATCTTTTTCTATTTTCTTCTAAATTTCAATTAGACTTGATGATCAAATGAATTGTCATTGATAATTTCATCAAGTTGAGCTTCTGAATTTGCGAAATCACTGTTCACATGAGACAAGATTTTGAAATACACAAACATCCCTCAACTACTTAGTGATTTAGTCAGAGCTCCAAATAAAGTACCAACTATTAGGCTGTAAAAATAATTTTTCATATCAATCTGAGTGTAGACTGGATGGTTACAAAGTATCAAACACTTCACAAAACAGTATGAATGCATGAAAGCAAAATATCTAAAGATCCTAAAAATGCACATGCATGTTTAGTTGTTGTCTTAGTTGTTGGCAACACTCAAGACAACATATGTGTTCTGTTTATAATGCACACATACTGAGAGACTTCCTTAAACTGGAGAATCTCTCAAAATCCAAATCTTTTGTGAATATATCAACTAGTTGATTGTTAGTTCCAACGAACTCAATGCAGATCATGCCTTTCTCGACCAAATCTGGAATGAAGTGATGTCTAATATCAATGTGTTTGGTTCGAGAGTGTTGCACTAGATTTTTGGATATATCAATGACTCTAGAATTATCACAGTACACTATGGGTGTTTCACTTTTAATTCCATAATCATTCAACATTTGATTCATCCATAAGAGTTGTGAGCATCAACTACCTACAACAACATATTCAGATTCTGTTGTTGAAAGAGACACACAGTTTTGTTTCTTACTATACCATGATACTAAGTTATTTCCCAAGTAAAAACATCCTTCTGTGGTTCTCTTTCTCTCATCTAGATCCCCAACCCAGTCAGCATCACTAAATCCTACCAAGTTTGAGTTGGTTTCTTCAGTGTACCACAAACCCAAATTCAAATTACCCGCCACATATTTCAGTATTCTTTTTACGACCTTTAGGTGTGTAACTTTTGGGTTAGACTGGTATCTAGCACACAAGCAAACACTAAACATGATATCAGGTCTAGTAGCACTCAAATATAAAAAGACTTCCAATCATACTTCTATCGAGGGTGTTGTCAACACCTTCGGCAACATCTTCCCTCGACAGTGTTTTACTAGACCCTATAGGTGTACGCATGTGTTTAGTGTTGTCATTCAAGAAATTTTTCACCAAATTTCTGGCATATTTACTCTGACACAAAATATACCATCATGCATTTATTTCACTTGCAATCCCAAGAAAATAATTCAACTCACCAACCATACTCATTTCGAATGTAGAAGACATGCACTTCACAAATTCATCAACAAGTTTATCACACGAAGCACAAAAGATTATGTCATCTACATAAACTTGGCTGATAAGCGTGTTTTGTGCATATTTTTGGTGTCATTATGTTGTTTATTTACTTGCATTTGTGTTATGTTCTTTATGTTTTTTGTGTATTTTAATCATATTTCATGCATCGTGTCTTCATTTAATCTCCATTGGTTTATTTGCAGAAAAGTTGGAATAATTTTAGGAAAGCTGAAATTCAAGATAGAAGAATTCTCGCTAAGGCACATGTTTGTGCGCCCGAGCGAGCGATGCTCATGAAGAAATTGGACAGAAGTTGTCTCGCTAGGACGCATGTTTGCGCGCTCTAGCGATAAAAGCGGATCAAGAAAATGTTCGGAACAGAGGTTGTCTCGCTAGGGCGCATGTTTGCGCGCTTTAGTGAGAATGACACATAAAATTTTTAAATATGGAAAATCTTGCTCGGGTTAGACATTATATTTTGGGGATCCTTGGGCGTATAAAAAACTTTCTTTCCATCAGATCCTTGGGCATATATTTTGGGGATCCTTGGGCGAGTTTGGTATTACTTATGTCAGTCTAATAGTGAATTGTAACGGGCCCATGTATATATAGATGTACCTCGTCCGCGTACCAGACACCGTATTAGCTCTGGATTTGCCACAAAATACCCACTTATACAGGCTATCAAATTGTGCATTTTAGAAATTTAGAGTCACTTTGTTTCATGCAACAAAGCCTACCGTTTTGTTCTTTTACGCTCTTATTTTTAGTTTTAACTTTCTTTAATGTTTGAGAAAGCTTCTAGTATTATTTTAACATGAGATACAAGACATCAACTAAAATAATTCATGTAAATTATTCTAATTCAAAATCAAATACCATATCATCGTTTGTTTCCAGGTTAGCATTAGCCATTAGACATTGAACCTTATCATCATCACTTTCACATGACTGAGATTTTGAATCAGATGACCCAAAACTAGAGTTTGCCCATTTGGTTTTGTTTTCTTCTACAATAATTGTTTATATTTATTTTTTGGATTTCTTTTCATGTATTTTGTGTCCCTGCTTATTCTTCAGCTCATCCTTATTTGGCTTTGGACATTCAGCAATTAAGTGTCGTGTTTACTTTTTTTGCAATTGAAGCATGCCATATATCCAGAAAAAGTTTCTTTCTTGTAATTCATGTTCTGATTTTTATATATCCTATATTTTTTTCTTGAATCTGGAGAAATTTTTAATGAACAATGACTTGAATTCATTTCTAATTTATTCTAACAGTTTTTTTAGATGCAATTTCAATAGCAGTGGCAACTGTAGCAGTTACAGGAGTAAACACTTAGTTGATTGACAAGTTAAAGGCACTTCTCCACTTCTAATTTCTAATTCAAATGCATATGTATTCAAATCTACAAACAAATCATGCAACTCTAATTTGCTCAAATCCATGGACTCTCTCATGGAAATTGTTTTAACATCACATTCTCTTGGAAATGCTCTCATGACCTTAAGAGTCATTTCTCTATTGTTGTATCATTTGCCGAGAACTGCTAACTTGATTATTATGCTGCTGAATCTCTCATAAAAATCACTTAAGAATTCTCCAGGCCTCATTTTAAAATTTTCAAACTTATGCACAACTACAGTAAGTTTGTTCTATTTTGTCTGATTATTTCTTCACAAAACTGAACCAGTTTCTCCCAAATTTACTTTGTAGTGGAACACATCTTGATTTTGCTGAATGTTTTCTTACCAAGAGTCTTGTTAGATAATGTCTTTGGCCACATCATCAATATTTTATTTCTTCTTATCTTCACTGGTACACTCACTTCTGTGTTTCTCAATCATCTGAGGTGCACCCTCTGCTACAACAACTGCTATATTTGCCTTCATAATATTTATGGGACCATCAATGATGAGATACGACATATCATCATCTTGTGATGCAAGATGATCTTTTATTTTTATTTTCCATTCATCAAATTATTATTTGGAGAACCTCGTGATTTTGTTGAATGATGTCGTAGATGTTTCACAGAATGAGATAAACCTGGCTCTGATACCACTTGTTATGATCATCTGGAGATGAATTAAAAAAACCACAAAATTATCGTGTACTTTGTTTTTAGTAGGTTCTTTTAAATGTTTTCAGGAGTAAAAAGCTTATCTCAAACTTATCTAAGAGCAACAGACTACTAACGCAGAAGACTACTAAGATAGCGCGGAAACACTACACTCAATGAAATTCTTCTCATAAGATAGTGCGGAAACAATACACTCAATGAAATCAAGAAGCATAAAAAAAGTGCCCACATGGATATAGGCGAGTTGGTAAGGCCTGAGGTAACGTGGGAAGAAATTCCCCAGCATTGCGGATTCGATCCTCGTGTGGAGCATATTCTGTGCTGAAATATTATGGGTGTATGCTCTAGGGTTGGCAATGTTGCTCTCTCTCTTTCTCAGGTCCCTGCCGCTCGTGCACATCCCTCGATTTAACCTCCGCATGAGCCAATGGACCTCTGACTCATGTGGGATGGAGTTACCTTCGGGGTCAACCCTTTTTTAAGAAGCATAAAAAAGGTAAATAAATAATAATAACACACGAATTGTTTCTGAAAGTTTGAATGACAAATCTCTTCTACGTCTCCCCTTCTATTTCCAGAAGATATCACAAGAAAATTTTGATTAGTACAAGTATGCTTATAAATCCACTTCAGCAGATCTTACCTTTGTCTACTAAAACTTCTAGTATCTGACACCACAAGAATAACTTTGGAAATTATGGAGACCCCTTTCATATATTACAACTACTCACACTTAAACTTATGATCAAGATATACAATGATTTGTGAGTAATATACAATCACACAAATGATCGTCTTGCTCAGATAGACTTTAAACGTGTGCTTGAATATTTGCAGAAGTCTTGTAAGAGTAGTAGTTGATGCTCAGTGATTATCTTTCATGTATTCGAGAAAGAGTTATATAAGTCTAACCCATGTTTTTGAAACCAGGCCGGTTCGACCGGGAATCGGTCGGTTCTCCGGTCCGGAATGCCTCCAATAACCGGAAAACCGGTTAAACCGGTGGAACCGATTTTTTGATATTTTTTTTAATTTTTTTTGAAAATTTAAAATTTTTATTTTTAAAACTTTAAATTTAATATTTATATATATACATTATTATTTAGAATTTTTACTTCATTTAAAAAATTATTTTAATAATTATTGTTTTTTTTAAAATTAAATAATTTATTATTTAAATAATTTATAACTATAATGTATATTTTGAATATATTTACATATTTATTTAGCTTTCAAACTAGGTTAAATATATATTTTTTGTCTATTTATATAATTTTTTAGTTTTTTAAATTCAAAATATATTATTTATTATATTAAATTATATAAAAGATTTTCTGGTTCGATCGTCCGGTTAAAACGGTTCGACCGGTTGGACCATTTTTTTTAGATAGACCGGTTCGATCACCAGTCCGGTTATAAAAGCACTAAGTCTAACAATGAGCCTTTCATAGATATGTCCCAATATATGTATTCGAACAGATCTTTACAATCTCATTAAATATATATGTACCAAAATAGACTAGTTTTTAACTTGTTATTATATGTTTTATACCAGAAATAGCCATGGAAATAGTCAATAAATGATTTAGTAGAGCTGTCAAACAGACCAACCAATGGCGGGGCGGGCCAGCCCATCAAAAACCCACCTTTTGGCGGGTCAAGGGCGGGCCGACCCACCATCCTGGTGGGCTAAAAATCCTCAACCTAACCCAACCCAAGGTGGGTTGCGGGTTAGGCGGGCCGGTCCGCGGGTTGGCTCACAACAAATAAAAATAAATAATTAAATGTTATAATTAATTATAAATATTATTTCATATATAAATATTAATAAAAACATATTAATAAAAATTTTAATTATTGATTTCATGTATTTAAATTTTATATAAAATAATTAACACAAAAAAATTTCACTAAATTTTATTAAAAAATACATATATCACAATAAAAATAAAAATAATTAATTAATTCTCCAGGCCCGCGGCGGGCCAACCCACTCGGGTCACGGGCCTAGGCGGGTTGGCCTATATAGGCCCACCTTTTGTTGGGTTAAAAATATTTCAACCCAACCCACTTAAATTGGTTGGCGGGCCGGGCCGACCTGGCGGGCCTAACCCAAATTGATAGCTCTATGACTTAGTACACTTCATTAAATAGAGTGTACTATTATACACTTCATCGCCTCGCCAAGAACCAGCGCGCCCGCGCTCTCAGAACGTGCGCCCGCGCCCTTACCTCGCCAAAAGGCCGCGCGCCCGCGCCGTCCTCTCGCCCAAAAATCCAAGGCAGCGAAAATAAATCCAACCAAACCTAAACACTTGAATTTAAAATATCTGATAAGCCAACAACAATACAAGAACAGTTTAGGGAAGAAAAAACATTCGATTCGGTAGTACCTACATCGATTCTTGCTTACAATACAACACGAGAAGTTCGAATGACAAAACATGATCGTAAAACATAAACTAGATTGATATGCTGATTCGACTTCTAAACGAGTCTCACTTCTATCTCTTGCTCTTGACGCTAACCAGGTCTACGCTGACTTGATCCTGACCCTCCTGTTTCCAAGTACACATACAAAATAAAGCAACAGCCGGATAACCGGTGAGAATGATATTCCCAGTAAAAGAAACATAACAAGTAATGAATCAATAAACATGCTTTCAAGACAACACTTATTCAATATTAACGTAATGAAATGCATGTCTTTAAACGGGATATCAATTCTGATAAACGAGGGATTGTGTAGTGACCCAACCCGGATCCACTAACTAATCAGAGTTATAGTAAAATCGCACGCAATAAAAGCTTAAAGCATAAAGTACGGATAATTAAAATACAACTGATGGAAAACGCGGCTCTCAGATCAATCGGTATTGATACCCGGTGCAGCGGAAGTTTAAAATTTTGTATGGAACAATTCCATAGTGTGGGTATCAATCCTTTTACGATTAAATTATTTGTGTGTGTAAAAATTAAATAACTGTTATGTAATTTTTACCTTCAATCTCGAAGCGAGATTATTGGACACCAACAGATTTAGTCTGCTCTTGTTGTCTCTCCCTGGAACTGATGAATATTCTGTCCTTCAATCAGGTCCACGAATGGAGGTTTAATCCCTCTGATAGATTGCACTAGAAAATCTATCAGAAGTTTTCTACGAAGAGAATAAACGAATTTGATTCGCTATTCCAGACTGCAATTCAAAATCACAGACCGGAATTTCTCACGCAGAGAAGGGAGGGGGGCGGCCGAATTTCTTTTGAGAGAGAGCTAGGGTTTTCGATTTTCTGTCTCTCAAATTATGACCAATTGTGTGTAATTTCTGTACTGCAATAACTTATTTATAATGCAGGCCACTAACACCTTAGGGCCCATTAGTCATAAGTTGAGGCCCGACAAGCAAAGCCCGCATGTTCAGAAATTAATATAAAATTCATCGTGACTCCAATTGATAAACCGATTTTACCAATGTGCACAGAAACCATTTCTGCACATTTTAAAGTCAAGATAAATTTTCCTGAATCCGAATTCAGTGGTTTCCAAAAATGTACATCCCTATGTCATTTTAGGAAATCCTACTCCCTTACTCTTATTTAAGAAGTCCAACTTCTTTATTCATTAAATTTAACTCTTTAAATTTAACTATCTCAACGGGGATTAAAACTCCATTACACTGTGTGACCCTCAATGGTTCAGGGATACAGCTAGCCGTGGGCTCACAACTCCTTGTGACTCGGAACAACGATTTCCGACTTGCCCAACGAATCATGGTAAAGCGCCTAGCAACATCGCCCCATGATTCCCTAGGTATCACTGATAGTGCCTACAAGAACCAGTAGATTTTGGTTAGCGTACAGTACGGTCCCTTCATTCATATATCCCGATCGAATCAACAACCATTGGTATATCGAGAGTCGCTCAAGATTCGATAACTATGCAATACATCTTGAAGATCAAATTAGTGACATCGCATGTGCTACTAAGAAACCATTTCTTAAATCACATCAAGTACTCTGGCCAGAGATTCGTCACACTAATATCTCCTCAGATCGCATAGGATATCCACACTCGCAAGTATGTGGTGAATCCTTGACAACAATGCATCGACTCCTATATGTGTTGTAACTGTACCCAATCCCGACACCTGATGACCCCCATAGAGTCGGTAAACGAGTCAAAGCACAATACTAGCATATAGAGTCTCCATGATGTTTCAAGTAGTAAGGACTAATGGTGTACAACCAAAACCGCGGACTTTATCCACTCGATAAGTGATAACCACTTGGAAAGTCCGGATAGGGTAGTTCGATTATTCATCCTATGAATATCCATTTGCATGCTTCGAACATTTCCATGTTCCCTACCAATGAAACGTGGTACTCCGCATCGCAAATGCTAGTCTCAAACTCGAGCGATCCTTATCCTTATTATCGGACGGCTCAATCGACTAGGAACAGTTTAGAATATACAGTGACTATAAGATGTATTTCATGATAGACATCCCCATGTTCTACCACATCTTACATACACTATAGTATATTCAAGGTCTTTATCAAAACAACAATAGTATATCACAATATAACAATATGAAGAAAGATAAAGTCATTGCCATTAATAAAAGTGTAAATTATATTAAACAAAAGATCGTTTGTACAAAGAGTCATCAAAGCCCATAGCCACAAGTTGGCTCACTGGGCACCCACTCTTTCAATCTCCCACTTGCCCTATAGCCAACTAGTCATACTACGTAGACCCATTGCTTCGCGATGTTGGTCAAACAATGGTCCTGGCAAGGGTTTAGTAAGCGGATCAGCGATATTGTCTGCAGAGGCCACTCGTTCGACAGTGATGTCTCCTCTTTCCACAATCTCCCGGATGATGTGGTATTTCCTCAGTACGTGTTTGGATCTTTGATGAGACCTTGGTTCCTTTGCTTGAGCAACGGCACCCGTGTTGTCACAGTACACCGGGACTGGACCAACAAATTCAGGAATGACGCCCAACTCTTGGACGAACTTCCTCATCCAAACGGCCTCTTTAGCAGCAGCTGATGCTGCAATGTATTCAGCCTCAGTGGTGGAATCCGCTGTGGTGTCCTGCTTGGAACTCTTCCAAGAGACAGCACCGCCATTGAGCATGAACACAAATCCAGAGGTTGACTTCGAGTCATCCACGTCACTTTGGAAGCTAGAGTCGGTATAGCCTTCCAATTTCAGATCTCGTCCTCCATATACCATGAACATATTCTTAGTCCTTCGTAAGTACTTAAGAATGTCCTTCACGGCTTTCCAATGCATTTGACCAGGATTAGCCTGATATCTGCTCGTGACACTCAGAGCAAATGCTACATCCGGTCTGGTAGATATCATCCCATACATGATACTACCTATAGCTGACGCATATGGTACATGTGTCATATTCTCTATCTCTGCATCAGTCTTGGGACACATAGACTTGGATAAAGAAACTCCATGACACATGGGTAGATGTCTTCTCTTGGACCCATCCATTGAAAACCGTTTCAATATGGTGTCGATGTAGGTTGATTGAGTGAGTCCTATCATTCTCTTAGATCTATCTCTATAGATCTGTATCCCAAGAATGTAGGATGCCTCACCCAAATCCTTCATCGAGAATCTACCTGATAACCATATCTTTGTTGACTGCAACATCCCTACATCATTCCCAATGAGTAGGATGTCATCAACATAAAGTACTAAGAATGTCACAGCATCCTTAACTACTTTCTTGTACACGCACGGTTCCTCCGGGTTCTTGATGAAACCAAAATCTTTTATTGTTTCATCAAATTTCTGGTTCCAACTTCTTGATGCTTGTTTTAGACCATAAATTGATCTCTGAAGCTTGCATACCTTATGCTCGCTTCCCATGGATGTGAACCCCTCTGGCTGCTTCATATAGATTTCTTCCTTAATGTCTCCATTAAGAAAAGCAGTCTTCACATCCATTTGCCATATCTCATAGTCATACCATGCAGCTATGGCAATAAGGATTCTTATGGACTTGAACATTGCAACTGGTGAAAAGGTTTCATCATAGTCAACTCCTTGTCTTTGAGTGTAACCTTTCGCCACCAATCGCGTCTTGTAGGTCAATACCTTACCATCAGGCCCAAGCTTTCTCTTGTAGATCCATTTACACCCTATTGGAACAATTCCATCAGGAGGATCTACTAAAGACCAAACTTGGTTTGTATGCATTGAATCCAATTCAGACTGCATAGCTTCAAGCCATAAATTTGAATCCGCATCAGAAATTGCTTCCTTGAAGTTTCTTGGATCACATCCAATGTCGGGTTCATCTTGATCCCCTTCAAGAAGAAGACCATATCGAACAGGAGGTCTAGAAGTCCTCTCGGATCTTCTAGGTTCAGGCGTGTCCAGTAATGGTTCCTTAGGCGTAGGATCGTTATTTTGTATTTCGGGTTCTTCTCAAACTTCTTCGAGTTCCATCATCTCGCCTTTCTTATCCAATAAGAACTCCTTCTCCAAGAAGGTGGCATTCCTAGAAACAAACACCTTTGTTTCAGCAGGATAATAGAAATAATATCCGATTGAATTCTTCGGATACCCTACAAAATAACATAAGCTGGATCGACTATCCAACTTATCTCCCACTGTCTGCTTCACGTAAGCAGGACATCCCCAAATCCTCAAGTACGAATACTTAGGAGCTTTGCCATTCCATAACTCGTATGGTGTTTTGTCCACTGCTTTAGTGTGGATGTTGTTCAACAACAATACCGCCGTTTCAAGCGCATAGCCCCAAAACGAAGGTGGAAGCTCAGTGAAGCTCATCATGGATCGAACCATGTCCAACAAAGTTCGATTACGACGCTCCGATACACCATTAAGCTGTGGTGTCATAGGAGGAGTCCACTGAGAGAGAATCCCATTCTCTTTTAGATAGTCCAAAAACTCGGTACTTAAGTATTCTCCACCTCGATCCGATCGAAGTGCTTTAATACTTTTACCTAGCTTGTTTTCTACTTCAGCCTTGAATTCTTTGAACTTTTCAAATGCTTCAGACTTATATTTCATTAAATATAAATACCCATACCTTGAATAATCGTCAGTAAAGGTAATGAAGTAGGTGTGGCCATATTGAGTCCCAACTCTAAATGGTCCACAAACATCTGTATGGATCAAATCCAACAGATTTTGACTACGCTCAGGCTTCCCCTTAAAAGGAGATTTAGTCATTTTCCCTTTTAGACAGGATTCACAAGTAGGTAGAGAGTTAATATCAGACATATCAAACATGCCCTCTCCCACTAGCTTGTTCATCCTCCTTGAGGAAATATGACCTAGCCTAGCATGCCAAAGGTTCGCCGGGTTTTGACTATCGATTTTCCTTTTGTTTGTTGTTGCCGGTTTATCAATATAATTTATTGGAACATCTTTCAGTTTTAAGTTGTATAGATCGTTTTCAAGTTGTCCGTTTCCAATCAAACATTCATTCTTGTAAATATTGCAAATCCCATTCACAAAATTGCAAGAATAACCATCTCTATCTAGCATAGAAACAGAAATAATGTTTTTAATTAAATCCGAAACAAATAAAACATCTCTTAAAAATAACTTAAAACCGTTCTGCAAAATTAAACAAACATCTCCAATGGCTGTAGCTTCAACTCTGGAACCATTCCCGAGCCTCAGCTGGGTCTCACCCATTCTAAGCCTGCGACTTCTTGTCATCACCTGCAAATCATTGCAAATGTGAGATCCACATCCGGTATCCAATACCCAAGAAGTAGTATTAAGTGAAATGTTTATTTCAATATAGAACATACCCTTTGCAGTTCCCAACTGCTCTAGATATTCCTTGCAGTTGCGCTTCCAATGACCGGGCTTCTTGCAGTAATGGCAAACATCCTTGGATTTTCCATTGTTTGAAGCCTTTGTCTTGTGCTTCTTCTCGGGCTCGACTTTCTTGGGTGGGGCAGAACGTTTCTTGCCCTTCATACTTGGCCCCTTCTTAGCAGAAGATGAGGAGCCCACCAAGAAAGCTGGTTTATCCTTCTTTAGTGTGGATTCATATGTCACAAGCATATTGACCATCTCTTCAAGGGTGGCTTCTAACTTGTTCATATTAAAATTTACCACAAATCCGTCAAACGAAGAAGGAAGAGACAGAAGCAGTAAATCCACGTTGAGTTCATGCTCCAACACCAAATCAAGAGTTGCTAACTTCTGTATGAGCCAAATCACTCGTACCCCATGATCACGGACCGAAGTCCCTTCACGCATGCGACACGTCATTAGCTCCTTAACAGTAGCGAACCTTTCAGCCCTCGATTGAGCCCCAAAAAGTTCCTGGAGTTGAGCGTGAATGTCAGCAGCATTCACGGTGTCCTCAAATCGCCTCTGGAGTTCATCAGACATCGAGGCTTGCATATAGCATTTGGTCTTGATTTCATGGTCCCACCATGCATCAAGTTTGGCCAATTCCTCCGGACTTACGTCAGCTGGTGCTTCCTTCGGAGGTGATTTCTCTAACACGTAGAGCATCTTCTCCGAAGTCAAGACAATCTTCAACTTCCGGAACCATTCCGTATAGTTTGCGCCAGTTAACTTGTTTTGTTCGAGGATCGAGAATAAAGGATTACGCGAATTCATCGTATGAAATACTGAAAAGAAAAACAGACATATATCAATGATTGTTTAAGCAATTTACTAAGATATAAAATAGGCAAAATTTAATTTTATGAATCTCACTCCCACTATTTTAACGATTTCACTACCCTCTAGTGAAAACGGGAAACTTTTTCCTTAGTGAGAACATGGAGTCCAATTGACAAACTTATGGTCCCGAATAATATCAGCCAACCATAATTCTCAAAAGGTAGAGCCCAATTGCTTCCAAAGCAACCCCCATGTGTTTACCTCATGTCCAATAAGGGCCCAATAATATGACGCCGTTTATAGTGACATGTCAAGATGACCCATCAATATTAAGTTGTGATGGACGGTCGCCATGTGGATCCCCCAATAATATGAGCCGATCCCATGGGAGTTCCACCCAACTTACAACATGTGTTGATCCAATGTACAGCTTTCCGACGGACGGCCCCCCCCAATAATATGAGCCGGACCGTATCCGCGGGTAGCATCACATACATTGACCGTTGATGGAAGGTAGGAACATTTAAACAAATTCAAATTTCCTTTATTTATCTTGATATCAATTTTAAATCATATTTAAAATGAGGGATTTTTAATTATGAAAATTTGTCTCATCATTTTTCAATTTATTGTATGCTTGCCGGATTCATACAATTATGTCTAAAACATGCATACAATCATAATATCATATATTATATATAGGATGATCGATTCCATTTCTAATTGACTCGTGGTTGCCAATCACGAGTCTTAGTCCAATCCTAGGTAATATGCAGTATGCAATGCAATCCTATTACATTAGCTTCCAATTTACATTTCTTCGTCTTTATTGTCTGCTGGGCCCACCATCTTCAAATCTTGATCTCCCACTAAATCTAATGTATTTACAATAAATAGCAATGACAAGTAGGGGATACATTTTAGGGGTGGGAACGGGCCATAAACCAAGCCCACTTTTATTACATATGACATTCATATTGGGCCATAAACCAGGCCCATTAATAAAACCAACAACAATAAAACAAATGTAAATTCCTAACATACACCTACAAAATTGGTCATGGCAATCGATCATCCTTATCCAATAACATTTAATTCAAAATTAATTTATTGGATATCATGCATATGGCAATTTAAATTTAAACAGGATAAAATCATATTTTATATATAAAATCATATTTTACATATAAAATCATATTTTACCTTTTATTAAATAAAATCATATTTTATCTACAGAATCTAATTTTATAGATAAAATCATATTTTACTTAATATATACATAAGATCAAATCTTATCATCAATTGTACCAAAAATAATTTATTTCAAAATTCAATTTAAGGATAAAATATTAAAATTTTCCAAAAATTCAAATTTATCCAAAAATCAATTTTAAAATTTTCGGACTCGAACAATTCGATCCGATGCCTCGTGAACCAATCAAAAACAATTTTTGACCGGACCAAAAATAAAATTTTAACACATTAAAATTAATTTAAATAAAAAAAAATAATTTTTCCCGCGGGCCGCCCGGGACACTCCTGGGCTGGCCCGCACCCGTGGGCGCGGGCCGGGGCAGCCCGGCTGCCCCTTTAGGGCAGCGACCGTCGCTGCCCCACCGGGCAGCGATCCAATCGCTGCTTGGGTTTTGCCCGAAAATTTTTTTTATTTATTTAAAATATTTATTTTGTTTTAAAAAAACCAAGACTCAAAAATTTTTGTACAATCGATTAATTTAATCGTTTGATCTGAGTAACCTGGCTCTGATACCACTGATGGAAAACGCGGCTCTCAGATCAATCGGTATTGATACCTGGTGCAGCGGAAGTTTAAAATTTTGTATGGAACAATTTCATAGTGTGGGTATCAATCCTTTTACGATTAAATTATTTGTGTGTGTAAAAATTAAATAACTGTTATGTAATTTTTACCTTCAATCTCGAAGCGAGATTATTGGACACCAACAGATTTAGTCTGCTCTTGTTGTCTCTCCCTGGAACTGATGAATATTCTGTCCTTCAATCAGGTCCACGAATGGAGGTTTAATCCCTCTGATAGATTGCACTAGAAAATCTATCAGAAGTTTTCTACGAAGAGAATAAACGAATTTGATTCGCTATTCCAGACTGCAATTCAAAATCACAGACCGGAATTTCTCACGCAGAGAAGGGAGGGGGGCGGCCGAATTTCTTTTGAGAGAGAGCTAGGGTTTTCGATTTTCTGTCTCTCAAATTATGACCAATTGTGTGTAATTTCTGTACTGCAATAACTTATTTATAATGCAGGCCACTAACACCTTAGGGCCCATTAGTCATAAGTTGAGGCCCGACAAGCAAAGCCCGCATGTTCAGAAATTAATATAAAATTCATCGTGACTCCAATTGATAAACCGATTTTACCAATGTGCACAGAAACCATTTCTGCACATTTTAAAGTCAAGATAAATTTTCCTGAATCCGAATTCAGTGGTTTCCAAAAATGTACATCCCTATGTCATTTTAGGAAATCCTACTCCCTTACTCTTATTTAAGAAGTCCAACTTCTTTATTCATTAAATTTAACTCTTTAAATTTAACTATCTCAACGGGGATTAAAACTCCATTACACTGTGTGACCCTCAATGGTTCAGGGATACAGCTAGCCGTGGGCTCACAACTCCTTGTGACTCGGAACAACGATTTCCGACTTGCCCAACGAATCATGGTAAAGCGCCTAGCAACATCGCCCCATGATTCCCTAGGTATCACTGATAGTGCCTACAAGAACCAGTAGATTTTGGTTAGCGTACAGTACGGTCCCTTCATCCATATATCCCGATCGAATCAACAACCATTGGTATATCGAGAGTCGCTCAAGATTCGATAACTATGCAATACATCTTGAAGATCAAATTAGTGACATCGCATGTGCTACTAAGAAAACATTTCTTAAATCACATCAAGTACTCTGGCCAGAGATTCGTCACACTAATATCTCCTCAGATCGCATAGGATATCCACACTCGCAAGTATGTGGTGAATCCTTGACAACAATGCATCGACTCCTATATGTGTTGTAACTGTACCCAATCCCGACACCTGATGACCCCCATAGAGTCGGTAAACGAGTCAAAGCACAATACTAGCATATAGAGTCTCCATGATGTTTCAAGTAGTAAGGACTAATGGTGTACAACCAAAACCGCGGACTTTATCCACTCGATAAGTGATAACCACTTGGAAAGTCCGGATAGGGTAGTTCGATTATTCATCCTATGAATATCCATTTGCATGCTTCGAACATCTCCATGTTCCCTACCAATGAAACGTGGTACTCCGCATCGCAAATGCTAGTCTCAAACTCGAGCGATCCTTATCCTTATTATCGGACGGCTCAATCGACTAGGAACAGTTTAGAATATACAGTGACTATAAGATGTATTTCATGATAGACATCCCCATGTTCTACCACATCTTACATACACTATAGTATATTCAAGGTCTTTATCAAAACAACAATAGTATATCACAATATAACAATATGAAGAAAGATAAAGTCATTGCCATTAATAAAAGTGTAAATTATATTAAACAAAAGATCGTTTATACAAAGAGTCATCAAAGCCCATAGCCACAAGTTGGCTCACTGGGCACCCACTCTTTCAACAACAAATCCAATCGACAGAATACAACCGACGCTATCACAAGTGTATAAATACTGTTTATACAACCAAATCGAAGGTTCAGGGTAAATAAATTCCTACCCTCTACAACCTCGCACTCCCCAATCTCAATCCTGCTGAGAGCCGCCTGGACCGTCCAGCCTCAAACCTGCCCCACCACAAGGTACATAATACCCAAACACAAGGGCGTGAGCTAGAACGCTCAATACGAAGCAATGATATAAATACAAATATGCGCACACAGATGATTTAAAACTCAAGTGAAAACACTTGCTCATGGCGCCGGGAATATACAGTACCGGCAAGAGAGCTACTCCGCGGGGTACTCGTATACTCCATATCAGGGCTGAGCAAACCCCATCATGACCCAAATCCAAAACAGGATACAAGCCTTATATGGAAACTGTCATACCTGACTCGAGTAAAAAATGAGATCATTGTTCCCTATGGAGACTGTCAATGACTCACATCTCTCCGGATGCAGTCACGCGTAAAATCATGTATGTGCTAAGACGGTAAAACATGCTAAAACATGATAAAACATATAGCACATACTCATGCAACATATAAGCAAATATATCATGCCGGCTATCTCGGTCAGTACTTACGTACCTCTTACACTGCTGGTCAAACTTAGCTCCACTGACCTAGACTCCAAGCCTACTAGTCCAGTCTACTGCTACTACAATGCAAATATCCATGCATCAATAATAAAGCTCTAAAAGCCTTAACTAAGCTATTGCATACTCCTAAATATTTTTAGGATGCCAAAGCTATACCTGCGTCCGTCGTTAGCCCTTTGCTGTTGATAGCCTCAAAATTAGGCCGTAGCTCTGCGACGACGTCTAGATCACTAAGCCACTTCCGGATTCCCCGTAGGATGCCTAGATCTCCCTAGATCTGAGTTATAAGGCTTAGGAATCAGAGAGAAGAGAGGGAATTGGTGCGAGAAAATGAATTCTCGGACCCTCTATTTATAGGCAACGTTCGGAGCCTCCGAACCCGGTTCGGACCGTCCGAACTCGATCGGAACCTCCGATCGCACCTTCGGAGCATCCGATCGCTCAATATTACATCAGCCATGATGTCACCTTGTTGACGTAAGCGATGATGTGTGCCCTGGTCCAGATCGAAGCTTTCGACCTTGCCGACGGAGCGTCCGATCTCGATTGGAGCCTCCGATCCTGGCACGGAGCTTCCGATCCACTTCGGATCGTCCAAACTCCTCTTCGGACCGTCCGATCCTGCTGAACCAATTCAACTAATTCGAGTGTTCTGAATCCATTTCTGAAGTCCGTTATCCCAACATGAACTTACTTAATCATGTTTTACTTAATCTAGACATGATCACGTGATTAATTACTCATTAATCACTAATTAGAAATGCGGGTTACTACATTCTCTCCCACTTAATAAATTTCGTCCTAGAAATTTAAGTCTTAGAGGAAAACATAAATAGCCAACCAAATGTTCTTTAATACAACTGAACAAGTACAAACTCGATATAAAGAAGTACAAAATCTCAAAATAACTCGGGGTGCTCGGCTAACATCCGGCTCTCCAACTCCCAAGTAGCTTCCTCTGTCCCTCTGCGTTGCCAATGTACCATAACCAATGGTATGCGCTTGTTACGAAGTACCTTATCCTTCATGTCAAGAACTCGCAGGGGTTTCTCCACATACGATAGATCTCGATCTACCTTTACCTCGGTCGGATGCAAAATATGCGACTCATCCGCCACATACTACCTTAACAAGGACACGTGGAACACATCGTGGATCTCCGAAAGATCGGGTGGTAAGGCCAGACGATAAGCAACATCCCCAACCTTCTCGAGAATCATGAAAGGACCAATAAATCTAGGTGTCAGCTTACCCTTGCGACCAAACCTCATCACTTTCCGGAAAGGTGACACACGCAAGAAAACGTATTCTCCTACCTCAAAATGAAGTGGCCTGCGGTGAGTGTTCGCGTAGCTAGCCTGTCGATCCTGGGCTGCCTTAATCCTGCATCGGATCAATCCTACTGCATCAATCATCTACTGAATCATCTGAGGACCTTCAACCTGACGCTCGCCAACCTCGTCCCAAAACAAAGGTGTACGACAACGGCGTCCATAAAGAGCCTCAAATGGTGCCATGCCAATGCTGCGATGGAAACTATTGTTGTAGGCGAACTCCACCAAGGGTAAATGATCATGCCACGCTGGACCAAAATCCATCACCGCCGCGCGAAGCATATCCTCTAAAGTGCGAATAGTATGCTCCGACTGTCCGTCCGTCTCTGGATGATAAGCCGTACTCAAGCTCAAAGTAGTACCAAGGGCTCGCTGGAAACTACCCCAAAATCTCGAGGTGAATCTCGAATCTCTATCGCTGACAATGCTCAACGGAATCCCATGCAATCGAACAATCTCTCGCACATACAATTGCGTCATCCTATCGAAGGTGTAATCGCGGTTATAGGGAAGAAAATGCGCTGATTTCGACAACGGATCCACGACAACCCAAATAGCATCACAATTCCTGGAAGACATAGGCAAGTGAGTGACAAAGTCCATCTTCACATGCTCCCACTTCCATTCAGGAATCTCTAAGCTCTGAAGTAACCCTTCGGGTCGTATAAACTTTGCCTTGACCTGTTGACACACAAGGCATCGGGATACGAACTGATAAATGCTGCGCTTCATCCCTTTCTACCAAAATCAAGTGCGAAGATCCTTATACATCTTCATGCTGCCTGGATGTACAGAGAATCGACTATGGTGAGCTTGCGATAAGATCTCATCCCTCAAAGTAAAATCCTCGGGTACCACAACTCGACCAGAAAGACACAACAGACCGTCTCCTTGCAGATGAAAACAAGAAATATTATCACCCTCAGCCAAACGGGCTAACTTTTGAGTCTTCAGGTCAGAATTCTGAGCTTCCCGGATTCGTCTGTATAGCGCTGGCTCTGCAAGCACAGAAGAGACATGAATCCCTTGTTGTTCTGTCTTATGACGGAACGTGAATCCCAAAGAACAACACTCCTCCACTGCCTTTGAAACCGAACTGGTACGAAGGAAACTCACATAAACTTTGCGACTAAGTGCATCAACAACAGGATTTGAAGAACCTGGATGGTACTTGATCTCACAATCGTAATCCTTCAACAGATCCATCCAATGACGCTGCCGCATGTTCAACTCAGCCTGAGTGAACAGATACTTCAAACTCTTATGATCGGTGAAGATCTCAAATCGTTCTCCGTACAAATAGTGACGCCATATCTTAAGAGCAAAGACAATGGCTGCAAGCTCTAAATCATGTACGGATAGTTCTCCTCGTGAGTCTTCAGCTGTTTGGAGGCATAAGCAATCACGTGGCCATTCTGAGTCAACACACACCCCAAACCCTGGAGAGAAGCATCAGTGAAGACTACAAAACCACCTGATCCAGACGATAAGGAAAGAACTGGAGCTGTCGTCAGACGACGTCTCAACTCACAAAAACTGTCTTCACAAGCATCATACCAAATGAAAGAAACGTCTTTCTTCGTCAACTGAGTCAAAGGCTTAGCTATCTAAGAGAAATTCTCCACAAAACGACTATAGTATCCTGCTAAACCAAGGAAACTACGAATCTCAGAAACTGTAGTAGGACGTGACCAATTCAGAATAGCCTCTGTCTTGCTAGGATCAATAGATACACCATCCTGAGAAATGAAATGACCAAGGAACACAACTCGGTCAATCCAGAAGTCACACTTACTCAGCTTTGCGTACAACTGTCTCTCCCTCAAGACCTGCAGTACAGTATAGAGATGGTAGGCATGATCATCCATGCTGCGAGAATACGCCAAAATGTCATCGATGAACACCACCACGAACTTATCCAGAAAGTCGCGGAAAACTCTGTTCATCATATCCATAAAAATAGCTGGAGCATTCGTCAAACCAAACGGCATCACTAGAAACTCATAGTGTCCATACCGCGTACGAAATGATGTCTTAGGAACATCCTCTTGTCGAACTCTCAACTGATGATACCCAGACCGAAGATCAATCTTCGAATAGACAGAAGTACCCTGTAACTGATCAAAGAGATCATCTATCCGTGGAAGAGGATACTTATTCTTCACTGTCACCTGATTCAACTGACGGTAGTCAATACACAACCGCATCAAACCATCCTTCTTCTTGACAAACAGTACTGGGGCTCCCCATGGCGAAACACTAGGTCTAATATAACCTTTATCAAGAAGATCTTGCAATTGCTTCTGCAGCTCTTTCATCTCTGACGGTGCCAATTGGTAAGGAGTCCTGGAAATCGGTGTAGTCCCTGGAACTAACTCAATGCCAAACTCAATTTCCCTTAGTGGTGGCAAGCCTGGAATCTCCTCCGGAAACACATCTGGAAAGTCACGAACCACTGGTATCTCTTGGATATCTGGCTCTCCTAAGGATGCGTCAATGGCGTAGATAAGGTAGCCTTCCCCGCCAGACTCTAAAGCACGCCGTGCCTTCAGAGCTGAAATCACTGGCATCGGGGGTCGCGCTCCCTCACCATAGAAATACCATGACTCATCATCCTCTGGACGAAACTAAACAAACCTCTGATAGCAATCCAATATCGCTCGGTAGTTAGTCAATAGATCTATCCCAATGATGCAATCGAAATCCTCCATTGCTAGAATCATCAGGTTAGCACTAAGCTGATGTCCCTCAAAATCCAAAACACAACCCACAACTAGATGCTTAGCTAAAACCTCGCTTCCCATAGGAGTAGAAACCACTAGCAACACGTCTAAAGTAATATATGGCAACTTATACTTCTTAGCAAAACGTGCTGAGACAAAAAAATGCGATGCACCGGTATCAATTAAAACATATGCAGGAAAACCACATAAACTACAGATACCTGCAATCATTCGATCGCTGTCAGCCTCTGCCTGCTCCTGGTTAAGTGCAAAGACCTGACCCTGGGTACGTGGACTCAACGAAGAATGACCCCGAGAAGGAGTCTGAGTAGGCTGTCTCTGAGACTGCTGCGGATGCTGGCGCTGCTGCGAATACTGCTGCTGAAAAGGTGGCTGCTGGTACTGAGGTGGCTTAACAGATGCCTGAGAACCTCCGGAACCACTCGCTGCCCCAATTAGCATAGGACAATCTCTCTTCATGTGACCCTCCTGGCCACACTGGAAACATGCAGTGGCCGATCGACCACACTGCCCTGGCGGATGTCTGCGTCGGCACTGAATACACCGGTTCGGTCTCTGTCCACCAAAACGATGCACCCCACTAGATCCAGAGGAAGAAGAAGAAGTACCTCCTGGCTTCTTGAAGGACTGTTGTAGTAACCCGTATCCAGAATTAGCGATTAATGAGTATATTAATTGAGTAATCATGTTTAGATTAAGTAAAACATGATTAAGGAAATTCCAAATGAGTAAACGGAGTCCAGAAATGGATTCAGGACACTCGAAAGTAGCCGGAAAGGTCCCGAAGGTTCGGAGGGTTTGGAAGCTCCGAACCAAGTCAGGAGGCTCCGAACTGGATCGGAGGATCCGAACTCAGGATCGGAGGCTCCGTTCGAGATCGGAAGCTCCGTCGGCAAGATCGGACGTTCCGATCGGGACCAGGGCACACGTCATCACTTACGTCAGCAAGGTGACGTCATGACTGATGTAATATTGGGCGATCGGACGCTCCGAAGGTGGGATCGGAGGTTTCGATCGTGTTTGGACGTTCCGAACCGGGTTCGGAGGCTCCGAACTCCGTCTATAAATAGGGGGCCGAGATTTCATTTCAAAGTGCACTTTTTCCTCTCTTCTCTCTGATTCCTAAGCCTTCTAACTCAGATCTAGGGAGTTCTAGGCATCCTATTGGGAATCCGGAAGTGGCTTAGCGATCCAGGCGTCGAGGCGGAGCTGTGGCCTAGTTTTGAGGCAATTGTCATCAGCGAGCTGACGACGGACGCAGGTATAGCTATGGTCTCCTTAAATTATTTAGGAGTATGCAATAGCTTAGTTAAGGCTTTTAGAGCTTAATTATTGATGCATGGGTATTTGCATTGTAGAGCTGATATACGCTTGGAATCTAGAGTGGGACTGCTAGGAAATGCCTGTAGTAAGGTACGTAAGTACAGACTGAGATAGCCAGCGGGTTTTGCATGCTTATATGTTGCATTTGTGTGTCATATTATTATGCAGCATGTGCATATCATATTGTGCATGTCCATCTTGTGAGATGAGCCATGTAGGGCCGCTCAGCCCTGTCTGGACGGTTGATGTCTAGCACTCAGTGACTGACGGGTCATGAGTGATTAGCATCTAGGGACACAGTCCACGTCCTGTAGGAATGAGCAGTGTACGCAGGGTTTGCTCCCCGGGTTGTACCACTCATGTCCTAGGCGCCATTACTGAGCAGTTATATACAGTTATCCCAGATATGGATACCCTATCATTTGCATGCATCATATTTGTATGTTTTACCCAGTGCTTTCGTATTGAGCTTAGAGCTCACGTACAGTATTTTCTATGTATTTAGACACCCCATTCGATGGGGCAGGTGTAGGTGCAGGATTGAGCACCAGGAGCTTGGAGTAGCCAGTGATCCGTGAAGACAGCAGGATTAGCTGTAGGTTTTGCCTTTAGGCTATTTATTCGATTTGGTTGCATAAATCAAATTTATTTAACCGGTTGTATTCTGCCGATCTATTTTTATTTAAGTCTTCCGCAGCGATTTATTTAATGCATGTTTAATTATGCTCTTAACTCTGATTAGGTAGTGGATCCGGGTAGGGTCGCTACATTTATTGGTATCAGAGCATATGCATGCAAGAGACTTGGGATATAGTAATAAAGACTTTGGGTTATCCTTATGGGATTGATGAGACCTTGGAAGAGGTGATGATACGGCAATTAGTTTGCCCAGAGACTATCATCATCGGCAGGATTTCTGAAGATTTGGCTTATGGGATTCCAGCAAGTGCGGACAGGAGTGATGGATCATGTCCAAGTTTTCAAGACTTCTACTCATGTGGATCCTAGCTTTGGATCGATTACTGGATATCAGAGGCAGTGGCAGAGCATTGGATGGGACGCACTTGATGCTTGCATCTGTATCGTCCATACCATGATAACACTACTCTGAAGATTCTCCACTAGTAGTTGGAGAGATTGTCAGATAGACCTTCACCAAAGAATGTCTCGAGTGCCTAAAGCATGATAGGTTTCGAGAGTGAGGTCTTTAACCTCATGCAGAACATGGTTTTGCCGGTATGCTGTATCGATGCGTTCGGTAGGCAAACGGGAAACTTCATGTTCAGAAGAATGATATGAATACAAGAAGAACACTGATGGTAGATCGTGAGCAGGTGCTACAACTTAAATTGTAATTCACCCAAGTGTAGGTTGTCTGCAAGTAATATACTCGTGAGTACGAGATCGATCCACGGAGAGGATGTTGTAAGTTTAATTTTAGCAATAATATATTATAGATGAAAATATTATTATAAAACTTCAAATACACAAATTATAAAATTGTCAAGGTTTCAAAGGTTCATTGTTGGTTTATTTAAGATTGTTTAATAAAAATAAATAAAAGAAACTAAAATAAAAATAAACATAAAAGAACAATGAAATATTTAAACAAGTATATCATATAATATAGTTCCCACTATATTAATATCAGATTAACCGATATTTAATACATGGTACCCATAATATATATATAGATGAATAAATATAAACATAAAAAGAACAATTAAATATTTAAACAAGTATATCATATAATATAGTTCCCACTATATTAATATCAACCGATATTTAATACATGGTACCCATAATATATATATAAATGCATAAATATAAATTGACATAAAAATAAATGTTAGATCAAATCACAATATTTTATTTAGAACAACCGGCAGAGCCACGCTATCGTCTAAATAAAATATATGACTTTATGTTAGATGCGATAAAGTAAATGTTAGTTGCGGAAAAGTAAAAGTTAGATGCGAGAAAGTAAATGTTAGTTGCGGAAAAATAAATGTTAGTTGCGATAAAGTAAAAGTTAGATGCGAAAAAGTAAATGTTAGTTCAAATCACAATATATTATTTAGAACAACCGACAGTGTCACGCTATCGTCTAAATAATATATATGACTTTATTATAAATAGATACATATATTTATAGTATATAATTATTGTAGTATTTATTGTATCATATTTGACAACAAATCAAGGTAACCACATTCAAGGTACCAAGCATTTGATGTAAATAGATAACAACAAATCATCCAAAATTATACCTACAAATAAAGATCAATTAGTAAAAATAAAAATAAAAAAGAAAAGAATATACAAAATATAGACAATCTTACTTGACCAACAATGAAACCTTTTCACCTTGACATAAAAAGATTTAGCTTTCCATGAACATGAAACTCAAGAATAAAGATAAAAGAAATTTCATACTTGAACTTGAGAAACTTGCACACTCAAACTTTTATTCTCACACACAATATTTATTTTACAAATGAAGAATTCTCTACACTTTTGCACCCTACAAAGCTTATACAACACATCTATTTATAGGCCAAATGAGAGCAAGAGTCCAAGGCTCATTAAATATGAAATAGTAAAGTTGGTGGGTGCTTGTCTCCTTGAATGTCAATACCATGACCCAACTTTAATTGGTATGTTTGATGCCTTAGACCACCGATTCAGCCTTTCTTTTCAACATAGAACACGTAGAATATTTTGTGTAGATGTGTTTGGACAACTCATTCACCCCTTTTGGATAAAATATGAAATACTTATGATATTTTTACTCCAAGCTGGTCATAGTAAAAGTAAATCTATCTCCATTTTGATGTTTGATTATTTTGATCATCTTAATGAAGTTTTTGGAATTTCTTGTCTTCTACAAAGTTGAAGATGCCTCTTTTGTGATTCTACAGGTTTTGAGGTTACTCCATTATGACCTCTGTAGCTTGAGTAATTTTATTTTTACCAAACCTGCGCAAACCGTAAAATACAACATTTTAGTAAAACATTTAAATATAAACACATAACACTAAAATAATATAACTTCATAATTTTAATTAAACTTAAATTTTAAAACACACTTTTTAACATATAAATAATTACAAATTTTAAGTTTCATCACACCCCCAAACCGGCTAATTACTAGTCCCTTAGTAATAAAATATCATAAAATATCATAAAATCACAAGTTAGATTTTTATTCCTTAATATATATATTCAAATTTGCAAACTTTGAAATTTTAAAAACACACTTGTGAGGAGATCATATGTTTATTTATAAATCTCATTATCAACCAATATATCAATATGTAATTGGATGGGCTATACATATATATTTCACACAATATCAAAATATTAAATATATATAATTTTTTTTTTTTTACATAAATATTTTCTAAAAACTTTGAGAATAATATAATTAAAAGGATAATAGAAATCATTTTCATAACATGTATATCATCAGGAATATTAATGTAAAAGTCTCAACTCCATATTCTCTCGGGTTAAAGTATTTCATATATAGCTGTTTTTCACTCATGGAGTTGGAAGAAATTATACACTCTTTGAAAATGGCTAGTAAAGCAGACAATCAAATAACCTAATATTGAAAATAAGATAGGATGATTTACAAAGAATAAACCCATTTTTTTTTGTTTTTTTGTTTTTTTTTTTTTTTGCTTGGCTGCAAAATTGTTTTTACATAATCAAATACCTCCAATAAACTTTGAAAATGTAACATTTTTTTTTTCAAAGTTTATTTTTATTTTTATTTTTTATGAGGTAAATCTATTACATTAATAATTATAGTAGAGATATTAATACTCTACATCTTTACAATCAAACTTCAAACAACTTTGCAGCCAATTTTCATTTTTCTTTTTTTTTTTTTTTCTTCAAAATGGGTTTAATCTAGTAATCAACCATTTCTTAATAATCAATAAAAGCTTATAAGTTGTTTTCTCAATTCTTACCCCCTCACTCACAAAATTTATGTGAGTAACTATTGCACTTTTACAAATTAATTCCCTCAATTATACATGTTATTATTTATTCAATCAATATCACTTTAATTATATACTCATAAAAGTTTTAGAAAATATGTATTTGAAAACACATAATTATATATTATTTATAACTTATATCCCATCAATTATATATTTTCTATTAAATTGATAAAAAGAAGAATAAATAAACATCTATACAAAAAGACTTCATTTTCTTAGTAGTTTGCAATTTAAATATATACGGAATATTAAAATCTAATCTATTGTGATAAGATGATAAATAAAAACTAATGCGTGTCAGGAGTTTTTGACTCCTTACTCTGCCATTGAATAAATATTATTATAGAAATATTTTTTTTTTTTAAATTTTAAATTTTTTATTTTTTTTTTAAGAAAAATAAAGAGTACATGATGAAAGAGATATCACCTGAAATTATTGAAGATGAGGAACAAACACAAACCATTTCATGACATGTTGAATCAATGATCCAGTTTTCTTTTCTTACTAGTTGGTTGAGACCAATTGATCTTTGTTATAGCTGAATCAGGTTGATGAACAAAAGCTTGGAGATCATCAATTAATTGGTCTTCATTCGAAGCAGAGATGAGCATCCTTCGTGAATTTTCTGAAATAAAATTTTGTTCCACGGCTACATCGAGAAAAGTCAACAAACCATCATAATAGTTATTGATATTCAACAAGCCAACAGGTTTATTATGGATATTAAGTTGTGCCCAAGAAACAACATGAAAAATTTCTTCTAAAGTACCAAAACCACCAGGTAAGGCAATAAAAGCATCAGAATTTTCTATCATTTTAGTTATTCTCTCGTACATTGATGAAACTTTCAACTCTTCCCCAACCGTAACACCTGTAATATTTCCTTCAGCTAAAGCTGTAGGAATAATACCCAAAACCTGACTACCTCCAAGATGAGCTGCTGTTGAAATAGATCCCATTAACCCAATATTGCCTCCTCCATAAACCAAGTGAATTTTTCTCTCTGCTAACTTTTTTCCAAGATTAATTGCTGCATCAACAAATATTTTATTCTTTCCAGTATTAGAACCACAAAAGACACAAATATTTTTCAATTTTTGTGAAGAAGATTCTGTCATGTTTTTTTCTTTTTTAAAAAAAAATATAGAGAGTTGAGTGATTTTATAAGGAAAACAAGGAATAAGACAGAAATAGGAATACAGATGTGAACAAAATGATGAAAATAGTAAAAAAAATAATATATAATAATAACATGCATGCGTATAAACAGTGATGTGATTGTGGCTCACAGTGTTCCTTCAATATTTATGAGTCGAGGGTTGGCTTACCATCCAATTTTCTTATAAATTGGCAAATAGGGTCTTTTTTAGTCAGATTCCCAAGACCATCACCATGACGCTGCGCTTGGAATAGTTTCCATAAATGGAGAAGTTGACCTTGTACATCTCCACTAGAATGCGTCTCAAGAGTCAATGAGATATCATCCAATGACTCTTTACTCAGCCCATTCTTAATGAAATCAATTTTATCTTCTCTATTTGTGGAAACATATCCCAAAGATCTGCATTGTCTATTACAAGTCCATCTGGCACAATTATGACAAACATCTAACCTTTTAGCCCTTCTTTTCTTCGCATAGGTACTTTTTCCTAGTCCAGACATATTTCGAACAAGTAAGAATTTTGGAACTTCACCACCTAATCGAACCTTGGCTTCAATTATAAGACGAATATCCTCCGGGATTCCTTTTTGCATAAGCATTCTCAATCTTTCACATCTGCCTTCATAAATCATTCTCAGAACTTTTTTAGAAACAGATGGAAAATATTTACCAAGTTTTTTGATAGCTTCATCCATAATATATTTATATATATATATTCAATTATTTTGGGAAATTGAAATAAAACCGACTGAAAGTAGTCACGGAGTACCGTTATCCGCCACTTAACCGGGAAGTGAACTCAATTCTGCAAAAATAAAATAAAAATATAAGTAACAATTAAGTTGGATCATATAAAGGCATAAACTCTTCATTAAGAACTTCATTTTCTATAAACAGTTTAAGTCTTTGCCCATTAACTTTAAATACATTATTATTTTTAGGATTTTCAACATCAACAGCACCATGAGGATAGACAAATTTAACAATAAATGGTCCAGACCATCGCGATCTAAGTTTTCCTGGAAACAAATGCAAGCGAGAATTATAAAGTAAAACTTTTTGTCCGATTTCAAAAGATTTTCTCATAATATTTTTATCATGAAATGCTTTTGTTTTATCTTTATAAATCTTTGCATTTTCATATGCATCATTTCTTAATTCTTCTAGTTCATTTAATTGCAATTTTCTTGATTTAGATGCATCATCTAAATTAGTATTAAACGCTTTAATTGCCCAATAAGCTTTATGTTCAATTTCAACAGGTAAATGACAATGCTTTCCAAAAACTAATCTATATGGTGACATCCCCAATGACGTTTTAAATGCAGTTCTATATGCCCATAATGCATCACTTAATCTTAAAGACCAATCTTTTCGATTTGGATTGACTGTTTTTTCCAAAATTTGTTTTATTTCTTTATTTGCAAGTTCAACCTGACCATTCGTTTGAGGGTGATATGGAGTAGAAACTTTATGTGTAATACCATATTTTCTTAACAACGAAGAAAATGATTTATTTATAAAATGACTTCCCCCATCACTTATTATAGCTCTAGGTATTCCAAATCGACTAAAAATATTTTCTTTCAAAAATTTTATCACAACTTTATGATCATTAGTTCTACATGCAATTGCTTCAATCCATTTTGAAACATAATCGACAGCTACTAAAATATAAGTGAATCCAAAAGATAATGGAAATGGACCCATAAAATCTATTCCCCAACTGTCAAATATTTCAATAATCATGATTGGATTTAAAGACATCATGTTTCGTTTTGAAATTGAACCCATTTTCTGACAATTTTCACAAGATTTGCAAAATGAATGTGTATCTTTGAATAAAGAAGGCCAATAAAATCCACATTGAAAGATTTTTGCAGCTGTTTTCTTTGACGAAAAATGACCTCCACATGCCTCAGAATGACAAAATTTAATGACACTACTTACCTCATTGTCGGGTATGCATCGTCGAAAAATTTGATCAGGACAATACTTAAACAAATAAGGATCATCCCAATAAAATTTTTTGACCTCTTTCAAGAATTTATTTTTATCTTGTGAACTCCAATGAGAAGGCATTTTATTTGTCACAAGAAAATTTACAATATTAGCAAACCAAGGCATAGTAGTAGCATAAAATAGTTGATCATCCGGAAAATTTTCATTTATTGGTATTTCATTTTGAGATGATTCAAAAATTATTCTTGATAAATGATCGGCTACTACATTTTCTTTTCCTTTTTTATCTTTTATTACAAGATCAAATTCTTGTAACAACAAAATCCATCTTATTAATCTCGGCTTAGCATCTTGTTTATTTGATAAATATTTTATGGCAGAATGATCAGTGTAAACAATAGTAGTAGAACCAATTAAATAGGATCGAAATTTATCTAATGCAAACACTACTGAAAGTAATTCTTTTTCAGTTGTTGAATAATTGATTTGAGCACTATTTAAGGTTCTACTTGCATAATAGATCACATAAGGTTTACCTTCTTTTCTTTGTCCTAACACGGCTCCTACAACATAATCACTTGCATCACACATTAATTCAAATGGTAAAGACCAATCAGGAGGTTGTAAAATAGGTGATGTAGTTAAAAGATTAATTATTTTTTTAAAAGCAGTTTCACATTCTTGAGTCCATTCAAATTGTGCATCTTTTGTTAAAAGATTTGAAATTGGTTTCGATATTATGCTAAAATTTTTTATAAATCTTCTATAAAATCCCGCATGACCCAAAAATGATCGAATTTCTTTGATCGTGTTTGGTGATGGTAAATTAGCAATAACATCAACCTTAGCTTTATCAACTTCAATTCCTTTTTCAGATATGACATGCCCTAACACAATTCCGGATTTAACCATGTAGTGACATTTTTCCCAATTTAAAACAAGATTTTTTTCTTCACATCTTTTTAAAACTTCTTCCAAATTTTTAAGACAGTTTTCAAATGAGTTTCCAAAAACAGTTATATCATCCATAAAAACTTCCACAAATTCTTCAATCATGTCACTAAAAATACTTAGCATGCATCTTTGAAAAGTAGCCGGGGCATTACATAAACCAAATGGCATTCTTTTAAAAGCAAAAGTTCCGAACGGACAAGTGAAAGTAGTTTTTTCTTGATCTTCTAATGATATTGGTATTTGATAATACCCCGAATACCCATCAAGAAAACAATAATAAGGATTACCTGCCACTTTCTCTAAAATTTGATCTAAAAATGGTAACGGAAAGTGATCTTTTCTAGTTGCATCATTTAATTTTTTATAATCAATGCACATACGCCAACTAGATGGAATCCTAGCTTGTAATAATTCTCCCTTTTCATTTTTTATAACAGTGATGCCTGATTTTTTTGGTACTACTTGTGTTGGACTTACCCATTTACTATCCGAGATTGGATAAATAATTCCGGCATCTAATAGTTTTAAAACTTCATTTTTAACAACTTCTTTCATGTGTGGATTTAATCTTCTTTGTGGTTGTTGATATGTTTTAGCATTTTCTTCCAAGTGAATTCTATGTGTGCAGATTAAAGGATTTATACCTTTTATATCTTGCAAAGTCCATCCAATTGCATTTTTGTGTTTTTTAAGTAGTGTTATTACATCTTCTTCTTGTTTTGGTAAGAGGGTAGAAGATATTACAATAGGATATGTTTGATTTTCACCAAGAAAAGCATATTTTAGTTCTATTGGCAAGGGTTTTAATTCAAGTTTTGGACGATCATTTTCTTTTACTTCTTCAAGTTCATTAATTTCTTCAAATAACTTTGATTTAAAAACATTTTTTGAATCAAAACTTTCCACTAAACAAACTTCAGATTGTTGATTTAAGTTTTCTTGGTGTATATTTTCTTCCACAATTGTTTCTATTGCATTATCATCTTCATCTTCATTAATACTTGGTTGTTTACATAAATTGAACACATTAAGTTCTAAAGTCATATTTCCAAAAGACAATTTCATTATTCCATTTCGACAATTAATTAAAGCATTTGAAGTTGCTAGAAATGGACGTCCCAATATTACTGGAATTTCGTTATGTACTTCTATTGGTTGTGTATCCAAGACAATAAAATCCACAGGATATATGAATTTATCGACTTGAACTAACACATCTTCTACGATACCTCTAGGTATTTTGATTGACCTATCGGCTAGTAAAAGAGTAACAGATGTAGGTTTTAAATCTCCCAACTTAAGCTTTTCATAAACTGAATAAGGAATTAAATTCACACTTGCTCCCAAATCTAACAAAGCTTTTTTAATTTTATTTTTTCCAATAATACATGAAATTGTTGGACAACCGGGATCTTTATATTTCAAGGTAGAATTATTTTGAATAATAGAGCTTACTTGCTCCGTTAAGAATGCTTTCTTCTTTACATGCAATTGTCTTTTCACAGTACATAAATCTTTTAAAAACTTTGCATAAGAAGGCACTTGTTTAATAGCATCTAATAATGGAATATTTATTTTTACTTGTTTAAAAACTTCATAAATATCAGAATCATTTTTTTGTTTTTTATTATTTACTAATGCATGAGGAAAAGGAACATGTTTATTTATTTTATCATCAATTTTCTTATTTTTAGGACTCAAAGCATCATCTTTCTCAAAAGTATCAGGATTTGAATCCTTACTCTTTGAGTTTAATTGATCTTTGTTTTCATCACTATATGGATCATTAACTATTTTACCACTTCTAAGAGTAATAACAGATTTTACTTGATCAAATTTTTCTTGATTTTGATTTTTAGGATTAGGTTGTGGTTGAGATGGAAATTTTCCTTTTTCATGAATATTAAGTGCAGATGCAAATTTTGCAAGAGTTTCTTTCAAATCATTCATAGATTGAATGTTTTGAATATTGATAGACTCTTGCTTTTGAATGTATGCATGAATTTCATCTTCAAAATTTTTTCTTGGAGGTGGGATATAAGGAGCATAACCTTGATGATTTTGGTTATTTTGAAGAGGTTGTTGTGAAGGTTGTGCATTATTATCGTTCCTCCAACTAAAATTGGGATGATTTCTCCAACCAGGATTGTATGTTTGTGAAAAAGGATCTAATGTTGGTTTTTTAAAATTGTTAACATAATTGGCTTGTTCATGGAGACATTCTTTAAATGAAGGCAAAGTAGGACAATTTTTTGTAAGATGATCATGTGTGTCACATATATGACAAACAATTTCTTGAACACTTTTTAATTGATCACTCTTTTTCATTTCTAATGACTCGATTTTTCTTGCTAAAGATGCAAGTTTAGCTTGAACATCTACATCATCTTTAAGATGATAAATACCACCCCCATTTGTTGAATTATTGGTTTTACTTGGTGGTTCAATTGAGCCTATATTATCCCAATTTTGAGCATTTTCTGCTAATAACTCCAAATATTCCATAGCTTCATTTGGGTTTTTATCTTCAAAAGTTCCATTACACATGAATTCTATCATTTGCCTATCTTTAGGTATTAAACCTTCATAAAAGTGAGAAACTATTCTCCATATTTCAAAACCATGATGTGGGCATGTATTAAGTAACTCTTTATATCTATCCCAACATTGATAAAATGTTTCCCCTTGTTTTTGAGAAAAAGTTGTAATTTGTCTTTTAAAAGAGTTTGTTCTATGGGAAGGAAAAAACTTTTTTAGAAATTGTTGTTGCATTTCTTTCCATGATCTTATTGAACTTGATCTCAAATTTTGCAACCATGTTTTAGCTTTATCTTTTAAGGAAAAAGGAAAAAGCTTTAATCGAACAGTATCCATGCTACAATTTTGATCATTATAAGTGTTGCAAACCTCCTCAAATTCTCTTAAATGCAAATATGGATTTTCAGAATCTAAGCCATGAAAATTTGGTAAAAGTTGAATGACTTGTGGCTTAAAATTGAAATTAGATGCATCAGGAGGAAAAACTAAACAAGATGGTGTACTAGTTCTTATTGGATTCATATGGTGCCTAAGTGTTCTTGGTTGTTCATGTTCTTGATGATTATTATTATTATTATTATCATCTTGATTATTAAAATTATCGTCCATGTTTAAAATATTTTCAGTTACTCGAACAAGTCTACCACTTTGTTTACGACTCCAAACAATCATACAATTAAAAACAACATACTATTTACATAATAACAAAATTAAACTTAATTTATACCTCCCCGGCAACGGCGCCAAAAACTTGCTACAACTTAAATTGTAATTCACCCAAGTGTAGGTTGTCTGCAAGTAATATACTCGTGAGTACGAGATCGATCCACGGAGAGGATGTTGTAAGTTTAATTTTAGCAATAATATATTATAGATGAAAATATTATTATAAAACTTCAAATACACAAATTATAAAATTGTCAAGGTTTCAAAGGTTCATTGTTGGTTTATTTAAGATTGTTTAATAAAAATAAATAAAAGAAACTAAAATAAAAATAAACATAAAAGAACAATGAAATATTTAAACAAGTATATCATATAATATAGTTCCCACTATATTAATATCAGATTAACCGATATTTAATACATGGTACCCATAATATATATATAGATGAATAAATATAAACATAAAAAGAACAATTAAATATTTAAACAAGTATATCATATAATATAGTTCCCACTATATTAATATCAACCGATATTTAATACATGGTACCCATAATATATATATAAATGCATAAATATAAATTGACATAAAAATAAATGTTAGATCAAATCACAATATTTTATTTAGAACAACCGGCAGAGCCACGCTATCGTCTAAATAAAATATATGACTTTATGTTAGATGCGATAAAGTAAATGTTAGTTGCGGAAAAGTAAAAGTTAGATGCGAGAAAGTAAATGTTAGTTGCGGAAAAATAAATGTTAGTTGCGATAAAGTAAAAGTTAGATGCGAAAAAGTAAATGTTAGTTCAAATCACAATATATTATTTAGAACAACCGACAGTGTCACGCTATCGTCTAAATAATATATATGACTTTATTATAAATAGATACATATATTTATAGTATATAATTATTGTAGTATTTATTGTATCATATTTGACAACAAATCAAGGTAACCACATTCAAGGTACCAAGCATTTGATGTAAATAGATAACAACAAATCATCCAAAATTATACCTACAAATAAAGATCAATTAGTAAAAATAAAAATAGAAAAGAAAAGAATATACAAAATATAGACAATCTTACTTGACCAACAATGAAACCTTTTCACCTTGACATAAAAAGATTTAGCTTTCCATGAACATGAAACTCAAGAATAAAGATAAAAGAAATTTCATACTTGAACTTGAGAAACTTGCACACTCAAACTTTTATTCTCACACACACAATATTTATTTTACAAATGAAGAATTCTCTACACTTTTGCACCCTACAAAGCTTATATAACACATCTATTTATAGGCCAAATGAGAGCAAGAGTCCAAGGCTCATTAAATATGAAATAGTAAAGTTGGTGGGTGCTTGTCTCCTTGAATGTCAATACCATGACCCAACTTTAATTGGTATGTTTGATGCCTTAGACCACCGATTCAGCCTTTCTTTTCAACATAGAACACGTAGAATATTTTGTGTAGATGTGTTTGGACAACTCATTCACCCCTTTTGGATAAAATATGAAATACTTATGATATTTTTACTCCAAGCTGGTCATAGTAAAAGTAAATCTATCTCCATTTTGATGTTTGATTATTTTGATCATCTTAATGAAGTTTTTGGAATTTCTTGTCTTCTACAAAGTTGAAGATGCCTCTTTTGTGATTCTACAGGTTTTGAGGTTACTCCATTATGACCTCTGTAGCTTGAGTAATTTTATTTTTACCAAACCTGCGCAAACCGTAAAATACAACATTTTAGTAAAACATTTAAATATAAACACATAACACTAAAATAATATAACTTCATAATTTTAATTAAACTTAAATTTTAAAACACACTTTTTAACATATAAATAATTACAAATTTTAAGTTTCATCAGCAGGAGGAGTCGACTGACATGCACTGACGCAGAGCATAACTGATTAGCTATCACGAGCCATTTCTCCGGAGTTCTTCGTAGGAGGACATGTAGGGAGACTTGGTCGGGAGTATGCTTGTATCGATGCGTGTGTCGATTAGAAGCTTCATGCTCAAGAAACGAAGACTAGTACGATGATTTAAATACTGTATTGATGTAGTTGTAAACAGTATTTCAGTTGTAATGAATCATCATAATTTGGTTGTATTATTTCAAGTTCGATTGTACATTTCATTGTATTTTGAATATTGTATGTATTACATGAGATTGTAATAAAGATAAATTGTACATAACTTGAAATAAGTGATACATGTTTTATTTATCCAGCAATTCGTGGATGGTTGCATGATTTTGCTGAGGTTGGCTCGATTCTAGTTGATTAGTGTTCAACTGCTATAGCTCATGGGATTTGAGTGGGCCGACTGTGACTGTTTGACTTGTGGTTAGTCTAGGCATTTTCCTAGGATTGACCTAGTTGGTCGGTGGACTAAGTTAGTGCCAGCGATGAGTGGACTCATCTAGAGGCATTAAGGGTATTGTTCGGTTTAGAACATTTGGACTTTGTTCTAGGTTGTTTCCTTGAGAACAGTAGGCTGTCTAACCTTTGTTAGGTTGAGGCTTGTGATGATGGGTTTTTCATCGGGATACCAGGTCCGGTATATGCCGAGAGTTGTGGACTATGACCAGAACTAGACGTGATGGGGCGCGACCCTATGCCAGTATTGCTCTGGGAGTCCTTGTACTTCAGAGATTATCTGGGAGCCTTGGTGCTTCAGGATTTGCGGTGGGAAGGCTACTCAGTCTAGGGATTTGGTGACAGTCACGACGAGGTATGACCTTGGATTAGATATCAGGTTTGATATCGATGGTTTGATATCGTCTGGTGTGCCAGAGATGTTGTTTATGTTCTGCTGTAGGAACCAGTCATGGAAGGATTTTTTTGACAAGTGTATACTCTAAACAGATAGGTTTTAACCTTTGAATTACTGCTAGATGCGTGGATCTAGTAGGTGGACGGATTTCTACCAGCGATGACTAGGGGTTGTCATCAGAGTTGTGGTTAGAATTTCCTAGTAATAGGAGTCATCCGAGATACTGAATGGGATACTGATTCAAGACTTAGACTCGAATAGGAGAATTACTTCATGATGATGGACTTCATCTGTGATGGTTCATACCGTATGCTAAGGATTGTATAAGCATTAATTGAGATGTGAGGGAAGCGTGGCGAGGTAAGCTACCTTAGTCTTGAACTATTGCACAATCTTAACAAGGGATATGATCAGGAGAGTGTCCGAAGATTTTGAAATCTTTGGGATTTTTTAGTTATTCTTCTTAGACTTGACGATCCGTGGTGTTCATTCTGAATGAACGAGGTAAGGATAGTGAGTCCAGTGGTTGCACTAAGTACTGTCTGATATTTTCAGAGATTGAGCGTAGGATTTTCCATGGGATGGAATGGTCTTAGTTTATCATGATGTTTGCCTTGGGTGAACAAGACAACGATTAGTAGTGCTAAGGTGGCACGGGATCTGTGCTAGTGACTACTAGTGGTTATTGGCTAACTCTGACAGAGTTAGGATGATTAAGTTCAGAATACGAAGCAACGGTTAGTAGTGCTGAAAAGGCGCAGGACTTATGCCAAGTAAACTACTTATGTACTGTGATCTGATACCGTTTGAAAATGGTTCTTTGTGGCAGCCGAGTCATAGTTATTGACCGAGCCATACAGGTTGAATGATCAATGGTCGTCTGACCAGATGTGTGCGAACTTAAGTAGATCGACGAGTTCGATTGGTTGAGCCAATCAGGGTTGACCAGGATGTAGCAATTAAGAAATACTTTGGGATAGTATTTTGTCGAGTAAATGCTTATAGGATGAGTACTGAATATCATCTCAGAGAAATCGGAGATTTGAGTTATTTGGTCTCAATGATCGTCAGAGATGAATCTTCTGGGATTGTTGTAATCGGGAACGATTGCAAGTGGACTTGTATGATCAAGTTAGGTGCTAACTTGACAGTGGAGACAAACAAGGGAGTTGGTAGTTTCCAGTATAGTGCACTCTTGTTAAGAAAGAAGCTGATATTGATTCAATCAATTGTTTAGTGATAGCAATAGGTCAGGAAAGGATCATGTTGTTGCTTCATGTGAGAGTTTTCCATTAAACAACAATAGTGAAGATTGTTAACCGAACATTTCGGTTAAGTGAGGGCATCTATGTGTACCGTTGTGTTTGGATCCGACGAATAGTTGGGAATGCTAATGGACATTAGCAAGGAAATATCAGTTGTCTGATCTGTGTGACATTAGCTAGGATCTGATCCTCGAGATCTAGCAGGTTGTGTCACTAATCTTCCAGCTAGTGATGTGCGATGTGTGACTGAGATAGTTAAGGATCGACTTAGTAGCCAACGAGGTTTGCCTTTGGGATAGAAGATTTCGCAAGATCGTGATGGATCGAAATTGTTCTTTCAAATCAGTGAGTCACATCTATGCGGATTGTTTTGTCAAGAATATTACGCGTTAGTAACAAATGACAATCAGAGACGCATTGTGTGGCAAATTGCTTCGAGCACAAGTGTTTCCCAGGATTGACTAGGGAATCGACGAGTTAGATCGTTCAGTGCTGAGACTGATGCGTTCGGCAAGGGAGCGATTTGACTATTGAGAATCTGTTGGGATTTAGTTCCAGGATCAGTATGTTCAAACCTTGGGAGATTGGTTTGAGCTGATGGTATTATCAGAGACTCTGAGTTAAGTTATACAAGGTGCAATGACTGTCGAGTTTTGAGACGGAATAGGAAGCATTTCCATATGTCTGTGCACTGTGGAATGTCCCAGTCGAGCATATTGGTGGGAGCTTTCCTTAGTCTTAATGTGTGTACAGTGATTGCGAGTATGTATAACTAACCAGAGGATGTCTATAGATTGAAATTCATGAGGTGAATAACCTATGATCGAGATGATGTAAATCATCAAAGGCGTAATGACTTCTATTGAAAAGTATGTGTGAATTCGCAGGCCAATGGCTAGGAGACGACGTAGCGTCATGAATTGCAAGTGATGATAGTTATCATCAGGGCACAGTGTTGAGGTTATACTAAGAAACGTGGACAGCAGAATGTACTAGACATGATGGTTTAAGTTCCCAGTATTCCTTGGAAAGACGGTTGTGTTTCACGGAGAGTGGGGAGGGTAACCAGTCTAGGGAACATTGCGAGCAGTTACGTTGAAGTATAGTCTTGAACAACTAGATTCTCTTGAGGAGAATTTGGGCTTTGTTGTGTCAGCACAAGGTTGGGATTAGTGTTTTCCTGACTAGAGGTGTTGAACACCGAGAACTTTTGGAACCATTAGATGGTTAGATTCGATAAGTAATTCGACGAAGGCAGTAAAACCAGTCAGGTTATGACTTGGTCTTCGTCATTATAAGATTTCTTTTGAGACGATAATCTTGATCAAATGGGTGTTTGCATCCTTCGTGATCAGTGAGATCGTGGTTACGACAGAGTACATATCAGTGCTGTGATACGTTAGTTTCAAGGAATATTGGTTGTCATCAAGTAGCGCAGAAATTTTCAGCTGGAAAAATATTAATGCAGTTCAGCATTAATGAAGCTTGCAGAGAATTCGACGGGAGTCTGAGTGTGTCGGAGGATATTTTGACCAGACACTCGAGCAAGGGTTTCTGGCACGTTCTCGAGGTATTACCTTAGATTTCGAGGACGAAATCTTTTAAGGGGGGGAGAATGTTGTAACCCGTATCCAGAATTAGCGATTAATGAGTATATTAATCGAGTAATCATGTTTAGATTAAGTAAAACATGATTAAGAAAATTCCAAATGGGTAAACGGAGTCCAGAAATGGATTCAGGACACTCGAAAGTAGCCGGAAAGGTCCCGAAGGTCCGGAGGGTTTGGAAGCTCCGAACCAAGTCAGGAGGCTCCGAACTGGATCGGAGGATCCGAACTCAGGATTGGAGGCTCCGATCGAGATCGGAAGCTCCGTCGGCAAGATCGGACGTTCCGATCGGGACCAGGGCACACGTCATCACTTACGTCATCAAGGTGACGTCATGGCTGACGTAATATTGGGCGATCGGACGCTCCGAAGGTGGGATCGGAGGTTCCGATCGTGTTCGGACGTTCCGAACCGGGTTCGGAGGCTCCGAACTCCGTCTATAAATAGGGGGCCGAGATTTCATTTCAAAGTGCACCTTTTCCTCTCTTCTCTCTGATTCCTAAGCCTTCTAACTCAGATCTAGGGAGTTCTAGGCATCCTATTGGGAATCCGGAAGTGGCTTAGCGATCCAGGCGTCGAGGCGGAGCTGTGGCCTAGTTTTGAGGCAATTGTCATCAGCGAGCTGACGACGGACGCAGGTATAGCTATGGTCTCCTTAAATTATTTAGGAGTATGCAATAGCTTAGTTAAGGCTTTTAGAGCTTAATTATTGATGCATGGGTATTTGCATTGTAGAGCTAATATACGCTTGGAATCTAGAGTGGGACTGCTAGAAAATGCCTGTAGTAAGGTACGTAAGTACAGACTGAGATAGCCAGCGGGTTTTGCATGCTTATATGTTGCATTTGTGTGTCATATTATTATGCAGCATGTGCATATCATATTGTGCATGTCCATCTTGTGAGATGAGCCATGTAGGGCCGCTCAGCCCTGTCTGGACGGTTGATGTCTAGCACTCAGTGACTGACGGGTCATGAGTGATTAGCATCTAGGGACACAGTCCACGTCCTGTAGGAATGAGCAGTGTACGCAGGGTTTGCTCCCCGGGTTGTACCACTCATGTCCTAGGCGCCATTACTGAGCAGTTATATACAGTTATCCCAGATATGGATACCCTATCATTTGCATGCATCATATTTGTATGTTTTACCCAGTGCTTTCGTATTGAGCTTAGAGCTCACGTCCAGTATTTTCTGTGTATTTGGACACCCCATTCGACGGGGCAGGTGTAGGTGCAGGATTGAGCACCAGGAGCTTGGAGTAGCCAGTGATCCGTGAAGACAACAGGATTAGCTGTAGGTTTTGCCTTTAGGCTATTTATTCGATTTGGTTGTATAAATCGAATTTATTTAACCGGTTGTATTCTGCCGGTCTGTTTTTATTTAAGTCTTTCGCAGCGATTTATTTAATGCATGTTTAATTATGCTCTTAACTCTGATTAGGTAGTGGATCCGGGTAGGGTCGCTACAACTGTCCTCTCGGACCCAAAGGACTAGAGCTCGCTGGCCTGGAAGAAGAAGAGTAAAGTCCCTTGTTTCTCCGAATACTGTCTTCGGCCTGGCGACAACGGTCCACCAAATCCTCGTAAGTCCCATCGCCGCCCACAGCAACCATATGATGAATGTCAGGGTTCAACCCCTGAAGAAAATGATCAAACTTCGCCATAGAACTATCAGCAATATGAGGACAAAAGGGTAGCAGATCAAAGAACTTCTGCTGGTACTCCTCGATCGTCATCGTCCCCTGTCGCAAACTCAACAACTCACTGGCTTTCGCCTGACGAAGAGCTGGAGGAAAATAAAATCTCTGATAAGCAGTACGGAACTCCACCCAAGTAGCTGCACGTCTAGCTGCTATGAACGGTGCGGAAGTAGATCTTCACCACTTCCTTGCTCTGCCCTCAAGCATAAAGGCAAGAATCTCCATCCTATCCTCAGCCGTGCAACGAAACTCCTAGAAGCACTGCTCCATCCTCTCCATCCAATCCTCCGCCTCTTTGGCTGTCTCACCACCCGTCAAAGGCTTCGGGCTAACTTCCTTAAATCTATGCATGCTCACTCGCCTGCGCTTCTCGGGCTGTCCTCGACGTCTACGATCATCCGGATCGCCCCAACGATCGCCGTCTATGCTACCGTGACTCTCGTTGTAATCTGCCATCTGTTACATAAGAACAAATAATTACTTAATCTGCTTTACGATATTCCCAGTGTATTGCGTCGCTCTGATACCAAAAATGTAGTGACCCAACCCGAATCCACTAACTAATCAGAGTTATAGTAAAAGCGCACGCAATAAAAGCTTAAAGCGTAAAGTACGGATAATTAAAATACAACAAATCCAATCGGCAGAATACAACCGACGCTATCACAAGTGTATAAATACTGTTTATACAACCAAATCGAAGGATTAGGGTAAATAAATCCCTACCCTCTACAACCTCGCACTCCCCAATCTCAATCCTGCTGAGAGCCGCCTGGACCGTCCAGCCTCAAACCTGCCCCGCCACAAGGTACATAATACCCAAACACAGGGGCGTGAGCTAGAACGCTCAATACGAAGCAATAATATAAATACAAATATGCGCACACAGATGATTTAAAACTCAAGTGAAAACACTTGCTCATGGCGCCGGAAATATACAGTACCGGCTAGAGAGCTACTCCGCGGGGTACTCGTATACTCCATATCAGGGCTGAGCCAACCCCATCCTGACCCGAATCCAAAACAGGATACAAGCCTCATATGGAAATTGTCTTACCTGACTCGAGTCCAAAATGAGATCATTGTTCCCTATGGAGACTGTCAATGACTCACATCTCTCCGGATGCAGTCACACGTAAAATCATGTATGTGCTAAGACGGTAAAACATGCTAAAACATGATAAAACATATAGCACATACTCATGCAACATATAAGCAAATATATCATGCCGGCTATCTTGGTCAGTACTTATGTACCTCTAACACTGCTGGTCAAACCTAGCTCCACTGACCTAAACTCCAAGCCTACTAGTCCAGTCTACTGCTACTACAATGCAAATATCCATGCATCAATAATAAAGCTCTAAAAGCCTTAACTAAGCTATTGCATACTCCTAAATATTTTTAGGATGCCAAAGCTATACCTGCGTCCGTCATTAGCCCTTTGCTGTCGATAGCCTCAAAACTAGGTCGTAGCTCCGCAACGACGTCTAGATCACTAAGCCACTTCTGGATTCCCTGTAGGATGCCTAGATCTCCCTAGATCTGAGTTAGAAGGCTTAGGAATCAGAGAGAAGAGAGGGAATTGGTGCGAGAAAATTAATTCTCGGACCCTCTATTTATAGGCAACGTTCGGAGCCTCCGAACCCGGTTCTGACCGTCCGAACTCGATCAGAACCTCCGATCGCACCTTCGGAGCGTCCGATCGCTCAATATTATGTCAGCCATGATGTTACCTTGCTAACGTAAGCGATGACGTGTGCCCTGGTCCAGATCGGAGCTTCCAACCTTGCCGACGGAGCGTCCGATCTCGATCGGAGCCTCCGATCCTGGCACGGAGCTTCCGATCCACTTCGGATCGTCCGAACTCCTCTTCGGACCGTCCGATCCTGCTGAACCAATTCAACTAATTCGAGTGTTCTGAATCCATTTATGAAGTCCGTTATCCCAACAGGAACTTACTTAATCATATTTTACTTAATCTAGACATGATCACGTGATTAATTACTCATTAATCACTAATTAGAAATGCGGGTTACTACAGATTGCTGCTATGCTTTTGGGATCCCGAGGATGAGATCACGTAACGTCTCATCGACTCTCCCAATCGAGGTGGTGCCACGTATCCCACTCCTCTAGACTTTGAGCAAACATAATGAGTATGCTAGCACTAGGCGAAACGACTACGACCTAGGCCACTCAATCATAGTTCTCAAACGTCTAAACAAAAAGGGCGGTTCTGCCCACTGAAATTAACGTAGGCTCAAGATGAATGCATAACAAAAACATAAACATAAGCCACATAGTCAAAAGCAAAATCAATCAACAAGACACAAGTTCCTCATGCTAGAACAAGTGTAGATGTAATATGTGATTTGAAAGGGAAACTCGAGAACCAACTGTCCCGAGTATGCTATCCCGCTACGATGACTGCTTTTACATTTCGATGCAGTAGATCCAACTCTGGATAAGCTACAACAAAAGATTGTATCAAAGACTATGCCAACTAAACAACAACTACGGTTCAAGGTAATTCTCTTTACCGTTCTTCGTCCAATCTCTTGACGATCAAAAGCTGTTAACACCGGCTTGACAACTCCAAACGAATCTGTTCAGATACAAAAATTGATCAACAACGACGATCAATACACAATCCCAAAAACAACAACTCCAACGGTTCAAAACTCCAAAAACTCAAACCGGCGGCATAACGGCTAAAACTGAACAAACCGGAAATGCAGACAGCAGTTCAATACCGATATCAACTCATATCAATGCTAATACAACAACTAAAGCTCAAACCCAACCAATCTAAAAATCCACATTTTCGAAAATGGCTTCCAAAAATCATAACAAATCCGAACGTTGTTCTAATTCAAAACTGACAGATAATAAACGATCAGAACTCTGTCAAGAACAACATACTCGAATCTCGAACGATTCTAACAACATCCAAAAACTAGAATGTAACCGATCATATAAAAACTTACGATATAACGGAGCTCTCGCTGCAGTGATCGCTAAACTGCCTTCAGAAATAATTTCCAACGGCCGGATCGAGCTCGGAATGAAATCACAAAGCTCAAAAGCTCAAAGGGGCGTCTTCAATGGTGCTTCTCGGTTGTGGGAGGAAGAAGAGTGAATGACCAAGTCAATACAAGTGTAGATAATATATAAAATTTGATATTTGCATTTTAGTCCCTAAAATTTCCAAAATTTGCAAAATGGACCCTGATCAAAATCAAGTCGGCTCGTGAACTCTGTAATCTTCGATTAACTCAAATAAACTCATTTAAGATAAAAACGGGGCGTTACAATTCTCCCGCACTAAGAAGAGATTTCGTCCTCGAAATCAACGAGAACCACAACTCATAAGATAGAATAAAGAACTAAAGACAGTAAGAAAACTCACGTTATCCGAATAACTCTGAAAATCGCTGTCTCATGTCAGATTCTGTCTCCCAAGTCGCTTCCTCGACTACGTGACGGCTCCACTACAATTTCACTAACGGAATCAACTTGGTTCTGAGTTGTTTCTCCTTCCGATCAAGAATCTGAATCGGTCGCTCAAAGTAGCTCAGAGTCTCGTCTAACTCGGCTTCGTCAGGCTGAAGGATATGAGAAGGATCTGGATGATACTTTCGCAGCATAGAGACGTGAAAAACGTCGTGAATACTAGATAAAGACGGAGGAAGTGCAAGTCTGTAGGCAAGATCGCCTATCTTCTCGAGAATCTCGTACTGCCCGATGAATCTCGGAGATAACTTCCCTCTCTTACCGAATCTAACAGTGCCTCTGAAAGGAGAAATCATAAGAAAAACACGGTCTCCCTGCTCGAAACTCAGCGGTCTACGTCTGACATTCGCATACTTCGCCTGTCTATCTTGAGATGACTTCATTCTGGTCTGAATGATCTTAACCTGCTCTGCCATATCTCTAAGCATCTCTGGTCCCAGATCTGGTGACTCGGACAAGTCATCCCAAGACAGCGGAGATCGGCATTTCTTACCGTACAATGCCTCAAAAGGCGCCATACCGATACTCGCTTGGAAGCTGTTGTTGTAAGAAAACTCAACAAGAGGCAAAGAATCTTGCCAACTAGTGCCAAAGTCTAGCACTACCGCTCGCAGCATATCCTCTAACGTCTGGATAGTCCGCTCTGACTGTCCATCGGTCTGAGGATGATAAGCTGTACTCAGATGCAATCGAGTACCAAGTGCCTCCTGAAGACTGTGCCAGAAATGCGAAGTGAATCTAGGGTCTCGGTCTGAAACGATCGACTTCGGCACCCCATGCAATCTCACAACATTGCTAACATACAACTCAGCCATCTGATCATGACGATACGTCATCCTGTACGGAATAAAACACGCAGACTTCGTCAATCGGTCGATCACTACCCAAATAGCATCGCATCCTCGAACGGATCGTGGTAGATTCGTGACGAAATCCATAGAAATGTGATCCCACTTCCATTCAGGTACAGATAGATTGTGCAATAGATCACCCGGTCGCTTCCGCTCTGTCTTCACTTGCTGACAGTTCAAACACCGAGATACAAAACTCGCAACATCGCTCTTCATTCTCTTCCACCAGAACTGGTTCTTTAGATCAATGTACATCTTACGACCTCCAGGATGAACACTGAACCGACTGCAATGAGCCTCTCGGAGAATACGCTGTCTCAACTCCAAAATATCAGGCACAACAATACGGTTATTCACAAAAAAAACGTCATCTCTAACCTGGAATTCAGACTGATGCCCAGATCTGACTTTCTCTACTGAAACCTGAATGCTCGGCTCGGACTTCTGTGCTTCTCTGATCGCAACAAACAACTCCGGCTCGGCTTGAATAGCAAACACTCTGATAGTCTTCCTATCTGTTTCAAACTCTAAACCAGAAGTGCAAAAATCATCGATTAACTGAGAAACACCGATAGTCGAAAGAGATAGAGAACAAAGCTTTCGGCTCAAGGCATCTGCAACTGCATTCGAATTTTCTGGATAATACTTGATTTCACAGTCAAAATCCTTCAATAGATCTAACCATCTTCTCTGTCTCATATTCAGCTCTGCCTGTGAAAATAAATACTTAAGGCTCTTATGATCAGAGAAAATCTCGAAAGACTCACCATAAAGATAGTGACGCCAGATCTTCAGAGCAAATACAATTGCAGCTAGTTCAAGATCATGAACCGGATAACGAGTCTCGTGCGGTTTCAGCTGCCTCGATCCATACGCTATCACATGCTTATGCTGCATAAGAACACAACCCAAGCCTCGGTTAGAAGCATCGCAATAGACTGTGAAACCTCCAGTACCTTTTGGAATAGAAAGAATCGGAGCACTGGTCAGTCTCCTCTTCAGATCAACAAAACTAGCCTCACAATCTGAAGTCCAGACAAAAGGCGCATTCTTCTGAGTCACCTGGGTAATAGGCTTGGAAATAGATGAGAAACCCTCGATGAATCTGCGATAATAACCAGCTAAACCCATGAAGCTTCGGATCTCAGGTACTGATATCGGTCTAGGCCAATTCATAACCGCTTCGATCTTGTTGGGATCGACAGAAATTCCATCTCCTGAAATAATATGAACGAGAAAGACAACTCGATCCAACCAGAATTCACACTTAGACAACTTGGCATACAACTGCTCATCTCGCAAAATCTACAATACGGTCCTCAAGTGCTCTGCATGGTCAATACGGTTCATCGAGTAGATAAGAATATCATCGATAAAGATAATGACGAAATCATCTAAATAACACTGAAAGATACGGTTCATCAAACCCATAAAAACCGCGGGAGCATTAGTCAAACCGAACGACATGACTATAAACCCAAAATGACCATACCTTGTTCTGAATGCGGTCTTAGGAACATCTTCCTCTCGCACTCTCAGCTGGTGATAACCTGACCTCAGATCAATTTTAGAATAGACAGAAGAACCTTGCAGCTGATCAAAAAGGTCATCTATTCTGGGTAAAGGATACCTGTTCTTAACTGTAGCCTGATTCAGTTGACGATAGTCAATACATAGCCGCATAGAACCATCCTTCTTCTGCACAAATAAAACAGGAGCGCCCCAAGGAGATACACTAGGTCTGATGTATCCCTTGGCAATCAAATCCTCAAGTTGTTCCTTCAACTCTCTCAGTTCAGTAGGTGTCATACGATAAGGAGCTTTGAAAATAAGTTGAGTACCTGGCACCAAATCGATGCTAAATTCGATCTCTCGAATAGGCGGTAATCCAGGAACATCTTTCGGAAACACATCCGCAAAATCACCAACCACTGGTATATCAACCAATTCGGGGCTAGATTTCATTACATCAATTGCATACACCAAAAATCCTTCTGCACCTCTCTGTAACAAACGAGCCATAGATAACACTGAAATCAAAGGAATTCTAGATCGAGAACCCTTACCAAAGAATTTCCACTCGTCTGCCATTTCAGGTCTGAACCTGACAACTTTCAGAAAACAATCGACTGTTGCCCTGTACTTGGTTAAAGCATCGATACCGAAAATACAATCAAAATCTGACAACCCAAGTACAATACAATCGAACTCTAAAATATTACCCTCAAAACACAGTTCACAGTTCCTGACTAATCTGAGAGAAACAATTCCTCCACCCAAAGGTGAAGTAACAGCTACTACAGTAAGCAACAACTCATTAGGCAAAGCATGCAATAACACAAATTTCTCAGAGATAAAGGAATGGGAAGCACCTGTATCTATCAAGACATGAACAGAATAACCGAAAATTGAACAGTTACCTGCTATAACATCGTCAGGTGCTGCCTGAGCCTGATCCTCTGTCAGAGCAAAGACTCATGCCTGCTGTCTCGGAGGCTGGTTCGCACTAGAGTTACCTCCGTGTCTGTTCTGCTGCTGAGGCTGGAAAGAGTGAACTGCAGAAGACTGCCTCTCAGGCTGAGCTGCAGGTCGAGATGAACTCCCACTCTGAGCTCGATCTCTGTTATGCTAAGGGCACACCTTAGAGAAGTGTCCCGGTTGCTGACAGGTGTTACAGTTCCCAAAGACTCCCACACACTGATCTGGTGAGTGTCTACCTCCACACTTGCTGTAATACAAGGATGATGATCCAGAACTCTGTCCTGAATCGAACTGTTTGGAACCACTGGAACTAAAATAACTATTCCCCTGCCTCTTGAACTGTTTACCTCTTGCTTTATACTGATCCTTTCTGTTTCCCCCACTGCTTCCACCTTCATATCTCTGCTGCTGGTTCTGATGCTGAGGTGGCGGATTCTGATGCTGAGGTGGCGGATTCTGATACTGAGATGGTTGATTCTGATACTGCCTCTGCTGCTGAGGTGCTACCTGATTACCTCTTTTCCTCCACAAGCCTGCTTCTGCTCCCTTTGCGTGATTCATGGCATCCGCAAAGTTGTTAGGCCTGTTGGTGTTTACCAACGTGAAGACGTCGGGGTTCAAACCATTGATGAACTGATCGGCCTTTTCTTCCTCATCTCCGGCAATTAGCGGTGCAAAACGCAACAGACTAACAAACTTAGCCACGTATTCTTCAATGTTCAGATTCCCTTGCCTCAGATTGGCAAACTCTGCTCCCTTATCTTTGCGATACAAGATAGGGAAAAACCGCTTATAAAACTCAGATTTAAAAAGAGTCCAAGTAACTTCCGTACCTCTACTCTCCATTGCTTTCTTCGTCATGATCCACCAGCTCTTAGCAACCCCACGAAGCTGATGAATGACTAACCTGATTGTAAGAGTGGGTGCCCAGTGAGCCAACTGTGTGGCTATGGGCTTTGATGACTCTTTGTATAAACAATCTTTTGTTTAATATTATTTACACTTTTATTAATGGCAATGACTTTATATTACTTCATATTGTTATATTATGATATACTATTGTTGTTTTGATAAAGACCTTGAATATACTATAGTGTATGTAAGATGTGGTAGAACATGGGGATGTCTATCATGAAATACATCTTATAGTCACTGTATATTCTAAAACCGTTCCTAGTCGATTGAGCCGTCCGATAATAAGGATAAGGATCGCTCGAGTTTGAGACTAGCATTTGCGATGCGGAGTACCACGTTTCATTGGTAGGGAACATGGAGATGTTCGAAGCATGCAAATGGATATTCATAGGATGAATAATCGAACTACCCTATCCGGACTTTCCAAGTGGTTATCACTTATCGAGTGGATAAAGTCCGCGGTTTTGGTTGTACACCATTAGTCCTTACGACTTGAAACATCATGGAGACTCTATATGCTAGTACTGTGCTTTGACTCGTTTACCGACTCTGAGGGGGTCATCAGGTGTCGAGATTGGGTACAGTTACGACACATATAGGAGTCAATGCATTGTTGTCAAGGATTCACCACATACTTGCGAGTGTGGATATCCTATGCGATCTGAGGAGATATTAGTGTGACAAATCTCTGGCCAGAGTACTTGATGTGATTTAAGAAATGGTTTCTTAGTAGCACATGCGATGTCACTAATTTGATCTTCAAAATGCATTGCATAGTTATCGAATCTTGAGCGACTCTCGATATACCAATGGTTGTTGATTCGATCGGGATATATGGATGAAGGGACCGTACTGTACGCTAACCAAAATCTACTGGTTCTTGTAGGCACTATCAGTGATACCTAGGGAATCATGGGGCGATGTTGCTAGGCGCTTTACCATGATTCGTTGGGCAAGTCGGAAAGTGTTGTTCCGAGTCACAAGGAGTTGTGAGCCCACGGCTAGCTGTATCCCTGAACCATTGAGGGTCACACAGTGTAATGGAGTTTTAATCCCCGTTGAGATAGTTAAATTTAAAGAGTTAAATTTAATGAACTAAGGAGTTGGACTTCTTAATTAAGAGTAAGGGAGTAGGGTTTCCTAAAATGACATAGGGATGGACATTTTTGGAAACCACTGAATTCGGATTCAGGAAAATTTATTTTGACTTTAAAACGTGCAGAAATGGTTTCTGTGCACATTGGTGAAATCGTTTCATCAATCGGAGTCACGATGAATTTTATATTAATTTCTGAACGAGCGGGCTTTGCTTGTCAGGCCCCAGCTTATGATTAATGGGCCCTAAGGTGTTAGTGGCCTGCATTATAAATAAGTTATTTCAGTACAGAAATTACACACAACAGGTCATAATTTTTGAGAGCAAAAATCGAAAACCCTAGTTCCTCTCAAAGATTGTTTCGGCCGAACCCTCCCCATACTCTGCCCGAGATTTTCCGGTCTGTGATTTTGAATCGCAGTAAGGAATAACGAATCAGATTCGTTTATTCTCTTCGCAGAAAACTTCTGATAGATTTTCTAGTGCAATCTATCAGAGGGATTAAACCTCTGTTCGTGGACCTGATTGAAGGAGTTCATCGGTTCCAGGGAGAGACAACAAGAGCAGATAAAATCTGTTGGTGTCCAGTAATCTCGTTGCGAGATTGAAGGTAAAATTTAATAATTGTTATTTGAATTTTACACACACAATAATTTAATCGTTGAATGGTTGATACCCACACCATGGAATTGTTCCATGATAAAAATTTTAAACTTCCGCTGCACCGGGTATCAATCGTGATTGATCTGACCGCCAGTTTTTACAACAGTGGTATCAGAGCCAGGTTGCTCAGATCAAACGATTAAATTAATCGATTGTACAAAATTTTTGAATCTCGGTTTTTGGAAAACAAAATAAATATTTTTAAATAAAAAAAAAAAAAAAATTTTTTTTCCGGGGCAAAACCCGGGCAGCGATTGGATCGCTGCCCGGTGGGGCAGCAATTGTTGCTGCCCCGGGCGGCGCACGGCGCCGCCCAAAGGGGGCGCACGGCGCCGCCCAGGACGGCGACCGTCGCCGTCCAGGGCGGCGCACGGCGCCGCCCAGCGCAGCGCTGGGCGCTGCGCAGGGCAGCGCTCGGCGCTGCCCAGGGCGGCGCCGTGGGGCGACGCACGGCGCCGCCCAGCGGCGGCACCAGGCGCCGCCAGGGCAGCGATAGTCGCTGCCCTAAGGGGGCAGCCGGGCTGCCCCCGGCCCGCGCCCCGGGTGCGGGCCGGCCCGGGAGTGTCCCGGGCGACCCGCGGAAAAAATTTTATTTTTATTTAAAAATTAATTTTAATGTGTTGAAATTTTATTTTTGGTCCGGTCAAAAATTGTTTTTGATTGGTTCACGAGATTTCGGATCGAATTGTTCGAGTCCGTAAATTTTAAAATTGATTTTTGGATAAATTTGAATTTTTGGAAAATTTTAATATTTTATCCTTAAATTGAATTTTGAAATCAATTATTTTTGGTACAATTGATGATAAGATATGATCTTATGATATATTAAGTAAAATATGATTTTATTTGTAAAATTGGATTTTATAGATAAAATATGATTTTATTTGATATAGAGATAAAATATGATTTTATATGTGAAATGAGATTTTATATATAAAATATGATTTTATCTTGTTTAAATTTGAATTGCCACTGCATGTTATCCAATAAATTAATTTTGAATTAAATGTTATTGGATAAGGATGATCGATTGCCATGACCAATTTTGTAGGTGTATGTTAGGAATTTACATTTTGTTTTTATTGTTGTTGGTTTTATTAATGGGCCTGGTTTATGGCCCGATATGAATGTCATATGTAATAAAAGTGGGCTTGGTTTATAGCCCGTTCCCACCCCTAAAAATGTATCCCCTACTTGTCATTGTTATTTATTGTAAATACATTAGATTTAGTGGGAGATCAAGATTTGAAGACGGTGGGCCCAGGAGACAATAAAGACTGAAGAAATGTAAATTGGAAGCACATGTAATAGGATTGCATTGCATACTGCATATTACCTAGGATTGGACTAAGACCCGTGATTGGCAACCACGGGTCAATTAGAAATGGAATCGATCATCCTATATAATATTTGATATTATGATTGTATGCATGTTTAGACATAAATTGCGTGAATCCGGCAAGCATGCAATAAAATGAATATGATGAGACAAATATTTTTATAATTAAAAATCCCTCATTTTAAATATGATTTAAAATTTATATCAAGATAAATAAAGGAAATTTAAATTTGTTTAAATGTTCCCACCTTCCATCAACGGTCAATGTATGTGACGCTACCCGCGGATACGGTCCGGCTCATATTATTGGGGGGGCCCGTCCGTCGGAAAGCTGTACATTGGATCGACAAATGTTGTAAGTTGGGTGGAACTCCCATGGGATCGGCTCATATTATTGGGGGATCCACATGGCGACCGTCCATCACAACTTAATATTGATGGGTCATCTTGACATGTCACTTTAAACGGCGTCATATTATTGGGCCCTTATTGGACATGAGGTAAACACATGGGGGTTGCTTTGGAAGCAATTGGGCTCTACCTTTTGAGAATTATGGTTGGCTGATATTATTCGGGACCATAAGTTTGTCAATTGGACTCCATGTTCTCACTAAGGAAAAAGTTTCCCGTTTTCACTAGAGGGTGGTGAAATCGTTAAAATAGTGGGAGTGAGATTCATAAAATAAAATTCGCCAATTTTATGTCTTAGTAAATTATTTAAACAATCATCGATAATTGTCTGTTTTATCTCAGTAATCCACATGTTTCTGTTCTCCAACAAAACAAACTTATTGACGCAAACAATACAGAATGATTCCATAAGTTAAGATTGTCCTAAGTTCGGAAAAAGATTTTCTAAGTGTTAGAAAAGGCTTCTCCGAAAACAGCCCCGGCTGATGTAACTGCCGAAAGGTTGGCCGAATTAGAGAAATGGTTGGACCATGATCTCAAGGCCAAATGTTACATGCAAAATTGGACAAGTCTAAACAAGTTTGCCATCACTGCAAGAAACCCGGTAATTGGAAACGTAACTGCAAGGAATACCCCAAGCAGTTGCGAACTGCAAAGGGTATGTTTTACATTGAAATAAATGTTTTTCTTAATACTACTTCTTGGGTATTAGATACCAGATGTAGATCTCATATTTGCAATGAGTTGCAAATGATAACAAGAAGTAATAGAATAAGGATGGGTGAGACCCAGTCAAGGCTCGGGAATGGTTCCAGAGTTAAATCCATAGCTATGGGAAATATTTATTTTTTGCAGAACGGTTTTAAGTTACTTTTGATAGATGTTTTATTTGTGCCAGATTTAATTAAAAACATTATTTCTATTTCTATGCTTGATAGAGATGGTTATTCTTGCAATTTTGTGAATGGGATTTGCAATATTTACAAGAATGAATGTTTGATTGGAAATGGACAACTTGAAAACGATCTATACAACTTAAAACTAAAAGACGTTCCAATTAATTATTTTGATAAACCGGCTACAACAAACAAAAGGAAAATCGATAGTCAAAACCCGGCAAACCTTTGGCACGCTAGGCTAGGTCATATTTCCTCAAGGAGGATGAACAAGCTAGTGGGAGAGGGCATGTTTGATATGTCTGATATTAACTCTCTACCTACTTGTGAATCCTGCCTAAAAGGAAAAATGACTAAATCTCCTTTTAAGGGAAAACCTGAGCGTAGTCAGAATCTGTTGGATTTGATCCATACAGATGTTTGTGGTCCATTTAGAGTAGGGACTCAACATGGCCACACCTACTTCATTACCTTTACTGATGATTATTCAAGGTATGGGTATTTATATTTAATGAAATATAAGTCTGAAGCATTTGAAAAGTTCAAAGAATTCAGGGCTGAAGTAGAAAACAAGCTAGGTAAAAGTATTAAAGCACTTCGATCGGATCGAGGTGGAGAATACTTGAGTACCGAGTTTTTGGACTATCTGAAAGAGAATGGGATTCTCTCTCAGTGGACTCCTCCTATGACACCACAGCTTAATGGTGTATCGGAGCGTCGTAATCGAACTTTGTTGGACATGGTTCGATCTATGATGAGCTTCACTGAGCTTCCACCTTCGTTTTGGGGCTATGCGCTTGAAACGGCGGTATTGTTGTTGAACAACGTCCACACTAAAGCAGTGGACAAAACACCATACGAGTTATGGAATGGCAAAGCTCCTAAGTATTCGTACTTGAGGATTTGGGGATGTCCTGCTTACGTGAAGCGGACAGTGGGAGATAAGTTGGATAGTCGATCCAGCTTATGTTATTTTGTAGGGTATCCGAAGAATTCAATCGGATATTATTTCTATTATCCTGCTGAAACAAAGGTGTTTGTTTCTAGGAATGCCACCTTCTTGGAGAAGGAGTTCTTATTGGATAAGAAAGGCGAGATGATGGAACTCGAAGAAGTTCGAGAAGAACCCGAAATACAAAATAACGATCCTACACCTCAGGAACCATTGCTGGACACGCCTGCACCTAGAAGATCCGAAAGGACTTCTAGACCTCCAGTTCGATATGGTCTTCTTCTTGAAGGGGATCAAGATGAACCCGACATTGGATGTGATCCAAGAAACTTCAAGGAAGCAATTTCTGATGCGGATTCGAATTTATGGCTTGAAGCTATGCAGTCAGAATTGGATTCGATGCATACAAACCAAGTTTGGTCTTTAGTAGATCCTCCCGATGGAATTGTTCCGATAGGGTGTAAATGGATCTACAAAAGAAAGCTTGGGCCTGATGGTAAGGTATTGACCTACAAGGCGCGATTGGTGGCGAAAGGTTATACTCAAAGGCAAGGAGTTGACTATGATGAAACCTTTTCACCAGTTGCAATGTTCAAGTCCATAAGAATCCTGATTGCCATAGCTGCATGGTATGACTATGAGATATGGCAAATGGATGTGAAGACTGCTTTTCTTAATGGAGACATTAAGGAGGAAATCTATATGAAGCAGCCTGAGGGTACACATCCATGGGAAGCGAGCATAAGGTATGCAAGCTTCAGAGATCAATTTATGGTCTAAAACAAGCATCAAGAAGTTGGAACCAGAAATTTGATGAAACAATAAAAGATTTTGGTTTCATCAAGAACCCGGAGGAACCTTGCGTGTACAAGAAAGTAGTTAAGGATGCGGTGACATTCTTAGTACTTTATGTTGATGACATCCTACTCATTGGGAATGATGTAGGGATGTTGCAGTCAACAAAGATATGGTTATCAGGTAGATTTTCGATGAAGGATTTGGGAGAGGCATCCTACATTCTTGGGATACAGATCTATAGAGATAGGTCTAAGAAAATGATAGGACTCACTCAATCAACCTACATCGATACCATATTGAAACGGTTTTCAATGGATGGGTCCAAAAGAGGACATCTACCCATGTGTCATGGAGTTTCTCTATCCAAGTCTATGTGTCCCAAGACTGATGAAGAGATAGAGAATATGACACATGTACCATATGCGTCAGCTATAGGTAGTATCATGTATGGGATGATATCTACCAGACCGGATGTAGCATTTGCTCTGAGTGTCACGAGCAGATATCAGTCTAATCCTGGTCAAATGCATTGGAAAGCCGTGAAGGACATTCTTAAGTACTTGCGAAGGACTAAGAATATGTTCATGGTTTATGGAGGACGAGAACTCAAATTGGAAGGCTATACCGACTCTAGCTTCCAAAGTGATGTGGATGACTCGAAGTCAACCTCTGGATTTGTGTTCATGCTCAATGGCAGTGCTGTCTCTTGGAAGAGTTCCAAGCAGGACACCACAGCGGATTCCACCACTGAGGCTGAATACATTGCAGCATCAGCTGCTGCTAAAGAGGCCGTTTGGATGAGGAAGTTCGTCCAAGAGTTGGGCGTCATTCCTGAATTTGTTGGTCCAGTCCCGGTGTACTGTGACAACACGGGTGCCGTTGCTCAAGCAAAGGAACCAAGGTCTCATCAAAGATCCAAACACGTACTGAGGAAATACCACATAATCCGGGAGATTGTGGAAAGAGGAGACATCATTGTCGAACGAGTGGCCTCTGCAGACAATATCGCTGATCCGCTTACTAAGCCCTTGCCAGGACCATTGTTTGACAAACATCGCGAAGCAATGGGTCTACGTAGTATGACTAGTTGGCTATAGGGCAAGTGGGAGATTGTAAGAGTGGGTGCCCAGTGAGCCAACTGTGTGGCTATGGGCTTTGATGACTCTTTGTATAAACAATCTTTTGTTTAATATTATTTACACTTTTATTAATGGCAATGACTTTATATTACTTCATATTGTTATATTATGATATACTATTGTTGTTTTGATAAAGACCTTGAATATACTATAGTGTATGTAAGATGTGGTAGAACATGGGGATGTCTATCATGAAATACATCTTATAGTCACTGTATATTCTAAAACCGTTCCTAGTCGATTGAGCCGTCCGATAATAAGGATAAGGATCGCTCGAGTTTGAGACTAGCATTTGCGATGCGGAGTACCACGTTTCATTGGTAGGGAACATGGAGATGTTCGAAGCATGCAAATGGATATTCATAGGATGAATAATCGAACTACCCTATCCGGACTTTCCAAGTGGTTATCACTTATCGAGTGGATAAAGTCCGCGGTTTTGGTTGTACACCATTAGTCCTTACGACTTGAAACATCATGGAGACTCTATATGCTAGTACTGTGCTTTGACTCGTTTACCGACTCTGAGGGGGTCATCAGGTGTCGAGATTGGGTACAGTTACGACACATATAGGAGTCAATGCATTGTTGTCAAGGATTCACCACATACTTGCGAGTGTGGATATCCTATGCGATCTGAGGAGATATTAGTGTGACAAATCTCTGGCCAGAGTACTTGATGTGATTTAAGAAATGGTTTCTTAGTAGCACATGCGATGTCACTAATTTGATCTTCAAGATGCATTGCATAGTTATCGAATCTTGAGCGACTCTCGATATACCAATGGTTGTTGATTCGATCGGGATATATGGATGAAGGGACCGTACTGTACGCTAACCAAAATCTACTGGTTCTTGTAGGCACTATCAGTGATACCTAGGGAATCATGGGGCGATGTTGCTAGGCGCTTTACCATGATTCGTTGGGCAAGTCGGAAAGTGTTGTTCCGAGTCACAAGGAGTTGTGAGCCCACGGCTAGCTGTATCCCTGAACCATTGAGGGTCACACAGTGTAATGGAGTTTTAATCCCCGTTGAGATAGTTAAATTTAAAGAGTTAAATTTAATGAACTAAGGAGTTGGACTTCTTAATTAAGAGTAAGGGAGTAGGGTTTCCTAAAATGACATAGGGATGGACATTTTTGGAAACCACTGAATTCGGATTCAGGAAAATTTATTTTGACTTTAAAACGTGCAGAAATGGTTTCTGTGCACATTGGTGAAATCGTTTCATCAATCGGAGTCACGATGAATTTTATATTAATTTCTGAACGAGCGGGCTTTGCTTGTCAGGCCCCAGCTTATGATTAATGGGCCCTAAGGTGTTAGTGGCCTGCATTATAAATAAGTTATTTCAGTACAGAAATTACACACAACAGGTCATAATTTTTGAGAGCAAAAATCGAAAACCCTAGTTCCTCTCAAAGATTGTTTCGGCCGAACCCTCCCCATACTCTGCCCGAGATTTTCCGGTCTGTGATTTTGAATCGCAGTAAGGAATAACGAATCAGATTCGTTTATTCTCTTCGCAGAAAACTTCTGATAGATTTTCTAGTGCAATCTATCAGAGGGATTAAACCTCTGTTCGTGGACCTGATTGAAGGAGTTCATCGGTTCCAGGGAGAGACAACAAGAGCAGATAAAATCTGTTGGTGTCCAGTAATCTCGTTGCGAGATTGAAGGTAAAATTTAATAATTGTTATTTGAATTTTACACACACAATAATTTAATCGTTGAATGGTTGATACCCACACCATGGAATTGTTCCATGATAAAAATTTTAAACTTCCGCTGCACCGGGTATCAATCGTGATTGATCTGACCGCCAGTTTTTACAACACTGATTCGGTGGTCATCAGTGTAGTCAATGGAATCGAACAACTGATCAATATCATCCAACCAACTCTCGCAGTCAACTGGATTTTCTGAACCCATCAACAACGGCGGATTGAACGACTGAAACCTCTTCAGCAAGGTTTCCATAGGCGTCGCTGTAGCATCCATCTCAACCGTTTCAGTACTAGCTTGCTCAGTTGTAGGAATAACTGGCGGTGTGTTTCTGTTTATCACTCGACGAGGACCCATCTGATAATCAAAGGTTAGGACACGAGATATCTCAATCGCTACAATCAGTGCCCTTACAACCGCTTGAAAAACCGGATACCAATCGATAACAGAAACAGTTATATCTCAAGTAGATCATGCTTTATAATTTAAATCACAAAACCATGTAATTCAATAACTCTCAACAATAAAGCATGCTCGCATGGAATTAAGTATACAGTTAAATAATTCAAACACATGCGAGGAGCCAATACACGCAGACTCGATCTACCCCGCTCACTCTAGTTCAACCAAGAATCTTAAAGCTTTGATACCACTTAATGTGAGACCTCGTTTCTAAACCACTATTCTCGGAGTAAACAAAAATTAAACATACAAGAAACCAAGAATCGAAGCGATCACAATGTTTTTTTTAAAAAAAAAGGAAAACGACCGCGCGCCCGCGCTCTCGCCTCACCAAGAACCAGTGCGCCCGCGCCCTTACCTCGCCAAAAGGCCGTGCGCCCGCGCCAATATCCGCGCGCCCGCGCCGTCCTCTTGCCCAAAAATCCAAGGCACCGAAAATAAATCCAACCAAACCTAAACACTTGCATTTAAAATATCTGATAAGCCAACAACAATACAAGAACAGTTTAGGGAAGAAAAAACATTCGATTCGGTAGTACCTACATCGATTCTTGCTTACAATACAACACGAGAAGTTCGAATGACAAAACATGATCGTAAAACATAAACTAGATTGACATGCTGATTCGACTTCTAAACGAGTCTCACTTCTATCTCTTGCTCTTGACGCTAACCAGGTCTACGCTGATTTGATCCTGACCCTCCTATTGCCAATTACACATACAAAACAAAGCAACATCCGGATAATCGGTGATAATGATATTCCCAGTAAAAGCAACATAACAAGTAATGAATCAATAAACATGCTTTCAAGAAAACACTTATTCAATATTAATGTAATGAAATGCATGTCTTTAAACGGGATATCAATTCTGATAAACGAGGGATTGCTGCTGTGCTTTTGGGATCCCGAGGATGAGATCACGTAACGACTCACCGACTCTCCCAATCGAGGTGGTGTCACGTATCCCACTCCTCTAGACTTTGAGCAACCATAATGAGTATGCTAGCACTAGGCGAAACGACTACAACCTAGGCCACTCAATCATAGTTCTCAAACGTCTAAACAAAAAGGGCGGTTCTGCCCGCTGAAATCAACGTAGGCTCAAGATGAATGCATAACAGAAACATAAACATAAGCCACATAGTCAAAAGCAAAATCAATCAACAAGACACAAGTTCTTCATGCTAGAACAAGTGTAGATGCAATATGTGATTTGAAAGGGAAACTCGAGAACCAACTGTCCCGAGTATGCTATCCCGCTACGATGACAGCTTTTACCTTTCGACGCAGTAGATCCAACTCCGGATAAGCTACAAAAAAAGATTGTATCAAAGACTATGCCAACTAAACAACAACTACGGTTCAACGTAATTCTCTTTACCGTTCTTCATCCAATCTCTTGACGATCAAAAGCTGTTAACACCGGCTTGACAACTCCAAACGAATCTGTTCAGATACAAAAATTGATCAACAACGACGATCAATACACAAGCCCAAAAACAACAACTCCAACGGTTCAAAACTCCAAAAACTCAAACCGGCGGCATAACGGCTAAAACTGAACAAACCGGAAATGCAGACAGCAGTTCAATACCGATATCAACTCATATCAATGCTAATACAACAACAAAAGCTCAAACCCAACCAATCTAAAAATCCACATTTTTGAAAATGGCTTCCAAAAATCATAACAAATCCGAACGTCATTCTAATTCAAAACTGACAGATAATAAACGATCAGAACTCTGTCAAGAACAACATACTCGAATCTCGAACGATTCTAACAACATTCAAAAACTAGAATGTAACCGATCGTATAAAAACTTACGATATAACGGAGCTCTCACTGTAGTGATCGCTAAACTGCCTTCAGAAATAATTTCCAACGGCCGGATCGAACTCGGAATGAAATCACAAAGCCCAAAAGCTCAAAGGGGCGTCTTCAATGGTGCTTCTCGGTGGGAGGAAGAAGAGTGAATGACCAAGTCAATACAAGTGTAGATAATATATAAAATTCGATATTTGCGTTTTAGTCCCTGAAATTTCCAAAATTTTCAAAATAAACCCTGATCAAAATCAAGTCGGCTCGTGAACTCTGTAATCTCCGATTAACTCAAATAAACTCATTTAAGATAAGAACGGGGCATTACAGTAATACTATGAATGTTATTTACAAATAATTTTAAAAATTTATCATAAATATTAAACCTAAATTACAATAAAATAAAAATATTTCATATTTTAATTTAGAAAAATTGATATTCTTTGGAATTTTTATTTTTTTAAAAAATATTTAATATTTAATAGGTAGGGGACATGACGGAGATTTATTGAAATATAAAAGGCTATTTTGGAGAAGTAAAATTTTAAAATAAGACTTTTAAAAAAGTAGAGTCGCCCCACTTTTTAAAAATAGCTTATAAGTTGTCAAACATCTTATTAATTATTTTTCTTGTATTTAAATGAATATTGTTGCAAAGAATAAAGGATGGAGAATTCTAATTTCTAAATCAAACAGTAAATGTGAGATCGTGAAGCTCTCTCGAAACGAGCCTCTCGAAACCCTATCCAAAATACTTTGATCATCCCACAACATGATCTAAACCTGGGACTATAACAAGTCATCCAATTGTTGAGTGATCACTCAATGGTAGGTACAAAGGTAGGCACGATGAATAAAAAACATATCAAAACTCATTATTTTTTTTTTAAAGATAAAACTCATTAATTCTACTCGCATGCATGTTGTATACAATAATGAAAAGGTCAATTTAATGGTAAAATATTGTTATCATTATTTGAATGTAATCTCAATTGACATAAACATTTTTTTTATAATAATATTCAAAGTTTAAATATTTATTATCATATCAAATTATCAATAACTTTAATTATTCAAATTGTTAATTATATAATATCAGTACCCCCCCGGTGTAGGCATGGCCGAATTAACGTTGCCTACTAATATGAGCAATGAAAGAATCAAACTCAAGTCTTGTGTCGCCGCCTTCCTCCACCGATCTCCTGACAGCTCTGCTCAACTCCACCGCCCTCCGCCTCATCTCTTCCCCTTCCTCCGAACTCATTAGCCTTCTCAAAGCCATGGAAATTGTCTCTGCCTCAACAACTTCATGCCGCCGAGCCCAATCCTTCACAACCAAGCCAATTTTGAGCACTTGTGTGATCAAAACAGTGTTTCTTGACTGCTCCGAGTGCATCGGCCACGCAGCAATCGGAACCCCCATTGAAATACTCTCCATGCATGAATTCCATCCGCAGTGACTCAAAAATCCACCAGTTGCAGAGTGGTTTAGTATTTCCAATTGAGGTGCCCAGTCTCTCAAAATGATCCCCATTTCTTTTACTCTTTCTTCAAACCCTTCTGGTAAGTTACCTCTTCTATCTTCACCGTCTACAAGAGAATTGTCTCCTTGATCCGCGTCTCGAAAAACCAGATGAATTTCAACTCGCTTCGTTCCAGCCCTGATGCCAAATTCTTGATTTCTTCGTCTGTTAATGAAGTTGTGGTTCCAAATGAAACAAAAACCACTGATTTAGTAGGTTTCGTATCAAGCCATTTTAGGGATTCATGGCGTGACTCATGATCTTCGTTTTGTGTTGTTAAATTCAGTGGGTTGAGTGGTCCTATGGCCCAGTATTTCTTGTTCTGTTTTTCATTAATCTTTTCAATGAGATCCATGAATGTACCCTCAAGTTCTCTGTTTGAGTTGAAGAGACGTCCTGAACTTAAAGCAATGTAAGCATGTTCCCTGGACATAAACTCCTTGAATTCTTGAGTAAAGCAATCTTCAAGAGAAGGGATTTGCAAATCCTGTGTGAAAGTTTTCTCTGTTCCTCCCCAGAAATAGAAAAATATGGCAAAAGCTGAAATGCTGTGAAAGACGTAGGATTCAGCGTTTGGTATGGAGACAAAATCCTGAACAACAGAAGACATCAAGGAATCATGAATGATCACAATTCTTTGCTCTGCAACGCTTGAAAGTGACCGAAGGATGGCGGTGAATGGCTGCCGGAGTTGGGAGACAGAGTTGAACAATGGCTGCAGATGTGAAGGGAATTTATTGGTGGCGTTCAGGTTTGGAGCCGGTGATGTAAATGCAGGAGTTGGGATTTCATGGAATTCGAGGTTCGAGGCCGAGAGAGGGTCCCAGCCGTGGACCCGGAGCTTCGCCTGGCGGCTGTGAGTGGCGGTGCTGACGAAGTGAACAGGTATGTTGTGAGCGGCGATTAGGCGGCTCAGCTGGAGGAGTAGGTTCAAGTGACCATGTATAGGTAAAGGAACCATCACAACCACCACTGGGTGCTGTTCTACGGCGTTTTCGTCGCGGCGGTGCTCGAGTAGGCAACGGCCAACTGCGGCGGACATGACGACGGTTTTGTTGGAACTTTAGATCTTTCGAATGTGTTAAGAGGTTCTCGTATGAAGGTTTGTTTACTGTAGGTGTTTGATTAACGATGTCCAGTAATATTTATAAATGTCAAAAAATGTAATCTGTTGTTTATGGATTACACTTTTTATTTGAAATTTTAATACAGATTGCATATCACAGGTTATTTTTGAAATTATAAAAATATTTCAAATACACCTTAATTCATTAGACATTAATTTTGAGATTATAAAAATTAGTATCTCTTGCATGCATAACTAATAGTAAAAGATTTTTGAATACATAAATATTTCTTATGTTAATTGATTTTCAATTTATTTTTATAACTAATATTATAAATTAAATATTCAAAAGTTTAGATTATGATAAAAAAGTATTTAGTAATTTTTAAAAACATAATTAACTTAATTTTTTTAATTTAAAAAATAATTTTTAAACGTAATTTTCTTTGTACATATGATATTTTTTAATATAGAATTTAGAATGTGTTATCTAACAATAAATACCATCAATTATTTCGGTGGCGGCACGAATACATCAAGAAAATTTCACACACGCATACTAAGGTCTTCTCACACGTTATGCATACATACATATTAAAAACTTTAATGTCAAATAAATTTGTTTTATGAATTCGATCGATTATATTAAAATTTTTTAAAAAATAAAAATGTTTTTTAATAATAGTTTATGTTATAAACAATACGATTATTTAATTTAATATTTCAAATGCATAAATAAAATTAAATAATATTTTGTTAATTAGGATATAATAGTGTTGGGAAATCATTTATTAAGTTTTGGTGTTAAACAAAATATTCTAAGACAAAAATAAAAGACTACATCAAGTAACTTAACTGGACTGGACGATGTTAGTCAACTGAATCAAGTGGACCATAACTGGTCAATGAACTAGTCCAAAAGCTCATCAACTGTAAATTATTCGACTAGGCTGTCCTGAATTACTCGAAGAGACCCTAATTAGATACAACTGAGTTCTTGATGACTAGACCAGACACCTTGACTGAACTTACCTGGAAGATATTCTCGACTGGTCAAGGATGCTCAACTGGACTGACCACAAATGGAGTTAAGGGAGACTGAAATATTTTAGGGATATTCAAGAACGCCGGTCTCGATCCTTAAACATTCCCAAAACATTCAGAAAACTTCATATTTGACTGTTAGTTATTTTGGAATTTAAACATTTGTACACTGTAGACGCCGCATGTAAGGCCCGAAATTATTTAATTTTAATCCAAGAATATTTAATTTGAGAATATTTAGAGTTTAGAATTAAATTCTAATATTCTTAAATTAATAAAGATTGAAATTGAATTAAATAGATTTTTCGGGGACTAAATTGCAATTAGCCAAAAGTTCAGGAACTAAACTGCAAATATGCTAATATATATCAAAATTCTCATCTCTTTCATAGCCATCACACGTGCAATATCAGATTCAAGGGAGAAAACTTCAGAAACAAACCCCACGCCATTTTTTATCTGTAAAAGCTCCGATAACTTGTGATCCGGTCATCAGAAATTCGAGATAAATATATATCTGCGATCACCGCTCCGAGAGCTACTTTTTGGTACAAGTTTCATTCACTTTTCTCATATTTGATTTTTTATGTTGAATATGGGTTGTTATTATTTTTGATTATATATGTGCTTGAGCTCGTACCGGGTACGTATTCGCAGACGGTTCGAAAAAAGACTGTTTATTATGATTTATTGAAGTTATGTCGAAAATCCTCAAGTTCTGAATATTGTTTAGTCGTATACATATATGCTGTATTGTTGAGGGATTTGGTTGATTATGAATATAGTATTGATATCGACATTGTTTCGGTTGTCGATTTTTAGCCGTTACGCCGTCGGTTTTAGAATTTGTACATGTTTGAACTTGTTGATTGAGCTGTATAGTGTATTGATTTGGAAGTGATATGCTTAGATCCAAACACTTCATTTCAGATTGGTGGTTGAAGTTTTTCGAACTCGAGATCTCCGATTCGAACCGAGAAAGAATTCGAAGGTTTGAAGCTTATTTGCATTGATCGTGTGGCCATGACTTGAGAAGAATTTTGATGTGTTATTGATGTACTCGTTTTAGATTTGAAGTGATTTCACACTCGACATTGAAAGGTATAAATGACAGCATATCTAGATGGGATAGAACACTCGAGATAGATATGATTCTCGAGTATTCCCTTGTCAATCATATACTTGTTTGATTTTATGTCTTTATGTGATTTTGATGTTTTTGTTGCTTTGTTTGCTTATGTTCTTAGATGTTCAAGATGTTTTACAATTTTTAATACATACAAATTATGTTGCATTCATATTGAAATCAAGCCTGAAAAGCATACAGGGCTGAAAGGCCTAAAGTGCATATGACGTTTGGAGGGCTATAGTTGAGTGGCATAGATTTACTTTCAGAGCTAGATGACTCACTATAGTTGCACCAAAGTCAGGGAAAATGAGATACTTGACGTCACCTCGATTGGTGAGTGGGTGATTGGTTGAGATTTTATTCCCCGGGATCCCAAGAATCGAAATTCTATTGTTACCAGACTTGATAGCCTACCTTTAGAACATGCATTGCATTCATGTTTATTATCTCGCACGTTATGTTATTTATACTAGGAATTGTATTTTTCACCAGAGTTATTCGGCTATTGCTATGTTTTGTATGTGTGCATGGCAATAGGTGGGGCAGGAACTGGACAGAGAAGTCGTGAATAGCTCGAGATAGCAAGATTAGCATGCGGTGACTTCGGTCTATGATTAGAGTTGTTGTTAAATCTTGTATTGCTTTTAGTTGGACATTTCTTGTACATAGAATAAACCTTGTAGAACACTTGATTTTGTTTGTATCTAGCATGTGTATATGGTTGGTACCAACTTTGGAAAGATTGGAGTAGCAATACATGAGCAGTTTGTGTTTTTGATGTGTTCTTCCTTTGTACATCATATTTGACATGTATAGATACATTTACATCATTTAAACCATAAGGATCAGCAACAGAACAGCAATTCAGCAAGCCGGGCAAAACTCAGCTTGCTCGAGCGAGCGAAGGGTGTTTGAACCCGAGTGGTGCTCGCTCGAGCGAGCCACCATAGTAAAAAAAAAAAAAAAAAAGAAAAAAGTTGTTGATCTTTTTGCGACGTGATTTTGCATCGCCAAATGTAAGGTTTTGCGTCGCCAAATGTCCTGTATTACAGATTGAATATTTTTAGTTATTAATCGCCCTATAAGATGAGATTAGCACCCGAGGTTCCCGTGCTTTTTTAAGTTGGCTTTTAAAAGCACTTTTAAAAGTAAAAGCTAAAATAATTTTGTGTTTGAATAAATATATTGAAAGCACTTTTTTAAAGTTGAGTTTTAGAAAAAGCATTTGAAAATCTATAAATATGGGTTTTTAAATAACACTTATTTTGGCTTAAATAAGTGCTTTTAAAAGCACTTAAAATTTATCCAAACACATTTGAGTTAATAAAAGCACTTTTTTAAAAAAACACTTTTTTCTTAATTGTCTACTGAAACCAAACGGGCTAGCTCTTTTTAATAAGCTTAGTTAAACACCCTCTTAATTATAAATCATAAAACTTAAAGGGAAAAAAGTGTTTTAGTATTTTTATCAAACTCCATTCATAAATTTATAATTTGTCAATTTTCACCTTATCGTTATAATTGAATTTAATAGACACCCTCGTTAAATCTCTCAAATAGTCAAATGTATACAAACAAATGATAAAGTTGACAATACACAATGAAATGTGCGGGTAAATTTCACTCTTTAGTGTTGTAATATGATATAATTTCGAGATTGGATCTAATGTATACTCAAAAAACTATATCTCTAACTTCCAAAGAATGAGTTTCTTCCACTCGATTATTTTAGGATTTCATTTTTTGCGTCATTTGGATTACATCACTCTACTTGTTACCAAATCCCAACACCAAGAAAACCAATCTATTTGTGTGAGCAAGAATTCAATTGTTTGAAGATATAAGCATTAAGATAGAAGTTGTTGAGTGGGGTAGATTGAGTTTGTCTGAATTGATTTATACTGCATGAGATTGTCTGTTATCTATGATTATGCGCCTTACATGCAAGCATGCTTTATGTTTACAAGAATTTTGTTTGATTGCATGATTATGTGCTTTCAATATAAATGCATGTCTTGCATGATCTATTATTCCAGATTATCCTCGATCAGAACCTGAATTCTCATGAGAATGCATGAGAATTCTAATCAGATAAGGATGGAATAAATTGCAGAATATGATATTTTGTTATGCACTAATCTGTTTGACAATCAGATATGTCTCCCCGTAAATCACCGGTGACTAGACAGACAATGGCTATTCCTCAACCATAACAGCCGAATATACCACAGCAAGTGGTTGAGCCTCAGAATGCACAGGGTAGTACATCTGTTGATATGATGGATGTTACAGCTACACCCATGGAGACTCTATTGAAACGATTTCAATTGTTCAAACCGCCAACGTTTAAAGGAACAAAAAATTCAGTTTATTGTGATACTTGGCTCGAAGACATTGAACAGTTGTTTGAATCGCTTGATTTTTCAGATGATCTACATATCGGGCTGGTAGTGCATCAACTGCATGAAGTTGCTAAAAATTGGTGGATTACTACAAAGAAAGCTCTAGAACATCAAGGTACGACTATCACCTGGATTGTCTTTAAAACTGAGTTCTATCAATGTTTCTTTCCAGTATCTTACAGAAAAGATAAGGGTGATGAATTTGCCAATCTAAGGCAAGACAATTTGAGCATTGAAGAATATGTGGCCAAATTTTCAAGTCTTTTGAAATTTGCCCCACATATAGCAGCGACTGATGAAGTTATGGCGGACCAGTTTATTAATGGCCTCAATCCAGATGTGTTTACTTTAGTGAACAGTGGACGACCCAATAATTTTGCCGAAGCACTGAATAAAGCTAAGGGAGTATAATCAGGTTTATTGAGACAAAGAGGAGCACCGTTTATTCCATAGCCATCTCCACAGCCTGTATTAGCATCAGTGCCACAGAATCCGCCATAGTTTCAGCAACCATCTCCCAGATTTGAGGGAGGAAGCAGTGGTAGAAAGGATTTGAGATTCAGGCCAAAAGGTAAACAGTTAAGAAGTCCGACAGTAGTTCATCTAGTTCTAGTGGCCAGAGGCAGTATGGTTCAAGTCAGAGTTCCAGTGAACCAGGAGTGTTTTGTGGTAAGTGTGGTGGACGACATGCTAGTGATCAGTGCATAGGGGTATCAGGAAATTGTAATATTTGTCATCAACCAGGTCACTATGCCAAAGTATGTCCTCAAAGAACAACAGAACGAGCAACTGGTGCAAGTTCTTCTTGACCAGCACCTCAGGCAGAAAGGCAATCAGTGCATTCATTTCAGCCACAACAACAGACCAGAATAGAAGGAAGCCAGATTGTGACTCAACCTCATAGGCAACAGGTAAGAGTGTTTGCATTGACTGAGGATCAGGATCAGGCAGCACCTGATGATGTCATAGCTGGTAACTGCTCTATTTATGGTTATCCTGCTTATGTATTGATAGATACATGTGCATCACATACATTCATATCTGAAAAATTTGATATGTTGCATTCTTTATCGTTTGAGCCATTGCCTGCTGTTATTTCTATTTCTTCACCTTTGGGTGAAGGTATTGTATCTGTTCAATTGATTAGAAATTGTGCACTTTAATATGATGGAAATGTGATAGATTTGGATAGCATAGTACTTGGATTATCATATTTTGATTGCATTATCGGTATAGACATGTTAACCAATTACAGGGCGACTGTAGATTGTTTCCACAAAGTGGTCAGATTTAGACCAGATATAGCAGATGAGTGGAAATTCTATGGTAAGGGTTCTCGAGCCAAGATCTCTTTGATATCTATGTTATCCATGACCCGTTTATTGTAGAGAAGGGCATAAGGATTTCTGATTTATGCATTAGATGTATTGAAATCCAATCCAGCAGTGACAAATATTCCAGTGGTGCATGAATTTGCTGATGTATTTCCTGATGAAATACCTGGTTTGCCTCCAGTTTGAGAAATAGACTTCAGCATTGAGTTAATGTCAGGTACGCAACCAATATCTAAAGCTCCTTACAGAATGACACCGATTGAATTGAAGGAGTTGAAAGATCGGTTGGAAGATTTGCTAGCCAAAGGGTACATTAGGCCGAGCGTTTCACCCTGGGGCGCTCCGGTACTGTTTGTACGAAAGAAAGATGGGTCTATGCGATTGTATATAGATTATCGTCAACTGAACAAGGTAACGATAAAGAATAAATATCCACTGCCTAGAATAGATGATTTGTTTGATTAGTTACAGGGTTCATATATCTATTCTAAGATTGGTTTAAGATCCATATATCACCAGCTAAGGGTACGAGATGAAGATATCCCTAAAACTTCTTTCAGAACAAGGTATGAACATTATGAATTCATTGTCATGCCTTTTGTTTTAACCAACGCTCCTGCAGTATTTATGGGATTGATGAATAGAGTATTTCAAAAATACTTGGATGACTTTGTCATTATTTTTATCGATGATATTTTGATATATTCCAAGAATGTGCATGATCATGCTGAATATCTCAGAATCGTATTACAGACTTTGAGAACTGAAAAATTATATGTCAAGTTATCGAAATGTGAGTTTTGGTTGCAGAAAGTTGTGTTTCTTGGGCATATCATTTAAGGTGATGGCATTTTAGTGGATCCAACCAAGGTAGAGGCTGTATTGAATTGGCCTAGACCTACATCAGGACCAGAAATACGGAGTTTTATGGGCTTAGCAGGATACTATCGCAGATTTATCAGAGATTTTTCCAGTATTGTCAAGCCTATTACGCAATTAACTCAAAAGAATAAGCCGTGTGTCTGGACTGAAGCTTGTGAAGCTAGTTTCTTAGAGCTGAAGAAGAGGCTTACAAGTGCACCTGTATTGACGATTCCATCAGGTACAGTGATTTTGTTGTTTATTGTGATGCTTCTCACATAGGTCTGGGTTGTGTGCTTATGCAGCGAGGTCATGTTATCGCTTATACTTCGAGACAGTTGAAGCCACATGAGACTCGGTATCCTATCCATGATTTGGAGCTTGCCGCTATTGTCTTTGCATTGAAGATATGACGACATTATCTTTATGGTGAGAAGTTTGAAATCTTTTCTGATCATAAAATCTTAAAATATCTGTTTTCGCAGTTAGAATTGAATATGAGACAACGTAGATGTCTAGATTTACTGAAAGATTTTGATTGCGAGATTAAATAATATCCAGGAAAATCCAATGCAGCTGCAGATTCCTTAAGTAGAAAGGTATGTTCTTTATCCTTGTCTACGAGAGGTTTATCTCACTTGGTGGAAGATTGTTGTATTTCTGGATTAGTATTTAAGACAGATATGCAACTTATCCGAGTTTGTGCTATTAAAGCTGAGCCAGAATTGTTGATACAAATCAAAGAAGCACAGAAAGTGGATCAGAATATTCAGAAATCGATTGAGATGATCAGATCTGGACATCAATCCAAATATCAGGTCAGTGCTGATGATGTATTATATGTGAATAACAGACTTGTTGTTCCAGATGTTTCAGACTTGAAACATCAGATTATGAGAGAGGCTCACAGCAGTAGATTCAGTATTCATCTTGGTGGCAGAAAAATGTATAATGATCTGAAGATGCAGTATTGGTGGAAATATATGAGTTAGATGTGACTGAATTTGCATCCAGATGTCTGAATTGCCAACAAGTGAAAGCTGAAAGAAAGAAGTCAGGTGGTCTATTGCAGAGTTTATCAGTTTCAGAATGGAAATGGGATCACATTTTCATGGATTTTGTTACACAGCTACCACGTTCATCTAGAGTGTACGATTCCATTTGGGTGATTATTGACAGGTTGACGAAATCAGCATGTTTTATTCCGTACAGAATGACGTACATACATGATCAGATGGCAGAGATCTACGTCAGAGAAGTGTTAAGATTACATTGTGTGCCTAAATCTATCGTTTCAGATCGAGACCCTAGATTTGCATCACACTTTTGGCATAGCTTGCAACAAGCTCTTGGTTCTCAATTACATCTGAGTACAACTTATTATCCTCAAACAGACGGACAATCAGAGCGGACTATCCAGATACTTGAGGATATGTTGAGAGCTGTAGTACTAGACTTTGGTACTAATTGGCAAGATTCATTAACACTTGCAGAATTTTCTTATAATAACAGCTATCAGACGAGCATTGAAATGGCTATATTCGAAGCACTGTACGGAAAGAAATGCAGTTCACCATTGTACTGAGATGATATCTCAGAAGTACCTGACGTTGGGCCTGATATGATTCATGAAATGACTGAAAAGGTGAAGCTGATTCAGAAAAGAATGAAAACAGCTCAGGACAGACAAGCAAAGTATGCATATATCAGACGACGACCTCTATATTTTGATTAGAGATACAGAGTTTTCTTGAAAATTTATCCGTTTAGAGGTACAGTCAGATTTGGTAAGAGAGGAAAGTTATTGTAGCGACCCTACCCGGATCCACTACCTAATCAGAGTGATTAACGCAAGCAACAATAATTAAAGCGTTAAATAACGGATAGTTCCAAAGTACAACAAATCCAATTGGCAGAATATAACCGACGATAGAAACAGTGTATAATTCTTCATACAACCAAATCGAAATTAGGGTATCAGAATCCCTAAAAAACTACCTCTGCAAGGTAGCAACCTCAACCCTGCTAAGAACCACCGGGACCGTCCAGCCTCAGACCTGACTCGCCACAAGGTGTCCCAAAACACGAAACATAAAGGGCGTGAGCGACTACGCTCAATACGGAAGCAATGATATAAATACAAATATGAGCATGCACATGACTTTAAAAATCAGGGTTAAATCACTTTACTCATGGCGCCTGGAATACACAGTACCGGGCAAGAGAGCGACTCCGCGTGGTACTCGTATATTCCCAAGACACGAATCCTCAGGAAGATTCGCCTCGACTGATGGAAACTGTCATGACTCACATCATACCAGATGCAGTCTCCGTAAAAACATATGCATGTGCTAAAAACAGTAAAACATAGCCAATACAGCACATACATCATGCATCACACACATATGTATAAATATCATGCCGGCTATCTCGGTCAGTACTTACGTACCTCTAACACTACAGGTCAACTCCTAGCACACCCGTCTAGGTCCAAAGCCTACAAGTCTGCTCTACTGCGTCTACACATGCAAAAGTCCATGCATCACTATAAACGCTCTAAAAGCCTTAACTAAGTTATTTCATACTCCTAAATATTTTTAGGAAGCCAAATTATACCTTCGTCCGTCGTCAGCCCGCTGGTGTAGAATCGCCTCAAAACTTAGGCACACCTTTGCTATGATGCCGGGATCGCTAGGCAACTTCCGGATTCCCAATAGGATGCCTAGAACTCCGTAGATCTAAGTAAGAAGGTTCGAAAACCAGAGGAGAGGAGGGAAATTGGTGCACAGAATGAGGGCTCGGACCCCTTATTTATAGACGGCGATCGGAACGTCCGATCCCTCATCGGTACGTCCGATCGCGAACGGAGCGTCCGATCGTGACATCGGAACGTCCGATGTCACCTCACGTGCGTAATTAGTGACGTCATTTTGCTGACGTTGGTGATGACGCCAACCCTATCCAGATCGGAACGCCTGATCCTCCAACGGAACGTCCGATCCCGATCGGAGCTTCCGATCTGTGCTTCGGAGCTTCCGATCCACTTCGGATAATTTTAGGCAAAATTTAGTAATTAATTTCCTTAATTACCTTGATTAATTGCGGGTCACTACATTCTCCCCCACTTAAGAAATTTCGTCCTCGAAATTACATCTTAAGGAAGACATAGTACGCAAAATCTATGCTCTTATTACAACTGAACAATATACATTCGATACAACAGAGTACAAAATCTTAAAACAACTCGGGGTGCTCTGCTAACATCCGACTCTCCAACTCCCAAGTAGCTTCCTCTGTACCTCTGCATTGCCACTGTGCAGGGATTTCTCCACATACGATAGATCCCGATCTACTTTTATCTCGGTCGGATGCAAAATATGCGACTCGTCCGCCACATACTGCCTCAACAAGGACACGTGGAACACATCGTGGATCTCCGAAAGATTTGGTGGCAAGGCTAAACGATAAGCCACGTCTCCAACTTTCTCGAGAATCTCAAAAGGACCAATAAATCTTGGTGACAACTTACCCTTGAGACCGAAACTCATCACCTTCCGGAAAGGTGATACACGCAAGAATACATACTCTCATTTTTCAAAATGAAGTGGCCTGCGGTGAGTGTTCGCTTAGCTAGCCTGTCGATCCTGGGATGCCTTAATCCTGCGTCGGATCAATTCTACTGCATCAGTCATCTGCTGAATCATCTGAGGACCCTCCATCTGCCGCTCACCAACCTCGTCCCAAAACAAAGGTGTACGACAACGACGTCTATAAAGAGCCTCAAATGGTGCCATGCCAATGCTGCTATGGTAGCTATTGTTATAAGCGAACTCCACCAGTGGCAAATGATCGTGCCATGCTGGGCCAAAATCCATTACGGTAGCTCGAAGCATGTCCTCGAGAGTACGGATAGTCCTCTCCGATTGTCCATCAGTCTCTGGATGATACGCTGTGCTTAAACTCAAAGTGGTACCAAGAGCACGCTGAAAACTCCCCCAAAATCTTGAGGTGAAACGAGGATATCTGTCGCTTACAATACTCAGTGGAATACCATGCAAACGGACAATTTCTTGCACATACAGCCGTGCCATCCTATCGAAAGTGAAATCCCGATTATATGGTAAGAAATGCGCGGATTTTGACAATTGGTCAACAACAACCCAAATCGCGTCGCAATTCCTGGAAGATATAGGCAAGTGGGTGACAAAGTCCATCGTCACATGCTCCCACTTCCACTCAGGAATATCGAGATTGTGAAGTAGACCTCCGGGTCGACGATACTCTGCCTTGACCTGCTGACACACAAGGCATCAGGACACGAACTGATAAACGCTGCGCTTCATTCCTTTCCACCAAAATCGAGTACGTAGATCCTTGTACATCTTCATGCTACCAGGATGTACTGAGAACCTACTATGATGAGCTTGCGATAAGATCTCGTCTCTAAGTGTGGAATCATCAAGCACAACCACACGGCCAGAAAGACACAACAAACCATCCGCCTGAAAATGGAAACCAGCTGAATTCTCACCCTCAGTGAATCGGGCTAATCTCTGAATCTTGGGATCAACACCCTGTGCCTCACGAATACGTCTATACAAGGCTGGCTCGGCAAGCACAGACGCAACACGAACTCCCTGTTGTTCCTTCTTATGACGGAAAGTGAAACCCAAGGAACAACACTCTTCGACCATTCGTGACACTGCACTGGTACGAAGGGAACTCAAATAAATCTTGCGACTAAGCGCATCAGCAACCGGATTAGAAGATCCTGGATGGTAATTGATTTCGCAATCATAGTCCTTCAGCAAGTCCATCCAACGGCGCTATCGCATGTTCAACTCTGCCTAAGTGAACAGGTACTTCAAAGTAAAAATCTGGAATCATTCATCGTACAAATAATGACGCCATATCTTCAGAGCAAAGACAATGGCTGCAAGCTCTAGATCATGTACGGGATAATTCCCCTCGTGAGTCTTTAGTTGTCTGGAGGCATAGACAATCACATGCCCATTTTGAGTCAACACACACCCCAAACCCTGAAGAGAAGCATCGGTGTGGACTACGAAACCACAAGATCCAGTCGGCAAGGATAGTACTGGAGCAGTCGTCAATCGACGTCTCAACTCACGAAAACTATTTTCGCACGCGGAAGACCACTCAAAAGAAACATCCTTTCGCGTCAACTGTGTCAAAGGCCTGGCTGTAAGGCCCGGGATTAATTAGAAATTAATCAGAATTTATTTAATTTTAATCCGAGTATATTTAATTTGGGAATATTTAGAGTTTTGATTTAAATTCTAATATTCTTAAATTATTTAGGATTGAAATTGAATTAAAATAAGGGCCGAGGACCAAATTGCAATTATTGAAGAATCTATGGACTAAATTGCAATTTCTATTGAAAGTTATCAGATTTTTTTTGTTGATTCAGCATGTACACGTGCATGATATTGAGAATTCAGAATTTTTTGAAGCAGAGCCCGTCTTTCTTCCTCTTTTCTTTAGAAAGTTTGATCTTCAAATCCTTGTAACTTTTGAACCGATTGTCCGATTTCGATTCCGTAAATTGTTCTGGAACCCTTACGACGAGAGCTTCAATCTCGTGTAAGTTTTATGCTGTGTTTTATGGATTTCGAAATCATTATGGAGAAGATATCAGATTTTTAGTTGTTGATTGTGTTCTTGCTATTGTATCGCTTCTATTTTCGAAACTGGATCAAAGTTGGATGATTGAAGGGATTGATTATGATTTGTAGCATGTATATCGATGACTATAGCTGCTGATAAGATGTTTTATGACTGAGTTTTATATGATACATGCTGATATATGAATTGGAGTTACAAGTTTCGAAGTCGGGATTACGTCGGTTATCGATTTTGAATCGCTACGTCGTTTAATCGAGTTTTGGAACTATTTTGATAGCCGATTTCTGAGTTGAAGTTGTTGTTGAGATGTTATGAATGTTATAGTATTTTTCTTATTCAGTTTCATTTGAGTTTGAACGATAAACGACACAAGACGCCGACTTGAACGAACGAAGAAAGAGTTGAGGTTTGAAATGCGATTGATTGATGAATTCTTGATGGTTTTGACTCGTTTCTGACATGATAGGTTGATATGAAGTTTGATATATGTATTTTGATTATATCTCGCAGATTTGAAGAGTTCAAAACCTCGATAAACGAAGGTATAATGACGACATCGCGAAGTAGGGACTTTGAAACTCAAGAACGATTATCTTTGAGTTGGCCCGCAAAAATCACATACTTGTTTATGTTTTGATTTGATTGTGGTGTTGTCGATCCATCTCAGGTAGTGGATCTTTAAATTTGAGTTGATATGATGTTATATCGAATTGATTCTAAGCCAAGGTTGCGGTTAACCTTATTTGCGAGTCGTTTACGAATTCGTTAGATGGATATCCATGTCAAGATCAGTTATGAATCTTGATGGCTTCGAAGTTATATGAATAAATTCGTATTTAAAGCGTTTGAGTACTCTATTTGTTGAGTCGAGTTTTAAATAGAGTTAATATAATTTATTTAACGCTTTCGATATGTTGGTTATACTGAGAATTATATCTCACCGGAGTTTATCCGGCTATTGTCTTGTTTTGTATGTGTGCATGACAACAGAGAGGGCAGGAGCTGATCATCGACGTCATTGACAGCTGGGAGAGAGTCTAGCACGTGAGGACTCGGGTTGTAGATGATGTTTTGAATGTTAGAAGCATGGAACCTTAGAACTTGTGGGTTTTGGAATACATGTATGAAACTTGAGATAGATTATGTCGTTTATCGTTTCTTTAGCGACTTGTGCGATATAATAAATACATGTATAGATGCTTGAGACCTTGTTTATATTAATATGCATGATTTGGATCTTTTATATCATGTTTTAGACTTGAGTTTGATGAATTGGAAGGAGTTGAAGGGATCAGATTTGCGGACAAAGAACAGGGCAAGTTTCTGCTCCAGGAGGCGCCCCCAATTTTTGACGGCTCGCGCGCAGCCTGGAGATTAGCCTACTGTTTTGGAAAAAAACAGGGGCGCCCCCGCGGTAGTTTTTGGCGGCGGGGGCGCACCCCTTTTTGAAAAAAAAAAAAAAAAAAATTTTTTGATCCTTTCTTTCCTTATTAGATTAATGATGCTTATTCATTAATTGCCCTTAAGATTTGAGATTAGCAACCCGAGGCCCCACACTGGCTATCTGAGAGAAATTCTCCACGAATCGACGGTAGTATCCGACCAAACCCAAGAAACTACGAATCTCAGATGCTGTCGTCGGGCGCGACCAATTAAGAATAGCCTCTGTCTTGCTAGGATCCACTGATACTCCATCTCTAGAAATGACATGACCAAGGAACACAACTCGGTCAATTCAGAAGTCACACTTGCTGAGCTTAGCATACAACTGATGCTCTCGCAAGGTCTGTAAAACAGTACGAAGATGAAAGACATGTTCATCCATGCTACGAGATACACAAGGATGTCATCGATGAACACTATAATGAACTTATCCAAGAGCTCTCGGAAAACCCTGTTCATCAAATCCATGAAAACAGCTGGAGCATTCGTCAGACCAAATGGCATCACTAAGAACTCATAGTGCCCATATCGAGTACGAAATGCTGTCTTCGAAACATCCTCGTCTCTAACTCGCAACTGATGATACCCAGAACACAAGTCGATCTTGGAATAGACAGAAGTACCCTGCAATTGATCAAACAGATCGTCAATCCGCGGGAGATGATACTTGTTCTTTACTGTCACTTTGTTCAACTGACGATAGTCAATGTACAAACGCATCGAACCATCCTTCTTCTTGACGAATAGAACCGGGGCTCCCCAAGGTGAAACACTGGGTCGAATGTAGCCCTTATCAAGAAGATCCTGCAACTGCTGCTGCAACTCTCGCATCTCAGATGGGGCTAATCGGTACGGTGCTCTGGAAATCGGCGCTGTCCCTGGCAACAAGTCAATGCCAAACCCGATCTCTCGCACAGGTGGTAACCCTGGAATCTCGTCGGGAAACACATCCGGGAACTCACTGACTACTGGTATCTCCTCCATGTTCGGACCCTCTAAGGATGCATCAATCGCATAGATCAGGTAGCCTTCACCGCCAGACTCTAAAGCACGTCGGGCGTTCAGAGCAGAAACCACTGGCATCGGAGGTCGCGCTCCCTCACCATAGAAATACCAAGCATCCTCAGCCTCGGGGCGAAACTGGACAAATCTCTGGTAGCAATCCACTACCGCTCGATATGAAGTCAGAAGATCAATCCCGATGATACCATCAAAGTCAGGTTAGCGCTCAACAGATGCCCCTCAAATCCCAAAATACAACCCAAAACAAGACGCTTAGCTAAGACTTTCTGACCCATCGGAGTCGAAACCGCTAACAAGACGTCTAAGAAAACAAAAGGTAATCTATGCCTCTTAACAAATCGAGCTGATATGAATGAATGCGAAGCACCGGTATCGATCAAAAGATAAGCAGGAAAACCGCACAAACTAAAAGTACCTGCAATCATGTTCTCACTGTCTGCCTGAGCCTGCTCCTGGTTCAGCGCAAACACCTGCCCCTGAGCACGCGGGCGCGATGACTGTCCTCTCGAAGAAGACTGAGAATGATGTCGCTGCGATGGCTGCGACTGCTGATGCTGCTGCGGCGAAGGCTGCTGCTGATACTGCGGTGGCTGATAGATAGTGGTTTGAGAACCACCAACACTCCCCAAACCACTCACTGTACCGGTCAAAGTGGGACAATCTCTCTTCATGTGACCCTCCTGGCCGCACTGAAAACAAACACCAGTGATATGAGGACACGGTCCTGGGTGATGCTTCCATTTGCACTGACGACAACATCGTGAATCACCAAAACGATGAACACCGCCAGATCCGGAAGAAGAAGAAGAATAAGTACCACCCTGTCTCTTAAAAGACTGGGCCCTTGGACCCAAAGAGCTAGATGGTCTGGATGCAAAAGATCCGAAAGTCCTGTTCCTCTGCAGACTGTCCTCTGCCTGGTGACAATTGTTCACCAAATTCTCGAAGTTCCTCTCTCTGTCCACGACAACCAACTGATGAATGTCAGGGTTAAGGCCCTGAAGAAATAGATCGTGCATCGTCTCTGAGCTACTCGCAATATGGGGACTGAAATAAAAAAGCTCAAAGAATTTTTGCTGGTACTCATCAATGGTCATAGTACCCTGTCGCAAACTCAGCAACTCGCTCGCCTTCGTCTGACGCAAAGCTGGAGGAAAGTAATGCTTCTCAAAAGAAGACTTAAACTCAGCCCAAGTAGCGGTACCCCTGGCGGCAATAAACGGAGTAGAAGTAGCTCTCCACCACCTCTTCGCATTTCCCTCTAGAACAAAAGCTAAAGTCTCCATCTTCTGGGCTTCAGTACACTGATACTCCCGAAAACAACTCTCCATACGCTCCAACCAGTCCTCAGCAACTGCAGGAGCCTCGCCACCTACCAATGGCTTAGGAGCCATCTGAAGAAAACGGTTTATACTAAAACGCCTATGATCTTCATGATGATGTCTATGGTGATGTCTCCTTGGTGGATCACCCCAACGACCACCGCTAGCCTGACTCTCGTAATCATCATCTGCCATCTGGCAATAACAACAGACAACTCTTAAAATCCGCTTTACTAATTCCCAGTTGCAATGCGCTCTGATACCAATAAATGTAGCGACCCTACCCAGATCCACTACCTAATCAGAGTGATTAGCGCAAGCAACAATAATTAAAGCGTTAAATAACGGATAGTTCCAAAGTACAACAAATCCAATCGGCAGAATACAACCGACGATAGAAACAGTGTATAATTCTTCATACAACCAAATCGAAATTAGGGTATCAGAATCCCTAACAAACTACCTCTGCAAGGTAGCAACCTCAACCCTGCTGAGAACCACTGGGACCGTCCAGCCTCAGACCTGACTCGCCACAAGGTGTCCCAAAACACGAAACATAAAGGGCGTAAGCGACTACGCTCAATAAGGAAGCAATGATATAAATACAAATATGAGCATGCACATGACTTTAAAAATCAGGGTTAAATCGCTTTACTCATGGCGCCTGGAATACACAGTACCGGGCAAGAGAGCGACTCCGCGTGGTACTCGTATATTCCCAAGACACGAATCCTCAAGAAGAATCGCCTCGACTGATGGAAACTGTCATGACTCACATCATACCCGATGCAGTCTCCGTAAAAACATATGCATGTGCTAAAAACAGTAAAACATAGCCAATACAGCACATACATCATGCATCACACACATATGTATAAATATCATGTCGGCTATCTCGGTCAGTACTTACGTACCTCTAACACTGCAGGTCAACTCCTAGCACACCCGTCTAGGTCCAAAGCCTACAAGTCTGCTCTACTGCGTCTACACATGCAAAAGTCCATGCATCACTATAAACGCTCTAAAAGCCTTAACTAAGCTATTTCATACTCCTAAATATTTTTAGGAAGCCAAATTATACCTTCGTCCGTCGTCAGCCCGCTGGTGTAGAATCGCCTCAAAACTTAGGCACACCTCCGCTACAACGCCGGGATCGCTAGACAACTTTCGGATTCCCAATAGGATGCCTAGAACTCCGTAGATCTAAGTAAGAAGGTTCAAAAACCAGAGGAGAGGAGGGAAATTGGTGCACAGAATGAGGGCTCGGACCCCTTATTTATAGACGGCGATCGGAACATTCGATCCCTTATCGGAACGTCCGATCGCGAACAGAGCGTCCGATCGTGACATCGGAACGTCCGATTTCACCTCACGTGCGTAAGCAGTGACGTCATTTTGCTGACGTTGGTGATGACGCCAGCCCTATCCAGATCGGAACGTCCGATCCTCCAACGGAACATCCGATCTGTGCTTCGGAGCTTCCGATCCACTTCGGATAATTTTAGGCAAAATTTAGTAATTAATTTCCTTAATTACCTTGATTAATTGCGGGTCACTACAGTTATCACCGCGTTTTATCGGTCCATATGAGATTATCGAGAATATAGGCAATCTTGCTTATCGACTCGCTCTTCCTCCATCTTTGTCTGGTATTCATGACATATTTCATGTCTATATGCTTTGAAAGTATCAGCCTGATGCTTCACATATTCTCCAGCCTGATGAAGCTGAACTTGATGAGACTCTTAGCTATTTTGAGCAGCCTATTCAGATTCTTGATTGCAAGGGCAAATAGCTCAGAAATAAGACGATTCAATTAATCAAAGTTCAGTGGAGTCGACATGGCACTGAAGAAGCGACTTGGGAGACTGAGTCAGACATGAGACAAAGATTTCCAGAGTTGTTTCATTGATGTGAGTTATTATTCTGTTTTTGTTATTTCATTATCTTATGTGTATACAGACTGCTTATACATATTGATTATGATTTTGAGGACGAACTCATGCCTTAGTGGGGGAGAAATGTAAGGCCCGGGATTATTTAATTTTAATTCAAAAATATTTAATTTGGGAATATTTAGAGTTTAGAATTAAATTTTAATATTCTTAAATGAATAAGGATTGAAATTAAATTAAATCGCTTTTTCGGGGACTGAATTGCAATTAGCCAAAAGTTCAAGGACTAAACTGCAAATATGCTAATATATATCAAAATTCTTATCTCTTTCATAGCCATCACACGTGCAATATCAGATTAAAGGGAGAAAACTTCAGAAACAAACCCCACGCCATTTTTGATCTGTAAAAGCTCCGATAACTTGTGATCCGACCATCAGAAATTCGAGATAAATATATATCTGTGATCACCGCTCCGAGAGCTACGTTTTGGTACAAGTTTCATTCACTTTTCTCATATTTTATTTTTATGTTGAAGATGGGTTGTTATTATTTTTGATTATATATGTGCTTGAGCTCGTATCGGTTACGTGTTCGCAGACGGTTCGGAAAAAGACTGTTATTCGGATTTATTGTGATTTATTTGCATTGATCGAGTAGCCATGACTTGAGCAGAATTTTGATGTGTTATTGATATACTCGTTTCAGATTTGAAGTGATTTCAGACTCGACATTGAAAGGTATAAATGACAGCATATCTAGATGGGATAGAACACTCGAGATAGATATGATTCTCGAGTATTCCCTTGTCAATCACATACTTGTTTGATTTTATGTCTTTATGTGATTTTGATGATTTTGTTGCTTTGTTTGCTTATGTTCTTAGATGTTCAAGATGTTTTACAGTATTTAATGCATACAGATTATGTTGCATTCATCTTGAAATCAAGCCTGAAAAGCATAGAGAGCTGAAAGGCCTAGAGTGCATATGACGTTTGGAGGGCTATAGTTGAGTGGCACGGAAAGTAGATTTACTTCCAAAGCTAGATGAATCACTATAGTTGCACCAAATTTAGGAGAAATGAGATACTTGACGTCACCTGGATTGGTGAGTGGGTGATTGTTTGAGATTTTATTCCCCGGGATCCCAAGAACCGAAATTATATTGTTATCTGACTTGATAGCCTACCTTTGGAACATGCATTGCATTCATGTTTATTATCTCGCACGTTATGTTATTTATACAGGGAATTGTATTTCTCACTGGAGTTATTCGGCTATTGCTGTCTTTTGTATGCATGCATGGCAATAGGTGAGACAAGAACTGGACAAAGAAGTCGTGAATAGCTCGAGATAGCAAGATTAACACGTGGTGACTTCGGTCTATGATTAGAGTTATTGTTAAATCTTGTATTGCTTTTAGTTGGACCTTTCTTGTACAAAGAATAAACCTTGTAGAACACTTGGTTTTGTTTGTATCTAGCATGTGTATATGGTTGGTACCAACTTTGGAAAGATTGGAGTAGCAATACATGAGTAGTTTGTGTTTTTGATGTGTTCTTCCTTTGTACATCATATTTGGCATGTATAGATGCATTTAAATCATTTAAACCATAAGGATCAGCAACAGAACAACAATTCAGCAAGTCGGGTAGAACTCAGCTCGCTCGAGCGCAGCCTGGGCTTGCTCGAGCGAGCCAAGGGTGTTTGAACCCGAGTGTTGCTCGCTCGAGCGCAAGCTAGGCTCGCTCGAGCGAGCCACCATAGTAAAAAAAAAAAAAAAAAAAAGTTGTTGATCTTTTTGCGACGTGATTTTGCATCGCCAAATGTAAGGTTTTGCGTTGCCAAAGGTCCTGTATTACATATTGAATATTTTTAGTTATTAATCGCCCTATAAGATGAGATTAGCACCCAAGGTCCCCACACCGCAACAGTGGCAGTGCGCAGAGTTGTACTTTTTATCAGAAATTATCCACAAAAGCTACAATACAAGGCAACGAATAAATATTTATGAGAGGAACAAATATATTTTGAATGCATTTATGATCGTTGAAATTGATTCCTATAAATAGGCTTGAAGATCAGTTTAAAAAAATCTCCAACTTTCTACACATTCTATACAATCTTTGAATTTTTCAAGTTCACAAGTCTTTAAGACAGCATCTGTTAGGATGAAATATATGTGTAGAGGAGGGGGTGAATACATAGTTATAATATTTCAAAATATTTTTTAACTTTTTCGCGAGCAGTCTTTCTAGTGTTAACTATTAAGACTATTTATTTATCTTCAAAAGAAGTTTGGACTACCAAGATAGTGCAGATAAACAGTCCAAATACTTTTGTGATATTTTATATTCAAATAATGACATATAATAGAATAAATAAGCAGTTAAAGTAAATGAGGCGGGATATATGAAAGTTCGAAGCAAACTGTTTCTACGTCTTTCCTTCATCCACTTAAAGAATGAATTCACTAAAAGACTTTGGATTATACAGTACTTCTTTGTATACAACTCACTCCATCATAGGACTTATCCTTTGTTTAAACAAGTCTTAAACTCAACACATGAAGTAAGTATAGCTTGAATGAATCCTTAGATTCAAACAAATGAGCAACTCCTTCTATGACAAATCTGGAATGAGCAGTTTGGAGTTGACTCTTCGCCCTTTTTTATCCTTATAGGATGATCTGAAATGTAGTTTTTTTACCTGTGAGCTTATTGAGCAGTAGAGATATGTATATTCAAAATACATCAAGAAAATTTTATACACACATACTAATGTTTTCTCACACGTTATCCATACATATATATTAAAAACTTTAATATCACATAAATTTGTTTTATGAATTCGATCGATTATATTAAAATTTTTAAAAAATTTAAAAAATTGTAATAATTTTTTATGTTATAAAAAATATGATTATTTAATTTAATATTTCAAATGCATAAATAAAAATAAATAATATTTTGTTAATTAGGATATAATAGTGTTGAGAAATCAATTATTAAGTTTTGGTGTTACACAATATTCTGAGGCAAAAATAAAAGACTACATCAAGTAACTCAACTAGACGATATTAGTCAACCGAATCAAGTGGACCATAACTGGTCAGTGAACTAGTCAACCAAAGTCAGTGAACTAGTCCAAAAGCTCAACTATAAAATATTCGACTAGACTAGACGACTGAATTACTCGAAAAGACCCTAACTAGATACAACAGAGTTCTTGACGACTGAAGTTATAGTGACCCGTATCTAGAATTAATTATTAATAGATAATTATCATGTGATCATGTTTAGATTAAGTAAAACATAATTAAATGATTTCCAAATGGGTCTAAGGAGTTTAAAAATAGATCCAGAACGCCCAAAAATGGCCCGAAGGATTTTAGTGCTCATCAACAGTGACGTCAGGGATGTGACATCGGACGCTCCGATGTGTAGTTCGGATGCTCCGAACATGTGTATGGTTGCATGTGATCAGATTGACACGTGGTGGGATGATGGGAGATCGGACGGTCCGAACCCATGTCTATAAATTTTGGTCGAGGAGCTCATTTTCCAGTGCTCAGAATTTTCTCTCCTCTCCCATGTTAGCTCATTTTTGGGCTTTTGGGTACTCTTTATTAAAGAGTAAGGAGTAGGTAGTAGTTTTATATTCTTAGCCAGTCTCCGGAGCAGTAGCGGAGCTCTTGCGAAGTTGTGCCCAAGTTGTGGGGCAGTCGCCATCAGCGGACTGAAGACAGACGCAGGTATGGTCCGAGTTTCCTAAAAATTATTAGGGAGTATCTATTATATTAGTTAAGGATTTTAGATCAGGTTTAGTGATGCATGGGTATTTTGCATTGTAGACTTGTAAAGTTGGATGGTAGGCTTGGAACCTGTATGGATGTTTCTAGGACCGCCTTAGTGAGGTATGTAAGTACTGACTGAGATGGCCAGCGGATATACATGATTATATGTTGTATTTATGTGTCATGAATACATGTTTCTATTATGCAACACATGCATACATCTTGATTTAGCTGGTATTGTTGGCTTACCTAGTATAGGGGATTTTCTCAGCCCCATTGCATGTGTGGATGGGAACCATAGTTTTGGGACCCGGATATGTCCACGGTATATGGTATGGGATCCACCTCCTGATGCGATGACCCAACATGCTACATATCATGGTGCCTAGACTGAGCATGATTTGATTCCCAGATATTCATTTTCATGCATCATGTTTGTATGTTTACTCGTACTAGCCTATTGAGCTTTAGCGCTCACATCCAGTATGTTGTTATTGTCTGGACACCCCATTCGATGAGACAGATGCAGGTGCAGGTAGTACACCCAAAGACTCGGTGGATTCAGTATTCAGGGAAGAGACATCAGGGATAACTGTTAGGCTTATTTTGTTTATCAAGGTTTATTCGATTGGGTTGTAATTTATGAATTTGTTTTGCCGGTTGTATTCTATCGTCCAACTTTTATTCAAGATTCTGCAGTTATTTATAATTTACTGTTGTTGTATGATTAATTAAGCACTAATCTTTGATAAGTAGTGGATCTAGGTTGGTTGACTATAGAAGTCTATGACTGGACCAGACACCTTGACTGAACCTTACCTGGAAGATATTCTCGACTAGTCAAGCATGCTCAACTGGACTGATCACAACTGAAGTTAAGGGCGACTGACATATTTTAGGGATATTAAAAAACATCGGTCTCGATCCTTAAATATTCCCAACACATTCAGAAGACTTCATATTTGAATGTTAGCTATTTTGGGATATAAATTAACATCCGTACACTTGTTGGGGATCGATTCGGACTGCTCTCTCCTGAACTTAGATGAGTAGTTCAATATGTAAATATTCAAATGTGAGCACAGTTTTTGTCAGCAAAAAAACTCTTATCTTTCTCGTGTGTCGATATTATTTGGCCAAAAAATATATGTGCGAAGATAGGCCAACTAACATAATGAAAAAATAAATGTAATGGCTGAACTGCATTGAATAATTAAGTTCTGCAATGAAATTCTGCAGAGAATAATTTTTTACACAGCTTAGTGTTATGAGCATATCTCTCTCGTAAAAACTTGAAATCGAGTGATTCTTGATTATATGGAAATCCAAGATAAAGAGCTACAACTTTTGTAGTGACCCTGCATGGAATCACCTACTAACTAGCAACTAATAGCATGCATTAAACTTAATACAGCAAAATTCTTAACAGAGCGGAAACATAATCCATAATTTACATAACAGCTTAGGAAAACATATCCAGGCTTAAATCTGTAGTGATACAACCATATCGAAGAACTTAAAAGTAACCATTATACAGCTAATCAAATCCTAATGTATAAAATCCCCTGAAAAGCTCTGGCTCCCTAGTCCTGCCTCGAACTACCGGCTCCGTCCATCCTGCGACCTGCCCCGTGGAATGGGTGTCCAAGATAATAACTAGGACGTGAGCGCTAACGCCCAGTACATAGACATGAGTAAACATATGTATATGATGCATGCAACATGATGACTGGTAAAGGGTCATCTAAAAAGTCATGCTCAGTACCGGCGCCACATGAGTGCTGCCACTGCACGGATCAACCTCTGGGTGCAACCACACTCGTCTAGTACACCAGAGTAGTCAGACATACATGTCCCCGCCGTCGCGGTACTCTCAGTGACAGACTATCGAGTATAGAGCTGAGCGGCTCTATAATCAGGTATAACAAGGTATATGCTCAACGTGTATGTGCACATGATATATGAATATATAAAACGGTAAAACATACATCATGCCACATAATAATGCCAAATAAATGCAACATATAAACATGTATACACGCTGACAATCTCAGTCAATGTGTATGTACCTAACACCGAAGTCTGAACTAAGCTGGAAAAATACAACCCCTAGCTGTCCTAGGTCAACTCCCGACCCGACCTTGTCTCAAGCCCGACCCTACCTGCTCTCTTGGTCCGACCCCGAGATCTTCCTTCCCAAGCTCCCGAGCTACTCTTTCCGGAGCAGAAATATGAAGTGAGATGGAAGTGGTATGAAAATAACTGAACCTCCAGCTCCTATTTATAGACAAACATCTGGGGTGTTCGGGATTCTCAAGCTGAGGTCGAGACGTCCGAGCTCCTATATGCATGCCACGTATCAAATGCTTGAGCTGAGTCACTACCATTTTTGACAGCTCATGCTTAGGCGCCAGCAGTCACACATGTAAGCATCCACAAACCTGCCTGCCTATCCTTGAGGGTTCAGGCTTGTACATGCTCTGATTTTGGTTGACAAGTGTTCATTCCCGACCTGAACACAATGTGCTCTTTCCATGACCGAACACTACCTTGGCCTTGCACAACACTTTCTTGAACTCCTAGACCCGACCCGAGCTACACATTCTCTTGGCCGAGATCTTAAGTCCAAGCCCTCCATTTTCTTGAGCACCCAAGTCCCGACCCGAGCCATGCCCTTTCTTGGATGAACCCCTAATAGCCGAACCCTCCTTTGGTTCCCATCATGCCCGACCTGAGCCCCCAAAGGAAGACCCGAGCTCAATCCAAGCTCCATACCCGAGCCAAATACATACACATGACCGAGCCCTAACCAATCAATCATGACCGACCCGAGCCCATGGTCAAATCCATCAACCCTAGCTCATTCTCATGTCATGTGTTCTTGATCCTGACTTGTGCTCTGATTTGTTTAATTAGTAACCCTTAATCATGTTTAACATATTATTATCTTTAAATGAACTCTGGGTTACTACATTCTCCCCACCTTTAGATATTTCGTCCGCGAAATAAAATCTAAAGACCAATCAAGATAACAATATGAAACATTAAACCATGTTTTATTACAACAACTGTAATTACATCTTTACATGGCAATCAAAAGTATAAAGCAAACAACTCAGGATCTTCTGCTTGCATACGGCTCTCGGTTTCCCAAGTTGCTTCTTCAATGCCTCGGCGCTGCCACTGTACCATCACAAGTGGTATAGTCTTGTTCCAAAGAATTTTCTCCTTCTTGTCTAGGATACGGAGTGGTCGTTCAACAAAAGACAGATTTGGTTCTAGCTGAAATCAGTATGCTGGATAATATGAGATTCATCAGCTATGTACTGTCGAAGTAACGACACATGCAAACCATTATGTATACTGGAAAGAGATGACGGTAACACCAAATGATAAGCAACATCTCCAATCTTCTCCAGTATCTGGAAAGGTCCAATGAAACGAGGTGACAACTTGCCTTTCAACCCGAATCTCATCACCTTCCTGAAAGGTGATACTCGCAAGAACACATATTCACCAGGCTCAAACTGCAATGGCCTGCGATGAATATTAGCATAACTGGCTTGTCTATCTTTAGCAGTTTTGATCCTCCGCTTGATCAAATCTACCTTGTCTACAATCTGCTGCACCAACTCAGGACCCTAGACTTGTCGTTCTCCTATTTCATCCCAGAATAACGAAGTACGACACCGTCGACCATACAATGCGTCGAAAGGTTCCACATCAATACTACGATGATAACTGTTATTGTAGGCAAATTCGATAAAAGGTAACTGATCCTGCCAAGATAAGCCAAAGTCCATGACAGAAGAACGTAGCATATCCTCCAACGTACTAATCGTCCATTCTGACTGCCCGTCAGTCTCCGGATGATATGCAGTACTTAAACTCAGAGTGGTACCCAACGCCTGCTGAAAACTATCCCAGAAAGGTGAGGTAAATCGCGGGTCTCTATCACTGACTATGCTCACTGGAATTCCATGCAATTGCACTATCTCCTGGACATATAAGTGTGTCATGCGATCATAAGAATACTCCCGGTTGTAAGGAATGAAATGTGCTGATTTCATCAAACGGTCAACAACGACCCAGATAGCATCACACTGACGCGAAGTCATAGGCAAGTGGGTGAAAAAATCCATAGTTGCGTGCTCCCACTTCCATTCGGGAATCTCAAGATTCTACAGTAATCCACCTAATCGTTGGAGTTCAGCCTTGACCTGTTGACAAACCAAACATCTTGAAACAAATTGATATACACTCCGCTTCATCCCTTTCCACCAGAATCTAGTTCGCAAGTCCTCATACATTTTCATACTTCCAGGATGAATAGATAATCGACTCATGTGAGCTTGAGAAAGAATATCGTTCCTGAGCTCCGCAACATCAGGTACAACCACTCGATTCGATAAGAATAATAAACCATCTACCTGATAATGGAATCCAGATGTATTAACTCCATTGGCTAGACGTGCCAAACGTTGAGTCTTAACATTAGATATCTGAGCATCTCTGATCCGAGAATACAATGCTGGCTCAGATAGAATAGTATACAATCGAATCCCATTTCTCCCTTTCTTGTGCTTGAGCGTAAAACTCAATGAACAACACTCTTGAATCATATGAGATACTTCACTAGTCTGAAGTGCAGAAAATCTCACCTGCCGACTCAAGGCATCAGCAGTAAGATTAGCAGAACCTGGATGATATTTGATTTCACAATCACAATCCTTCAAATGATCCATCCAGCGTATCTGTCGCATATTCAACTCCGCCTGAGTGAATAAATACTTCAAACTCTTGTGATCCGTGAATATCTCAAATTTCTCTCCATAAAGATAATGCCTCCAAATCTTGAGTGCAAATACAATGGCGGCTAACTCGAGATCATGTACTGGATAATTATTCTCATGCGTCTTCAACTGTCGAGAAGCATAGGCAATAACATGTCCATGCTGTGTCAGAACACATCCCAACCCTTGACCAGAGGCATCAGTATAGACAACATAACCTCCTGATCCAGAAGGTAGAACTAGCACAGGTGCAGTAGTAAGACATCTACGCAGCTCGTGAAATGACTCCTCACAATCCGAGGACCATATGAAGGCAACATCTTTCCGTGTAAGCTGAGTCAAAGGCCTGGCCAACTGTGAAAAATTCTTGATGAACCGACGGTAATAACCCGCTAGACCCAAGAAACTACGAATCTCAGCAACCATCGTCGGACGAGACCAGTTCAGCACTGCCTCTATCTTACTTGGATCAACAGATATTCCTTCACTGGAAATCACATGACCGAGAAACACTACCCGATCAAGCCAGAATTCACATTTGCTCAATTTCGCATACAGCTGCTTATCTCGTAACGTCTGTAAAACAATTCTCAGATGCTGTGCATGCTCATCCTTGTCATGAGAATAGACAAGAATATCATCAATGAATACGATGACAAATCTATCCAGATATTCTCGAAATATCTTATTCATCAGATTCATAAAGACTGCTGGTGCATTCGTTAAACCAAATGGCATAACCAAAAATTCATAATGCCCATATCTGGTCATGAAAGCAGTCGTAGAAATATCTTAGTCTCGTACCCGCATCTGGTGGTATCCAGATCTCAGATCTATCTTGGAGTAAACAGAAGTACCCTGTAATTGATCGAACAGATCATCAATTCGTGGCAAAGGATACTTATTCTTGACGGTGACACGATTAAGCTGCCTGTAATCAATACATAATCGCATCGATCCATCCTTCTTCTTGACAAATAACTAGGGGTGTTCATTCGGGCGGTTTGGACCGAACCGAACCGAAATTTCGGTTCTCCAAAAAGCCAAACCGAAAACCAAACCGAACTGGGCGGTTCGGTTCGGTTTTTAACCGAAATTATTTCGGTTTTTCGGTTTTTTTTTAAAAAAAAAAATTTTGAACTTTTTTTTTTCTAAAAATCGGTTTTTGTGAAAAAAATATTAAATTTTTTTTAAAAAAAAACTAAATATTTTTAGTTATTCGAATAATTTTTTGGAAAAAATTAATGGTTAAATCAAATATTTGTGATTTAATACTTCGAAAATATATATTTGAAAATAACTGCATTTAAAACAAAAAAAATTGCTAACGTTTTTAATTTCAATAATAATAATTTTTGAATTTATAAAAATAATGTAATATATAATGCAAATATGTGTATATATAATATAATAAAATAACTTCATTAATTTTTAATTATTTCTATTTCAAAAATTAATATTTTTTAAAATCACTAAATCAATACATTTTTCAAGTTGAATCCACAATTCAAGTATGTTTGAATAATTAGATAACTAATTAAACCAATTATGTTTTTTTAAAAAAAGAACGAAGGATGACTTTTGTTATTTCAGTTTTTCAATAAAATTAATTTTATGGGAACACAATATTGATGTACATATTAATTGATTGGTAAAAAAATTCAAATTCAAAAAAAAAAAAGCAAAAAAAAAAAAACGGTTTTTCGGTTCGGTTCGGTTCGGTTAACCGCGAAAAAAAACCGAACCGAACCGAAAAACCGAAAATCCAGAAATCCGAAAACCGAAAACCGAACCAAATTTTTGGTTCGGTTTTCGGTTCGAACCGAATTTTTGGTTTCGGTTTGGATCGGGCGGTTATCCGAACCGTGAACACCCCTACAAATAACACAGGTGCTCCCCACGGAGAAACACTCGGACGAATATATCCCTTATCAAGCAGATCCTGCAACTGCTGTTTCAATTCCCTCATCTCTGAAGGTGCTAGACGATAAGGTGCTCGGGATATAGGCGTAGTTCCTGGTACTAGATCAATACCAAATTCAACCTCTCGAACCAGAGGAAAACCAGGAATCTCATCAGGGAATACATCAGAAAACTCGCTGACAACCGGTAGCTGATCGATACCCGGACTACTTGTGGGCATATCAACTGCATAAATGAGGTAGCCCTCCCCACCTGACTCCGAGACATGACATGCCTTCAGAGCCGATACAAGTGGCATCGAAGGTCGCACACCCTCACCATAAAAGTACCAGCTATCACCCTCATCCGGATGAAACTGTACTAGACGCTGATAACAATCCACAGTAGCGTGATGCAAAGTCAACATATCTATTCCCAAAATACAATCAAAATCGGTCATCGCTAATATCATCAGATTAGCTGATAACACATTACCCTCAAACTCTAGAAGGCAACCCATCACTAGACGCTTAGTTACTACCTCCTGCTTCAACGGAGTAGATACAACTAAATCCATATCTAATGATACATAAGGTAATCTATGTCTCTTAACAAAACGACTAGAAATAAAGGAATGCGACGCTCCAGTATCAATTAAGACAAGTGCAGGAATACCACATAACAGAAAGGTACCTATCAACATGCGATCGCTTTCCTCCGTAGCCTGCTCCTGAGACAGAGCAAATACCTGTCCTTGAGTCTGTGGACGGTAACCAGAAGAACTCTGTGGTGCTGTCTGCTGACGTGGAAAAGTAGAAGCCTGAGATCCAACCTGTGATCCCGATCCAATAGCAGAACCCATACGCTGAGGACAATCTCTCCGCAGATGTCCCTGCTCACCACAAATATAACAAGCACCAGTAGCCTTCCGACACGAAGTCGCAGGATGCTTCCCACCACAGTGGCTGCAAAATTCCTCCTTCTTCTTCTTTCCGAAACAGAAAGTACCTCGTGAACCACAAGAACCAGACGAAGTAGTAGTAGTAGAAGAAGACATAGGTCCAGATTGCACAACAGATTGAGCCCTAGGCCCAAGAGATCCACTAGGTTGTCCTGGCATCATCAACAGTGCCCGCCTATTGCTGTTCTCCACTTGATGGCAACGGTTCACCAAAGTCTCATAAGATGTCGGATTATCACATACGACAACTTGTGAGTAGATATCTTGATTCAGGCCTTGCAGAAAGATATCATACTTGGACGCATCACTGTCATTGATATGAGGACTAAAAGGTAGCAGATCAAGAAATCGTTGCTGATATTGATCAATAGTCATTGATCCTTGCCTCAGAGTCAGCAACTCCATAGATCGTGCCTGACGAACAACTGGAGGAAAATACAGTTTCTGCTCCTCAGTGCAATCGAAAGCTCGAAACACACTCTCAAGTTTAGACATCCAACCTCTTGCCTGTTCAGGATTCTCACCTCCCAACAAGGGTTTCGGTCTTATTTGCATGAACTTATTGATAGAGTAACGACGTCTACCCTCATGAGGACGATGTCGATCATCCTGATGGCGATGGTGACGATGATGATGACCACCTCCCTGGACAACACTACCGTGACTCTCGTCAGCCATATCCTGAAAAGAATTGCACATTAAAATCCCAAATGCGCAATTATTACTTAAGACTAGAGTAAATCCCAAGTACTAATTCCCAAAATCTATGCATGCTCTGATACCAAAAAATGTAGTGACCCTGCATGGAATCACCTACTAACTGGCAACTAATAGCATGCATTAAACTTAATACCGCAAAATTCTTAACAGAGTAAAAACGTGCGGAAACATAATCCATAATTTACATAACAGCTTAGGAAAACATATCCAGGTTTAAATCTGTAGTGATACAACCATATCGAAAAACTTAAAAGTAACCATTATACAGCTAAGAAAATCCTAATGTATAAAATCCCCTGAAAAGCTCCGGCTCCCTAGTCCTGCCTCGAACTACCGGCTCCGTCCATCCTGCGACCTGCCCCATGGAATGGGTGTCCAAGATAACAACTAGGACGTGAGCACTAACGCCCAGTACATAGACATGAGTAAACATATGTATATGATGCATGCAACATGATGACTGGTAAAGGGTCATCTGAAAAGTCATGCTCAGTACCGGAGCCACATGAGTGCTGCCACTGCACGGATCAACCTTTGGGTGCAACCACACTCGTCTAGTATACCAGAGTAGTCAGACATACATGTCCCCGCCGTCACGGTACTCTCAGTGACAGACTATCGAGTATAGAGCTGAGCGGCTCTATAATCAGGTATAACAAGGTATAGGCTCAACGTGTATGTGCACATGATATATGAATATATAAAATGGTAAAACATACATCATGCCACATAATAATGCCAAATAAATGCAACATATAAACATGTATACTCGCTAACAATCTCAGTCAATGTGGATGTACCTAACACCGAAGTCTGAACTAAGCTGGAAAAAGACAACCCCTAGCTGTCCTAGGTCAACTCCCGACCCGACCTGGTCTCAAGCCCGACCCGACCTGCTCTCTTGGTCCGACCCCAAGCTCTTCCTTCCCAAGCTCCCGAGCTACTCTTTCCCGAGCAGAAATATGAAGTGAGATGAAAGTGGTATGAAAATAACTGAACCTCCAGCTCCTATTTATAAACAAACATCTGGGGTGTTCGGGATTCTCAAGCTGAGGTCGAGACGTCCGAGCTCCTATATGCACGCCACGTATCAAATGCTTGAGCTGAGTCACTACCATTTTTGACAGCTCATGCTTAGGCGCCAGCAGTCACACATGCAAGCGTCCACACACCTGCCTGCCTGTCCTTGAGGGTTCAGGCTTGTACTTGCTCTGATTTTGGTTGACAAGTGATCATTCCCGACCTGAACACAATGTGCTCTTCCCATGACCGAACACTACCTTGGCCTTGCACAACACTTTCTTGAACTCCTAGACCCGACCCGAGCTACACATTCTATTGACCTAGATCTTAAGTCCAAGCCCTCCATTTTCTTGAGCACCCAAGTCCCGACCCGAGCCATGTCCTTTCTTGGATGAACCCCTAATAGCCGAACCCTCTTTTGGTTCCCATCATGCCCGACCTGAGCCCCCAAAGGAAGACCCGAGCTCAATCCAAGCTCCATACCCGAGCCAAATACATACACATGACCGAGCCCTAACCAATCAATCATGATCGACCCGAGCCCATGGTCAAATCCATCAACCCTAGCTCATTCTCATGTCATGTGTTCTTGATCCTGACTTGTGCTCTGATTTATTTAATTAGTAATCCTTAATCATGTTTAACATATTATTATCTTAAAATGAACTCTGGGTTACTACAACTTTCATGTTCATCACTTTGCCCAGAAGTTAATGAATCAAGAGATATAACCAAGAGAACCTGCTACTGAAAACAACAGTGCGGAAAATAGAAGTGCAGAAAAGCAGTAGACTCCAAAATGCAGCAGAGTTCATGTAGTGACCCTGCATGGAATCACCTACTAACTGGCAACTAATAGCATGCATTAAACTTAATACAGCAAAATACTTAACAGAGTAAAAACGTGCGGAAACATAATCCATAATTTACATATCAGCTTAGTAATATAATCCAGGCTTAAATCTGTAGTGATACAACCATATCGAAATTCTTAAAAGTAAACATTATACAGCTAATAAATCGTGCTGTATAAAAACTTTCAAAGCTCCTGCTCCCTAGTCCTGCCTTGAACTACCAGCTCCGTCCATCCTGCGACCTGCCCCATGGAATAGGGTGTCCAAGATAACAACTAGGACGTGAGCGCTACGCCCAGTACATAGACATGAGTAAACATATGTATATAATGCATGCAACATGATGACTGGTACAGGGTCATCTGAAATGTCATGCTCAGAACCGGCGCCACATGAGTGCTGCCACCGCACGGATCAACCTCTGGGTGCAACCACACTCGTCTAGTACACCAGAGTAGACAGACATAAATGCCCCCGCCATCGCGGTACTCTCAGTGACAGACTATCGAGTATAGAGCTGAACGGCTCTATAGTCAGGTATAACAAGGTATAGGCTCAACGTGTATATGCACATGACATATGAATATAGAAAACGGTAAATCATATCTCATGCCATATAATAATGCCAAATAAATGCAACATATAAACATGTATACTCGCTGGCAATCTCAGTCAATGTGTACGTACCTCTAGGCTAGTTCAAGTATAATAGGATCCTAGGTTCCAAGCCTATATTCAAAAGTTCACCGTATCACTACATAAATTCTATAAGCCTTAACTAAGCTAATAAGTACTCCCAAAACTTAAATAGATTCCCGGACCATACCTTCGTCCGTAGTTAGCCCTTTGGAGTCGCTAGTCCCGGATGACTATAACCACACCTTGGTTATTCCAGAACCTCTATTATAACCGATAGGGCCCTCAAGTGTATAACTCACACTATATAACTGAAGAAGGAAACGCGGGAATTCGTATTTCAAAACTGAAGCAAATGAGCCCTATTTATAGCCAAAATCTCGGCAACGATCGGAACCACCGATCTCGGGATCGGAGCTTCCGATTCCAGCTCATTCCGTGCATGTCCGACACGTCGGGATCGGAACCACCGTTCCGGGATCGGAACTTCCGATCGAACCCCCGATCAACACTTGTCAAAACTCACGGCTGAGTCATCGAGCATTGCTGGCTGGCTGAGATCGGAACCTCCGTTCCTGATCGGAACGTCCGATCTCCGTGCATCCGATCTGCTTCCGAAGTGGTCAGGATCGGAGCTTCCGAACTGGGATCGGAGCTTCCGATCTGGCCCAAAGTCAAAAGCCCAAATTCCTCTTCCGAAGTCCAATATCACTCCGAAATAGATCAATTACCAACCCTTAATCATGTTTAACATATTATTATCTTAAAATGGGTTCGGGTTACTACATTCTCCCCACCTTTAGATATTTCGTCTGCGAAATAACATCTAAAGATAAATCAAGATAACAATATGAAACATCAAACCATGTCTTATTACAACAACGGTAATTACATCTTATATGGTAATCAAAAATACAAAGCAAACAACTCAGGATATTCTGCTCGCATACGACTCTCAGTTTCCCAAGTTGCTTCTTCAACACCTCGGCGCTGCCACTGTACCATCACAAGTGGTATAGTCTTGTTCCGAAGAACTTTCTCCTTCCTGTCTAGGATACAGATTGGTCGTTCAACAAAAGACAGATCTGGCTCTAGCTGAATATCAGTAGACTGAATCACATGAGATTCATCAGCTATGTACTGTCGAAGCAACGACACATGAAAAACATTGTGTATACTGACAAGAGATGGCGGTAAAGCCAAACGATAAGCAACATCTCCGATCTTCTCCAGTATCTGGAAAGGCCCAATGTAACGAGGAGACAACTTGCCTTTCACACCAAATCTCATCACCTTCCTGAAAGGTGATACTCGCAGAAAAACATATTCACCAGGCTCAAACTGAAGTGGCCTGCGGTGAATATTCGCATAACTGGCTTGTCTATCTTGAGCAACTTTGATCCTATGCTTGATCAAATCTACCTTGTCTACAATCTGCTGTACCAATTCAGGACCCTCGACTTGCCGTTCCCCGACTTCATCCCAGAATAACGGAGTACGACACCGTCGACCATACAATGCCTCGAAAGGTGCCATATCAATACTACGATGATAACTGTTATTGTAGGCAAATTCAATCAAAGGTAACTGATCCTGCCAAGATAAACCAAAGTCCATGACAGAAGAACGTAGCATATCCTCCAGCGTACGAATAGTGCGCTCTGACTGCCCATCAGTCTCCGGATGATACGCAGTGCTCAAACTTAGAGTGGTACCCAACGCCTGCTGAAAACTACCCCAAAAACGTGAGGTAAATCGTGGGTCTCTATCACTGACGATACTTACTGGAATCCCATGTAATCGCACAATCTCCTGGATATATAAGCGTGCCATGCGATCATAAGAATACTCCCGGTTATAAGGAATGAAATGTGCTGATTTTGTCAAACGGTCAACGACAACCCAGATAGCATCACACTGACGTGAAGTCATAGGCAAGTGGGTAACAAAATCCATAGTCACGTGCTCCCACTTCCATTCGGGAATCTCAAGATTCTGCAGTAATCCACCTGGTCGTCGATGTTCAGCCTTGACCTGTTGACAAACCAAACATCTCGAAACAAATTGATACACACTTCGCTTCATCCCCTTCCACCAGAATCTAGTTCGCAAGTCCTTATACATTTTCATACTTCCAGGATGAACTGATAATCGACTCCTGTGAGCTTGAGATAGAATATCATTCCTGAGCTCCGCAACATTAGGTACAACCACTCTATTGGATAGGCACAATAAACCATCTGCCTGAAAATGGAATCCAGATGTATTTACTCCATTGGCTAGACGTGCCAATCGCTGAGTCTTAACATCAGATATCTGAGCATCTCTGATCCGAGAATACAATGCTGGCTCAGATAGAATAGTATACAAACGAATCCCATTCCTCCCTTTCTTGTGCTTGAGCGTAAAACTCAATGAACAGCACTCTTGAATCATATGAGATATTTCATTAGTCTGAAGTGCAGACAGTCTCACCTGCCGACTCAAGGCATCAGCAGTAAGATTAGCAGAACCTGGATGATATTTGATTTCACAATCATAATCCTTCAGGAGATCCATCCAGCGTCTCTGTCGCATATTCAACTCTGCCTGAGTGAATAAATACTTCAAACTCTTGTGATCCGTAAATATCTCAAATTTCTCGCTATAAAGATAATGTCTCCAAATCTTGAGCGCAAATACAATGGCGGCTAACTCGAGATCATGCACTGGATAGTTATTCTCATGCGTCTTCAACTGTCGAGAAGCATAGGCAATAACATGTCCATGCTGTGTCAACACACAGCCCAACCCCTGACCAGAGGCATCAGTATAAACAACATAACCTCCTGATCCAGAAGGTAGAGCTAGCACAGGTGCAGTAGTAAGACGTCTACGCAGCTCGTGAAATGACTCCTCACAATCCGAGGACCAAATGAAGGCAACATCTTTCCGTGTAAGCTGAGTCAAAGGCCTGGCCAACTGTGAAAAATTCTCGATGAACCGACGGTAATATCCCGCTAGACCCAAGAAACTACGAATCTCAGCAACCGTCGTCGGTCGAGACCAGTTCAGCACTGCCTCTATCTTACTAGGATCAACAGATATCCCTTCATTAGAAATCACATGACCGAGAAATACTACCCGATCAAGCCAGAATTCACACTTGCTTAATTTCGCATATAGCTGCTTATCTCGTAACGTCTGTAGAATAATTCTCAAATGTTGTGCATGCTCATCCTTGTCATGAGAATAGACAAGAATATCATCTATGAAGACGATGACAAATCTATCCAGATAATCTCGAAATACCTGATTCATCAGATTCATAAAGACTGCCGGTGCATTCGTCAAACCGAATGGCATCACCAGAAACTCATAATGCCCATATCTGGTCCTGAAAGCAGTCGTAGATATATCTGAGTCTCGTACCCGCATCTGATGGTATCCAGATCTCAGATCAATCTTCGAATAAACAGAAGTACCCTGTAGTTGATCAAACAGATCATCAATCCGCGGCAAAGGATACTTATTCTTGATGGTGACACGATTCAACTGCCTGTAATCAATACATAATCGCATCGATCCATCTTTTTTCTTGACAAACAAAACAGGTGCTCCCCACGGAGAAACACTCGGACGAATATATCCCTTATCAAGCAGATCTTGCAACTGCTTGAAAGAGTGGGTGCCCAGTGAGCCAACTTGTGGCTATGGGCTTTGATGACTCTTTGTACAAACGATCTTTTGTTTAATATAATTTACACTTTTATTAATGGCAATGACTTTATCTTTCTTCATATTGTTATATTGTGATATACTATTGTTGTTTTGATAAAAACCTTGAATATACTATAGTGTATGTAAGATGTGGTAGAACATGGGGATGTCTATCATGAAATACATCTTATAGTCACTGTATATTCTAAACTGTTCCTAGTCGATTGAGCCGTCCGATAATAAGGATAAGGATCGCTCGAGTTTGAGACTAGCATTTGCGATGCGGAGTACCACGTTTCATTGGTAGGGAACATGGAGATGTTCGAAGCATGCAAATGGATATTCATAGGATGAATAATCGAACTACCCTATCCGGACTTTCCAAGTGGTTATCACTTATCGAGTGGATAAAGTCCGCGGTTTTGGTTGTACACCATTAGTCCTTACTACTTGAAACATCATGGAGACTCTATATGCTAGTATTGTGCTTTGACTCGTTTACCGACTCTATGAGGGTCATCAGGTGTCGGGATTGGGTACAGTTACAACACATATAGGAGTCGATGCATTGTTGTCAAGGATTCACCACATACTTGCGAGTGTGGATATCCTATGCGATCTGAGGAGATATTAGTGTGACGAATCTCTGGCCAGAGTACTTGATGTGATTTAAGAAATGGTTTCTTAGTAGCACATGCGATGTCACTAATTTGATCTTCAAGATGTATTGCATAGTTATCGAATCTTGAGCGACTCTCGATATACCAATGGTTGTTGATTCGATCGGGATATATGGATGAAGGGACCGTACTGTACGCTAACCAAAATCTACTGGTTCTTGTAGGCACTATCAGTGATACCTAGGGAATCATGGGGCGATGTTGCTAGGCGCTTTACCATGATTCGTTGGGCAAGTCGGAAATCGTTGTTCCGAGTCACAAGGAGTTGTGAGCCCACGGCTAGCTGTATCCCTGAACCATTGAGGGTCACACAGTGTAATAGAGTTTTAATCCCCGTTGAGATAGTTAAATTTAAAGAGTTAAATTTAATGAATAAAGAAGTTGGACTTCTTAAATAAGAGTAAGGGAGTAGGATTTCCTAAAATGACATAGGGATGTACATTTTTGGAAACCACTGAATTCGGATTCAGGAAAATTTATCTTGACTTTAAAATGTGCAGAAATGGTTTCTGTGCACATTGGTAAAATCGGTTTATCAATTGGAGTCACGATGAATTTTATATTAATTTCTGAACATGCGGGCTTTGCTTGTCGGGCCTCAACTTATGACTAATGGGCCCTAAGGTGTTAGTGGCCTGCATTATAAATAAGTTATTACAGTACAGAAATTACACACAATTGGTCATAATTTGAGAGACAGAAAATCGAAAACCCTAGCTCTCTCTCAAAAGAAATTCGGCCGCCCCCCTCCCTTCTCTGCGTGAGAAATTCCGGTCTGTGATTTTGAATTGCAGTCTGGAATAGCGAATCAAATTCGTTTATTCTCTTCGTAGAAAACTTCTGATAGATTTTCTAGTGCATTCTATCAGAGGGATTAAACCTCCATTCGTGGACCTGATTGAAGGACAGAATATTCATCAGTTCCAGGGAGAGACAACAAGAGCAGACTAAATCTGTTGGTGTCCAATAATCTCGCTTCGAGATTGAAGGTAAAAAATTACATAACAGTTATTTAATTTTTACACACACAAATAATTTAATCGTAAAAGGATTGATACCCACACTATGGAATTGTTCCATACAAAATTTTAAACTTCCGCTGCACCGGGTATCAATACCGATTGATCTGAGAGCCGCGTTTTCCATCATTGCTGTTTCAATTCCCTCATCTCTGACGATGCCAGACGATAAGGTGCTCGGGATATAGGCGTAGTTCCTGGTACTAGATCAATACCAAATTCAACCTCTCGAACCGGAGGAAAACCAGGAATCTCATCAGGGAATACGTCAGAAAACTCGCTGACAACCGGTAGCTGATCAATACCCGTACTACTCATGGACATATCAACTGCATAGATGAGGTAGCCCTCCCCACCTGACTCCAAGACATGACATGCCTTCAGAGCCGAAACAAGTGGCATCGGAGGTCGCGCACCCTCACCATAAAAGTACCAACTATCACCCTCAACGGGATGAAACTGTACCAGACGCTGATAACAATCCACAGTAGCGTGATACAAAGTCAGCATATCTATTCCCAAGATACAGTCAAAATCCATCATCGCTAATATCATCAAATTAGCCGATAACACATTACCTTCAAACTCCAGAAGGCAACCCATCACTAGACGCTTAGTTACTACCTTCTGCTCCAACGGAGTAGATACAACTAAATCCATACCTAATGATACGTAAGGTAATCTATGTCTCTTAACGAAGCGACTAGAAATAAAGGAATGCGATGCTCCAGTATCAATTAATACAAGTGCAGGAATACCACATAATAAGAAGTTACCTGCCAACATGCGATCGCTTCCCTCAGTAGCCTGCTCCTGAGACAGAGCAAACACTTGCCCTTGAGTCTGGGGACGATAACCAGAAGAACTCTGTGGTGCTGGCTGCTGACGTGGAAAAGTAGAAGCCTGAGATCCAACCTGGGATCCCGATCCACTAGCAGAACCCATACGCTGAGGACAATCTCTCCGCAGATGTCCCTGCTGACCGCAAATATAACAAGCACCAGTAGCTCTCCGACATGAAGCTGCAGGATGCTTCCCACCACAATGGCTACAAAACTCCTCCTTCTTCTTCTTCCCAAAACGGAACATACCTCGTGAACCACGAGATCCAGATGAAGTAGTAGGAGTAGAAGAAGACGTAGGTCCGGATTGCACAACAGATTGAGCTCGAGGCTCAACAAATCCACTAGGCTGTGCTGGCATCATCAACTGTCCACGCCTGTTGCTGGTCTCCACAAGACGGCAACGGTTCACCAAAGTCTCATAAGACACCGGGTCATCACAGACGACAACCTGAGAGTAGATATCTTGGTTCAGGCCTTGCAGAAAGATATCATATTTCGACGCATCACTCTCATTGATATGAGGACTGAAAGGTAGCAGATCAAGAAATCGCTGTTGATACTGATCAATAGTCATTGATCCTTGCCTCAAAGTAAGCAACTCCATAGATCGTGCTTGGCGAACAGCCGGAGGAAAATATAATTTCTGAAACTCCCGACAGAAATCCCTCCATGTCACCTGTCCTCTCTCAGTACGTGCCTGAGCAACCTTGGCATCCCACCAAAACCGTGCTCTATCCTCTAGAACGAATTCTAGAACTTCCAGTTTCTGCTCCTCAGTACACTCAAAAGCTCGAAACGTGCTCTCAAGTTTAGACATCCAGCTTCTAGCTTGTTCAGGATTCTCGCCTCCCACTAAGGGTTTCGGTCCTACCTGCATAAACTTATTGATAGAGTAGCGACGTCTACCCTCATGATGACGATGTTGATCATCCTGATGATGATGGCGACGATGATGATGACCACTTCCCTGGCCAACACTACCGTGACTCTCGTCAGCCATATCCTGAAAAGAATTGCACATTAAAATCCCAAATGCGCAAGAATTACTCAAAACTAAACTAAATCCCAAGTACTAATCCCAAAATCTATGCATGCTCTGATACCAAAAATGTAGTGACCCTGCATGGAATCACCTACTAACTGGCAACTAATAGCATGCATTAAACTTAATACAGCAAAATACTTAACAGAGTAAAAACGTGCGGAAACATAATCCATAATTTACATATCAGCTTAGTAATATAATCCAGGCTTAAATCTGTAGTGATACAACCATATCGAAATTCTTAAAAGTAAACATTATACAGCTAATAAATCGTGCTGTATAAAAACTTTTAAAGCTCCTGCTCCCTAGTCCTGCCTTGAACTACCAGCTCTGTCCATCCTGCGACCTGCCCCATGGAATAGGGTGTCCAAGATAACAACTAGGACGTGAGCGCTACGCCCAGTACATAGACATGAGTAAACATATGTATATAATGCATGCAACATGATGACTGGTACAGGGTCATCTGAAATGTCATGCTCAGAACCGACGCCACATGAGTGCTGCCACCGCACGGATCAACCTCTGGGTGCAACCACACTCTTCTAGTACACCAGAGTAGACAGACATAAATGCCCCCGCCGTCGCGGTACTCTCAGTGACAGACTATCGAGTATAGAGCTGAACGGCTCTATAGTCAGGTATAACAAGGTATAGGCTCAACGTGTATATGCACATGACATATGAATATAGAAAACGGTAAATCATATCTCATGCCATATAATAATGCCAAATAAATGCAACATATAAACATGTATACTCGCTGGCAATCTCAGTCAATGTGTACGTACCTCTAGGCTAGTTCAAGTATAATAGGATCCTAGGTTCCAAGCCTATATTCAAAAGTTCACCGTATCACTACATAAATTCTATAAGCCTTAACTAAGCTAATAAGTACTCCCAAAACTTAAATAGATTCCCGGACCATACCTTCGTCCGTAGTTAGCCCTTTGGAGTCGCTAGTCCCGGATGACTATAACCACACCTTGGTTATTCCAGAACCTCTATTATAACCGATAGGGCCCTCAAGTGTATAACTCACACTATATAACTGAAGAAGGAAACGCGGGAATTCGTATTTCAAAACTGAAGCAAATGAGCCCTATTTATAGCCAAAATCTCGGCAACGATCGGAACCACCGATCTCGGGATCGGAGCTTCCGATTCCAGCTCATTCCGTGCATGTCCGACACGTCGGGATCGGAACCACCGTTCCGGGATCGGAACTTCCGATCGAACCCCCGATCAACACTTGTCAAAACTCACGGCTGAGTCATCGAGCATTGCTGGCTGGCTGAGATCGGAACCTCCGTTCCTGATCGGAACGTCCGATCTCCGTGCATCCGATCTGCTTCCGAAGTGGTCAGGATCGGAGCTTCCGAACTGGGATCGGAGCTTCCGATCTGGCCCAAAGTCAAAAGCCCAAATTCCTCTTCCGAAGTCCAATATCACTCCGAAATAGATCAATTACCAACCCTTAATCATGTTTAACATATTATTATCTTAAAATGGGTTCCGGGTTACTACATTCTCCCCACCTTTAGATATTTCGTCTGCGAAATAACATCTAAAGATAAATCAAGATAACAATATGAAACATCAAACCATGTCTTATTACAACAACGGTAATTACATCTTATATGGTAATCAAAAATACAAAGCAAACAACTCAGGATATTCTGCTCGCATACGACTCTCAGTTTCCCAAGTTGCTTCTTCAACACCTCGGCGCTGCCACTGTACCATCACAAGTGGTATAGTCTTGTTCCGAAGAACTTTCTCCTTCCTGTCTAGGATACAGATTGGTCGTTCAACAAAAGACAGATCTGGCTCTAGCTGAATATCAGTAGACTGAATCACATGAGATTCATCAGCTATGTACTGTCGAAGCAACGACACATGAAAAACATTGTGTATACTGACAAGAGATGGCGGTAAAGCCAAACGATAAGCAACATCTCCGATCTTCTCCAGTATCTGGAAAGGCCCAATGTAACGAGGAGACAACTTGCCTTTCACACCAAATCTCATCACCTTCCTGAAAGGTGATACTCGCAGAAAAACATATTCACCAGGCTCAAACTGAAGTGGCCTGCGGTGAATATTCGCATAACTGGCTTGTCTATCTTGAGCAACTTTGATCCTATGCTTGATCAAATCTACCTTGTCTACAATCTGCTGTACCAATTCAGGACCCTCGACTTGCCGTTCCCCGACTTCATCCCAGAATAACGGAGTACGACACCGTCGACCATACAATGCCTCGAAAGGTGCCATATCAATACTACGATGATAACTGTTATTGTAGGCAAATTCAATCAAAGGTAACTGATCCTGCCAAGATAAACCAAAGTCCATGACAGAAGAACGTAGCATATCCTCCAGCGTACGAATAGTGCGCTCTGACTGCCCATCAGTCTCCGGATGATACGCAGTGCTCAAACTTAGAGTGGTACCCAACGCCTGCTGAAAACTACCCCAAAAACGTGAGGTAAATCGTGGGTCTCTATCACTGACGATACTTACTGGAATCCCATGTAATCGCACAATCTCCTGGATATATAAGCGTGCCATGCGATCATAAGAATACTCCCGGTTATAAGGAATGAAATGTGCTGATTTTGTCAAACGGTCAACGACAACCCAGATAGCATCACACTGACGTGAAGTCATAGGCAAGTGGGTAACAAAATCCATAGTCACGTGCTCCCACTTCCATTCGGGAATCTCAAGATTCTGCAGTAATCCACCTGGTCGTCGATGTTCAGCCTTGACCTGTTGACAAACCAAACATCTCGAAACAAATTGATACACACTTCGCTTCATCCCCTTCCACCAGAATCTAGTTCGCAAGTCCTTATACATTTTCATACTTCCAGGATGAACTGATAATCGACTCCTGTGAGCTTGAGATAGAATATCATTCCTGAGCTCCGCAACATTAGGTACAACCACTCTATTGGATAGGCACAATAAACCATCTGCCTGAAAATGGAATCCAGATGTATTTACTCCATTGGCTAGACGTGCCAATCGCTGAGTCTTAACATCAGATATCTGAGCATCTCTGATCCGAGAATACAATGCTGGCTCAGATAGAATAGTATACAAACGAATCCCATTCCTCCCTTTCTTGTGCTTGAGCGTAAAACTCAATGAACAGCACTCTTGAATCATATGAGATATTTCATTAGTCTGAAGTGCAGACAGTCTCACCTGCCGACTCAAGGCATCAGCAGTAAGATTAGCAGAACCTGGATGATATTTGATTTCACAATCATAATCCTTCAGGAGATCCATCCAGCGTCTCTGTCGCATATTCAACTCTGCCTGAGTGAATAAATACTTCAAACTCTTGTGATCCGTAAATATCTCAAATTTCTCGCCATAAAGATAATGTCTCCAAATCTTGAGCGCAAATACAATGGCGGCTAACTCGAGATCATGCACTGGATAGTTATTCTCATGCGTCTTCAACTGTCGAGAAGCATAGGCAATAACATGTCCATGCTGTGTCAACACACAGCCCAACCCCTGACCAGAGGCATCAGTATAAACAACATAACCTCCTGATCCAGAAGGTAGAGCTAGCACAGGTGCAGTAGTAAGACGTCTACGCAGCTCGTAAAATGACTCCCCACAATCCGAGGACCAAATGAAGGCAACATCTTTCCGTGTAAGCTGAGTCAAAGGCCTGGCCAACTGTGAAAAATTCTCGATGAACCGACGGTAATATCCCGCTAGACCCAAGAAACTACGAATCTCAGCAACCGTTGTCGGTCGAGACCAGTTCAGCACTGCCTCTATCTTACTAGGATCAACAGATATCCCTTCATTAGAAATCACATGACCGAGAAATACTACCCGATCAAGCCAGAATTCACACTTGCTTAATTTCGCATATAGCTGCTTATCTCGTAACGTCTGTAGAATAATTCTCAAATGTTGTGCATGCTCATCCTTGTCATGAGAATAGACAAGAATATCTTTTATGAAGACGATGACAAATCTATCCAGATAATCTCGAAATACCTGATTCATCAGATTCATAAAGACTGCCGGTGCATTCGTCAAACCGAATGGCATCACCAGAAACTCATAATGCCCATATCTGGTCCTGAAAGCAGTCGTAGATATATCTGAGTCTCGTACCCGCATCTGATGGTATCCAGATCTCAGATCAATCTTCGAATAAACAGAAGTACCCTGTAGTTGATCAAACAGATCATCAATCCGCGGCAAAGGATACTTATTCTTGATGGTGACACGATTCAACTGCCTGTAATCAATACATAATCGCATCGATCCATCTTTTTTCTTGACAAACAAAACAGGTGCTCCCCACGGAGAAACACTCGGATGAATATATCCCTTATCAAGCAGATCTTGCAACTGCTTGAAAGAGTGGGTGCCCAGTGAGCCAACTTGTGGCTATGGGCTTTGATGACTCTTTGTACAAACGATCTTTTGTTTAATATAATTTACACTTTTATTAATGGCAATGACTTTATCTTTCTTCATATTGTTATATTGTGATATACTATTGTTGTTTTGATAAAAACCTTGAATATACTATAGTGTATGTAAGATGTGGTAGAACATGGGGATGTCTATCATGAAATACATCTTATAGTCACTGTATATTCTAAACTGTTCCTAGTCGATTGAGCCGTCCGATAATAAGGATAAGGATCGCTCGAGTTTGAGACTAGCATTTGCGATGCGGAGTACTACGTTTCATTGGTAGGGAACATGGAGATGTTCGAAGCATGCAAATGGATATTCATAGGATGAATAATCGAACTACCCTATCCGGACTTTCCAAGTGGTTATCACTTATCGAGTGGATAAAGTCCGCGGTTTTGGTTGTACACCATTAGTCCTTACTACTTGAAACATCATGGAGACTCTATATGCTAGTATTGTGCTTTGACTCGTTTACCGACTCTATGAGGGTCATCAGGTGTCGGGATTGGGTACAGTTACAACACATATAGGAGTCGATGCATTGTTGTCAAGGATTCACCACATACTTGCGAGTGTGGATATCCTATGCGATCTGAGGAGATATTAGTGTGACGAATCTCTGGCCAGAGTACTTGATGTGATTTAAGAAATGGTTTCTTAGTAGCACATGCGATGTCACTAATTTGATCTTCAAGATGTATTGCATAGTTATCGAATCTTGAGCGACTCTCGATATACCAATGGTTGTTGATTCGATCGGGATATATGGATGAAGGGACCGTACTGTACGCTAACCAAAATCTACTGGTTCTTGTAGGCACTATCAGTGATACCTAGGGAATCATGGGGCGATGTTGCTAGGCGCTTTACCATGATTCGTTGGGCAAGTCGGAAATCGTTGTTCCGAGTCACAAGGAGTTGTGAGCCCACGGCTAGCTGTATCCCTGAACCATTGAGGGTCACACAGTGTAATAGAGTTTTAATCCCCGTTGAGATAGTTAAATTTAAAGAGTTAAATTTAATGAATAAAGAAGTTGGACTTCTTAAATAAGAGTAAGGGAGTAGGATTTCCTAAAATGACATAGGGATGTACATTTTTGGAAACCACTGAATTCGGATTCAGGAAAATTTATCTTGACTTTAAAATGTGCAGAAATGGTTTCTGTGCACATTGGTAAAATCGGTTTATCAATTGGAGTCACGATGAATTTTATATTAATTTCTGAACATGCGGGCTTTGCTTGTCGGGCCTCAACTTATGACTAATGGGCCCTAAGGTGTTAGTGGCCTGCATTATAAATAAGTTATTACAGTACAGAAATTACACACAATTGGTCATAATTTGAGAGACAGAAAATCGAAAACCCTAGCTCTCTCTCAAAAGAAATTCGGCCGCCCCCCTCCCTTCTCTGCGTGAGAAATTCCGGTCTGTGATTTTGAATTGCAGTCTGGAATAGCGAATCAAATTCGTTTATTCTCTTCGTAGAAAACTTCTGATAGATTTTCTAGTGCATTCTATCAGAGGGATTAAACCTCCATTCGTGGACCTGATTGAAGGACAGAATATTCATCAGTTCCAGGGAGAGACAACAAGAGCAGACTAAATCTGTTGGTGTCCAATAATCTCGCTTCGAGATTGAAGGTAAAAAATTACATAACAGTTATTTAATTTTTACACACACAAATAATTTAATCGTAAAAGGATTGATACCCACACTATGGAATTGTTCCATACAAAATTTTAAACTTCCGCTGCACCGGGTATCAATACCGATTGATCTGAGAGCCGCGTTTTCCATCATTGCTGTTTCAATTCCCTCATCTCTGACGATGCCAGACGATAAGGTGCTCGGGATATAGGCGTAGTTCCTGGTACTAGATCAATACCAAATTCAACCTCTCGAACCGGAGGAAAACCAGGAATCTCATCAGGGAATACGTCAGAAAACTCGCTGACAACCGGTAGCTGATCAATACCCGTACTACTCATGGACATATCAACTGCATAGATGAGGTAGCCCTCCCCACCTGACTCCAAGACATGACATGCCTTCAGAGCCGAAACAAGTGGCATCGGAGGTCGCGCACCCTCACCATAAAAGTACCAACTATCACCCTCAACGGGATGAAACTGTACCAGACGCTGATAACAATCCACAGTAGCGTGATACAAAGTCAGCATATCTATTCCCAAGATACAGTCAAAATCCATCATCGCTAATATCATCAAATTAGCCGATAACACATTACCTTCAAACTCCAGAAGGCAACCCATCACTAGACGCTTAGTTACTACCTTCTGCTCCAACGGAGTAGATACAACTAAATCCATACCTAATGATACGTAAGGTAATCTATGTCTCTTAACGAAGCGACTAGAAATAAAGGAATGCGATGCTCCAGTATCAATTAATACAAGTGCAGGAATACCACATAATAAGAAGTTACCTGCCAACATGCGATCGCTTCCCTCAGTAGCCTGCTCCTGAGACAGAGCAAACACTTGCCCTTGAGTCTGGGGACGATAACCAGAAGAACTCTGTGGTGCTGGCTGCTGACGTGGAAAAGTAGAAGCCTGAGATCCAACCTGGGATCCCGATCCACTAGCAGAACCCATACGCTGAGGACAATCTCTCCGCAGATGTCCCTGCTGACCGCAAATATAACAAGCACCAGTAGCTCTCCGACATGAAGCTGCAGGATGCTTCCCACCACAATGGCTACAAAACTCCTCCTTCTTCTTCTTCTTCCCAAAACGGAACATACCTCGTAAACCACGAGATCCAGATGAAGTAGTAGGAGTAGAAGAAGACGTAGGTCCGGATTGCACAACAGATTGAGCTCGAGGCTCAACAAATCCACTAGGCTGTGCTGGCATCATCAACTGTCCACGCCTGTTGCTGGTCTCCACAAGACGGCAACGGTTCACCAAAGTCTCATAAGACACCGGGTCATCACAGACGACAACCTGAGAGTAGATATCTTGGTTCAGGCCTTGCAGAAAGATATCATATTTCGACGCATCACTCTCATTGATATGAGGACTGAAAGGTAGCAGATCAAGAAATCGCTGTTGATACTGATCAATAGTCATTGATCCTTGCCTCAAAGTAAGCAACTCCATAGATCGTGCTTGGCGAACAGCCGGAGGAAAATATAATTTCTGAAACTCCCGACAGAAATCCCCCCATGTCACATGTCCTCTCTCAGTACGTGCCTGAGCAACCTTGGCATCCCACCAAAACCGTGCTCTATCCTCTAGAACGAATTCTAGAACTTCCAGTTTCTGCTCCTCAGTACACTCAAAAGCTCGGAACGTGCTCTCAAGTTTAGACATCCAGCTTCTAGCTTGTTCAGGATTCTCGCCTCCCACTAAGGGTTTCGGTCCTACCTGCATAAACTTATTGATAGAGTAGCGACGTCTACCCTCATGATGACGATGTTGATCATCCTGATGATGATGGCGACGATGATGATGACCACTTCCCTGGCCAACACTACCGTGACTCTCGTCAGCCATATCCTGAAAAGAATTGCACATTAAAATCCCAAATGCGCAAGAATTACTCAAAACTAAACTAAATCCCAAGTACTAATCCCAAAATCTATGCATGCTCTGATACCAAAAATGTAGTGACCCTGCATGGAATCACCTACTAACTGGCAACTAATAGCATGCATTAAACTTAATACAGCAAAATACTTAACAGAGTAAAAACGTGCGGAAACATAATCCATAATTTACATATCAGCTTAGTAATATAATCCAGGCTTAAATCTGTAGTGATACAACCATATCGAAATTCTTAAAAGTAAACATTATACAGCTAATAAATCGTGCTGTATAAAAGCTTTCAAAGCTCCTGCTCCCTAGTCCTGCCTTGAAATACCAGCTCCGTCCATCCTGCGACCTGCCCCATGGAATAGGGTGTCCAAGATAACAACTAGGACGTGAGCGCTACGCCCAGTACATAGACATGAGTAAACATATGTATATAATGCATGCAACATGATGACTGGTACAGGGTTATCTGAAATGTCATGCTCAGAACCGGCGCCACATGAGTGCTGCCACCGCACGGATCAACCTCTGGGTGCAACCACACTCGTCTAGTACACCAGAGTAGACAGACATAAATGCCCCCGCCGTCGCGGTACTCTCAGTGACAGACTATCGAGTATAGAGCTGAACGACTCTATAGTCAGGTATAACAAGGTATAGGCTCAACGTGTATATGCACATGACATATGAATATAGAAAACGGTAAATCATATCTCATGCCATATAATAATGCCAAATAAATGCAACATATAAACATGTATACTCGCTGGCAATCTCAGTCAATGTGTACGTACCTCTAGGCTAGTTCAAGTATAATAGGATCCTAGGTTCCAAGCCTATATTCAAAAGTTCACCGTATCACTACATAAATTCTATAAGCCTTAACTAAGCTAATAATTACTCCCAAAACTTAAATAGATTCCCGGACCATACCTTCGTCCGTAGTTAGCCCTTTGGAGTCGCTAGTCCCGGATGACTATAACCACACCTTGGTTATTCCAGAACCTCTATTATAACCGATAGGGCCCTCAAGTGTATAACTCACACTATATAACTGAAGAAGGAAACGCGGGAATTCGTATTTCAAAACTGAAGCAAATGAGCCCTATTTATAGCCAAAATCTCGGCAACGATCGGAACCACCGATCTCGAGATCGGAGCTTCCGATTCCAGCTCATTCCGTGCATGTCCGACACGTCGGGATCGGAACCACCGTTCCGGGATCGGAACTTCCGATCGAACCCCCGATCAACACTTGTCAAAACTCACGGCTAAGTCATCGAGCATTGCTGGCTGGCTGAGATCGGAACCTCCGTTCCTGATCGGAACGTCCGATCTCCGTGCATCCGATCTGCTTCCGAAGTGGTCAGGATCGGAGCTTCCGATCTGGCCCAAAGTCAAAAGCCCAAATTCCTCTTCCGAAGTCCAATATCACTCCGAAATAGATCAATTACCAACCTTTAATCATGTTTAACATATTATTATCTTAAAATGGGTTCCGAGTTACTACAGTTCAAACCAGTAGCCGCTGAAAACCAGTAGCCGAGGCAACAAGTAGTCGATGAAACAAGTAGACGACCAGTAGCTACTGCACCAGTAGAGCCCAAAATCAGTAGAAGAATGGAAAAGTGGCCAAAAGCACAAATATGACCGTTTAAATGACAGAAACAATACAAGACCTTTACTAACGGTCATATGCTTGTGTCTAACATATATATATCTCTTGGAGGCTATGAATACAACATCATTCAGAAAATGAAAGAGAGATGAAGGGCGTCTAAACAAATTTATAAGCTTGAATAAGAGCAAGCCCAAGAAGGGGAGCCAAGATAGATATATTAGCTTTGTGAGAGCTTTTTCCCAATGTGTGAGGATACATTTGAGAGATCAATATACTGAAAAGGATTAAATCCTCACACACAATCACTCACACATATACAAAAGAAATGAGTTTCAAAGTTTAGCTGAGTGATTATTCACACAAAGACATTAAAAATTATGTTCGTAGTCTTGACATAAGAGACATTAAACATTATGCGGATTGTGAGGTTGAGGCCTACAATCAAGAGTGTGCTAGGATTTTCCATTTAGGCAGCTGATAAGTCCTAAAATTGGAGTGGGTAGTTACAAGAAGTTGTAATGCTCAAAGTCTTCTAGTGGATTACTTTCGAAAACGGAAGAAGGGGTGACGTAGGAGATTGAACTCCGAACATCCATAAAAAAATTCGTGCATCATTACTTTATTGAATTTACTTATTGTTGTTATTTTTTGATGATTTGTTGAAGCATTTTATATGTTCTTTAAGATGTCAAAATGTTGCATACAGAGTGTTGATAAAATTCTTCAACCAAATCGTTTTTATTATCTCAACTTGCAATCTCTTCAAATGATTTTTAAAATGCTTAATCGGTTTTAGAGGATTATGTTGAGTGTCGTTCGCTTGGTTTTGTAACCAAACTCGATATAATCTCTCGGTGCTCGGTTCATTTTTGGACATTTCAAGAACGAGCTATTGTAGCTCAAAATTTTTAAAAATATGTATTCACCCCCTTCCCCCCCTCTACACACGATTTTCGATCCTATCATATCTTCTAAATGCTACAAGTTAAGGGGTGTTGGTGTAAATTAAATGATCAAATCGGGTTAATTGTGATTAGGATTTGAGAAAGCATATGGCACATGCAATGGTTTTAATGCTTCATCTCATAAAATTACAAGATCTGTAAATTAATTGCGGACAATCTATATACAAATTAAGGGAAAAAATATACAAACATGCAACGCGTGAAGGGACGTAGCTAGAGATTTTGAATATGGTGGGCAAAAAATGAAAATAAAAACTAAGAAACATATCATATATCTCTGTCTCCATCAAAGCATGAAGGATTAAAAAAAATTAGAGTTGAAGCTTAAGAGAAAAGCTGAGTAGTACAAGAAGGCGGCAGTCTCTTTGTAAAGGCCTAAACCGAGAGAACAGCTAATAGGCTCACAACGGATACAACAAGATTACTCCAGTGCTTCGGGTACTACGGACCCTCTGCCATCTGTTGGAAAACTGGCGAGTTCCCAGACCAATTACGATTGATACCCGGTGCAGCGGAAGTTTAAAAATTTTTCATGGAACGATTCCATGGTGTGGGTATCAACCATACATCGATTGAATTACGTGTGTGTAAAATTTAAATAACTATTAAATAAATTTTACCTCAAATCTCGCAACGAGATTAATGGACACCAACAGAACAATTCTGCTCTTGTTGTCTCTCCCTGGAACCGATGAACGCCTTCAATCAGGTCCACGAACAGAGGTTTAATCCCTCTGATAGATTGCACTAGAAAATCTATCAGAAGTTTTCTGCGAAGAGAATACACGAATTTGATTCGTTATTCCTTACTGCGATTCAAAATCACAGACCGGAATTTTCTCGGGCAGAGGGGAGGGGTCGGCCGAAAACGTTTTTGAGAGGGGTAGGGTTTCGAAAATCCTGTCTCAAAAATTATGACCTGTTGTGTGTAATTTCTGTACTGAAATAACTTATTTATAATGCAGGCCACTAACTCCTTAGGGCCCATTAATCATAAGCTGGGGCCCGACAAGCAAAGCCCGCTCGTTCAGAAATTAATATAAAATTCATCGTGACTCCGATTGATGAAACGATTTCACCAATGTGCACAGAAACCATTTCTGCACGTTTTAAAGTCAAAATAAATTTTCCTGAATCCGAATTCAGTGGTTTCCAAAAATGTCCATCCCTATGTCATTTTAGGAAATCCTACTCCCTTACTCTTATTTAAGAAGTCCAACTCCTTAGTTCATTAAATTTAACTCTTTAAATTTAACTATCTCAACGGGGATTAAAACTCCATTACACTGTGTGACCCTCAATGGTTCAGGGATACAGCTAGCCGTGGGCTCACAACTCCTTGTGACTCGGAACAACACTTTCCGACTTGCCCAACGAATCATGGTAAAGCGCCTAGCAACATCGCCCCATGATTCCCTAGGTATCACTGATAGTGCCTACAAGAACCAGTAGATTTTGGTTAGCGTACAGTACGGTCCCTTCATCCATATATCCCGATCGAATCAACAACCATTGGTATATCGAGAGTCGCTCAAGATTCGATAACTATGCAATGCATCTTGAAGATCAAATTAGTGACATCGCATGTGCTACTAAGAAACCATTTCTTAAATCACATCAAGTACTCTGGCCAGAGATTTGTCACACTAATATCTCCTCAGATCGCATAGGATATCCACACTCGCAAGTATGTGGTGAATCCTTGACAACAATGCATTGACTCCTATATGTGTCGTAACTGTACCCAATCTCGACACCTGATGACCCCCTCAGAGTCGGTAAACGAGTCAAAGCACAGTACTAGCATATAGAGTCTCCATGATGTTTCAAGTCGTAAGGACTAATGGTGTACAACCAAAACCGCGGACTTTATCCACTCGATAAGTGATAACCACTTGGAAAGTCCGGATAGGGTAGTTCGACTATTCATCCTATGAATATCCATTTGTATGCTTCGAACATCTCCATGTTCCCTACCAATGAAACGTGGTACTCCGCATCGCAAATGCTAGTCTCAAACTCGAGCGATCCTTATCCTTATTATCGGACGGCTCAATCGACTAGGAACGGTTTTAGAATATACAGTGACTATAAGATGTATTTCATGATAAACATCTCCATGTTCTACCACATCTTACATACACTATAGTATATTCAAGGTCTTTATCAAAACAACAATAGTATATCACAATATAACAATATGAAGTAATATAAAGTCATTGCCATAAAAGTGTAAATAATATTAAACAAAAGATTGTTTATACAAAGAGTCAACAAAGCCCATAGCCACACAGTTGGCTCACTGGGCACCCACTCTTACAATCTCCCACTTGCCCTATAGCCAACTAGTCATACTACGTAGACCCATTGCTTCGCGATGTTTGTCAAACAATGGTCCTGGCAAAGGCTTAGTAAGTGGATCAGCGATATTGTCTGCAGAGGCCACTCGTTCGACACTGATGTCTCCTCTTTCCACAATCTCCCGGATTATGTGGTGTTTCCTCAGTACGTGTTTGGATCTTTGATGAGACCTTGGTTCCTTTGCTTGAGCAACGGCACCCGTGTTGTCGCAGTACACCGGGACTGGACCAACAAATTCAGGAATGACGCCCAACTCTTGGACGAAATTCCTCATCCAAACGGCCTCTTTAGCAGCAGCTGATGCTGCAATGTATTCAGCCTCAGTGGTGGAATCCGCTGTGGTGTCCTGCTTGGAACTCTTCCAAGAGACAGCACCGCCATTGAGCATGAACACAAATCCAGAGGTTGACTTCGAGTCATCCACATCACTTTGGAAGCTAGAGTCGGTATAGCCTTCCAGTTTGAGTTCTCGTCCTCCATAAACCATGAACATATTCTTAGTCCTTCGCAAGTACTTAAGAATGTCCTTCACGGCTTTCCAATGCATCTGACCAGGATTAGACTGATATCTGCTCGTGACACTCAGAGCAAATGCTACATCCGGTCTGGTAGATATCATCCCATACATGATACTACCTATAGCTGACGCATATGGTACATGTGTCATATTCTCTATCTCTGCATCAGTCTTGGGACACATAGACTTGGATAGAGAAACTCCATGACACATGGGTAGATGTCCTCTCTTGGACCCATCCATTGAAAACCGTTTCAATATGGTATCGATGTAGGTTGATTGAGTGAGTCCTATCATTCTCTTAGATCTATCTCTATAGATCTGAATCCCTAGAATGTAGGATGCCTCACCCAAATCCTTCATCGAAAATCTACCTGATAACCATATCTTCGTTGACTGCAACATCCCTACATCATTCCCAATGAGTAGGATGTCATCAACATAAAGTACTAAGAATGTCACCGCATCCTTAACTACTTTCTTGTACACGCAAGGTTCCTCCGGGTTCTTGATGAAACCAAAATCTTTAATTGTTTCATCAAATTTCTGGTTCCAACTTCTTGATGCTTGTTTTAGACCATAAATTGATCTCTGAAGCTTGCATACATTATGCTCGCTTCCCATGGATGTGTACCCCTCAGGCTGCTTCATATAGATTTCTTCCTTAATGTCTCCATTAAGAAAAGCAGTCTTCACATCCATCTGCCATATCTCATAGTCATACCATGCAGCTATGGCAATAAGGATTCTTATGGACTTGAACATAGCAACTGGTGAAAAGGTTTCATCATAGTCAACTCCTTGCCTTTGAGTATAACCTTTCGCCACCAATCGCGCCTTGTAGGTCAATACCTTACCATCAGGCCCAAGCTTTCTTTTGTAGATCCATTTACACCCTATTGGAACAATTCCATCGGGAGGATCCACTAAAGACCAGACTTGGTTAGTATGCATCGAATCCAATTCAGACTGCATAGCTTCAAGCCATAAATTCGAATCCGCATCAGAAATTGCTTCCTTGAAGCTTCTTGGATCACATCCAATGTCGGGTTCATCTTGACCCTCTTCAAGAAGAAGACCATATCGAACTGGAGGTCTAGAAGTCCTCTCGGATCTTCTAGGTGCAGGCGTGTCCAGCAATGGTTCCTGAGGTGTAGGATCGTTATTTTGTATTTCGGGTTCTTCTCGAACTTCTTCGAGTTCCATCATCTCGCCTTTCTTATCCAATAAGAACTCCTTCTCCAAGAAGGTGGCATTCCGTGAAACAAACACCTTTGTTTCAGCAGGATAATAGAAATAATATCCGATTGAATTCTTCGGATACCCCACAAAATAACACAAGCTGGATCGACTATCCAACTTATCTCCCACTGTCCGCTTCACGTAAGCAGGACATCCCCAAATCCTCAAGTATGAATACTTAGGAGCTTTGCCATTCCATAACTCGTATGGTGTTTTGTCCACTGCTTTAGTGTGGACGTTATTCAACAACAATACCGCCGTTTCAAGCGCATAGCCCCAAAACGAAGGTGGAAGCTCAGTGAAGCTCATAGATCGAACCATGTCCAACAAAGTTCGATTACGACGCTCCGATACACCATTAAGCTGTGGTGTCATAGGAGGAGTCCACTGAGAGAGAATCCCATTCTCTTTTAGATAGTCCAAAAACTCGGTACTCAAGTATTCTCCACCTCGATCCGATCGAAGTGCTTTAATACTTTTACCTAGTTTGTTTTCTACTTCAGCCTTGAATTCTTTGAACTTTTCAAATGCTTCAGACTTATATTTCATTAAATATAAATACCCATACCTAGAATAATCATCAGTAAAGGTAATGAAGTAGGTGTGGCCATGTTGAGTCCCTACTCTAAATGGACCACAAACATCTGTATGGATCAAATCCAACAGATTTTGACTACGCTCAGGCTTCCCCTTAAAAGGAGATTTAGTCATTTTCCCTTTTAGGCAGGATTCACAAGTAGGTAGAGAGTTAATATCAGACATATCAAACATGCCCTCTCCCACTAGCTTGTTCATCCTCCTTGAGGAAATATGACCTAGTCTAGCGTGCCAAAGGTTTGCCGGGTTTTGACTATCGATTTTCCTTTTGTTTGTTGTCGCCGGTTTGTCAATACAATTCACTGGAACGTCTTTTAGTTTTAAATTGTATAGATCGTTTTCAAGTTGTCCATTTCCAATTAAACATTCATTCTTGTAAATATTGCAAATCCCATTCACAAAATTACAAGAATAACCATCTCTATCAAGCATAGAAATAGAAATAATGTTTTTAATTAAATCTGGCACAAATAAAACATCTCTCAACAATAATTTAAAACCATTCTGCAAAATCAAACAAACATCTCCAATGGTCGTAGCTTCAACTCTGGAACCATTCCCGAGCCTCAGCTGGGTCTCACCCATTCTAAGCCTGCGACTTCTTGTCATCACCTGCAAATCATTGCAAATGTGAGATCCACATCCGGTATCCAATACCCAAGAAGTTGTATTAAGTGACATGTTTATTTCGATATAGAACATACCCTTTGCAGTTCCTAACTGCTCAAGATACTCCTTGCAGTTGCGCTTCCAATGACCCGGCTTCTTGCAGTAATGGCAAACATCCTTGGATTTTCCATTGTTTGAAGCCTTTGTCTTTTGCTTCTTCTCGGGTTCCACTTTCTTGGGTGGGGCAGAACGTTTCTTGCCCTTCATACTTGGCCCCTTCTTTGCAGAAGATGAGGAGCCCACCAAGAAAGCTGGCTTATCCTTCTTAAGTGTGGATTCATATGTAACGAGCATATTGACCATCTCTTCAAGGGTGGCCTCTATCTTGTTCATATTAAAATTTATCACGAATCCATCAAATGAAGAAGGAAGAGATAGAAGCAGCAAGTCCACATTGAGTTCATGCTCCAACACCAAATCAAGGGTCGCTAACTTCTGTATGAGCCAAATCACTCGTACCCCATGATCACGGACCGAAGTCCCTTCACGCATGCGGCACGTCATCAACTCCTTAACAGTAGAGAACCTTTCAGCCCTCGACTGAGCCCCAAAAAGTTCCTTGAGTTGCGTATGAATGTCAGCAGCATTCACCGTGTCCTCAAATCGCCTCTGGAGTTCATCAGACATCGAGGCTTGCATATAGCATTTGGTCTTGATGTCATGGTCACACCATGCATCAAGTTTGGCCAATTCCTCCGGACTTATGTCAGCTGGTGCTTCCTTCGGAGGTGCTTTCTCTAACACGTAGAGCATTTTCTCCGAAGTTAAGACAATCTTCAACTTCCGGAACCATTCCGTATAGTTGGCGCCAGTCAGCTTGTTTTGTTCGAGGATCGAGAATAAAGGATTTCGCGAATTCATTGTATGAAATACTGAAAAGGAAAACAGACATATATCAATGATTGTTTAACAATTTACTAAGACATAAAATAGGCGAATTTAATTTTATGAATCTCACTCCCACTATTTTAACGATTTCACCACCCTCTAGTGAAAACGGGAAACTTTTTCCTTAGTGAGAACATGGAGTCCAATTGACAAACTTATGGTCCCGAATAATATCAGCCAACCATAATTCTCAAAAGGTAGAGCCCAATTGCTTCCAAAGCAACCCCCATGTATTTACCTCATGTCCAATAAGGGCCCAATAATATGACGCCGTTTAAAGTGACATGTCAAGATGACCCATCAATATTAAGTTGTGATGGACGGTCGCCATGTGGATCCCCAATAATATGAGCCGATCCCATGGGAGTTCCACCCAACTTACAACATTTGTCGATCCAATGTACAGCTTTCCGACGGACGGGCCCCCCCAATAATATGAGCCGGACCGTATCTGCGGGTAGCATCACATACATTGACCGTTGATGGAAGGTAGGAACATTTAAACAATATTTAAATTTCCTTTATTTATCTTGATATAAATTTTAAATCATATTTAAAATGAGGGATTTTATTTATAAAAATATTTGTCTCATCATATTTAATTTATTGCATGCATTGCCGGATTCACGCAATTTATGTCTAAACATGCATACAATCATAATATCACATATTATATAGGATGATCGATTCCATTTCTAATTGACCCGTGGTTGCCAATCACGGGTCTTAGTCCAATCCTAGGTAATATGCAGTATGCAAATGCAATCCTATTACATATGCTTCCAATTTACATTTCTTCAGTCTTCATTGTCTGCTGGGCCCACCATCTTCAAATCTTGATCTCCCACTAAATCTAATGTATTTACAATAAATAACAATGACAAGTAGGGGATACATTTTTAGGGGTGGGAACGGGCTATAAACCAAGCCCACTTTTATTACATATGACATTCATATCGGGCCTTAAACCAGGCCCATTAATAAAACCAACAACAATAAAGACAAAATGTAAATTCCTAACATACACCTACAAAATTGGTCATGGCAATCGATCATCCTTATCCAATAACATTTAATTCAAAATTAATTTATTGGATAACATGCTGTGGCATTTCAAATTTAAACAAGATAAAATCATATTTTATATATAAAATCACATTTCACATATAAAATCATATTTTATCTCCATATCAAATAAAATCATATTTTATCTATAAAATCCAATTTTACAAATAAAATCATATTTTACTCAATATATCATAAGATCATATCTTATCATCAATTGTACCAAAATAATTGATTTCAAAATTCAATTTACGGATAAAATATTAAAATTTTCCAAAAATTCAAATTTATCCAAAATCAATTTTAAAATTTACGGACTCGAACAATTCGATCCGAAATCTCGTGAACCAATCAAAAACAATTTTTGACCGGACCAAAAATAAAATTTTAACATATTAAAATTAATTTTAATAAAATATTAATTTTTCCCGCGGGCCACCCGGGACACTCCCGGGTTGGCCCGCACCCGGGGCGCGGGCCGGGGCAGCCCGGCTGCCCCCTTAGGGCAGCAACGTTTGCTGCCCTGGCGGCGCCTGGCGCCGCCGCTGGGCGGCGCCGTGCGTCGCCCTGGGCGGCGCCGAGCGCCGCCCCTGGGCGGCGCTGTGCGCCGCCCTGGGCAGCGCCGAGCGCTGCCCTGCGCAGCGCCCAGCGCTGCGCTGGGCAGCGCCGTGCGCCGCCCTGGGCGGCGACGGTCGCCGCCCTGGGCGGCGCCGTGCGCCCCCTTTGGGCGGCGCCGTGCGCCGCCCCTGGGGGCAGCGACCATCGCTGCCCCCTCCGGGCAGCGATCCAATCGCTGCCCGGGTTTCGCCTCCGGAAAAAAAAATTTTTTTTTATTAAAAATATTTATTTTGTTTCAAAAACCGAGACTCAAAAATTTTGTACAATTGATTAATTCAATCGATTGATCTGAGCAACCTGGCTTTGATACCACTGTTGGAAAACTGGCGAGTTCCCAGACCAATTACGATTGATACCCGGTGCAGCGGAAGTTTAAAAATTTTTCATGGAACGATTCCATGGTGTGGGTATCAACCATACATCGATTGAATTACGTGTGTGTAAAATTTAAATAACTATTAAATAAATTTTACCTCAAATCTCGCAACGAGATTAATGGACACCAACAGAACAATTCTGCTCTTGTTGTCTCTCCCTGGAACCGATGAACGCCTTCAATCAGGTCCACGAACAGAGGTTTAATCCCTCTGATAGATTGCACTAGAAAATCTATCAGAAGTTTTCTGCGAAGAGAATACACGAATTTGATTCGTTATTCCTTACTGCGATTCAAAATCACAGACCGGAATTTTCTCGGGCAGAGGGGAGGGGTCGGCCGAAAACGTTTTTGAGAGGGGTAGGGTTTCGAAAATCCTGTCTCAAAAATTATGACCTGTTGTGTGTAATTTCTGTACTGAAATAACTTATTTATAATGCAGGCCACTAACTCCTTAGGGCCCATTAATCATAAGCTGGGGCCCGACAAGCAAAGCCCGCTCGTTCAGAAATTAATATAAAATTCATCGTGACTCCGATTGATGAAACGATTTCACCAATGTGCACAGAAACCATTTCTGCACGTTTTAAAGTCAAAATAAATTTTCCTGAATCCGAATTCAGTGGTTTCCAAAAATGTCCATCCCTATGTCATTTTAGGAAATCCTACTCCCTTACTCTTATTTAAGAAGTCCAACTCCTTAGTTCATTAAATTTAACTCTTTAAATTTAACTATCTCAACGGGGATTAAAACTCCATTACACTGTGTGACCCTCAATGGTTCAGGGATACAGCTAGCCGTGGGCTCACAACTCCTTGTGACTCGGAACAACACTTTCCGACTTGCCCAACGAATCATGGTAAAGCGCCTAGCAACATCGCCCCATGATTCCCTAGGTATCACTGATAGTGCCTACAAGAACCAGTAGATTTTGGTTAGCGTACAGTACGGTCCCTTCATCCATATATCCCGATCGAATCAACAACCATTGGTATATCGAGAGTCGCTCAAGATTCGATAACTATGCAATGCATCTTGAAGATCAAATTAGTGACATCGCATGTGCTACTAAGAAACCATTTCTTAAATCACATCAAGTACTCTGGCCAGAGATTTGTCACACTAATATCTCCTCAGATCGCATAGGATATCCACACTCGCAAGTATGTGGTGAATCCTTGACAACAATGCATTGACTCCTATATGTGTCGTAACTGTACCCAATCTCGACACCTGATGACCCCCTCAGAGTCGGTAAACGAGTCAAAGCACAGTACTAGCATATAGAGTCTCCATGATGTTTCAAGTCGTAAGGACTAATGGTGTACAACCAAAACCGCGGACTTTATCCACTCGATAAGTGATAACCACTTGGAAAGTCCGGATAGGGTAGTTCGACTATTCATCCTATGAATATCCATTTGTATGCTTCGAACATCTCCATGTTCCCTACCAATGAAACGTGGTACTCCGCATCGCAAATGCTAGTCTCAAACTCGAGCGATCCTTATCCTTATTATCGGACGGCTCAATCGACTAGGAACGGTTTTAGAATATACAGTGACTATAAGATGTATTTCATGATAAACATCTCCATGTTCTACCACATCTTACATACACTATAGTATATTCAAGGTCTTTATCAAAACAACAATAGTATATCACAATATAACAATATGAAGTAATATAAAGTCATTGCCATAAAAGTGTAAATAATATTAAACAAAAGATTGTTTATACAAAGAGTCAACAAAGCCCATAGCCACACAGTTGGCTCACTGGGCACCCACTCTTACACCATCCATTGCAGCGGAGCCCCTGTCTAACTCAGTCCGAGAGAAAGCTCTTTCAGTCAACTCTTTCTTTCCTATATCATCTCAATTCTAAACTAAGGAAGAAATAAATAAGAGGAAGAGATCGGGCTCGGACGTCATTAAGCTAATTAATTTTATTTGAGATGATCAGATCTTGGACAAAGCTTAATTAGTTTAATAATATTTTGAAACAAAATAAATAAAAAATTTCGAAAACAAACTTGGGAAAGTTTCATATTCAAGAAATCTAAAATAAAAAAATATTTGAAAAAAAAAACCCAAAAAAGAATACAAAATTCCCTTCTCTCCAACTCATCTTATTATAAATTTCTTTCATACCAATAAACCATTTAACCACAGTTTATCCTTACTAGCATTTGTTTGTGTTATTTAATATTTAATTAAAAAAATCTTCAAGGAAGGGTGAATAATAATGGTCAAATAATATTTAATATTTGGTTCATCTTCAAATTCAACTCTAGAAAGCATAATTAAAATGGGGCTGAAAGCAAAATTAAAATGAGGCTGACTGTTTGAAATTAGGCAAGATGTCTGCCGAGCAATTGCCCACCTTGCTCATATGCTTTATCCGCCCTTGAACGCGTGTATCCGAATAATAGTATATATATATATATTAGTGATGTGGTGCACGCGTTGTGCGCTTATGTAGTCTTTTTTGTAATTAATTTGGTTTATATTAAAATACGAGTAATTTAGAATTATACAAACTTAATGAAGGACCTTTTCGAAATTTATGAACTTAGTCACACCAATTTACTAAATCAATATAGTATGATTTTGAGGAGAAAGAGGCATTTTCATCTAATTGGCGTCAGCAGGTCGGGCGACTAAAGGTCTCAACTTTTATATATACTATATAATATATATTGTTAAATAAGGATAATTTTGTAAAAGAAAATAAAATAAAAAAGGTAAGATTGTGTGTAAATAACACTATCCCAAATTAACTTAACCAATGGTATAAATTGTAAACAAACCCATACCACGTATATCTGTCAAAAAATAATATTTCGATAGTGTCTTCCATATATATGCTACAAACGGAAAGTTCTATGCCACCCCAAGGGCACTGCTCTTAGGGTGGCGTGGCAACCCATGATTGGTTAAAATCAGTGGGTTCCACTGATTTTAACCAATCATACTCTGCCACACCATCCTAGGGCTGTGCCTTTTGGGGTAGCATAGAACTTTCCGCTACAAACTAGGGGTGTCGGTGCAAATTAAATGATCAAGACATTAGGTTTGTTATGACATGGTGACAAGTTGAACTGGTCCTTACATACAACCAAAAGTAAATTAAATATTTTTCATGTGTTGAACCGATTTGAGATTTTCCCGTTCTCGTAATTGATTTGGTATTTTGAGTTAAGGGCTCGAGATTAGTTCGTGTAGATCGGGTTATAGGCTGGACCATAACGCCAATCATGGCCGCCTCCAATGGGAGGCGGCCTAGGCAGCCGCCTAGGACCTTCCCTTGGCACGAGCCTCAATTTTTTTTAAATATTATTTTTTATATTTAAAATATTATATGAGTCTATTTATTTTGTTTAAAATCCGAAATCGTGGTCAGTTTTTTGTATTTTTTTCTATAATTTCTTTAGTAAAAAAATATATCTTTATATTTAAACAAAAATCTTTTTTCTTGTTAAATTAATCCATTCAGATGAGTTAGGTTATTCAAATTGAGCAAATTATCTTTTGTTTATTTATTGAATGAGATTTATTTTTGTCTATTTTGTACTGCGGTTGATTTTTTTTAATTGATTTAATTTTTTATCTCGAAATACTAAAATCTTTTAATTTGCTTATTCGACAATGAGAATGATTTTTACTTAATTAGATTATAATTATTCCTTGTTTATGTTACTACTTTAATTATAATATATATTTTTTGTCAGATTTGTTGTGACAAAAATATATTATTTATGCTTCCTTAATTTGAAGATTCTTATTCTATCTGTATTATGTATTTATTCATCTCTTACTCATGAGATTTGAGTATTCATCGAGTTCATTTTTAGTTTTAGTTTAATTTTTTATATTTCGATTCAATTGTTGTTTATGTCATTATTTTTAGTTACAAAAATTTGAAATTTTGATTTTTAGACGATGAAGTGATTGTATAGATATTTAATTAAAAAAATTATATAGCTCTCTCCCCTGAATATTTGTCTAGGGTCTCTAATATTTTGGAGACGGCCTGACGCCAATTAGGGGCGGCGAAGAATCGGATTAATTTGGGTTCCCATTAAAAGCTTGAAGCAATTAAGCAAACCAAGTTTCTCGGTTACACACCAAATCATTTATAATTAACACCAAATTAGCGATTTTAACATTCGATTTTTATTCGAATGAAATACTTTGATTAATTTTTAAAACTAGATATATAATGTCAATAGAAACTATTAATATGCATACAAGTTTCAAAACCTTTAACAACATCATTTATGAGCATGTTAATACAAATTTAGCATATAAAATTTAAATCAATTTAACAACAATAATCCGATATCAGCTGTATCTACAAAGATCACCTAGAAAATAATAAAATTTAAATGTTTTCAAGAAAGAAATAAAATCGATCACAATAAAAGTAATGCAAAAATTCAAATAAACTATTTTTATAATTGAAAGTTTATAAATATATAAAATACGTTGACTCGATTTGGTTTGAAATTTTTTTCACACAACTCTTGTGACAACAATATTACGGGTCAATTTTATGAATAACGAATTTTCACCTTGGTCCGTAGAATTTGTATTGAACATTCACATTAACCATATTACAAATTTGGTCGCAAAAAAAAAAAAAAAATTGAGACCAATGGTTTGATTTGGTTTGGTTTGGATTGTTGATTTGCCTTAATTTATGCTCCACTCTTAATCCTAACTATAATTGCGGGTTCGATCCTCGTGTGAAACATATTTTCTATTGAAATATTGTAGGATATGCTCTGGGGTTGTCCATGTTGCTCCTTCCCTCAGGTCCCTGCCGCTCATGCACATCCCTCAATTTAACCCCACCATGAACCAATGAGTCTCTGATTCATGTGAGATGAGGTCCCCTCGGAGTCAACCATTTTATAAAACTAATTGTTAATTACTATTAATTTACTCTCAATTTCATATTAATTCAAGCCCCGTTTGGTAGGGGTGAAAAGGCTGAGATTAAGCTTTTGTCATCCGCTTGACTCGTTTATAAGCTATTAACTGCGGCCCGTGACAAAATCTCCGGGTAAGCGTGAAAATGTCAGACAAATCATCCCTCTTCGGCCAAGGTATTCTCAATGAGGGCTGGCAAAATTACAAAAATTCCCGACCATTTCCGATTCCAACTTGTTTTCGTTCCGAATTTTTTCCGATCCAAACCCGATCAATTTCGGGATTGGGATAGGCAACTCTACCCGATTTTTCCCAACCCGATCCGAATATATTAATAATATTTTTTAATAATTTTTTAATTTAAAAAATATAATTTTTTTTATAATTTTTTGTTTTAATATTAATGTTTTATAATTATCTACCATATAATTATTTTTTATATTTATATTTATCTTTTTTAATATTAAATTGAATTATAAATTTTTATTTTGTTTTTTTATTATGAATAATTATATGTTTTTATTGTAATAATCAAGTAGTTGTTTTAGTTTATTTCTAATGTACTAAGAAGATGTTTTAGTTTTTAATGATTATATACAAAGAAATTTTAATTTATTTATAATGTACTAATAAATTGTTTGAGTTTCTTCATAAATTTTTTTAAAAAAAAATATTTCAATAGAATTTTTTTAAAAAAATTATTATTCGAGATTACCCTCTTCCGATCCGACGGGATTCCGAATATTCGGGTCCCGAAACTTCTCGGGTACGGAATCAAGAGAAAAAAAAATCTCAATTCTTAAAATTCACCCCTTGCCCTCAAATAGTCCCTTAAATTCTTTGCCATTTTTTAAGCGAAGAACAACAGTAACTTTAGATTTACGATTGGCGTGGCAAATGTGAAGGTCGGATCTCCTTCTCCGTTTTCACAAAGTTAATGAGGAACACAATTTTGTAGGTTTTGGGATGGAGGCTAATGCCATAATTGATCGTCTCATTAATTGACGTAAAATTGAAAGTGAGTAGGGGTATTTCGGTCAACTCAGTAATTACGAACACTTTATATAACGGATAAAAACATATATAAATTAAAAAAGAAAAAAAAAGATTTAAATTAGGGTTTTTAGCTCCAAAAACCTCAAATCTTCCCCCATCATTCCTTCAGCACTGTACTGCCATTCGGTAGTATAGAGTGTGAATTTCTGCATAGAGCAATGTCGAGCGACGCAGACATGACTGGATGGACTGACCTTTTGCATTCCTCTTCGAAACTTCTCGAACAAGCCGCTCCGTCCACTCAGTTCCCCCCGCTTCAGGTTTCGATTTTAAATGATGCACGAAATATTTTTTTTTGTCCTATTTTTACTCTGAATGAGTTGATTCTATTGTACTTGTTCCTGTTTTTGGGGGGAAATAGAGGAATTTGGATCAGTTGGAAGCCCTGTCGAAGAAGTTGAAGGCAAAAACTTTGCGAGCTGAAGCTCCTTCTCAGTCCATTGCTGCCACCAGGTAAACGAAGTTTGATTTTTAGTCTTGAAATTTTACTGGTGTATGCATCTAATTTTGCCAGTTTTTTTTTTCTATTTTGTTTTATCGAAAGAATATCTGGCTTTTTGTGCATAAAATAGATAGCGTTATTACTATAGTTCAAAGTTGTTGTCTTTCTCCCAGTTGTTGGAATTTTAGATTTTGAAATATACTGTCATGACCTAAATGCTAGAACATTTCGTTGCTTTAGTACATAGCAATAACATTTTTGGTCCACATGGCATCTCCTTGTCGATTATTGCAACATCAAACAGAGACAATTCAGTTGTGATGCATTTGTAGGTTATTAGCCCGTGAGGGATTGAATGTGATGCATTTGTAGGTTATTAGCCCGTGAGGGATTGAATGCTGAGCAGCTTGCTCGTGATCTTAAATCCTTTGAACTGAAGGTATACTTTTCTTTTCAGCCCAACCATTTTTTAATATTGTTGTGTTAGATACGTATAAGATATGTGCAATATGACCTTGGAACTTATCGACTGGTGTTTTGTATTCTCATGACTCAAGAAAAGAACAGAGGAGGAAGATAGAAGTCTCAAGAAAATACTGATATTTCTGGCAAATATCTTATGCTTCTGGTATCACGATATAGGTTTACATGGTTGCAACCAACTATTAAATTGGTCCATGGCCCATGTCAAACCACCATAGGTCTAGCAAATAGAAAAATCTTCCCGATAATATTCCTAATTTTGTTCAGATGTAAGTGGTGCAAGTGGCCAAAGATTTTTTTAGATGCTTACCTTTATTAAATTTATATATTCTGTAAATTAAAATATACATGCATCGATACTTGTACATATACCTGATTTAATAATTCATTTGATGTGCATAGGCAGCCTACCTCAAAGTTTTCATCAGAAGAATGCTTCAACACTAATAAAATTTTGCAAGCACCATTTATTATATTTATGTTTCTGGAATTTTTCTCTTTCAAATTGTTTCTGAGTAATAAATTACGGCCCACCTCGAATATGGAAATTATTCAAGGATATGTTTTTAATATGGATGATTTCAGCTTTGCTTGTACATTATATTAATTTAATTGTTGCTTTGCCAGAAACTGATGCTGATAGCTTTCTTCTGTAACTTTTCATGTGAAGTTTTTTCCAACTTAAGTTTCCCGAGTTTATTTATGATGTTTATGTATTTTTTTCTGTATGGCCTTTTGTCTTTGCTCGTCTTTTTTAAAGACAACATATGAAGATGTCTTTCCTGCTGAGGCTACTACGGTTGAAGAGTATCTACAGCAGGTAGTTCGTTCTGTCACGTTTATGCGTAATTCAGAAAGAACATGCACAAATATTCAAAAGGAAAGGTTTTTCAAGAATTTTCTAATAATTGACATTATGATTGCTGCTGCTCAGGTCCGTGAAATGGCAATGGTCTCAGCCGTTCAGGAAGCTCAGAAAGATAATCTTAGAAGTTTTAATGATTATATGATTTCTGTTTTGGAGGTATACGTGTCTGGATTGTGGAGTAGGATCCTTATTCATTTTCGTTAAGCATTCTCATCGATCTTATCTGATTTCAGCGCGTAATGATAGTGTTATATTTTCGTATATTTTTTCTCATGTAAAATTTATTCCGCAGGAAGATTGGCGTAAAGAAAAAAGAGATTTCCTGCAGAGTCTGAGCCGAATTGCAACCCTACCAAAGAAAATTATAAGTGATTCTAGCCCTGGGGTTAGTCGCTATGGTCAAATAGTTCCTGCTATTTCTAGTCCTCAGGTTTCATCTAGCCCATCAGGTATGGAGCTGGCAATTTTGGGGAATAAACCTGTGCTCGAAAAAAAGGCGGTTGTATATGCTGAGGTTGTGAAAAATCTGAACAGTGCTAGGGAGCGAGGCATAGCCTTCAAAGTAAGCTTTTTGAGCATTAGTAAGAGCTTAAACGGTTTTACCAGAAACCAAGTGTTCACAAATAAACAAAATGATGTGTGCATGTGAATTGTTTGTTCAAGATTTATGCTTTAAGTCTGGTCTCATCGGTTATTTTTCAAGTTTGTCATAGGAAAGAAGTGCTTCTATATTTGGTAGGCACTTCAACTTAGCGTGTTAGGTAATGGTAAGCTACTTGTTTCTTAATCTCAGCCTGCCGCAGCTTTTGGAAATGCGTACGAGAGTCTGAAACTTGATACTGCTGGTTCAAAATCTGTCAACATGCTGAAAATATGGCACCTAGTAATGGTATATTGTGAACAGAGTGCTTGTTTCTTGATTTTCAAATTATGCACAATGATTGTCTTTTTACATGAAATTGGGTTTAAATTTAGTGGTGGATATATCGAACCTGACAGGCCTTGATGGGTGAGCATTTACCGCTTCATCGGAATGTGTCCAAAAAAATGTCCTTAATACTGGGAGCACGGCACCATCTGGAGTGGGGACATGGGAAGTATGTGTTGGATATGATTCAAAATTATCCTGCACAGGTAGCTTTTTGTTATCTTTCATTATTACCAATTTTTTGTCTAACTGTCTGTCTTTATCTTAAATGATTGCCCAGCTTTTATGAACTCTTGTTTGAGTCGATGTATATGTGGAAATATTAAAAAAATATGATATTTGGTTATGTTATGTACTATGTAGTACGGATACTTATTAATTTTTTTTTGGATGTATTGGATATGGGTATGGATATGATACGCTGTTATGCGTGTCGGATACAGCAACATCCATTTGACCAATTGTATACACCTTGGACACTGGAGTGATACGCCTTGGATACGGGAGGAAATACGCATTGGTGGAATTGCAAGAAATTAAAAGGTTTAGGGGTCAAATGGGAAAAAAAACTGAATTTTGGGGGACTAATAATTTAAAAACAACTGAAAATTAATTGGGCTTCATCTCAACATCATCACTCTCCTCTCCTCATCTCGAAGCCGCCCTTATCTCTATTTCCCGCAGGAAGCTCGTCAGTCGCCGCCGCTGCCCAAGCTCCTCAAATACTCAAAATAAACTTCAATTTGATTTACCCGGTTACAAATCAAATTCCTTTTCTTTTCTATTCCAAATCACTCTCCTAGTATGCAATGGATATTATGAATGATGAATATAGCTTTCTATCTCTTCGATTTTTAATTTTTAGTACTAAAGTTACATACACACACAATATATTTATATATATTTTTAATTTGTAGTAATTGCCGCATTTTGTCTTATATTTTCAAAAGTTGCAGTATCGCCGTATCCATATCGATACCCGTACCGTATCCAACTATCCATGCAACATAGGTTTTGCAGTGTTTCTGCGCTTAACTCTTAATCCAACTTTGTCTTGAACATTACCATCTTGTGTTTTGTTACTAAAAAACGTTCACGCTATCTGCTGATGTTATTGCAGGCTGCTCTTGGTGGAGCTGTTGGTAATCTTCAAAGAATCCGTGCCTTCCTTCGGGTTTGTTTGAGCTATTGCATCATTCAATGAATTATTGAAATAATGCGAAGCTACAAGAGTTGGATATACTCTTTCTTAGGGTTACTAACAATTTGAGTCAATGTTATTATTTTTGTTCCATAGATCCGTTTACGTGATTATGGAGTGCTTGATTTTGATGCTGATGATTTCCGTCGGCAGCCTCCAATAGATACCACATGGCAGCAGGTCTGATTCCCCTTTTTTTGTTACTAGTGGTGTATTGGTAATGACTAGTGAAGTTACTCAATCCTCACGTTGTCTGTGGACTGGCCATTTATGTAATCTTACTCTTATGGTATATGCTGCTGATTTTTTAAGCTACTTTTCGGACTCATTTAGAAGATTGTTTTGGTGATCTGCTTTTATTATATTCAATTCAATAGTTTAAAACTGTAAACTGCTTATGGTAAACTGTTTAACAGATATACTTCTGCCTGAGAACTGGATACTATGACGATGCCAGAGAAGTTGCGCGAACATCTCGTGCTTCGCAGAATTTTGCTCCTATGGTATTAATTGTAAATTGGTTTTTACATAAACTTATTTACTTTTTTATTTTCTTAGATAGCTCTCTATCTTGATAGCTTGCTGAGTGGATCTCTACAGGAGGCATGGTTTCAGCAGACACTGCATCTGCTGCTACCGAAGAATGTGAGAAATTATTGCGAATGACTGATAGGGTGGGCCGAGCATCGTATGACAAGAAAAAGTTACTCTTGAATGCCATTATTTCTGGTTCCAGGAGGCTTATCGATCGATTACTTAGAGAACTTCCTACAATCTTTAACACTATTGAGGATTTCTTGTGGTTCATGCTATCTGCTGTACAAGACAGCTCTGTTGGTTCCTCTTCTTCGGCTGTCCTAAGTGATGGATTATCTCCTTACAGTTTGGAAGACTTGCAGTCTTATCTGAATAAGTTTGAGTCTTCATATTATACAAAGAATGGAAAGGATCCTTTGGTGTATCCATATGTTTTACTTTTGAGCATCCAACTGCTTCCTGCTGTTCACCATTTGTCCAAAGATGCAGGAGATGAAGGATACAGTGTTGATGCTGTGCATATATCAATCGTGCTGTCAGACTATGGTATACTCTCAGAAAGTTCTGGGTCAGGTCAAAAGTTGGGAGTGATGGATGCTTTTGCTGAGGCATCTAGTATGATCAGGCAGTATGGGGCTGCCTATTTGGGACATGGTGACTTGGAAACAGCACTGGAATATTATGTCCAAGCTGCTGCTGCTGTCGATGACGGCAAATTATCGTGGACTGGGAGAGGTAATATGGATCAACAAAGGCAGAGGACCTTGATTTTAAAGCAACTGCTGATGGAGATTTTGTTACATGATGGTGGGATTTATCTTTTAATTGGCTCGAGAGGTTCTGGAGAAGAAGGTCAGTTGGGAAGATTTTTTACTGATGCGAAGACCAGACAGCAGTTTCTGCTCGATTCAGCTGGATTGTGTCTGCAGTCTGGCTTATATGATAAAGTAATCTCTCTTTAAGTTTTCATGCTAAACGAATTTAGTTTGATGCTCGGATCTTTGTGCAACAATTCTTGAAATTCACATCTAATTAGGTTTTTCTGCCCTACCAGCATGTTCTAATATGAATAAAAATATATTTGTTTATGCCATTAGGATTGTCTGTGAAGCGATTCATTCTTGTTTCCACTGTATTTGTGGTACCTCCCCTTGCTTCTCTCACCGTTGATTTATGAAGAAATTCCAACTATATTTCCTTTTTGTTGTAATTCCTCTTTCTTCTATTTTTGAGCCGATATTTCCCTTTCTAATTATACTGAAGTTTATGCATTTTTACCATCAAATTTCAGGCCATAGAAATTCAGAAGAGAGTCGGTGCGTTTTCAGCTGCATTGGATACTATAAATAAGTGTCTCTCTGAAGCAATTTGTTCCCTATCACGTGGTAGATTGGATGGTGAAAGTAGGATTACTGGGTTTATACACTCTGGAAATGAGATATTGGAGACGTTCAAGTATTACCCAGAAATCAGGTTCATCTTAAATTTTACCTTGTCCTATGTGTTGTTGTAACTGTTCTTCCATGGTGTGGTGGTTGTCTTACTTGGTAGAAAAAGTGTATTCTATCTCCTTTTTTTTTTAACCTGTCGGTTTGTCCATATGAACATGCTATAGAGTATAGTGAAGGTTCTTTCATTATAATGTTGCTAAATTTTTTGAAAATGGTTGAAACTTGAATGCTTGATATTTTGTTTCTAATGCTCAAATATAATAAGGTGTAGTACATTTTAAATAAAATTATTTCGTGTAGAATGTATGAAAACTTGCAATTTGTTTTAAAGGGTGATGTTGCTCAAGTTGGTGATTAGTGGATGCCTCCTAATATATGGCGTCATGTTCTATAAATTTTTCAGTTAAAGTAACCCGAGGCTTATGTGTCTCAATTACCTTGTCAATCCACGTAGATTCACACCGCGCCTCTCTTCTCCCCAACTGTTCTTTTTTGCAGTCCTCAAGAAAGAGAGAATGTAATGGAGCAGCAAACAGTACTAAGACAACTTGAGGCAATATTAGCCATCCATAAACTTTCAAGATTGGGAAACCTACTAGATGCCTTAAGGGAGGTAGCAAAGCTCTCATTTCTTCCTTTGGATCCAAGGGCTCCTGATTCAGTCTCTGATGCTTTCCAGAATTTATCGCCACATGTCCAAGCCTGCGTGCCTGGCCTTCTTAAAGTCGCTTTGCATTGTTTGGACACTGCATCAGATACAGATGGTTCGCTACGCTCCTTGAGAGCTAAGGTGAGTTTCACGTTTTGCTTCTGCTTGTTTTCAAAATTTCTGGTTGCTTATTTATGTGTTGTTGATTTATGCAGATTGCCAACTTTCTTGCTAACAATTTGAATAGAAATTGGCCCCGTGATTTGTACGAAAAGGTTGCTTGTAGCTTGTGAATGTTTTAGTGACTGGCGACGAGTCTTAGCATGGAAAATCACCTCGCACCGCCAACCACATTGAACTCAAGTGTCGTCTGATGTATCCCTTGTTTATACGAGCTAGGCATGTGTCCCCTGTAGCCATGCTTGGTGTGTTTTTTCGATATTCCAATTGGGGATGTAGATTGTGTTTGACCGAATTGACCAAAAATAGAAATTGGGCTCCTTGTTTATCTTTTGTGGGCTTTTGGTTTAATAAAGGATGCATGTGTGTTCAAGCTGTTCATATATGTATTCTTGGGCCTGCCAGTGTTCCAACTTGGGCGGGAACTGAATCAAAAGATTTCCCCAGTGGATCTGAGATCTGATCCGTTAAAAGAAACACTGCGCATGACATATTTAATTTTTTATTATGTTTTCAATTTCATCTTTATGAACCGTTGCTTAGATTGAATCTATAAAATCCTTAAAAAAATATTTCTATACTTTGAAAAACTGTACAAACTATTTTCAATTTTTGTGGGTAATATTTGAACAAGGTTATACGATAATCATCAAATATCCTCGAGGTTATTGATAAAGAGAAAACAAAATGACTTCATGGTTGATGGATTTTGAAAAATTTTATATTATTTATTTAAATTTTTTACTCTTTGTCAAACTGCATGTAATTATTTTTGAAACTTTATGAACTCTTAATTCATCTACTATGAACAATTTGGATAAACATAATGGACAAAAAATATATATATATATATATGTATGTATGTGTGTATTATAAAAAAAATAGATTTTGTCGAGTTTTTTGTAGTGTTTTTTGAAAAAAATATATGGTTGGAGATGGCCCATTTTATTTGAATTCTGCAATATCTCCTTTGATTATGAGTTGTGGTTGGTTGGGTTGTGTCGTCTTGATGTATCTATCTCTAAGGCTGGTTATGTTGATAGGATTGTGAAGATATAATTTATTAGGTGATTATTAAACTAATTAGATATGATATAGAGTGTTATGGATAAATAATAATTTGTTTACTATTATTGAATACGATTGTGATTAGAATTATGATTAAACAAAAATTCACAATTTTACCCTTTAAATATAATAGAAATGATTAAAAATAAGGGTATATTGAGAGTTTTCTAACTTTTTTTCCATTTATACAAGCCATATATTATTATCCTTAATGAAATTGAGGATTAAAAATCATGCTCAAATTTAATTATTAACGGGCCCTTGAGTTTAGGAATTTTTGTAAATTTTTAAGTAAACATGAGATGAATTAGTATTAATAGTCTTATCACATGATAATCATCCCAAGTAAACGCAGCCTAAAAGTCTTAAGCGATTGTGATTTGTGAAGGTCAATATCAAAAAAATACTATGAAATAAACTTATAAAATATTATATGTTATAAATTTAATTTTATCTTAAAATAATAACTTGTAATTTTCATAAACCGAGCTTTAGGACATCCACATCCGTTTTAACGTTAATATTTGTCACATTTCCAAAAACATGAGGTCCACATGCCACATACACATTATATTAACATTTTTCACATTCATTTAACATTAACACTCATTAATTATGGTTTCACTATTACACATTCATCTCATTCTTATTTTATGTTAATATTTTTCAATTTTATTTATAATATTTAAATAGTCCTTTTTTTTAAATCCAAATAATCAGTATTTAAAATAAATAATATTATTAATTTTAAATATATTTATTATTAAAATCAGATTTATAAATTTTTAAATAAAATAAAATAGATTAAAAAAAAAGAAAAAGAAAGAAGGAGGAGATGAGATCCTAGCATATGGGTAATACCCAAATCATGCATCCAACGGTTCGTATTTTTACACATAAGCGTAATTAATTATATATTGTTAACATGACAAATCATGAGACATTAGATCTATCATTGAGATATTACTCATATGTTAGGTTGAAATCAACCGAAAGAAAACTCAAATTCAATTGAGGTGGTCCCATATGGGAGTGGGCACTTCAAGGGCGCGTGCAATAACGCGCTAAAAGATTTGAGTCGGACGCGTTTTTGCACGCGCAAGTAAGAGTTTTTGAAAAAAAATAAAATTTTCAAAAAACATGCTTTGAACGGGGAAGTTCTTAGCTGCCCTCCGGGGTAGTACCCGGAGGGCAATCCAACGGTCTGAGCATTGTGCACATCATCATGATGTGATGTGCAGAATGGCCCAGGGGCATTGGATCTGGCAGACCGGATAGTACCGATTTGTCATCATAGAATTTTCCGCTTTGAACGGCGTTCAAACTTCAAAGAAATGAACGCAGAGACTGAGTTGGCTGTTCTAACAAAATTTACATTGGTTGTAATTGGTATTGGGTGTTTTAACTTATTTGTTAAAAAAAAAAAAAAAAACTCAGCTTTTGATGAACTATAAATTTCTAAAATAATTGGGTTTGGTAAGACGCTTCTGTTTAACTAATTATTTGCGTACCCTGTCATAGATATTTGTTTCAATTAATCAGCTAATGTAATTACGCTTTAAATTAAAATAAGTTCCGTCTCATGTTGCTAGCACATGGGTAGCACCCATATTTTTTTTCATTTGAGATGATCTAATTTAAAATAATATCATATCAAATGCTAAAAATAATGGACCGTTGGATATCATTTGGACACTATCCCAATGGGGTAGCATAGACAAGACCCTCATAAAGAATCACACGTAAATATTTAAATTTTAGAAAGAAAAAGAAAAAACAGAAAAAAATTTCGCACGAGTCTGTTGATTGAAAAACTTTTCTTTAATTTTCCGCAAAATAAATACGTTCTCTACAGTTTAAAAGTTAAGAATATATTATTTCAAAAAAAAAAGTTAAAGAATATGTTTCTATAGGGTGTTTGACAGAGTTTATAAGTTCTTTAAATTTAAATTTGTTTGGTAGATTTTTTTGTCAAACATCTTATACACTGTCAAAATAAATTTTTTGATAGTTTATAAGTTGTTTTTAAAAAAGTAAGATCATCCCTATTTTTAGAGAATATTTTATTTTGATATTTTACTTATCCATATTATTTTTATATATTTTAATAAATTCTCATCATGCCATCTGCTAATTTTTTGCAAATAATTTATCATTTTTTATAAATTAAAATTAATTTTTTTAAAAAATATATTTTTTAACATTTATGATAAATTTAAAAATATTTTTTATATATGTTACTATTTTCATTAGTTTCATAGTATTATAACTCTTTTTGATAATTTTGACAATAAAATGATCTTATAATATCAAACACATCAACATCTTTAAATTGTTTAAAATAAATTCATCCAAACATCATAACTTCTTATTTTTAAAATAAAGTCTAACAACTTATGAGCTCTTACATTTTAAAAAATAAATAAACAAAAAACTGTTAGTGTTCATTATTGGTTGATATGATATAACTCAAAATGATCTTAATAATTAAAAATATCCATAATTTATAAAAATTATAAAAATAAATTAAATTAAGTAAATCGTATTTAACATAAAAAAATAATAATCTCGCTTCCCAAATCAAAACACTCCCACTGTTTGTATTAAAAAAAAAACAAAAAACAAAAAACAAAAAACAAAAAAAGTGCAACTATTCTGTTAAACCGAATAAAACGATCGAACCCATCTCTTTCGAAAATTCGGTTCAATCAATTCGATAGTTTGGTTTTGAAGTTTTAAAAAATTGATTGATTAATTCGGTCCGATTTAGGTTTTGATTTTGATAATTCGGCTAAACACCGATTAAGCATATATATTTAATTAAAAATAATTTGTATATGGGCCATTAGAAACAAAATTAGAGGAAGCCCAATGTTCATACATGGGCAAAACTTTTGAACTCCAATATAATTTGTAACCTAATTCTGATTTCTGCTATTGTTCTGTTCTCGGCGACTGTGTCTGTGCGATTTTCGTCTTCTTTAATCGGATTTTCAAGGTAAATACTGTGTGACATTATGTTTGTGCGACTATGTTTTCTTAAGTCTGCATTTTGTATTCGAACCGCATCGTTTATCGAATGTGTTCAGTGAAATGATCTCCACGTTAATTAGATGATAGAAGTAAAGGCATATTGCTCACTTCTCAGCTGCTAGCTCGCATGTTTTTTTTTTTTTTTTTACTGTTATCACTTATCAGTATTTTAATTTCGAAAGAAACATTTATTTATTTTGGGATTGCATATTTGCAAAATATAGTAGTTGTTCTGCTCTAGAGTTTGAGAAATTTTTTTTTTTAATAAAATGTCAAAATTCTCATTGTTCTACTTGAATTTTCGGTTATTTCGGTCACACGATCGAAATAACCGATTTTAAAATAGGTTCGGTTTAATCGGTTTTTATAGCTAATTCCGTGGATTCGGTTTTTGTAAAATTAATTCGGTTAAATCGGTGCAGAATAAAACTTCTCTGGAATTTCAGGGAAAAAAAGAAGGAATTTTTGTGTGTTTTTCTTCATTTTGTTTGTGTTTTTGGGCCTCCCAAGTAAAAGGAGTTAATCCGACTGCCATTCTTTTCTCTCATAAAAGGAAAAAGAATCAAACCCCAACCAGTTTGAGGAGAAAACACCGGCCACTTTCTCGCAAATTTGGCCCAAGTTTCGTATTTTTGTTTCCAAGCAGAACCGATTTAAAGCCTATCAATTGTTCTCTGATTCACGTTGCCTGCCACTAGTTTTAATTTCATGGTTTAGTCGATTAAACTGTTGGAGATGTTGTTTTGATATCTATAGTTCAGCACAAACCAAAATTTGTGTTAACTTGCTGGAAAAATTGCTTCTTTAGGCTGATTTTTGGGTGTTGTTTGTATTCATCTAAACTCATGTTTAAGCAACAGAGTAAGACATTGTATATGATGGATCATGTTTTTTTGGATGATTAAAAATTAGGAGCTAATGAAATTACGGCTGGATGTTTGAAAGATGCTAATCTTTAAAAAAAAAATTTAAAAATGACATTTTTTTTATTGTGGATCCTGTCCATTCGCTGACTAAATACCATCCATTCCAGTGAATCAACTGGCATATTTGATTGGGTTGAAATTGTGATTGTGCCCTTACCAGTGGGCTGGGATATTTCAGATCAAGGATAGCGTTTTTGCATCTGTCAGCGTAATGGAGAACTCTACGTGTTTTCTTTGTTCAACTGTTAATAGTTTAAAATTTTGAATTTCCCTTGAACGTGGAACTAGATAAGAATAAACTTCTATGCGGAACATGGTCTGTGAATTCCGAAAATGGTTAACCTAACGACATTAAATTTATAGTTGTTTCTGTCGTCACTTCATATTCTGACACTAGTTAGAACCCAAAGCTCAGAAAATTTGACTTTTGAGCTGAACCAATTGATTTTGGCTTTAAAATAAGTATATTGATGTGTTTATGTATAGGAGCTTGGAATTCCCATTTAATTTGGATTGATGGAAGCTCATGACTTGGAGAAGGTGAGTGTTGTTGAAGGAGCATATGACTGTGACAGTGAATCTGAGTCTTTTGTTGAGGACTCGATTGATGAAGATGAGCTTTCCTATGGCTCAGGAGATATACCCAAGTTGCAATTTAGGTATCCTCTTTAAAAAAAGTTAATGACCTTGATGAAAAATGTTTTGTTTGAAAGTTTATATTGGTGGTTTTCTTCTTGATGTTTATGGCAAGGAAAGAGGCATCAAGAGCGTTGTGGATTGATGCGCTGGGAATGGCCGAGGTGGTGGAGAAAAAGGGTAAGATGTGGACCACAACTGGGATAGTTCGGAGTGGAAAAATGTATTGCTCAATTGAAGAAACTTTGTATGTGATACAACTTACTCTCTAGTGTTATTTTAATCGTAGCTTTCTTTATTTTGGTGTGTGAGTTTCTTAAATTTCACTTTATCTTCAACCTCATTAGCAATTGAGTTAGAGACTCCCTTCATTTTGATCAACCTAGAATAAAATTCCATCAGGCATCAAAACGAATTACCAATTAAATATTTAAACAACTGACATTTTGCGAATAAACTCTCCATACTGCCAAATGCGCAGAAAGGTGGAATGACTAATTTTTATTGGACAATGAAACTAGAGAATAAATTTGACACCACACCGAATACAGGTTCATTTTTCATTGTTTTGTAATAGCAAGGGACATCACATCATATACTTGCTACTGCACCAAATTATTTTACTGGTTCCTTTTCCTTGTCATTTGATAGTGAGAAGCACATCATATATTTGACACCGCACGTGAAATAAATATTTTGTTTAAACTACTTAATATGCTAATTAACTTGAGGAGCAATATTCTAAGACGAAAAAATTGGTTTTGCTATGTTGGTGTTACGAAAATGTGTTTAAACTCAGGAATAAATGCATTGTCTTAAAGGCAGGACCGTATGATTCTCATTCAAGTTTATTACCAATTTTATATAAAAATAATAATTTTGTGGGTTCTTTAAGTTGACTACCTAAGTTTATTTGACGAATGTAATTTATATTGAGTAGATCATCGTAACCGTCTTTATTTTCTACAAACCAATGAAAACAAAAATAAATGCAGTTACTTCTTTTATTTTTTATTTTGATAGAAACAATTGACCCTTAGATAGAGATTGCAATTTTCATTATGCTCCATTACATTTATCACTTAGATTTTTCTTGTAGGTTTTTGGTTGAAATTGGGGCTTTAGATGTCTTGAATGATAACGATGCTCCTCTTTCTGTAAGTGATCTGTATAGAAAGTTAGAAGATGACAGAAGTAGACATGGATGCTCTTGGGAGTTTTTTGAGGTCTATAGGCATCTGAAATATCTTGGTTACATTGTTGGTCGTCACGACATTCCTTGGTCTTCAAAGAATTTTAAACCTGATGCTACTGTAGAGGAAGGTTCCAGAGAATTTGACTTGACAAGGGAAAATGGATCAATTAGCAGTTGTTTCCTTACGGAGAAGGTATCTGCTCTGCAACTCAGCGAAACCAAACCAATGTATGATGTGTATACTCCTAATAGCAAGTTTAAAAAATCTTCTCCTGGAAGTCCTTGTTTTGTGCTTCACCTCATCAGGTAACTCAAAATCTTGTGTGGTTTTTTTGGGCAAGATTAGCTCCCGTTTCTTTATGCCATTGTTTAAACAAATTTCTGGTTTGATTCGAAATTTGCTCTTCTGAAAATAATCTCTAGTAGATTGACAATTGTGATATTGTTCAATATATCGGATTTTAAATTATATAATTCTTGCGAGTGAACTACACTTTTATTGGTAATGGTTCTAGGTTTGTTTCTTGTACGATCCTGACATATTTCTTGATGATATGTTACCCTTGCAGTGGTCGTCCACCATCAAAACAGGAAATCGAGAACCTTGAGATTCGTTGTGGCAAAAATCCTCTAAAATTTTGTTTTGTCGAACATGGACGGGTCAGTTTCTTGTCATTCACCAAAGTCGAGCTCCCTGTCCTGCCATGACCTTTTTCACGTGGATCCGATGATGGGCGTTTCATGAAATTCATTGGAGTTAATAGTTTTAGTTGATTCCAATTAATTTGGGAGGAAATTTTGGAGAATATGATTATCATCATTTCAGGTTAATATTGCAATACAGCAAGTACACTTCGAGATGTTCGTTCAGGTATGCTTCCACGTAAATGCATAGGTGTCTGGTCAAGTGGGAGTAAGTGATATGATTTGGATCTCGTTGGAGCTTGCACGATGACTCTCTCGATGTTCTTGGTATTGGTTTAGCTATTGAAGCAGTTTGGAAACTTAATTAGGCTTGGAGCTACTTTGGGATGGATGGTGGGCATATAAAATCATGGTGGATGTGGATTCCTTTACTTACTTGCAATCGGTTCATTACTGTCAGGAGACCCGGAGAATGTTCATTCACCTGACCCAAGATATAAAGAAACTGTGTTGTTGTAATTTGGTAGCAGATTGGTTAGCAATTGAAGTCCAATGAACTGAATGACAAGTAGTGATACAGACTGTAACACTGTGACAGAAGAATTTACATCAGTTGGAAGTTAATAACTTTGTGAGTTGAAGCCCCATTTTACTGTTGTACGTCTGATTTGCCAATTCTTTTCATTTGGTGGTCGTTGAAGAATATCTGGTTATTGGGTCTCTCATGTATTAGTTTTAAAAAAATAATGGTTTATTTGCTAATTATTATTTAAAATTTGCGCCTCTTCCGGTTTATGTTGGCATACGTCGTCACTATATAAATTCTTGGCCACCTTTCGCTTGTATGAGATAAATTTTGGATTAATGCAATAGCTTACAAATCACGTTAGCTAAGTTTGTTACAAGTTCTGAGTTAAATGTACGTTTGAAGAAAGTCTTGATAGGATAATTGAATCATTAATTAGTGGATAATCATGTATTTGGCTCAAATTAGCATCATATGTTTCTTTATATTTCAATTTTTCACACCTTTACAAATTTTGAATTTTAATTAATTTTATAATGTTTAGAATTTTTTTTTACAAAATAATTCTGTGAATACGAAAGTCGCATGTATGCTTATAGTTTTTTGTGAGACGGTCTCATAAAGACGAGCAATTTTGTTCATATTTACAATTAAAAAAAAATTGTATAGAAAATAATATTTTTTTCATAGATGATCCAAATACGAGGTTTGTTTTACAAAATTAATTCGCAAGACTATCTCACATAAGTTTTTGTGAGTTTTATATTGTTTAGCATTATAATATAATTCTTTTTTAATCTTTATTAATAGGAAGTAGCAGGAAACTTGCCAATTTATTCCGCCCACTAAAACAAAGATTAATAGTTGAGTCAGACATCCCCATGTTGCAAGTTGTCAAATTGGGAGAACTTACTTGAATCAATCCATTTTGTATTGAGCCGAAACGTTGATTATCTATTATCGATATTAGTAAAAAATCACACACGGTACGTGTGAAAATTGCATAAAATACAATAATTAAAAGACAAATTTAAGTGAAAAAAAATAAAAGGACATGAAATGTTTTATGTTTTACAATAATAAAGATGAACATGAGAGATAAGTTGAAAAAATGAGAGTTGAGAAAGTGGGATAATGAGAATGCAATATTACTTCTTACCTTTCTTGTATAGTTTTTTTAAAAATTTTAATTAGTATAATTAGGGGCATTTTAGGATCTTCACATTAAAATACCAAATGTAGTTATTATGAACCACTCTTGCATATTCCTCGATTTAACTTTCGCATGAGCCTCTGACTCATGTGGAATGTAGTCCTCTTCGGATGAACCCTTTTTTTTTCAATAGTAAGAGATATGTTATTTAATGCTACATTATTTTCTCCTCCAACAACCTGATCAAATATTAGTTTTTAAATTATTAACTCGTATGATCTAATTGAAGAAAGAAAGAAACAATTTCGATATGGTATAGATTAACTTATTGGAAACTACACCTTCAAAAAAAAAAAACTCATTGGAAACTATAAGTTCAAATTTCGGATGCGATCTCAAATTTTATTTAAAAAAAATAAACTTATAAAGAAAAAAAAAAGACGTTGACTTAGATCCCTGGGTCAACTGATCACGTACAAATAGGACTAGTCGTATTTACACATGGCCACGTTGTTTCAACACCTTGCAGACGCGTATCATGTATATTTACTATATGGCCCTTGACATCTTACTCGTTTCTCTATTAAATTTGAGATCCATATCTTATTATTATTATTATTATTATTATTATTATTATTATTATTATTATTATTATTAAATAGAGATCCTTTAATTAGCAAACTTTCAATTAATGGGTGAAATGTGATTTGAAATTATCATTATCTCCTAATTTAATTTTCAATAAAACCAAAATTATTGGACAAAATAGTCATTTTGTACAGTTTTTTTTTTTCTAGCTATTAAAAGCTCACTTCGTGACATTTGATATTATTTTATTTACAAATATGACACTCACTTTATTAAATATATATATTTTTTTGTGAATATTTGTTTAGGAAAACATTATATTTTTATTATATTTTTATTTTACAATTTATTATTTATTGTTTTATTATTTTTTCATTTTATAATTTATTATTTATTGTCTTTTTTAAAAAAATGAAATGTACGAGCACGCAACGCGTACAACAGAATATTAGTCTTAATAAATTGTCAGAGAGACTGAATCTGAGCTCGATGCAGACATGACCCCGTTTCAAATTTAAATATAATATAATTCTGTTAAAAGTCCAAAATTTATATCTCCAAAATATAAAATTTCAAAAATAATATTTTTTGTTTTTCATAATTGGAAACAATGTGAATATTTTTTCAAAAATATTTTTATTGTCAACACATATTTTATAAAAATATTGTCAATGCATACTTTTAAGTTTTTTTTTTTTTTTGGTGACGTGAGAATCCGCAGCCGCTACCTTCGGTGTGCACTGGGTAAACCCTCGGACTAAAGCAATAGCCTGCAAACTACGTTAGTCAGGTAAACCACACTAGGAAAGTCTTGTATGACAGGCTAGTCCAAAAAGGTGTTGGTAGGGGAAATCAAACTTCTGACCTCTGGCCAAAAGTTCACCTACTCCACCAACTTAGACATCACTGTAGGGGCCTTATTTTAAGTTTTTTTTAACTTATAAAACACTGAAAATATTTTTAAAGTACTTATCCATTTTGATCCTAAATATTTGTTGAAATCACCATATAATGTATTGGTTATAATTTCGTGAACTACTCCACTAATTTGGGGATATATATATATATATATATATATATAATATAAGGTGTTGTTACGTCACATGTATTTGTTGATTGGTGTATACTAATAGCTTTCTACAATTTTTTCTTATTATTAAAAAAAAACTGAAAGAAAATTAGTGTCCAAATGACTAAAATCTGTGAACATTTGTTTTGAAAATTGATTATGAGATTTTGTGAGCATAGCACGATACATATGTGTGTGTTTATATATATATATATATATATATATATATATATAATATTTATTGATTCTTAAAATTAAAAAAATTAAATTATTGAGTCTAAAAAAATTAATGACACACGCGTCTTTATTAATAATAATTTATAGATGGGTTTTTTTTCCAGGAATTGATCCACAACTTCGCCTTGTTTGACAAAAATAAATATAAAAAATATATGATTTATCTTGGATAATAATAATAAAAAAAACATTAATTATTTGTTCTCTATAAAATATCCTTTTCCATTTCCGCCGACTCCATTTCATTTGCATTTCCGTGTCTCGGTAAACAGATCGTCCATAATGTCCAACTATCCCAACCCCTCCGGCTACCAATACGGCGCTCCGCCGCCGTCTCAATCCTACCCCTCCGCCCCATACGGCCATCCGCCACACGGAGGTCCACCGCCTCCCAACCAGTCATCTCCTTACGCGCCCGTTTCCTCTCCGTACTCGGCGCCTTCAGCTCCTCCCAGTAACAATTACGGCGCTCCCCAGCCGCAGCAGCCCTACGGCGGCTATAATACGCCTCCTCCTCCTGGGCCGTACGGTACCCCCTTCGCCTCGCTTACGCCCTCGGCTTTCCCGCCGGGGACGGACCCTAACGTGATCGCGTGCTTCCAGGCGGCGGATCGGGACGGAAGTGGGTTTATTGATGATAAGGAGCTTCAGAGTGCGCTCTCGAGTTATAATCAGAGCTTTGGGTTGAGGACTGTTCATCTCCTCATGTATCTCTTCACCAACACTAACACGAGAAAGATCGGTAGGTGATTGTACTCTCTTTTGTTTGATAAAAACTGGAATATTATTCTCTTTCTCGTTGGCTGCAATTCGAGGCTCGACTTCGCAGTCTAGTTGGGCTTTTTTCGAATTTGACTTTAGCATTAGAGTTTTGTGCATGAATATTTTTTAAATCCCGGGATGTTGACTTTTGATCATATTAGCTTAAGAATGAAGATGCGTTAAACTATTATTTTTTTTAGTGTTATTTGGATAGGTATTTGATGAAATTAAAAGAAGGGAGCCATTTCCTTGACCTTTTTCAAGGCGACATTTATAATCAGTATGTATCAATGTCCATACAGTATATTTTCATTGGGGACTGAGTGGGCCTTTACTTTGGCATTGAATTGAGGGACTTGATCATCTGGGTTTAGTCTCAACTCCCAATGGTCTAATATCTTAGATCTGATGCCGCCGTCCTTAGGCCAAGTATAAAGAAAAAGCGAGAACATCATAAAATTTGGTTGTCTTGCTGATGGGTCATATTTTTTTCAATGTGTGCTGAGGTGATAAGCGCTGAATCTGTGCTGCCAATTGTGTTTTCTTTTGTGGGATTCTGTGAACTTATGGTTTATATGCTTGCAAGTGCATCAAAAGTTGTCCATTAGTGGTTATGTACCTGGAGTGCTCTGGATACTTTTACCCATTAATTTGGATTATAGATTTGTAGTGGTCACCTTATCCTTGATTCTCTCGTTTGCTGTTTTCAATGTCCATTCCCATTCCCATTCCTTTTTGTAAATAATCCAAATTTTTATCAGTTAAATTAAATAGGAGTTAAATTGTACAGACTCTTTGCGTCATCAAATCTACATATTTACGGACCTGAGTGCTTTAATATCAAATTTTTGATAAATTTAAAACATGTTGGTCATTGGTTTATTATACTATCTTGAAACAGGTCCAAAGGAATTTACACAAGTCTTTTACAGTCTTCAGAGCTGGAGGGTTAGTCTCAACTTGATTACGTCTCTGCAATTGATACTTTCCATAAATTTAAAAATGCGTTTATCTGATTGTTTCTTCATATTCTTCAAGGCTATTTTTGAGAGATTTGATAGGGACAGGAGTGGCAGGATCGACTCAAATGAATTGAGAGAAGCACTTCTTAGTCTCGGATTCTCGGTGTCGCCCACAGTTCTGGAGTTGCTGGTTTCAAAATTTGACAAAAGTGGTGGGAAAAACAAGGCCATTGAATATGACAATTTCATCGAGTATGACTTACACTCTACGTATTCATTTTTGACATACCATATACCAAGAATACAACAATAATGCTTACTAAGTTTCTTGCCTTCGATTTTCCATTTTTCCTTGGCCAGGTGCTGTCTCACTGTTAAGGGACTGACTGAAAAATTCAAGGAGAAGGATACCTCGTTTTCTGGTTCAGCCACTTTCACATACGAAGCCTTCATGTTAACTGTTTTGCCTTTCCTCATTGCGTAGGCAATAATGCACTCAACATCTGCACTGTGAGCTTGTGGTGTTTTGGTCTTACTATCGTTTGTTTTTTTCTTTTCAAGTATTTGTTGTTTCCCTTCCTTTTTTGAGTTTGTTAATGGTACTGTGTTGTGTACTTTATGCAGAAATATTTTTAGCCTTCCTAGTTACTAAGTATTGGGTTTCCACCACTCTGTTAAAAAGTTTCCTCTTTTGCGTTTGCGTGGTGTGTGATTTTCATTCTGACCATTGTCTTAGCATTACTGATTCATCGGCAACACTCGGGTACCGCTCGGTTCTAGGACGAGAAATGGGTGACATATTGCTAATCACCCCGACGTCCAACGTTTGACTCGTTTATATTAAAATTTACCCAAATCAAAGGTCCTTTACAAGCGATCTTATGTCTATTGAGGAGACCCCACGTATTCAGGATATGTGAACTTGATTACTTCTGGTGACATGAAATTTCAAATTGATTCTCTTCCAAAATGCAAATCCAACGCCATAAACACATTATTTACATATAAAAACTCGAAGGAAACCAAGAATAACCCGGGAGAGTCACCATAATTCTGGCTTATTACGCGACTTGTTCCACATGCTCGAGTGTTGGGGCGCCTTGAGTAAATGAGCAAATACAAGTATAATATCGTAAACACGTTCCTTACATATGAAAACTCGAGGAAAACAACATTGGTTTATGATAATTATTATTTTGTCCCACCTGAGTGCTCAGGTACTCGTGGAAAATGATCAAATCACAATGTTAGGAATTGCACACTAACGAGCTTGGGACAAAGGAAAATCAAGGAAATTACACAACTTGATGTAAAATGAATTGGGAATCCACTTGAATTTTGTTCACCCAAACAAGTCTTTATGACCAAGTTTTGAATTTGTTTTTCCTACCTTAAGTTATAATAATAGTGTCTTGAGAGTTAAATACCAAATGAAACAAATTATCCGGACAAAAATTGATTGGAAAATTCAAGAATATGTGGTTATTTGATTAGTAACTTGTTCGTTAGTTTGTTAATTTAATATATGTTGAACTCATATTCGATGAGTTTGACTGAAAATCACGTAGAATATAATACAATTTCGGTAAAATTATTTGATTGTATTTATAGTGCAATATTTTATATTTCATATACGTTTGACTTATTACATTTATAAGGTTCAAATTTTATATATCATAATATAAGATTTATTATGCATATTCACTGTTGGATCGAGTGCTTGCTATTTTATCAAAAGCTATAACTGGTGGTAAACGGTGCAACTCAAATCTTTTAAACCAAACAACAACTCAAGTACCACGTTTCGATTGATCTACACGGCATGAACAATTATTGCACCCAATAATCCCCCTCTCAATAATTGCACTTCTTGCAATCAATGAAAATTGAACCCATAACTTGTCTCTGATACTAATTGTTGAATCGAACGCTTACTTTCTTGCCAAAATCTATAACTGACGGTAATTTGAACCACACAACAACTCAATCGCATGTTTCGATTGCTCTACTCTGAGACAATTATTGCACCCAACATAAAACGTTGTTGTATTAATTTATATTTTAGTTTCTCCTACAACATAATTCTAGTTTCGCCCCCTGACTTTGTGAATAAATACATAAATTTTCAAGTTATCAAAGAGATGAATATCAAGATCACAATCTGTGTGGAAAATAACTTTTTTTGATTGCGATTGGATGAAGTATCGTCCGTTAATCGCAAATAAAAGAAGGGTTTAATTGGAAAAAAAATTATTTAAATGCATTCATAAATTATTTTGTTTACAAATTTTACATTATTTTTTTAAAAAAAAATTATTAAAAAAAATCAACTTAAAAATGTATTTAGCAAAATTGTGTGTTCCACGTTTTTTGTTTTGCACTTTTTCACGTTTAATACGATCAATCAAATAATTGACCTTTTTTCACGCTTTTGTCAAAAGCAAACTTTTTCATCACGCATCGCTCTTAATCGGTGTTTTTTTCGTGCTTGTTAGAAAACTTCTTAAAAGTAATATATTGTCGATCAACCATATTTTCAGAAATTAAAAGTCACAAATTAAATATTTACCTTGACACTCAATTTCCAATGACTACCAAAACAAAAATATCCCAACAATCAACATTAATTTATGGAAAAATTAGTAATATCACAATTTGAAACGATATTATCCCCTTTACATGAGAAATTTGTGATTGAAAATCGATATTATTTGATAATATTATATATATATATATATATATAATATTTTTTGAGATAATTCATCCATTAAAACTCTGTAAATAAGTCACAAGATACAATGTTAGAAACCCAAGAAGGTTAAATATAATTAAGCCACTCAATACTTGTCGCAACATTTATTGCTTTTCACGAGCTAGCATATGGTGTATGTATATTTTATACTTATATATATATATATATATATATATATATATATATAGATCCAATAGAATAGTGTCACATTATTGGTGGGCACTTGAAAGAAACTCTATATATATATATATAGAGTTTCTTTCAAGTGCCCACCAATAATGTGACACTATTCTATTGGATCTACAGTTTATCACATCTTTATCACATCCAATAGAATAGTGTCATATCATTGGTGGGCATGGTGGTGGGCATAGTAGGTGAAGAAACTATATATATATATATATATATATATATATATATATATTTCGAGCTTGAGCTCGAGTAACTCGAAATATACACGAGTTGAGCCCGAGTATAAAATTATTCACTCGATCGAGCTCGAGTAGTATGATACTCGGGCTCGGCTCGAATCGACTCGTTTGTACCCCTAATTCCCACCATTATTCCTTAAATCTTAAATATCCTTCATTTATTTCAAATTCATCTCATGAAATGCACAAATACGTGAAATTCCACAAATGTGAATAAATACAATCGAATGATTACTTCATTTCATATTCAACCCATGGAATGTACAAACACGTGAAATTTTTTGTTCAAGAAAAGCTGAAAAGTGCTTTCTAAAAACTATCTCAAACACTATTTAAATACAATTGAATGATGATTTCGGGTCATTAATTAGCTTACTTAGAGGCACTAATGATCTTATCCTACTAATCTAACACATTAAACGATTTAAACAAAATGTGTTGAAAAAGATATATAAACCTATGGACGACAAATAACAAAACAAACATGAAGACAAATTAGTAAACTCACAAGTAAAACCTATATAGTTATTGTTGTTTTATTTCCCACCATTATTCATTAAATCTTAAATATCCTTAATTTATTTCATATTCATCTCATGGAATGCACAAATACGTAAATTCCACAAACATGAATAAATACAATTGAATGATGACTTCAGGTCATTAATGAGCTTACTTAGTTCCACTTATAAAAACTAATGATCTTATCCTTCTAATCTAACACATTAAACAATGTAAACAAAAAGTGTTGGAAAAGACATATAAACCTATGGACCAAGACAAATAACAAAGCAAACAAGAGGATAAATTAGTAAACTCACAAATAAAACTCATATAGGTGAACTTACTTAGTTCCACTTAGAGGAACCAATGATCTTATCCTACTAAATCTAACACATTAAACGATGTAAACAAAAGGTGTTGGAAAGTACATATAAACCAATGGACCAAGACAAATAACAAAGCAAACAAGAGGACAAATTAGTAAACTCATAAATAAAACTCATATATTTATAAAAGGTAAGGTAACAAAGCAAACAAGAAGACAAATTAGTAAACTCACAAATAAAACTCATATGTATTTATAAAAGGTGTTGAAAAAGACATATAAACCTATGGACCAAGACAAATAACAAAGCAAACAAGAGAACAAATTAGTAAACTCACAAATAAAACTCATATATTTATAGATAAAAAATAAAAATAATAAAAAAGTTATATATGTTGTGAAAAAGTAAAAATTTACGGTAAAAAGTAAATACTCCAAAAACTTAAAATATATCAAACTCTACACTTTATAATATTTTTCTCTCAACTCAATTGTATTTTTCATCACAAATGAAGACCTATTTATAGATCCACATTTGAGATTAGTCCAAAAATAAATACATCATCATCTACATCATCACACACTAATTTTCCACATTTTACAACTCAATATTCAACATTCAACATTCAATATTCAACATAATATTAATAATAATAATATTTTTCAACACTCCCCCTTGTGATGATGATCGTGATATGATGACTGTCTTCATTACGTGTTTTATACTGCCTCGTTAAAACCTTACTAAGAAAAACCCAGTGGGATAAAAACCATAGTAAGGGAAAAAGAGTGCAGCCACGTAAACTCCCCCTCATGTTAACATGAGTGATTCTTCACATATTCCGCAGATTGCGCATCCCAATGTTGTATATATTCTTTCTGAATATCGTCGTGGGAAGTGCCTTTGTGAAGAGATCTGATGAGTTCTCACTTGATTGAATATAACAGATATCAATATCTTTATTCTTCTCAAGCTCTTGAGTGTAGGCAAAGAACTTTGGGGGTATATGTTTTGTTCTGTCACTTTTTATGTATCCTTCTTTCATTTGAGCAATACATGCAGCATTGTCTTCATACAACGTCACAGGCTTCTTGTCTACTGATAATCCACAAGAAGTTTGGATATGTTGTGTCATTGATTTTAGCCAAACACATTCACGGCTTGCTTCATGTAGCGCAATAATCTCAGCGTGATTTGATGAAGTTGTTACGAGTGTTTGTTTCTGTGAACGCCAAGAAATTGCGATGCCTCCACGAGTAAATACATATCCGGTTTGGGAACGTGCCTTATGTGGATCAGATAAATATCCAGCATCGGCATAACCAATGATACTTTGATTGGTGTCTTTTGAGTACAAAAGTCTCAAATCTGTCGTTCCTCGTAGATAACGAAATATATATTTAATTTCGTTCCAGTGCCTCTTTGTTGGATATGAACTGAATCTTGCCAATAAATTTACAGCAAAAGATATATCTGGTCTAGTGCAATTTGCAAGATACATAAGGGCACCAATAGCACTTAGATATGGTACTTCTGGACCAAGAATAACTTCATCATCTTCACATGGACGGAATGGATCCTTTTCTATGTTTAATGATCTTACAACCATTGGAGTACTTAATGGATTTGATTTATCCATATTAAAACATTTAAGGATCTTTTTTTGTATAATTTGTCTGGTGAACAAAAATTCCACATTCTTTTTGTTCTATTTGCAAACCCAGACAGTACTTAGTTTTTCCAAGATCCTTCATTTCGAATTCTTCCTTCAAGTACATCATAACCTCTTGAATTTCTTTATTCGTTCCAATGATGTTTAAATCATCAACATATACAACAATAATTACACATCCGGATGTTGTTTTCTTGATGAAAACACAAGGGCATATTGGATCATTTACATATTTCTTTTTCATCAAGTGCTCACTTAGCCGATTATACCACATTCGGCCGGATTGCTTCAACCCATATAATGATCTTTGCAATTTTACAGAATAAAATTCTTTGGGTTTTGAACTTTGTGCCTCAGGCATCTTAAATCCTTCAGGGATCTTCATGTATATATCACTATCAAGTGATCCGTATAAGTAAGCCGTAACAACATCCATCAGACACATTTTCAAATTTTCAGACACTGCCAAACTAATTAAATATCGAAACGTAATTGCATCCATAACAGGAGAATACGTTTCTTCATAATCAATTCCAGGCCTTTGAGAAAAACCTTGTGCAACAAGTCTAGCTTTACATCTTACTATTTCATTTTTCTCATTTCTCTTTCAAATAAAAACCCATTTGTATCCAACAGGTTTTACACCTTCAGGTATGGGGACTATAGGTCCAAAAACATTACGTTAATTTAGCGAATCCAATTCAACCTGGATGGCATCTTTCCATTTTTCCCAATCATGACGAGTTTTACATTCACCAAATGTTTTTGGTTCATGATCCTCGTTTTCATTTATGATGTCACATGCCACATTATAAGAAAATATCTCATCAATATCTTCTATATCTTTTTGGTTTCATATTTTTCCAGTATTAATATAATTGATAGAGATTTCACGATTCTCGTCAGTTTGTGGTTTTGACAGAACATTTTCATCATCAGGTGTTTCTTCTGGAACACCATTTTCTATTTTATGATCATCGTGTTTCTCTATGCCTTTTCTTTTCCGAGGATTTTTATCCTTAGAACCGACTGGTCTTCCACACTTCAAGTGTTTTATGACATCATGAGTGTCTTCAATTTGTTTCTTTGGAATTTCAATTCGAGCAGGGGCATTTACAACATGTATATATGATTTTGTTACCCTTTTTGTGTCTGCAAATGCATCTGGCATTTGATTTGCAATTCTTTGCAAGTGCACAATTTGCTGTACATCTTTCTCACATTATTTGGTTCTTGGATCCAAATGTAACAATGATGGTACATACCATGTGATTTCTTTTTCGATGTGTTTCTTTTCTCCCCCTAACATTGAGAAGATTTTTTCATTAAAATGACAATCAGCAAAACGTGCTGTAAACACATCGCCTGTCTGAGGCTCAAGATATCGAATGATTGATGGGCTATCATAACCGATATAAATACCGATTTTTCTTTGAGGACCCATTTTTGATTGTTGAGGTGGTGCAATAGGCACATACACCATACATCCAAAAATTCTCAGATGAGAAATATTTGGTTCTTTACCAAATGCAAGCTGCAATGGGGAGAATTTATGATATGCACTTGGTCTAATGCGAATTAATGCCGCAGCATGTAAAATTGCATGTTTCCATATAGAAATAGGAAGTTTTGTTCTCATAATCATTGGTCTAGCAATCAGTTGTAGACGTTTAATCAATGATTCAGCTAATCCATTCTGTGTATGAACATGAGCAACAGGATGTTCAACAGTAATTCCCATTGACATACAATAGTCATTGAAAGTTTGGGAAGTAAATTCTCCATCATTATCAAGTCTTATTTTCTTGATTATATAATCGGGAAATTGATTCCGCAATTTTATTATTTGAGCCATTAGTTTTGCAAATGCCACATTCCGAGTTGACAATAAGCATACATGTGACCATCTGCTGGAGGCATCGATCAATACCATAAAATATCGAAATGGTCCACATGGTGGATGAATTGGCCCACAAATATCACTCTGAATACGTTCAAGAAATATGGGTGATTCTGTTTGGATTTTAGCTGGCGATGGTCTTATAATAAGTTTTCCAAGAGAACATGATTTACATTGAAACTTATTATTCTGAAAGATCTTCTGGTCTTTCAATGGATGACCATGCATATTTTTAATAATTCTTCGCATCATTATTGAACCAGGATGTCCCAATCGATCATGCCAATTGATTAATATTGAAGAACTATTAACCACCATATTTGATTCGATTGGCCTTATATGTGTATAATGCAATCCAGTAGGGAGCATTGATAATTTTTCAACCACATATTTCTTTCCTGATTTATATGTGGTAAGACACATATATTTCTGATTTCCATCAGTTATCGTCTCAGTATCATATACATGAGAATATATGTCATTAAAACTCAACAAATTTTTTTTCGATTGTGGTGAATATAAAACATCATTTATCAGAAATTTTGTACCATTAGGTAACAAAAAATGTGCTTTTCCACAACCTTCAATCAAGTCTACAGGACCTGATATTGTATTCACCATTGTTTTTGTTGGTTTTATTTCCAAGAAATATCTTTCATCTCGCAGAATAGTGTGCGTTGTACCACTATCCGATATGCAAATTTCCATGATATTATTTCCATGTTTGCTCATAGCATTTTCCATATCAAACTTCACAAAAATGCAATAAAGAAAAATTAAGTACAATACAAATGCAAAATATAACATGCTTTATAATACAAGAATGCATAAAAATACAAATTTGTTACAATCTAATCCCACCAATATTTTAATCAATGTCTTCGAAATCATTCAAAAAATCTGCAGTATTGAAACTAGTTGAACCAATTAAATGGTCACTATTTTCAACAAAATTGGTCTCTTTTCCTTTCCCCTTTGTCGATTCTTTATAGAGCTTACATAGGGGTTCGACAAATATGTGACCAATGTCCTGGAGTGCCACATCTATAACAAACACTCTCAGATCTTTTTGAGTGATTTTCATTTTCACTCGTATTTTCATGCTGCCTTTTTGGTGGGTGGTTCGTGACGTTCTTTTGAGATGAGTTATTGAAATAACTATCTCGATTATTTTCATATCCACGGCCACGACCACGACCGCGATAATTTTTACGTCCACGTCCACGCCCACGCCCACTTCCTCGACCTCGTCCACGACCAAATTCTGGTCTATGTCTTTGATTTTGGTTTTCATTTTTCATTACGACATTTGCTTCAGGAAATGCCGTTGATCCAGTGGGTCGGGATTGATGATTTCTTATTAACAATTCATTGTTCTTTTCCGCCACAAGAAGACATGCAATGAGTTCAGAATATCTCGTAAAACCACGCAGTCTATACTGTTGCTGTAGAGTTATATTTGATACGTGAAAAGTGAAAAATGTTTTCTCAAGCATTTCCATCTCTGTGACTTCAAGTCCACAAAATTTTAATTGCGAGACTATTCGATACATCGCAGAATTATAATCACTGACTTTTTTAAAGTCTTGGATTCTCAACGAATTCCATTCATCACGGGCGGTTGGAAGTATCACTTCCCTTATATGCTCAAATCTTTCTTTCAACCCTTTCCATAAAATCATTGGGTCTTTTTCTGTGAGATACTCACATTTCAACCCTTCATCAAGATGTCGGCGTAAGAAAATCATTGTCTTTGCTTTATCTTGTGAGGTTGATATATTAATTTCTTTGATGGTATCACTTAGACCCAATGACTCAAGATGCATCTCTACATCGAGAGTTCATGACATATAATTCTTTCCAGTGATATCGAGCGCAACGAATTCAATCTTTGCCAAATTTGACATGGTGGTACTAGAAAAATAACAATGAATTTTATTAGTTAATTTCTATTAGTATGATAATACAAAATAATGGAAGGACGAAAATTACAAGTGCGTATATAAATAGATAAAAAATTTGTGGTGGAAAATCGCCGGTGAGTACAAAACTCGTGAGCATGATGATCATAGTCGTTATGAAAAATAGCCTTAGAAAGGTCAAAAACTCCATCTTCTTCTTTTTCGAAAAAAAACCGAGGAGAAAATATTTTGAGAGAAAGAGTGAATTTGGTGTGATTGAAAATGAGTTTGAGTGAACATATTTATAGGGCAAAAATTAGCCGTTTGTGACCGTTGGGGGTAAAGAAAAAAAATCGAGTATGTGTTGAATAAAAATTTGTGATAATGATGCAATGCATATAATGATAATCATAATTAAATAATTATGTATATCATATCACATTATTATAAGGTCAGTGTCGTAGACAGCCTTTTATATAATGTTGTGAAATTATACCAATATAGTTAGTATAAAGTCAGGTATAGTATATCATATCACATTATTATAAGATCGGTGTCGTAGACAACCTTTTATATAATAACATGAGATTATACAAATATGGTTAGTATATAAATACACAATAATATATATCATATCATGTTATTATAAGTTCAGTGTCATAGACAACCTTTTATATAATAACATGAAATTATATATTAATATAGTTAATATATATACATAATAAATATATATCACGTTATTGTTTAAAAACCTTAGAGGCTTTTATACTTGTCGTATCCCTTACCGAGAGTGTGGGATGTCGTCTTAACATCCTCCCAGGATTTATAACAAGTTTTGATAAAAAAAACTTATTTTTTCATAACATGATATTATATATTAATATATACACAATAAAAATATATAAACAGTAAAATAAAAATTCTTACTTGTTGAATATTTTTGACTTCTTCTTGTATTTTGGAGCGTCGGAAAATATAGAGAACCTTCGAGCGATCGTGCTGATAACGTGTTGTGAAAAAGTAAAAATTTACGATAAAAAGTAAATACTCCAAAAACTTAAAATATATCAAACTCTACACTTTATAATATTTTTCTCTCAACTCAATTGTATTTTTCATCACAAATGAAGACCTATTTATAGATCCACATTTGAGATTAGTCCAAAAATAAATACATCATCATCTACATCATCACACACTAATTTTCCACATTTTACAATTCAATATTCAACATTCAACATTCAATATTCAACATAATATTAATAATAATAATATTTTTCAACAATATATATATCAATGTTAAGAGTGACACAACTCTTGAACACATCGTACAAAGAATCGATTGTTTTGTATATATATCGGGAAAGAGCTTCCAACAAGTGAAGAACAGAGCAACCACAAAATTTCAGGGGGTATTTTTTTGTGTATGCTGACATATTTTACACAGTTTAAATAGGGGGCAAAAAAAAAAAAACCACCGGCAACTAGGTGAAGTGTGGCATAAACTCGAGGCGTGAGCAAAAAAAATCCCCGCCCCACACCTAATGTTGTAATAAAAAAGATGAGAAAAAACAATTTAATAGTTGCTCCGCCATCGGTCGTGCCAATACCTCCGGCTGTTGGGTCTTTCAGATGAGGTGTCAAAACCAGCTTGTCTACCAGACCAGCTTCCTCTTTCAAACGGCGAACTGTAAGACGTTGAGGGGCTTCCAGAATTGCTACTTTTATTGTTATTTGTTGAAACATTCCTCATCTTCTCTTCGTTATCATACTTTGCTCTCTGTCAAAAAAAAATTCTCATTGGTAGGCCATATATACATGTCACAACCCAATCTTTAGATATTTGGAAGTCAACATCATAATTGAATGATACGGCAAATTTTTTCGACTGAGTATTTTTCCCCTTGCCTTAACTGTGAGCATCTTGATACGATTGTGCACATATGATGTTTTCAAAATAAATGCAACAAATACGATCATTTTTTTTTGTTAGGAGGTGGGGTGGGTAGGTAAGTGAAATATAGTGACCAACTGGTCTGGCCAGATGATTTCTCCAAATAATCTAGAAAATAAGATGTACTTCCACTGTTTCTGGCTTTATTTCTTTTTTCATGAAATAATATAATGCAATTCCATGAATATAGCACCTTGGAAGAATCTGAGAGTCCTGTGTATGCCTCTCCGATGACTTTAAATAGCTTGTCAGCATCACTGTGAATTTTCTCACCAACATCCTTCCACAAAGTCCCATCGTATCCTACATCATTCTTGATCAAGAACTGAATAGCCTATATGAGCACAAACTTCGTCAAAGTAAGCAAATACCCAAGAAGAAGTTGACCAACTTGAATGAGAGAGAAAGGGACAGAAAGCAAAGACCTTATCCGGATGATGTCTGAGAGCTGCCTTTCTGTAAGCTTTCTTAATCTCAGATTCTGTATCAGAAGCTTTGACTCCTCTGCAGGTCAGAATTTAGATTAATCGGTGACATTTCTCAGCAAGGAAAATGGAAAAGTAACATGGTTGATAGACTTACAAAATGAGGTAAAAATTCAAAGGAATTTCCTTTTTGGCTTGCTCTTCTATTTTCGAAAATAGTCGACGAGCTTTTCTTAAATCCTTTCCGTTGCTTCCGCCTGATCTATTTTGAGAACCAGACTGGCGAGTCTTTTCTTGTAATCGACTTTCAAGAAGAGAGATCAGTTTCTGCAGATCATCAATTGCCTGCTTGTAGTCTCTGATTGTCTCGTGTAAAGTGGCTCTCCTAGATATTGCCTGCAAAGTGATGTAAGTAGACATGTCAGCAAGAGAAATGTATAAAAATAACATGAAACCACAAAAAAAGGATTACATACTTATTGTATTTTCAAGGCCATATCATCTATGAGTGAATCGATCGGTTATGTTTCAAGACCATCTCATCTATGAGTATAATGAAAATACAAAATAAAAGGGGATTATCCACATCACCAGGGGAAAAAAAAAGTTCTACCAAATAAATCATCGACTGGTACAGACAAGTAAATATCACATTGTCGATGAAAAAGGATAATGCTTCAAAGTATATCTCCAAAAATTATGGATAACATAAAGGGGAAAATGAAGACGACTGACTATGTAGCCGAAATTATGCCAAAAATTTCTAGTCGCTTTTTGGTTATGTAGCCTAACCTTTTGGTAATTTTCATCCAAAGCAATGGCTACACTACAATCTGCAATTGCATCAACAATCTGACCAATTGATTGGTATGCAGCGGCACGATTGCAGAAGCAGATAGCCATGAAAGGGCGTGAATCAACACTTTTCGATATAGCCACAGTGTAATGCTCCACAGCTTCTGTATACCTTCCAGACTGAAAGGCTTCATTTCCAGATTTCTGTAGTGACCAGTAAAAGAATTGTATCATAATCTGTTAGACAGTATCGCATTCCTGGGGGGAAAAGGCAAAAAATACTCTCCATTAAATATAATGGAATTGCAACATTTCGATAAATCAGTCTCAAAAGAGAAATCGAATATTCAAACTTGGTGAATGCAAAGGTGCATGAACTGATACGAAAATTAGAACATAGAACTCTAACAAAGATACAAGGTAAAACGCAACAGCTAAGTCAATCGTTCTACAACTAAACATGGAATGGAGCAAATACTTCAAGAATATTAATAACAAAACCCAAGTGCATAAGAACAGGTCAAAAACATGTTCACATATATATATATACACACACACGGAAATGCTATGCTGCCAACCCGGTTGGCATCATACTGTGGGCAGTCTGTCCACGTGGTGCCCACGTGGCAGCCACATGGATTTTATTTATTTTTTATAAAAATAAAGGAAAATGTTGGAGAAAATTCTCCAAGACGCTTCATCTCTCCCAACTTCACGACCATGTTTCTCTCTAAGGTAAGCTAGGGTATTTTGTACCTCTCGTCCCGCCTCGCCACCGCTCCTCACACTCACTGCACCACTTGTCGGTGCATATTAGCGCATCCCATTTCCGAATTCGTGGATTAATCTCTTTCTGGCTTCGTCCACACGTAAAGACCGAAGAAATCCCCAGAAAGCAAAACACATTTTGTTCTTCTTTTTCTGTTCTAAAGTAATCAGAAAATTTTCCTGTTGCTTTTGGATTTTTATCCCCATTCTTTTCAGTTCATTCCCGTCGAAAACCCAGGAAAAGGGGTTAGGAAGAAAAATGCAGTGAGTTGTGAGATTTTTGGGGTTTTTTCCTTCGCAGCCATGGCGATTATCGTACTCTTTCCTTTTCTGCAATCTTTTTTCTCTGCAGCCATGGTGCTGAAGCTATTACATCATCTCAAGTCGATTCATATCTCAGAATCATTCACGATCGGGGAAAATTCACCTTCTCTCCAACATTTTCCTTTTATCTTTTTTTAAAAAAATAGTAAAATTTATGTTGCTGACACGTGGGCGCCACGTGGAAAGATGCCCACAGTATGCTGCCAACCGGGCATTTCCGAGTGTGTGTGTGAGTGTGTGTATCACTAGTTGTACTATACCTTCAGGTGTAAAAGTTCACGTATAGATGAAGCTAAAGTACTCGCAGATTCTTGAGTTATGTCTCCAGACCTGCACATTGAAATATCAAGATCTCAATAAACTTCACAGTGAGGATGCAAACACGGTATTTAAGGCAAATCAGGTTTACTTCGTGGTGATGGGCAGTTTCTCTACTTGTTCTATCAAATCAAGAGCCACGTCAAGCCTTCCTAGATGATAGTGGGACTTGGTTTGTAGATACCACCTCCACAACCTAGCATAAGAACTTCTGCAGCTTCGATCATCCAGATGATCAGGTGTTAAGTTCTTTTCAGCAATGTCAAGAGTTTGCTCACACAGTTTAATCAATTCATGATACATCCGCAACTGTTACAATAACATTTAAAATTAAAGATCCCTCATAAATTTGAATTCAGGTTTGTTATTCAACAAGCAAAAATGTCTCCAAGATATTGAATTGGTACATACAAAGCACAGAGCCCTTCCTTTCATCTCAAGTAATTTCTCTGAGTACAAGCTTATTGACAAGGCCTCTGCAATGCTCTCCAGAGCACCTTTCACAGCATCATGGGATCCTTCTTTCAAGAGTTTCTCAGACTCATGCATAAGGTTGGAGACTCTCTGCCCACCACAAATTTTGTCAATCAAAAATGATTCAGGAAATGCCAATTTTTTTCTTTTTAATGATGCCAAATACTTAGCATTTCAGCCAATGAAATATTGATAAAGGGGAAGTGCAGGACAGTTAGAAGGCTGATATTAGCACTCCGTTTGTAGCATTCAAAGGAAACAACAAAAAGTACTTGATTTAAAAATCACATAACCCAGATTTCCATTCCTCAAGTGATAATCAATTTCTTCTTGAGCAAAACTGATAATTTCTGGTTCTCGATTCTTCTCTAAATGAATTAAACCCATGATCATTGTATCCAAGATGCAAGGTCCTAATGAACAACAAGCATGTCGTCCTTCCCTTAAAATTTGAACTTTTGAACAATTTTCTTTCATAGCAGTAAAAGTGATGGTACCTTATAGTTTTTGTAAAAATGATCTCATCTTTGAGATACCATGGGATCTATTTATCCTAGGTCGTTATTTGATTCTAAAACCCATAGTAGTAAGGATCAGGATGAGAAACTCAATTAATATCCATATGCCCAGCCAAACACATGTAAAAAAGGATATGTCTGTTATCACACTGCTTCCTTTACTCCCAGAAATTTCTTACATAAAACAAAGCATAAATGCCTTGAATATTATGCTCAATCACAGCATAAGTAAACTTTCAAGCTAAACATAATTCCGAAAAACAATAATGTCTCACCTTTGCCCTTTGTAGGCGATCAGCAGCTTCAATTGTAACTCTCCTGTCTAAGCACACATTAGTCCCTGATTCCAAGCATTTATTGTAACAATTAATCGCGTCTTCAACTTCACCCAATACCAAATGACAACTACAATTTACAAAGAAAATAATTAAAAAAATTAATTACTAGGTCTAGTCAACGGTTACACAAATTAAAAGACAAAAACGTAGTCTAGTATAATTGATGAAAAGACTCGAGACTGAAAACAAGAAAGAGAGACTAAAAGAAAAGGTACATACGTCCCAGCCCTTAAGATAACCTTGAAAAAGTTTGGGTCTGAGGCTGCAGCCAATGTACAATCACTTATGGCTTCTCGCATCCTCCCTAGAGTCATTCTTGTGGCAGCACGGTTGCTATAGCAGAGCAGTATGCCTGGTTTCCCCTGGTTATTGGTTCGTGGGGTAGAATTTATACCCATCGTGTAAAACTCCTCAGCTTTAGAAAATTTCCCAGCTTGGTATGCCTGGTTTCCCCTGGATGAGATTATAACAATTTGCTCAAGTATAAATTATTGTACACGAAAATGATCAATAAAAAATTAAATCCAAAGTCAACAGGCCGAAAAAGTTTTTATCCTAGAATTAAAATGACGAGTACAAAAATAAGCATGACAAGGTTATCATAAAACAACGGAAATATTACTATGACAAAACTTTACCTTATTCTCCAGAGCTCACAAGTGTCATGAGTCGCAGTACCTTCAGAGCCTGGCCTAGAATTTTCTTTTCCAACATTATCACGTTGGACTGTGTGATTTGAACCGACTTTCAATTTATACTTTTTCTTGTATTGATGTCTTATTGCTGCTAAGCCCTCTTGTGCATGTAATGAAGTAGATAAATTTGAATTGCTCTCATCATCATGCAACTTTTCATTATCCTCCACCAAATCTTTTATAAGCCCAGCATGTTCTCCTTGTACTCCTGAATCGATAACTGCAGGGGGTGCTTTGCTGCAATCACTATTTTGATAAGGAGAAATAACCATGGGGGAACCACACTTGGGAGATTCATGATTTTTCTGGGAAATGTCTACTTGATTCTCATGATCCTGACCAGACAACTGTTGCATCACAGTTCGTTCTCTTAACTTTCCATTTGCCTTCTTCCATTTTTTGCTTTTTGTATGTTTCCTATTTGAGTTACTGGCCATGTGATCAACACTTGAAAAGGAGAACTTCAAATCCATATCAGATGAATCTAATCCAGCCAGCTTGCTGGTAAAGTTTATCCCATCATTCTCATCTTTATTCATAGTCGGTACATGAGAAAATTTGCCACTTTGACAACTTTCAATTTCAACAGAGGAAAAAAAAGATGAAGACTTATTTAACTGAGTATTATCATGAGACAACGGACTCTTATCTGGAGTCTTCTCACTCAAATTTTTCAGATGATTTTCATTCATCGAACCATGGATTTTCTGGTTGCTTTGAAACACAAACACATTATTTACACTGGCACACATGTTGCTACTGCATTTTGCTGCCTTGTCAGCGCCTGCTCCAGAACTACCAATGTTCAACCGCTTCATCTCATTGGTTAAATTAAAAACGTGGCCTTCCTCGAAAACACCTTCTGTATTACAATCACAAGTAGATCCTCCATTTCTGCACGAGCCAATTTTGTAGTCATGCTCCACGAAACTTTTGCTCTCTTCAGCTTTTTCCTTGTTCAATTGATTCATCTCGTGAACAAGTTTAGTACTTGCATCACTGCTGAAAACCTCCCTGGCTCTCAAACCTCCAAAGATAAAAACACCATTGGGACAACCATTCTGAAACTCAGTATCAAAAACTGTATTCTCTATGCCCCCATCTCTAACATCAGACGAACAACAAGGATTTTTCTCGAGATCTATACTTGTCTTGGAATCACTATATGAACCAAACATATAATTCACATTATCTTTTCCAGTGCCATCAACAGAATCAGAAGATAATCTGACACAAGGAGGGGAGACCTTCTCGGAATCTCCATAAGAGCCCAATTCAACTTCGGCCCTCACATCAGGTACCACATTTCCAACTTTTTCGAATGCATCATTGTCAGATAGTTTGCCAGGATTTTGACACTGCGGACCAAAATTACACTTCACAGATCCACTCCCACAAGCACCAAACACAAAATTGGCACTTTTAGCTTTGCCAAACTCATCATTACTCTGTTGACATCCATTTTTCTCTACATGGTGTTGGTCTAACTTCACACGTGAAGTGGAATCATACTTATCAGAACCAAAAACATCAACTTTAGGGGACTCATCTACTTTCACCGTAGGGCAGCCAGCCTTCCTAGCACAAAAAATAAAAGTACCATTTTTCAAGCTAGCATCTAAATTTGAGCTACTTCTGTCAGAGGCAAAACAAAGGTTTCCATCTTTTGAGTGTGAATTAGATGTTGAACTAGTCAAACTAGAACCAAAACAAGAAGTCTCGAATTGTTCAAATTTTCCATTTATCTCTGCATTCCTTTCACTCTCAGTTGATCCCAAATATTCATCACAACCCCCCAACACATTCCCCAACTCACCATCAGCTTTAAGTTCCCTATGAAAACCATTTAACCCCAAATCAATGCTCGCAGAATTTAGAACACCGAGAGAAGCTCCCATCTGTTTTCTACTCATCCTTTTCGGCCTCGGTTTCATTCTACCTGAAAGATGAGAAATTTCGGAGCCCATTTTCGAGCAATCAAATCCAGCTGTGTCGCTTGAACTGGAAGTAAAATCGAAAGGTCGGCAAGACATTGAATCCCGATTGGTTTCGCAATCTGTCTTGGGCATTTCAAAAGCCGGTTGCGCTGTTGTGATCGGCGGTGACATGTTACTGAAAGGGTTTAGGTTTTGGATTTCCACTCAGTTTATTTGAACGTTGCAATTACGATATTTTTTTTTCTTTTTTTCTCGAAATCCTTGATTTTTTTTTGAAACGACTACGAAGTTTTTCAAAGATGTTGACTCCAGCAAGAGATTAAATTGAGAAAGTTAATATTAAGAAGAAACAACAACTACTATTATCGTAGTTTTATTATGAGATATGAATTTCACCAAATTAATTAAAATTAGTTTTTAAATAATATATATTTTTTTTTTTACGGTAAGTAAATCATCCATTATAATATTAATCAATCAAAACAGAAATTTTTTTTAAAGAAAGAGAAAAAAAAAAACAATATTTTGCGTGACCATAAAATTTCCTAAAGAATATAAATTTTTAATTATAATAATAAATAAAATCACTAAAATGCATCTCCCCCCGAACCCACAAATAGCTGATTGGCCTCTTATATACAAACTTTTATTATTATTATTATTATTATTATTATTATTATTATTATTATTATTATTATTATTATTATTATTATTATTATTATTATTATTATTATTTTTATTTATTATTTATTTTTTTTTGGAAAAGTATATACAAGCTTTATTATGCATATCTTAATGGTATTTTGCATATATTTTATTTAAAATACACAAAATATATGTGTGGCATATATCATTTCTAATCTATACGATATATAAACTATAAAGTAAGAGTAATTTAGTAATCTTTGGTATGCTCTTCTTTTTTTTTTTTATAAAAAAACTACGAAATTATGAAATGCAAAATATATATATATATATATATATATATATATATATTAAAATCAAATATTTTTAAAAAATATATTATATTTTATAAGATACGCAAAACATAATATTTATATATAACAACATAAACACAATTTTTGTGCATTGTTGCTATTATGATTTATGTCTAATGTTACGATATATAATTTATTGCATTTAGATATTGCAAATTACGATATTAATATAGTTTTTTTTTTAGTCAGATATTAATATAGTTATTGATTTTAAAAAATATAATAAAATATAGTTATTATTTAACAATAATAAACATATTATATAAAGACTGAAGCAATTATTAAGTAATTATTATGTTATAGGGTTAATTGAACCAGAACCCACGAAGATGGTATAAAACCTTTAAAAAATATTAATTGAATAATAGATAATCTTTTTTTTTTTTTTTTAAAAAGCAAATACATTTATTTTTTAATAAAGAAAATTCGACCACATTTATCTCATTTATAAGAGGTTTATAACCTAATTTTTAAAATTACGAGATTTAAATGCAACGGCTTCCAAGTTGCCACCCTACATTTTACTTTACTTGATATTTATTTATACGATATTTTATAAACTTAAATTAAAATTTGAACTATAGTAATAGGAGTCACCATTCTTTATTCATACTATTAATATATATAAATATAATATAATTTTAGAAACTACGTGTCTTCGTCATCGTTGCACAAGCGCGATACGTGTCCGATGCTATGGTGTACACATTTGCGTCCTAAAATCCGATTACCAGATTCATCAGAAATTTCGAAAGGGTGGCCAAGAATTCTGGACTTTATTGGATTCAACGCTTCTTTCCGGGTAATGGGTTATGCTTGTCTTACATTTACCGGAAATCAAATTCAAACTGGAATGACTATCTAATTTTCCTATTCATCTGCTGCTGCCTAATAGGTTGTTATTTGAGAGATCGAGTGCTGTATTGGTCTGATAACAGCTGGCCACTTTTTTTGAGATGTGAAAAAGTTAGAAATTTTGAGTTGGTCTCTGTATCTGGTCCATGACTCTGTAGTTCAGTTTGAATTTCATCTTTGTTGAAAGTTTAATTCATTTCGTGTAGATATGGAGTCCTATCATTGCATTTTCCTATGGGAATGGTGCGAAATGGGTAATCTGTATAGGTGGCATGTGATACTCATTGCTTGATACTTTCTCTTATTTGGTGCCGTTATTGTTTTCGTAGCAGTCGATATTCCTAGTTCATGCATTTCTGTATTAAATAATTATTGCAAACTCTGGTATCATTCCTGTTCTTTTCCCTGTTCCGTTGATATTTAACTTATTATGAAATTCCAGCATTTTATTATGTTCAGAAGTTATCAACTCCTATACTTTTTTTAAAAAATCATATACCAGATAGAATTGGAGCCGGAAGAAAGACGGTGAGGTGGACATGACTGAACAGCTACCTGAGCATATGTCTCCTGCAACTAGAGATGCTTTGGTCAAAGCAAATATGGAAACTCCTGTTGCTGGCGACAACGCTGTACTGGTTGGAGGCTTTGGAGCTACAAATGATGTAAGCAGTAGCATTTCATGTGCTGCTGGTTTCACCGATATGGAGGCCCATCTGCATGATGTCCAAGAGTATGAAGATTTAGATGGTAAAGATTCTGGACTTTCTGCTTCTTTGGAAGACATTTCAGAAGTTCGTATAATTGATTCTAAGGGCAATGAGAATGTTGGGGGGCATGTGACCCTCCCTGGAGACTCCTGTGAAGCAATATACATGGAAGCCTCTCCCACAGCTGACGAAGTTATAAGGGCCGGAGGATTTGGAGCTACAGATGATATCAGTAGTTTCCTTCCAGTTGCAAGTGATTTCACGGATTTTGAGGCCCACATTCGTGATGTTGAAGACTATGAAGATTTAGAAAAAGATATCGCACGGCCTGGTCTTGGCTGGACTAATGATTCAACATGAATATGTTGAAATAGCAAGTTTATACTGAATTACTTGTTGTTTTCTGATAGATACAGCTTCCTTCTACTTAAAAGTCCTTTGTAAATGTTCAAGTGATCTGTCTGTCAATGATTTCTGATTTCCGTTGTGGACTAACAGCTGAATCAGCCCTATGCTTGAAAATAATTCATCTTGTCTTTAAAACAGCTCTTTAAACATTACTACAATTTAGTTTTAACATACTCTATGGTAAGATTAAAAAAACATATAAGCGAATTTTTGCTTTATCTCTGAGATCAGACATTAATATCATAACCTGAATATGTTGTGTTGTAACTGAGATTGAGAATATGCAGTTCTACATTATTTACATTTATGAAGCTTTATCGATGTGCCTTGAGCTTAAATACAAACTGATGTATCTTTAAGGTTGCTGTTGGTCAAAGGAATATACTCTTCGAAAGATTCGTTGTCCTGGAGCTAAAATTGCGAGGGGATCATAAGTCAATTTCCTTCTGAAGAAAGCTTCCCAGTGAATGCCAAAGTGAGTTTTCCACTCTTCTTGAGAGGTATAGTGAGGCAAGTACTGTTTGATCCCAAGATTTGACGTTTCACAGAATTTTAAAATTCTGTTGTTTTGAGACACAATGTGATCTAGACCATGTTTTCCATTGGAAGATGGTCTTGCCGAAGATAGGAATGCGACTAGGTAGAAAACATCCTCCTCAGGTGTAATAAAAGATGTTCCCTTTTTCCACCTACAAGAATGAAATATGCTCGAAATCAAAGAAAATATTTTGAAAGAGAAGTGATTTTTTTTGTAAAATTATGATCTCTGTTTTATGTGTTCCTAGAATGTGATGTTTGTAATCTAAATTACCGTAGATTAATAAGAAATTTAGCCCTTCGGCTATTCTGTCTGGTATTTTGCAAGCCTTCATATTGTAGCCTTGAAAATCATGTGTTGTGTTATGTCATCTCTTACCTTCTACTAATTAAAATCAAATAAGATGAACTAATATTGTGAAATTGAACTGGGAGATATATTTTGCATTTAGAGATTTATGTATCCTAAGATTGATACCTCGATTTGTTGACAGGATAGATCAGTATAGGACCGTTGCTGGTGTCATTAATAATGTTCCCAAAAACTTCTTGCGCGAAGTTATGAATCTTGCTTCTTGGAATAAGAAGATTTAGCCATGGGTGCGGCACCTCCCACAAACCCTTTTCTTGGAGTTTTATTTCAGAAACATGAACTCTGTCCAGAAAATCTAAATAAGAAACTTCTGAAAGGAAGAGAGTGGATGGAATGTTACTTAACCCCGACAAAAGGGTGTCAATTTCCTGCATTTTTAATAACAGTAGAGAAAACTTAGCAACTTGTGACTATATTCTAAGTGCTATCTAGCATGGATTATATTGTCTCACCTTATCGATGTGATCAGACTCATCTGGATTGAAGTACTTTGCAACTTCAAGGCAAAACAGAATTTTACTGTCGGAAATGAACTGGTTGGCCTGAACTGGATCTTTGGGATTGAAAGATGATCTCCAGTTATTTAATAAACCAGTTCTGTTTATAATGACAAATCCTTCTATATAATCAAAAGGTACTTCAGCAGATATTAGAAGCTCCTGGTCGTTGGTGAATAAAGTAAAGTCTGAGTAAAGTGTTCTGATCCATTTAACCTATGAGAGAAATATTTTTTAGATTGCAAAATGATCCCCGTAAAATGATGTATTGTGACTTGTGCAGTAACCTTTATGCTTAGAGTACCATTTTGGGGGCTGGCTCAAGGGCGATTCTGGCTTTGGTGATGATACCGAATTGTCCAAGTCCTCCAAGTACTGCATGGAAGAGGTCGGTATTATTATTTTCTGAACAAGTTACCACATCTCCTCTGCCTGCACAAAACGAGTAAGTTGAATACCTTTATTTTTATGCCTGTATTAATGCGTTTTAATTATCAAAATACTCTTGCGAATAAACCATTAATTTGTTTGTCACTTTTGCAACACCAAAAATGTTGCATTGCATGCGTAGCTCCAACCTGTGACTACTTCTAGTTGGTAGACATTGTTGATCTGTGGCCCATGCCGAAATGCTTGCCCACTGATTCCAGCATTTGATAAAGTGCCCCCAACTGTGAGATGAAGATAATCAGTCCATGATTTTGGAGCCAACCCTTTTTCAAGACTAGCACGGAGGATGCTAATCCAAAGTTGTCCAGCTGATACATCAACATAGGAACATTTTGCAACGTGAAAACTCATCTCTGGCATCCGCAGGGATTCCATATCAATCACAACACCACCATATGCCTGTGCTTGGCCTTCTAGGGAGTGACCATGCCCTCTAGCAGCAACTGTAAGTTGTGAACTTTTATCCGTTAAAAAAATATATTTTATGATAGAGGAAATATCGGAAACTGATTTTGGATATAAAACTGCAGATGGCATCAGATGGTATCTATTGCCAAAATCCTTGGCTGCATGATCGATGTTCTTGAAACTTAAGTGTCCATCAAATGTCAGGATTCCTATTGTCGAGTGCATGATCGATGGAACCAAGTGTGGAGCCTCAGTAGGGGAAACAAAGTTGTGGTTAGAAAAATGGTGTTCTCTGTGGATTGCAAAGCCATGTAAGATAAATAATAGAACTCTGAAGAGTAGAACTTTCTGTTTGAAGCTGTTATGATATTTAGAGTAAATTTGTCTCATAGTTTTGCAGATCGAAACGGAGTAAAGAGAAGATTAGATTTTGAACAATAGACTAAGAAGTGAACCATATATATGGAAGAGACTTTAAAGGGTGGTTTGAGCAGTTAAGAAACGCTTCGAAGTGGATATGATAGAATATTGTTTAGAATTGAGCGCTTGAGGATTTTTCTTGTCATCATTTATTTCTTAATGAAGATGTTTATATAGAAGAAAAAGGAGACCTGCCACTTTAAAGAATCAACTTTGATTTATACTAAGCTACACCTAGGATTAACCCAAGTACATTCATTTCAGTTGGGTCATGTGCAACATGCATTAGCAGGTATGGATCCAGAAATTTGGGATACGAAAAGAGTCGAGAAGAGGGGATATGAGGTGGGTGACCATGAAATCTTGGGGGGGTGGGTGTGGAGCTGCAAAATATGATCTTATAATTTATTTAGCTTTCTTGAGCAAACAGATTGGTACCAGTACCCCCCGGTAGTAAGTCCACTGTTCAGTAATTTTTAACTTCAGTTTTGGCCAAATATGATTCTGCATGGTTTTGTACGATATATATTTTGCGGGGCACTTACATTTTTTACTATGGATTCGATGAGTTCCATTCATCTCTGATTTCTACCCTCCATTTGCTTGAACAAGCTAATGTCATACGGAGATTGAAAACTTAAGAGGGCCACCTACTGGACGCCTCAGAGTCATCACTGAAGCAGAAAGTGTGTATCATTCAGCTTTTTGCCTCTTCTGTGATGCATGTTTTTGACTAAATTAATATATGCCTAATTGCTTTTCTTTTTCGTTTCCTTTTTCTTGAAAACATAAAGGCAAGAATTTTCTGCACTGTTTTAGAGACACAAAAAGTCCCTCTTTGATCTATATATTATTGGTCCAGTTGCTTCAAACTCCAAACATATAGTTTATTTACTTTTTCTTTGACTGGAAAAATTGTTGTTGGACTTCGATATTTATTAATTTAAGATTAAGATTGGATTAGAAGAACTGCATTATTCGCATGGATTGGTATTGTGTTTATATGTTTTGATAGTATTAAATATTCTTGATAGAATACTTTATGTTAGGTTATAAACCCATTGTGCATCCCAAAAAAGTTGTTTATTGGGTGGGGCTTTGTTAGTTTATTATTCAATATGTGACAATTGTAGCATTGCCGACCTCTTGAAAAGCCGACGTCCACGACGGTCCAGTTTAGACGACTTTCACTCACCTTTCATCCGGTGGTAGCTATTTTCTAGGTCGTTCTTTCCGTTATGTCGCCTCTCAACGAGAGCACCAATGTTAGGTTATAAACCTATTAGATGTCCGTCCCAAAAGGATTGTCAATAGGGTTGCCTCAAGGGTTTATAACTCACTGTTGATTTTATTATTGAATGTGAGACAATTTTAACACTATGTGAGACAATTTTAACACTTTACAAGCATGTCTGGTAAAATATTTTATTTTAAGTTACATTCCTATGCATGGACTGTAAAACATCTAAACTACAAGACAAAAACTCCTATGAGATGGTCTTAAAAGGTCAATTTGTTTAAACGAGTCTTTTATATGGGTTATCCATTAAAAAGTATTACGTATATTTTATGCCAAAAGTATTATTTATTATTATAAATATGAGTAGGGTTAACCCGTCTTACGGATGAGACCGTTTCACAGGAGTGTTACTCAAACTACAATAAGGAAAGTTGAACGCTTATGTCTCAGTTTATTTTCGAAGAGGGTCTCCCCAATTTGACTCGAGAACCAAGATATCTGTGGCTTTTTTACTCGGTGATATCTCAAGATTTACACTTGAACAGAGTTTTACTTATTTTTAGCATTTGACACGAGATCTTAAGAAAATGCAACCGCGTGGCTTTTTGTGCGATGGCATGTCATCACTATTTATATCACAAAAATTCTTGTGATACGGTCTCACGAGTAATTTTGTGAGACGGATCTCTTAATTGGGTTACTTATGATAATTTATTTATTTTATGTTAAAAGTATAACTTTTTATTGTAAATATCAGTGAGTTTGATCCGTCTCAAGAAAAAAGATCCGTGAAATCGTTTAACAAGAGACTAACTCTACTCACACTCCTATATACCTAGTTTCTCTCATTTGGTATTTTACTTGAGAACGAAGAACTATGTACAGAACTATGGGTTTTTTTTTTTACTAAAATTTTAATTATCTTCATTCGAACAGGAACAAGTTCATTATCAATAAGTGAGATCTAGTGCTTAAAAACCGGTTGCTTAAGCGAGTTTTTTAAACACGTGGTGAAAGAGATTTCCACTCTTCTTTTGAAATTTGTTTGACAATACTGAAAGTAGGGGCCTGGTTTAATTTGTATTAGGGATCGGAGAAAGGATGCAGGAAAAAATGGTCAGTTGTGGATTATCACAATATGATGTGGGAAACACTGGAAAAAGGATTGGTTATCTTTACACTGAGGGTTGGAATATTCTAACTAATTGTTCTCGTGGTTTCTCTCCAAATCTGTACTGGCATGATTGGACCAGTTTAGTTTTAAGTTTTTCCAATGTCATAAGTTTTGGTTAAAAAAATCTTTATTTAATAGTCGCCAGCAGGTTGACATAAATTTGTTTCTGAGAGCAATTAATCTATTTGCCATTTTCTTGTTTCACCCCAACAATTATTTATGTTCGGGCATGCATGTGTTTTTTTGTTTGTTTTTTTTTTAAAACATGCGTAATGTGTCGTTTGGTATCGAATCACGCGTAGGCCGAAATTTCAGGGTGGTTCACGAGTTGATCAAGAGTAGAAACTTGTACAAATTCAGATTTATTTTTTCTTGGGAATCTCCAAAAGCGAAACTTAAATGATTTATGTTCAATTCCAAGAGAATTATCTGACAAATAAGTTTATATTTTTCTCCTAGAAGGTATTGATTTTGCATAGAGTATGTCTCTTGTCAGGTTGTCTTTCGGGTCGATTCGATCTATTTCTGCATAAGTCGTGTGGTGTGTCCAGAGCTTTACCTGTGTTTGATGAGGTATGAGGCGAATAAGAAAAATGGGCCCTTTTGTTGTGGTTAATAACAGTACTGAACAATGTCTTTCAATCACTAAATTATCCCCTAATTATTCTTCTTTTCTTTCTACTAAAATATTTGTCAATATCACAGCTTGAATTTAAATTAATGTCTCCTCCATTTGTTTCATTTTTCTCTTTTGAGCTCAAGATATATATTTATGATATATTTTAAATGTTCTTTTGTTATACCTATTAATTAATTATTAAAAGTGGATATATAGGTATGTGATTCATAATGATATTTCAAAATTCAAAATCAATAAAAAATTTCTCATTAACCATATATGACTCTATATTCAAAAAAAATTTACCCCATTATTTAAATCTCAAACAATCATTAAATCAATAAAAAAAATTACATCAATTTTTATATAATTTCGATATTAGCTCCATAATTTCAACTCCACATAAATTAAAGTGGAAGTTTAGCAACTTAAACTCATTGAAGTGTATTAAATTGGTATTGGATCATGTCTTTCATAAAAACTATGTGAATTATTTTTTGTTTGATAATTTCTTGCTTCATGAACCACAAACAAATACAATAAAGTTTTCTTTAAAAAAATGGGCACCCCGTTGGGCCGGGCCCTGAGGCAACGGCGGCCTCTTTGGCTTCATAAGAGGTCCGACATTGGTTGTGTCAGATATCCGTCACATAAAATTGATTCATGAAACGAATCGTTTGTTTTGTACATCATTATTTTTTACTTTTATTCAAGATGAAGCTTTGGGTGTGTTAAAGTTGTAAAATTTAGAGTTTGTACATCGTCATTGTGACACTCATATTTGTAAGGATGACAAATTTCCCGAGATCCCGACCTTTCTCGAATATCATCTCATTTTTAACCCGAAAAAACCCGAACCAACATTTTTTCGACCCGAAGTTTAGGGATTTTTCCCCGTCCCGATTAATATCGAGAAAGAGATCGGGAATAAAACATTTTCTCGACGGGATTCTCGACCCGTCCCGAAAGAATATTATAATATATTTTATTAATAATTTTATTAATAGATTGAGTTAAATTTTATTGGGTTTAAATATGTATAGCAATGAATTATGAAATTAGTTTTCATAATTATTTATTTTTGGAATTCTCGAATAATAGAATCACAAAATAACATTTTATTCTTGTGTATTTTTTTAAAATTAAATAATTAATTAATTAATTTTATATTTAAAATTATTTAATTTTATTAGAACAAATATGTAGAGTAAGAGATACAATTTACCCATATATTTAACAAATTTATCTAGTAATTCATATCTCGAACATTTTATTAATAATTATCTAGTGCGCAATATAATATTCTTTTTTTGACAAAATATTGAAGTATTATTCGTAATATTTTAATATTATATGTTTTAATTTGAAAATCTATTTTTTTTTCCTTAGAAATATAAGTTTCTAATTGGAATTTTAAAAAAAAAACAAATTTTTTTTGGGTTTTTTGAACAAAATCTTAAATGTCTCGGGATATCTTCTTCCTACCCGACATAATATATACCCAACACTCGAGATCCCGATATTAGGTATATTTGAAATCATTCTGAAGTTGCTTAACTTGATATGCTATAGAGTAAAAATCAACTTGAACTTTTGTCCATCTAAACATGTCCCATGAATTTAAAATCATGGACTTGAAATCTTGGTGTAATTCCCACTAGTTATATTTGGGGTCTGATTGATCTAAAACGTTTAATTTTTTCTTTATTCGGAAAGAAGCCGTAGATCGAATGAGCTTTGACATGGGATGTCTCAACTAATAGGAAAGGGTAAACTACTTCTCAATTTTTATGCACTGTTTGACTCATGAATGGTATGATGAAAAATGTATATTAATATAAATCAATATTTGAAAAAGATAATCATGCATGCCATTAATTCTTTGTAAAACTTAAATACATACATTGTTAAAACAAGAATGAGTAATCAATTGTAGTATCATATCATGCTCACGAATGGGGCCTCGAAGGTACTATGTTACTAATTCAATCAAAGTATCTTTAAGGTACCGCTAATTGGTACGTAGGTACGATGAGATAAATAATATATAGATAAGTAATATAATGTAATAAAAATAAATAAAAAATGATAGTGAATATAAAATTTGATTTGATTGATGGATTATAATTTATTGATTTGATTGATAAAATTTTATATTAAAAAATGACAAATTACCATTTTATTCTTTTAACAATAAATAAAATATGAATAATATTATTTATAAGAGATAATATAGTAATTTAAATTAAATTATTTGATTGATGTAAGATAAATAATTGATGATTTGATTGATGTAAAATAAATAATTAATAGATGGATAAATAATATGATGAGAAAAACGTGAGATTTGATAGGATAAGTTATACACATATTAATAATATAGGATATCAAACGGAGCCTAAGTAAATTGGATGTACAGGCTGTGCAAATTTTCAGATTTGTTTCAAGTTCTTTCTTTTTTTTCTTCTTTTTACTTTCAACAATTGTGGAAAAATTAGAAAATAAGATGGATATCCTTTGGTGCATTTGTGGTCTCAAATTGGACACAGGATTGAGAAGAGAGAGAGAGAGAGAGGGGCACACATGCATGTTTCTGAAACATACATATGCTGTAGCCACTTTTCGGACACAAACTGAATATTCGACAGACGTACGATGTATGCGTGGGATGAGGCTCAGCAAATGTCTCAATTACTTCAATGCAACGTGCCAACATGTTGTATACAAGCACATGCACACGCATATAATTAAATTTGTCAGTCGAATTAAATGTCGAAATTACGTGCCGTTGGTGTATTATTAGTAGTTATCGTAGGTCTAGCTCGAGTAGAAGTCCTAAACATATTACATATAGATATATATATGTAGGGTAGTGCGTGTCATGCTCCCGAACCTCTCGAGTATGAAATGGTGTTTGTGTTAGTTGGATGTATACGAAAGGATGAACAAATTTATTAGTAATAATATATTTAAGGGATCAACAAAATGAAATTATATATTTAACTGCATGCATAAATATAAAATATTGAGAAGAACAAAAAATGTGATAGATTTTAGTGAATTATTAATGAACAAGTAGGTGATCGAGGGAGGGCTGTGAATAACACAATTTTTTTATAATAGATTCACTCTCTTGCCGATGACGATTGTGCTTTGAAGAATGTATAGGTTTCTGTCTCCCAAGACAGTATAGTATTTGCTACTCAGGCGAACAGAAATTATACTTGATCGTAATCAGTTTTAAAATAAACAAGAAGAAACCAATTAAACACTAGACCAAAAGATTTTAATTAGATGATATCTTAAGAATGTTTTTAGTTTGGATAATTAATAGAATATAGAAGTATATTTTTGGTCATGTAATTTGCATATTTTTCATTTTTGATCCTGTTAAAAGTAAATTTACAATTTTAGTCTTGTAACTTGTATTTTTTTTCATTTTTGGTTCTAATAACATTGGATTTGCATTTTTAGTCCTGTAATTTACATGATTTTTTTATTTTAAGTCATGTTAACACTGAATTTACATTTTTAGTCCTGCAACTTGTATTTTTTTATTTTTCGTCCCGTTAATACTGAATTTTTATTTTTTTTGTCTTGCAACTTTCGTATATTTTTATTTTTATTTTTAGTCATATTAAAGGTGAATTTTCTTTTTAAATAGTTTTATTTATAGTTTTATTTATAGTTTTATTTATATTATGTATTTTATAAGATGTTATTTAGTGTAAAAATATTTTTAATAATTTTTAGTTGATTTTTTTATTTAATTCATTTAAATTTTAAAAATTTTAAAATATGTAAATCATAATATATTATGATTAAAAATATAAAAAAGTATGCAATTTATGAAATTAAAAATGTAAATTCATATGACTAAAAATAAAAAAAATATAGAAGTTACAAGACAAAAAAAATAAAAATTCAATGTTAACATGACTTAAAATGAAAAACTCATGTAAGTTACAAGATTAAAAATAAAAATTTAATGTTAATATATAGGACCAAAAATGAAAAAAATGCAAATCATAGGACCAAAATTGTAAATTTACTTTTAACAAGACCAAAAATAAAAAATGTACAAATTACAGGACCAAAATGTAATTCTCCTAATAAAATATATAAATAGACTCGAGGCTATTCAAGTCTACTATGTTTCATCTTATTTACATGATTGCAACAGAATTAAATAAATTTGGTTTAATTCATGAAGTATGTTACATGAATTAACACCATTATTTCATTTACAATTAAAGCAAGACATCGATTACTCAAAGTCGTAAATGTATTCTAACAGTAATTTAGACGTCGCGCTAACGGACTTGCAAATTTTGATCACAAGTGTATGTAATAATGTAGGGATATATAGGAAATCTTAATAAACTTGGGTGCTAAATAAAAAATAAAAACTCATGTGACACCATCTTACAAGTTAATTTTGTTTGATCGGATCTATGAAAAATTAGTATTTCTATGTAGAAAGTATTTTTTTTCGATACAGATATGGATTGGGTAGGTGCATCTTATATATATGATATATAGAGTAATAGAGCCGTAATACCGTTTCTCTAGAGACTTACTTTGAATAAAATTAGAACGTATTACGTTAAGTACGCGGTCTCCGGAATTTATAGTTGATTAATATGCTGCCGTGTAAATATGCTAAGTTGCTAACCACGCATAGGGGTGGTTCGGTACGGTATACCGCATACCGTACCGAATACCGCATATCGTACCGAAATTTTCGATTCCGAAATTTTTGATACCGATATCATACCGAAAATTTCGTCGGTATACCAAAATTTCGGTATGACATAAATTCATACCGATACCGTATCGAATATCGAAATTCGGTACGGTATCGGTATGATACCGTGTATACCGAATTTTTATACTATTTTTTAAAAAAAAATATCGGTATACACGATATCATACCGATACCGTGTATACCGATTTTTTTTCGGTATACCGAAATATCAACAATTCAAAAATCTTATACCGATACCGAAAATTTTGGTATGGTAAAATTTTCGGTATACCGAAATTTTCGATATATTCTGTTTTTTTTTCGGTACGGTAAAGGCAGTATGAAGGCATTTCGATATTTTTTGCCAGCCCTAATCACACGTGTAATATCTGATCCAATTTTCTTTCATGATTTAAAAAATATGATGATTGAAAATAAATTATTGATTAATACAATTTCTTGTGTGCAATTATTGACAAATCTTATGATTTTTGGCTTTTGAACTATAATATTACCTATAGTCATATTAGTCTCATTAATGTAATTTGTTTATTTATTTTTATCTTGAAAAAGACATAACCACCACGGGAAGAAATTTAATTTCAAACCCTAAAAGGGCTAGTCTAGGTAGAATTTAGAAAACCACAAAATGATCTATGACTATGGAGTCGCAAATTGCAACGATATATATTATATAATACCAAAATTAATGATAAAATCATAACTCTACTTTTCTTCTATTTACGCTGGATTGGGTCAGCCCATGGAGCCGAACACAAATGAGATCTCATTCCGATTTTGAAATTTTGATGTCAGATTATACGTTAAAAAATGTCATGTTTTATACCAAATTTATAAATGAGTAGGAAGACGAAAATGCATTTATTTACTTTATTGTTTGTATGGTCTATTGAATGAGACAAGGCGGTGGAAAAGAAACAATAATTTGGTGAATATAATTGTTATGGATTCACTATGTCAACCATATCGATCAGTGAACATATAATTTGTAGGTTTGATTGGTTGTGGAATGTAGAGATGTAGCCAATAACAAAGTCATGATTTGTGGATTTTAATAATATATATATATATATATATATATATATATATATATAGATTGATAAATTAATTCCATTTGTTAAAGAGTTGGCGACGGGCTAAAGATGTAAAATAATTTAAGAATCATGTAATTTTAAACTTCTTGTCATCAAATCATTGTTGCTATTCACGTAGTGCCGGAAAAGTGTGCTACCGGTTGGCCCATCATGTTTGGTGGAAAAACGTGCAAGGGTTGAGAAGAGTACGTAGCCCTTGCACCAATAATTATATCTGTGTATTGAATAATCGCAATGTTGTGTTTTGGATTATTGTATGATTTAAAATATTCGATTTTCATTTGATGTCAAAGTTTTTTATGATTGATGATCGATTTGATTTTTTATGTTTGATTTTACACACAATAAAATGGTGATATAATCATAACGACGATAAAAAATTGGCTTCTTAATCATTGTATGAGTTTTTTTTTATAATAAAATATGGATTAATATTTTTGACGAAGGATGAGTAGATCAAAATTTCCAAAGATCAGGGCGAGTTTTTTTTGTATAGAGATAAATCTCTTATGAGATCGTCTCACGAATATTTATTCATGAGATGAGTTATCCTATACATATATAACGGAAAGTAATACGTTTGAGTGATTATTTGGGCGAAATCATAATGTTGGGCCGATGACTTATAAAATCATATTTCTCTTCTGATACGGAAGTCCTAAATTTGAGACTAGATTTCGGGTTCGAAAATTTTTGTGTTTGTGCTATTAGATTATTAGTAGATCTTACGTGCAGCGGTCTCATGAATCTTATATCTGTTGTGCAAAGAAATGATTTCAACATCTGAAATAATATTTTTAACTCAATCGAACATATATTACATAATATACTATGATATAAAAAATAAATATTTTTCAATCAAATCTGAATATAATGCACAATATTTTTTATAACATAACTATAATATAAAAAATAATACTTTTGCGGTGAAAAATAATAACATTGACATAAGAATAATACATTTCATGAGTCATGTCAGATCAAATATTTTTATCATAAATTTAACCCGTGAAATTGTATCAAGTTTTTGCACGTGATGGTGAAAAGCATGCTATACCGACCATCTTTGAAATTGTTAAGAAATCTTAACGTATATTAAATGACAATTATATATTAAAACACGAGCCCTAGGCTACAATGATGCTATATATTCAGATTTTTCGCCCATTGTATATAATAAAAGTTAAAGGTATCACATATATAATTATTAAGCTAGCTAGAAAGTGAACGTCCGACTCCACCAATTACATATCATCCTTCCCACATTATTTATTAAACAATTGCACATATATATAAGATATCCCCATTCCTTTAATCATCAAATAATTAATAACTTAATCTAAGACTCTATAAAGAGGTTTGAAATCTTCGAAATCCTGTCTACAATTGTGGCCTTTACCCTAATAAGGTTCTCACCTAAAATTAAAAAAAAAATCTCATAGCATTTCGGGTAATTTTTTTTCTTTTTTTAAAAAAATCTCTAATTGGGGAAAAAACAATTTTGTTTCATTTCATACTATGCCATGGTGCCTATACGATTGAGACTCTACTAACAATTATCAGAAATTCAATATCTCACTTTGAACAATGGTGCAGTTGTTTTTTTTTTTTCCTTTTTTTTTACAAAAAAGGGTATTTGATTAAATTATGGGAATTATTTGTTCAAACTTATTATTGGTTTTCGAGCATGAAAATTTTTTGTATAAAAACTTGTGCCAGCAAAAATACTCTCAATTGTCTTCTTAAATCATCTTTAAATTCTTGTTAAAGTGTGTGTGTGTGGTTAACCATAAATACACATGAACGGCAACATCAATGGGGGAAAAAAAAAGGAACAACTTTTGTGAATGGCAACATAGAGAAATTTTTCATATTTGTTAATGTTAACATTGAATTGCATTTTTAGTCCTGTGATTTTTATGTTTTTTCTCTTCTTTTTTTTATATGTTGAAAATTGTTTGTTTGACAGACGAAAATACTGACATGAATTTTTGAAATTAAACTTACATATATAATGTGTCATGATTTGTTTCATAATATTGTGAGTCTAACCAGAAATCCATGTTCTCATCTGCAACCGCCACTTAAACAATTTTTAGCCGACAGATAAGATTGGACTTCGAATAAAAAAAAATGACTAAAAAATAAGAAAAAAAATGCAAGTTACAAAGCAAAAAAATGCAAATTCATTTTTAACATAATAAAAATATGAAAAAAATACAAATTACAGAATAAAAAATATAATTCTCTTCAATTAATCTTTACAAAAGATTTTTAAAAAATGAAATCCTCATTTTATCAGAAGTACGCAACCCTTGGTGCTGTTAATGTACATACATATAAATTATAATAAGTCCACTAATTGTGAGCCCATTGTGCATGTAATTGGCCCTTGTCCCACACACATGATCTTGTGACGAAACCACCAAATTACAAGTGTTTGAACGGGAAATATTAAGATTTCGTTCCTGTTGGTGGGTTGTTTTGGATTTGATTCATAATTTATATAAGTTTGGTTTCCATCTAATACTTTGAGTTTCATTTGGAGATGTACTTTAAAAAAAATTTAGTGTTTTATAAGTGAAAAAACATTTAAAGTATGTGTTTTGATAAAATTTTTGTAAAATATTTTTAGAAAGCGTTTTCCAAATATAGTTTTTAAAAAATACTTGAGAAGTGTTTTTACAATGACACTATGGAAGACAAAGATGAACAACATTAGTTTTAAAATTTTAAAAATGTTTTATAAAATAGTTGTCCAAACACATATTTATTCTTAAAACAACTTTTAAAACATGTTATAAAAAAAATTTTAAAAAGACTTCTATAAAAGTTTTATAAATTTTTTAGTAGGTTTCTTGTGAAATGGTCGCACATATTTTTATCCATGAGACAGGTCAAACTACCCATATTTCATAAAAAAATAATATTTTTTTTATGAATAGACCAAATAAGATATCCGTCTCATAAAATTGACCCCTAAGACCGTGTCACAGGAGTTTAGTATAGGTTTTTTTTTGGCTCTAATTACTTTTTTGTCGAATCACTAAATCCAAATAATAATGCTTATTTGAAATCAATTTTCTCTTACGTAGCTAGCTCATTTAATGATAGTATAAAACCCGATATTACATACATTAAAATCTATCCAAGAAAAATTAAAACTTTTTCATCCTATTTTGAAATACAGTGTGTCACTCTGGTTTAATTTTTTATTATTTTCTTGTTTACATGGATTTTAATCCAAAAAGAGAGAACAAAATTAAGTTAATACTAGATAAAAATCAAACTTAATTTGATAAATTACCGGACTAAAGTGGCATACCAATTTATGATTTATGAAACTAGCTAGCTAACTATTGCTTTACAAGTTAGTAGGGTATACACTACACACCTCCATGCATGTTCACAAATATTCTTATACACATGTGCAAACTGAAATCCTAAAACTCGAAAAATAAGATCCAAATTCTACACTCGATCAAGCCTAATTAGTTGAACCAAAACCTCAATAATGTGAACTTTGAGAAACCCGATCGAGTTTTCCTGAGCAATCGGGAGGTTGAATATCGTAAATAGTTGTTTTTAGTTATTAAAAGTATTGAATTTGGGTTTTTGAATATATACAATTGTATGTTAAAAGTTATGGAGAATGTTGTTAAGAATTGAACTTGCACCTACTCAACCTCAAATTAAACTAATTTAAGGAGAAGGTTTGTCTTTGTCTATATATTGAACTCCCAAGCTATTTATTCAACCGTTGTGAGACACAATTAATACATCAACACACCCCTCTCATCGCCAGAAATAAAACGACTGGAGCGTGAAGACATTAAAGGGTGACCCAATTATGGGACATGTGATCCAACTATGGACAGTCCAACACATAACGGTAGAACCTGAGCTCTGATACCATGTTAAAAAATGGACTTTTAGACTTAACTCAACTTAAAAACTAGCTCAAATAAAAAGAATTGTCCAAACCTATATATTAAACTCCTAGAAAATTCATATATGAAGTCAAACATTTTGAAATATTCATATATTTGGACCACCGATAATCGCTAGATATGCGGTAAAACCACGTTAGACAAGAACACGTTCACATAATCACATAGTATCCCGCATTGAATAAATGCATAATGGCCGTGAGAAAATGGCTTTTAGGTCACGCTTGACACGAGTTCACGTGATTTTTTATTTTTTATTTTTTAAAATCGCCTTCAAGTTCCTCTGTTCTCTCGCACGTCTCTCTCAAATTTTAGTGACTCTTGCTATGTATCCAATTATCCACACTAATATATATAAATATTAAATGACAGTACCTCAGTGACAGTGATCCATGCGTTGAGTGTGTTGTGTGTCTATTCTGAGCACGGTTTTAAAAAAAAAATATCGTTACTATTAATTAGTTATAACATTTGATAAAGCGCAAGTGCATGCAGTCCTACATCATGTATGTTTTTTTTAAGCAACCATGTATGTTTTTGGAGCTATTTTGATGTGTTGGAAATAAATTTGAGCAAATTAATTACTCTCTATATTCCATAATATTAATATCTTTATAAATTGGAGCTTAAAAAATATTTTAACTAGTGAATGATACACATGCATTACGTGTGTAATATAATACATAAATTTTAATTATTTCTTCTATACATATAATTAATAATAGGCGTAGATGATTTCACATAAGGTGTCAAGGTTCGCTAATATGTACGTATATATAGCAAATTGTTTTCCACTGAGCATTTTGAGTTATTAATCAAATCCCTTTCTGTATATCTTTGAACATCCCGATATGTTTAAAGACTGTAGCTAGCATAAGTTCATAACATATATATAGACACATCTCGCGTGCCCCCGTAGTACTTAAATTATATTTGGACTTAGTATTTATAAAATAGTTTTAAAAGTTTTTTTTAAAATAAATACGTGTTTAGACAACTATTCTATAAAAAAAATTTAACATTTCAAAAGTAATTTTGTTCTTCTTTGTCTTCCATACTTTCATTCTAAAAACATCTAAAAACACATCTAAGTGTTTTTTAAAAACTATATTTGGAGAACATTTTTTAACAAATATTTTCAAAAACATTTTACAAAATGTTTTTCGGAACACATACTTTTTTGTCACTTATAAAACACTAAAAATATTTTTAAAATATGTGTTCAAAAGGAACCTTAATATTTACATGTCTCATATATAATTATGAGTAATATTCATACATTTGTAGAGTTGGCGCTGAAAGGGTCACTTTCTTGCCTCGATTGCTGCTTTTTATGTATTACTGTTTTTCGAATAACATTCCTCACCATTAGTGTCGCTTCATCTTTTCTTGACCACAAAAGCTTTCGAGTGGAGAACATGAAAGGACTCCAAAAGTACAACAGAACACTCCATTTTTTAGGGTCTATAGAATATTATGACGACATTAACTCTCTCTATCTTTAACAGTTGTGTATCTCAGGTAATTCGGAGAAGAATATGCGCCACACCGGGTGAATTTGACCCGGTGTGCTATCCACCATTCATTGGCGTGCGACTCAAACAGGTGTCATGCCAGTTCAAACATCATGGCTATATCGAGCGAAATCCACACGGTGTAGCATAGAATCCACCAGATAATTCTCAGACAGTACAAACCCGAAATCTCCATCAACACAGGATAAGATCATATGAACCCTTGTTGGGCATCATGAATAATACATTTGAATTCATAATGACGTGTAACTTAAGCTCGAAATCATAATGAAGACACAAATTTTTCACACTAGATAGTAGCAAAAACCAAAAAGAAATGACTTCATTGTTTTGAAGAGATTAGTATTGAAAAGGGTTCGTTTATTTGAATTCTGAGCTAGTCATCATAGTTGGAATCCACGGGGGACTGGATGGAGTCATGGAAAGAAACAAAAATGAAAGGACATGAAAAGGTGGATTAAAGCCTGGTAGAGGTTACCGGCCACCTTATTGACTTATTTGCAACCACTACAGCCTACAGGAGTCAAGCACTTGTACACAGGCACAAAGTTTCTCCGCTATCTCGCCACGTGGAAGAACGAACTTCAACGTTAATAAAATCACGAGACCAATGATACAGCCCAAACACAAGATGAGACACACTCTTTATTGAAGTGAAATGAAGTGCTTTAAGGATAATAAACGAGAATCTAAATATCTAAAATAAATTAATAGCGCATAATCAATCCACTATCGCCTTTCCATAATATTAAATGACATCAGAATAAAATACTCACTAGCACATATGCGAAAATTAATCATGATTGTTATCTTGCATTTCATCTTGGATATGCTATCCCTACATTTAAAGGTGTGCTTAAGAAGATGCTTTGAGCATCTACAAGTACACCAAGGTTGGGGCTTTGTTGATAAGGAGCATGCTTCAGCGAAGGGCTACGACTAAATTGTTTGCAGACACAATGCAAAGCCTCCCTGAATCTTGAGCCTAGACGCCTTTCTCGTGTGGTTTTAATAAGTATTTAATAAGTATGACAAACACGAATACTTAATTGAGCGATAAGGGTATGTCACACCTGAATTCGTAAAATTCTGTGTGGACTTTGATTACATTTGCATCATGGTAACATGATACAACAGTAAAGAAATGCTCACGTACACATTCAAAACTCAAGTTAATAAATTAATTTATACAAGAACACACAACATCGAATGTCAAAGATCCGTTGCTTGTACATGTAATTAAGTTGAAATTCAAACTACCAAAATTTTTTGAAACAACAAATATCGATCTTATTCACATATAAAATGACCTCAACTTGTCAATGAGAAAATTTTCCAAGTAAACCAGAGTCTCGGCTCACCTTCTGAAGGCTTACGATGATTCAACAGCAGTCAAAGATTTCTGCTTCTTTGGCGGCGGATTACCTCCAGATATCACCACATACAAATAGAAGCACAGCATTGCAGCACTGGTGAAAATTGAAGAAGCAAAATAGTTTATTATTACATTAAAAAAAACTAGATAAAGATCAATCATAGACCATGTTGTACCTGACGACTGCATTCAAGCCCGTTGGAAATAGTTTTTTAGTCTGCAAAAATAAACATTTTTTGAAGATAATTGCGGAATATAATAAATATCATAGAAGGAATGATACTGTAAAATGTAATGGATTACCAATGCATATGTCTGAAAATTCTTCCACAGAAGAGCCATAGAGAGTACTGCAGAATGATAAAAGGGGAAGATAAATTAATACCTATGAATACCCAAAAGAAGAAACTTATAAACTTTTTATTACATGTACTCGATCTCAAATGTGAATTCCTGAACCGAAACATAAATATAAATCATAGAATAATTAAAACATCTCAATGACATGATAAGTGTTGCGAGTTGATTAAAGAAAACATGTTGTACTAGTAATCACATGGATCTTAAGCAATAAAAAATTAACAAGAAGACACATTACACGATTGCATCACACATGGGGGAAATCGTAATAACCATTCCTTACACAGGAGAAAGGTAATCACCTGATTGTCCCAGTATAAATGGTAAGCTGGATTTTCCTTGTCTCCAAACCTTCAAACTATAAATGCTGAGGGCCAATAGAGCACCTCCAAAGAGCACGCTGGTGCGTAAATTAACAGGGTTTCTGGTGAAAATAAAGCCTACAAGTCCCCCGCTTAGAACAATCCCACCTGAGGTTAAGAGATTCTAAGCACCGAAACCGAGACAAATTTACGACTCCAATATCAACTGCATTGTTTGGTTTTAATTTTTATGTTCTGGGTAAATGTCGGGAAAATTTTTTGATAACTAGTTTTAGGGGATAAAAAGGTATGTTTGATATGATTTTCTGTGGAGAGTTTTTACCATGCATATCAAAGATCAAATCACGTAGATTTTGTTGGGAAAATAGTATTAAATCATGTTCCAATTTCTAATTATGGGATCATATTCAGAGTGATACGAAGATAACATTTTTGATTAAAATATTACATAATAATAAAGAATTTTTGAGAATTGGTGAAAATTAGAATTAAATTTAAGGATTATGTTGGAGAGGGTAGAATCGATAGAAATGTGTTATTGGGAAAAGGATTGAAAATGAGGGGATGATACTTGATTTTGTTTTGGGGAATCAAAATTGGTTTGGGAAATTAAAAGCAGCCATTTTGAATATATGTAAAAGAAATGTGCAAGTAATTTTTGTCAAAGGAGAAGAAATTCGACTGAAGAAAAACAAAACTCTAACCCGAAAAAATATTTACCGAAGGGAATTCCAAGACAAAAGTCATGAATCTTGGCTGCCCTTTTTGGTTCGCTGGCGACTTGATCTTGAATGTGCCCATTTGTCACTTCTTCAACGGTAAAACCTTCTTTAACAGCATAAGAATTTACAGAATTTCTATCATTTGATGTCGATGTGTCTTCTATGTAACTTGGTGTAGTTTCATTTCCCAAGCTGTATATTTTTATGTCATGTATCTCACTGATTGTAAATGTCGGAATCTGGTCAACGTGAAACTCAAGCAAAAAGCAGAAACCTCATCAATTTTATAGCAGCCTCCAAATTTTAGGCATCGAGTATGACATTGCATATTTCATTATTTTGTGACCGAATAAACAAAGCAACGTGTATTATTCTTTGTTCTCAAGGAAGTATAAATTCGTTGAAGAGTATAGTCAATTTAGTTGTAATTTACAAGAGATCTCATATAGAACAATACATCACAAAATCATGAAACTACGATCGTGGAAGATCTTGAGTAGGTACCTGATGGACTTTCAACAGAGATAAAACTCACCACACATTTTACTGTGGAATGAAAATTAAGTACGGCTCAACATAAACAGGCTACACAATAGTAGTCAACGTGTCATCACTCCCATGTCAGAGAACTCACTTCTTTTTAAGGATGTAAAATGATTCTAATGCATCACCAGACATGTCCTGAAGAATCCCCATTTTACCTTCTAGGAAATTAATTGAAAAAAAAATCTTGAACCATGTTTTGAACATCATGATTATGAAAAAACACTTAAATGGTTTCTCTTTTTGCCAAGAGAAATCATAATAATCTTTCCTGAGTGTGATTAGATCATAATCAGAAATTCCAAATTCTCAACTTGGCGTATGTTGATTTGTTGATTATTGAATAATCCAATGGGGAGAAAATCTCACAACGAATACACTTGAATTGGTAAGACAATCGAAGCTCATTCCTCATAATATTGGCACTAAATGAATGGATTATGTGTCCAAAAATCGAACAATTTATTCCTTTCTGATTCCCCAAAGAGAACAACTCTCATTACCAAATAATGTAAATTCAATGTGAAGATACACACCTATACATGTCAAATGCATTTCACTTTCACCTAAATTATCTTCAGCCGAATTTCAACGAACAACACTTTGAGTTAAAAGGAAAACCACCAAGTTGCAGGGTTAAGATGGACACCATACAGATACATATAACCGAATTGGTATGAATGAGCCTTATGGAGGAATAAAAGATGCATCATTCATGACATGAAAAAGATAAAAAGCCAAATAATGTGGCGACAGATACGAGTCATGGGAGATAAGAACAAAGGTTTCGACAGGATGAAGAAAATCTCGTATAAACACGTATGTTTGAATCCCCCAGACTCTATAACACCTGTAAATATGATAAAACCTAAAGGCACCACCATGCACCTCCTGACTAACTTCAAAAGATAATCGTAAACACGGTATCATCACCGTTCAATGCCCACTACACTAAACCAAAAAAAAAAAGGCACAATCGGAACTTCTCCCTTCCGATTCCTACATTTTTCTCGAACCCCAAATTCCGTAGACTAGAAAAAAAATGAAATCTTGAATTCGAGATAACATTTAGTGCAGCTAAACAGAAAAAATTTACCGCGTACCCCAAAATTCTCGAGACAGCAAAGTAATCAACATCAAAGTCACCGAAACCTAAAAAATGTCGCACTTGTATCACAGTTATAAACACATAGAATCTCAGAAAATACCTTTACAGCGCCGAAATTGGCATGGCCACGGTAAGGTCCGTTGCGGAGTTTCCACCGGCGATTGCTGATAATAGATGAAAAACATGAAATCTGAGAAATTGAAGGCGACATTGTTCGAATCTGAGAATTGAGATGAATGAAAGATTCTCTGTGTAGAACCGTAGAAGAAGCAGGAAGCTGGTCAGCGGAAGACCTTCAAAGTTACTCTTAGCCCTCTGATGTTTTGATTATTTTGGTTTCGCCCCACTATTTTTTTTATTTTATTTTTTTCAAGGGTTAATTAATTAAGAAGAAAAAAATCTCAACCGTGTGTTTGATTAATAATAACTAATAAGACTCATCAGTTCCCGTCACAAGAAAAATATGTATAATTATAAGGTTGGGACACCGTACCAAAATATCGAATTATCGGCATATCGTATCGGAAATTTTTCGATATACAGACATTTTTTTCGATATACCAAATTTTTTTTCTGTATCTGTACGATATTAGTATGAATTTTTTACATACCAAAATTTTGGAATTTCGGTATCTGTACCGATATGAATTTTTTTCATATCGGTACCGGTATGAATTTTTTTCATATCAGTACCGGTATGAATTTTTTTCATATCAGTATTTTTAGTACGGTATACCGAAAACTCACCCTTATATAATTAGGTTATGTTTACTTGCTATGATAAGTATATGATTATATTAATAATCCTATGCAATCACATGTTTACTTTTTTTTGAGGATCCGTATTAACTCATAAAGTCCATCCATAGTTACCTAATAATCATTAGTTTCTAGTAGAAAAAAATTACATTAATATCCTTAATTTACTTCCCAAAAATATAATATATGAGAATCTCATTTAAAAAAATTATATAACATGGATATAAATTTCAAATACTTTAAGATATATTAATACAATTCATTTGATTTAAATATATGAAAAATCCATTTAAAAATTATAAAAATGAAAAAGATTCTAATAATTTAATATATGATTAATACATTTCATTAGATTTTATCCTTATTCACGGGAAAATTTTTTTTTAACTCAATTTATTAATTTTTGTTTTTAAAATAAGTAATATTTATACTCAATAATTCTAGTCAATTAAAATAATTTACATGTGGATTAATAATAATTTACATTAAAAATCATAATCTCAATTTTACAAATAAAAACCAAAAATAAGATTATATAATATACACAAAGGACAAAATTGTAACTCGTTATTTAATCATAGTATCAATCACAAAATTGATCCATTAAAGTAAACATGTGATTGTTTATGCATCATTATTTGACATCCTATAAAATTAGTTTAATAGTTTTAGTGTTATTTATCTATATATAATTAATCTCAGTAAGTAAACACAGCCTTATGGTATTTTTAGTACGGTATACCGAAAACTCACCCTTATATAATTATTGAATGTATATATATATATATATTATAAATATATGGATTTTCAGTACCAACTATTTCATATGTAGCATAAAAATGCGTATTTTTTGGTTTTTATTTTTTGTTTTACTTTTCAACTCTCTAAAATTAAAAATATAAATCATGATTTTGTATTCAATATAAGTCAATTAATATCACGAATACGTAACTTTGGGCATCACTAGGACGATTGGATCATGATCTAAAAGATCATGATGAAGGGTTGTGATGATTCAATATTGGGTGCAAACAAGACCATTGGATGTGATCGGATGAGCTAGAAAGATCGAGATAAAAAGATATAAAATCCAGACCTTAGATCAAGACAAGTAATTGAGATCTAATAGATCAAAGTTGCATTTGAGTGACCCGGAGAGATGAAACATAGATTGCCCAATTCAAAATTGAAGTACTAGACTGATCAACATGATCAAGGAATGTGATCAACTCATCAAATGAGGTGTGATCTACATTATTAGATCAAGCTATGACATATTAGATTGAATATTAGCTTAGGGACACATTTAATCGTGAAAAGATCCTACAACCAGTGAAATGTTATAAACAGTCCAATACCTCGTAATAGAACGTCTATTTACATAAACCTAAAATAAAAAATACACGCACTTTCATTTAGGTATATATTGATGTATATAATTTTTTTTCATATAGATCTTTCAAAAATGAATTTCACCTAGTTTTGCTCACAAAACGAAAAATCGTTATATCTTGAAAATTGATTGTCATGTTCCACAGACATCATGTGTTGTGCAAATCTATATTAAACGAATAGAATTGAACAATAGGTTTGATTTGTATTATGTTCGTAATCTTCCAATGCTCGTTGCAATATACTCTGCAATAACATATCAACAGTTTCTAATTTACACTTATTATACAACATAAATTGATATAAATTCATGAATAAATGTGTAGTTGTAAATATGAATCGTACGAGGGCGTAAAATGCAATTAGTATTATATTATTTCATTTTTTTTTTAAAACTTTCTCAGAGTACTAAAAAACATACTTAAATAAAAACGACTTTTTACAATGTATTTATTAAAAAAACAAAAATAATTTTAATGTTTGGATAAATATTAACAATTTTTTTATTTTTTATTTTCAAACAATGATGGACTTTGAAAAAGTAAAAAAAAAAATACAACTCTTTTTCAGGATTTTTATTAAAAAATAAATTTTATAATCAAAATAATATAGTTTTTTTTTTAAAAAAACTTAATTCTTTTTGGAAAAAATACTTTTAATCCAAGTCCTTGGACCTAAGTCGTGTGAACGTTTCCAAATTGTGGGGTGTTACACGATTTCGGCTCACCTTCACTTCCTTAATTGTCAGTGAAAATGGCGCCACTAAGAAGAAATTTGTATTATGCAAGCAATACGTCGAAGAAAAACCCTAATTTTCAGCATTTTCTGCAGTTTATTCGCAAAGCAGAGAAAGGATACATGGTCTCTTTTGCTCCTAAGTTCGTTAAGTTTCTTCAATTGCGCTCCTTTTCGAACTGTTGTACCTCCTCGACACTTTTCTCCAAATCCCAGGTATTTTATGCTTGTAAGGGTCCATATACATGTAAAATGTTGTTTATGGTTTCATATTTCGATTCTTTACAAAGAAAAGCTCTAGTTTTGGAACTTCTTTCAATTTTAGTGGAGTGTGGCTTGCTGTATGTTTTAAATTGATAACCCTTTTTTAAAAAAAAAAAGAAAAAAAAAGAGTCTGTTTTCGACTTCTTGTAACATTTTCCGCATTTTTTTCAGAATGAATTTCTCTGGAGAAGAATGCACTGCACTTACGCATTGCCATCGGGTAAAGATTATATTGTCTGTCTTATTTTCCGTTGTCGCTCATGCCCTATTTTCCTTTTTACGTAGTAATGTGAAATAAGATTACTGCGGTTGATTCGGGTGGTTAAGGAGCATGAATTTTGCTTGGGTCTCCCGATTTTTTCTGCTCGTAAAAAAAAATTTCAATTCCGATATTTGGTCGAGAGGGTGGTTAATAAAACTCAAGGCTGGGGGAATAAGATGTTTTCTGCTGGAGGAAAAGAGATTCTGATAAAATCAGTGCTGCAGGCAATTCCCACGTATGCAATGTCTTGTTTTAGAATCCCTAAATCGGTTTGTGAGGAAATTGAACGGATTTTTTCTTACTTCTGGTGGGGAATGGAAGGAGGCCGTAGAAGGATGCATTGGTCTACTTGGAAGGCGTTGTGTAAGCCTAAATGTATGGGTGGCATGGGTTTTCCCCACTTAGAAACTTTCAATAAGGCTCTTCTTGCAAAGCAGATCTGGAGAATTATCTCTAAGCCTGACTCTCTTGTGGCCCGTGTTTTAAAAGTGCGTTATTTCAGACATCAGGATGTTATGGCCACTTGGGAGTAATCTTTTTATATTGGAGATCCATTTTATGGAGTCCGCCCCTCCTTGAAACAGGTCTATCCTGGAGAGTGGGGGATGGTTCGAAAATTGCTACTAGTGAAGATCGTTGGGTTTTTGGTAAGATGGCTCAATTAGCTCAGCCCTCGCAAATACATAACTTCCAAACAGTAAGCTCTCTTATGGTTAATGGCAGGTGGAATGAACCTCTGATTAGTCAATTATTTTCGGCGCACCAGGTTGCTGACATTTTATCTATTCCTTTATCTCCAGCTCGATCCAAGGATCTTAGGTTTTGGGCCTTTGATCCGAAAGGAATTTATACTGTGCGAGACGGGTATAAAGCAGCAATTGGCTTCTTCGATTCCCCTATGTTCAGCTCCGCTATGAACTCAAGTAAATGGTGGAAGTTTCTTTGGTCACTTTCGATCATTGTTTTCAAAACCGGACCGGACCGGACCGACCGGTTCGACCGGGAACCGGTCACTGGTCCGGTCCGGAATACCTCAAATAACCGTTTTATCTGTCGGACCGTTCAGAACCGGTCAAGAACCGGTCAAAACCGGTCGAACCGGCTAAGAACCGGCCAAGAACCGTTTTCATGAACCGGCCAAGAACCGGTCCGACCGGAATTTTGAATTTTTTTTTTTTAAAAAAAAAATTAGTTTTTTTAAAAAAAATTAAAACTTTAATTTAATATTTTATTATATATATACATTATTAATGGAATTTGTACATTCTTAAAAATATTATTGTACTATTATTAGAGTTTTTTTAATTTAATTTTAAAATTATATATAACTATAATTAATATTTTGAATATATTTATATTGTTATTTATTTTTAAAACTAGGATAAATATATTTTTTTGTCTATTTATATACATCTTTTAGGTTTTAAATTTTAAAATATATTATTAATTTTATTATATTATATAAACGGTTTTCGGTTCGACCGTCCGGTTAAAATGGTCCGACCGGTTGGACCATTTTTTCAAGGTAAACCGGTTCGATCACCGGTTCGATCACCGGTCCGGTTATGAAAACATTGCTTTCGATCCCTCCGAAAGTGCGTATTTTTTGGTGGCGAACTTTAAATAACTTTATCCCTACGGAAGAGAACCTACGTACTCACCATGTTCCGGTGCATGGTTTCTGCCCACTTTGTCATTTTCATAGTGACACTACCAGCCATGCATTGGTCTCGTGTCCGCGTATTAAAGATAGATGGAAGGAAACAGAGTTTTGGCCGATGCTCAGACAAGCTAAGCATATGGATATGTGGAATATTTTCATTTGGATGCATGATCAGCTAAGCCTTCAACAGTTTGAACTTTTTACTATGTGTACTTGGGCCATATGGAATGATAGACTATGGATGCTGCATGATAAAAATTCTCGAGCTGTCTCCAGTGGGATTGAGGGAAATGGAGTGATGTTAAAGGATTTCCAATCGGCTAGGAGGGCTCTTAATGTGGCTTATAATTCGGGGTCCTACTCATCGCCGGACAAATGGGCTGCTCCTCCAGCTAATTCCCTTCGCATGGATGTGGACGCCGCATATAATGAGAGTTCTAATTTTTATGCTATTGGTGGGGTGGTAAGGAATCATGAGGGCCAACCGATTATCGCGTTTGGTCGGCGTATTCAGAAGCCTTTTTCGGTGTTACATCCTGAACTCGAGGCAATTCATGTTGGTTTAATCATAGCTTTGGAGAATAATTTACAGATTCATGCTGTCTATTCGGATTCTCTTCTGGCAGTGCAAGCAGTCACTAGGCCAGAAGAGGATTGGAGTTATGTTGGTGCGGTAGCTGCAGATATCAACCGTCTATTTGGACCAGCGGCTACTAATTCTATTTACCATGTTCGAAGATCAGCGAACGCTGTTGCTTTTTTGCTTTTTCTTCCCCTTACCCGTTTTGTTGGTTTAAGGGTGGCTTTCCTTTTTGGTTGATAAATCTTGTAATTAAAGTCTCTTTTGATCCATTTTAATATTACAAGTTTTATCCGTAAAAAAAAAAAAGATTACTGCGGTTGATTTCATCCACGTTTTGAAGTTTTCTTCTGTTGTTTGGTGGGTAATTTTGTTTCATATTTCCCTTGGTTCTCTTGTCTTATATTATTTATTATTTTTTAAAAATCTCAGCTGAAGTTTCAGAGTATGAATATGATGATCGTATTCTTAGTGATGACAAAGTGATGGAGAAAGACACCGCATTGCGTGTGGCTCTGACAAAACTCGCAGGGGATTTTGGCAAAGAGTCAATGCTCTCATTGCAGCGGTTCTTTCGCTCTAGGCGTGCCCCTGTGATATCCACGGGTTCATTAACGCTGGATCAGGCACTTGGCATTGGTGGATTGCCAAAGGTTTGCATCTAGATAGGTGTTCTGTTTGATTGGTGTTTGGAATTGTCCATTTTCTTCATGCGTGAATTTGTCCGTGTCAATTAGGGGTTACTATGCCCGAGTGCTGATTTAGTTATGTCTGTCATAAGCAGTTAAACATGATCAGTCTTGTGCCAATCCTAGCAGTATGTTGAGTTAGTTTTTGCATGAGGGGTGTCTTCATTTTAATTAGCCTAGGTTTTCTAGGTTTTTCTTCCATGTGATGTTTTTTTTTTGAAAATATCCATATGAATATTTTGAATAGGTTCTTTTCTGTATATTGGCAACACATTCTTGTCCTGATATAGCTATGAATGCAAAATGTCTACTCCTTTTTTACATTGTTTCACTTCAAATTGGAATCTTAATGTTAATCAGGGAAGAATGGTTGAAATTTACGGGCAAGAAGCATCGGGAAAGACAACTCTAGCACTTCATGTTATCAAGGAGGCTCAAAAGCTTGGAGGTTTGTATTGATCTAAGTTTTTTTTAATAATGAGATGCTTAAGATCTGAAAAGGTTGAGGGGGAAAAAGAGATACGTGAAGTGTAGCCTTGTTAAAAGCAAACTAACTGTCAAGCTTGTAGAATATTTTATAGGTTCTTCAGTATGTCGGCAGACATAATTTCCATTCCTTTGAAATGTTATTGCTCTCGTGCATTTGAGTTGTTCCAAGCTTCTGGATTTTTCACTCTGGAAAACGAAACACTCTTTTCCCCCCTTTTTCAGATCATTCACAATTTGATTAGTAATTGTGTAATTTGGATTATTGGTAGAATCCACATGAGCTGAACAGCGTTTAAGAACAAGAAGAAACATACAATGTGAATTTGTATTGATTTGATGAAATAAACAAAGGAAAGTCCCGGAGATAGCCTCTGTACAAATATCCTCTCCTAGCACTGCTAGTAACAATTGATGATCAAAATAATCGAATGACAGATAAACAAAGGAAAATCCCAGAGATAGCCTCTGTAAAATATCCTCTCCCACTCTCCCTAGCACTGCTAGTAATAATTGACGATCAAAATAACCGAATGAATCTTCTCTCTCTCTCTCTCTCTCTCTCTCTCTTCTCTCTCTCTCTCTCTCTCCCCCTTCCTTTCTTTCGATTGTATTCCCTCTGTATTCATCTTATACTTGATTCATTCTTCTCTTCTGACAGGTTACTGTGCATATCTGGATGTGGAGAACGCATTAAACCCTCTGCTTGCAGAATCAATTGGTGTAAATACAGACAAGCTTCTCATTTCACAGCCAGATTCTGCTGAAAATTTGCTAAGTGTAGTGGATACATTGACAAAGAGTGGATCAGTTGATGTAATTGTGGTAGATAGTGTATGCACCTATCTTTCGTTTTTTATTTTATTTTTTACGCAATTTAACCTTTTGATTCTATTTAACTCAACAAATGCATGCCAACTCGTGTTCATCACAAGTTTGATTGAATTTTTGATGGTATTACACATAATTTGTTATTTACTGGTGTTCTTGGCCCTTTATCTAAAAACGGAGTAAGCGGTTACATTGAAAAAAAAACACAAGTTAATAACCTTGTCAGTTGTCCCAAGTCGACCGACTTTACTTTGATTTTTTATTTTTATTTTTATTTCTATTTTTCGGGTTTCTTGTTTGGTATCATTTATCAGTCATTAGGCTAGCTATTGATGTATTCCTTGTGGTTCACAAGCTGATGTAAGGAATTTTTTTTGTCAAAATTTTGCGTACACCTCCTTGTTAGGCTGTTATTGTAGAACCCAGAGTTACTTTTGGCAAGTTTGCAAGTGATGGCTGTTTTTTCCACATTAAATTTTTGTCTTCTCTCGAATTACCCCATCAATATATCTAACTTATTTTATCCTTTGAATTTATGTGCACTTCTTCCACAGGTGGCTGCTCTTGTTCCTCAATGCGAAATTGATTCTTTGTGTTTGGGTTCCTCCAGAGACCTACAATCAAAAATTATGACCCAAGCACTACGCAAAATACATTACTCTCTATGTAATTCAAGCACTCTCATTATTTTTATAAATCAGGTAATTGCTTGTTGCTAACACACTAAATAATTCTTTTAATTCTATGCGAACAGGTGGCATTAGTAATCACTATTCTTTCGTCCTTGTAGATTAGAAAAAATTTGAAACTAGGCATGGGCTCGGTTCTTGCGGATGAAGTTACCTCTGGCGGAAATGCCTTGAAATTTTATGCTGCTGTACGGATGCGAATTAGCAGAAAGGGATTACTGAAGACCGAGGATAAGGTAAGTCTCGTGAGTATATCAGCTAATAAGCAACTTCAGGAATTATCAAGACAAGAATCAAGATGCCAACACTCCCCACCACCACCACACACAACCAGTCAGTTTTGTGTGCTGTCTTGCCACATGCGGTTACCACATTTGTGCAAATCATCTGTTTTTTTTTTATCATTCTTATACTATTACTTTTCTAGGCTACTGGTCTTGGGATATGTGTGCAAGTGGTTAAAAATAAGCTAGCGCCTTCAAACGCAAAAGCTGAATTAACCATACAATTTGGAAAAGGCATCTGCTGCAAATCGGAGGTCTTGGACTTGGCCTGTGAACATGGTGTAATTGTTAAAGAAGGAAGCAGTTACTTCATGAAAGGAAAAATTTTTCATAGTAAAGAGGAAGCCTTAAGGTTTCTGAATGTCAACGATGGTGCTTTGGATGACATTATTACAACCTTAAGATACCATTTGTTTGAGACACAGACTATTTGAGGATACATTTTATTTAACAGTCCACTTGAAAGCCCAAAACTATGGGGACATTGTTCTTGAGCGGTTCTTGCAGCGGCATCCTTGTAATACGTCTTGGCGAAACACTCGGGGCTTTTTGACTCGGAATTATGAGAGGTGGACGTTCACCATCAATGCAACCAATTGTATTTAGTCCCGGAGTCGACTATTTGGCGGTTTAGTTGATCTGAGAAAGTATCGTGTACGTCTCTGCTGGAGATATGTATTTAGTAGTCATCAGGTTAATTGAGATTGACTTGTTATGAAGGTGTATTTAGTTTGTTTGTTTATAGATCATCTCGTATTAATGAAATGATATCTTCAGGGTGCACACATCATTTGCAATCGCGGATACCATCATGAGGCCATTGTTCTAGTTACAATGAAATTTTGTGGAGCGGGTCAGATTTTATTTTTTAAATATTATAAAAATATAAATTTGAAGATTTTGGACAAATATTATTATTTTTATTTTTATTTTTATTTTTATTTTTATTATTATTATTATTATTATTATTATTATTATTATTATTATTATTATTATTATTATTATTATTCTTCTTCTTCTTCTTCTTAACCCTATCAAATTAACCCTATCAAATTTTAAATATACTATTAAAATAATTTTGGTATGTAATCAATTAAAGTTTTGAAATATTTTCAATTAGAGGTACATAAATTCACCCAAACTGAGATCAATTTAGAGTGATGGACTTATATTGTGCATCTAATCATACATAATATAATGTTACAAATTATTTAACATCAATTAAAATAGAAATACTTTAGAATTAACTTCTTATTATTTTGATCCCACTTTCCAATGAAAATGTCTTAATAGAAATATTTAACTCTTACTCTCTTTGTTAATATTTCATTGATAAATGGAATCGGGAGAAGACTCAAGATTCACCATCTTACATCAACTGATGTGGTTTGATTTCCAATGTTCCCGTCAAATTAATATTAAACATTTTAAATTACACATAAGAAATGAGAATAAAATGACAATAATGAATGGAAACTAATATATTGAAATAATATTTTACAATATTTATATAGAAAAAGTACTTGTAGATGTTATATATTCTAGACTAATACCATGAGGAATGACGTAGAGGAACTAAATTTTCAGTGTACTCTCCATCGGGATTCAGTTGAGAAATTTAATCTCCACCATATGGTTGCTGATATAAACCAGTGCTAAATTGTCCACTTGATATTAATTGAACAGAGGATTTGAAACGGAATTGATATGGTGTAATGAATGTGGATTTAATAATGTTTCGTCACAAAGATGATAACCTCCAATTTTTTTTTTTTTTTTGAAGTGGGATAGCCTCCAAATTCTTGATGCTTCAAAAAATTACTAGCCCCTACTTGAAGATATTTAACACGCTCATCATGTCTAATACTAATTGTTGCTGGTAATTGAGGTCATGATATCTATTTTGTCTACTATTAGAATACCCTTCAAAAGCTTGGAACATGTAATAGGTTATGAATATCTTCCTCAAATGCCCTTATTTTACGAATTTATTTCATAGCTGGTAATTGAGGTCATGGTCACTCATGGCATCTTAGTTTTGAATCATATCAGTTACACATCAACTATAAAATAACATATTTATTTACCCGAACCATATAGGTTATTGATATCTTTCTCAAATGCTCTTGTTTTACGAATTTATTTCATAGCTTTTTGCAATGCCTATTTTCCATATCTTGTAAAGTTTCTTCATTGGTATCATCAATTTATCATCATTTTCACTCTCACTATCAAGTCCATGTATACTCTGTTGAATTGCAATTTTTTTTCGATTAAATTTCTTCAGACTTGATATCTTGAAGATGTTTCCATAACATCAATAATATCACATTTGGAGCTTTAGTGCTATAGTAGCCCAGTCCCATTTTACAAGATTAAGTAATTTAACATATTTTGAATGGGTAAAACATGATTAATAAAATCTCAATTGATTTAATGGAGTTGAAAATCGGATTCAGGACGTTCGAAAATGGTCCGGAAGGGTCCAAATATTCAGGTCGATCAGATGATCCGAACATAAGTTTGGATGGTCCGAACTTCAGCAGTTCGGATGCTAAGATTGAGTTCGGAAGGGGAGAGATCGAACAATCCGATCCCAAGATCGGACGATCCGAACTCCAGCAGCGAGGTATCCAATGTGTTGTCAACTTGTGATTGACACGTGGCCAAGATCGGACTGTCCGAAGTACAAGATCGGAGCATCCGAAGTCGTGGCTCAACATGTGTCGAAGGATTGGACAAGTGTTTTGTACGGTAGAGATCGAATGATCTGAAATGCAGATTGGAGCGTCCGATCGATTGTAGGAGATGTGGCCAACATGTAGGATTGAAACGTCCGAACTCGAGATCGGACGATTCGATTTCCGCCTATAAATAGGGCATTCGAGGCTCATTTTCTTTGCTCATTCACATCTTCTTTATCTCTCCTTTAGTAGTGGTTTGGGGCATTTTTAGCCATATAGTTGGAGTCCGGGAGTGGGCAAGGCGTCTCTAGAGTCGTAGCGGAGTGGTGCCCAAGTTCTGGGGTAATCAACATCAACAGGTTGACAAACGGAGTTATACCCGAGTTCTTATAAATAGTTTGAAAGTATCTATTAGCTTAGTTAAGCCTTTTAGATGATGTTTAGTGATGTATTATTATTTTGGAATGTAGAGATGGACACTATCATTATTTATATTTGATGTTAGTTATTGAACCACAAGCTGTCCAACTTAATTTACTAAGATAATCATATATTTCATAAAAAAATTAAAAGTTATTATTTATAATCCACAAGATGAAAGTAAACGCACCTCAACATTAATGTGGATGCATATCATTTACCTCATTCCGGATTCGGAGTTGTCTCGAAAAATAACATGGTGTGGTTTTTTTTGCCCCCCCTCATTCCGGATTCGGAGTTGTCTCGAAAAATAATATGGTGTGGTTTTTTCTGCCCCCCTTTTTTTAAAGCAACATAGATATATTAAAACAAGTCACGAAAAAGGAAGGTTTGTAAGAAAGACTTGAATTCAGTAAATCCTATCATATTGATGAGCTATGACCCAATTTGAATTTCTCTCGGGTCCAAGCCCAGTGACTTAATCCATTTGAGTCCCATATTATTTAGTTATTTATTTAGACACTTTATCAAGAGTCATAAATTCTTAAAATCCCATAAGAGGCTCAAGCTCATGAAACTTTTTGACTATCTATAAATAGCTCAATTTCTCTCATTTTTACGATACGCTCTCTATAGTCACATGCTCTAGTTTTCTAGAATTTTTATTGGGCAAATACTGATTTAAGCATCGAAGTGTCTTCACCGAAAAACCCATGGTGCCACTCAATTTTCTTTGTGATGCAGGTAAATAACCCACGAAGTTCTTTTTTTGGAACCGTTTGAGTATTAATCCGGCCACTCGGATCTCCACAAATTACCTAAATTTTCTCCAATCGGGTAATATCAATTTTTTGCTACATCAGCTTGGCGCCATCTGTGGGAAATTTTTCGCTGCATCATTGAGAATGCATATTCCATCACAAATTTCTCAAGGAAATAATCTCAATGGAGGCCCACCTCCCATCTTAGAACCATCGCCTGGATTTAGTTTTACCCAGGAAACGTTAACAAATTTAATGGAAGGAACAACTGCACGCGCAACGACTGAAGCGGCCGCTCAGTTCATGGCATCCCGTCAACGACGAAGTACCGACAAGAGATTTCAAAGTGAAGGCTCCTCATCTCATGACCCCGATAAAAATACCCAAAGAAAACTGCGTCAAAAACGAATGGAAAAGATCCCGAGAGAACTAATAAAAATACGACTCACAAAAAAGGCAAATCAAGTAGCCACACAGTTTGCTAACTATCCGAAGAAGAAAAAACCACCTATCCAACCCTAGGATATGGGTATCACACAAATATCGACGGAGAAAATTCATCATAAATTCTGCTTGCGAGTCGGAGCCCCTTCACAATCGTCATTGTAGTGACCCTGCATGGAATCTCCTACTAACTGACAACTAATAACATGCATTAAACTTAATACAGCAAAATACTTAATAGAGTAAAACGTGCGGAAACATAATCCATAAATTACATATCAACTTAGTAAAATATATCCAGGCTTAATACTGTAGTGATAGAACCATATCGAAAAACTTAAAAGTAAACATTATACAGCTATATCGAATCCTGCTGTATAATAAACTCCTCAAGGCTCCTGCTCCCTAGTCCTGCCTTGAACTACCAGCTCTGTCCATCCTGCGACCTGCCCCATGGAATAGGGTGTCCAAGATAATAACTAGGACGTGAGCGCTAACGCCCAGTACATAAACATGAGTAAACATATGTATATAGTGCATGCAACATGATGACTGGTAAATGGTCATCTGAAAAGTCATGCTCAGTACCGGCGCCACATGAGTGCTGCCACCGCACGGATCAACCTCTGGGTGCAACCACACTCGTCAAGTACACCAGAGTAGTCAGACATAAATGTCCCCGCCATCGCGGTACTCTCAGTGACAGACTATCGAGTATAGAGCTGAGCGGCTCTATAATCAGGTATATCAAGGTATAGGCTCAACGTGTATATGCACATGACATATGAATATAGAAAGCGGTAAATCATATATCATGCCATATAATAATGCCAAATAAATGCAGCATATAAACATGTATACTCGCTGGCAATCTCAGTCAATGTGTACGTACCTCTAAGCTAGTTCAAGTATAGTAGGATCCTAGGTTCCAAGCCTATATTCAGAAGTTCATCGTATCACTACACAAGTTCTATAAACCTTAACTAAGCTAATAAGTATTCCCAAAACTTAAATAGATTCCCGGACCATACCTTCGTCCGTCGATAGCCCTTTGAAGTCGCTAGTCCCGGATGACTATAACCACTCCTTGGTTATTCCAGAACCTCTATTATAACCGATAGGGCCCTAAAGTGTATAACTCACACTATATAACTGAAGAAGAAAACTCGGAAATTCATATTCAAATTATGACTCCGAAGAGCCCTATTTATAGCCAAAAATCCGTCGGAGTTCGGAGCCTCCGAACTGGGTTCGGACCCTCCGAACCTGCATGTACGACACTTGTCAAAAATCGCGGATTAGTCATCTGGCATTGCTGTCTGGGGGAGTTCGGAGCCTCCTAAGTGCTGGGTTCGGATCCTCCGAACCCAGGTTCGGATGGTCCGAACTTTGTATTTGAGTTCGGATGGTCCGAACTCATTTCGGTGCCTTCGAACTGTCCGAGACCCCCAGGACTCTTCCTACCATTTTCGGACGTTTCGGAGCTGATTTTTCACTTATTTTTACCAAATAAGGACTCCTTAATCATGTTTTGCCACATTTAAAATTATATGCCATATCATAGCATGGAAAGTGAAACTTGGCTATCACCCTTATATGCAGCGATCCCTCTGGTAATTCTGAAGTCCAATTATGCCCTGAAATTGGTTAATTACTAACCCTTAATCATGTTTAACATATCATTATCTTAAAATGGAATCTGGGTTACTACAGTCATTATATCTAAAGCATTACCTACGGGAGTCAAAATCCCCAGTCTACCTCAGTTCGATGGAACCAGTGACCCTTAAGACCACATTGACAAGTTCTAAGCGAAAGCAGATTTGTATGACATAACAAACGTTGCATAATGCAAAATATTTCGAACAACCTTATCATGGCAAGCACTCTCCTGGTTCAATAAGCTGCCATCTGGATCCATCGCCAACTTGGATCAACTCACCCAATGCTTCATCCAGTAATTCTCGATTAATAAAAAATACTCAAAAACAAGAGCATACCTATTCACAATCATTCAGAAAGAAGGAGAAAGCTTGAGAGAATATGTTCGACGATTTACTCACGTAGTTCACGAAGTCCTATACGTGAATCACGATATGATGCCTGGAATAATGCAGCAAAACTTGCGCTCTGGAAGGTTCAAGGACTATAGTAGGAAAATCCCTGAACACCTTGGAAGAGATGTTGCATAGAGCCGAAAAATACATACGCATCAAAAAAGCTGATGAGCTGCACTTATCGGGAAAAAGAAAGCGAGAAGAAAAATACGACGAAATATATCGTAAGATTGAGAGTTATGCCAATCTAAAGAAACCCTGCACCAATAGGCAAACACCTGCAAACTAAAATAATTGCTTGCTGCTACTTTATTTGCTCTGCAGATCAAAACTTTTTATTTATGTCTCCTTTATTTTAAGTTTAATAATAAACTTGCATTTATTTGTTTACTTTTTTATTCAATTATATAGGCAAAAACAGATCTCTATCAATGAGTGTTAACTCATATATCACGACCCATGTAATAATTAAAGATACCTATTCATCAGAGGTCTGTGCAGCCCTGTAGGACTACCTAAGCCATAATGCTATAAGAGGTCAAGACGATAAAAATAAAGTCTCTGGATACGTCACCACCTAATAGATCGAGTGGGTTCAGGACTTTCCCATGAGACAAAATCTTGGGAACTAGATCCACTCTTAAGTACTCCATGTTAAGTCCTACATTATTTCTCATAGAGTGAAACAAGACTCATAGAGACTATAAACAATTCGAAAAAGTCATAGCAACTATAAAAAAATCCAAGAAGTCATAACGACTATAAAAAAAATCCAAGAAGTCATAGATATTATAAGAAAGATCTAAGAAGTCATAGTGACTATAAAAAATTCAAGAAGTCATAACGACTATAAAAAACATCCAAGAAGTTACGACTATAAAAAATCTATGAAGTCGTAACGACTATAAAAAAAAAATTCATCAAAACACGATGAGCATAATTTCATCAAGTCCTAGAGACTATAAATAATCATAACCATAAGGGGTTACATCGAATGCACCAACCTAAGAGGCTACGTAGAATACACTAACTCAAGGGTTTTCATCGGAAATACTACTCCAAAGGATTGCAAGAAATGCATTCCCTCAAGTGATTGCATAGAAGACAAAAATCTCAAGGGCGTTAGAAAAAATTACCGTCGAAAATATTATATGTGGCGGTCCAAACACATCTTCCCTCTAATAAGCGTTAGAAAAAATCGTCGTCGAAAATACTCTACGTGGCCGTCCAAACGCATCTTTCCTCTAACAAGTGTTAGCAAAAATCATCGTTCGAAAGTCTTGTCATGGTCTAAACCGACCAGAGGAGTTGGGCTCCTCTGGCCCCTAAACGACCCATCGCGTGGTCGGTCCTATCGGGGATAATTTCTAAATATATCCTTGTACTTTTCCATTTTACGTTTTATATCCCTTTCACTTTTTATGTTCCAAATATATCCTTGATTCATTAAATAGTTTCTCGAATATGTCCTTAAAACTAAATAATCCCTATTATACCCTTTAATTCCTTATTTATTATTTAAAAGATTAAGCCCATCATGCTTTCGTAAGTAAATTAAAGCAAATTACCTCTTTGACCAAACTATTTTCGGGTTATGTCCATCGGGTTTTACAGGTTGCTCCTCACAATCGAACCACGCGATCGCAACCGATAGTTCCTGACACAGACTCCTTCAGCAGCAGCTAGTACAGCCTTATTTTGTTTCCTACCTTAAGGCGTATAGTAAAAGCTTAATTTTTAAATGAAAATAACATGATAGGGAAGAGCTTAGGAAATTTATTCAGACAACATATTATTACATAAATCAACCTCCTTTGAAGAGGAGGAGATAACTATAACTAGTTTAGCTACTCCTAGTAGCCTTGTTCTTGAAATACATAAAATTAAAACTTAATACAAACTTAGAAAGAAAAATATTACAATGTTTTATTTGTAAGAAAATTGAAGGAAATGATCGATGTTTTCATCTTCCTCAAATGCTTGTATTTATAGCTGAAGTTTCACTCGTTTTACCGAGAAACTTTAGGGAATCTTACAACTGTCTTGAATTATTTATGCCATTATTGATGGCAGTTGTCTTGAATTTTTTATGCCATTATTGAGGGCATCTTTTACTAATGGAGGAGTCACATGTCTGCCACTTTCTTTTGGCTCTATTCTCCTCACACGCATTCTTTAATTTTGTCGGGGCATCTTTTACTTTTGAAGTGGGCCCCTGTGAAAGCGTGTCTTCAGTGGCCCTTGTCCACCTTTTCTTGTCTCGGAAAAATCCTTCCGATCCGTTCGGGGTTTGAAGGTTTTTCCAAATTCTGGCTCCTTCTGGTTTGGATATTCTGGGCAGATATTTTCTGATCATCTTCCGATATGAGCCATATTGCAAAATTTTCGGCGAGTTTCTTTACTCCCCGGTAGCTTGTTATTCCACAAAAGGTTTCTCTTCTTTTCGAAGAGTTCTTCCGCAAAAGTCGTAGTTTTTCCTGTCATTGTATTTAACAGAATTGATCCATTCACAGAATTCTGATAAAATTTGAATGGAAATTTGACCTTGTCCATTTCGGTGAGACAGACCCAGATACCCCATGCCCTTCTGGTTGAGATTTTATTTTCTCCAAAAGTGGACACCAATGGTATTTCTTCAGATATAAGATCCTTCATAAATCTTTGATTATTTACATTAGGTCTCCTTAGCTTGATGAAATGAAAGAACTCATGTGATCCTTTCCCTGTTGGTTCTGGAGCTGCACTAAAGAAGTATAACTCCAGCACATTTTCTCTGGACAAATGGTCATTATTTGCCCATGTTTCTTGGACTGCTTACTGAATCCATTTTGGTAGCTGTGATATCTCCTGGAAGCCTGATGAAGTTGTATAAACTAAGGCTAAAGCCCCAAATTCATACCATAGCTTTACATCCTTAGGATTGACATTATTTTTTAGCCAAACCTTTGGATGTATCCCTGCGACATCAACCCTGCAAGTGTTTGGGTTAATTTCACTTCTTGTACTTAATTTCTCCCACCTTTGTTGATAAACCTAAAATGGAGAAATGATAGCTGGATTAGTATCAGTCTTAGATTTGCCCTTGTCTGTGTTGGACCTAAGATTGATCTCTTCCTCTTTTACCCCTGAGGCGGAGGGTTGACTTCATGAGTTATCCTCATCAATTGTTGCTTTATCTAGATCATCAAAAGCTGATGATAGATTAGCACTTGTTTCCTGAGTTTTAGAATCCTCATCATCTTGTTTCACAATTGGTGGCTGTATTTTTTGTTCTTGTAAAACCAATGGTTTTAGCATATCTTGTTTATGAGAAACCAATGGTTTCTTTATAGCCTTCACAATTGGCCCTTGAATAGCAGCCCATAATTGAGTTTGAGCTTGCATACATCCTGTAATTCGATTAGATACTTTGATCCGATCAGCTTGTTTTAACCTGCTGGCCATTTCAGCATTAATGACTAACTGGTTGAACTCGGTTTGAAGCAACCCAAGGTGTTTCCTGAGATGCCTCTGCATTTTCATGATGGAATCCACGTCACCGCCTTCCATCTCTTGTTAGAAAATCTGCAAGAATATTTTCATGAGATTTAATAATAACAATATCAAAAATATAGTTTTGACATAAAGCTTGCCATCTTAATAATCTAGCCTTCTCTGGTTTAGATTCAATTTTATTTCTTAAGAAAACTTTTACCTGGGTATTATCAACTTTCAAAGTAAATTTTTTAGCAAGTAAAAATAAAGGCCATTTATCAAAAGCCTTTTTAACTCCGTAAAATTCCTTTTCGTTGATATGCCATCCGATACCCTCAGATTCTGTAAAAAGGCTGCTACAGTATCTGCATGGTACTTCCCCATCTAGAGTGAGCTTAGTAAGGACTGCAGCCCACCAATCGTCGCTTGCATATGTAAATACCACCAACTCATCTTCATCTACGGGTATAGCCATTTTCGGGAGTTTCTTACATATCTCCTTCAGTTGGGTTACCCCTTTAGTATGTTCATCGGTTCATATAAATCTTGCATCCTTTTTTAATAAAGGACTGAACACCTTTCTGTATATTGCTAAATTGTTTATGAACATTCCTGCAAAATTAACTACTCCAAGAAAACTTTGGAGTTGTTTTACGTCTTTTAGTTTATCTGGAAAATTCTGTACCTTTTTCACAATATGGGGTTTGTAGAATTATTCCAGATTCATCAATTTCAATACCAAGGAATTCAATTTTCCTTGTTGCTATGACTGCTTTATTTTCAGATAAAACAAGTCCTTCTTGTTTGCAAATTTTAGAGAAAATCTCTAAATGTTTAACATGTTCATCTATGTTTTTTGATGTTATAAGAATATCATCAATATAAAAAAACATGAAGTTGAAATAATCTTTAAACAGATTATCCATCTTTCTTTGAAATATTTGGGGTGCATTAGCCAATCCCATAGGCATAACTTCCCAAATATAATGTCCTTGTGGTGTAGAGAAGACTGTGAATTTCTTACTGCCTTCTTCCATCCGAATCTGGTAAAATCCAGATTTACAATCAAATTTTGAAAACACCGTAGCATTTCGTACACAACTAATTAGGTGTTATCTACTGGGTATGAATTACCCATCAAATTCCAAGATTTTATTAATTCCTTGGTAATTAATAACTAACCTGAGTTTTTCTCTTTTTATTTCACCATGATTTCTGACCAGAAAACCTGGACTACTATATGGTGACACTCCTTCTTTGATTAGACCAAGGTCTAAATGTTCTTTGATAATCATTCTCATATCCCTTTGATCTGTTACGTTCATCGGGATAGGCTTATATCTAACGAACTCATAGTCTTTTCCTTTCTTTAAAGTAAGGCTGACTTTGAGTTGATTTTTATCCCACCATGCCAAAGGATGCTCATTATAACTTTTCTTGAGCCTCTTTTTGATATCTTCAAGGGATATCTTGTTCTCCAACTCTATATCCCTATGGGTTAGAGTTACCTTGAGAAGATCCATATCTTCTATTTGGAGTTCTTGTTCTCTTGTTATTTTCAACATAGTTTCTCCAAATCTCCTAGAATATTTCATCTTTGGTGAAAAAGTTTTCCTTCACCACGTGGCTGCGGAACAATATTGGAATTTGTCTATAAAAGACCATCTTGAGTCGTTGAACGATAATCTTATGATCGCAAATGCTAGTAAACATAAGTCGTCTTAACTCGTTATCTTGTGTGTACTTTTTAAACATTTGTAAAAAGTTATTTCCTAACAAGATATTGGCTCCTGTATCATGAAAATATATTGGTGGCGTCTTTACCTTGTACCAAGGAGTCTGGCCTGCGCCTCCCATAAGGATCTCTGCTTGTTTTATTCATCTGCAAAGAATTAGAATTATTTTCGAGAAATCTCGTCCAACAATTTTTGGAAATTCTTCTTCACAATCTGTAGGGAAGACTCCTCTTTTTGCTGTACAAATTCCCGCTCCTGAATCAATATAGGCTGCAAAGTATTCAGCCTTATATTGTTCATACAACATCCCAATTGGAATGTATATGGAGAAAGGACTTGTTGTCATTTAAAAGGATTACTAAATGGCCCCGCCATTTTTAATAGGCTGTGTTGTAACTTAGTAATCCGATTAAGACTATTTAGCCTTAATCTTTCTAAGGCTTCAGTAGGTAGAGTATGGTTACTCTTTTCTACTTCCTCAATGCGTTCTAGTAAATCATGCTCATGGTTTACTAACTTCAAGAATTGTTTCTTCCTCTGTTTGTGAACATAGTTTTCAAATCTGGTTAAGGGATAATCCCTTATCCAATTTTCTTGATTGGCCATCTTGTAGAATTTTTATTGAATTCTCCAATTTTTATCTTTTTCCATAAACTCTCTTCCTCTTTCAAAGTGTTTTCATGGTTTATGGTCCTCAAGAAATTCTAGACCAAGAATGAGTTGATCTACTTCTTTTCCTGGAATTTCACATATTTGGACTTCCAATTCTCCAATATTTATCACTCCTTGGTAAGTTCTTTTTTCTTGTTGTTCCAAATAGTAAATTGAGTTACAAGGGAATTGGTTCCGATGACTTGTAATTTCGAATATTATTTACCTCTTTCCATCCTTCTGGAGATCTAAGTTTTCCTATTATAGAAAACTTATTTTCTTCTGGTGGAATTTTCTGAATAGGAGATTTTTCCCATCTACGACTTGTCATTCGATTACCCTGAAAGGATCACCTTCTGGGTTCTATTTTATGTTCTCTGTATAGAACCGGTTGGTCTTGAATTTGAATGTCTGTTTCCTGAATTAAGGGAAACTCGATTCTTTCTAGGTAGATTGCTTGAGCAACCTTTTCAAAAATCTCTGAAATTTCAATAAACTCATTTCTTATAAATAATTCTGAATGGTGAGTATTAGAAAGAGCATATGAAATTTGATATGTAATAGAATATGGTCTATTACCTTCTTTCATTAATCGTTTTTCCTTGAAATTTTGATGCAATGTCAAGGCTCGACTAAAATCTATGTCGGCTAAATTGTAGGCTATTCTTGGATAGATAACTCCTACAATTTTTTCTGCACATAAATTTCCTAAGATAGTTTCCAGAATACCATCTTGTATATTTTCCATTCTTTTATCGCATACTACGATGTCTATGGGTGAATCTATTCCTTCTTTAAAAGCAGCTTTGATCATTATTTGGATTGCTCCAATATGAATCCAGGACATCGTCTTTGCTACTTCATTTTTCAGCTTTTGCAATTCTTCTCTTATTTCTTCAAAAGGAATTAATTGCATTTCAATCTGATTACTAGTTAATTCAATAAGGATTGCCATTTCCCTTCTGGATACCTTGTAAATCAGATTGTGTTTTCTTTGTCTAAGGCCCAGGTTTCCTAAGACTCTTTTCACTTGTCCTGCCGAAAATCCTTGATATTTCAGTAGAGTAGGATTTTCTCTCATAATTCTCTGGATCATATTATGAGATATTGTAGTTTGACTAAAAAACCCAGCCAAACTCTCATGTGTTTCTTGTCGAAACACTTCCTCTTTACTCTGATTCTGATTCATCCTCAGTTTCTTATAGTATTTCTTCCTCGTATATACTTTCGTCTGAGGGTATATCCTCAAACTGATATACTTGGACTAGATCTTGAAAGAAAACCCGCAACATCCATGTATGGTGTTGCTTCAAAGAGTTTGACTCATTTCTTCTCATTTTCTAGACAAGTTGTTGAGATATGTCCTCTTGCTCCACATGTCCAGCAGTTACAATCCTTAAAACTTTCACTTGCTCTCGTATGAGTTCTTCTGAAAGTTCTTCTGGATGGTATTCTTCCCCTGTTTTGAGATGAACTCATTGCTGGGGATGCTCTTGCAGGTCCACTTCTATTTCCTGATCTATAAGATCTGGCCTTTTGTTTGGACCAAACTGTTCTTGGTTTCCAAGAACTCCTCATTCGTTTGTTTAGGGATAATTTCTAAATTTCTTTCTTTTAAATCCTTGTGATCTGTCCCCAATGATTGTTGGGAGATCATTTTCTTTACAACATAAAGGAGTACGTTTATTTATACCCCTTATTTTTTGTAGTTCTTTTGTAATGCTTTCATGTGACACCATTCTGCCAATTTTTCTTTTAGAAAAGAGGCATGTCTTGCCAATGTATATGGATTACCCAGAACATATTCTTTTATCAATATTTCTTTCCAGGGACTTGGCATTTTTGCAAAAAATAGCTGAATAGCTACGTTTTCCTCGACTCCCGAATTCCATCTATATTTGGTGAATAACATAATATATTCATCAACTAGACATATATCGTGCAACTCGAGACTATACAGAGCTTGAGTATATCTTCTCTTTTTCTCTGTATCTTGATTATTGAAATAGTCTACCCCTATAAATTGTGCTTTAAATAGAGTAGCCATTCTTCCTCCAATCTCGCTTAGGGATTCTCCTGCTAAGACTGATTCTTTGGTTTCTGGCATGGTCATTTCTCAAGCTATCTTGACCGATCCCATTAGACTCATTTCTAGGAGTTTAATGAATCATTCTTTATTGAGATCTAATGTTCCTGCTGCAATTCTCATAGCTGACGTCCAATCATTTACGAGATCTTCCCTATTTTTAAAGTCCAGAACATCAAGGTTTAACATAACCCCATAAGGATGTATCGGATCTAAAACAGTTTTCCCGTAAGGAGTTTGATGGAGTGAGATTTTACTTCTTCTTGTCCTTGTTCCTGCTGGATGAGAATTTTCTGCAACGTGAAATTCACTATATGGTTCTTCTGTTTTAACCACATATCTTGATGGATTCCCTGTAGGTTGCTCACCTTTAAGGGAATTCATCTTTAGATCTACTACCTTAAAATTTGCAAATGAATCGGCAAGGTCTTGCAGATCTTCAAGATTTAATCTTTCTAAAGTAGTCATCAGATAGTGTTTTTCTCTGATAATGCTTTTATAAGATTAATCATCATTTCTTCATCAGTTAAAGGTTTTTGTACTATTTTGATTTTACCTTATGATGTAACAAGGGTTCGGTACCAAGCGAGAGTGGTAACTTTCCTCCTTTCTTAGAACTCGATGTTTGTTCTAGTTTCTGGATTTTAATTTTAAGATCCTTTAGATTTACAAGAATTTCTTCTTGTTTTTTAAGGATTTCTTCAATTTTTCGAGGTATTTCATATAGCTGGATGCTATAATATTGTACCGTCTTTTGTATTTCTCTAAGATCTCCGGAGAGTTTAGAGGAATCTGGTGCGATCTCTAAAAATTTAAAATTAGAAATCATATTTCTTACTCTTTTCAGAGTGTGTAAAAGAATCTATTTTATATAGATTCACTTGTTTATGAGATTTCATATAAATGAAATCATTCTTGTTCAAACATTCGTTTGAATCCATGTTTGGTTGAAAATCTCTTTCTCAACAATGGAGAGTATGATTTAATGAATAATATAAAGTTTGAATAAAATTACAAAGACTCTGATACCATTTTTTGATCCATAAGAGATAAATTAAAATAAAATATTAATATAAGGGTAGTATAGGAAATTTTTAGTTTGAGAGACATATCAGAGAAACTGTTTGTTAAATGAGGGATATAATTAGGAACGAATAAAGTGTTAGTATATTTTTGAGAAAATTTGAAAACTTTAGGAACATATTCTGGTTTTATCCCGTCTTATCGCATGACTTCCGATGTAACACCCGGTATTTTAAATACGTAAATCCGCCTGCATAATTAGGATATTTAATTATTTAAATTTATGATTTATGGGTTAAATAATTATGTGAATTATTTATGCATAATTTAATTTATTTTTAAGCATTTAACCCATAATTAGTGATTTTTATGATTTTTAGTATTTTTATTATTTAATCGCGTAGACGGGACCGTGGACGGACGAGATGACAAATTTTCACCCAAATTATTTTATGAGCCTTTTTAGAGCCTTAAAATATTATTTTGAGTTTTATTATCTCAAAATTTTAAGTATTTAATTTTATTTAATTTTAGGGGTCATTTTTATCCAAAATTAGTCAAAATATTGACTTTTTAGTATTTTTAAAATCCCCTTAAATTAATATTTCGAGATTTTTCTTATGTTATCAGATTTTTAAAGTTTAATTAGGAGCTTAAGTTTTGTAGTTAATATTTAAAACCTTTTATATTTAATTACTAAACCTATATTTTAATTAACACAAAAAATAAAACCTAATCTACCCAACCCTACTAGCCGATCACTCTTCTTCCCCCCATCAGCCGTCACCCTCACCTCTCAGCTCTTCATCATCGGCCATCACCATCCAAGAAGCTTTAGCCGTGAGTTTCTAGCTCGAAGTCATCCCGTCGTCGCCCCGTCGTCCCGAAGCCCGTCGTACACGTTTTTAGCTCTATCAATCGGTGTTAAGGCATGATTTTCTTCCCTTTTAAATCCTATATCAGTGTATGTATGTGTGTGGGTGTGTAGTGCCGAGATTCAACGTTTTTGACAGCAAGTTTTTCAAATCCTTTCTCTATTGCACTCGGTTTGGCTTCATGGTGTTCATGCTCACGTTTTTCATGTCCATGGCTAGGTGGGCTGCTGGTCCATGGTTAGAAGGGTTCCTTGGGGTCCCTAGGGTCGAGTGGTAGGGTCGGACAAGGGCTGGAATGGGCTAGGATCGGCCTGGTTCGAATTGAACCATGACTGCCGATTTTCTGCACAGATTAGGGTTTTGGTGGAAGGCTGCGTCGGGTTCCTGGTTCCTGGCTGCATGGGGCTGGGGCCTGGTCAGGTTAGGTCCGCCCGGACGTGGGCTACGTCCGGGCGGCGGCGCTCCGGCCAGGGGCGGCCGGAGCCGGCCGGCAGCAGGCCAAGAAGGCCTGCTGCTCTCGGCCGAGACAAAACGTGAGAGGGGGGAGTCGGGTTAGGGTTTCTGGAGGCTTCCGGGTCGGGTTTTGGGTCCGGGTCGGGTCAGTAGGTTAGTGGGTCGGGTTAAGTGGGTCCGGGTCCGGGTTATTTTAATTGGGCTCGGGTATTTTTATTTTTAAGTTTTTAAGTTAATTAGGAGTTAAATGGGCTAATTAAATTCCCAAAAATTTAATTAGTACCATTTAATTTATTTGGGCTTCATTAAATTATTTGGGTTAATTTAATTATTTTTGGGCTTTTAATAATTTTTTTATTTAAATTTTTAAGTTGGCCAGAAATTTTTATGGGCTTGGGAGCCCATGAAAGTTATTGGGCCTGTTATTGGGCTTTTGGGCCCATTGGGCCAGGGACAGTGTTATTGGGCCTAATTTAGTCTTAATGGGCTTTGGTTGATTTATTGGGCCAAGTCTTAAGTTATTGGGCTTGCTTGTCTAGGGCCAGCAGCTGAATCAAACCATGAGAAATTGCATGTGTCCTGAGTTTATATTTAATTATTTTTATGCATGAAAAGTTATTTGAATATTTATATGATATTAGAAAATAAATTAAATATAAATGAAGGACACACAATTTATTTAAGTACATGCATTCATGAAATCAATTTTTATGCTATGATTGAAATTCTATGGTTGAGCAAATAAAAATATTTTAGGTGGAAATTGAAGTAGTGTGGCCATTTATGTATGGGCAGTTTCTGCCATTTATGTATGGGCAGTTTTCTGCCATTTATGTATTGGTGGTTCGCCACCAGCCTCGTACGATGGTTTCTTAGACTGATCAGTCGCACTATAAGTATGGGTCACACTTACGGATAGGACCATTCGATGTTCAAAAAATAAATGCTCAACAACTCAAGTATGTATGATATTATGTATGTTATGTATTATGTTATTTATGTTTATTTATGTAAGTTATGTTATGAAATTTTTAAGCATGCTCATTCACGTATATGTATGTATTAGTATTAAATTGTTTTAAATTATTTTGAACCCTTGTTAGTATGCATGTTGGGCCTCTAGGCTCACTACACTGATATGGTGCAGGTGAGTATGTAGAGGAGCAGGTTACCCCTACCGGTGGTGAGGACGTATGAGCAGTGCTGCAGTAGCCCCGTGACCGTGACAGCTTCTGAGTCACCATGCTTGAGTCTTATGATACATTTTATTATTTTTTTTGGGTTGAGTTGTTTGGAATATTTTATTAAATAATTTAGTGCATGCACACTTTTTATTTATTTTAATTATGCAGTATATTTTTAATTTATAGGGTTGACTCAGATATTTATTTAATTCATAGAATGCATTTTATTTAAGTATTTAAATTGTTTATTTATATAGTCATGAATTTATTTTAAGATTTTATTCTGTGCATATATGTATGGGCATATATGTACATATTTTATTTGGTAGTATAAAAAAAAAAAAAAATTTCCGCATATTTATTTATTATAGAGTTAGGGTCGTTTCAGTTGGTATCAGAGCACGATCCTTGGAGGGGTCACTACTGCTATGCTAGCTCAGAAATCCACGCTACCGGTCTGTAAGTTTTAAATGTTTATAGTATGATTTAATTTCTAGAATTTAAGTTAGCCTTAATTTTAAACACTTAGTTATGCATGGCGATTTACGTAAATAAATATGTGGTGGTGCAGAATGCCTCCCAGACCAGTGAACCGACGTGGGAGACCTCCACCTCCACCTCCACCTCCACCGCCACCTCCGCAGCACCCCATGACAGCACTGGAGCAGGCCAGTGCGACGATGATGGCAGGGATTACTGCTCTGTTGGAGCAGCAGGCGGCACGTCCCAGACTGTCCCATGAGGAGGACGTCGCAGAGAGGTTCCAGAAGAAGGGGCCTAAGGAGTTTTTGGGGACCACCGATCCTTTGGTGGCTGAGGGATGGATTCGCTCTCTTGAGTCCATCTTCGATTATATGGGGATCACAGACACCGACAGGGTGAGCTGTGCTACGTACATGATGAGAGGTGATGCAGCCCTTTGGTGGGAGGGTGCAGTTCGAGGAGTCCATCTACCTACAGTGACGTGGGCCGAGTTCAGGCGTATCTTCTACGCCAAGTACTTCACTGAGGATGTGCGCAGTCGCATGATCCGGGAGTTTATGAGTCTCCGTCAGGGGGACAGGTCTGTTGTGGAGTATGTGAGCCAGTTTGAGAGGGGCTGTCACTTTGTGCCCATGATTGCTGATAGCCCGCAGGAGAAGATGCGTCAGTTTGTGGAGGGCCTGAAGGCTGAGATCAGGCATGATGTGCGTATGGCAGACGTCTTTACATACGAGTCTGCAGTGAGTAGAGCCTTGCGTTCTGAGGAGGGTCGGAGAGAGATCCAGAGGGAGCAGCAGGGGAAGAGGCAGCTTCAGGCTGCATATCAGCGTCCATCTTCGCAGCCACCTGCAAAGAAGCAGTTTACAGGGCCATCTAAGGGCCCGAATCAGCAGAGGCCTCAGGGGAAGCCACAACAGCAGACTAGGGGCGGGGCCCCTACTCCAGGGAGATATCCAGTATGTCCGAAGTGTCAGAAGATGCATTCCGGGCAGTGTCTATTGGAAGCAGGAGTCTGCTATCGTTGCAAGGAGCCAGGGCACCAGATTGCCAACTGCCCGCAGAGGCAGAACGTCAGTGGACGAGTATATGTGATGCAGGCAGAGGAGGCAGACCCAGATACCTCCTTGATTACCGGTATACCTAACCCCTAGAATATTTTCAATTCTTTGCATTTGTTTATTGCGATTATATCTGAATGCCTGTTACTTGAGTTTAACTATCAGCATGCTAGAATAAGAATTTTGTTTCTTTGTGATTAGAATTAAGGATTGTAGTGTTTTAACCTTGGGAGCATAGTGGTATGAATTGTTGGGAATCTTCTGCGTGCAGGGAGAATTCTAGTTGGAGGCAACTCCACGTTTGCGTTGCTAGATTCAGGAGCCACGCATTCGTTTATCTCCCGAGATTTTATCAGACGGATAGGCATTACACCGGAGGTTGTCGACTGTGGTTACGATGTTACCATGCCATCCGGACAGATTATCACTACCACTAGTGTCATCAGGGATCTGGAATTGGAGTTGCAGGGACACTCCATTCGAGCAGATCTAGTGGTTCTTCCATTGACTGGGTTTGACTTGATTTTGGGTATGGACTGGCTATCAGTTAATGGAGCTTCGATTGATTTTCGACGTAGGACAGTGTCAGTGAAGCCAGCAGGAGGTGAGATGTTTACTTTCTTTGCATCTCAGTCTAGCAGTATTCCTCAGATGATATCACTTGTTCGTGCGAGGAAACTGTTGCGCCATGGATGTCAGGGTTTTCTTGCTAGTGTGGTCACTACCTCAGATGTTTCTAGCAGATCTTTATCAGATATAGAGGTGGTACGTGACTATCCAGATGTTTTTCCTGACGATGTTGCAGGAGTTCCACCAGTGAGAGAGGTGGAGTTCAGTATTGAGTTGTTGCCGGATACTGTGCCTATTTCTAAGGCACCGTATCGACTTGCTCCTACAGAGATGAGAGAGTTGAAGGAGCAGATTCAGGAGCTGTTGGAGAAGGGTTTTGTTCGTCCTAGCTTTTCTCCATGGGGAGCTCCAGTGTTGTTTGTGAAGAAGAAGGACGCGGGTCATACCGATGGTCAGAGTCCAGTGGCTGAATCACTCGGAGGAGAAAGCTACTTGGGAGACCGAGGAGGATATGAGGACTCGCTACCCGGAGTTGTTCGGGTAAGTACTTTAATTTCGAGGACGAAATTCAATTTAAGGGAGGGAGAATTGTAACACCCGGTATTTTAAATACGTAAATCCGCCTGCATAATTAGGATATTTAATTATTTAAATTTATGATTTATGGGTTAAATAATTATGTGAATTATTTATGCATAATTTAATTTATTTTTAAGCATTTAACCCATAATTAGTGATTTTTATGATTTTTAGTATTTTTATTATTTAATCGCGTAGACGGGACCGTGGACGGACGAGATGACAAATTTTCACCCAAATTATTTTATGAGCCTTTTTAAAGCCTTAAAATATTATTTTGAGTTTTATTATCTCAAAATTTTAAGTATTTAATTTTATTTAATTTTAGGGGTCATTTTTATCCAAAATTAGTCAAAATATTGACTTTTTAGTATTTTTAAAATCCCCTTAAATTAATATTTCGAGATTTTTCTTATGTTATCAGATTTTTAAAGTTTAATTAGGAGCTTAAGTTTTGTAGTTAATATTTAAAACCTTTTATATTTAATTACTAAACCTATATTTAAATTAACACAAAAAAATAAAACCTAATCTACCCAACCCTACTAGCCGATCACTCTTCTTCCCCCCATCAGCCGTCACCCTCACCTCTCAGCTCTTCATCATCGGCCATCACCATCCAAGAAGCTTTAGCCGTGAGTTTCTAGCTCGAAGTCATCCCGTCGTCGCCCCGTCGTCCCGAAGCCCGTCGTACACGTTTTTAGCTCTATCAATCGGTGTTAAGGCATGATTTTATTCCCTTTTAAATCCTATATCAGTGTATGTATGTGTGTGGGTGTGTAGTGCCGAGATTCAACGTTTTTGACAGCAAGTTTTTCAAATCCTTTCTCTATTGCACTCGGTTTGGCTTCATGGTGTTCATGCTCACGTTTTTCATGTTCATGGCTAGGTGGGCTGCTGGTCCATGGTTAGAAGGGTTCCTTGGGGTCCCTAGGGTCGAGTGGTAGGGTCGGACAAGGGCTGGAATGGGCTAGGATCGGCCTGGTTCGAATTGAACCATGACTGCCGATTTTCTGCACAGATTAGGGTTTTGGTGGAAGGCTGCGTCGGGTTCCTGGTTCCTGGCTGCATGGGGCTGGGGCCTGGTCAGGTTAGGTCCGCCCGGACGTGGGCTACGTCCGGGCGGCGGCGCTCCGGCCAGGGGCGGCCGGAGCCGGCCGGCAGCAGGCCAAGAAGGCCTGCTGCTCTCGGCCGAGACAAAACGTGAGAGGGGGGAGTCGGGTTAGGGTTTTTGGAGGCTTCCGGGTCGGGTTTTGGGTCCGGGTCGGGTCAGTAGGTTAGTGGGTCGGGTTAAGTGGGTCCGGGTCCGGGTTATTTTAATTGGGCTCGGGTATTTTTATTTTTAAGTTTTTAAGTTAATTAGGAGTTAAATGGGCTAATTAAATTCCCAAAAATTTAATTAGTACCATTTAATTTATTTGGGCTTCATTAAATTATTTGGGTTAATTTAATTATTTTTGGGCTTTTAATAATTTTTTTATTTAAATTTTTAAGTTGGCCAGAAATTTTTATGGGCTTGGGAGCCCATGAAAGTTATTGGGCCTGTTATTGGGCTTTTGGGCCCATTGGGCCAGGGACAGTGTTATTGGGCCTAATTTAGTCTTAATGGGCTTTGGTTGATTTATTGGGCCAAGTCTTAAGTTATTGGGCTTGCTTGTCTAGGGCCAGCAGCTGAATCAAACCATGAGAAATTGCATGTGTCCTGAGTTTATATTTAATTATTTTTATGCATGAAAAGTTATTTGAATATTTATATGATATTAGAAAATAAATTAAATATAAATGAAGGACACACAATTTATTTAAGTACATGCATTCATGAAATCAATTTTTATGCTATGATTGAAATTCTATGGTTGAGCAAATAAAAATATTTTAGGTGGAAATTGAAGTAGTGTGGCCATTTATGTATGGGCAGTTTCTGCCATTTATGTATGGGCAGTTTTCTGCCATTTATGTATTGGTGGTTCGCCACCAGCCTCGTACGATGGTTTCTTAGACTGATCAGTCGCACTATAAGTATGGGTCACACTTACGGATAGGACCATTCGATGTTCAGAAAATAAATGCTCAACAACTCAAGTATGTATGATATTATGTATGTTATGTATTATGTTATTTATGTTTATTTATGTAAGTTATGTTATGAAATTTTTAAGCATGCTCATTCACGTATATGTATGTATTAGTATTAAATTGTTTTAAATTATTTTGAACCCTTGTTAGTATGCATGTTGGGCCTCTAGGCTCACTACACTGATATGGTGCAGGTGAGTATGTAGAGGAGCAGGTTACCCCTACCGGTGGTGAGGACGTATGAGCAGTGCTGCAGTAGCCCCGTGACCGTGACAGCTTCTGAGTCACCATGCTTGAGTCTTATGATACATTTTATTATTTTTTTTGGGTTGAGTTGTTTGGAATATTTTATTAAATAATTTAGTGCATGCACACTTTTTATTTATTTTAATTATGCAGTATATTTTTAATTTATAGGGTTGACTCAGATATTTATTTAATTCATAGAATGCATTTTATTTAAGTATTTAAATTGTTTATTTATATAGTCATGAATTTATTTTAAGATTTTATTCTGTGCATATATGTATGGGCATATATGTACATATTTTATTTGGTAGTATAAAAAAAAAAAAAAAATTTCCGCATATTTATTTATTATAGAGTTAGGGTCGTTTCAGTTGGTATCAGAGCACGATCCTTGGAGGGGTCACTACTGCTATGCTAGCTCAGAAATCCACGCTACCGGTCTGTAAGTTTTAAATGTTTATAGTATGATTTAATTTCTAGAATTTAAGTTAGCCTTAATTTTAAACACTTAGTTATGCATGGCGATTTACGTAAATAAATATGTGGTGGTGCAGAATGCCTCCCAGACCAGTGAACCGACGTGGGAGACCTCCACCTCCACCTCCACCTCCACCGCCACCTCCGCAGCACCCCATGACAGCACTGGAGCAGGCCAGTGCGACGATGATGGCAGGGATTACTGCTCTGTTGGAGCAGCAGGCGGCACGTCCCAGACTGTCCCATGAGGAGGACGTCGCAGAGAGGTTCCAGAAGAAGGGGCCTAAGGAGTTTTTGGGGACCACCGATCCTTTGGTGGCTGAGGGATGGATTCGCTCTCTTGAGTCCATCTTCGATTATATGGGGATCACAGACACCGACAGGGTGAGCTGTGCTACGTACATGATGAGAGGTGATGCAGCCCTTTGGTGGGAGGGTGCAGTTCGAGGAGTCCATCTACCTACAGTGACGTGGGCCGAGTTCAGGCGTATCTTCTACGCCAAGTACTTCACTGAGGATGTGCGCAGTCGCATGATCCGGGAGTTTATGAGTCTCCGTCAGGGGGACAGGTCTGTTGTGGAGTATGTGAGCCAGTTTGAGAGGGGCTGTCACTTTGTGCCCATGATTGCTGATAGCCCGCAGGAGAAGCTGCGTCAGTTTGTGGAGGGCCTGAAGGCTGAGATCAGGCATGATGTGCGTATGGCAGACGTCTTTACATACGAGTCTGCAGTGAGTAGAGCCTTGCGTTCTGAGGAGGGTCGGAGAGAGATCCAGAGGGAGCAGCAGGGGAAGAGGCAGCTTCAGGCTGCATATCAGCGTCCATCTTCGCAGCCACCTGCAAAGAAGCAGTTTACAGGGCCATCTAAGGGCCCGAATCAGCAGAGGCCTCAGGGGAAGCCACAACAGCAGACTAGGGGCGGGGCCCCTACTCCAGGGAGATATCCAGTATGTCCGAAGTGTCAGAAGATGCATTCCGGGCAGTGTCTATTGGAAGCAGGAGTCTGCTATCGTTGCAAGGAGCCAGGGCACCAGATTGCCAACTGCCCGCAGAGGCAGAACGTCAGTGGACGAGTATATGTGATGCAGGCAGAGGAGGCAGACCCAGATACCTCCTTGATTACCGGTATACCTAACCCCTAGAATATTTTCAATTCTTTGCATTTGTTTATTGCGATTATATCTGAATGCCTGTTACTTGAGTTTAACTATCAGCATGCTAGAATAAGAATTTTGTTTCTTTGTGATTAGAATTAAGGATTGTAGTGTTTTAACCTTGGGAGCATAGTGGTATGAATTGTTGGGAATCTTCTGCGTGCAGGGAGAATTCTAGTTGGAGGCAACTCCACGTTTGCGTTGCTAGATTCAGGAGCCACGCATTCGTTTATCTCCCGAGATTTTATCAGACGGATAGGCATTACACCGGAGGTTGTCGACTGTGGTTACGATGTTACCATGCCATCCGGACAGATTATCACTACCACTAGTGTCATCAGGGATCTGGAATTGGAGTTGCAGGGACACTCCATTCGAGCAGATCTAGTGGTTCTTCCATTGACTGGGTTTGACTTGATTTTGGGTATGGACTGGCTATCAGTTAATGGAGCTTCGATTGATTTCCGACGTAGGACAGTGTCAGTGAAGCCAGCAGGAGGTGAGATGTTTACTTTCTTTGCATCTCAGTCTAGCAGTATTCCTCAGATGATATCACTTGTTCGTGCGAGGAAACTGTTGCGCCATGGATGTCAGGGTTTTCTTGCTAGTGTGGTCACTACCTCAGATGTTTCTAGCAGATCTTTATCAGATATAGAGGTGGTACGTGACTATCCAGATGTTTTTCCTGACGATGTTGCAGGAGTTCCACCAGTGAGAGAGGTGGAGTTCAGTATTGAGTTGTTGCCGGATACTGTGCCTATTTCTAAGGCACCGTATCGACTTGCTCCTACAGAGATGAGAGAGTTGAAGGAGCAGATTCAGGAGCTGTTGGAGAAGGGTTTTGTTCGTCCTAGCTTTTCTCCATGGGGAGCTCCAGTGTTGTTTGTGAAGAAGAAGGACGTGGGTCATACCGATGGTCAGAGTCCAGTGGCTGAATCACTCGGAGGAGGAAGCTACTTGGGAGACCGAGGAGGATATGAGGACTCGCTACCCGGAGTTGTTCGGGTAAGTACTTTAATTTCGAGGACGAAATTCAATTTAAGGGAGGGAGAATTGTAACACCCGGTATTTTAAATACGTAAATCCGCCTGCATAATTAGGATATTTAATTATTTAAATTTATGATTTATGGGTTAAATAATTATGTGAATTATTTATGCATAATTTAATTTATTTTTAAGCATTTAACCCATAATTAGTGATTTTTATGATTTTTAGTATTTTTATTATTTAATCGCGTAGACGGGACCGTGGACGGACGAGATGACAAATTTTCACCCAAATTATTTTATGAGCCTTTTTAGAGCCTTAAAATATTATTTTGAGTTTTATTATCTCAAAATTTTAAGTATTTAATTTTATTTAATTTTAGGGGTCATTTTTATCCAAAATTAGTCAAAATATTGACTTTTTAGTATTTTTAAAATCCCCTTAAATTAATATTTCGAGATTTTTCTTATGTTATCAGATTTTTAAAGTTTAATTAGGAGCTTAAGTTTTGTAGTTAATATTTAAAACCTTTTATATTTAATTACTAAACCTATATTTTAATTAACACAAAAAAATAAAACCTAATCTACCCAACCCTACTAGCCGATCACTCTTCTTCCCCCCATCAGCCGTCACCCTCACCTCTCAGCTCTTCATCATCGGCCATCACCATCCAAGAAGCTTTAGCCGTGAGTTTCTAGCTCGAAGTCATCCCGTCGTCGCCCCGTCGTCCCGAAGCCCGTCGTACACGTTTTTAGCTCTATCAATCGGTGTTAAGGCATGATTTTATTCCCTTTTAAATCCTATATCAGTGTATGTATGTGTGTGGGTGTGTAGTGCCGAGATTCAACGTTTTTGACAGCAAGTTTTTCAAATCCTTTCTCTATTGCACTCGGTTTGGCTTCATGGTGTTCATGCTCACGTTTTTCATGTTCATGGCTAGGTGGGCTGCTGGTCCATGGTTAGAAGGGTTCCTTGGGGTCCCTAGGGTCGAGTGGTAGGGTCGGACAAGGGCTGGAATGGGCTAGGATCGGCCTGGTTCGAATTGAACCATGACTGCCGATTTTCTGCACAGATTAGGGTTTTGGTGGAAGGCTGCGTCGGGTTCCTGGTTCCTGGCTGCATGGGGCTGGGGCCTGGTCAGGTTAGGTCCGCCCGGACGTGGGCTACGTCCGGGCGGCGGCGCTCCGGCCAGGGGCGGCCGGAGCCGGCCGGCAGCAGGCCAAGAAGGCCTGCTGCTCTCGGCCGAGACAAAACGTGAGAGGGGGGAGTCGGGTTAGGGTTTTTGGAGGCTTCCGGGTCGGGTTTTGGGTCCGGGTCGGGTCAGTAGGTTAGTGGGTCGGGTTAAGTGGGTCCGGGTCCGGGTTATTTTAATTGGGCTCGGGTATTTTTATTTTTAAGTTTTTAAGTTAATTAGGAGTTAAATGGGCTAATTAAATTCCCAAAAATTTAATTAGTACCATTTAATTTATTTGGGCTTCATTAAATTATTTGGGTTAATTTAATTATTTTTGGGCTTTTAATAATTTTTTTATTTAAATTTTTAAGTTGGCCAGAAATTTTTATGGGCTTGGGAGCCCATGAAAGTTATTGGGCCTGTTATTGGGCTTTTGGGCCCATTGGGCCAGGGACAGTGTTATTGGGCCTAATTTAGTCTTAATGGGCTTTGGTTGATTTATTGGGCCAAGTCTTAAGTTATTGGGCTTGCTTGTCTAGGGCCAGCAGCTGAATCAAACCATGAGAAATTGCATGTGTTCTGAGTTTATATTTAATTATTTTTATGCATGAAAAGTTATTTGAATATTTATATGATATTAGAAAATAAATTAAATATAAATGAAGGACACACAATTTATTTAAGTACATGCATTCATGAAATCAATTTTTATGCTATGATTGAAATTCTATGGTTGAGCAAATAAAAATATTTTAGGTGGAAATTGAAGTAGTGTGGCCATTTATGTATGGGCAGTTTTCTGCCATTTATGTATGGGTGGTTCGCCACCAGCCTCGTACGATGGTTTCTTAGACTGATCAGTCGCACTATAAGTATGGGTCACACTTACGGATAGGACCATTCGATGTTCAGAAAATAAATGCTCAACAACTCAAGTATGTATGATATTATGTATGTTATGTATTATGTTATTTATGTTTATTTATGTAAGTTATGTTATGAAATTTTTAAGCATGCTCATTCACGTATATGTATGTATTAGTATTAAATTGTTTTAAATTATTTTGAACCCTTGTTAGTATGCATGTTGGGCCTCTAGGCTCACTACACTGATATGGTGCAGGTGAGTATGTAGAGGAGCAGGTTACCCCTACCGGTGGTGAGGACGTATGAGCAGTGCTGCAGTAGCCCCGTGACCGTGACAGCTTCTAAGTCACCATGCTTGAGTCTTATGATACATTTTATTATTTTTTTTGGGTTGAGTTGTTTGGAATATTTTATTAAATAATTTAGTGCATGCACACTTTTTATTTATTTTAATTATGCAGTATATTTTTAATTTATAGGGTTGACTCAGATATTTATTTAATTCATAGAATGCATTTTATTTAAGTATTTAAATTGTTTATTTATATAGTCATGAATTTATTTTAAGATTTTATTCTGTGCATATATGTACATATTTTATTTAGTAGTATAAAAAAAAAAATTTTCCTCATATTTATTTATTATAGAGTTAGGGTCGTTTCATCCGAATCACTAAAAACAATACATGAACCTCATTCGGCTATACCTTCATCGTCCACAAGTCCAGCGAGCACCATTTGCGACTCATCGCTTTCGGTGATTTTGAACAAACCATCACCTCCTTCTACGGTTCTACCATTGGCTTCGAACAAGCCAACACCTCCTTTCGTCCGTGGCTTCTAACAATCCATCGCGAACAGGAACAAACACCATTTGGATAGAAGTTGCAGTCCAAGCTCTTTCAAACATTAATGCAACAAAGAAACCAATACAATGGCTCTCTTTCTAGCAAAACAAGCTCTTAATGACTGACTTTGTTGATGGAATTACCTTAACAAGTTCATTTGTATCCTTTTAGGTTGCAATTGGATTGATAGATTTGAAATTAATATATTTCGATTAGTTTTATTATCTATAATGAAACAATAGATTAAAATTTTAAACCAAACCTTAATTTTTTAAACTATAAGCATGTAAGAGGTATATTTGAAGTTTGTTGACTTACTTCTCTAAGGGCATCTCCAGCCCTGTTCTCCATTTTGGAGTACTTTATTTTCCAAAATATTACTATTCAATTCTCTATTTCAAAAATCTTCTCCAACCCATATTCTCTATTTTTAATAAAATTCTTTATTTTATTATTTTTTAACTCCAAATTAATTAATATAAGAAAAATAATAATAATATAAATAAACTAAATTAAATACGACTCGATTATTTAAAAAAAACAATACATTTATTTTACATCAAATTGCAAACATTCACAAAACAGAAAACTACATGCATAAATTGAGATAATTATAAACTACAAATATAATTAAACACTAATATTCTGAATTAGACACTAATTTTCATTTCAAAAATTTTATTTTATTTAATTTTTTTGGTATTTTTTAGTCACGATCTTATTATTATTATTATTATTATTATTATTATTATTATTATTATTATTATTATTATTTGTCTTCAATATAATTTAATTATAATAAATTAAAAAATATTGAATACATTTTAAAAAAACATTTTAATAAGAATAAAATATTGAATACATGTTAAACAAACCAAAAAAAAATAAAGAAAAGAATTGAAATGGCATTTTCGTAATTGGGAGGATGCTCCAAATACATTCTCCAATTCTACAGTAATTCTCCAAAATTAGAGAATCACTGTAGCCATCTCCATTTTGGAGAACCAAAATGAAGATGAGTTGGAGCAAATTATATTCTCCAAAATGGAGATATTCTCCACCTTGGAGAAGGGCTGGAGATGCTCTAAACAACAAAAATGCTTTTGAATATATTTGAATTTCATCAATCGAAGCACAACCTTAGCATTTTAATGAAGTATTTTTTGTTCTAAAAAAAGTAAAACTAAATAAATAAATTACGTTTTAAAAACAATATATATATACACTCATAAGTTGTTTGGAGCAGTATTTTCATAACCGGATCGGTGATCGAACCGGTCTACTTGAAAAAAAACGGTTCAATCGGTCGGACCGTTTTAACCGGACGGTCGAACCAAAAAACCGTTTATATAATTTAAGATAATAAATAATATATTTTGAATTTTAAAAACTCTAAAATTATATAAATAGACAAAAATATATATATTTAACATAGTTTGAAAACTAAATAAATATGTAAATATATTCAAAATATCAATTATAGTTATAAATTATTTTAATAATAAATTATTTAATTTTTTTTAAAAAATAATTATTAAAATAATTTTTTAAATGAAGTAAAAATTCTAAATAATAATGTATATATATAAATAATAAATTTTAAGTTTTTTTTTAAAAAAATCTTAAATTTTCAAAAAGGTTGAACCGGTTTTTCTGTTCTTGACCGGTTCAACCGGTTCTTGATCGATTTTGACCGGTTGGACATGTTTTTCGGTTCTTAGGGTCGTTCCGGACCGGATAACCGATCGGTTCCCGGTCGAACCGGCCGGTCCGATCCGGTCCGGTTTCAAAAACATTGGTTTGGAGTACTTTATTTGCGATAATATTGACACGAAGTTTTCTAGTTAGTGAACTTTCCGTAGTTATTATGTGTGAGAAAATTTTTCTGAAAACATTATTTGAAATTGTAAATAAATTTTGTTAGAATGATAATTGTTGACCTCAGCTATTTTTCGATTGAGAGATATACAGTGTTGAAGTTAATATTTTGTTTTCAAATAATACAGGCTCGAGGACATGATCAATATTTTTTCTTTAAAAAAACTGCATAGGAAAATACTATTTGTAAGATTGTATTTTTTTATCAGTTTTATTTTTTTGATTTAAAATAAGAAATATTTGGTTCCAAGTTTTAAATGTTTTTTGAGAACTTAAAAGATTTAATTTTTGTATGGATAGGTTTGATGATTTGTTGAATAAAATAATAATATATGATCTTGAAGATATATAAGATGCAACTATAATTGTTAAGATTCCAAAATCCAGATCATTATAAATTAAAATCGCACAAATGAATTTGAGTAGATTTCATCCCCCATTGAGACAATTTCAAGACAAAGTGGATCTGAAATTACAAAACTATCATAAAATATTTTTTTCAAATAAATTTTACGAATAATTTTGTAATTACAAATTCACTTTGTTATAATTTTAAATCCTCTTTGTACATATAATACTTTTCGTAAAATTAGTTTCATTTGTTTCGAAAATTACGTACACCCGAATATTACGAATGCGGATACTATATTGCATAATTTGGAAAAAAATTTAATTCCAATCACATGTTTATAAGTATGAGATTAAAATTTTCAATCTCCACGAAAGTTTCTCTCATAGTTTGACAATGGCTAGCTTTCATTTCTTGCGCCATTTGGCGCCAGTGGAGACTGTTGAATTCTTACTCTTGGTTGGGCTTTGCCTTCTTTGCTCGCTCTTAGCAGGTATGTATATGTTCCCCTATAAAAATACTACATATAAACATTCCAGTCGATCACACACTCAATTGCACGATTATTATCCAAAAATGATCAAATTCGTTCCAGTCGAGCTCAATAGAAAAGATCACGTGAAATAATTTTATAATTTCAAATATAACATTTGATCGTACATGCCTATATGCATACATGTGTTTTTTTTTTTCTTCTTAACATATAATAACAAAGTTTTGTTTCAAACAAATTTTATGTAGATGCTCAAACAGGAGCCTGTTACGGAACCCTCGGCAACAATTTACCTTCGCCGCCGGAGGTTGTTTCCCTATGCCACCAACACGGTATCCGTGCCGTTCGGATCTACAACCCGAACCAGAGCATCCTCCAGGCCCTGAATGGGTCCGGAATTTCTGTCACGATAGGAATCCCGAACGAAAATATCCCTTTGATAGGGAAAAGCCCCCCCAGTGCACGAGCATGGGTCCAGTACAATATCAAGAGATTTCCAGGCATCAATTTCAAGTACGTAGTCGTGGGAAACGAAATCAACCCGTTGGACCCCACATTCGCCGCAATCGCCCCCTACGTCGGCCCGGCCATGGTGAACATCAACTCGGCCCTGTTCGGACTCGGTAAAACTATCAAGGTTTCGACGGCCATAAGCACAGGACTTCTCGCCCAGTCGTATCCTCCCTCGGCCGGAGCTTTCAGGGGAGACATCTCCGGGTATATCGGCCCGATCATCGACTTTCTAAAGACACACAACTCTCCTTTACTGGCCAATGTATACCCGTATCTGGCTTACATTAGCGATACCAAAGACATAAGCCTGACATACGCCCTGTTTACGTCTGCTTCGCCTGTCGTGATAGACGGGCATTATCGATACCAGAATCTGTTCGATGCGATCCTGGATGCCGTTCACGCGGCTTTGGAGAAGTACGGGGCAAACAATGTGGGCGTCGTGGTTTCGGAGACGGGTTGGCCTAGTGCAGGTGGACCGGCTGCAAGTGTCAGAAATGCGATGATTTATAACAATAAGTTGGTTGGGCATGTAGGTCGTGGTACCCCGAGGAGGCCTGGAAGGCCCGTGGAAACTTATATATTTGACTTGATTGATGAGAATCAGAAGAGCCCGGAATATGAAAAACATTGGGGTGTTTTTTATCCAAATAAACAGCCAAAATATCCCATAAGGTTTTCTTGGCATGGAAATTGAATGCCCAACAACTAGCAAATCTTTAATTCTATGTAGAATTTATGGGTTTTGTTCTGGAGGTTTGCAACTTTTAAAATAAAAGTCGATTTGAACCATACATACTAGAATCGAGTATTTCGACTCTTACTCCGTGCATCTTTATATATGAGCCTACCATGTTGTATGTGCAGGGACGTACGTAACTAGGATTTCACATTAGGAGGCTAATCATAAATGCTTCATCAACTTAATTTTTTCGGCATTTTTATAACTAACATGTATAAATTTCATAAATAAAATTAATTAATCACAACTAATTAAGAAAGATATTCTTAAAACTAAAATTCTGAAATATTAAACAAATCAACATTTTCACAATTTATTTTAATTACTAATAAGTAATAGCATTTAGATCGACATAATTTCAAACTATCATGTTCAATAAAAATCAGTTATAAAAAATTATTCTATCCTTTAAACAAAAATAGACAAATAATAATAATAATAATAATAAATGACATCTTTAAATAAAAGCTATTCAAATAACATGATTAAACGACAATTAAGGCAAATGAGTTGCGCAGTGTCCCCATAAAAAGCTAATAACAAATAAAATTTCAATAGTTGAATGACTAATCAATAAAATATTCATATAGATACGATCCAAAAAAATAAAAAATAAAAAAAATTAAAATGGTGTTTTCTTCAAGGCTTCACTACAAAAAAGGTTATTCGCGGCGTGACATTAACAGCAAAAAAATCACACTGTTAATAGTATTATTTACGACGTGCACTTAAACACTTTTGTATCCTGTTATAATAACCCCTCGTCCAGCCCCTACTTTTGGTCCGTCTTTGTACATGTGTGATGCCGGATAAATTTGAAAAATGAACTAGGTAAATTTTTTTTATTTTTTTAAAAAGGAAAAAAATCTATCCTTAGTGTATGAAATACAATTGGGAAGATCATTTATAATTTTTTTTTTTTAAAAAACGAGACAGAAAATTAGTGGTTATAAAATAAAGATTAGTTTCACTTTTTTCTAATATAATGATAATACTACATCTCAGATATAAAGATCACATTTACTTTTTTTATTTTATTTTATTTATCTATCTCAAAGTCTAGTTTTAGTATCTAATATTATTTTATTTATTCTTTTGTCAATCTATCATTATTATTAAACGCATTAAACTCTTTCAATAATTTTTTGTATCCTATAAAAATTGAAAGTCTCTTGCGTATTTTCTTGCTTGCAAGTGTATGCTATCAAATTTTAATATTTAGTGAGTAGGATATCGTTCCCACGAGTAGTATGTGTTCAAATTTATATTAATGCTTGTAATTAAAATAGACTAAACTTTATTTAAAAAATTAAATATGAGATTTCTTCAAATTCAAATAAAATAACTAAGAAAACTAATAAAAAATTAACACACTTGAGAAAATATCAATTAGAGAAAATATTTAGAGGTTTTGATTTCACTTAGTTTCACCAACAACTACTTCTAATTAATTTATATTAATGAATTCCACTCGTTTAATAGCCAAGACCACTTATTTATTTATATTTTTCTTTCCCAAGCAACAAATAGAATGTATCAATTAAGTTTTGATTACAATATCCTTGTTAAAAATCTAAACTTAGTGAGTGTTTGACAACTTATAATCTGTTTTTAAAAAATTAAGATGACCTCTAATTTTTTAAAAAATATCTTATTTTGATATTTTACTTCTCCATATTATCCTTATATATTTTATTAAATTCCCACCCTGTCCTCTGCCCATTTTTTGTCCATAATTTATCAATTTTTTTCTAAATTAAAATTAAAAATAGTTTAATTTTTTAAATATATGTTTAACATTTATAATAAATTTAAAAATATTTTTGTATATATATTACTATTTTACATTAATTTCGTAATATTATACCTTTTTGGTAATTTTGAAAATAAAAATATCTTATAATACCAAACACATCAACATATTTAAATTGTTTAAAATAGGTCACTCAAACACTTTAACAACTTATTTTTAAAATAAGACTTGACAACTTATAAGCTGTTTTCAATAAGCTTAGCCAGACACCCTCTTAATGATATGTGAAAAACGATGTTCTTATATTCAAGCTTTGTTAACGTTATACGCCTCCCGAACTATATATAAACATTAAAAATGTATTTTCCAATGATCCTATTCAAAATTCACTCTTCCGAGTTCCAAATTTCAAATAAATATAACACTAAAATTTATGACCAGTAAATTGAAAGACAATCAAAACAAGAAAACACAATCAAATTCAAAAAGGAATTCAATCATATAAATAAAAAATTTGTAGAAGTTGTTTTAACTAAGCTACATCAACCTCTAAAATCAAAATTTAGTTCATAACGCAAGCAATATCAAAAACTAAGCATGTTTATAAAACTAGACATCGATTTCCAGAATTTAAGAAGAAAAAATTAAGAAAAAAGAAGCCAAAGTAGCTTGCGCGTCCTTTATATTCGTCTTCGTATTCGCTTCTTGTTTCTTCTTTCACGTTGTGCAGCTTTTTATCTCCTTTTCTCTCGTTTGTGTGTGTGTGATTTTCTTCTCTGATGTGCGGATGGTTTGCTGATTGGCTCCCCCTTGTTTAGATCTCCATGTTCTCCTTTTATTCCTCCTCGAATCCCGTTGAACGAAGCCCAACAAAGTCGAGAGTTTACGAAATTCAAAACTCTATTTTCTGGTTTGTGTGGAGCAGGGCGCTGAAGATCTTTATCTTCGAACCTCGAGCGCTGCAGCTCCTCTTCTCAAGCGCTGAGGCGCTGTTCTTCATCTTCATCGGCGCTGGAGCGCCTGTCTTCAAGTGATAAGGTGCCTTCTGTATGTCGTTCAAGCGCTGCGGCTCTAATTGTGTAGCGCTGAAGCGCTAATCCTTCTCTCGTCCAGGGCGCAGCTTCTCTAGAAATCACAAAATCCAAGTTAAAACACATGCAAATTAAGTGCATAAAATGCACTTATCAAATCCTCCCAAACTTAAAGTTTTGCTAGTCCTGAGCAAAACCATAATGTGCAATACAATCGACCTCCGAATTTTATATTCCAAGATTCAATCCACATATCGTCTAATTTCCTCAAGTGTTATCGTGTATGTGTGATTGGCCAAGCTCATCTACCCACCTAACTTTTGAAAAAAAATCATACAATCACTAAGCTTCATAACTTCATTAACTCCATTCTCAAGTTTCAAAATACTCTCAACCAAGTTCAATCTTTATTTGCACAGATCAAAGATCAAAAGGACCTTTTCGGTTAACATTAGGTTCAAACAAATTAAGAAATAAAAGAGTATCCAAATATATATATATATATATATATATATATATATATATATATATATATATCCATGTTAATCAAAGACTCAAGATCAAAGCAAAGGGATTGGATATTATCACGTTGGGTAGTATGAGTAGATAAAAATATTATTTGCATTTCCAGATTTTGATTTCGGCTTCCTTCTACTCCATACATTCTCCATCTTTAGCCTTGTATTTGGACTAGAATTTCAATCCATTTTTTTTTCAGGGCCTCCCCTCACCTTACTTTCTCCACCATTACTTTTTCTCTGAAATTTTTAGCTACTTGTAGTAGCCCATAACCAAGTAAGGTGATTAAGGGACTAATCACAATTAAACATCCTAAGTTCGGACGACCCGAAGACGGATATCGGATGGTCCGAAGGAAGTTCGAACGATCTGATGAGGCTTCGGAGGCTCTGAACGAGATCGAACGGTCCGTCGGCAGGATCGGACGGTCTGATCGGGATCAGGTATTACGTCATTGGTTATGTCAGTAAGGTGACATCATCGCTTACGTGGTGATGGGACTTCGGATGCTCCAAAGTCAAGTTCGGACGCTCCGATCATGTTCAGACGCTCCGAAGCCGGTTCGGACGGTTCCAACTCGCACCTTCCTCTCTTCTCTCTCAATTCCTTAGCCTTCTAACTTAGATCTAGGGCATTCTAGGCGTCCCATCGGGAATCCGGAAGTGACATAGCGGTCTAGGCGTCGTAGCGGAGCTATGGCCTAGTTTTGAGGCAAACGACATCAACGGGCTGACGACGGATGCAGGTATAGCTTTTGATTCCTAAATATATTTAGAAGTATGCAATAGCTTAGTTAAGGCTTTTGGAGTAATATAATGATATTAGTATCATTTCGCTGAGTAGTGCGGACTATAGGCGTGGACCTAGAGCCAGTAGAGCTTGCATAGTAGTTGAGGTACGAAAGTACTGTTCGAGATATCCTGACTGAGTATGCATGTATTATGTGACTGCATGATTTATATGACATGATTTTATGCTGCATACATTTGCATATTGAGCATCTCTTTTGAGATGTATGGTAGTAGGGTTTTACCCTATCCTGTTAATGGATGAACTTCCATCGATTTGAGTTCGAAGTATCCACTGGTATTTGGTATGGGAGCCACCTCCCGATGCGATGACATAGAGTGCTACATACCAGGGCCCGGTCTGTCTTTGTTATCTGATCCTTGGCCTCTAGTTCAGTAGGCGGTATACTTGCATTCATGTATACTCATACTCTCGTGCTGAGCATTTTATGCTCACGTCTCGTACTTTGTGTGTCTGGAACACCCTATTCTATGGGGCAGGTTTGCGATTGGACGAGGCGGGTGGATCCAGGAAGGGCTAGACAGTGGATGGTTAGCTGGGGCTTCGCCTAGGGACTTATTTGACGTATTGGGTTGATACAATATTCAATTTGGTTGTATAATTATTTGGGTTTTTGCAGATTATTTTCCTTGGGATTGTATAATATTTATTGCTTCCGCAGTTTATTTTGGTTTACTGTTTTATTTAGTTATTTGCATGCTTAAATTTCTGATTAGTTGGTGATCTCGGTAAGGGTCACTACATTTATGGTATCAGAGCATGCATAGTAATCTTGCGATTTAGATTCTGCATAAGATAACCATGAGATAATTTTTTAGATGACGGATCACGATGACCAGAGTAGCCATGGTAGTGGAGGTGGACGATGGGGAGACGATGATCGTGATCATCATCGAGAGCGCCATCATCGTCATCGTGATGATTATCGTCGTTTCAGTATGCACCGATTTATGCAGATGGGTCCTAAGACCTTGGTTGGAGGCGAGACTCCTGAGGATGCTGAGAACTAGTTAGAGCGCATAAAGAGTTGTTTTCAGACATTCCGCTGTACCGAGGAGCAGAAGATGGAGACGCTTGGTTATCTCTTGGAGGGACGAGCCCGTAAGTGGTGGAGGTTCACTTCTGCACGTTCATTGCGGCGAGAGGAGTTGTTACTTGGACCGAGTTCCGCATATCTTTTCAGAAGCTGTATTTTCCTCCTGCACTTCGCCAGGCAAAGGCAAGCGAGTTGTTGGGTTTACGTCAGGGAGCCATGTCGATTTACGAGTACCAGCAGAAGTTCTTCGATTTGTTGTCCTATTGCCCTGAGATTGCTGACAGCTCCGAGATGAAGTATAATCTGTTTCTTCAAGGTCTTAATCCAGAGATTCATGACCGGGTAGCGGTTGGCGATGACATGACTTATGAGGGATTGGTGAGCCGTTGTCACCAGGCGGAGGATAGCATCCGGCGTAACAGGTCTTTCTCTCAGTCTAGGCCTGCGAGTTCTTTGGGTCCCCATGCTCAGACTTTCTCTCAGTCTAGGTCTCGAGTCATGATCAGGCAGTGGAGGACAATGAGAAGGTCATCGCAGGTACATTTCTGTTATATGGCATACCTGCTCTTGTACACATTGACACTGGTGCATCTCATTCTTTCATTTCTGCACGTTTTGTTAAGAAGCATAAGTTACCATGCATTGCACTAGACATAGTGATTTCTATTTCTACTCCGACAGGTCAATCTGCGTTGGCTAAGCGTCTAGTGATGGGTTTCCCTTTAGAGTTTGAAGGGAACATTCTGGTAGCGAATCTCATGGTTCTTACGATGGAATACTTTGATTGTATTCTAGGGATAGACATGTTGATTACATACCGTGCTTCGGTGGACTTCTATCAGAGATTAGTACACTTTCATCCAGTTGGGAGTGATAGCTGGTTTTTCTATGGTGAGGGAGCGCGACCTCCGATGTCGTTGGTATCTTCTTTGAGAGCCTGTCGAGCTCTAGAGTCTGGCGGGGAAGGCTACCTCATCTATGTAGTTGATTCGTCCGTTGAGAGTATTGGTATAGAGGATATTCCGGTTGTGAATGAATTCCCAGATGTATTTCCAGATGAAATTTTGGGTTTTCCGCCTGTTAGGGAAGTCGAGTTTGTCATAGAGTTGATGCCTGGTACTTCGCCTATTTTCCGAGCACCGTATCGTCTGGTTCTGCCAGAGATGCGATAGTTGAAGAATCAGTTGCAGGGTACTTTGGTTTACTCCAAGATTGACTTGAGATCTGGGTATCATCAGATGAGAGTCCGAGATCAGGATATATCCAAGACTTCATTCCGTACTCGCTATGGGCATTACGAGTTTCTAGTGATGCCATTCGGTTTGACTAACACGCCGGCTATATTCATGGATCCGATGAACCGTGTCTTTAGGGAATTCTTGGATAAGTTTGTTGTGGTTTTCATTGACGACATTCTGGTGTATTCGCGTGATGCGGATGAACATGTTTCTCATTTGCGGTTGGTGCTACACACTCTTCGGGATGAGCAGTTGTACGCCAAATTGAGTAAGTGCGAGTTCTGGATGGATCGAGTGGTCTTTCTTGGCCATATCGTATCCAGGGATGGAATTTCTGTTGATCCGAGCAAGATTGAGGCTGTGCTTATGTAATGTCCCAATTTTATCTTAATTAAGTTTATTTGAGATAATTAGAGTTTCCAGAAGTCGAGAGCCGATTTGATTTTGATCAGGGTCTATTTTGCAAATTTTGGATTTTTCAGGGACTAAAACGTAAATATGAGTTTGTTAAATTATTTAGCTTGGTTGACTTAGTCTCATCACTTCATCTCCTTCTCCAAATCGTGTTCCACCATTGAAGCTGCCTCTTTTGAGTTTTCAAGCTTTCAGATTTCAATCCGATCTCGATCCATCAGTTGGAATTTATTTCTGAAGGCAGATTAGCGATCACGCCAGCGAGAGCTCCGTTATATAGTAAGTTTTCCTTAGATCAGTTAAAATTCTATTTTTGGATGTTGTTAGAATCGATTGAGTTTCGATTATGTTGTTCTTGACAGAGTTCTAATCGTTTATTCTCAGTCGGTTTTGAATTAGAGCGTCATTCGGATTTTTTATGATTTTTGGAAGCCTATTTTGAAATTTGAGTTTTGAGATTTGTTGGGTTTGAGCCTTTATTGTTGTATTATCATTGATATTAGTTGATGTCGATAGTATGCTGCTGTTTGTGTTTCCGATTTGATCCGTTTATAGCCGTTATGCCGCCGGTTTGAGTTTTGGGATTTCGAACCATTTTGAGTTGTTGAACTTTGGCTTGTGAGATTGATTGTCATTGTTGATCATCTATTGTCTCTGAACAGATTCTTTTGAAGTTGTCGAGCCCAGAGTTAGCAGCTGTCGATCGTCAAAGAGTTGACGAAGAACGGTAAAGAGATTACCTTGAGCCGTTGTTGTTGTTGTTAGGTTGTATAGTTTCTGATATAACCTTTTATTGTAGCTTATCCAGAGTTGGAGCTATTCGTATTGAAAGGTAGAAGCAGTCATCGTTTAGCGGGATAGCATACTTGGGACAGTTGGTTCTTGAGTTTTCCCCTTAAAATCACATACTTGCATCAATACTTGTTCTAGAATTTGGGACTTGTATCTTGTTGTTTGAGCTTTTGTAATATAGCTAAATGCTCTATGTTTTCTTATGCATTCATCTTGAGCCAAACCTTTGATTTCAGCGGGGAGAACGACCCTTTTTATTTAGACGTTTTGGGGGCTATGTTGTGAGTGGCTTGAGTTGTAGAAGTTCACCTAGTGTCAACATACTCTTCATAGTCGCACCAAAGTCTAGGGGATTGGGACACGTGGCACCACCATGATTGGGAGAGTTGGTGAGTCGTTACGTGATCTCATCCTCGGGATCCCAAAAGCATAACAGCAATCCCTTGTTTATCAGAGTTGATATCCCGCTTTTAAAGATATGCATTTCATTTACATTGATATTGAATATGTTGTTGTCTTGAAAACATGTTGTTGTTGTTTTGCATGTTATGTTGCTTTTACTGGGAATATCATTTTCACCGGAGTTATCCGGCTGTTGCTTTGTTTTGTATGTGTACATGGAAACAGGAGGGGCAAGATCAAGTCAGAGAAGACCTGGTTAGCATCAAGAGTGAGAGATAGAAGTGAGACTCGGTTTAGAAGTCGAATCAGCATGTCAATCTAGTTTATGATTTGAAACATGTTAGAACTCGAACTTGTTGTTGTTTGTAGTTTCTATTATTCAAATATTATGGATTGAATGTGGTCATTGAATGTATTATTTATCTTATTATGTTTGGAATGTATTTTGGTTTGAGTTGGCAAGCAAAATTATGGTTTTTCTATTCTTGTGCAGGGGGCGCCCGATCTGCTGTTTTAGCAGACCGAGCGCACCCCCTTCGAGTAAAACAGCAGCCTTGCTACTTTGGCCGCGCCCGAGCGGTAGTTTTCTACCGCCCGAGCACGGCACCCCTTTTAAAAAAAAACTTATTGCTTTTAATCTTGGATCTTGTATGCTCTATTGTTGTTTAATCCGAGATTAGATGTTTAGAACCGAGGTCTCACATTAAGTGGTATCAAATCGATAATGTTACGCCTTAAACGCATATAAATCTCGAATTATGAGATTAATGTTTTTAATGCATTAACAAGTCTTATTTCTCTATGTTTTGATGATTAACAAAACTAGGTTAAAATGTTACTAATATTTACATTGAGCTTATTACAGAGTTAAAATTTTCAAGATGAATTAAGACTAAATTCATACTCAAGATCAGAAACAAAATTCGAAGAAATATACTGCTACGGGATCGGAAGCTCCGATTGGAGATCGGAACCTCCGATCATGATCAGAAGCATCTTCAGAAGCTAAGGGTAGATCGGAAGCTCCGATCAGGGTTCGGAAGCTCCGATCTATTTTAGGGAGTTTTATATTGTTCGGAATGAAGAACGGAAGCTACAAAGAACAAGTTCGGAAGCTCCGATCTATGATCAGAAGGTCCGATCATTTTCTAAGAATATTATATTGTTCGGAAGCAGATCGGAGGCAACGAAGTGAAGCAGATCGGAAGCACCGAACGTGATCGGACGTTCCGATCTTGAACGGCCGCCTGATAATCTTGTCCGAAAGACTTTTGCTCGACAACACATTTATTGCGCCGATCGGAAGCTCCGAAGTGGATCGGACGTTCCGATCCAGTACACCCGCGTGTCTCAGAATTCAAATTTCGGAAGCTCCGATGCAGGGATCGGAAGTTCCAATCGATGCCAAATTTTCAGCTATAAAAGGAGGCATTCCGAGGCCATTCAACATCCCAACATCTTCAAGTCTCTCAATCCTCTCAAGAATTATTCAAGCCATTTGTTGAGCAATTTGTAGCCCCTTTTGAGTGTTCAAAATATATTCACATATCGAGTTGTATACGGGGTTGTAAAATCGAGGGTTGTTTGTTTGTGAGTTGGTTGCTCGGTTTTTAAACACTTGTGTGTGAAGCCAAGTGTATTTTACGAGTGTTGAGGCTATCCTTGGAGCCCTTAAGGCCAAGAGTGTTGAGTTGTATCGGCGCGGTGATCGTGTCAAGTTGTAAGGCTATCCTTGGAGCCATCAAGGCCAAGACGTTCGAAGTGCTAGTGGATCATTGGTTAATCGACTTAACCAAGAAGGGGAGATGTAGACGATTTATCGTCGAACTTCCATAAACATCTCTTATCCCTTTTACTTCTTTATTTACATTACGCATTTATTTACCGCACTTATTATTTGATTGCTTAAGTCTTCCGCTTGCGTACTTGCATAATCGCTTTAAATTGCTAAAGTTGCCGATAAAACCTAAATCCCCCCCATTAGGTTCTAACAAGTGGTATCAGAGCCACCTTTTTTTTTAATAAAATATTTTCAAAAAGGCTCTATGGCAAATCTAGCGAGCGACTATGCTCAAGGGCAATCAACAAATCGTCCTCCTCTTTTCAATGGCATAAACTACGGATATTGGAAAAACCAAATGTCCCTATATATCCAATCCGTAGATTATGATCTTTGGAAAGTTACTGTGAAAGGTCCCTACATACCTACTAAAGAGATTGAGGGTGTCAAAATTCCCAAGGGAATGGACGACTTTTCCAAGGAGGACATGCGATTAATTTCTCAAAATGCTAAAGCCATGAATATTCTTCATTGTTCCTTAGATATGAATGAGTACAATCGGATCTCAATGTGCTCATCCGATAAAGAGATATGGGACAAGTTGGAGATATGCCATGAAGGGATTAATCAAGTCAAAGAGACGAAGATCGATCTACTCCAACTCAAATATGAAACATTCGAGATGGAATCAAACGAAGATGTAGATACTATGTTCCGAAGGCTTACTCAAATTATCAATGAGCTAGCCCAACTCGGGGAACAATATCCAACCAAACAAGTGTGGAGGAGAGCTCTACGCGCCTTACCCAAAGAGTGGGATGCCAAGAGGACGGCCATCATCGAGTCAAACAAAGGCGACACCGCATCCTACGATCTTGATCAACTACATGGGACTCTAAAAACCCATGAGCTGGAATTATCAACAAGGAAGGAATTAAAGAAAGAAGATAGCAAGGCAAAGGGGATTGCTCTATCTAGCCAATCCAAAGAAGATGATGATGATGATGATATGGCGCTCTTCGCAAGAAAGTTCAAACGATTCATGCGAGGAAACAAATTCCAAAAGAAGCCGGATAAGGAAGTTACTTGCTACAACTGTCAACAACAAGGCCACTATGCAAATGAGTGTCCTCTCAAGAAGAAAGTTGACAAGGGAAAGAAGAAAGCACTTCTAGCCACTTGGAGCGATAGCGACGATGACGAGGAGGAAGCCAACATCTGCCTCATGGCTAAAAGTGATGACATCGTCTCCGACGACGATGATGAGGTACCTTCCTATGACGAACTACTACATGCATATAAAAACATGTTTGATATGGCTAAATCTCTTAGAAAAGAAAATAGAAAGCTCAAACATGAATTAGAAACTAAGGAGCATGAAAACCTAAGATTAAAGGATGACATAGCTCACTTAGAGAAATCTTTTGATAAATTCAATGTAAGTAGTAATAACTTGAATAATTTACTAAACATGCAAAAATGTAGTTTTGATAAGGGTGGAATAGGGTATGGTACGAAATCTATAGATTTCACTAGTCTAATTGCTAAAGCAAAAATGAGATCACCCCCTGCATGTTCTTACTGTTATAAAATAGGACATGCTAGACATAAGTGTAGATCTTTAAAATATCAATATGATAAAAAGAGCTATATGAAATGGAGGCCTAAGAGTACTTAACAACTCATCAGTTGACATTATGAGATCATGATCTAAGGGAGTTCATCATAGACCGGTTTAAATTGCCTTGATGCGACTGGTCTTCCTGATGAACACTGCTCTGTCCAAGAAAATAGGTTTTTAAAGAGGCATAGCCCTACCTACTACTGGGAGCACTCTTAGAAAGTGGCGATGATGTCGCTATGAGAGACTGAACTCTTGGAAATCTGTTTTGTATTTTTCTTTTCTAACACTGTGGACCCAAAAGAACTAAAGGGTACCAAAATATCTTCTTGTAGGGAAATAGGAAAATTGTTATCCCTAGCATATGGTATCTAGATAGTGGATGTTCTAGACATATGACGGGGAACAAGGAGCTACTTCAATCAATCAAACCAAAGGAGAAAGGAACTGTAACCTTTGGAGACAACAGCAAAGGAATCATTGAAGGAATCGGCTCAATAGGTATATCTGAATCTTGCTTGATTGATGATGTACTCCTAGTGAAAGTGCTTAAGCATAATCTACTAAGCATAAGTCAATTGTGCGATAGAGGTTATGAAGTCAAATTCACTCCCCAACACTGCACTATATCACTCACGACTAACAAATCCATAAATTTCAAAGGATATAGAAGTGAAAATGTTTACAAGGTTTCTTTAAACAATTTATCTTTATCAAATATTAAAAGCCTTGTATCCTTGAATGTTGATGACAACACTCTTTGGCATAGACGACTAGGTCATGTTGGTTTTAGTACCATAGAAAAACTTTTTAAACTTGATTTAGTTGTTGGTATGCCAAAACTCAATTTAAAATTAGATTCTATTTGTGATGCATGTCAACTTGGCAAACATACAAGGGAATATTTTAAAAGCAAAAATTTTATATAAACTTCTATGCCCCTTGAACTTCTTCACCTAGATCTATGTGGTCCCTCGAGGAACGCTAGCCTAGGAGGGAAGCTTTATGCATTTGTCATTGTGGATGATTTCTCACGATTCACGTGGACATTGTTTTTAGCCCACAAAAATGATGCCTTTGATTATTTTAAAACTTTTGTGAAACGTGTTGAGAATGAGAAAAATCTTTCAATAAAGCAGATCCGTAGTGACCACGGAACTGAATTTCAAAATGAGAGTTTTTCAAACTTTTGTGAAGAGAAAGGCATCGGTCATAATTTTTTTTGTCCTAGGACTCCTCAACAAAACGGGGTCGTTGAGAGGAAAAATAGGACACTTGTGGAGATTGCGAGGACCATGATATGTGAGCATTCTCTACCAAAATATTTTTGGGCTGAAGCAATGAACACTGCCTGTTACATTATCAATCGCGTATCAATAAGGCCAATTCTCAAGAAAACTCCATATGAATTATGGAGAGGGAGAAAACCTAACATTTCTTACTTTCGAGCTTTCGGTTCCAAATGCTACATACATAACAATGGTAAGGACAACCTTGGCAAATTTGATGCCAAATCCGACAAAGGTATCTTTCTCGGATATTTTACCTCAAGTAAGGCCTTTAGAGTTTTTAATAAACGCACTTTACTTGTTGAAGAATCTATGCATGTTATTTTTGATGAATCTATGTCTACTATTGTTCGCACTAACATTGATGATGTAGAATTACTCGAAGAAGAGTTGGCTTCCTCAAGCCTAAATGATATAGATGTTTCTGTTGAGAAAACACCACTTCCGTAGGATTGGACGCTTCACAAAGATCACCCAATGGATCTTATCATCGGAAGTCCTTCGAAGGGAGTAGCCACTCGTTCTTCTCTTAATAATATTTGTAATCATCTTGCCTTTGTTTCGCATGTTGAACCTAAATGCATAGATGATGCTTTGTTAGATGATGCATGGATAATTGCGATGCAAGATGAGTTGAATGAGTTTAAACGCAATGATGTTTGGTTTCTTGTTCCTAGGCCGCATGATAGATCTATCATTGGTACTAAATGGGTGTTTAGGAATAAACTTGACGAGCATGGCACTATCACTAGAAATAAAGCTAGTCTTGTTGCTAAAGGATATAGTCAAGAATAAGGTATAGATTATGATGAGACCTATGCGCCTGTTGCTAGACTAGAATCTATTCGCATGCTACTTGCTTTTGCTTGCTCTAAAAATTTTAAGTTATTTCAAATGGATGTTAAGAGTGCTTTCCTGAATGGTGAATTGAAAGAAGAAGTTTATATTGAACAACCTGATGGCTTTGTTGATGCTTTACTGCCTGATCATGTGTATAGATTAAACAAAGCTTTGTATGGATTGAAACAAGCTCCTAGAGCTTGGTATGATAAATTGTCTACTTTCTTGCTTTCAAATGGTTTTTCAAAAGGAAAGATCGACATTACTTTATTCACCAAGAATGTCAAAAATGATCTTTTGATTGTGCAAATTTATGTTGATGATATAATTTTTGGTTCTACTAATGAAACTCTTTGTCAAGAATTCTCTAAGTTGATGCAGGAACACTTCGAGATGAGTATGATGGGGGAACTTAACTATTTTCTCGGATTACAAATCAAACAGTGCAAGGATGGGTTCTTTGTGAACCAAAGCAAATACACCAAGGAGATTCTAAAGAAGTTTGGAATGGAGAACACAAAATCATCATCTATACCGATGAGCACAGCAATCAGACTCGAAAAGGATGAAAATGGTAAATCTGTAGATCAATCTTCCTTTCGTAGTATGATTGGCTTCTTATTATATGCTACTGCCAGTAGGCCGGACATTATGTTTAGTGTTTGCCTGTGTGTACGATTTCAATCATGTCCAAAAGAATCACATTTGTTCGCCTTAAAACGCATTTTCAAATATCTTTCAAATACTCCAAATCTCGGCTTGTGGTATTCGAAAAATTCTTTCTTTGATTTAAAAGCATATTGTGATGCCGACTTTGGTGGATATAAGGTGGACCGTAAAAGCACTAGTAGAACTTGTTTCTTTTTAGGAAACTGTTTAGTTTTTTGGTTTTCAAAGAAACAAAATTGTGTTGCGTTGTCAACGACCAAAGCCGAATATATGGCTGCTGGTAGTTTTTGTGCGCAAATTCTTTGGATGAAGCATCAATTGCTCGACTATGGCGTCTCTTTTTCAAAAATCCCTATTTTTTGTGACAACACTAGCGCCATATGTCTTACAAAGAATCCGATTCAACATTCGCGCACCAAACATATTGACATTCGTCATCATTTTATTCGTGACCACATCGAACGAAATGAAGTTGAACTTCAATATGTTGACACGTCAAATCAAATTGCCGATATTTTTACAAAACCACTAGATGAAATACTTTTATTCGTTTGCGTGGTGAACTTGGCATGATTGAGTTGTAATCACTTGTAGGCATAAATTAAATTTAATGTCATATTAAGGGGGAGCTTAATATTAAATTCGAGCAAATTAATTTTGGATAATACAAATCAATTGTATTTATTAAAAATTAAGAAGCTCACATTTTTATGTGAATTATTTGCTTAAATGTTAAATAAAATAAATTTTAAAGAGTCGAAATCATGCTTTCTTCCTAAGGCAGATCGGAACCACCGATCCAGATCGGAACTTCCGATCTGTATCCCGCCACTTTTCAACTTGCGCGGTAAATTTTCTCTCCAAGATGAGGATCGGAACCACCGATCACGATCGGAAAGTCCGATCCCCATCTGATCCGTCTTTTCAAATTACTTTTCACCGCCTTATCTTTAATTACCGCCTCAGGATCGAAACGTCCGAAGCCTGTTCGGAGCTTCCGATCGACACGTGGCCTTACCTCAGTGGACCGCACGATCGGAACGACCGATCAGGATCGAAGCTTCCGATCGTTCCAACCCCTATAAATATCAGATCGCTCAGTCCGATTTCTTGCACCTAAATTTCTTCTCTTTTCTCTATTTCATCCGATTCCAACCTATAAAAATGCCTGTCAAACGCCATTGCGATCAAGCGAGTTCTAGTCGCCCAATTATTATTCGTGATCCTACCCAACCAGCTGTTTCTAGGCCCATTCCTGATGATTATTTGCATCGTCATATTCATCCAGGTCGTATCTTAGATACTACCTACTTGGCCCAATCCCATCTCCTACTGTTGAACTTAATCAATGCTCAACATTGGGAATCCTTTTTTCAGCCATCTGTCCCCGACCGAATCTTTTCTCCACTGATTCACGAGTTCTATGCAAACCTTGAACTCGAATTAGGGCATGTTGATATCACCATTGTCACGATCGTTCAAGGAAGGCATATCATCTTTTCTTCTGCTGATCTGTCCTCCTGGTTTGATCTTCCCAGGAATGGACCCGGTGAATAATTTTCCCAAACTTGGCCACAAAATGATCCAAACTTTGATCGTAATCTCTTTCTTACTACTATTCTCGGTCGACAAGCCACTGCTGCTGACGATCGAATCCATCTCAAGAGTCTTTGTCCTGATTTCCAAATCATTCAAAAACTCATTACCACATCTTCAGTTCCCCGCAGTGGAGACATCTCCACTTGCAAATATCTGGATTTGTATATCCTTTTTCATATCATCTCCTCTCGACCTTTTAACCTTCCGCGCCTTGTTATGCAGACTATGCATCACACGGCAACGACGGCTAAAAAGGTTTCTTTTCCTTTTGCTTGGTTTATTAACCGGATTTTGAGTCATTTTGATATTGATTTTGAGGGGATCCCTTCTCTTGAAATCCAGTCGAGTCATATCATCAACCATCAGTCTATTATCAGGATGGATTTATCTTGGAATCCTGTGTATTCTCGATGGGTTGATGATCCTAGTCGAGCTTTTTCTAGATTTTCTCCTATTTCTAATTTTCATCGAGACTTTTCCTCTCTTCCTCACTCTATCCAAACCAAAGGTTTTCCGACTGGTCCGCCCAACACTGATATTCCATCCTCTTCCAGTTTTGAGGCCTTTGCATCTACCATTGGTGATCTTCCTTTCCAGGCTCCTGAGGTTCCTCCTACACCAATAAACCAATTTCCTAGCGACCGACTCTTCGAGACTCTTCATCGCATTGAGACGAGTATGCACACTCATTTTACCGAGTTGACTGCTAGAGTTGCCTCTCTGGAGACTCGATTTGATGACTTCGCCGCTCGCTATCCTCCTCCGCAGCATGATGATGACTCTTAGATTTTTATTTTATTTTTATTTGTAATTTTTCTCTTGCTTTGTATTAAAAAAAATTATTATTGTAATGAAATTGTTGTGTATTTTTTAATTCTATGTTTCATTACTTTTTGCTTATCACAAAGGGGGAGAATTAATGGTTAAAATATTAATTGGGATAAAATTTGTTTAACTGATAAAATTTGTTTATCCGTTAAACTCTGTTGCTTATAAAAATTGTTTATGATTATCATATATTTTATCTCCTGTTTTTAACCAAGTTTTGTGATCATCAAAAAGGGGGAGATTGTTACGCCTTAAACGCATATAAATCTCGAATTATGAGATTAATGTTTTTAATGCATTAACAAGTCTTATTTCTCTATGTTTTGATGATTAACAAAACTAGGTTAAAATGTTACTAATATTTACATTGAGCTTATTACAGAGTTAAAATTTTCAAGATGAATTAAGACTAAATTCATACTCAAGATCAGAAACAAAATTCGAAGAAATATACTGCTACGGGATCGGAAGCTCCGATTGGAGATCGGAACCTCCGATCATGATCAGAAGCATCTTCGAAAGCTAAGGGTAGATCGGAAGCTCCGATCAGGGTTCGGAAGCTCCGATCTATTTCAGGGAGTTTTATATTGTTCGGAATGAAGAACGGAAGCTACAAAGAACAAGTTCGGAAGCTCCGATCTATGATCGGAAGGTCCGATCATTTTCTAAGAATATTATATTGTTCGGAAGCAGATCGGAGGCAACGAAGTGAAGCAGATCGGAAGCACCGAACGTGATCGGACGTTCCGATCTTGAACGGCCGCCTGATAATCTTGTCTGGAAGACTTTTGCTCGACAACATATTTATTGCGCCGATCGGAAGCTCCGAAGTGGATCGGACGTTCCGATCCAGTACACCCGCGTGTCTCAAAATTCAAATTTTGGAAGCTCCAATGCAGGGATCGGAAGTTCCGATCGATGCCGAATTTTTAGCTATAAAAGGAGGCATTCCGAGGCCATTCAACATCCCAACATCTTCAAGTCTCTCAATCCTCTCAAGCATTATTCAAGCCATTTGTTGAGAAATTTGTAGCCTCTTTTGAGTGTTCAAAATATATTCACATATCGAGTTGTATACGGGGTTGTAAAATCGAGGGTTGTTTGTTTGTGAGTTGGTTGCTCGGTTTTGTAAACACTTGTGTGTGAAGCCAAGTGTATTTTACGAGTGTTGAGGCTATCTTTGGAGCCCTTAAGGCCAAGAGTATTGAGTTGTATCGGCGCGGTGATCGTGTCAAGTTGTAAGGCTATCTTTGGAGCCATCAAGGCCAAGACGTTCGAAGTGCTAGTGGATCCTTGGTTAATCGACTTAACCAAGAAGGGGAGACGTAGACGATTTATCGTCGAACTTCCATAAACATCTCTTATCCCTTTTACTGCTTTATTTACATTACGCATTTATTTACCGCACTTATTATTTGATTGCTTAAGTCTTCCGCTTGCGTACTTGCATAATCGCTTTAAATTGCTAAAGTTGCCGATAGAACCTAAATCCCCCCCATTAGGTTCTAACAAGTGGTATCAGAGCCACCTTTTTTTTTACAAAATATTTTCAAAAAGGCTCTATGGCAAATCTAGCGAGCGACTATGCTCAAGGGCAATCAACAAATCGTCCTCCTCTTTTCAATGGCATAAACTACGGATATTGGAAAAACCGAATGTCCCTATATACCCAATCCGTAAATTATGATCTTTGGAAAGTTACTGTGAAAGGTCCCTACATACCTACTAAAGAGATTGAGGGTGTCAAAATTCCCAAGGGAATGGACGACTTTTCCAAGGAGGACATGCGATTAATTTCTCAAAATGCTAAAGCCATGAATATTCTTCATTGTTCCTTAGATATGAATGAGTACAATCGGATCTCAATGTGCTCATCCGCTAAAGAGATATGGGACAAGTTTGAGATATGCCATGAAGGGACTAATCAAGTCAAAGAGACGAAGGGGGAGATTGTTACGCCTTAAACGCATACAAATCTCGTGTTATGAGATTAATGTTTTTAATGCATTAACAAGTCTCATAATATTATGTTTTGATGATTACAAAACTCGGTTAATTGTTACTAACCATTTAAAGTGAGATTTTGCAGATTAGATTTATTGAAAAATAAATTATTGGAAGTTATTTTGAAGCTATACATGTATTTATAAAGTCTTGTATTGCTCATTGAATGGATGGAACATTGTTAAGAGATATGAAGAAAAAGACAAGAAGAAGCCAAAGAATGGAGCAGCAAATTCCGAAAATTACTGGAAATTTTCTATGATTTCAAATAGGATCTTCACCAATCATAATCTAGATGAAGAAGTGTTACAAGTACTTTCCAAATTTGAGAGCAATCCAACGGCTAGAATGAGAGATATGAATTTTTCCATATATGCTACACAGTACCCACTTCTGCAAGGAACGAAACCATGAAGATTCGACTTTAGAAAATAACTGGGAATGTTTGAGAAATCCAAATAAACTCTCCACCAATCAGATTCAGTGTTATGATGTTATAAAGATTCTTTCCAAATTTCAGGTCAATCCAACGAATGGATTAAGAGATATGAATTTTTCAAATTTGTTGCACAGAACAGGTTTGAAAACATGATGAAGTGACTTCAGAAAATTACTGGAAATGTTTGAATCGTTCAAATCACATATTTCTTGTTCAGAATAAAGATCTAGATGTTTTAAAGCTTCACTTCAAATTTCAGATCAATCCAACGGTTAGATTTAAAGATATGATTTTTCCACAAAATCCGCTCAGTGCTGGGAAAAAGATGGCAGCGGCGCCGAACACTTTTTGTCTCTCATTGACTTCTTAACACATGCTCCAAGCACTCAAATCAGATTCAAATCTTTGCCAACTATAAATAGAGGCCATTCAACATCCCAACATCTTCAAGTCTCTCAATCCTCTCAAGCATTATTCAAGCCATTTGTTGAGCAATTTGTAGCCCCTTTTGAGTGTTCAAAATATATTCACATATCGAGTTGTATACGGGGTTGTAAAATCGAGGGTTGTTTGTTTGTGAGTTGGTTGCTCGGTTTTGTAAACACTTGTGTGTGAAGTTAAGTGTATTTTACGAGTGTTGAGGCTATCCTTGGAGCCCTTAAGGCCAAGAGTGTTGAGTTGTATCGGCGCGGTGATCGTGTCAAGTTGTAAGGCTATCCTTGGAGCCATCAAGGCCAAGACGTTCGAAGTGCTAGTGGATCCTTGGTTAATCGACTTAACCAAGAAGGGGAGACGTAGATGATTTATCGTCGAACTTCCATAAACATCTCTTATCCGTTTTACTGCTTTATTTACATTACACATTTATTTACCGCCTCGTCGAGTTATTAACAGAAACCCACCGGCAGTTACTCATCCGAATGAGCAAGATAGTATTGAAACTGTTCAAATGGATGCTACAGCGACGCCTATGGAAACCTTGCTGAAGAGGTTTCAGTCGTTTAATCCGCCTTTGTTGCTGGGTACAGAGAATCCTGTTGACTATGAGAGCTGGTTGGACGACATTGATCAGTTGTCCGACTCCCTTGATTACTCTGACGACCGCCGAACTAGCTTAGTCATTCATCAGTTTTGTGGTGTTGCTAAGAACTGGTGGATCACAACGAAGAGATCCATGGAGAATCGAGGTACAATCATTACTTGGACTCTTTTCAAATCTGAATTTTATAAGCGATTTTTCCCTATTTTGTACCGTAAGGATAAGGGAGCCAAGTTTGCTAATCTGAGGCAAGAAAACTTGAACATTGAGGAGTATGTAGCCAAGTTTGACAGTTTGTTGAGATTTGCATCGCACATTGCCAACAATGAAGAAGCAAAAGCCGATCAGTTCATCAACGGCTTGAACCCCGACATCTTCACGTTGGTAAACACTGCTAGGCCCGATAATTTTGCGAATGCCATGAATAATGCAAAGGCAGCTAAAGCAGGTTTGTGGATACTGAGAGGAAATCAGATGGTATCTCAACAGCAGAGGCAGTCTCAGAATCAACCATCTCAGCATCAGAATCAGCCACCTCAGTATCAGAACCAACCACAGAGGTACGAGGGCGGAAGCAGTGGGGGTAACAGAAAGGATCACTTCAGAGCCAAAGGGAAACAGTTCAAGAAGCAGGAGAACAGTTCTTCTAGTTCCAGTGGTTCCAAGCAGTTCGGTTTAGGACAGAGTTTGGGATCTTCATCTTTGTTCTGCAATAAGTGTGGAGGTAGACACTCCCCGGATCGGTGTGTAGGAGTCTTTGGGAACTGCAATACCTGTCAGCAACCGGGACACTTTGCTAAGGTGTGCCCTCAGCGAGGTAGAGATCGAGCTCAGAGTGGGATTTCTTCTAGACCTACAGCTCAACCTGAGAGGCAGTCTTCTGCGGTTCACTCATTCCAGCCTCAGCAGCAGAACAGACAGGGAGGTAACCCTAGTGCGAACCAGCTTCCGAGACAACAGGTACGAGTCTTTTCTTTGACAGAGGATCAGGCTCAGGCAGCACCGAACGATGTTATAGCAGGTAACTGTTCGATTTTCGGTTATTCTGCTCATGTATCGTTAGATACAGTTGCTTCTCATTGTGTTGATGCATGCTTTGCATACTGAGTTGTTGCCTACTGTAGTAGCTGTTACTTCACATTTGGGTGGAGGAATTGTTTCTGTAAGATTAGTTAGGAACTGTGAACTTTTTTTTGAGGGAGATTTGTTAGATTTCGACTGTATTGTACTTGGACTGTCAAATTTTGACTGTATTGTTGGTATAGATGCTTTAACCAATTACATGGCAATCGTCGATTGTTTTCAGAAGGTTGTAAGATTCAGACCTGAAATGGCAGACGAGTGGAAATTCTTTGGTAAGGGTTCTCGATCTAGAATTCCTTTGATTTCAGTGTTATCTATGACTCGTTTGTTACAGAGAGGTGCAGAGGGAGTTTTGGTTTATGCAGTTGATGTACTGAAGTCTAGCCCTGAATTGGTTGACATACCAGTGGTTAGAGAATTTGCTGACGTTTTGCCGGAAGATATTCCGAGATTGCCGCCTATTCGAGATATCGAATTTAGCATCGATTTAGTGTCAGGTACTTAACTTATTTCCAAAGCTCCTTATCGTATGGCACCGGTCGAATTGAGAGAACTGAAGGAGCAACTTGAGAATTTGATTGCCAAGGGATACATCAGACCTAGTGTATCGCCTTGGGGGGTGCTCCTGTTCTGTTTTTTCGGAAGAAGGATGGTTCTATGCGGCTCTGTATTGACTACCGTCAACTGAATCAGGCTACAGTAAAGAGCATATATCCTTTACCCCGAATAGATGACCTTTTTGATCAGCTGTAGGGTCCTTCTGTCTATTCGAAGATTGATATGAGGTCAGGTTATCATCAGCTGAGAGTGTTTGAGGAAAATTTTCCTAAGACCACATTCAGAATGAGGTATGGTCATTTTGAGTTTATAGTCATGCCGTTACTAACGCTCCATCGGTTTTTATGGGTTTGATGAACCGTATCTTTCAGCGCTATTTAGATGAGTTTGTTATTATCTTCATCGACGATATTCTTATCTACTCGAAGAACCGTACTGACCATGCAGAGCATTTGAGGACCATCTTTTAGATTTTGCGAGTTGAGCAGTTGTTTGCCAAGTTGTCAAAGTGTGAATTCTGGTTGGATCGAGTTATCTTTCTCGGTCACATTATTTCAGGAGATGGAATTTCTGTCGATCCCAGCAAAATTGAAGCGGTTATGAATTGGCCTAGACCGACATCAGTGCCTGAGATCTAAAGCTTTATGGGTTTAGCTGGTTATTATCATCGATTCATCAAGGGATTCTCATCTATTGCCAAGCCGATTACCCAGCTGACTCAGAAGAATGCGTCTTTTATCTGGACTGCAGATTGTGAGGCTAGCTTTGTTGATCTGAAGAGAAGACTGACCAGTGCTTTGATTCTTTCTATTCCAAAAGGTACTAGAGGTTCACTGTGTATTGCGATGCTTCTAACCGAGGCTTGAGATGTGTTCTTATGCAGCATAAGAATGTGATAGCGTATGCATCGAGGCAGCTGAAGCCGCACGAGACTCGTTATCCGGTTCATGATCTTGAACTTGCTGCAATCGTATTTTCTTTGAAGATCTGGCGTCACTATCTTTATGGCGAGTCTTTCGAGATATTTTATGACCATAAGAGCCTAAGTATTTGTTTTCACAGGCAGAGCTGAATATGAGATAGAGAAGATGTGGGGACCTCGGGTTGCTAATCTCATTTTAGGGCAATTAATGATTAATGAACAATTAATCAAACAATAAAAGAATACTAAAACCAAGAGCTAATTTTTTTTTAAATTCAAGAACTTCGCTCGATCGTATGAACTCGTCCGATCGAGCGAGCCCAATTCCTCAGCTCTCGGATTTCAGGATTTTTAGGCCGCGCTCGATCCCATGTATTCACACGATCGAGCGAGCTCAAATTGCTCAATTCTCTGTTTTTGCAATTTATAGGCCATGCTCGATCCGACGAGTTTATAGGATCAAGCGTGCACCCTGTCCAGAAAAATCACAGAATCGATTTCTTGTTGTCAAATCTAGAGCAAGGTAAGAATCATCATTAAAAACCAATTTCAAGCATGTTATACAATCTGAAAACATGCATTATACATGTAAGAGGTTTCAAGCATCAAATCATGCATTTATTACATCAAACGAATAGCATAAAAAACACGAAACTACAAGCTACACCAAGTCTCAAAAGTGACCTTCTAAAACAAAGTTTCATGTCAAGTTCGATGCTGTCTAAATACCATTCTTCAGCTTAAACCCGAGTCCACACTTGCTAAGTTTTGCTCCCGAGATGTCAATGTCCTATCAGACTAGCTCCTGCTCCATCTGTTGCAATGCACACATACAAAACAAAGTAACAGCCGGATAAACTCCGGTGAGAAATCATTCTTAGTATAATCGACATATAAAGCGTTAAATAAATCATATCGACTCTAATCGTAATCGACTCAACAATAGAGTAAATAACGCATATATCAATCAATAATTGATTCATTTATCGTCGTTGCCATCAAGATTTGTAACCGATCTTGACATGGATCTCCATCCATCGTAGTCGTCTCAGACTAGAAAATAAGATCGCCTCATATCTTGGCATAAAATCAATTCAATATCATATCATATCATCATCGTATTGACTCAAACTCAAAGATCCACTACTTGATATGGATCGACAAAATCAAAATCAAATCGAAAATATAAACAAGTATGTGATTTTGGCGGGACAACTCAAGAAGCTTCATTCTTGAGTTTCAAGTCCCTGACTCGCGATGTCGTCATATACCTTCGTATTTCCTCAATTTTGAACGCTTAAAATCTGAAACATAACATCAAAACATTCATATCAAACTTGATTCAATCTTATCATTTCAGAATCGATTCAAAATCAACATTCATCTTCAATCAAATTCACTTCAAACCTAAACTTCTTCTTCTTCGGTTCGAATTCAAAGTTCTTGATTCGTTAGCCTTCAAAACTAATCTGAAATGGAAGAATAAAATTGCTACAACATCAATAACATCTCAAATAACTTCTCAGTTCAATTTTCGGCTATTAAAACGGCTTCAAAACATTAATTGACGGCGTAGCGATTTAAAATCGGTAACCGACAACATATCGAAACCATTCTAACTTCATAATCAACTTCTACTCAATTCATCTCAGTCATAAACAATCGAAACCAACGTAATCATAGTCTATACAAATCGAACACATGCTGGAAATCATAACAAACACAAACGATAGCCGTTCGTCGATTCGATTTTAAATATACGACGTATAAACGTTCAAGAACACAAATATACAATCAAATTCTGATCTCCACCAGATTTAAATCTTCAAAACATGCCAAAATAAATCAAGACTTACATCAAATTGAAGTCCTCATTGCAAGGATTCTAGAACAATTTTCGGAATTGAAATCGGACGATCGGATCAAAAGTTACGGGGTTTGAAAAGTTGGAAAGCAAAAGAAATAAGAAGGATTCGGCTTCCTCTGCTCAATATTCTGAATGAAATCTCAATTACACACGTCGAAACTGACTAAGCCATTTAAAATTGGATATATTCAATCAATATTGCAATTTAGTCCCTAAAACTTCATAAATTGCAATTCAGTCCTCGGCCCTCTTTTTAATTCAATTTCAATCCTAAATAATTTAAGAATATTAGAATTTAAATCAAAACTCTAAATATTCCCAAATTCAATATACTCGGATAAAAATTAAATAAGTTCGGATTAAATTAAATAATCCCGACCTTTTGCACTTTAGCCCTTGCAACCTTGATATTTTCAAATCAACCCCTGATCAGTTTTCACTTTCGAATTAAATCATATGAATTCCGAAAACTTGGAATTTAATCTTACATTCCATAAATATTCAAATCGAATATTTATTCTTTTAATTTAAGAATTCACGGAATTTAATTCTCAAAATCCGTAAATTCTCACATTAAATATTTTCGGCTCGAAAATTAAATTTATAATTTCCATAAATTCTCAAATCAATATTTGCCCAAAATATGGAATTTAATTCTCAAATTCCATAATTAATAACTTAATATTTTTGGGCCTTACAGAAGATGGTTAGATCTGTTGAAGGATTTCGACTGTGAAATCAAGTACTACCCGGGAAAGTCGAATGCAGTTGCAGATGCCTTGAGTCAAAAGCTTTGTTCTTAAACTCTTTCTACTATCGGTGTTTCTCAGTTGAACGATGATTGTTGCACTTCTGGTTTGGAGTTTGAAACAGATAGGAGGACTTTCAGAGTGTTTGCTATTTAAGCTGAGTCGGAGTTGTTTATTGCGATAAAAAAAGTACAGAAGTCTGATCCGAGCACTCAAATTTCAGCAGAGAAAGTCAGATCTGGGCATCAGTCTGAATTCCAGGTTAGAGATGATGTTTTTTTTGTGAATAACCATATTGTTGTACCTAATATAATGGAGTTGAGGCAACGTATTCTCCGAGAGGATCATTGCAGTCGATTCAGTGTTAATCCTGGAGGTCGGAAGATGTATAACGATCTGAAGAATCAGTTCCGGTGGAAGAGAATGAAGAGTGATGTTGCGAGATTTGTATCTCGATGTTTGAACTGTCAGCAGGTGAAAGCAGAGAGGAAGCGACCGGGAGGTCTGTTGCACAGTCTATCTGATCCGAAATGGAAGTGGGATCACATTTCTATGGATTTCATCACGAAGCTACCGCAATCTGTTCGAGGATGCGATGCTATTTGGGTAGTGATCGACAGATTGATGAAGTCTGCTTTTTTTATTCCGTATAGGATGACGTATCATCACGATCAGATGGCTGAGTTGTATGTTAGCAACGTTGTAAGATTGCATGGTGTGCCAAAGTAGATCGTTTCAGACCGAGACCTTAGATTCACTTCGCACTTTTGGCACAGTCTTCAGGAGGCACTTGGTACTTGACCGCTAAAATTGGTATGATAAAAAATCAACTGACAAGCGTACCAGGTCAAGTTATAGATAGTGAATAAAATCAGATGTCGAACCCACATGGACTGTATAAATATGACTATCAGAATATAATTATTCCTACTTAATCTAGACAAATCAAAAAGAGTGATTTTAGATTTTAACTAAAAAAATAAATTGAAATTAAATTGTAACTCAATAAAAACGCAACAGATAATTTTAGATTAAAATTCAAATTGGAAATAATTCGATCAAGAACACACGTAGGTACCAGACAATTCATGTAACTAGCAGTCGATCTAAGACATCAGACTTAATCTTAATTCAGGGGAATTTTCCTAATTTTTTCAAAGGACTATTTTTAGAACAATCAAACCTATTCAAATATTGACGGATTAATCTTTCGTAATTCTAATCAAATTTGAATGCCTGATGAACTGTGAAAATTCAGTAAACTCCTAAACTGCACATTGAAACCAAATTCTATTTTTAGTTGGTTTTACAATATGTTGAATATCGAAGTGATCAAAATCGAAACATCCTCTGTCGAATTGGAATCAATTAACATGCAAGCAAATAACTGACCAAAAAATTTACAAGACAAATATAAATTCGATAATCAATAAAATAAAATACAGTCTGAAAATTCTTGAATAAACCATCAAGTTTTCTACATAAATTTTCTGGCCCAATCACGTGGCCTTGATCAAAGAAAAACTACTACTCACTAATAAACATAATTAATCAAACCAAGTTTAAAATCATAAACTAAAAATTACGAGAATAGAAGAAACAACTAGAGAAGAGTTCAAGCAGCCGTCTTCAGCCTTCGTGCGTAATCAAAAGACAAAAAGTCCCCAAAAAGATCATAAAACATCTATTTATAGGGTCCGCGCCAATTAAAATCCTCCTCAACCTAAAATTCTCGAACACATCAGCTCCCAAACACGCACGCGTGCCTGGTATGCATCTCGCGCGCGCGCAATGTGACTAAACAAAGTCTCGATCAACCTCTCGCGCACGCGTGAGACAGGAGCTCGCCCGCGCGCGTCTTGATTTTCATGTTTTTGGAATTTTGTATGGCGCACGCGCGCGATAGTGGTCCGCCCACGCGCGCGTCTGTAGCTCAGTTGGGTCCTAAAAGCTCTATTAACCTACAAAATTCAACAAGGAGAGTAGAATACATGCACATAAAATAAAATACCAATAAAACACACAAAATAAAATAAATGCATGCAAAATAAATATAAAAATGACACAAAATAATGTATACATAACACACTTATCAACACCCCCATACTTGAACCTTGCTCGCCCTCGAGCAAGACATGAAAAAACACAATGCAATAACACAAGTATGAATGAATCATGTTCAAGATAGCCTCAGACGAGCTCTACTTCAATTTCCCAAAAATCAAAACAACTTTTGATTGTTCACAATACACTGTCAGTTGAACGTAAACGTGTGTGTAAGCCATGTTATTCTAGTTTTGTACAACTTCAAAAGAATCCATCCTAAGAATGTTTAGCGACCTATGACAAGTCAATGCAAGTATCACAATCCAGCACTCTATCATCTCAACAATCTCAAACAAAAATGCACTTTCTTGAGATTTAAAACATACCTCTTGATTTTGCAATTAATTTTCTTATGCCCTAATATTTACCCGCAGACTTAGCTATAACTAAGATAGGATTAGAATTTCAATCCCCTCGTTTATAGCCCGGATGGAGCTACAATCCCATTTAAACCGCAAACTTAGCTATGGAGCAATGATTAGGATTTCAATCATTGTCCAAGCCCGGATGGAATCGCTAGTTTAAAATTTCAAAATTTTGGTAACCCCATGGAATCCGCATACTTAGTCAAGAGCAAGGGATTAGGATTTAAATCCCTCACTCGTAACCCGGATGGAGTTAACTTATACTTACAACAAAAGTAATTTTTTTTAAAGATATGCCCAAAATCATGCATGTAATGTCCAACAACTGTCAAGAATCCAAAACACTATCATGATCAACAAGCATCTAGTGCCGTGAAATGGTCAAACAAACACGAATATCATCAATTACATCGCTACACTATACTAGTCAAACATGCGTTCTTAATATGATTCACGAGCCAACCAACAGTTTCTCATGTTCAATCAAGAGCAAATTTTTTTTCCAAAAACAATTTTTTTGATCAACTCAATCATCATTGGCTAACATGAATAATCCGACTCGCATCAGCAACACAAACAACAACAAAATGATATGAATGATTACGAACAAAACACAAAAAACTAAACCAAATGAATGCAAACAGAATGAACACAAAACATGATAACTAAACACCCCCCATACTTATCTAAAGCATTGCCCTCAATGCTTCAGAAAACACATAAATGACAAAATAAAACACAAACAAATGCAACAAACAAAATGCGAAACAAAAAGAACTCCCCTGGTGCCTAATCTTCTTCTTCTTCTTGGTGGGACGCATCTTGAGGTGCAACTGGAGCAAATTGTGCCGGCATGTCAGACTGGAAGGGGAATGATGGCGGATAATGAGGTGCCGCATGGAATCCAGATGTATCCAGCCCCAACTGAGTCGCCATGCTTCACATAATATCTTCCACATTTTGGAGATGAGTGGAAGTGGCTTGGAAATAATCCATGGCATAATGGTTGAAGGAGGAGCTCTCAATGGCCATGTCCTGGGCGGTACGGCAAGGAGGTACTGGCGGCGGCGGACGAATGCTAGAAGAACTCCCAACAGGAGGTTGACTGCTATAAAACTCTAAATTGCGCTTTGCTTGCTTGGAGGTGGAGAGCTTCTCATCAACTGTATTAAAAGATGGTAGTCATTCCTCATCTGGACTAATCGGCACACCCGCTTGGCGACAAAGAGCGGTGATGGTGTTAGGAAAGTAAAGTTCGCATCGAGTATACAATGAAATCATGGATGAGGCTACCCACATCAATCCGCCATCTCTTCGTAATGGCATACACAAGAATAGCCCGATCCGCTTGCACATCAACAATGTGTAGCACTGTCAAAAGCCGCCGGGCTATGAAAGCATACCATAAATCCGGCTCAAGATTCAGAAATCGCTCCGAAAAATGAGTGAACTTGAGAGGATCGTGCCACTGTGCACCCGCATAACACATCTCTCGCAGAATCAAAGTATAATCGGGGTTCGCCTTAAAATTCCGAAACTGACTATCATCAACAGCAGGTGTATCGAACAACCTATTCAACGTCTCAGCATTAAATGGAAAAAGTTTCCCTCGGACAAAGGCTTAGAATCATCTCGGGCTGGGGCATTAGCATAAAATTCCCTTACCACCGGGACAATGGCGGGTTCAGGCACTTTGCAAAATATATTCCACTTATGCTTATTAATCCCCAAAGAAATAAATTCATGACAATCCAGAGATAATCCACGCTCAGCAATTGGATTACGAGTGAGTCTAGCGTGCTCATACCTCTCTTGTGCCTCCCGAGAGACGAAGCGATTTGAGTGTGCGACGGATGAAGATGAGCTAGCGACAGCATGTCCGGACGAACGGGCTCTTTTGACTGGCATGGTGGTGGTGAACAACCGTAATCAGAGGCGGTGAGTAGCGGCGCGGCGGTGGGGAACGCGAAATAGGAGGATTCTTGATGGCTAGGCAGAAATTTGCGGACACCAACTTGAATTTTGGCTAGAAACTTCAAAGATCTTCAAAATATGGGCGAATTTTATGGAAAATTATGGAGAAATAGGAGATTAGGGAATTTGGGATTTAGGGTTTATGGGAGAAGAGGGAAGAAGAAGAGGGGAATGTGGAAAAAACATGGTGGATCCCCTTTTTTTTTCTTTTTTTTTTCATTCAAACTCTCTCGCGCGCGCGAGAAAGAGTCTCGCACGCGCACGAGACGGGACATATGCAGCCTCTAGAAATCTATATGGCGCACGCGCAAGAAAGAGTCGCGCACGCTCGGGGCCAATTCTGTGATCCGCTGGAATTCTATACTGCGCACGCGTGAGAAGGAAGCCTTGCGCGCGCGGTTTAATAAAACAAAAACTTTTAAGGCCCTTCAAACCAAAAACAAAAAAAATTAAAAAAATGAAAAATAAAAAGACAAGCCAAAATAAAAATTTTATACTATAAAAATAAATACTGGGTTGCCTCCCAGTCACCGCTAAATTTATAGTCTATAGCCCGACTGTATTCCTCTCTTGATTGGCGACATTCAAGGTGGTTTATATACCATCTTTGACAAACTCAGATCAGTTCTGCACTTGCATTCTACCCCGCTAAATAAATTTTGTAAGGGACTAATTCCTGTGGAGATCTGAACCTGCTGACATTCATCACCAATAACATGAAACACATCAATAAATTTGACAGCAGAGCAAGATTTTAAATTTGGGCTATCAGTAGCCAACTTAAGCATATTAAACACTACTTGCTCATTATTCAGTCTCAATATTAACTCTCCCTTCTCAACATCAACTAATGCTCTACTAGCAGCAAGAAAAGGACGCCCTAAAATCATAGACACCTCGCAATCCTCATCCATGTCAAGAATAATGAAATCTACAAGATAAATCAACTTGTCTATCTTGACTAGGACATTCTCTACTATCCCTCTCGGATATTTAATAGATCCATCAGCAAATTTGAGAGAGATAGAGACAGATTCAATATTTTCTATGCCTAATTTTTGAGCAAGAAAATAAGACATTAAATTTATGCTCGATCCTAAGTCACACAAAACATTAACAAATGATAAACTTCCAATTTGACAGGGTATAGAAAAACTCCCTGGATCTTACAGTTTTTGTGGAAGCTTATTTTTCAGCACTGCCGAGCACTCTTCATTCACCCCAAGGGCGTGAATGCTATCATGGTCGTGACTCGAGCACAATCTAAAAAATCTGAGCAGATGGAAGAAGAGAAAAATATGGAGGGGACGAAAATTTCAGAAGTCAAGGAGGATGTGCGCGCTGAAAATTTCTCCACGGCAGGTAAGAAATGTAAGACTTCAAAATTTGAGGTTAATAATGATGTTGATATTTCTACTTTACCTTTCCCTCATAGAGCTAAGCAACTGTTATTTGATTTTCAATTTAAAAAGTTTCTTGAAATTTTCAAGAAACTACATATTAACATACATTTTGCAGATGCTTTAGCTCAGATGCCGAACTATGCAAAATTTCTGAAAGAGTTGCTGAAAAATAAGAAGAAATTGAATAATCTGACGCACGTCACAATGTTACTCGGTAAAGTTCCAGTAGGGCGAGTTGACAATTGGGTTGCGATCTGACCCATATGAATTTCCAACTTCTGCAGCATAGCTTCCTGATTATGTAAACGAGCCTCAGTTCCAGCCACGTATTTCATCATGATCTCCTCCAAACGCGGCTTCTTCTCCTCTTGCTTGGGCTGCCAGTTCTGATTATAGTTGTTGTAGGAGTTGTACGACTGTCATCCTTGATTTCCTGCAAAATTAGCCACTACCACTTCAAACAACTGCTGTTCTTCTAGCTTATTCCCTTGTGCTTGATTCACTGGCGCTGTTTCATAAGTTCCACTTGGTGTGTCAGAGCGTCGATCTTAGCATTCATGGCCATTAAAGCACCGACCTCTAGAAATCTAGCCTTCTTCTTCTTCTTCTTCTTCTTCTTCTTCTTCTTCTTCTTCACATCCGGCCACCCAATGTTATTCTCTGCCATATTACCTATGATCTCCCATGCTTCTGCCAGTGTCTTCCTGAATAAGCATCCATTAGCAGCAGCGTCCAGCATAGAACACACTGATGGATCAGATCCATTATAGAATGTCTGCGTCTGCTGGCTCTGAGTGAGATTATGTTGAGGACACATCCTCAACATCTTCTTAAATATGGTCCAAGCCGCATGAAGAGATTCCCCCTCCTTCTCTCTGAATGAGATGATATCGGAGAATATTTTTGCCATCTTAGTGGGAGGGAAATACTTGTTCAGAAAATTCTAAACAAGTTGGTTCCATGTAATAATAGAACCAGCAGGCAAATCATCTAACCATTACGTAGCTTTGCCTTGTAGAGAGAATGTGAATAATCGCAGTCGCACTGCATCAGATGTTACCCCATTAACCTTGAACGTGTCGCAGATCGACAGAAAACACTCCAGATGAGCGTAGGGGTCTTCCACAGATGTGCCCCCAAATCTTTCTTGCAGTTGGATCAGCTGGATAGTAGAGGGTTTCAACTCAAAATTATTTGCCTCAACAGCGGGGCGAACTATGCTAGATCCATATCCTTCAACCGGAGGCCTTATCAGATCCCATACAGTACGGTTGTCCGCCATCTCTTCTTCTGACTCTGAATTGAGTTCCAGATTAATGTCTCTCCTAGCTCTTCGAATCCTGCTAAGCGTGCGTTTGATCTCCAAATCAAGTGGTAGGAGACTTTTGAACAGTCGAGATTGGTGCATAAACAAGCAGATAGTACCTGAAAATCACCAAGAAAAGAAGAAAATTTTAAAATTTAATAAAATAAATAATGTCTAATCTCAAGTGAAAAAAAAATTCTGATATCAAACAGTCCCCGGCAACGGCGCCAAAAACTTGACCGTTAAAATAGGTATGATAAAAAATCAACTGGCAAGCGTACCAGGTCAAGTTATAGATAGTGAATAAAATCAGATGTCGAACCCACAGGAACTGTATAAATATGATTACAAGAATATAATTATTCCTACTTAATCTAGACGAATTAAAAAGAGTGATTTTAGATTTTAACTAAAAAACTAAATTGCAATTAAATTTTAACTCAATAAAAATTCAATAGAAAATTTTAGATTAAAATTCAAATTGGAAATAATTCGATCAAGAACACACGTAGGTACCAGACAATTCATTTAACAAGCAGTCGATCTAAGACATCAAACTTAATCTTAATTCATGGGAATTTTCCTAATTTGTTCAAATGACTATTTCTAGAACAATCAAACCTATTCAAATATTGACGGATTAATATTTCGTAATTCTAATCAAATTTGAATGCCTGATGAACTGTGAAATTTAGTAAACACCTAAATCGCACATTGAAACCAAATTCTATTTCTAGTTGGTTTTACAATATGTTGAATATCGAAGTGATCAAAATCGAAACCTCCTCTGTTGAATTGGAATCAATTAACATGCAAGCAAATAACTGGCCAAAAAATTCACAAGACAAATATAAATTTGATAATCAATAAAATAAAATAAAGTCTGAAAATTCTTGACTAAACCATCAAGTTTTCTACATAAATTTTCTGGCCCAATCACGTGGCCTTGATCGAAGAAAAACTACTACTCACTAATAAACATAATTAATCAAACCAAATCTAAAATCATAAACTAGAAAATACGAGAATAGAAGAAAAATTGGAGAAGTGTTCAAGCAGCCGCCTTCAGCCTTCGTGTGTAATCAAAAGAAAAAAAGTCCCCAAAAATATCATAAAACTTCTATTTATAGGGTTTGCGCCAATTAAAATCCTCCTCAACCTAAAATTCTCGAACACATCAGCTCCCGAACACGCGCGCGTTCCTGGTATGCTTCTTGCGCGTGCGCAGTGTAACTAAACAGAGTCTCGATCAACCTCTCGCACGCGCGCGAGATAGGAGCTCGCCCGCATGCGTCTTGTCTTTCATGTTTTTGGAATTTTGTATGGCGCATGCACGCGATATTGGTCCGCATGCGCGTGCGTCTATAGCTCAATTGGGTCCTAAAAGCTCCATTAACCTACAACCAGGAGAGTAGAATACATGCACATAAAATAAAATACCAATAAAACACATGAAATAAAATAAATGCATGCAAAATAAATATAAAAGTGACAAAAAATAATGTATACACAACACACTTATCGGTCGTCAATTTCATCTGAGTACAACTTATCATCCTCAGACCGATGGACAGTCAGAGCGGACTATCCAGACGTTAGAGGATATGTTTCGAGCAGTAGTGCTAGACTTTGGCACTAGTTGGCAGGATTCTTTGCCTCTTGTCGAGTTTTCTTACAACAACAGCTTCCAAGAGAATATCGGTATGGCGCCTTTTGAGGCTTTGTACGGCAAGAAGTGCCGCTCTCTGTTGTTTTGGGATGATGTGTCTGAGTCGCCTGATTTGGGACCGGATATGCTTAGAGATATGACAGAGCAAGTTAAGATCATTAAGTTGAGAATGAAGTCAACTCAGGATAGACAGGCGAAGTATGCAAATGTTAGACGTACACCTCTGAGTTTCGAGCAGGGAGACCGAGTTTTCCTTAAGATTTCTCCTTTCACAGGCACTATCAGATTTGGTAAGAGAGGAAAATTATCTCCGAGATTCATCAGACCGTACGAGATTCTTGAGAAGTTAGGCAATCTCGCCTACAGACTTGCAATTCCTCCGTCTTTATCGAGTATTCACGATGTTTTTCACGTCTCTATTATGCAAAAATATCATCCAGATCCTTCTCGTATTCTTCAGCCTGACGAAGCCGAGTTAGATGAGACTCTGAGCTACTTTGAGCGATCGATTCAGATCCTTGACCGGAAGGAGAAAAAGCTCAGAACCAAGTTGATTCAGTTGGTGAAAGTTCAGTTGAGCGGACACGGAGTCGAGGAAGCGACTTGGGAGACAAAATCAGATATGAGACAGCGTTTTCCAGAGCTATTCTAATTATGTGAGTTCTTAACTCTGTTCTGGTTCCTTATTCTTATCTTATGAGTTGTATTCTTATTGATTTCGAGGACGAAATCTCTTCTTAGAGGGGGAGAATTGTAACGCCCTTATTTAATCTTAAATAATTTTATTTGAGATAATCAGAGTTTCCAGAAGTCGAGAGCCGATTTGATTTTGATCAGGGTCTATTTTGAAAATTTTGGATTTTTCAGGGACTAAAACACAAATATGAGTTTTGTTATATTATTTAGCTTGGTTGACTTAGTCTCATCACTTCATCTTCTTCTCCAAACCGTTTTCCACCATTGAAGCTGCCTTTTTTGAGTTTTCAAGCTTTTAGATTTCAATCCGAGCTCGATCCGTCCGTTGGAATTTATTTCTGAAGACAGATTAGCGATCACGGCAGCAAGAACTCCGTTATATAGTAAGTTTTCCTTCGATCAGTTAGACTTCTATTTTTGGATATTTTTAGAATTGATTGAGTTTCGAGTATGTTGTTCTTCATAGAGTTCTGATCGTTTATTCTCAGTCGGTTTTGAATTAGAGCGTCATTCGAATTTCTTATGATTTTTGGAAGCCTATTTAAAAAATTGAGTTTTGAGATTTGTTGGCTTTGAGCCTTTATTGTTGTATTAACATTGATATGAGTTGATATCGATAATATGCTGCTGTCTTTGTTTTCGATTTGATCTGTTTATAGTCGTTATGCCATCGGTTTGAGTTTTGGGATTTCGAACCATTTTGAGTTGTTGAACTTTGGCTTGTGAGATTGATCGTGGTTGTTGATCATCTATTGTCTCTGAACAGATTCGTTTTAAGTTTTCGAGCCCAGAGTTAGCAGCTGTCGATCGTCAAAGAGTTGGACGAAGAACGGTAAAGAGATTACCTTGAGCCGTTGTTGTTGTTAGGTTGTATAGTTTCTGATATAACCTTTTATTGTAGCTTATCCAGAGTTAGAGATATTCGTATCGAAAGGTACAAGCAGTCATCGTTTAGCGGGATAGCATACTCAGGACAGTTGGTTTTTGAGTTTTTCCCTTAAAATCAGATACTTGCATCAATACTTGTTCTAGAATGTGGGACTTGTATCTTGTTGTTTGAGCTTTTGTTATATGGCTAAATGTTTTATGTTTTCTTATGCATTCATCTTGAGCCAAACCTTTGATTTCAGCGGGCAGAACGACCCTTTTTATTTAGACGTTTTGAGGGCTATGTTGTGAGTGGCCTGGGTTGTAGAAGTTCACCTAGTGTCAGCATACTCCTCATAGTCGCACCAAAGTCTAGGGGATTGGGACACATGGCACCACCTCGATTGGGAGAGCTGGTGAGTCATTACGTAATCTCATCCTCGGGATCCCAAAAGCATAGCAGCAATCCCTTGTTTATCAGAGTTTATATCCCATTTTTAAAGACATGCATTTCATTTACATTGATATTGAATATGTTGTTGTCTTGAAAACATGTTGTTGTTGTTTTGCATGTTATGTTGCTTTTACTGGGATTATCATTCTCACCGGAGTTATCCGAATGTTGCTTTGTTTTGTATGTGTACTTGGCAACAGGAGGGGCAAGATCAAGTCAGAGAAGACCTGGTTAGCACCAAGAGTGAGAGATAGAAGTGGGATTCGGTTTAGAAGTCGAATCAGCATGTCAATCTAGTTTATGATTTGAAGCATGTTAGAACTTGAACTTGTTGTTGTTTGTAGTTTCTATTATTCGAATATTATGGATTGAATGTGGTCATTGCATGTATTATGTATCTTGTTATGTTTCGAATGTATTTTGGTTTGAGTTGGCAAGCAAAATTCTAGTTTTTCTATTCTGGTGCAGGGGGCACCCGATCTGCTGTTTTTAGCAGACCGAGCGCACCCCCCTTTGAGTAAAACAACAGCCTTGCTGTTTTGGCCGCGCTCGAGCGGTAGTTTTCTACTGTCCGAGCGTGGCACCCCTTTTAAAAAAAAACTTATTGCTTTTAATCTTGGATCTTGTATGCTCTATTGTTGTTTAATCCAAGATTAGATGTTTAGAACCGAGGTCTCACATTAAGTTTGTAATGGTACGGGTGCATCCCTTCATAGCTCAGGGGGCCTGCAACCATTTTGCTACTCATGGCCTTCTCTCCACCTGGCTAGGGGAGTTTTTGCCCTCCCCAGAGATTGAAGCTTGTACCTGCAGAGATCGAACTTTGGGGAGGGCAAAAACTCCCCTAGCCAGGTGGGGAGAAGGCCATGAGTTAGCACAATGGTTGCGGGCCCCCTGAGCTCTGAAGGGACGCACCCGGACCATTATAGCTTAACTGGTCGCGACCGACGACGGTTGCTGAGGTCCGCAGTTTTCTGGGTCTAGCAAGATATTATCGTCGCTTTATTGTGAATTTCTCTCAAATAGCTCTACCTTTGACTCATCTTACCCGCATGGGTGTTGATTTCGAGTGGTCCTCAGAGTGTGAGGAGGGCTTTTGTGAACTTCAACGACGGTTGACTTCTGCGCCTGTGTTGACATTATCGTCAGGATCTAGATGGTATGTGGTTTACACAGATGCTTCTCTTCAGGGGCTAGGTTGTGTTCTGACTCAAAATGGTCACGTGAATGCATACGCTTCTAGACAGTTGAAGTTACACGAAGACACTTATCTAGTTCATGATTTGGAGTTGGCAGCTATTGTGTTCGCTTTGAAGATCTGGCGTCATTATCTGTATGACAAGAGATTTGAGATCTTCACCGACCACAAGAGTCTCAAGTATTTGTTCACTTTGGCGGAGTTTAACATGAGGAAGAGGTGTTGGATGGACTTTCTGAAGGACTATGATTGCGAGATTAAGTGCCATCCAGGAGCTGCTAATCTCACTGCTGATGCCTTGAGTCGGAAGGTGCGATTATCCGCACTTCAGACTTGTTCGATGTCTCATGCGATCGAGGATTGTTGTTCTTCAGCGTATACCTTCAATCACAAGAAAGGTATGCAGAGTATCCAGATGTTTGCGATCTTATCTGAGCCATCCTTGTACTCATAAATTTGGGATTCTCAGATGTCTGATTTGAAGACCCAGAGTTTGGCTCGTCTAGCCAACGAGGGTAGTATGTCTGAATTTCACTACCAGTCAGATGATTTTCTGTGTTTGTCGGGACGACTTGTGATTCCGAAGGATGAGGATCTGCGGGGGAGATTTTGTCTCAGGCATATCGCACTAAGTTGAGTATTCATCCAGGGAGCAACAAGATGTACAAGGATCTACGTACTCGGTTTTGGTGGAAAGGAATGAAACGCAGCGTGTATCAGTATGTTTTGAGATGCTTGGTTTGTCAGCAGGTCAAGGCAGAGCACCGACGACCTGGAGGTTTGCTTCACAGTCTGCCTATTCCTGAATGGAAATGAGAGCTTATCACGATGGATTTTGTGACCCATTTGCCGGTGTCTTCAAGGAATTGTGATGCCATCTGGGTTTTGGTGGACCGACTCACCAAATCAGCACATTTTATTCCCTATAGCCGAGAATACACTGTTGATCGTATGACTCGGTTGTACATCCAGGAGATCGTTCGACTTCATGGAGTGCCTGTGAGCATTTCCAGCGATCGAGACCCCAGGTTTACTTCTAGATTCTGGGAAAGTGTTCAGCGTGCCATGGGCACTACTCTCAATTTGAGTACTGCCTATCATCCGAAGACAAATGGTCAAACGGAGCGCACTATCCGGACCTTGGAGGACATGATTCGGGCGTGTACTAGGGATTTTGGTTCAGTTTGGCAAGATCATTTGCCATTGATTGAGTTCGCGTACAACAACAACTATCATCGTAGCATTGGGATGACACCTTTTGAGGCGTTGTACGGACGACGATGTTGTACTCCACTTTTTTGGGAAGAAGTGGGGGAGAGACAGGCCGAGGGACCAGAGTTAGTCCAGCAGGCAGCAGATATTGTTTATCAGATCAAGAAACAGATTAATACTGCACAGGATCGTTAGGCCGGCTATGCTAATACTAAGCGTAGACCTTCGCAGTTTGATGTTGGGGAGAAAGTGTTTTTGAGAGTTTCACCTTTCCGCAGGATTTTCATATTTGGTCTCAAAGGAAAGCTGTCTCCCCGGTTTATTGGTCCGTTTGAGATCTTGGAAAGCATCGGTGATTTGGCTTATCGGTTAGTCTTGCCACCGTATTTGTCCAGTATCCATGACGTGTTTCACTTATCTTTGTTGCGACGGTATGTGGAGGATCAATCTCATATTCTCCAGCCATCTGAAGTTCAGGTGGATACTGATTTGACTTATTTAGAGAGACCGATTCGTATCCTGGATCATAAGGATAATGCGTTGAGGGATAAAGTTATTCCTCTGGTTTTAGTGCAGTGGCAGCACCGAGGTACTGAAGAAGCCACTTGGAAAATCTTTACGTTCAAGATTGATGGGCTTTTATGGGCTTGGAAACAAGATATAAAAGGAGGAAATTTTCAGAGACGCGGGGATTCAGAAATTTGCAAGGAACGAGTCGGTGTTGGAATTTTTGAGGAACAAGAGCTCAAGAACCTGGTACGAAGACGAAAGACGGTGGCATCCGGCGATGGAAAAGCTTCATTCTAATTCGTTCTAATTTCTTTGAACTCTGTTTTTTCTAGTTTTATGGATTGTTTGAAAAACATATTTCGTTTGATCTTTGAATTTGTTATGAACTAATTTCTTAGTCTAGAGGTAGATGGATCTTGACTGGAAACCATGATTGAGATATTTTGATTTATATATTTAAATTTCTTCGCACAGTTTATTTGTGTTTTCTTGATTATAATACTTTCAATTTACTGGCCATAGATTGAATGATATTTTATTTAGAATCTTTCACTCGAGAGAAGAGATTTTGAATACGACATAGGAAAATACATCTTTGGTGTTTATATTGTTCGAGAGACATATAACTCCATAGAAGTCATTAGAAGAATTTTTGTGCTATTTACCCGATTTAATAAGTGAACTTAGATAGAGATATTGAGTTTGTTATTGAATACGAATTTCTGCTTGACACTTGAGAGAGGTAGTAGAAAATAATAGGAATTCTTGGCTAATAAACTAGAAGAATTTATAATTAAACAATCATTAGAAACAAATTATGGTGAAAAGTCAAGTGAATTCGAACCTCTAGCATTCATCGCTTATTGAATTTTTATCTCGTGAACTCGTGGTTATTTAATTTTATTTCTTGCAAATTTTAGTCTTATTAAAATCAAACCATTTTCGTAGCTCTACATAGGATTAAGATTTTATTAGTTGCAAATATTTGATATAATATCATTTATTCATTCTCTGTGGGATCGACTTGGACTCATTTTCTATATTAAAACTTGACACCGTACACTTGCAGACACAAAATTACGCAACAAGTTTTTGGCGCCGTTGCCGGGGATTGAATTTTATTTGATTTATATTAAATTGTGCTAATAATTCTTAGTTTTGATTTAGAGCATTTTATTTTATTTTGTTGGTTCTAATTTTAAATTTTTCCTGTCTATGCAGTTTATGCAAAAAATCCAAAGTTACGACTCATTACTCTTTGATCCGAAAATCGAGAAAACTGCTAAAGCTTTGAGAAAATCTAGAAGAAAAGAGTTGCAACAAATGACTAAAGAAAGAGAAAGAGAAAGAGTTGTCAATAATGCTCCGGTGCCTATCAGAGATCACTTTCGACCGGTGATCAATAATCATTATTCTAGGATAGCTCGGCAAAACATCACGGCGAATAATTTTGAGTTGAAGCCAAATCTGATTAATTGGGTGCAGCAAAATCAGTTTAGGGATGCAGCTACTGAAGATCCAAATCTGCATCTGCGTACTTTTCTGGAGATTGCTGACACAGTAAATATTCATGGTGTTACTGAGGATACCATCAGACTACGATTGTTCCCGTTTTCTCTTAGGGACAATGCTCGTAGTTGGTTGCAGTCATTACCTCTTGGGAGTATTACTACATGGGAAGACATGACATCAAAATTTCTGGCTAAGTACTTTCCTCCTACCAAGTCTGCTCAGCTAAAAATTGAGATCACTACTTTCAAACAGCAAGATTATGAGCTACTGTATGAAGCTTGGGAGCGGTACAAGGAATTGCTTAGGAAGTGCCCGAACCATAATTTTTCGGACTGGGAACAGATCGAATTATTCTACAATGGTTTGAATGGCCCAACGAGGATTTCTGTGGATGCTGCAGCTGGAGGGTCAATATTTTCTAAATTTCCTGAACAAGATTATGAGATTCTTGAGGAAATGACTGTTAACAGTTATCAGTGGCCGAGTGAGAGATCTGTAATAAGGAAGCCTGTTGGAATTCATGAGGTTGATGCATTCACTGCTTTGACTGCTCAGATGACTACTATTTCTACACAGTTGGCTGCACTGACCAAAGAGAAACAAAGTTCTACTGAGACAGCATCACTGGCGACTGCCGTAAATTCTGCTGATGGATTTGAGAGTGTGGAGCAAGCTCAATATGTGAACAACAGGAATTACAACAATTATCGAGGTAATCCTGTACTCAATCAGTATTTTTCCTAGTTTGCATAATCATGAGAATTTTTCCTATTCAAACAATAAGAATGTGTTGAATCCTCCACCGGGGTTCAATACTCATAATGGTGAGGGTAAGGCATCGTTGGAAGATTTGGTGCATAATTTTATTTCAGAGTCTTCCACAAGATTTAAGAGGAATGAGAATAAGCTGGATAGTATGGAGACGCACTTGACCAATGTGAGCGCTTCTATAAAAAATCTTGAAACACAAATTGGTCAACTGGCGAATGCATTGAATAATCAGCAGATGGGTGTGTTTCCTAGCAATACTGAGGTTAATCCTAGGGAGCAATGCAAGGCTGTTACTCTTAGAAGTGGTAAAGAACTTGGGACTGATAACCCAAAAGCAGTGGATGATGAGGAAGCTGAAGAAATTGGGGTGGAGTCCGAAAATTCTGATAGCAAAAATTCCAGCAAGTCTGCAGTTGTGCCTAAGAAACCTCCTGTACCAAAAGCTATTTTGCCATATCCTCAGCGGTTCAAGAAGAAAGCGTTGGATGAGAAGTTTTCTAAGTTTCTTGACATCTTCAAGAAAATTCATATTAATATTTCATTCGCTGATGCTTTAGAGAAAATGCCACACTATGCTAAATTCATGAAGGATGTGATGGCGAGGAAGAGAAAACTTGAAGAGTTTGAAACAGTGAAGTTGATAGAGGAGTGCAGGCCCATCTTACAAAAGAAACTGCCACAGAAATTGAAAGATCCAGAGAGTTTTACTATTCCTTGTATTATTGGTGGTGCGACTGTTAATAGGGCATTATGTGATTTAGGTGCAAGTATTAATTTAATGCCTTTGTCTATTTTTAGGTCTTTGGAGCTTGGCGAGGTGAAACCAACCACGATTACTCTGCAGTTGGCAGACCGTTCTCGGACATATCCTCGAGGAGTTGTGGAAGATGTTTTGGTAAAAGTAGATAAATTTATTTTTCCTGCTGACTTTGTAGTGCTTGATATGGAAGAAGATCAAGATGTCCCTCTAATTTTGGGGAGACTATTCTTGGTGACTGGCAGAGCGTTAATTGATGTGCAGGAGGGTGAATTAACTCTACGAGTTGGTGGTTAAGCTGTCACCTTCAATATCTATAAAACCATGAAATACCAAGATGAGGTACATTCTTGTAATCGCATTGATTCATCTGATTCTCATGAAAATAATTTTTGTGCAGGAATGGAGTTGGATGAAGTATTGGCTAGGTGCATGATTAATTTCATAAATCAAGTGGATGTTGATGATTGGGAACTTAGAGAGCAAATTATTTCTTTTGAAAGTTTGCCAAAGGAAAAAGATGGCCAAGACAAAATTGAAGCATTGCCCGAGGAAGTTAGCAAAGAGGTACCAGTTTCTTTTACTCCTGAATTGAAAAAACTGTCTGGTCATTTATGTTATGCATTTTTGGGAGAAAATTCGACTAACCCGATAATTATTTCATCCTCTCTTACTCATGATGAAAATGATAAATTATTAAGAGTTTTGAGAAAATTTAAATCTGCTTTGGGTTGGTCAATTTCTGATATCAAGGGAATTAGTCCCAATATTTGCATGCATAAGATTTTAATGGAGGATTCATATAGTCCCTATGTTGAATATCAAAGGAGGTTAAATCCTGCGATGAAAGAAGTAGTAAAAGCTGAGGTGTTGAAATTATTGAATGATGGTATTATTTATGCTATATCTAACAGTTCTTGGGTGTCGCCAGTACAGGTTGTGCCGAAAAAGGGAGGTATGACTGTGGTTAAAAATGAGAAAAAAGAGTTAATTTTGACTCGTACTGTTACTGGTTGGAGAGTTTGCATTGATTATAGAAGGTTGAATAAGGCTACTAGAAAAGATCATTTTCCTCTTCCTTTTATTGATCAGATGCTTGACAGATTGGCAGGTTATAAACATTACTGTTTTTTAGATGGATATTCTGGCTACAATAAAATTGCTATAGCGCCAGAGGATCAAGAGAAAACAACTTTCACATGTCCCTATGGTACTTATGCTTTTAGGAGAATGCCATTTGGTTTGTGTAATGCACCGGATACTTTTCAGCGGTGCATGATGGCAATTTTTTCTGACATGGTGAAAGAAGTTATGGAAATTTTTATGGATGATTTTTCGGTGTTTGGGTCTTCGTTTGATCATTGTTTGCACAATATGACCCTTGTTTTGCAGCGTTATCAAGAGAAAATCTAGTGCTTAATTGGGAAAAATGTCACTTCATGGTGCAAGAGGGAATAGCACTTGGACATAAGGTGTCATCTAATGGGCTTGAGGTGGATCAAGCAAAAGTGGTTGCGATTGAAAAGCTTCCACCGCCAAATAATGTGAAAGCCATTAGGAGTTTCTTGGGACACGCCGAGTTTTATCGTCGATTTATTAAAAATTTTTCTAAAATTACCAAGCCTTTATGTAATTTGTTAGAAAAAGATACATCTTTTATTTTTGATGATGCGTGTTTGCAGGCGTTCACGAAAATCAAGGAGGCACTAATTTCTGCACCTATTATGATTGTGCCTGACTGGAAAGAGCCGTTTGAAGTGATGTGTGATGCCAGCAATTATGCTGTAGGAGCAGTTTTGGGGCAAAGAAGAGACAAGATGTTTAGGGAGATTTACTGTGCCAGCCGCACTCTTGACGGAGCATAACAGAATTACACTACTACAGAAAAAGAGATGTTGGATGTGGTGTTCTCCTTTGACAAATTCAGGTCCTATCTCATTGGATCAAAAGTAATTGTTTATACTGACCATGCAGCAATTTGCTATCTCTTTGCCAAGAAGGATGCCAAGCCAAGATTGATTCGGTGGATACTTTTACTACAAAAGTTTGATTTTGAAATTAGAGACAAGAAAGGGAGTGAAAATTTAGTGGCGGATCATATGTCTCGCTTGGAGTTGGAAGAAAAAGATGAATATGAACTCATCAAGGAGCAATTTCTTGATGAACATCTTTTTGAGGTAAATTCTAAACTTCCTTGGTTTGCTGACTTTGCTAATTTTCTTTCTTGTGGTGTTTTGCCTCCAGATCTTAATCATCACCAAAGGAAGAAATTTTTTCATGATGCCAAGTTTTATCTATGGGATGATCCGTTTGTGTACAAGAAGTGTTCGGACCAAGTGATAAGGAGATGTGTAGACGAAGCTGAAGCAAAAGAAATTTTGGAACAATGTCACTCTGCCCCGTATGGCGGTCACTTTGGAGCCTCACGAATAGCCGCCAAGGTACTTCAGTCTGGTTTTTATTGGCCAAATTTATTTAAAGACAGTTATACCTTTGTAAAATTTAGTGATAGATATCAAAGGATGGGAAATATATCTGTAGAGACCCAACCCGGATCCACTACCTAATCAGAGTTATAAATAAAGCGCATGAAATATACTTAAAGCGTACGGAGCGGATACTAAAAATACAACAAATCCAATCGGCAGAATACAACCAACGAAAACAAAAGTGTATAAACACTATTATACAACCAAATCGAAGGTTCAGGGTCAACAAATCCCTACCCTCTAAAACCTCACACTCTCGGATCCTCAATCTTGCTGAGAGCCGCCTGGACTGTCCAGCCTCAAACCTGCCCCGCCACAAGGTACACCACAAAACCCAAACACAGGGGTGTGAGTGACAACGCTCAATATGAAAGCAATGATATAAGTACAAATATGCGCACACAGATGATTTATAATCCCAGGTAAAAACACTTGCTCATGGCGCCAGGAATATACAGTACCGGCTAGAGAGCGACTTCGCGGGGTACTCGTATATTCTATATCAGGGCTGAGCCAACCCATCCTGACCACAATCCTAAATAGGATACAAGTCCCATATGGAAACTGTCATGCAGACTCGAGTCCAAAATGAGATCACTGTTCCCTATGGAGACTGTCAATGACTCACATCTCTCAGGATGTAGTCACACGTAAAATCATGCATGTGCTAAGGCGGTAAAACATGCTAAAACATGATAAGACATATAACACATACTCATGCAACATACATGCAATATATCATGCCGGCTATCTTGGTCAGTACTTACGTACCTCTAACACTACTGGTCAAAACCTAGCTCCGCTGGTCTAGACTCCAATCCTACTAGTCCAGTCTACTGCTACTACAATGCAATTACCCATGCATAAATAATTAATCTATAAAAGCCTTAACTAAGCTAAAGCCTACTCCTAAATATTTTTAGGAAGCCAAGATATACCTGCGTCCGTCGTTAGCCCTTTGCTGTCGATAGCCTCAAAACTAGGCCACAGCTTTGCTACGACGTCTAGATCGCTAAGCCACTTTCGGAATCCCAGTAGGACACCTAGATCTCCCTAGATCTGAGTTATAAGGCCTAGGAATTGAGAGAGAAGAGAGGAATTGGTGCACCCCAAATGAACTCTCGACCCTCATATTTATAGACACGGAATGTTGATTTCGTTCGGGTTCTTGCGTTCGTTCTGCCTGACGAACGTTGCGTCCGTTCCTCTTCGTTGCTTCCAATGTCCCATCAAGTGCGTAAGCAATGACGTAATATTTCTGACATCACGGATGACAACAGCTGCCAGAACGTTGCTTCCGTTCTGGGTCACCCACCGGACCATTTCCGATCATTCTGAATCCATTTTTGAAGTCCGCTAATCCAACAGAAACCTCCTTAATCATGTTTTACTTAATATAAACATGATCCTATGATTAATATACTCATTAATCATTAATTATGGATACGGGTCACTATATTCTCCCCCACTTAAGAAATTTCGTCCTCGAAATTAAAGTCAGAGGAAAAATAAAAATAGCCAACCAAATGATCTTTATTACAACTGAACAAGTACAAACTTAATACAATGAAGTACAAAATCTCAAAATAACTCGGGGTGCTCGGCTCGCATCCGGATCTCCAACTCCCAAGTAGCTTCCTCTGTACCTCTGCGCTGCCACTGTACCATCACCAACGGTATATGCTTGTTACAAAGTACCTTGTCATTCCTATCCAGAATCCGTAGGGGTTTCTCCACATACGACAGATTCTGATCTAATTGCACCTCGGTCGGATGCAAAATATGCGACTCATCCACCACGTACTGCCTCAACAAGGACACGTGGAACACATCATGAATGCTGGGAAGATCGGGTGGCAATGCTAGACGATAAGCCACGTCCCCAACCTTCTCGAGAATCTTGAAAGGACCGATAAATCTAGGTGTAAGCTTACCCTTGCGATCGAACCTCATCACCTTTCGGAAGGGTGACACACGCAAGAATACATGCTCTCCGGCCTCGAAGTGTAACGGCCTCCAGTGAGTGTTCGCGTAGTTAGCCTGTCGATCCTTGGCGGCCTTAATCCTGCGTCGGATCAACTCCACTGCATCAGTCATCTGCTGAATCATCTGAGGACCCTCAACCTGACGCTCTCTAACCTCGTCCCAAAACAGAGGGGTACGACAACGACGTCCATACAGATCCTCAAATGGTGCCATGCCGATGCTACAATGAAAACTATTGTTATAGGCGAACTCCACCAATGGTAAATGATAATGCCACGCTGGACCAAAATCCATCACCGCTGTGCGAAGCATATCCTCTAACGTACGAATAGTATGCTCGGACTGTCCGTCTGTCTCTGGATGATAAGCTGTAATCAAGCTCAAAGTAGTACCAAGGGCTCGCTGGAAACTACCCCAAAATCTCGAGGTGAATCTCGGATCTCTATCACTGAAGATACTCAACGGAATGCCATGCAATCGAATGATCTCCCGCACAGTAGTCAAGAGATCTATCCCAATGATGCAATCGAAATATTCCATGGCTAGAAACACATAAAATTATGCATGTGCTAAGGCGGTAAAACTTGCTAAAACATGATAAGACATATAGCACATACTCATGCAACATACATGCAATATATCATTCCGGCTATCTCGGTCAGTACTTACGTACCTCTAACACTGTTGGTCAAAACCTAGCTCCGCTGGTCTAGACTCCAATCCTACTAGTCCAGTCTACTGCTACTACAATGAAATTACCCATGAATCAATAATTAAGCTCTAAAAGCTTTAACTAAGCTAAATAATACTCCTAAATATTTTTAGGAAGCCAAGCTATACCTGCGTCCGTCGTTAGCCCTTTGCTGTCGATAGCCTAAAAACTAGGCCACAGCTCCGCTACGACGTCTAGATCGCTAAGACACTTCCGAAATCCCAGTAGGACACCTAGATCTCCCTAGATTTGAGTTATAAGGCATAGGAATTGAGAGAGAAGAGAGGAATTGGTGAACCTCAAATGAACTCTCGACCCTCATATTTATAGACACGGAACGTTGCTTCCGTTCGGGTTCGTTGCGTCCGTTCTGCCTGACGAACGTTGCGTCCGTTCCTATTCGTTGCTTCCAATGTCCCATCAAGTGCGTAAGCAATGACGTAATATTGCTGACATCACGGATGACAACAGCTGCCAGAACGTTGCTTCCGTTCTGGGTCACCCTCCGGACCGTTTCCGATCATTCTGAATCCATTTTTGAAATCCGCTAATCCAACAAAAACCTCCTTAATCATGTTTTACTTAATCTAAACATGATCCTATGATTAATATACTCATTAATCATTAATTATGGATACGGGTCACTACAATATCTAGGCGTCATGAATTACCCCTTGCAAATATTTTAGAAGTTGAATTATTTGATGTTTGGGGTATCAATTTTATGGGACCATTTCCCTTCTCTTTTGGTCAATCTTATATTTTTTTGGCCATTGATTATGTTTCGAAATGGGTGGAAGCAATCGCCACCCCCACTAATGACTCTCGTGTAGTGGTGAAGTTTGTACAGAAAAATATTTTCACGAGGTTTGGAACGCCAAGGGCCATTATCAGTGATGAAGGTACATATTTCTGCAATAAGGTTTTTAATTCATTACTGACAAAATATGGTATTAGGCATAAAGTGGCATGTGCATACCATCCACAAACAAATGGGCAGGCTGAAATATCCAACCAGAAAATCAAGCAAATTCTGGAAAAGACGGTCCACACTAACCGGAAGGATTGGGCGATCAAGTTGGATGATGCACTATGGGCATAGCGGACCGCGCTCAAAACTCCTATTGGCATGTCACCATACAGGTTGTTCTTTGGTAAAGCATGCCATCTGCCAGTGGAGTTAGAGCATCGAGCATATTGGGCGGTGAAAAAGTTGAATTTTGATCTGAAAGCTGCTGGCGAAGAGCGACTGTTGCAGTTGAATGAGATAGAGAAATTTCGTAATCATTCTTACGAAAATGCCGAACTCTACAAAGAATAGACCAAAAATTGGCATGATAAAATATTGTTAAAAAGAGAATTTGAGCTTGGACAACATGTGTTATTATTTAACTCTCGTCTCAGATTGTTTGCAGGTAAGTTGAAATCGAGATGGTCGGGTCCGTTCACCGTGGTGAAAGTGCATCCCTACGGAGATATTGAATTGAGTTGTCATGATGGTCAGACCTTCCAAGTCAATGGTCAGAGGTTGAAACACTATTTTGGCCATGAAGTGCGGAACATGGAGAAAGTTGCATTGATCGAACCAGTGTAAAAGCACCGGGAAATTCGGGCTGACGATTATAAACCAAGCGCTTCTTGGGAGGTAACCCATGTTACTTCTTTAATTTATTTCTATTTTATTTATTTTTTATTTTATTTTATTTTATTTTATTTTATTTTTTTATTTTATTCTGCGTAATTTAATTTATTTTCCAATGCTTGAGCATCAAATTCATTTAATCCTTATATTTTTTGATACAGGCTTATGCAAAAGCAGCCCTTCTCACTCGCATATGCGTTTAACTCCAGTACATTGAAGAACTACTTTCAAGCACGTACGGGCCATCTCCGCGCATCTGCGCACAACTCCAGGGCCGTGAAGAATTTTTTTTTGCATATGCGGCTGGCATCACGCCTCTGCGGCCCTTATTTGCATAGCATAATCATGCTTTTGCGTGAAAATATCCGCATCTGCGCCAACCGTTTTTCTTAATTTAAAACCCAGGGTTCTTAGTATTGTCACTTTTTCTTTCCTTGGTCCGTTTCTCTCCAAATTCTCCAACACCGTACCATAATCTGACATTATCCTAGCCACCTTCTTGTTCGTTCGTTTGGATTAGCATCATCAAGGGTACGAATCCTAACTACAGATCTCTCAATCCGATGGAAACGTACACCACCAGAATTTAGGGCTCTCAATCGGCAGATTTGAATTCGCCTCAACCATGGAGTTTTTGCGCCTTGTTGATCTTGTTGGCTGTGTTAGACGAGGTAATTGGCTATCCCTTTTGCGCTAGTCGCATTCTTGTTGGATTTCGGAGAAGAAAATACGTGTAGTTGTTTTTCTGGCATAGAAGGTGTTTGGTGAATTGTCTAAGGGAGTCTATGGTTGAAAGATTGTTGCAGTGTGATTGTGTAGTTGTTGCATGTGCATAGCAGGTTATTGGGTGATATTTTGTGAATTGATTGGTACGATGCCGCCAAAAACAAAAGGAAAGGGCTCGGCCTCCTCCTCTTCGAGACAACCATCATTTGATAAAAATAGGTTTTGGAATGCTGTCGTGGCGGAAAATTTTGTGGAATTGTCGCTCAAAAGTATGCATAAGGAGCGGGGATTTGATATGCGAGACTTAAATGCTACTACTTTGGTTGAGGCATGAAGACGTAATTGGAAAGCATTCGTCAAACAACCTCTCGAAGCTGTCATGTCTATTGTTCGGGAGTTCTATGCAAATCTAATGGTGAAGCATGAGGAATACAAAGTGAGAGTGCGAGGGAAAATGGTGGCGTTTGATTATCGAACTATCAACGCCATGTATCAAATGCCAAACATTGAATTCGATGATTATAGGCTTTTTACTGAGAATGAGTTTCCAGCTGATGTCGTGCTACAGGAACTTTGCATTGAGAGTGCCGAATGGAAATTGAATAAGAGAGGTGTCCCTGTTACATTTTTCTCCTGATTTCTCAATCGGGACGCCAATAATTGGCATGAGTTTGTTGCAGCACGCATGTTGCCATCGGGCCACACTTTTGAAATTACGGTGGAAATGGCAAGTTTGGTGTATTGTCTAGTCACAGGAAGGACTGTTAATGCGGGTAAAGTTCTTCAGAAATCCATTTATGATGCGAGTCGAAAATATCCTCTTAGCAAATTAGTCCATGTTTCATTGATTACAGATCTTTTCCGTTATGCTGGAGTAACTTGGGATGCCACTGAGCAACTTCATCCTACTCGTGCTCCTATTGTGCTTGTTGGGCCATTGAAAAGGGAGAAACAGAAGCAGACTCTGTTGGCCGATATTGCACAGATCCCACCACAGCCGTCTGAGCCTCCTCCACCGACTCTCACTGCTCCATCACTTCCTTCACATGCTGATCATGGGAGTGATTATTCTGGCTGCTTCGATGCTTTGGAAAGGCAAATGCATAAGCAATGGAAAATAATGCGCGAGCACATGGCGTATGTGCATGATTTTAATGTGTCGCTTGCTCAAAATTACCCTCCTACCAATTTTCCATATCCGCCGCCGCCACCATGGTCGCACAATGACGAGTGGGAAGATGATGGTACCGAGTCCTGATGCTCGGTACCGAGAAGTACATGTCCCTTGTTCTGTTTATTGTTTTCAATCATTAGGGAAAATGATTTGGTTTAAGTTTGGGGGGGTGATTTAGTTTTTATGAAAAATGAGTATGTTTGAGTTGAGTTTAGTTTGTATGGAGTTCTAAGTCTGCTGTTTTTTGTTTGACGAGTTGAAGTTCTGTGATTGGGTGTAACTACAAAGTCATGAAAAGAAATGGAATGAATGACCAATGATGAAAATTATTTTTATGAATTACATGAGTATCTGCCTATTTGACAAATTCTTAACTGGAAAAGCTAGATGAATGAATAATTTCCTATATACTCTGTGATATTCAATTGAGTTTGAGTTTGAGACATGCAGACTTAGATATGATTGAGGCGTTGTTTTGAAATTTTTGGGCCTAATTTTCATTGAGCATATTATACCCCTAATTGCCCTTTTTGAGCCTACACAAAAGTATTTACATGAAGTGCCTCTTCTGAAATGTGTGAAAATCATCGTTTACTGTTGATAATTATTGATTCTTGCACTAATTTAATTCGTATGGTTTGAATGTGAATTGAGATGTTGTCTAGAACTAGTTCGGACACCCTTCGAAGCGAGATACGGGTAAACTGTGACTTAGGGATGATTTAGGCAATTTTTCTAGAATTAATCGTTTGTGCCTTTCAAGCTACCCAATGAATTAATTATCCTTATTACCTTGTTTGAGCCTAATTTAAAAATGAAAGTCATGCATGAAAATGTATGATAAACCCCCATTCGACATCGTTTCAAGGTCCCATATTTACTACCTAATAACAGTCTAAACACTTTTTCCGACCTTAAGGGAGTAAGTTTGAATGGAATTTTTTTTATGCTCCTAATGTTAATTGAGAGGATGGAATGAGGTATGGAGAAAAGTAAAAAGATGAAGGTAGTTTTGGAAAAAAAATTTATATGTTGTTGAAAAGAGAAAAATATGAAAAACGAGAATGAAAATAGTGGTATAGCGAAGTTGATCTAGCTTGAGAATGAAAAAGGATTTGCAATTCATTGGTTGATCATAGCTTACTCTCTTCTTTGAACTGTTTTCCGTCGTTTGTAGCCATGAGCCAGACCTTACATTACAAGTTGATAAAGTCCTATGGACCGAGTCAGAGTCGCCTAATATACTAGTGGAGAAAGGGTGCGAGAACTTAGCCTCTGGACAGTCAAGAGACACTTTCTTTGATTATGAATTTTTAATCAAAACACGCACACACTATTCTTCTTTGCATTAAGCCGATTTTGAGTGTTTTGAGTGAGATTTGATTCCTCGTTGAACCCATATTACTTAAAAAGTTCTCATGATCTATGGTTGTTTGAATTGAATTTGAATGAAGGTGTTTTGAAACGTGAGTTGCGGGAATTGTGAATTTATGCGGTTGACCAGATAAATGATTAATTTTCAGTGTTGAATAGGCTGGAGGAAATTGATTTAAATATTTTTGAACTACTGCTGAGGTCATTTGTTCCAAAGTATTATGTGACTTTAATCTCGAGGAGTTGTGGAGTGCTGTTGTGGTTAAGTTCTGATATTGTTTTTTGATAAATTTTGCTCGGGACTAGCAAAAGATTTAGTTTGGGGGAATTTGATATGTGTATTTTATGCACTTAATTTGGTTATGATTTTAATTTAATTTTGCTTTGTTTGAGCAGTTTTATGCGGTTTTGTTGTTGTTTATGTGTATGTAGGGAGATTCATGAATGGTTGAATTTAGAGACGAAAAGAAGATGAATTTATAGGGAAGAACCACATATGCAAGAGAATTCTATGCAGATGCGGTAGAAGGCAGAGATTTGAAGGAGTCAAGAGGTGCAGATGCGGTAGAAGGCAGAGATTTGAAGGAGTCAAGAGATGCATATGCGGTAGAATTCATGCATATGCGGTAATTGGCAGGGAATTGAAGAAATGAAGTCACGCATATGCGGTAAAATAGGTGCATATGCGGCAAAAGTTCATGCATCTGCGCAAAAGATCAGAAATCTGATAAGGGAAGAAGAACGCAGATGCGGCCTAATCTCATGCATATGCGTGAAAGTCCAGCAGTTGAGAAACAACGAAAAGCGCATCTGCGCTATTTCACATGCATCTGCGGGACTTGAAATATTTTGCATATCTGCGTATTTTTGGGAATTAGATCAGAATTTTTGAAAAATCTTTACGTTCAAGATTGATGGGCTTTTATGGGCTTGGAAGCAAGATATAAAAGGAGGAAATTTTCAGATACGCGGGGATTCAGAAATTTTGCAGGGAACGAGTCGGCGTTGGAATTTTTGAAGAACAAGAGCTCAAGAATCCGGTACGAAGACGGAAGACGATGTCATCCAGCGATGGAAAATCTTCATTCTAATTCGTTCTAATTTCTTTGAACTCTGTTTTTTCTAGTTTTATGGATTGTTTGAAAAACATATTTTGATTGATCTTTGAATTTGTTATGAACTAATTTCTTAGTCTAGAGGTAGACGGATCTTGACTGGAAACCATGATTGAGATATTTTGATTTATATATTTAAATTTCTTCGCACAGTTTATTTGTATTTTCTTGATTATAATGCTTTCAATTTATTGGAAATAGATTGAATGATATTTTATTTAGAATATTTCACTCGAGAGAGGAGATTTTGAATACGACATAGGAAAATACATCTTTGGTGTTTATATTGTTTGAGAGGCATATATCTCCATAAAAGTCATTAGAAGAATTCTTGTGCTATTTACCGGATTTAATAAGTGAACTTAGATAGAGATATTGAGTTTGTTATTGAATACGAATTTCTGCTTGACACTCGAGAGGGGTAGTAGAAAATAATAAGAATTCTTGGAAATAAACTAGAAGAATTTATAATTAAACAATAATTAGAAATAAATTGTGGTGAAAAGTCAAGTGAAGTCGAACCTCTAGCATTCACCGCTTATTGAATTTTTATCTCGTGAACTCGTGATTATTTTATTTTATTTCTTGCAAATTTTAGTTTTATTAAAATCAAACCATTTTCGTAGCTCTACATAGGATTAGGATTTTATTAGTTGCAAATATTTGATATAATATCATTTATTCATTCTCTGTGGGATCGACTTGGACTCATTTTCTATATTAAAACTTGACACCGTGCACTTGCGGGCACAAAATTACGCAACACCACTCTACAACCTAAGCTCTCTTGGAACCAACCGCCTCATCCAAACGCAAACATGCCTCATGGAATAGGGTGTCCATAAATAACAGTACGAGGACGTGAACATAAAACATTCAGAACAAGAGTATGAGTATACAAGATTATATATGCATGAATGCAAGTGATCTGGATACCAAGACACGAGAGTCAAGAAACAAGCTCACAAGCCGGGCCCAGGTTATATAGCACGCTGTGCCGTCGCATCAGGACGTGGCTCCTATACCTAGTGGATAATGATGACCTGATATTAGTACTAGTGTCCAACCATAACGGTGACCTGACACAAGACTTACGTATTCAACCATCTACTACTCATAGGGTGAGCACCTTACTACAGGAAATCTCAAGAATACAGGATTCGTATGCTCATGGATGAAGCATAATATCATGACAGGTATATGCAGATAAAATCATTACATATAATCAAATAAACCATGCAAACACATAATACATGCATACTCAGTCTGGATATCTCGAACAGTACTTTCATACCTTAGATACTAGGCAAGCTATATCAGCTCTACTGTCCAAGCCTATAATCAGCACTACAATGCAAAATACTAATGCATCATAATCTTATACTAAAAGCCTTAACTAAGTTATAGCATACTCCCTAATTATTTATAGGGAACTTGAGTTATAGCTCCGTCCGTCATCCGCCCTTTGATGTCGCTAGCCCCAGAACTTGGGCACAACTTCGCTACGACTTTCAGACGCCTCTCCAAGGCCTGCCCCTCGACTACTATGGCTAGAAAGACCCTAAAAAACTCAAAAGGTGAGAGAAATACTATGTGAATTGGCAAGAATTCTGATTTTCGGACCCTATATTTATAGGCCTAGATCAGACACTCTGATCCCACCAACGAATGGTCCGTTCTGCAAGCACCCGCCACGTGTCGCAATCCTGTGACATCTGTCCCGCCAACCCATCGGACGTCCGATCTCCGCCACGTGTCAGCTCCAACTTGACACCTTTTATTTGAGATAATTGGAGATTATAGAGTTCAAGAGCCGACTTGATTTTTATCAGGGTCTATTTTGCAATTTTTGAATTTTTTAGGGACTAAAACACAAATATGAAGTTTTATATATTATCTACCACTTGATTGACTTGGAATTAGTCTCCCTTCATCCCTTCCCACGTTCTCTCCACCATGTTGCGCCCCAAACCATTTTCAAGCTTTCAAATTTCAGTCCGAGCACGATCCGTCCGTTGGAATTTATTTCTGTAGGAAGATTAGCGATCATAGCAGCGAGAGATCCGTTATATAGTAAGTTTTTCTTTGATCAGTTAGAATTTTATTTTCGGATGTTTTTAGAATCGATTGGTTTCGAGTATGTTGTTCTTGAACGAGTTCTTATCGTTTATTCTCAATCGGTTTTGAATTAGAGCGTCGTTCGGAAATGTTATGATTTTTGGAAGCATTTTTGAAAAAGTGAGTTTTGAGATGTGTTGGACTTGAGTTGTTATTGTTGTGTTAGCATTGATTTGAGTTGTTTGCAATGTTGTACTGCTGTCTGCGTTTCCGGTTTGATCAGTTTATAGCCGTTATGCCGCCGGTTTGAGTTTTAAGAATTTAAACCGTTTGAATCGTAAAACTTTGGCAAATGGGTTTGTTCGTCGTTGTTGATCATATTTTTTCTATGTACAAATTTGTTTGAAGTTTTCGAGCTCAGAGTTAGCAACACTCTATTGTCGAAGAATTGGACGAAGAACGGTAAAGAGATTACCTTGAGCCGTTGTTGTTGTTGGGTTTTATAGTTTCTGATATAACCTTTTATTGTAGCTTATCCAAAGTTGGAGCTATTAGTATCAAAAGGTACAAGCAGTCATCGTTTAGCGGGATAGCACACTCGAGAAATTTGGTTCTTGAGTTTTCCCTTAAATCACATACTTGCATTAATACTTGTTCTAGAATGTGGGTCTTGTATTTTGTTGTTTGAGCTTTTATTATATGTCTTAAATGCTTTATGTTTTTCTTATGCATTCATCTTGAGCCAAACCTTTGATTTCAGTGGGCAGAACAACCCTTTTTTTTAGACGTTTTGGGGGCTATACTGTGAGTGTCCTGGGTTGTAGAAGTTCACCCAGCGTCAGCATACTCCTTATAGTCGCATCAAAGTCTAGGGGTATGAGATACGTAGCACCACCTCGATTGGGAGAGTCGGTGAGTCATTACGTGATCTCATCCTCGAGATCCCAAAAGCATTGCAGCAATCCCTGGTTTATCATAATTGATATCCCGATTTTAAAGACATGAATTTCATTCAAATTAACATTAAATATGTCGTTGTCTTGAAAGCATGTTGTTGTTATATTACTTGTTTGTATGTTATGTTTCTTTTACTGGGAATATCATTCTCAACGGTATTATCCGGATGTTGCTTTGTTTTGTATTTGTACTTGACAACAGGTGGGAGAGGATCAAGTCAGCGAAGACCTGGTTAGCATCAAGAGTGAGAGATAGAAGTGGGACTCGGTTTAGAAGTCGTATCAGCATGTCTAGATAGTTTTTAGTGGAACATGTTTAGATTTTGAACTTTGTTGTTTATGTTGTATTGAATTTGCGAGTATTGTAGTTATATGTTGTCGTTGCATGAATTATGAACCTCGTTATGCATGGAATGTTTTAGACTTGAGTGTTGGCATGATTTTTTCTGTGTTTTCTTGATCTGTACTATCACCGCTCCATCGGTAGAATTGGACCGATCGAGCGATGGACTTTGGGTCATGTTTTTGTTTTGCAGAAAAGTTTCCCGCTCAATTGGTTGAATCTTACCGATCGAGCGGTGCTGTTGTTTTCTTCCGGGCAGTGAATTTCAAATATTTGCTCGCTCGATCGGTGGAGTTCTACCGATCGAGTGTGGCCCTATTAAAAAATTAAATTTTTTTATTACATTAATTCTTGGATCTTGTATGCTTAATTGTTTTTTAATCCAAGATTAGATGTTTAGAACCAAGGTCTCACATTAAGTGGTATTAGAGCGATAAGTTCTTGGTCGAACTAGACTGAGCGGGGTAGTTCGAGTTCGCATGTATTGGCTCCTCGCATGTGATTGAGTTATTTGTTTGATTATTTAAATTACATGCGAGCATGCTTTATTATTGAGAATTGTTTGAATTACATGATTATGTGATTTAATTTATAAATCATGGACTACTTGAGATATAACTGTTTTTGTTATCGACTGGTATCCGATATTCTGAGAGGTTGAAAGGGCACCACATTGTAGCGATTGAGATATCTTGTGTCCTAACCTTTGATTATTAGATGGGTCCTTGTCGAGTTATTAACAGAAACCCACCGCCAGTTACTCCTCCGAATGAGCAAGCTAGTACAGAAACTATTCAGATGGATGCCACAACGACACCTATGGAAACCTTGCTGAAGAGGTTTCAGTCATTTAATCCACCTTTGTTGCTGGGTACCGAGAATCCTGTGGACTGTGAGAGCTAGTTGGATGGCATTGATTAGTTGTTCGATTCCCTTGATTATTCAGACGACCGCCGAACTAGGTTAGTCTTTCATCAGCTTCATGGTATTGCTAAGAACTGGTGGATCACGACGAAGAGAGCCATGGAGAATTGAGGTACAGTTATTACTTGGACTCTTTTCAAATCTGAGTTTTATAAGCGGTTTTTTCCTATTTCGTACCAAAAGGATAATGGAGCCGAGTTTGCTAATCTGAGGCAAGGAAACTTGAACATCGAGGAGTATGTAGCCAAGTTTGATAGTTTGTTGAGATTTGCACCGCACATTGCCGACAATGAAGAAGCAAAAGCCGACCAGTTCATTAATGGCTTGAATCCCGACATCTTCACGTTGGTAAACACTACTAGGCCTGATAACTTTGCGGATGCCATGAATCATGAAAAGGGAGCTGAAGCAGGTTTGTGGAGACAAAGAGAAAATCAGATGGTACCTCAGCAGCAGAGACAGTCTCAGAATCAACCGTATCAGTATCAGAATCAGTCACCACAGTATCAAAACCAACCACAGAGGTATGAAGGAGGAAGCAGTGGGGGGTAACAGAAAGGATCACTTCAGAGCCAAAGGGAAACAATTCAAGAAGCAGGGGAACAATTCTTCTAGTTCTAGTGGTTCCAAGAAGTTCGGTTTAGGACAGAGTTCTGGATCTTCATTTTTTTTCTGCAACAAGTGTGGGGGTAGACACTCCCCGGATCAGTGTATAGGAGTCTTTGGGAACTGCAATATCTGTCAGCATCCAGGACACTTTGCTAAGGTGTGCCCTTAGCGAGATAAATATCGAGCTCAGAGTGGGAGTTCTTCTAGACCTACAGCTCAGTCTGAGAGGCAGACTTCTGCGGTTCACTCCTTCCAGCCTCAACAACAAAACAGACAGAGAGGTAACCCGAATGCGAACCAGCCTTCGAGACAGCAGGCACGAGTCTTTTCTTTGACAGAGGATTAGGCTCAGGCAGCACCTGACGATGTTATAGCAGGTAACTATTTGATTTTTGGTTATTCTACTCATGTATTGATAGATACAGGGGCTTATCATTCCTTTATCTCTGAAAAATTTGTGTTGATGCATGCTTTGCCTACTGAGCTTTTGCCTACTTTAGTAGCTGTTACTTCACCTTTGGGTGGAGGAATTGTTTCTGTCAGATTAGTCAGGAACTATGAACTTAATTTCGAGGAAAATTTATTAGAATTCGACTGTATTGTACTTGGAATGTCAGATTTTGACTGTATTGTTGGTATAGATGCTTTAACCAAGTATAGGGCAACGTTGATTATTTTCAGAAGGTTGTCAGATTCAGACTTGAAACGGAAAACGAGTGAGAATTCTTTGGTAAGGGTTCTCGATCTAGAATCCCTTTGATTTTTGTTTTATCGATGACTCGTTTGTTATAGAGAGGTGTAGAGGGATTTTTAGTTTATGCAATTGACGTACTGAAATCTAGCCCTGAATTGGTTGATATAGTAGTGGTTAGAGAATTTGCTGACGTTTTTACAGAGGAGATTTCTGGATTGCCGCCTATTCGAGAGGTCGAATTTAGCATTGATTTAGTGTCAGGTACTCAACCTATTTCCAAAGCTCCTTATCGTATGACACCGGTTGAATTGAGAGAATTGAAAGAACAGCTATAGGATTTGATTGCCAAGGGATACATCAGACCTAGTGTTACACCTTGGGGTGCTCCTGTTCTATTTGTTCGTAAGAAGGATGGTTCTATGCGGCTCTGTATTGACTACCATCAACTGAATCAAGCAACGGTAAAAAACAGGTATCCTTTACCCCAAATAGATGACCTTTTTGATCAACTGCAGGGTTTTTATGTCTATTCGAAGATTGATCTGAGGTTGGGTTTTCATCAGCTGAGAGTGCGCGAGGAAGATGTTCCTAAAATCGCATTCAGAACGAGGTATGGTCATTTTGAGTTTATAGTCATGTCGTTTGGTTTGACTAACTCTCCAGTGGTTTTTATGGGTTTGATGAACCGTATCCTTCAGCGCTATTTGGATGAGTTTGTTATTATCTTCATCGATGATATTCTTATCTATTCGAAAAACCGTACTGACCATGTAGAGCATTTGAGGATCGTCTTGTAGATTTTGCGAGTTGAGCAGTTGTTTGCCAAGCTGTCTAAGTGTGAATTTTGGTTGGATCTATTTGTCTTTCTCGGTCATATTATTTTTGGAGATGGGATTTCTGTCGATCCCAGAAAGATTGAAGCGGTTATGAATTGGTCTAGACCGACATCAGTGCCTGAGATCCGAAGCTTTATGGATTTAGCTGGTTATTATCACCGTTTCATCAAGGGATTCTCATCTATTGCCAAGCCGATTACCCATCTGACTTAGAAAAATGCGTCTTTTATCTGGACTGCAGATTGTGAGGCTATTTTTGTGGATCTGAAGAGGAGACTGACAAGTACTCCGATTCTTTCTATTCCATAAGGTACTGGAGGTTTTACCATTTATTGCGATGCTTCTAACCGAGGCTTGGGATGTGTTCTTATGCAGCATAAGAATGTGATAGCTTATGCATCGAGGCAACTGAAGCCGCACGAGACTCGATATCCAGTTCATGATCTTGAACTCGCTGCGATCGTTTTTGCTCTGAAGATCTGGCGTCACTATCTTTATGGTGAGTCTTTCGAGATCTTTTCTGACCATAAGAGCCTTATGTACTTGTTTTCACAGGTAGATCTAAATATGAGACAGAGAAGATGGTTAGATCTGTTGAAGGATTTCGATTGTGAAATCAAGTATTGCCCGGGAAAGTCAAATGCAGTTGCAGATGCCTTGAGCCAAAAGCTTTGTTCTTTATCTCTTTCTAATATCGGTGTTTCTCAGTTGATCGATGATTTTTGCACTTCTGGTTTGGAGTTTGAATCAGATAGGAATACTATCAGAGTGTTTGCTATTCAAGCCGAGCCGGAGTTATTTATTCTGATCAAGGAAGCACAGAAGTCTGGTCCGAGCACTCAGATTTCAGTAGAGAAAGTCAGATCAGGGCATCAGTCTGAATTCCAGGTTAGAGATGATAATTTGTTTGTGAATAACCGTATTGTTGTGCCCGATGTTTCAGAGTATTCTTTGAGAGGCTTATTGCAATCGGTTTAGTATTTATCCTGGAGGTCGTAAGATGTACAACGATCTGAAGAATCAGTTTGGGTGGAAGAGAATGAAGAGCGATGTTGCAAGATTTGTATCTCGATGTTTGAACTGTAAGCAGGTGAAAGTAGATAGGAAGCGGCCGGGTGGTCTGTTGCACAGTCTATCTGTTCCTGAATGGAAGTGGGATCACATTTCTATGGATTTTGTCACGAAGCTACCGCGATCTGTTCGAGGATACGATGATATTTGAGTAGTGATCGATAGTTTGACGAATTCTGCTTGCTTTATTCCATACAGGATGACGTATCATCACGATCAGATGGCTGAGTTGTATGTTAGCAACGTTGTGAGATTGCATGGTGTGCCGAAGTTGATCATTTCAGACCAAGACCCTAGATTCACTTCGCACTTTTGGCACAGTCTTCAAAAGGCACTTGGTACTCGATTGCATCTGAGTACAGCTTATCATCCTTAGACCGACGAACAGTTAGAGCGGACTATCCAGACATTAGAGGATATACTTCGAGCAATTGTGCTGGACTTTGGCACTAGTTGGCAGGATTCTTTGCCTCTTGTCGAGTTTTCTTACAATAAAAGTTATCAAGAGAGTATTGATATGGCGCCTTTTGAGGCTTTGTATGGTAAGAAGTGCCGATCTCATTTGTTTTGGGATGATGTGTCCGAATCACCTGATTTGGGACTGGATATGCTTCGAGATATGGAAGAGCAAGTAAAGATCATTCAGACGAGAATGAATTCAGGTCAGGATAGACAGGCGAAGTATGCGAATATCATACGTAGACCTCTGAGTTTCGATCAGGGAGATCGAGTTTTCTTGAAAATTTCTCCTTTCAGAGGCACTGTCAGATTTGGTAAGAGAGGGAAGTTATCTCCGAGATTCATCGGACCGTTCGAGATTCTCAAGAAGTTAGGCGATCTTGCCTACAGACTTGCACTTACTCCGTCTTGATCTGGTATTCACGACGTTTATCATGTCTCTATGTTGCGGAAATATCATCCAGATCCATCTCATGTTTTTCAGCCTGACGAAGCCGAGCTAGATGAGACTCTAAGCTATTTTGAGCGACCGATTCAGATCCTTGATCGGAAGGAGAAGCAGCTCAGAACCAAGTTGATTTCTTTGGTGAAAGTGCAGTGGAGCCGTCACGGAATCGAGGAAGCGACCTGAGAGACAAAATCTGACATGAGACAGCGATTTCAAGAGTTATTCGGATGACGTGAGTTCTTCTTACTGTCTTTAGTTCTTTATTCTATCTTATGAGTTGTAATTCTTATTGATTTCAAAGACGAAATCTCTTTTTAGAGGGGGAGAATTGTAACGCCCCAAATATATCTTAATTGAGCTTATTTGAGATAATCGGAGATTATAGAGTTCAAGAGCCGACTTGATTTTGATCAGGGTCTATTTTGAAATTTTTGGATTTTTCAGGGACTAAATGCAAATATGGAGTTTTATATATTATCTACCACTTGATTGAATTGGAATTAGTCTCCCTTCATCCCTTTCAACGTTCTCTCCACCATTGTTGCGCCCCAAGACATTTTCAAGCTTTCAGATTTCAGTCCGAGCTCGATCCGTCCGTTAGAATTTATTTTTGAAGGCAGATTAGCGATCATAACAGCGAGAGCTCCATTATATAGTAAGTTTTTCTTCGATCAGTTAGACTTCTATTTTAGGATGTTGTTAGAATCGATTGAATTTTGAGTATTTTGTTCTTGAACGAGTTCTTATCGTTTATTCTCAATCGGTTTTAAATTAAAGCATCGTTTGGAATTGTTATGATTTTTGGAAGCATTTTTGAAAAATTGAGTTTTGCGATGTGTTGTATTTGAGTTGTTATTGTTGTGTTAGCATTTATTTGAGTTGTTTGCAATGTTGTACTGCTGTCTGCATTTCCGGTTTGATCAGTTTATAGCCGTTATGCCACCGGTTTGAGTTTTGAAATTTTGTACCGTTTGAATCGTAGAACTTTGGCAAATGGTTTTGTTCGTCGTTGTTGATCATCTTTTGCCTATGTACAGATTCGTTTGAAGTTGTCGAGCCCAGAGTTAGCAGCAGTTGATTGTCGAAGAGTTGGACGAAGAACGGTAAAGAGATTACCTTGAGCCGTTGTTGTTGTTAGGTTGTATAGTTTCTGATATAACCTTTTATTGTAGCTTATACAGAGTTGAAGCTATTCGTATCGAAAGGTACAAGCATTCATCGTTTAGCGGGATAGCACACTCGAGACAGTTGGTTCTTGAGTTTTCCCTTATATCACATACTTGCATCAATACTTGTTCTAGAATGTGGACTTGTATTTTGTTGTTTGAGCTTTTATTATATGGCTTAAATGCTTTATGTTTTTCTTATTCATTCATCTTGATCTAAACTTTGATTTCAGTGGGTAGAACAACCCTTTTGTTTAGACGTTTTGGAGGCTACACTGTGAGTGGCCTGGGTTGTAGAAGTTCACCTAGAGTCAGCATACTCCTTATAGTCGCACCAAAGTCAAGGGGTATGAGATACGTGGCACCACCTCGATTGGGAGAGTCGGTGAGTCGTTACGTGATCTCATCCTCGAGATCCCAAAAGCATAGCAGCAATCCCTTGTTTATCAGAATTGATATCTCGATTTTAAAGACATGAATTTCATTCGAATTAACATTGAATATGTCGTTGTCTTGAAAGCATGTTGTTGTTATATTACTTGTTTGTATGTTATGTTTCTTTTACTGAGAATATCATTCTCACCGGAGTTATTCGGCTGTTGCTTTTTTTGTACATGTACTTGGCAACAGGTGGGACAAGATCAAGTCAGCGAAGACCTGGTTAGCGTCAAGAGTGAGAGATAGAAGTGGGAGTCGGTTTAGAAGTCGTATCAGCATGTCTAACTAGTTTTTAGTGGAACATGTTTAGATTTCGAACTTTGTTATTTATGTTGCATCGACTTTGCGAGTATTGTAGTTATATGTTGTCGTTGCATGTATTATGAACCTCGTTATGCATTGAATGTTTTAGACTTGAGCGTTGGCATGATTTTTGCTGTGTTTTCTTGCTCTGTACTGTCACCGCTCGATCGGTAGAATTGGACCGATCGAGCGATGTACTTTGGGTCATGTTTTTTTTTTTTTTTTTGCAGAAAAGTTGCCCGCTCGATCAGTTGAATCTTACCGATTGATCGGTGCTGTTGTTTTCTTCCGGGAAGTGAATTTCAAATCTTTGCTCGCTCGATCGGTGGAGTTCTACCGATCGAGCGAGGCCCTATTCAAAAAAAAAATTTCTTTATTACTTTTAGTCTTGGATCTTGTATGCTTAATTGTTATTTAATATGAGATTAGATGTTTAGAACCGAGGTCTCACATCTGGGGTTGAGTTCGGACGCTCCGTTTTGAGAACGGACGGTCCGAACTCACTCGATTCCAATTTAAAATTTTCTTTTATTAATTCCAATTTAATCCCTTAATCCTTTCCTTAATCATGTTCAGTCAATTAATCTTGTAAATGGTACTGACTATTACATTCTTCTCATACTTAAGATAATTCGTCCTCGAAACAAATCTTATGTACTGAATGCACTTAATACTTGAATAAACATATATTATTCAAACTGAAATTTTTTACAATATACAATTGAAATACTATAGAATCAAAACAACTCTGGATAGTATGTTCGCATACGACTCTCAAGTTTCCAAGTGGCTTCTTTAGTGCCTCGGGGTTGCCACTGAACTAGAACAAGATGAATGATCTTGTTACACAATACCTTATCCTTACGATCCATGATATGCAAAGGTCTCTCTACATATGTCAAATATGTATGCAGCTGTACTTCAGACGGCTGTAAGATATGAGAATCATCTGCCATATACCGTCTTAACAGTGATACATGGAACACATCATGGATATTTGATAGATATGGTGGTAAAAACTGTCTGTAATCCAAATCTCCTACACTTTCCAGAATCTCAAACAGACCAATGAATCTAGGAGATATCTTACTCTTGAGAACAAATCTCAGAATCCCGCGGAAAGGTGAAAATCGCAATAACACCTTCTCGCCTACCTTAAACTGCAAAGGTCTACGCTTAACATCCGCATAGCTAACCTGACGATCCTGTGCAGTCTTAATTCGCTTCTTGATCTGTCCAATTACATCCATATCCTGCTGGACAAATTTTGGTCCCTCTACCTGCCGCTCCCCACTTCTTTCCAGAATAGTGGAGTATGACATCATCGATCGTACAACGCCTCAAACGGTGCCATCCCGATACTGCAATGGTAAAGGTTTTTGTACGCAAAATCAATCAATGGAAACTGATCCTGCCAAGCTAGATCAAAATCCATAGAAGACGCTCTAAGAATATTCTCAAGAGTACGGATAGTGCGCTCTGATTGACCGTCAGTTTTCGGGTGATAAGTAGTTCTCAAGCTCAGAGTAGTACCCAAAGAACGCTAAAAAATCCCCCATAATCTGGAATTAAACCTGGGGTCTTGATCACTGACTATACTCACAGGTACTCCATGCAAACAAACAATCTCCTGAATGTACAAGCGAGCCATTCTGTCGAAACTGAGTCTCGGTTATATGGAATGAAATGTGCTGACTTGGTGATTCGGTCCACCACAACCCAGATAGCATCACAATTCCTCGATGATACCGGAAAATGGGTCAATTATACCGTCAAATGGGTCACAAAATCCATCGTGATCAACTCCCATTTCTACTCAGGAATAGGCAAACTGTGAAGCAATCCTCCAAGTCTTCAGTGCTCTACCTTGACCTGCTGACACACAAAACATCTCGAACTATATTGATACACACTGCATTTCATTCCCTTCAACCAGAACCGAGTACGCAAGTCCTTGTACATCTCGTTGCTCCCTGGATGAATACTCAACTTAGTAAGATGAGCCTAGGATAAAATCTTCTCCCTCAGAGTATCATCATCTGGAACTACAATACAGCCAGACAAAAAAAGAAAACCATCTGATTGATAGTGAAATCCAGACGTACTGCCTTTGTTGTCCAGACGAGCCAAACGCTGGGTCTTCGGATCAGACATCTGAGCATCTCGAATCCGAGAATAAAAGGCTGGCTCAGATAGAATTGCAAACATCTGGATACTCTGCATAACTTTCTTATGCTTGAAGGTATACCCTGAAGAACAACAATCTTCAATCGCACTGGATATCAAACAAGTCTGAAGTGCGGATACTCTCACCTTGCGACTCAAGGAATCAACGGAGAGATTAGCAGCTCCTGAATGGCATTTAATTTCACAATCATAATACTTTAGCAAATCCATCCAATGTCTCTGTCTCATGTTCAACTTTGCCCAAGTGAAAAAAATATTTGAGACTCTTGTGATCTGTAAGAATCTAAAATCGCTCGCCATACAAATAATGATGCCAGATTTTCAACGCAAACACAATAACTGCTAACTCAAGATCATGCATTGGGTAATTATTCTCATGAACCTTTTAATTATCTAGAAACGTATGCAATTACATGCCCATTATGAGTCAGAACACAACCAAACCCCTGAAGAGACGCATCCATATATACCATATACCCTCCAGATCCAGACGTTAAAGACAACACAGGCGCATAAGTCAACCATCGACGAAGTTCACAGAAATTCTCCTCACATTCTGAGGACCATTCAAAAGTTATGCCTTTGCAATTAAGTTGCGTCAGAGGTCGAGATAGCTGCGAGAAATTCGCGATGAAGCGACGATAATACCATTCCAGTCCCAAAAAACTACGAATCTCAGCTACCGTCGTCGAACGCGACCAATTCAATACAACCTCAATCTTTCTCGGATCTATAGAAACTCCATCCCTGGATATAACGTGACCAAGAAATACCACCTGATCCAGCCAGAATTCACACTTACTCAACTTTGCGTATAATTGCTTCTCTTGAAGTGTCTGCAACACAATCCTCAGATGATAAGAATGCTCATTCACATCACGTGAATATACCAAGATGTCATCAATGAACACGACGACAAACTTGTCCAAAAATTCTCGAAATACCCGATTCATTAGATCCATGAATACAATCGGTGCATTAGTCAACCCAAATGGCATTACCAGGAACTCATAATGCCGGCCCATACATAGTTCTGAATGCTTTCTTGGCTATATCCTGATCTCTGACTCGCATCTGGTGATATCCAGATCTCAAGTCAATCTTGGAATAAATTGAAGTACCCTGAAACTGATAAAATAAATCATCTATACGAGGCAAATGATACTTATTCTTGATGGTCACGCGATTCAATTGTCGTTATTAAATACACAGACACATAGACCCAACTTTTTTCTTCACGAAGAGAACATGCACTCCCCATGGAGATACACTAGGATGAATGTATACCTTATCCAAGAGATCCTGTAACTGATTCTTCAATTCACGTATCTCTGATGGAGGCAGACATTACGACGCTCAAGAAATAGGCGAAGTTCCTAGCATTAACTCAATATCAAACTCGACTTCCCTGATAGGAGGAAAACCCAAAATCTCATCTTGAAAAACATCAGGGAATTCATTCAAAACCGACAGATCCTCTATACCAATGATCTCAGTGGACAAATCAATTGCATAGATGAGGTAGCCTTCCCCGCCAGACTCCAGAGCACGACATGCTCTCAAAGCTGATACCAGTGGCATCGGAGGTCGCGCTCCTTTACCATAGAAAAACCATCTATCACCACCAACCGGGTAAAACTGTACCAATCCCTGGTAACAATCCATTGAAGCTCGGTACGTGGTCAACATATCAATTTCCAAAATGCAATCGAAATCCTCCATCGCTAATACCATGAGATTCGCTATCAAAACATTCTATCAAACTCTAAAAGGGAACCAACCACTAGACGCTTAGCTAACGCACACTGACCCGTAGGTGTAGAAACAGAAAGTACTACGTCTAGGTTAATGTATGGTAACTTATGATGCTTAACAAATCGTGCAGAAATAAAATAATGAGATGCACCAGTGTCAATGAGCACAAATGCAGGTATTCTACATAATAGAAACGTACCCGCTATGACCCTTTTATTCTCGTCCACTGCTTGATCATGCCTCAATGCAAACACCTGACCAAAAGTATGAGGTCGTAGATTAAAACCTCCTGCCAACTGTCTCTGTGGCCTCTGCTGTACTGTGGCCTGAGAACCAGAACCAGCTCCCCCAGCCTATGGACAATCCCTCTTCAGGTGACCAATCTCCCCGCATCAGGATCATGCTCCTGCAGGCTTACGACACTTTTCAGTCGGATGATTCTTACCACAATGGTTACACTGACCCTTCCTTCCAAAATACATCACTCCCCCAGATCCGATGGAAGAAAAAGAAGCAGAATTCTTGAAAGACTGAGCATGGGGACCCAAAGAACTCGCGGGTCTAGACGAGAGGAAAGAACTGTTACACCGAATGCTATCCTCTACCTCGAGACATTGACTAACTAGTTCCTCATAATTCATGTCATCACCCACAACCACTCGGTCATGGATTTCCGGATTAAGGCCATGGAGAAACAGATTGTACTTTGCCTCAGTGCTGTCAGAGATCTGGGGACAATAGGGCAACAGTTCGAAGAACTTCTGCTGGTACTCGTCAATGGACATGGAGCTCGGCTTCGAACTCGGCAATTCACTAGCTTTCGCCTTTCGGAGTGCGGGAGGAAAGTATAGCTTCTGAAAAGCTGTGCGAAAGTCTTCCCAAGTAACAACTCCTCGTGCCTTGATGATAGATGCAGACGCAGATCTCCATCATTTCCTAGCACATCCTTCTACTAGCTACTCTGATCATCCTGACCTGCCATCTACAAGACAAGAAACGATTACCTTGATCAAAATTTATATCCCAAGATTACTATGCATGCTCTGATTTCATAAATGTAGTGACCCATACCGTGATCACCTAATAATCAATAGCTTACACATGCATTTACCTTTATTAAACAGTAAATAGAAATATTCAGCGAAAACCATAAAAAACAGTTGCAATTCCAAGGAATGGAATCTGTAAATACTGTTATACAACCAAATCGAAAATAAAATGTATCAACCCAAATACATCAATACTGAAAGCTTAGAAATGCTCAAACATCTCCAACTGCTGCCACTCTACAGCCTAAGCTCTCCTGAAACCACCCCCCTCATCAAAACGCAAACTTGCCCCATGGAATAAGGTGTCCGGAAATAACAGTACGAGCAAATACCAACACTTAAAATAAATATAAATATCCCTCAATTATGCTCAAAATTATCGCAAGTGCACGAATCAAGTTATAGTAAAGTGTACTGAGTACGAGTATCGTCCTCAGGGACTATGTTCCAATAATCCGATTATTTTATTCCTCTACCCAAAGTAACAAAAATTTGATTAATGATTATACTCAAATGATAAACTAGTGAATTCAACTCAAAGTACTTGAAATTAAAATAAATAACAAAAGAAACTTTTTAGAATAGAAAAATATAATATGAGAATATTTTGTTGGAATCTCGGTTCACCTTTCCCTAATTTAATTTGGACGATTGATATTTACCTTTATACACATAAATTCGACATGAATTCCTGATATATCGACATTCTCTCTCGAGTTTATGCCAATATAATTCAAGTTAATGAAATAATTAAATCTCTTTAATTATTTATCATTACCGATTGCTTTGCGTTCTTTGAATTCCTTCAACTTTCAACCTGGTGGTCTATGGTTATCAACATGTACTAAATATCATATCTCTATGCATATTATAAGTCCATGGATTGTGCCATTCGTCCTAATCATGAATTTATCTCTCGATAACAATTCACTCCCTACGAATCTATGCTAAAGTTAGCTACTCCTTAACATAGAATAATAAACCATGAAAAAATCAATTAATAGTATAGAGCAAACTCAATTCGTCCTACAAATTCAATCACACAAACGTGTTTCAGGGTTCGGATCCCCTAAATTCCAACAAAAGAGAGTTTAGCTACTAGAACTCATAATAAAAATCAATCTAAAACTGTTTTCAACATAAAAATTCAAAGTTTGGAAAAGAAGAAAACTCAAAACAAGCCGAACGATCTTCCAATCCCTTCACAGCCGCCGTGCCTTGTTCTTCTGCATGTCGAACCCTCAAAACATTTGAAAATCTTCTATTTATATTTTATATTACCCCAAGAGTCCTTTCCTTTTAAAACACCTGAAATAAATATTTCCAAAATTACGCGAGAGCTCTTGAGCTGCAGAATTGACAGCCTGGGCGCAGGAAATTATACCTCCTTACTGCTTCATCCTTACGAGCATGCGCTCGGGCTGCAGAAATGGCCGCCCGGGCACATGCCCCTCTGTTATTTTCTATCTTTTCTTCGATGCTGCGCCGAGCTGTAGAATTGACAGCTCGGGATCACCTTGTTTCTTTTCCGAATTTTATTCTTTCCTTGTTTACCTGCCACAATAACCACAAAAACACGAGGAGTGAACAAAATGCATGAGAAAAACACTAAATGCACATAAATTAACTTTAACATTACAAAATGAATTGACATTAATGCAAAATTCACAAAAACCATGCAATAAAAAATACGTAAAAATGACTCATGTCACTCACCCGATTCCAATTTCCAATTTTCTTTTATTAAATACAATTTAATCCCATAATCCTTTCCTTAATCATGTTCAGCCAATTAATCTTGTAAAATGGAACCGGCTATTACATTCTCCTCCTACTTAAGATAATTCTTCCTTGAAACAAATCTTAAGTACTGAATGTAGTTAATACTTGAATAAACATATTTTATTCAAACTGAAAATTTTTACAAGATACAATTGAAATACTACATAATCAAAACAACTCTGGATAATATGTTTGCATACGACTCTCAAGTTCTCAAGTGGCTTCTTCAGTGCCTCGGCGCTGCCACTAAACAAGAACAAGAGGAATGATCTTTTTACGCAATACCTTGTCCTTACGACCCATGATACGCAAAGGTCTCTCCACATATGTCAAATCTGTATCCAGCTGTACTTCAGAAGGCTGTAAGATATGAGACTCATCTGCCACATACCGTCTTAACATTGATACATGGAACACATCGTGGATATTTTACAGATACAGTGGTAAAGCTTACCCTTGAGATAAAATCTCAGAATCCTACGTAAACGTGAAACTCGCAAGAACACCTTCTCGCCTACCTTAAACTGAAAAGGTATGCGCTTAACATCCGCATAGCTAGCCTGACGATCCTGTGCAGTCTTAATTCACTTTTTGATATGTCCAGTTACATCCATAGCCTACTGGACTAATTCTAATCCCTCTACCTGCCGCTCCCCCACTTCTTCTCAAAATAGAGGAGTATGACATCGTCTACCGTACAATGCTTCAAACGGTGCCATCACAATACTGCAATGGTAACTGTTGTTGTTTGCAAACTGAATCAATGGCAACTGATCCTGCCAAGCTGGACCAAAATCCATAGAACACGCTCTAAGCATATCCTCAAGAGTACGGATAGTGCTCTCTGACTGACCGTCAATTTCCGAGTGATAAGCAGTTCTCAAGCTCATAGTAACAAAAACAAGAAATACAGTTCTCGACTTTGAATTTTACACCACTTTGCAAAACCTCACTCCAAGACTAGAACTTATACACAATCGCCTATCTCAAAACTCCTAGTAACAAAAAAAAAGAAATACAGTTTTCGACTGAAATAAATACAACGAGATTACAACTCGATTACAAGTGAACAAAATGATCCTTCAATGATAAGATGAAGTCTGTGAACGTGTGCTTTGAGTTTCGATCAGTTTCACTTGAAGAACTTTGAAAGCTTTTAGGTCGAATACTTAGAATGCGAGTTCGTGTTTGATATTTTTCAGGGAGTTTTCCTCAACTGATCGATGCGCCTATTTATAGGCTTGGGTGTCAACGGTCATAATTTTAAATATTATCTTATATCTTTAAATTCTTGCCATTTCACTATTTGTATGCGCCATGCCATCATTCTCTGCCGCAATGCTACACCCTGAGTGTGAGGAAGTTGCTGCAGAATGTCAGTGTACGTAAGACTTTATCCGTTGAGGTAAACTGACTGTCAACTGAATATTATCAGACTGTTGATAAACTAAATGTGCGAGCTTCAGATGACTGACAATGGCAGCTTAATGGAAAATAGGTAGACTAAGAGTAGTTTGGATGTAATAGTAGTATAGCAACTTGAGTACCCAGTCTTGTGTAATTAAACTACTATAAGCATTAACAATTGAACATGCAAGCAATTTACTTAGCCACTTTAGTTCAACAATGCTAGTAGAATTAGCCTCTGGTTGGATGATGAGGGCAGGAGTGAGCCCTGAGGCGAGGAGCAACATTGTTGAGTTTCGGTTATTTGATTTGGTTGTTTTATCTAGGATTGTATTGGATACACTGAATTTCGATATGGTTGTACCTTAACCAGTATTTTAACTTGTCATGTTTTCTATTTGGTTTTGATGTATTTCAGTTTTCGTTAAATTATCTAATTATTGTTAATTAAGATTTGATTATTCAACCCCAACACAACATTTAGGTCTAAATAAATTTTATTTCAAAAAAATCCAAATGCCAAAAATAATAATAATAATAATAATAAATTCAGCTTTTAAGTGGGACATCATCTTCCTAGCTAGCTTCGAGACTATTACAATCTTGAAGTTCATGTGTACGTAACAACCAAAAATATAGATTTAGTGGTTTTCTGCTGCAGATCAAATATTGGTCAGAAAATCATCATACAACTGCAAATAAAAAAAACGTTGGATATATATAGATAAATCACTGATATGTATATTGCATTTTTAAAACTATAAGATTAATGTCCATTGATTGATTCATATCAGTTACACAAACTGTTTCTTCTTGGAAATGCGTTATTCATACAAATATACATTGTTCAAGCATCTACAGGAAACATTTATACAGTCGATTTCCGGGAAGAAATTAAAATGAGATCGGATATTTAAGCTGTTTATTTGGATAAAAGACCCCCCAATGTTTTTCAAATTCCGGGCTCTTCTGATCCTCATCCATCAGGTCGAATATATAAACCTCGATGTACTTTCCAGGCCGCCTCGGAGTTCCACCAGCTACATGACTAAGCAACCTATTATTGTAAATGGCCGCATTTTCAACAGTTGTAGCTGCTCCACCATCCGTAGGCCAACCCGTTTCCGAGACCACGACATCCAAATCCTGTGCCCCGTACCTCTCCAACGCCACGTGAAAGGCATCCAGGATAGCGTCGAACAAGTTCTGGTACTGATATGGCCCGTCTATCACGACAGGCACGGGAGATGTGAAAAGGGCGTATTCCAGGCTTACATGAGTGGGATCCCCTGCATAAGCAAGATATGGGTATGTATTGGCAAGTAAAGGGGAGTTTTGTGCCTTTAGAAAATTAATGATCGGACCGATGAACCCCTCGACGTCCGGCCTGAAAGCTCCGGTTGAGGGAGGGTACGACTGGCCGAGAAGTGCAGAGCTTATGGACGTGGAAACCTTGATAGACGTTCCAGAAACAGCAGAGAAAATGTTGTTCATGGCAGGGGCAACATAGGGGGCGAAGGCAGGGTCTGACGGGTTGATCTCATTTCCCACAACGATGTACTTGAAACTGACGCCTGGAAATCTCCTGATATTGTTTTGGACCCATTCTTGTGCTGCAACAGGGTTTTGGGCGATGGCAGGGATTTCTTGGTTCGGGATTCCTACCATGACTGAAATTTGGGAGCCACTCAGGGCTTGGAGGATTTCCGGGTTGGGATCGTAGATGCGGACCGAGCGGATACCGTGTTGCTGGCACAGGGAAACCATCTCCGTCGGCGGAGGTAAATTGCTGCCGAGGATCCCGTAACATACTCCTGTTTGACCATCTGCATTTCATTTGTTTAATTTGAAACAAAAATATAATAATTAGTTACGTTGATTCCCATCTCAATATTTATTTTGCCATATAGATTATATATGTTACAATTTATTTAATCATTTTCTTGGGGCCAACTTCATATAATTGAGTCAAAATTAAAACACGTACGATAATTTTGAATAAATATAATAGGAAATTAATAGACCTGCTAAAGGAGAGAAAAGAAGACATAACCCAATCAAGATTATCAATGCAACGCTGCTTTTCACAGGCAACGCATGTAACTTAGCCATTAATGTTAAACACATATATATTTATTTTTTACAGTTTCGTGGAGATTGAAAATTTCCATCTCATACTTATAGGCATGTAAAGTATACAATATTAGAAAATTAAACCTAAAGTTGTAATATTGTACAAGGACACGGAAATCTCAGTCGAGATTATTTTTATAAAATATATACGAATCAAATATAATCTCCAAACTTTTTCGTATTTTCATGGCATAATTGAATGCATGCACAATGGAAAATAAAGATGGATTACTATTTATATCATAAATAAAACTTTTTCTACATAATTAATAAACGTATGCATGTAGTTTGTACACATATCAGTTCATAATTAAAAATAAAGGGAAATCGCAATTTGATTATATATGTTTGTTTCTTTGTGATTTTATAATCTTTTATGTCGTCAAACTTTTAGTCTTATTCTTATATCTTCTATTTTTATTTTTAGTCATTTTTAATCGAAATTGCTAACATAACACCGGCAATATTAGCACCATGTTGAAGTCATATAAGTAACACATATGTGTTAAATAAGCACCATGTCAGAAAAAGATCAAAATTACAAAAAACAACAAATATAATTGACAAAAACTGAAATTTGAGGGTATAGAAGACCAAAATCTCCAAAGGATAAATATTCAAGAAAATATTGCAGTTTTAATGGTTGGATAATAATAATAATAATAATAATAATAATAATAATAATAATAATAATAATAATAATAATAATAATAATAATAATTGATTATGAAAAATTCTTGAATTTTGGCAAAAATAATAAAGAAGAGTGTGTATATTAGTATATATGTATATATTTAAAAAAAATTAATTTATATTATTAATCATATAACAGGGAAGACTACCTTGTTACATATTCTAAATAAATTAAGTAGACAGACACATACACATATTAATTCTTTTATTTTTCTGAAAATAAACCAACATATTTTAAAAAATAAATGAATTTTTCAAAAGAATAAAAAAAATCATGAATTTAGCTAAATTCATGATTTTTTTTATTCTTTTGAAAAATTCATTTATTTTTTAAAATATGTTGGTATAGCGTGTAAAAATTTAACATTTTTTCATATTTTAATTATTATTATTCTTATTAAATATCATTATTATTTTTATTAATCATATTATTAGTCCGAATAATATAGACAAACACACGTAGACATATCAAATATATGAGATTCACTAAATGGAAATAGAAACTAAGTATCCACAGTTTGTTGGTCTTCTTCACCAACTTCAAAATTGGTTTTTGTTTATCATCCTCGAGTTCTTCTTCGTTCTTTTCTGAGATGGGTGATTCGGGTGGGTGAGTGATATGAAAGTCACTCAGTAAACCGAAAAAATTTTCAGCATTTGTTTAAAATCATGTTAATAGGATTTCATTCATATATGTACAGAATATAACAGAGTACAGATACAGAAACTTATTCTTTCAGAAATTCAAGAACATAAACTTCAGGCAGTGTACCAAGTTACTTGCAAATTTTGTGGCTAACTAATATCAGCCCCTTATATGTTTATCCTCTAAAGAGTGAGAAATCTGAACAGAATAGAAACAGAGCAGAGTGTTCAGAATATATATTCCTACCACTAGTTCACAAATTTTGGTACACCAAAAAATCACAGATTGCATATTAATGACAAGAAAACATATATTACATGCTGGAAATCGAAAACAAAACAGATTTTATTGCTTTAAAGTTGGACGACATAAAAGATTAAAATCATAAAGAAACAAACATATATATAATCAAATTTTGGTTTTTCTTTATTTCTAATTATGGACTGATATGTGTACATACTACAAGCATAAGTTTATTAATAAAAGTGTTATTTACACTTCAAAATATGTTAATCAAATTCCATTTTACTTATTAATTTTATAAATTGACATTAATATCTGACCGACGGTTTCAGTTGTGAATATTTCTAGCAAGCGGATTAGGTCAAGTAATAGTATATGGACAAGAATTCCAAGTATTGATTCCACAGAGACTGTAGTTAATGCTCAAGATTTAATTATTTTACTTAATCTAGACAAAATAATAAAAATATTGCAATGAGTTGAATAAAAATTCAGTTATTATAAAAACAAAAAGAATTAAAATAGCTTAAGGATAAATTTAATTATAACGAGACAACCAAGACATACAGAGGTATCGAACTAATTTATGCACCCACGTGGCATAGACTGAAAATCATGTTTATTCCAACCACAGTGAATTTTCCTATCTTATTCAACAATCTATTTCTTGACTTGCTAAACCTATTCAAGTTGGAAGGATTAATTATTTTTTATTAATTCTAATCAAATTCAAACGCATTCAATATTTATGAAAATTCAGTTTTCACCTAAAACAGCATACTGAAACCGAATACTATTTCTAGTCTTTTTAACCATATGTTGATTAAAAGTTTTGAAGCTATCTTTAATCAATTCTCTTTTTATTCGTGATTAATCAACGCAGATGTGATTAGGTGCGCAAACTATTCACACGAAATATTAAAAAACATCAATCAATAATTGAAAATATTCAAAATCTCAAACATGTAACCAAGTATCAAACATAAATTAAGTTCGACCCACTCTCGTGGTCTTTGTTGAAGAAAAACTACTCAATAATTAAAAATATAATTCAATAAGATGTTTTAATCATAAAAAGAAAAGAGAGAAAAAGAAAACGCTGAAGAAGATGGAGCAGATCTCCACATCTTCAAGACCTTGCCGCCGCTTCCATCTTCTGCATGTCAAATTCCCAATATCACGTCTGAAAATCTCCCATTTATATGTCTTTGAAAGCCCATAAAATAAATCTTGGCAAGTTAAGAATTTTAATTTTCAAAAATTCTATTTTGTTCTGATTCTGCGATCACGCTTGAGCGGCAAAAAGTCACGCTAAAGCGCGATGTCTTCTGATTGTTTTTTTCAAAGCCCGCCAACCACGCTCAAGCGCAAGATATTGCGCTCGAGCGAGGTAACTTATGCCGATTTTCTTATTTTCTTCCCTCTCGCGCTCGAGCTGCAACTTCTTGAGCTCGAGCGCCCCTTGTTCTATCGAAATTTTGAATTTCTTCCTTAATTCCTACAAAAAGCAACTCAGGGAGTGAAATGCACACACATGCAATAAATCATAAATAAAACTTATAAAACAATATGAATGCATGCAAAATAAATATAAAAATGACATCAAAATATGAACACAAAATGCAGTTATCAACTTTCCCATACTTGAATCTTGATCGCTCTCGAGCAAGAAAAACAATGAAACAAACACACAACAAACAACAAAGTAGGAAAAATTCATGAGAATTAACAGCCTCGGAGAAGTTCCATTCACAACCAAAATCACTAATGCTCTCAACTTTTCAAAATACACCCTCGATTTAGCGTGAACGTGTGTATGTGTGTGATGTCATTTCAGTTATATGCAACTTAGAAAGAATCTGTTTTAAGACTGCTTAGAGACCTATTAACATATTAGTGCAAGTTTCACTCTCAAGTACTATCCATTTCTTCCAACTATCTCTAACAAAACACACCTCCCTTGAGATAATCAATTACACACCTCCGGACTTTACAACCGGTTTTGCTTTAGCCCTATTTTTACCCGCAAACTTAGCTATAACTTTGATAGGATTAGGATTCCATTCCTCTCGTCTATATTCTGGATGGAGCATCAACCCCATATTGTCCGCAAACTTAGCCATGGATTGGTAATTAGGATTTCAATCCCTTTCCAGGCTCGGATGGAGTTGTAAAAAATTTTTGTTTATTATTATTTTTTTCTTTTTTTTTCAAAATTAGGTGCGCCCAAGATCATAAGTGCCATGTTAGAGACTCATCAAAATTCACATAACATAATTAAGATCCAAAGAACACCTATTGTCATGCAATGGTCAAACAAATAGAAACTTCATCAATTTTTTCACTACAATTCACTCGTTTAACATGAGTGCTTAAAAGGATTCACGGTTCAACCTAAGGTTTCTCATGTCAAGTCAAGGTTAAAATTTTTCACAAAATTCCTTTACTTCATATCATCATTGGCTCCCATTTATCATCCTACTCAACACACATGCAAGCGAACACAAAAACGAACAAGATGCAAACAAGCTAAACGATTACTATAATGCAAAACAAACACCACACACAATGAAATAAGAACTAGACTACCCTTCCATACTTATCCAAAGCATTGCCCTCAATGCTTTAGACACAACTAAAACAATGCAAGAACAAACAAATGCAAACCGAACAAAAACACACAGACAAAAAAAGCAACACTCCCCTGGTCTAAGAATCTTTCTCTTCCTCCTCGGCAGCTTCTGGTGGAACGACAACAGCAACTGCTCTTGGCGAGGCCACCTATTGGACATTTAAAAGCGACAGGTAAGGCGTAGGAGCAGCAAAAATTAATAGAAATAGCATAAAAAAATAAACACAATAGAGGAAAAAAACAATGGGTTTCCTCCCAGTTAGCGTCTATATCCCGACTATACAGATGCAACCATCAAAAAGCGGCTGCCGCCCATAGTAAGAATCATACGACTCTACGTATGGATCTTGATTTTCTACGCCCTCAAGCTTGGCGTGATATTGACATGTGAAGCTCGTCGGTCCAGCAATACTCGGCATGAACTGATTATTTTGAGAAGAGACTTCGAATCTAGGCTGGAGATCATAGAGGATGTAATACTGTGGATTTGGCGTCAATGGAAAGAACGGATCTTATAATGGTGTACATGTAAAGACTATTGACGAGGTCAAATATTTCGCCTTGTATATTTATTCCTTCTCCACTGTCACTTTTGGCTCCTCTTCAATTAAATTTTTTTCAAATAATAGTTCTTCTTGTTCTGGCTCAATTACTTCATTCTCTTGCCAGATCTCATAAAATGGTTCTATAAGAAGTGCAATATGTTCATCCAAAAGACTCAAAGAGTTGATGCGGCTTTCCAAGAACTTATTTATCTCTGTCTGTTTTCTCACAATGTTCTCCAACTGAGCCACATGATCCTCAAAACGCCCTATACACTCTTCTTGATGCTCAAATGGTTGGTTCGCAAAATTTTTGGAGTTGATTTCTGGAGGATATTGGTGGTGTGGGCATCTCCTCAATAGATCTTTATAGCGCTCCCACGCTTCATAGAGTGTTTCCTGTTCTCATTGAGCAAATTTTGTGATGTCAGCTCTTAGTTTCATCGATTTGGATGGTGGAAAGTATTTGGTGAGGAAAGCTTTTGCGAGATCCTCCCAAGTGGTGATGGAACCTGCAGGTAGATTTGTTAGCCATGCTTTAGCCTTATCTCTTAATGAAAAAGAGAATAAACGCAAACGAATAGCATCATCAAAAACTCCCTGCATCTTGAAAGTATCACAAATTTCTAGAAAATTTGTGATGTGAGCATATGGGTCATCGATCGTTGTTCCACCAAATTGGACTGAGTTTTGCACCATTTGAATGATAGCAGGCTTTATTTCAAAATGATTCGCTGCTATGGTTGGCCTTATGATGCTTGGCCTATCATTTTCGATGGATGGCAAGGCGCTATCCATCATTGATCTGTAGATTTGTGGTGCATTATTCTCAGCCTCTCCATCATTCAGCCTCCGTTGCTCCTGTTCTGCCATTGTTTCTCTTTGTTGCCTTCTTCTCCAGCGAAAGGTTCTCTCGATTTTAGGATCAAAAGGTATGAGTTCAAGCTCAAATGGATGTTGCATGAACTGCAAGAGAATCCCGCAGTTCACAGATGGAAAAAGTTTTTAAAATTGGTATAAAGAAATGTAAATAAAAACAAATTAAATTAATCAATAGTCCCCGACAACGTCGCCAAAAACTTGATGAGCAAATACCAACAGTTAAAATCAATATAAATATCCCTCAATTATGCTCAAAATTATCGCAAGTGCACGAATCAAGTTATAGTAAAGTGTACTGAGTACGAGTATCGTCCTTAGGGACTATGTCACAATAATTCGATTATTTTATTTCTCTACCCAAAGTAACGAAAATTTGATGAATGATTATACTCAAATTATAAACTAGTGAATTCAACTCAAAGTACTTGAAATTAAACTAAATAACAAAAGCAACTTTTTAGAATAGAAAAATATAATATGAGAATATTTTGTTGGAATCTCGGTTCACCTTCCCCCTAACTGAATTTGGACGATTGATATTTACTTTTATACACATAAATTCGACAGGAATTCCTGATATATCGACATTCTCTCTCGAGTTTATGCCAATCTAATTCAAGTTAATGAAACAATTAAATCTCTTTAATTATTTATCATTACCGATTGCTTTGCGTTCTTTGAATTCCTACAACTTTCAACCTGGTGGTCTATGGTTATCAACATGTACTAAATATCATATCTCTATGCATATTTTAAACCCATGGATTGTGCCATTCGTCCTAATCATGAATTTATCCCTCGATAAAAATTCACGACCTACGAATCTATGATAAAGTTAGCTACTCCTTAACATAGAATAATAAACCATGGCAAAATCAATTAATAGTATAGCGCAAACTCAATTTGTCCAACAAATTCAATCACACAAATGTGTTTGGGGTTCGGATCCCCTAAATTCCAAAAAAAGAGAGTTTAGCTACTATAACTCATAATAAAAATCAATCTAAAACTGTTTTCAACATAAAAATTCAAAGTTTGGAAGAGAAGAAAACTCAAAACAAGTCGAACGACGATATTCCAATTCCTTCATAGCCGCCGTGCCTTGTTCTTCTGCGTGTCGAACCCTCAAAACGTCTGAAAATCTTCTATTTATATTACTCCAAGAGTCCTTTCCTTTTAAAATACCCGAAATAAAAATTTCCAAAATTACGCAAGAGCGCCCGAGCTGTAGAATTGACAGCCCGGGCGCAGGAAATTATACCTCTTTACTGCCTCATCCTTACGAGCATGCGCTCGTGCTGCAAAAATGGCCGCCCGGGTGCATGCTCCTCTATTATTTTCTGTCTTTTCTTCGATGCCGCGCCGAGCTGCAAAATTGACAGCTCGGGCGCACCTTGTTTCTTTTCCAAATTTTATTCTTTCCTTGTTTACCTGCCACAATAACCACAAAAACACGAGGAGTGAACAAAATGCATGAGAAAAACACTAAATGAACATAAATTAACTTTAACACAACAAAATGAATTGACATTAATGCAAAACATACAAAAACCATGCAATAAAAAATACGTAAAAATGACTCATGTCAATCTTTCCAAACTAACCTTTTGCTCGCCCTCGAGAAAAACAGGTGACAACGAACATGCAAACACAAGACAAATCAAAACAACACAACAAAAAAACAATGGATAAACTCAAGCTTTCAAGCCTCAGAAAATCTCACTATCTTTGAATAAAATTATCATATCCCTTTTTAATTTTCATGTGAACGTGAGTGTGTGCATAGTAGCTCCAGTGTTATGAACGTCGAAAAGACTCGGTTTACTTGGGCTAACAGATCTAAATGACACATCAAAGTAAACCTATCTCCTACAACCCATTTTCTCAATTTATTTCCACCTTCTCACCTCCTTTGGAGTTTAGTAACACAAAAACAAATGAAGGATCCATAGATATTTTTTTACGCACCACCAGATTTTGCATCCGGTCAATTTTTAACCCCATATAGTCTGCAAACTTAGCTTAGATTATGGATTAGGATTTCAATCCCTAATCAAACCCGGATGGAGTTATATAAAAATTTTCATATCTCATTCAACCCTCAAACATAGCTATAACTTTGATAGGATTATAATTTCAATCCCCTCGTCTATAGCCCGGATGTAATATTTTATAAAAAAATGGATTTCTTTTTTCAAGAAATCATTTTTTCATGTCCCATTTAATCCGCATACTTAGCTTAAACTTAAGGATTAGGGTTTCAATCCCTAGTAAAACCCGGATGGAACATTATAACAAGCAAAAATTTGTTTTACGAGTGCGCTATGAATCATTCACCTTGTCCAACATCATCAATGCATTAGTAGAGATAATTGAAATCATCAAGTATGTAATCGATTTTAATAAACCCTTAGTGTTGTGCAATGATCTAGCCACTGGAATTTCGTTTTTCTAAGTGCACTTCACTGGTTGAACTATGGTGCAATGAATTATTCACAATCAATCCAAACGTATATTTTTTCACAATGTTTCAAAATTTTCTTCCTATTCATCATTGGCTCTTATGAGTTCATCCATGAACAACATGCATTAAACGACACACAAATCAACAACACAATACATGATGCATGAATAAACAGTAAATAACACCCTCCCCAAACTAAAACCTAGCATTGTCCTCAATGAAAAAATGCAAAACAAGAAAAAAAAAGGAAAAAACGATGCAATACGAACAAAATGAAAATAAACAAAAAGACACAAAACAACAAACTCCCCTGAACTAGTGGTCCTCATTAGCTCCAGCGAGCTCCTCATCAAAATCATCAGTTAGATTACGTTCGGGTGCAACATATTGGAATCAGAACGGGGTGGATAGGGTGGTGGCACAAGAAAGGCTGCAGGGTCCAAACCAGTATTTGCGAGCAGACCGCGCAACATAGCATTCGTGGAATCCAGATGGGCAAAGGTAATGTTTTGACTTTTATGTCGTCAAACTTTTAGTCTTATTCTTATATCTTCTATTTTTATTTTTAGTCATTTTTAATCGAAATTGCTAACATGAAACCGGCAATATTAGCACCATGTTGAAGTCATATAAGTAACGCATATGTGTTAAATAAGCACCATGTCAGAAAATTATCAAAATTACAAAAAAACAACAAATATAATTGACAAAAACTGAAATTTGAGGGTATAGAAGACCAAAATCTCCGAAGGATAAATATTCAAGAAAATATTGCAGTTTTAATGGTTGGATGATGATGATGATGATGATGATGATAATAATAATAATAATAATAATAATAATAATAATAATAATAATAATAATAATAATAATAATAATAATAATAATAATAATTTATTATGAAAAATTCTTGAATTTTGGCAAAAATAATAAAGAAGAGTGTGTATATTAGTATATATGTATATATTTTAAAAAAACTAATTTATATTATTAATCATATAACAGGGAAGACTACCTTGTTACATATTCTAAATAAAGTAGACAGACACATACACATATTAATTCTTTTATTTTTCTGAAAACTAAACCAACATATTTTAAAAAATAAATGAATTTTTCAAAAGAATAAAAAAAATCATGAATTTAGCGTGTAAAAATTTTACATTTTTTCATATTTTAATTTTTATTATTCTTATTAAATATCATTATTATTTTTATTAATCATATTATTAGTCCGAATAAAATAGACAAACACACGTAGACATATCAAATATATGAGATTCACTAATTTTAAAGACAAATAATTTTTCAAAAAAGAGATATCTTATGAAAAGGTCTCACGAATCACGATCTTTAACCGTAAGATGGGTCAACCTGGTTCATATTTGCCGTACGTGAAAACTAATTTTTTTGAAATAAAAATTAATATTTTCCCATATGTTTGGTCGGTTCGAAAAACTGTCTCACAAAACTAATGTGTTAGACCGTCTAATTGAAGTTTTTGTGTTTTTGATTGGGGGCTAATTGCATTCACACCCCCTGTGAAAAGTCTAAAAGGCATAAAACCCCCTAAAAAATATTAATAGGCTAATGCATCCCTCAGTTTTTTAAAATGTAGCACATTTCACCCCCTATGTTTTACAAAGTTGGGCACATTTATACCCTTTCATAGGGGTTTTTATGCTAATTTTTTTAAAACATAGGATCTAACATGCTATTAATTTTACACAGGAGGTTTTATGCCTTTTAGACTTTTCACAGGGGGTGTGAATGCAATTAGCCCTTTTGATTGGTGATGATGAGTTATACAACAATTTCTTTTTTTAAAAATATATTTAACTTTAAAATATTAGGTAATTTATTTTTTTAAAAAATTTAATCTTATTATTTTTCTAAAAATAAATTTTTTAACTTATTTAAATATGTCTTGGTTTATTTTCAAAATTTTAAAAAGTTTATGTGTATCGTCTGCTTAATTTTATTTTTATTCATAATATTATTAATAGTTGGATAATAATAATAATAATAATAATAATAATAATAATAATTTATTATGAAAAATTATTGAATTTTTGCACCCAAAACACTAGAAAAAATAAAAAAAGAGCGTATATTAGTATATATATATATATATGTGTGTGTGTGTGTGTGTTTGTGTGTGTGTGTGTGTGTGTGTGTTTACAGTGATATTTTTTGACACCAATAGCGTTGTGTTAGGATTGGAAACGTATGTGAATACACACTTTAAAATATTTTCAAAAACTTGTCTTATAACTTAGTTGAGTTACCAGCTCAATTGCCAAATTTTGTTTAACAATACATTTACTATGAGAACTAATCTGGTCAGGCAGAAAAAATCTCACACACTAAATTTAAAATTTTAGCTAAGGCAGACAGAACAATAGTAAAGTAAAGATTAGAAGAAATTTTTTTATGGAAGTTCGAAGTGTCACGCCTCGAAACTGGGCCTAGTTGACATCGGCGTTATTTAACGTTTTCACATTAAACAACAAGCCTCGGAGTACAAAATTTCGGAATAACCAGTCTACTCATTATTGAAACAGAAATTACATAATCTTTTATAAAATCGAAATTTAATTGTCTTTACAATCCTTAACTGAAAATGACTAAATAAATATGGAGCGGCTTAATACAACTAAATGGAAATAGAAACTAAATATAAACAAAGTATCCACAGTTTGTTGGTCTTCTTCACCAACTCCAAAACTGGTTTTTGTTCATCATCCTCGAGTTCTTCTTAGTTATTTTCTGAGATGGGTGATTTCGGGTGGGTGAGTGATATGGGTGTCACTCAGTAAACGAAATTTTTTTTCAGCATTCGTTTAAAATCATTTTAATAGGAGTTCATTCATATATATACAGAATATAACAGAGTACAGAGACAAAAACTTATTCTTCTAGAAATTCAAAAACATAAACTTCAGGCAGTGTACCAAGTTACTTGCAAATTTTATGTCTAACTAATATCAGCCTCTTATATGTTTATCCTCTAAAGAGTAAGAAATCAGAACAGAATAGAAACAGAACAGAGTGTTCAGAATATATATTCCTACCACTATTTCACAAATTTTGGTACACTAGAAAATCACAGATTGCATATTCATGCCAAGAAAAGGTATATTACATGCTGGAAATAAAAAAACGAAACAGATTTTATTGCTTTAAAGTTGGACGACATAAAAGATTAAAATCACAAAAAAACAAACATATATATAATCAAATTTTGGTTTTCCTTTATTTCTAATTATGGACTGATATGTGTACATACTACAAGCATAAGTTTAGTAATGAAAGTGTTATTTACACTTCAAAATATGTTAATCACACTCCATTTTACTAATTAATTTTATAAATTGACATTAATATCTGACCGACGATTTCAGTTGTGAATATTTCTAGCAAGCGGATTAGGTTAAGTAATATTATATGGATAAGGAGTCCAAGTATCGATCCCACAGAGACTGTATTTAATGCTTAAGATTTAATTATTTTACTTAGTCTAGACAAAATAATAAAAAGGGTGCAATAAGTTGAATAAAAATTCAGTTATTGTAAAAACAAAAAGAATTAAAATAGCTCAAGGATAAATTTAATTAAAACGAGACAACCAAGACACACAGAAGTATCGAACTAATTTATGCATCCACGTGGCATAGACTTAAAATCATGTTTATTTCAACCACGGTGAATTTTCCTATCTTATTCAACAATCTATTTATAGACTTGCTAAACCTATTCAAGTTGGACGGATTAATTATTTCTAATTAATTCTAATCAAACTCAAACACATTCAATATTTATGAAAATTCAGTTTTCACCTAAAACCGCATACTGAAACCGAATACTATTTTTTGTCTGTTTAACTATATGTTGATTGATACTTTTGAATCTATCTTTAATCAATCCTCTTTTGATCTGTGATTAATCAACACAAATGTGATTAGGTGCGCAAATTATTCACACTAAATATTAAAAAACATCAATCAATAATTGAAAATATTCAAAATCTCAAACATGTAACCAAGTCTCAAACATAAATTAAATTCGACCCAATCTCGTGGTCTGAAGAAAAACTACTCAATAATTGAAAATATAATTCAATAAGATGTTTTAATCATAAAAATAAAAGAGAGAAAAAGAAAACACTGAAGAAGATGGAGCAGATCTCCGCATCTTCAAGACCTTGCCGCCGCTTCCGTCTTCTGCGTGTCAAATTCCCCATATCACGTCTGAAAATCTCCCATTTATATGTCTTTGAAAGCCCATAAAATAAATCTCGGCGAGTTAAGAATTTTAATTTCCAAAAGTTCTATTTTGTTCTTATTCTGCGATCACTCTCGAGCGGCAGAAAGTCGCGCTCGAGTGCGATGTATTCTGATTGTTTTTTTCAAAGCCCGCCAACCGCGCTCGAGCGAGTTAACTTATGCCGATTTTCTTATTTTCTTCCGTCTCGCGCTCGAGCTACAACTTCTTGGCTCGAGCGCCCCTTGTTGTATCGAAATTATAAACTTCTTCCTTAATTCCTACAAAAATCAACTCAGGGAGTGAAATGCACACACATGCAATAAATCATAAATAAAACTTATAAAACAATATGAATGCATGCAAAATAAATATAAAAATGACACCAAAATTTGCACACAAAATGCAGTTATCAACTCCCCCGTACTTGAATCTTGATCGCCATCGAGCAAGACAAATAATGAAACAAACACACAACAAACAACAAAGTAGGAAAAATTCATGAGAATTAACAGCCTTAGAGAAGTTCCATTCACAACCAAAATCACTAATGCTCTCAACTTTTCATAATACACCCTCGGTTTAGCGTGAACGTGTGTGTGTGTGTGATGTCATTCCAGTTATATGCAACTTAGAAAGAATCCGTTTTAAGACTGCTTAGAGACATATTAACATATCAGTGCACGTTTCACTCTTAAGTGTCCATTTCTTCCAACTATCTCTAACAAAACACACCTCCCTTTAGATAATCAATTACACACCTCCGGATTTTACAGCCGGTTTTGCTTTAGCCCTATTTTTAACCGCAAACTTAGCTATAACTTTGATAGGATTAGGATTTCAATCCCCTAGTCTATAGCCCGGATGGAGCATCAACCCCTTATTGTCCGCAAACTTAGCCATGAATTGGTGATTAGAGTTTCAATCCCTTTCCAGGCCCGGATGGAGTTGTAAAAAATTTTCGTTTATTATTATTTTTTTTTTCAAAATTAGGTGCGCCCAAGATCATAAGTGCCATGTTAGAGACTCATCAAAATTCACAGAACATAATTAAGATACACATAATACTTATTGCCGTGCAATGGTAAAACAGATAGAAACTTCATCAATTTTTTCACTACAATTCACTGGTTTAACATGAGTGCTTAAAAAATTCACGGTTCAACCTAAGGTTTCCCTTGTCAAGTCAAGGTTAAAAATTTTCCCAAAATTTCTTACTTCATATCATTATTGGCTCCCATTTATCATCCTACTCAACACACATGCAAGCGAACACAAAAACGAACAAGATGCAAACAAGCTAAATGATTACTATAATGCAACACAAACACCACACACAATGAAATAAAAACTAGACTACCCTTCTATACTTATCAAAAGAATTGCCCTCAATGCTTTAGACACAACTAAAACAATGCAAGAACAAACAAATGAAAAACAAACAAAAACACACAGACAAAAAAAATCAACACTCCCCTGCTCTAAGAATCTTTCTCTTCCTCCTCGGCAGCTTCTGGTGGAACGACAGCAGCAACTGCTCTTGGAGAGGCCACCTATTGGACATTTAAAAGTGACGGGTAAGGTGTAGGAGCAGCAAAAATTTATAGAAATAGCATAAAAACAAATGAACAAAAGAGAGGGAAAAAAACATTGGTTGCCTCCCAATCAGCGCTAAATTTATAGTCTATAGCCCGACTATATATAAGCAACCATCAAAGAGTGGATTCCGCCCATAGTAAGAATCATACGACTCTACGTATGGATCTTGATTTCCTACGCCCTCAAGCTTGACGTGATATTGACATGTGAAGCTCTTCGGTCCAGCAATACTCGGCATGAACTGATAATTTTGGAAAGAGACTTTGAATCTAGGCTGGAGCACATAGAGGATGTAATACTGTTTAGTTGGCATCAATGGCAAGAACGAATCTTCTAATGGTGTACATGTAAAGACTATTGACGATGTCACCCTAGAAGCTAAAAAAGGGTATCCTGAGCAATTGCAATAATCGGGTTCATTGATATTCCTGGTATAGTAGATGCTATCACACATACAATCATACTCAATTCGATGGAATTGTTTGATCTTAAAGGAGATCTTCTATAATTTCGCATCAAAAGAAAAAAGAGCGAATTTTTTCATTCTGTTCAAAAAAAGAGGGGCGTGCGCGTTTCCTTGAAACAATTTCCAAATTACTATTTTACGCCTTTGAGCCCGCATAGAACCTTTGATTATACCTCGCCGAAAATCTGATTGTTGTGAATAGCGCATCTCCATTCCCAGGTTGGGCAGTAAGGGTCGGAGAAGGGCAATCACTCATTCTTAAAACCAGCGGTCTTAATTCTTAAGACCAAAGAGTCGGGCGGAAAGGGGGGGGAAAGCTCTCCGTTCTTGGTTCTCCTATAGCTGGAACCACAAGAATCCTTAGTTAGAATGGGATTCCAACTCAGCACCTTTTGAGTGAGATTTTGAGAAGAGTTGCTCTTTGGAGAGCACAGTATGATGAAAGTTGTAAGCTGTGTTCGGGGGGGAGTTATTGTCTATCGTCGGCCTCTACTATATTTATTCCTCCTCCACTGTCACTTTTGGCTCCTCTTCAATTAAATTTTTTTCAAATAATAGTTCTTCTTGCTCTAGCCCAATTACTTCATTTTCTTGATAGATATCAGAAAATGGTTCTATAAGAAGCGCAATCTGTTCATCCAAAAGATTCAAAGAGTTGATGTGGCTTTCTAAGAACTTATTTATCTCTGTCTGTTTTATCACAATGTTCTCCAACTGAGCCACATGATTCTCAAAACGCCCTATACACTCTTCTTGATGCTCAAATGGTTGGTTAGCAAAATTTTTGGAGTTGATTTCTGGAGGATATTGGTGACTCCAACCATGCAGTGAAGGATAACAATGTCAATGGTAGTCGAAATCTTCCATATCATTTAACAAGTGCATAACAATGTTATAATCTCTTTTGAACAAGTGACTGTCAATTACCAAAGCTCCATAATCTACCCAACTTCATGTTGTCTCATCCAAACCACCATAAAAAATCTGAACTAGAGTGTAGTTTGAAAACTCATGGCATCGAAATTTGTTTGCCAAATCATTGAATCTTCCCCAAGCAACATAGAATGACTCCGAGTGTTTCTGACCAAACCTTGTGCATACCCGTTGATGATCCATCTCCAATCACCTCACAAGTAAGAAAAATTAAAATTAAAATTAAAAATTAAACAAATTCAAGAAAAAAAATGTCTAGCCTCAAGAAAATAATCTATCCTAATATTAACTAAACAGTCCCCGGCAACGACACCAAAAACTTGACCGAAGGTTTCGGTTGTGAATAATTCTAGCAAACAGACTAGGTCAAGTAATAGTATATGGACAAGGATTCCAAGTATTGATCCCACAGAGACTGCAGTTAATGCTCAAGATTTAATTACTTTACTTAATCTAGAAAAAATAATAAAAAGTGTGCAATGAGTTGAATTAAAATTCAATTATTATAAAAACAAAAAGAATTAAAATAGCTTAAGGATAAATTTAATTAAAATGAGACAACCAAGACACACCAATGTATCGAACTAATTTATGCATCCACGTGGCACAGAATGAAAATCATGTTTATTCCAACCACGATGAATTTTCCTATCTTATTCAACAATATATTTCTAGACTTGCTAAACCTATTCAAGTTGGACGGATTAATTATTTCTTATTAATTCCAATCAAACTCAAACGTATTCAATATTTATGAAAATTCAATTTTCACCTAAAACCGCACATTGAAACCGAATACTATTTCTAGTTGGTTTAACCATATGTTGATTGATATTTTTGAAGCTATCTTTAATCAATCCTGTTTCGATTTGTGATTAATCAACACTTATGTGACTAGGTACACAAACTATTCACACGAAATATTAAACAACATCAATCAATAATTGAAAATATTCAAAATCTCAAACATTTAACCAAGTCTCAAACATAAATTAAGTTCGACCCAATCTCGAGGTCTTGGTTGAAGAAAAACTACTCAATAATTGAAAATATAATTAAATAAGATGTTTTAATCATAAAAAAAAAGAGAGAAAAAGAGAACGCTGAAGAAGATGGAGCAGATATATGCCTCTTCAAGCCCTTGTCGCCGCTTCCGTCTTCTGTGTCTCAAAGTCCCCATATCACGTCTGACAATCTCCCATTTATATGTATTTGAAAGCCCATAAAATAAAGCCCGGCAAGTTAAGAATTTTAATTTCCAAAAATTATATTTTGTTCTGATTTTGCAATCACGCTCGAGCGGCAGAAAGTCACGCTCGAGCGCGATGTCTTCTGCCAATTTTTTTCAAAGCCAACCGACCGTGCTCGAGCGCAAGATCTTGTGCTCGAGCAAGGTAAATTCTGCCGAGAAAATGTATATTACATGCTGAAAATCGAAAACAAACTCGAGCGAGGTAAATTCTGCCGAGAAAACGTATATTACATGCTAAAAATCGAAAACAAAACAGATTTTATTTTTTTAAAGTTGGACAACATAAAAGATTAAAATCACAAAGAAACAAACATATATATAATCAAATTTTGGTTTTCCTTTATTTCTAATTATGGACTGATATGTGTACATACTACAAGCATAAGTTTATTAATGAAAGTGTTATTTACACTTCAAAATATGTTAATCACACTCCCTTTTACTTATTAATTTTATAAATTTACATTAATATCTGACTGATGGTTTCAGTTGTGAATATTTCTAGCAAGCGGATTAGGTCAAGTAATAGTATATGGACAAGGAATCTAAGTATCGATCCCACAGAGACTGTAGTTAATGCTCAACATTTAGTTATTTTACTTAATCTAGACAAAATAATAAAAAGGGTGCAATGAGTTGAATAAAAATTTCAGTTATTATAAAAACAAAAGGAATTAAAATAGCTCAAGGATAAACTGAATTAAAACGAGACAACCAAGACACACAGAGGTATCGAACTAATTTATGCATCCACGTGGCATAGACTGAAAATCATGTTTATTCCAACCACGGTGAATTGTGCTATCTTATTCAACAATCTATTTCTAGACTTTCTAAACCTATTCAAGTTAGACGGATTAATTATTTCTAATTAATTCTAATCAAAATCAAATGCATTCAATATTTATGAAAATTTAGTTTTCACCTAAAACCTCATACTGAAATCGAATACTATTTCTAGTCTGTTTAACCATATGTTGATTGATATTTTTGAAACTATTTTTAATCAATCCTCTTTTGATTCGTGATTAATCAACATAGATGTGATTAGGTGCGCAAACTATTCACACGAAATATTAAAAAACATCAATCAATAATTGAAAATATTCAAAATCTCAAACATGTAACCAAGTCTCAAACTTAAATTAAGTTCGACCCAATCTCGTGGTCTTTGTTGAAGAAAAACTACTCAATAATTGAAAATATAATTCAATAAGATGTTTTAATCATAAAAAGAAAAGAGAGAAAAAGAAAACACTGAAGAAGATGGAGCAGATCTCCGCATCTTCAAGCCCTTGTCGCCGCTTTCGTCTTCTGCGTGTCAAATTCCCCATATCACGTCTGACAATCTCCCATTTATATGCCTTTGAAAGCCCATAAAATAAATCTCGGCAATTTAAGAATTTTAATTTCCAAAAATTCTATTTTGTTTTGATTTTGAGATCACGCTCGAGTTGAAGAAAGTCGCGCTCGAGCGCGATGCCTTCTGATTGTTTTTTCAAAGCCCGCCGACCGCGCTAGAGCGCTAGATCTTGCGCTCGAGCGAGGTAACTTCTGCCGATTTTCTTATTTTCTTCCGTCTCTTACTCGAGTTGCAACTTCTTGCGCTCGAGCGCCCCTTGTTCTACTGAAATTCTGAATTTCTTCCTTAATTCCTACAAAAAGCAACCCAGGGAGTGAAATTCACACACATGCAATAAATCATAAATAAAACTTATAAAAAAAATATGAATTTATGCAAAATAAATATAAAAATGACAGTAAAATATGCACACAAAATGCAGTTATCAACTCCCCCATACTTGAATCTTGATCGCCCTCGAGCAAGACAAACAATGAAACAAACACACAACAAACAACAAAGTAGGAAAAATTCATGAGAATTTACAAAAATGACTGTGTTGATGAGTCTAGTACTCTCCCAAAACTAAGCATGTGAGAAGGAAGGTATATACACTTTTTAAGGTCCAGTATGGGACATTAACATGGAGAAGTCCTTGAAAAACCAATCCTTAAAGTTGGAAAGTCAGTTGAACAAATGAACAGGAAGAAGTTTGGAATTGTTTTTGTTCTTGAGGATACTAAAGTTGAGCCAAACTGGATCCCAAATCAGGTCAGTATGGTTCAAAGAAATCCTATTGAAGGAAATCAAAACCAATACTACAACAAACAACCGGTTCTGAAACAATACATGCAGTTTAACGTTGTGGGAAAGGGTAAAAAACACTTTGTATTGAATTCTTGCCACACACCATGACCAAGAACACATAAATCTGCACAAACCTTTAGAAATACAGAGACTGGTAAGTTAGTAAGACTGATCCCGATTTGGGTACTTAAAAGATTAATCCATCATGGAACCAACTAGATATGAGTACCAAAATCATTCAACTATGTGAATGCAGGTAATAGGAGTTGAAGACTCGCATGATGCAATTTGATATCTAGACAGCGGGTGCTCGAGACATATGACAGGAGATGCTCAACTGCTATCCTAACTGATTAGATGCACGGGACCTAAGATAACATTTGGTGATAATTCTCAGGGAAGAACCATGGGTAAGGTTAAGATTATCCACGGTATTGTGACAGATGTATAACTAGTTGAAAATTTGAAATATAACTTGATTAGTATTAGTCAGCTTTGTGATTACGAGCATTCGGTTGAGTTCAAGAAACACTAATGCCTTGTCAATTATATTTCTGGAAATATTATTTTGACAGAAAACAGGTGTAGAAACACTTGCAAAGTGTGATGGAATGCCCAGACAATCAAACTAGTTTGCGTCATAGCTTCCAATCTCTACCAAAACTGGTTATGGCACAAGCGAATGAATCACCTTAGTTTTAAAGCTATTGTTAGTCTGAGTAAGCTTGAGTTAGAAATAGGTCTGCCTAAAATCAAGTTTTCTAAAGACAAAATGTGCTCAGCTTGTCAATTTGGAAAGCAAGTTAGGTCCTATCCCAGTAATAAGCTTAGGGGGAATGAAGTATACTCTTGTCATTATTGATGACTACTTTCATTTCACCTGGGTCATTTTTCTAAAATCAAAGGACCAACTGCTCCCCAACTGATCAAGATTTTCACAAGATGAGCTCAACCAATTTACTATAAATGCAGTCTAGAATTTAGTTCCAAGACCTTCTCATCAATATGTCATAGGTACTCGATGGATGTACATGAATAAGCTTAATATAGATGAAACTGTGATAAGAAACAAAGCAAGAATGTTTGCTCAAGGCTATAGGCAAGAAGAAGGAAATGATTATGATAAGACTTATGCTCCAGTAGCAAGACCGGAGGCTATTAAAATGTTTCTCTCTTATGCATCTTTCAAAAACATCAAAGTATATAAAATGGATGTCAAGAGTGCCTTCCTCAATGGCAATATTCAAGAAGAATTCTATGCCGAGCAGCCTCCTGGCTTTGTTGATCATCAGTTTCCTGATCATATTTTTCACCTAAATAAAGCTCTTTACGGACTGAAACAAGGTTTGAGAGCTTGGTATGAAACTCTAACCAAATTCTTGATTGAACACGATTTCACCATTGGCACAGTAGATAAAAAACTGTTTAAATTCATGAAAAATGATCATACCCTTCTTGTTCAAATTTATGTTGATGATATCATATTTGGGTCAACTAATCCCAAATTGTACAAGAAATTTTCTAAGTTAATGAAGGAAAAATTCAAGATGAGCATGATGGGTGAATTGCCGCTCTTTCTCGGTTAACAAGTTAAACAGTTGGAGAATGGGACGTTTATTAGTAAAACCATATACACCAAAGAGCTTCTAAAGAAGTTTGACATGGAAAATTGCTCAGCTGCTATAACCCTATGAGCTCATCAGTTAAGCTTGACAAGAATAAAAGGGGAATTCCAGTTGAGGTAACCATGTATCGAGATCTCATAGGTTCATTACTGTATCTAACTGCTAGTAGACCCGATATTGTATTTGCATTTTGTATATGTGCTAGATTTCAGTTTGATCCCAAACAATCTAGCTTCCAAACACATTCTGAAATATATCAAAGGAACCCAAAATGTTGGGTTATGATATGCTAAGGATAAATCTTTCAATTTAGTTGGGTATTCAGATGCAGATTATGCAGTGTGCAAACTGGACAGAAAAAGTAAAAGTTGTTGTGGCCAACTGCTCTAGATGCAACAACCGTTGAGAGATTACGAAATCATGGCTAAGGAGTCACCAATCTTCTGTGACAACACCAGCACTATCGCGATTACATATAATCCCATTATTTACTCAAGAACGAAGCATATTGATGTCAAACATCACTTCATTCGAGATCATGCATTGAAGAAGGATATCTGACTGGAATACATATTTACGGATCAACAAGCAGCCGACATCTTCACCAAACCTCTCGCGGAGTCTAAGTTTTATTACTTTAAAAATATTTTATGGCTTATTGATTTATTTTAAGCACTCATTCAGGGGGTATCTTGAATTGTTGAAAGATCAAATGATAAGGCAATAGTTAGTTGCCCTCAAACTAAGGAGACTTAACTAACATTTTAAAACTGATTTGGTCAACCGAATCAGTCTAAGTTGATAAACTGAAGTTAGTCAACTGAGTTTGTGGATCAACCAATCTTATCATATACGTTGGTCACTCAACTAATTTTTTTTATTTACCCCACATCAAATTAGATGAACCTATTTAAGTTATTTTAAAAGAAAATATTTATTTTTTTACTTTATCCCGCATAAAATTCTTTTGTTGACTTTAAAACTTTTTTCCTATGAATTGACCACTACATGTCATGACAAATAATTGGAATAGGTTCATCGTACATTTGACCTATACCTTAACTTATTCAATTTCCTCAATATATTTGAATTACATTACTCACTTTCGTTTTGTTCAGAGAAATCGCAAAACCCTAATTTTTTTCAAATTTGCAAATACAGCCATTCCAAATGACGAGTTCATCTCCAACATATATTCTTAATGCAGTAACAGTGGATTTCGAGTCCCTGTATAAAATGAATGATGTTATATCATCATTTTTCCACAAAATCGAAGACTCTGGACTGCGATTCTTCCTTACATCAAAATCTCTAGACATCTACGAGAAACTCTTACCGTACTTTATCGAAAATGTACTACAACCAAATATGGAGCTGTTCAACTCTCCATTTCCAAACATCTAGTCAAAATCAATGAAGTTTACTTCGCTCAGACGTTCAGTTCACCAACTGAAGGTATTTGTGACTTCAATACCATCTCTGCTCCTGATCTGACAGAAATGCAGACAACCTTTTCCAACTCCGATGAACCAGTTAGTCTCTCTGCGTTCAAGAGAGACATAAAATTGGAATTTCAACTGATGGCAGATGTGGTTTCTAAAGGCATTCTTGCTAAAGCTGGGTCCTTTTCTAAACAGACAAATGAAAAATTTTGGATCATGACAGCTATCATAAAGGACATCAAAGTAAATTGGTCAGCTGCTATTTTTAAGATCTTCTACAATATGATGATTGAATCTAAACAATCTTCAGGCTATGTGACTCAGACAAGCATGCTTCTAGAATCTTTGGGAATATACAGAGTCATAAATGCCAATTACATCAATGATTTTCGTGCAAAAGCAATGTTTTGAAAAGCAGTTTTCTCCTGGATCTACCAAGATATCAACTGAATATCTTCCTAACTCCAAGAGGCATAAGGAAACCAAGACTACAGTCAAGAAAATATCGAAAGCAAAGAGGAAATTGATAATCCATCACATCGATGATGATGATAGTCAACAGGAGGACATGACTGTCAAACCATTGACGAAGAAGTCTAGAACCTCCAAATCTAGGCCTATTTCATCACCTACAAAATTGGTCATTCATATAGCTCCTAAAGCTACAGTCACCATGAATAAAACTGGTCCAAGCTCATCTGATGAAGCATTTCAAGAAAATTGCACCAATTCCAATTTGATCCAAAAGGGAAAGAACCAGCACTGGATGTGCCAATTCAATCAGTTGTAGATGATCTGGAGGAAAACTCTGATAAAGAAGATCATATCAAAAAAAGTTGAGCACTTCTTCAGACTGTTTTTTATCCCACAATCTTGCCCTCAGCCAGACCTGTTGGAGGTCTTTCTTCTAATCAAATCATTGAGTATACTTATTCCATCCTTGATCTGATAGCTGGAAAAGACAAATCAACAATGGAATCTTCTTATGACACTGACATGTCAACCAATGGTATCCAAATTCAAATTGATCTAACCATGGATGAAGTACTGAGTATGCTGAAACCACCACTGAAGCTGTATTTGATGAATGGTACAAGTACAAAACATCTATTTTAGCCAGACAACTGAAGAAGAAAATAGAATTGAGAACTTATATATTTTTGGAAGAAGTTGTTTTGAAACTGTCAAAACATTTGACATCTCAGTTGCAATGGATCGGAGACAATATTTTTTTGAGTTGATGAGGATAAAGAAACTTACATCTATTCATGCTGAATTGAAAGCGAACTATGATCCAACATCAAGGACTGCATATGAAGGCAGAACCGTCTTCACTCAGTTGGACTCAGATCTCTCCTCCTTGTAGCGACGAATTATATTTTGGGAACAGGATCAAGAGCTTGTGATTACTGAGGCCTACAATCCTCCAAGTCAAAAGTCTAAATCAAAATCAGTTTCCAAGACAGTTTAGAAAGAGACTGTTGATTCTTCATAACATACTATCGATCAAGTATTTCAGGAAATTGAAAAAGAGACTGATAAAATGCATGAATAATCAGCAGTTGACCACACTGAGCAAATGATAAGTCCAGTTCATATCCTTCAAGTGAATGATTCATCATTACCAGAAATCACTCTAATAAACGTGGATGAAGCATTGGAGCAGGTTGTAACTCATATTGAAACATAATCACAATTGGAAAACTAGTTGATGAATGCCTGAGCACAATTTTGAACCAATTCTAGATATTCCAAGCCCAGTTGGTGAATCATTTGAAAAAGAAGTTGTTATCGATCACAGTCTGGCCTTGGTAGTCTACAATGACTCCTTATCCAAGCCAGAGATTGTTTATATTCCTTCTTCATTCTTCTCAGTGTTGAATCTCAGTTGGAAGTCTTATCTTCACCAGCAGAACTACATAGCCCAACCGATATCACAAGAATTGATGAATCTTTCGAAGTAGAAAAAATCTCTCAATCTGTGAATATTTTTTCAGCACACCCAACAGATCAACAATATGAGAAAGAAGTACGATCAGAACCAATCAAAGGAAAACAAATAATCGAGGAATTTCACCTTGATGCCGAGAAAGATGTTGAAATGTTATCATTTGAGTCAGAAAAAGACGAAACTTTCTTGACAAAAGCCAAACATTCTATCTATTTCAAATTACATAGTCATGAAAGGCCGTCAGAAACTTGCGATAAGGCACCTAAAGAGGTAGAGACAATAGAATAAGAAGCTTTTGACGATCTACAAGCAGTATGAATGGAATTGAGTCTTCATTGATTTCCCTCTTCGAGGACATTCATGCAATCTGAAATAATCAAAGCAAAACTGAAGATCATATTTCAATCATTCGCAACTCAATGTCAAAAGAAGTAGTCATGCTGCAGAAACAATTCACCTTGTTAACTCGATCTTTGGACAAGTTCAATCAAGCAGGCTCTTCTTTATCTCAGCTGCAGCAGTCTCAGACATCACTTGAAAACAAAGTAGACACTCTCTTCACTGAAGTTCACTCGCTGCATGAATCTTTGGCCAATAACTTTAATGTTATGACCAATCAGATAGGTTCCAATAAGATAGGGTCTCTTACCGCTCTCACAAAACAAATTCTGACTCATGAAGTCAATCCTACACATATTCAGTCGAGATATGTCCATCAGAACCAGTCTAGCAGAACTTCTTCTACCAATCGAGCACACAACACTTATCGTCATTATCCAAGTCAACGATAAAAATTTAGCTTTGCGTATTTTATCTACACATGTTTGCTGAATTTTATTTGTTTAATGACATCTATTTCCCCGCCAAGTGATTTTTCCTCTTATAAATTGTGTTTGTCAAAAAGTGGGAAATAGTTTAACAGTTCGCAAACATATAACAGTTCAGTTGGAAAATAAAATGCAATTAACAACTAAACTTGACAACACAAAAGCTAAAGTTTTGACAAATCTAAGTTTTGTCAAACACCGAAAAGAGGGAAATTGTTAGAAATCTTAAGTTTCGGTGTTTTTTTCGTAAAATTGTCAATTACATAGCTAAACTGCTCTGAACTGCTAGCATCGTTGAACTAAAGTAAAATCTCTCACGCTCAACTGCTAAAGCTTACAAATAGTTTATTTACCTAGACTGAGTACTCAAATTGCTAAATTGCTATCTACTCTCAATCTACTTGTTTGCCAGTCATCGTCACTCAAGTGAAGTTCGCACAATCAGTTCATTAACTTTTAGAGAATATCGAGTTCACCTCAGTGGATAAATTCTTCTGTACACTGACATTCTGCAACAATATGCCGCGCACTCAGATTGTAGTATTGCGTCAGAGAATGATGACGTGGTGCATACAAATAGTGCAACAGGAATAATTTAGAGATATCAGATATCATTTAAAATTATGACTGTCACGCCCCGAAACCGGGCCTAGTTGAGATCAACGTTATTTAACGTTTTCACATTAAACAACATGCCTCAGAAGTACAGATTTCATAATGCAAACCAGTCTATTCATTCATAATATCAAATTACATTGTTCTTACAACCTCAAATCAAACAGAACAATAAATTGTCTATCAAACGCAACGGAATAAGAGATAAACTAAACTAAAATGACAACAAGTTTCCTTCACCAGCCCCAAAACTGGTTTTGTTCTTCATCTTCCAACTCTTGTTCATTCTTATCTGAGAGGGGTTTTGAGTGGGTAAGTCATATGAGTGTCACTCAGTAAGTTGGAGAAATAATCCTTCCAAATAATAAAAATATAATTTTTCCACAATCATAAACGCACACAAAAATACAGGAATATTCTGATTTTCAGGAATAAATAGACATCAAATTATGCATTGAATATTTTATGAATTTTGTATCTAACTGATTTTGGTATCTTATATGGTAATCCTCTAAAGAGTGAGGCCAGAAATCTGAAATAATAGAATTCAAATATGTTCGGAATATATACTCCTACCACTAGTTCATAAACTTTCAATGCTACACAAAAACACATCGTACTGATTTTAAAATAACACACTTTCAAATATACTACATATACTGGACGGATTCTAGATTTAAAATGCGAGTTAAAATAATAGTTCATTTGAATATAAACAATGTGCAAACTTTTATCAAAGTATATTTTAGAAAAGCCCACTTACTAATAAATAAGATTTTATCAAAATATATTTTAGAAAAGCCCACTTGAATCCCACGAGAATATGAGTGAAATGTATTGGATTTTTGGATAGAATTTCTACTTAAAGCCAGGTTGCGCTTCCTAAAACTTTGGCTCGAACCGGACAGTACTTCGGACAACACTATTGCTCGACTACTTGCTTTGAATACAAACTACTCTAGGTTTAAAAGCAGAGCAAAATCACGACCACTAAAGCCATAGAATTTTGTGAGGTATGGAGAGAAAAAGCTTGTGCTTGGTGTGTCTAGTTCCTTCAACTTTGAGCTCTACTTATAGGTGAGGTTTAGTAGAAGGTGAAAGGCCACTCTTAATGGTCATAAATTTCACGTTTTTATGGCCTTTATTTAGCTAATTAATGGCTGAATAATCACCCATAAATTGGTAAATTATTATGGTCAATTGAGGGTTACAAGATTATAAACTCTAGTAATTTCAAATTACTTATTGAAATTAAAACACATTAACATAAAAATAAAACTACAAAAATAATATATGAATATTTATATTTATGAAAATATATGTTTTAAAATTGATTATATATATATATATACATATATATATTTATATATATGGTGTAAATCGACATGTAGTCATCAATAAATTTAAAATCCATATTTTCCCTAATAGGTAAAATAAATTTATATAAGTATGCTACTATATTATAAATTTTCATGGGTATCACAACGACTGTTGGCACCCAAGCCTATAAATAGGCATATCGATCAGTTGAGGAAAGCTCTCGCAAGTATTGAACACAAACTCGCATTATAAGCAATTGACCAAAAGCTTTCAAGAAACTCGAAGCACACATTTGCAGATATAATTAGATAATTGAAGGATCAATTTGTGCGTCTGTAATCGAGTTGTAAAAACTTTGTTTTCATTCGAGGACTGTTTTTGTTGATTGTGTATACTAGAAGTTGTAAGATAGGCGATTGTGTATAAGTTTTAGTCTTGAAGTGGGTTTTTGCAAGTTGTTGTAAAATTCAAAATCTTCTAGTGTTATCTTTCCGAGGAAGAAGGAGTGACGTAGGAGTATTGAAATATCCGAACATCCAGAAACATTCGATTGCGTCTTTCAATTCAGTTTACTTTACTCATTCAGTTTTGCTTTCACTTTTTTACCCAGTGTTCAGAATCTGGCTGTTGACATTTTTCCGCACATTGTATTTGTTTGTCAACTTACATCGACGCAAAGAAAGTAAGAAGTCAGTCTCTAAACCGATTGAGTTCTAACAGTTAAGAGTTGAGAAATTTTTGAGGTGTATTAACATCTCCTCTACACTCAACCGATCCTATCAATTATTTCACTGAATATTTTAATTATAAAACTAATTTTATGCTTTTTTAAATGATATTATATGAAAAAGTATATAGTTATACTATATCACTTAGGATCATGATATTATATTTTTATAATTTTGTAATGATTTTTTCATATTGTCCTCAAGTGTGTATTATATAATTTACATGGTTATGTATATTACTTGATTTGACTACCAATTAAATAAATTAGGTGAATTTACTTTGAACAAATAAAATCAAGTTAATAATATAAGTAAATCAAGATAATTGATTCTTCACAAAAATAATCTAATTAAAAATATTTTCATTTGGAATTTTATTTGGTTTCTTATTCAATTGTGCACAAAAAGTAATGAATAAAAATAAAATAACATGTATTTTAAAATTAAAAATCAAATTAAGATAGTAAGATAACCAAATTTAATAATACATGTAAATTAATTAATATTTTATGTCTGATTTTATTTAATGAAATTTTTATATATTTTCAATAAATTTGAGATCTAAATAAAAATATATTAACAAATTAAAATTAAAGTTTATATTTATTATTATTTTATTTAACTAAACGTATAATTATAAAATTTGAAAAACAAAATAAAAATTATAATAGTTAATATTATAAAGTTTAAGTTTGGAAGGTCAATAAATCAATATTATGTATATAAAGAAAGTCATATGTGAGGTCACTTTTGTCAAACAAAATAATAGAAATATAAAATGGAGTGTGATTAACAATTTTTGAAATGTACATAATACTCCTCGTTTATTAATTATGTAGAAAAAGTTTTATTTACCATACTCAGGGGCGGCCCTGCCCGCCCTGGGGCGGGCCCATGCCCAGGGCCCCACAATGGGTGGGGCCCCAAATTTATTAAATTTTTTTATTATATATATTATAAATATTATTTATTAATGTTGTTCAATTAATTAATATTATATTATAATTGTTATTAAAAAAATTGAATAATACTTATGCATCATCAACAACAAAGTTTTCACTCAAATTGAAATGTTCAATCTTCGTTCGTTTATCACCTCTCAGTTTGGCACTGTTTTTTTATTGACCATCACTTTTCATTGTCTCTCCTTGATCATCGACTTTCTTAGCTTTGAGTTTTATAGCTTGATTTTCGATCAATTTCTTCTCGGCCTCGGTGTGCGTTAAAATTTGACTCATGATTCGTTCAATTTAATTTTGATTTAATGTTAGATTTTAATATTTATAGTTAATTTCATGTCGTGGTTGAAAATTTATAGATTGAAGGTACAAATTTCAAAACTTAATTTTTTTTCCAAAAAAAAATATAATTTTTTTTAATAGATTAACCGAAAATCCAAACCGAACGACTGAAATAACTTCGGTTAAAAACCGAACCGAACCGTTCAATACAGTTAGGTTTTCGGTTAAAAATCTATTTGATATTATTGCAATCTTTTAATGTGTTTGATATTTTAATTATACCACAATTAAAAGATTAGATATATCAATAATATTAATTATCTCATTAATATTATTTGATATAGAATATTTGATATATCAAAGTTAATCTACAGTTTGAGGTGGACTAGAATTCTAATCAGGTCATACTAGTCTCCTATATATAATATATGTAGTCCCTAGTTAGCAGACACATGAACAGTAGAAACACACATAATACACACAACCAAATATTCTTTAAGACATCAATTTAGTAGGTGATTCAAGTCGGGTCATTATAGATCAAATGATTACAATGAAACTTATATCCAAACTAATCAACCACCCTGAACTAAAGATTATTCTCTGAAGATGATTTTCAATGATCGAATCAGCTAAACAATGCAAACCTCACGAGTTCACTTATTCAAAAGATTGAGGGGGAATAAATTCAAGGGTAAAGTCAGTTCAAAGTGTTTTCTTTACAGAGGAATATCAAACTAGAGTTTGATGTCAACTGAATGACAAGCAACAGACATACTTACCCGGCCACTACATGAGACTAAGCTTTCTTTATAATTTAAATATTTCAAGAATTATTTATGTTGTTTATGCTTAACTCAGGGGAACGTTGAATTTGAGCAATTCAAACTGAAGTTAAAAGTCAGTTACTCTTGAGCTCAACTAACTCAGTTTGGCATCTCAACTGAACTGATCAACTGATCTTATCACTTAGTTGATTGTTCTTCGATTTTATTTAGTTCCAAATTCAGTTGAGTGGACTTTGAATTATTTAGTTTTGAAAATCAGTCTAGTGAGCTTACTTTTCACGTGTTACAAAAATAAGTTGATCAAATCATTTAAAATATTTTTTTTCCTATGACAGACTGCCACGTGTCTTGTCAAGGAAATTTCAAAAGTCTATCGTACTTTTGTATTATCATTTGAGATATTAATCTCTCTTTTCCGCCACAAATTCATCTAATGATCCTTCAAGATTCTTGCTTATCATTCAGAAATTTGTTCGAAATGGCATCTTCTTCACAACCTTCTTACATGATTAATGCTTTTACAGTGGATTTTGATTCATCTATGCGATGAACGATGAAGCCATCACTGGGGTTTTTCAGTTGATTGAGTCATCTGGACTCAAACCCTTTCTTACATATTTTGTGGATGTCTATCATAACGAGCTTCAAAATGTTTATGGGAGAGGGACGGTCACCATGGAAGGCAAGATTATTATGCCTCTAGGTAGCAAGGATTTATTGATCGAAGAAGAGTTCTTCGCTGGAGTGTTTGTAGTAGCCCGGATCCATTTTACAAGATTAATTAAGTAAAAATAGTTAAACATGGATTAGGAGCTTACTTTGGAATTAATTGGACAAAATATGAAGTTTTGGGCTAAGGACAGTTCAGAGCTTCCGAACTCAGGATCGAATCCTCCGATCAGTTCAGAAGCAATGCAGGTAGTTCGGAAGCAACGTAAGAGATCGGAACGTTCGATCCTGATATCGGAGCTTCCGATCTGCATCAACCGGGACGTGGCATTAGGGTTTGTACACGCAGCTGCATGCAGAATATCGGAACCTCCAAAGTGCAGATCGGAGCTTTCGATCGTAGCCGATGGACATGTTGAATGCATGCAAAGATTGAAGCTTCCGATCAGGCGATCAGAGCTTCCGATCGTCGTCTATAAATAGGGGTCCGAATTCCTCATTTTGAATTCAAAATATCCTCTCCACTTTCGGTAATTGCTCTATTTTAAGGGCTTCGGGACTCTTTCTTTAAGAGTTGGAGTAGGAAGTAGTACTTTTATAGCGGAGAGTGTCCGCAGTAGTAGCCTGGTGGCGGAGCTCTAGCGAGGCGTCCAGGGGTCGTAGCTTCGCTATGCCCAGGCTCTGGGGCATGCGACATCAGCGGACTGACGACGGACGAAGGTATGACTTTGGTTCCCTATAGTAAATACGGAGTAGGCTATAGTTTAATTAAGGCCCTTAGAGCATGTTAGGTGATGTTTGACATGCTAAGTAATGCATGGTATTTATGTATTGTAGTACTGCATGGTAGGCTTGGACCTAGAGGGGAGCTTCTAGGATCTGCCTTAGTAAGGTATGGAAGTATTATTCGAGATATCCAAATTGAGTATGCATGTATTATGTGTTTTTATGAATTATGTGATTTCATGTTTTATATGCCTTTATATACAACATGTCATGACTGTATGTTGCATACATGAGTATATTGAGCCTTTTACCTTAGAGGTATCCTGTAGTAGGGCGCTCACCCTACGAGTTTGTGGATGGTTGATGTTGCGTAATTTTGTGCCCGCAAGTTCACGGTGTCAAGTTTTAATATATGATGAGTAGAGTATCGTTCCCACGAGGATTGAAAATTTATATTCACACCAAGTCCTGTATTAAAATAATCTCAATTTTGTTTAGAAAATCAAAGTTTTAAAATTAAATAAACTAAAATAAAATAAAGAATCCAGAACTTCAAGGATGGCTTTAGGTACACGATCTGAGACTGGTTCTAGATACAAGATATCACTCGATTTTTATTCATGCAAATCATATCAATTGATTATATCATCTATTCCAATCTATAGGCCAAGAACCCTTAATTGTTATTTACTGTCTGCCTCTCCCGAGTGCCGAGTAAATGTTATTATTCTAATGCTAATTTCGATATCCCTATCAGAAACCAAACAACAAAATAATTTATCAAATTCTATGTTTCTCTTTCAATAACCTCAAAGGAACTTGTAAGCCTTTCGAATTCTACAATAATTTTAGGTTGTGTTACCTATGATTATATTCAAAATCTCCTCTCTCGAGTGTCATATTTCAAATAAATATATCAATTCAATTAGTGATCAAGTAATTGAAAGACAATCAAAATAGGAATACAAAAATAAATAGTTAAAAATAAATAATAGTAGGCAAAATAATAGTCAAAACATGAAACTCCAATCAAGATCCGTCAATCTCTAGAAACAACAAATAAGTTTATAATGAAATAATTAAACACATAGACACATTCAAAAATCTCATAATAAATCAAGGCAGATAATAAAAATCACCGATTAGAGTTGATTCTCCGTCCCTATATATAGCACCTAAAATCCAATCAATTAAATCACATGCATCATATTAAATAAATATTATGATTATTATTTTTAAGTTTAATCAATTTAAAATTCTTTATCTTAATTATTTGTTAATAAAATATTAATTATTAATTTAAATGTTTTTATTGTACTAACTATTTAATTAATACTTTTAATTGCTTAAGTTTTATTGCCAAAATGATTTTTATTATGCAAGTTATTTGTTTTAAATATTTAAATATTTTAAAAGTTTAAGTTTGCTTAATTAAATGATTTTAATTATTTAGTTTATTTGTTTAAATGATCCTAATTGTCCCACTTATTTATTTAAAATTAATATTATTGAAGTTTATTGGATAGCTATTTAAATGATTTTAACTGTTAAGCTTATTTATTGAAATATTTTTTTAGATTGTCCAACTTATTTCTTTTAAATAACTTAAGTTTAGCGGTTAGTTATTTTAAATCATTTTAAATGTCTAGCTTATTTATTTAGATGCTTTCAATTGTCCAAGTCGTTTTAAAGATTTTTACTCCGCTTGTGTATTTATTTAGGTGACTTTTAAGCAATTGTTTAGTTTATTTAAATTATTTTAATCTCTCTTTTTATTATTTAAATATTTTATTTAACATCGTGATATCAAAATAACTAAAGTATTGATTTTAATTTCTAAGTTAGTGTTTAAATTCCTCCAAATGTTTATTTGTTTTTGTGACGCCAAAGTTATATAATTTAAATTTCATGTCTAAACTAGCCACAATATTTAAATTCCTAAAATTCATGGTGATTTAAATGATTTAAATTTTCTTAGAATTTAATTTCGCCAATATTTAAATTTAATTGCTTGAGATGCTTGTTATTGGTGATCTTCGGCTTCGGCACGCGGCAAAGGCGGACATGGCGGGAAAACCTATTATTTTAAACATAGGTGGCCTAAAATTTATAATGGATTAAGAAAATAAAAATAAAATCTTTATTTTAAAATTTTCTTGTAAAGAAAAATCGCTTAAGCGCATTTTCGCGCGTAATTCTTTAAATTTCCCAAATTAGCCTTTTTGGATCCGGACAAATGAAATTTCATTCTTGGCAATTTAAATTTAAATATTCTAGACTTAGAAATTTAAAATAGGGGCAATTCTACAAGCTAAAGTTGTAAAACCTAAACTAGCACTTTTATTAGTTAAAAAGCACTTTTGGACTTGCCCTACTCTCACACACTCACACGTATACATACATATACTTATTATATCACACCACAACTTAAACCCTAGCACTCCTAAACACACACTAGCCGCCACTCTCCCCATTATTCCCTCTCCCTCACGACAATTCACCCTCCTCCTCAAGAAACATTTCGGTCGCCCCATTTCTCCACCTCCCTTGCCGCCGGCCGCCCTTCCCAGCCAGCTGCCGCCGTGGAGGACACCATAGGAAGCTGGTTGTCTAGGCATGTTTACTAGTTGTTCTCATGGGTTTTTGAGGCGCAATAGGTTGAGGGATGAGCTCGGGAGTCCATAGTGTCAAGTGGTTCAAAACAGAATTTTTACCATCGCGTCAAGTCTCGGGAAAACAGGTCTGATGAGGTCGGTTTTTGAGGTCTGGACAGGGGCTATCTCTGATTTTCTTAATGTATGTGATCTTAGGATCATGTCGGTGTAAATTGGGCTTATTTCGGATAAGAATAGATTAAGTTATGTGTGTTTTACGTTGGAGTGTCGTGAGCAGATTTTTCTATTGACTATGGGTTGTCCGGGAGTCTAGATTGTTGGGTTTGTTAAGCCTTTTTTAGCATAAACTTAAGTGTAAGTAGTAAAGCCATTAAGCCGATAGTGCTCCCCTATTCTCCAATCATCCATAACATTTATGTCATGCTATATTTTGAGTTTCATGTCGTTTAAATTATTAAATGCCCATTTATTCGCGTGTGTTACTTCAAATTTGTTTAATAATATAGTCCCGAAGTTTTGTATTAAAGAATACTTGTAAAGGTAAATGTTGAAATGAGGAAATGTTAAACGAATGAAAAGTTAATGAATGAAGTGAGTTGGTTGTGACTTGTACGTGTAATGTTGGTTGGCGGATGTCCTGGCTCACTTGCCAAAATGAGACGTGTAGTAAGCGACTGGGAGACATTCCAGCTCCCCTACCAAATGAGACGTATAGTAAGCAGCCGGGAATTCATCTCGGCTTCCCTACCAAAAAGAATTAAAAAGGGGCAATGTGGCCACAAGATTAATCTCGGCGTCCTTGCCGACATAGTATACTGCAGCCATTGATCGATCAAAATCATAGTCACAATCGAGGATCCTAATTCAAAAGTAAAAGTAAATGATAAATGATTTATGAATGTGTTTTCCATCGCATATTGCTATTGTTCTTACTTCGGGCATGTTTTGACTTTTCCCTCTTCGTGTGAGATTTGTAAGTGTACTTAGTACTATTTTTAGTATGATGAATTATTTTGAACTCTTGCTGTATTATTTAAATCTTGCTGGGCTTTTAGGCTCACTACTATGCTTGGTGCAGGTGAGTATGTAGACGAGGCTGCGGGGCAGGATTTCTAGGGTCCATAGGTGTTCGGTGGCACGGCCTCGACCGTTGCCGCTCTTTTATTTCTGCACTATGTTATTGTAATAAGTAACCATTGTCGTATGTTGTTTTCTTTCTAATAGCAGGATATGTTATTCCCTACAATTATGTTGGCATGTAAACCTATATATTTTCCTTTTGCCTAGTGTCAAACTAGTTACTGTTCATGTATGCCTTGTGAGATATTTACCTCGGATTGAGGTTTATCATAAACTGTTGTTTGAGACAGGTGGTTCGTTATTCAAACAAATAGGTCATGCCAAAATTTTTTAAAATTTTCGTATTTTCTTTATTTATTTAAATGTTAGAAGTTAGGGTCGTTTCACTTGTGATTCGATTATCTCTTGTCGTTCGCTCCCACATCTCAAATCCGTGTCCCAAGCCTACTTGAATGCGTAGTTGTGTGGTTATGTTGTTTGGGAGCCGCTTTTTATCCTCTCAATTCTCTTCAAAGTGTGCGGCTGATTTGTGCGGTTCTCTTATGCGGCTGCCTCCCCTTTCTGTGTCCTTGAAGTCCCTTTTATATGTCCTCGAAGCCCGCCAAATAAAGCCCGACAAATCATGTATTTTAAAAACGCAAAAATCTGCACACTTCAACGCACAGAGTAGCGCGGGCGCGCATGCCTCTCGCATGTGCTATTCTACAGCACGCGACAATTTTCAAAAAATCATATCTCAAAAAATAACAATCGGATTGAGCTGAAATTTTTACAACAGCTTCAAAACATCTTAAACACTATTATGAACAGTGAAGATTGGATTTAGATGTCTCAAACATTCCCAATAATTTTCTGAAGTTGTTGCTCCGTATTTCATCTTTCCACTTCTTTTCGGTACTTTTCCTCCAATCATTGCATTTCACAATAACAAAAACTAACATGCATAAAATTCACTCAATACATCACAAAAGCCAAGTAAAATCATATATAAATTAAGAGCATAAATTGCACTTATAAAATACCCCCAAAATTAGACTTTTGCTAGTCCCGAGCAAATCCGAAATTTGAGATAATCGGAGATTGCAGAGTTCAAGAGCCGACTTGATTTTGATCAAGGTCCTTTTTGCAAATTTTGGAATTTCAGGAACTAAAATGCAAATATTGGATTTGTTAGATATTTATAAGCTTTTTGACTTTTCTCTTTCACTCCATCTCTTCTCTCCCAACCGATTCCTCCATTGAAGGTGAGAGAACGCCTCTCAAGCTTTCCAGATTTCATCCCGAGCTCGATTCGTCCGTTGGAATTTATTTCTGAAGGCACATTAACGATCACGGCTGCGAGAGCTCCGTTATATCGTAAGTTTTTCTACGATCAGGTTTATTATATTTTTCAGATGTTGTTAGAATCGTTCGAGATTCGAGTATGTTGTTCTTGACAGAGTTCTGATCGTTTATTATCTGTCGGTTTTGAAATAGAGCGACGTTCGGAATTGTTATGAATTTTTGAAGGGATTTTCGAAAGTTGAGTTTTATGATTTGTTAGAATTGGATTGTTATGGTAGAATGTTGATTGAATTGAGTCTATTGGATTGATATTATGCTATCTGCATTCCGGTTTGATCAGATTATAGCCGTTATGCCGCCGGTTTGAGTTTTGGATTGTAAATCGGTTTGAATTGTTTGAGCCAAGCCTTAGATTGAGTTGTATGTTAATCTCGAGCCTTTATTACTTCTTGTACAGATTGATTTGAGGCCAGTGGAGTTGCGAGATTGCAGCTTTGTGCAACTTGGAGATTGGAGCCGGTATAGTATCGATTCTCTTATTATCGATTGAGAAAGTTTGATTGAATCTTGTTTGAGGAATCATTGTTGTTTCCAGGTTTGGAGCATCAACGTTATTGAAAAGAGGTATAAGATGACTTAGACTGGAATGGAATGTGTGACTCGAATCCGACTTGATTCGAGTGTTCCGGAAAAATCACATACTGGCATGTTATTTGATTATTTGAGTTATTTGAGTTATGTTTTGCATTGCATTCATATTGAGATAAGAATCCTTGATTTGAGCAGCGGGCAGGATGACCCTTTTATGATAGACGTTTTGGGGATTATATTGTGAGTGCCTGGGTGTAGCCGTTTCACCTAGTTCTAGCATACTCCTTATAGTCGCACCAAAGTCTAGAGGATGGAGATACGTAGCACCACCTCGATCGGGAGAGTCGGTGAGTTGTTTACGTGATCTCGTCCTCGGGATCCCAAAAGCAAAAGCAACAACTCTTTTGATTATCCGACTTGATAATCCCAGATTTTAAAGACATGCATTGCATTGTATGCATTTGAATTGAGTTTAGATATGAATTTGGAATTGATTGTCTTGTATATATATCATGTGTTGATATATTAATTGATATGCATGTTTGTCTCTTCTTCTGGGAATTGCATTCTCATCGGATTATCCGGCTGTTGTCTTGTCTTTGTATGTGTTCTTGGCAACAGGTGGGGCAGGACCGAGTCAGAGGCAGCATGGCTAGGTGGTTGAGATGATAGACGTGAGGCCTTGTTGTTTTAGAAGTCGAATATGCAATCGAACGTAGATTTTATTCGAACTCGTTTTGTATCGGTTATGGAACTTAGATTGATGCATGTTCTATTAGTTGAGATTGTATAACTCTAGAACTACCTTGTAATGTATTATGCATGTTTGGATGTGTTAGTGCATGTTTTAGATTGAAGATTGAATTATTGTTGGATTGAGTTTGTAAGGAATAGCATACTCTGTCCTGTAATTTTTCTGGGCAGGGGGGTCCGCTCGATCCTGGATTTTTGTCGGATCGAGCGCGGCACTTTTATTTTTCTCGGTAGAGAGTTCAGGAATATGGTGCGCTCGATCCTGGAATTTTCTAGGATCGAGCGCGACACTATTCATTCAAAAAAAAAACTTCCTTTTCTTTTAGGCTTTGATTAATGATGTTTAATTATGGATTATTTGATATTAGCCGATTAGAATCGAGGTCTCACATTAAGTGGTATCAGAGCGATAAGATTTTTGGACTGAATTTAGAAGTGAGCGGGGTAGATCGAGTCCGCATGAATTGATTCTCGCATGTGATTGAGTTATTTAAATTGATTTATTTAAATACCATGCGAGCATGCTTTATTGTTGATAATTATTTGAGTTACATGATTTTGTGATTTGAATTATAAAGCATGAATTATTTGAGATATGAACTGTATTTCACCTGTATCCGGAATTCTGAGAGGTTGCAAGGGCACCGAATTGCAGCGATTGAGATATCTTGTGTCCTAACATTTTATTATCAGATGGGTCCTCGACGAGTTATTAATAGGAATCCACCGCCAGTTATTCCTACAACTGAGCAAGCTAGTACTGAAACGGTTGAGATGGATGCTACAACGACGCCTATGGAAACCTTGCTGAAGAGGTTTCAGTCGTTCAATCTGTCGTTGTTGATGGGTTCAGAAAATCCAGTTGACTGTGAGTGTTGGTTGGATGATATCGATCAGTTGTTCGATTCCATCGATTACACAGATGACCGTCGAATCAGGTTAGTCATTCATCAGCTTCATGGGGTTGCTAAGAGCTGGTGGATCATGGCGAAGAAAGCAATGGAGAATAGAGGTACGGAAGTTACTTGGACTCTTTTCAAATCTGAATTTTATAAGTGGTTTTTCCCTATCTCGTACCGTAAGGATAAGGGAGCTGAGTTTGCCAATCTGAGGCAAGGGAATCTGAAAATTGAAGAGTACGTAGCCAAGTTTGATAGTCTGTTGCGTTTTGCACCGCTAATTGCCGGTGATGAGGAAGCTAAAGCCGACCATTTCATTAATGGCTTGAACCCTAACATCTTCACGCTGGTAAACACTGCTAGGCCAGATAATTTTTCGGATTTCATGAATCACGCAAAAGGAGCTGAAGCAGGTTTGTGGAGACAGAGTGGATGTCAGTTTGTGCCGCAGCAACAGCAAGGACAGTTTCAGGCACAACCTTACCAATACCAGAACCAACCATCTCAGTTTTAGAATCAACCACCGAGTTCTGAAGGTGGTAGTAGTGGAGGTAATAAGAAGGATTACTATCATCCGAAAGGGAAGCAGTTTAAGAAGCACGGAACCAGTTCTTCGAGCTATAGTGGTTCGAGGCAGTATGGATCGGGACAGAGTTTGGGACAGTCAGGAATGTCTTGTGAAAATTGTGGAGGTCGTCACTCCAGTGATCAATGTAGAGGTATCTTTGGAAACTGCTATATTTGTAACCAGGCGGGACACTTGCCAGAGCATGTCCTCAGCGTGTCCCTGAGCAAGCTCATAGTGGAAGTTTTTCGAGAAAGACAGCTCAGCCTCAGCAACAAGCACCTACTGTCCACTCTTTCCAACCTCAGCAGCAGAATATTCAGGAAGGTAATCAGTATGGAAGCCAGCCTCCCAGACAACAGGCACGAGTTTTTGCTCTGTCTGAGGATCCGCAGACTCAGGCTGCACCCGATAATGACAGATCAGGTAACGTTTGATTTTGAGTTTCCTATTCTTATTGGACTGTTAGATACTGGCGAGTCTCTTGCCTTCTTATTGAAGAATCTGTTTATGTTTAACGTGCCTCTATTAAATTGTCGAATCGTTTGAATTGATGAATAATCCAGTAGTGTTGTTAACTTCTATTAACTGGATCTTCCAGAAGAATTAGTTGAGACTATGAATTCTTATCGTTGATTTCTTATCTTTTTGGAATGAGAATTATACTGATCTTTCGGAGCTTTTGAGAATCGTATAGCAGATTGTGGTACCAATCAGTTGTATGCTATTCTTCATTGTCTGAATTCTGTTTGGATCGAATGATCTTCTTCGATTGTATGATTTGATGATGGAATTTCTGTCGATCAACGATCTCTTCTTATCGAAATTTTTGGGATGTATTCTTATTCAGAGGAATCACACTCTAACTCTAGACATCGAGACAGCTGAAGAATCTCGAGACTCAATGTCTGAATCTGGACCTTGAGCTCGCAGCGATCTTATTGATTTGAAAATCTGTTTTCTATTGTCTTATGAGAAAAATTCATGTGATCTGTTCTAATCTTAAGAGTTGGAGTAATTATTTTAGCAGACGGAAATGATTTGAAAGCAGAGAAGAGGATTAGATTGTATGAGATTTCTGACTGCGAATTTTTATCTGAGGAATTGTATGCAGCAACCGATGTAAATATATGTTCTTATTTTATCTACTATCGTTATTTTCTTTGATCGATGATTGTTACACTTCTAATTAGAGTTTGAAACAGATAGGAGGCCTATCAGGAATTTTGCTTTTGAGCCGAATCAGAATGAGATAGAGATTACGTTCGAGGGATACGTCGCGAGACTTCTGTGATCGGTTTAAGTTGAGTTGCTATCCGTGTATGATTGACGATTATTATTCTGCTATTGTTTTCCCTACGGATTGGTTCTCATACATGATCATATGTTAGATTTCTGTCAGGAAATTTTTTGTCAGATTGTATGATTTGCAGAAGTCTGTTAGCTTAGACAGAGATCTTTGATGCACTCGTGCTTTAGGAAAGGACTTCGATGAGGTTTTGTGGTCTGATTTCAACATTATTTAGTTCGATACCCTCAGAAAAACGGACAGCCAGAGCAGATGAGTTGAACTTTTGAAGTTATGCCATGAGTTGTAGTGCTCGACTTAGCACTAGTTGGCAGAACTCCGAATTCTTGTGGAGACTTCGTACAACGACAGCTTTTTGGTGAATTCTTGAATGCACTTTCAAGAGTTGTACGAGAAGAGAAGAAGATTCCCGTTGATGGGAGGTGATTTTCTGTGTCACCTGTTTTGGAACCAAAGATGAATCGAATTGTGACTAAGCAGAGGAAGATTATTCTGACGAGAATGAGTCGACTTTGGATTGACGGACTTGAAGGAGTAAATTGGAGAGACACAGTTCATGTTAGAACCGTGTTTGATTTCGAGGACGAAATCTTTTATTAGAGGGGGAGAATTGTAACGCCACGATTTTATCTTAATTGTCTTTATTTGAGATAATCGGAGATTGCATAGTTCAAGATCCGACTTGATTTTGATCAAGGTCCTTTTTGCAAATTTCGGAATTTCAGGGACTAAAATGCAAATATTGGATTTGTTAGATATTTATAAGCTTTTTGAATTTTCTCCTTCACTCCATCTCTTCTCTCCCAACCGATTCCTCCATTGAAGGCGAGAGAACGCCTCTCAAGCTTTCCAGATTTCATCCCGAGCTCGATCCGTCTGTTGGAATTTATTTCTGAAGGCACATTAACGATCACGGCTGCGAGAGCTCCGTTATATCGTAAGTTTTTCTACGATCAGGTTTTTATATTTTTTGGATGTTGTTAGAATCGTTCGAGATTCGAGTATGTTGTTTTTGACAGAGTTCTGATCGTTTATTATCTGTCGATTTTGAAATAAAGCGACGTTCGGAATTGTTATGAATTTTTGAAGGGATTTTCGAAAGTTTAGTTTTATGATTTGTTAGAATTGGATTGTTATGGTGGAATGTTGATTGAATTGAGTCTATTGGATTGATATTATGCTATCTGCATTCCGGTTTGATCAGATTATAGCCGTTATGCCGCCGGTTTGAGTTTTGGATTGTAAATCGGTTTGAATTGTTTGAGCCAAGCCTTCGATTGAGTTGTATGTTAATCTCGAGCCTTTATTACTTCTTGTACAGATTGATTTGAGGCCAGTGGAGTTGCGAGATTGCAGCTTTGTGCAACTTGGAGATTGAAGTCGGTATAGTATCGATTCTCTTATTATCGATTGAGAAAGTTTGACTGAATCTTGTTTGATGAATCGTTGTTGTTTCCAGGTTTGGAGCATCGACTTTGTTGAAAAGAGGTATAAGATGACTTAGACTGGAATGGAACGTGTGACTCGAATCCGACTTGATTCGAGTGTTCCGGAAAAATCACATACTGGCATGTTATTTGATTATTTGAGTTATTTGAGTTATGTTTTGCATTGCATTCATATTGAGCTAAGAATCCTTGATTTGAGTAGCGGGCAGGACGACCCTTTTATGATAGACGTTTTGGGGATTATATTGTGAGTGGCCTGGGTGTAGCCGTTTCACCTAGTGCTAGCATACTCCTTATAGTCGCACCAAAGTCTAGAGGATGGAGATACGTAGCACCACCTCGATCGGGAGATTCGATGAGTTGTTTACGTGATCTCGTCCTCGGGATCCCAAAAGCAAAAGCAGCAACTCTTTTGATTATCCGACTTGATAATCCCAGATTTTAAAGACATGCATTGCATTGTATGAATTTGAATTGAGTTTAGATATGAATTTGGAATTGATTGTCTTGTATATATATCATGTGTTGATATATTAATTGATATGCATGTTTGTCTCTTCTACTGGGAATTGTATTCTCACCGGATTATCCGGCTGTTGTCTTGTCTTTGTATGTGTGCTTGGCAACAGATGGGGCAGGACCGAGTCAGAGGCAGCATGGCTAGGTGGTTGAGATGATAGACGTGAGGCCTTGTTGTTTTAGAAGTCGAATATGTAATCGAACGTAGATTATTTTCGAACTCGTTTTGTATCGGTTATGGAACTTAGATTGATGCCTGTTCTATTAGTTGAGATTGTATAACTCTAGAACTACCTTGTAATGTATTATGCATGTTTGGATGTGTTAGTGCATGTTTTAGATTGAAGATTGAATTATTGTTGGATTGAGTTTGTAAGAAATAGCATACTCTGTCCTGTAATTTTTCTGGGCAGGGGGGTGCGCTCGATCCTGGATTTTTTCCGGATCAAGCGCGGCACTTTTATTTTCTCGGCAGAGAGTTCAGGAATATGGTGAGCTCGATCCTGGAATTTTCTAGGATCGAGCGCGACACTATTCATTCAAAAAAAAAAACTTCCTTTTCTTTTAGGCTTTGATTAATGATGTTTAATTATGGATTATTTGATATTAGCCGATTAGAATCGAGGTCTCACACTACATGTAGGCAAATTTTCTCAAGAGTTTTCGTGTGTGTGTGTGATTTGCCAATCTTCTCTATCCTCCTCGCTTTCTATACACTAATGCAACAAGTTTGTTTCATAAAATCCTCAATTCCGCTCTTTAGTTTCAAAACACTCTTTACCAAGTTCAACTTCTACTCACTAAGATCAAAAGGACTTTTCAAGGTATAAATTTTTTTTTTCATAATGCCGGATTTTGCACCCGGGTTTTGTTTTAGCCCCATAAATTATCCGCAAACTTAGCTATAACTAAAGATAGGATTCGGATTTCAATCCCCTTGCCTATAGCCCGGATGGAGCATCAACCCCTTTTTGTCCTCAAACTTAGACATGGATTGGTGATTAGGATTTCAATCCCATTCCATGCCCGGATGGAGTTGTAAAAAAAAATTTCTTTGTTGCTTTGGAAACTTTTTAGCTTTCAATATGTTTGCCTAAATCATTTTTAAGCTTGTAGAAGTTTACCTCGGTCTTGAGTATAAATTACCAAAGTTAAGAATCAAATCATCTAATCCACTCACAAAATCACAAAGCTTCTCTAATAACTAGGGTCTAGACAATCAAGACATTCGTGCATATGGGTGAGAACTCAAGATTAAATATAGCTAACACAAGCTTTTTAATACAAAAAATATTTTTATCATAGGCCAACACAATTACAACATCATGCCTTTAACTAAAACTAACTCATAAAAAATTTTCAAAATTTTCAAAATTTTTAAACACCCCCCAAACTTAAATTGTGCACTGTCGTCAATGGACGATAAACAAATGAAATAGCAGAGGAATGCACGTACCTGTGACAACGACCATCAGTAGTAATCATCCTTTTCATTGTCATTTTGGGGTATAGTAGGTGTAACACCACCAAACTTCATCTTCACACATCCTATAAAAAAAATTGACAAGGGAAAAAATTTAAGAAATAAATACATGAAAATAAAATAGACAAAATAAATAAATAATAATAAAAACTCTTGGGTTGCCTCCCAAGCAGCGCTTAGCTTATAGTTCTCAGCCCGACTGCGTCTGCACTTTCAAAACTTTAAGATCTGTGAATAAACTGCAGACATAGATAAAACAAAATAAATTAATCCAAAAATAATGATAATAATAAATAGACAATAAAAAATAATAATTCTAAATCAAAACCAAGATCACTTGGTAACAATATTAGTGCACAATAAATTGAATCAATCCCCGACAACGACGCCAAAAACTTGTTGCGTAATTTTATGCCCGCAAGTGCACGGTGTAAAGTTTTAATATATGATGAGTAGAGTATCATTCCCACGAGGATTGAAAATTTATATTCACACCAAGTCCTGTAATTAAAATAATCTCAACTTTGTTTAGAAAATCAAAGTTTTAAAATTCAATAAACTAAAATAAAATAAAGAATCCTGAATTTCAAGGATGGCTTTGGGTACACGATCTGAGACTGGTTCTAGATACAAGTTATCACTCGATTTTCATTCATTCAAATCATATCAATTGATTATATCATCTATTCCAATCTATAGGTCAAGTAAATGTGATTATTCTAATGTTAATTTCGATATCCCTATCAGAAATCAAAAAACAAAATAATTTAATCAAGTTCTATGCTTCTTATTTAATGACCTCAAAGGAACTTTTAAGCCTCCCAAACTCTACAAAAATCCTAGGTTGTGTTTTCCTATGATCCTATTAAAAATCTCCTCTCTCGAGTGCCAAATTCAAATAAATATAACAATTCAATTAGTGATCAAGTAATTGAAAGACAATCAAAATAGGAATACACATATAAATTGTTAAGAATAAATAATAGTAGGCAAAATAATAGTCAAAACATGAAACTCCAATCAAGATCCGTCAATCTCTAGAAACAACCAATAAGTTTATAATGAAATAATTAAACACATAGATATATTCAAAAATCTCATAATAAATCAAGGCAGATAATAAAAATCACAGATTAGAGTTGATTCTCTGTCCTCAGATGAATTTCCTCTATCTTGTGATTTGATTATCCCTTGACGTTCGCTCCCACATCTCAAATCCGTGTCCCAAGCCTACTTGAATGCGTAGTTGTGTGGTTCTGTTGTTTGTGTGCCGCTTCTTCTCCTCTCAATTCTCTCCAAAGTGTGCGGCTGATTTGTACGGTTCTCTTGTGCGATTGCCTCCCCTTTCTGTGTCCTTGAAGTCCCTTTTATATGTTCTCGAAGCCCGCCAAATAAAGCCCAAAAAATCATGTATTTTAAAAAATCAAAATTATGCACACTTCATGCACAGAGTAGCGCGGGCGCGCATATTGAGAGGCGCATGCCTCTCGCATGTGCTATTCTGCAGTGCGCGACAATTTTCAAAAAATCATATCTAACAATATAACCGTCGGATTTAGCTGAAATTTTTACAGCAGCTTCAAAACATATTTATCATTATTATGAATGGTGAAGATTGGATTTAGTTGTATCAAAAATTCCAAATAATTTTCTGAAGTTGCTGCTCCATTTTTCATCTTTTAACTTCTTCTCGGTACATTTCCTCCAATCCTTGCATCTCATAAAAACAACAAATAACACGCATAAAATTCACTCGATACATCACAAAAGCCAAGTAAAATCATATATAAATTAAGTACATAAATTGCACTTATCAGTTGGATACGTAAGTCCTGTGTCAGATCACCGTTATGGTTGGACACTTGTACTAGTATCAGGTCACCATTATCCACTGAGTATAGAAGCCACCTCCTGATGCAATGGCGCAGCATGCTATATACCCTGAGCCCAGTCTATGAGATTGTTTCTTGACCTGAGTGTCTTGGTACCCAGTTCATTTGCATTCATGCGCATATAATAGTGTATACTCATACTCTCGTACTGATCGTGTTAGGCTCACTTTTGGTTATTTTTTGTTATCTGGTTAGCCCATTCAAATGAGGCAGATGCAGTTTGTTATTCCTGAATTCGGGGAGTTTAGGTGGTGACCAAGGTTTGATGGCAGGGTTGACCACTAAGCTATAATTTCTGGTATATAGTTCCTTTTAATTCCGCAGTTTCTCCGATTAAGTTTATTTATTGTTTATTTGCATGCTTAAGCTTATGATTATTAGATAATCACGGTGGCGGGTTACTACAGTGTTGAAGTTCCCAAACGAAGGTATTACCAGTTTTTCTCAAGTACCTTCCGAATATGTTGAAGAGATGCAGAAACTCTTCTTTGCATCTGGTGAACCAATTAAGAGATCAGTTGAGCTGCTGCAAACATCTATAAGAGCACCCACATTGGTACATTAATGGGTGATTATTAACACCCAATTAATATTATTGCACCAATGTGGGTGAAAAAATTATTAATCTGGACGGTGACATTAGCTAGAAATTTAATTGTTTTAATCCTGTTATTTGAAAAAGCAAAAAGAAAAAAATATTATAATAGGGGTCAGTGCAAGCACGCGCCAAACATGTCATCCACGCTCCCTGGAGGGAGCGTGGAGGTGGGACCCAGATTTCCCACCTCGTCTCGTCCATTTTTTAATAAAATTTAAATTAAAGAATCATAATTAAAAATAAAAAAATGTTGAAAATAGCCGTTTGGGTTTTTTAACATGTTAATTATAAAACAATAATATTATGTTATTTTAAATAATTACAATTTACATTTTTAAATAATAATATCTAGAGCTCCAACGGTTATTTCATATTTTTAAAATATATTAAACAAGTTTTTAATAAAAAAAATTAAATTAATTTTAAAATTGTAAACAAAATTAGAAATTTATTTATTTAATAATGAGCGGACAATGAGACCCATAAATAATAAGTGTTGATATTAAATGAATGTGAGTGTGTATTAATAATGAGAAAATGTTAATATAATGAGTATGTGGATGTGGACCCCACACTTTTTGAGGAGTTGGAAGGTGGAATAATGGGGATTAATGAGTACCAATGCGGGTGCCCTAATAAGAATCAATTGAGGATTGCATTCTTCAATTGAGTCTTTGAGATTCGGTTTAGGCAATGTGGTAAGTCCTAAGACTGAATCATGGTGTTGCAATCTTTGTAATACTCAATGTTTTCTAGTATAAACCTTCCAAAGAGTGGAAAAAGGGGTGACGTAGGAAAATTGAAATCTTCGAACATCCAAAAACAATTACCTGTGTTCTTTATTTCAGTTTACCTCCCATATCAATTTTCTTATCAGTTCTACTCACACAAATCGTTTGATACATTGTTGTAATCTGTCAGTTGAACTCTTTTCGCGCACACACACACACACACATATATATATATATATATATATATATTTGTTGTTCAATTGATATCGGCAATCGAGAAAGATATAGCTCAGTTAATAACCTCAACTGAACTCAGTTTAGCAACTTTCGTGGCCAACTAATCTAGTCGAGAAGAACCACACAAGCAAACCGATCCTATCAAGTGTTATAGAGCGAGGTCATTTCTCGCTTCTGAACATTCATTCCTACAAAATATTTACAGTGACATTCCAATGTTCTCAACAGAAGATTTTGAAGAATGGAGAATCAGAAATCATAGTCATATTGCAGTGCTTAATGATGATATATGGCGAGTGATGACAGAAGGTCCTATTATCATTAACAAACCAAGGATTGAATGGACTTGTGAAGACAATATGTTAGCCAATATCGACAATATTGCCAAAGAAATCTTGTTCAAGACAATGGAAAACTACACTTTTAGCAAGATCAAGACATGTCCAACAGCCAAGGGCATTTGGCAGAAGTTGATCCAATTAGGAGAGGAGGATGAGAAAACTGAGCAAAGCAGGAGCCAAGAGACTGATCTTATAAAGAACCTTGTTTCTCAGACAATTTATCAAGCCAAAGAACCAATCCTGTTCTTGATGGATGACGATTCTCAACTTAAAACCATCAGAGAATATGAGGTAATTTCTAATTTTATTTTTGACATCTTTACACGTGATGATCTCATCACTACATTAGAAAATAAGATAAAAGAGTATGATAGACTATCTCATGATTTCGACGAGCTCAAAGCAGAAAGGAAGAGATTAACAGATAAGTCAAATGAGTTGGACTGTAACAAGACCAATTGGTGTGACAATATGGAAGCTCGAGTAAATATGTTGTTGACTGCGAAAGAAACATGAGAACTAAATTCCAAGTAATAAACTAAGAGAATCAAAGGTTCATGTATTAAATCAACACTTAAAATCAGTCTTCCATCTCACTAGATCAACTGCATGGAATGCAAAAGCCAGTCGGTGACAAGACTGAATTAGGCTTTAACATGAATGAAAACAGTAAATCTGAGACAAATATTCAATCATGTTTGGACAAGCATGATTGAGAAAATACTACCACAGAAAGCTAGTACCAATATTTATCAATGAAACTCGAATAAATTGCAAGTGCACGAATCAAGTAATAGTATATTGTACATGAGTACGAGTATTGTCCACAGAGACTATATCACAAAATAATTTGCTTATGTAAATTCTCTACCCAAATTCCCAAAATTTTTTTAGAAGTGTTTATAATTAAGAATTTTGAAATACCTAACAACGATTAATTCACACCGAAAGTTAACACTAAAATAAATTCATTAAATTAATATGACGATGACGATGACGATGATGATATTTGTTGAAATCTCGGTTCACCTACCCCTTGATTGATCTGGACAATTGAGTTTTGAATCCTACGTATACTTCTGACAAGATTACCTAAGATGTCGACACACTCTCTCAAGCTATGTCAACCTAATTCAAGTTAACGAAACAACCAAATATCTTTGATTATTTATCATTACTGATTGCATGATGCTCCATTAAATCTAACAAATTTTGACCTACCGGCCTATAGTTATTATCATGTATTCAATATCATATATCTATGTATATTGTAAATCCACAGATTATGTCACTTGTCCTAATTTTGAATCTACCTTTCGATATAATTCATATAATACGAATCTATGAAAAATTTATCTACACTTCAACATAGAGGAAAAATTCAATGCCACAATAAAGTACTTGTAGAATAGAAGAAACAATTCATCCAAAAATCATTCACACATGCGTGTTTCGGGGGTAGGATCCCCTAAATTCCAACAAAAATAAAACTGAGCTACTAAAGTTCATCACAATATTCAAACACAATGACTTTCCAGAAGTAAATTGTAAATTGAAAGGAAGAAAAACTTCAGAAAATATTACGAAGCCTCAGTCTTCTTCGCTTGCCTTCAGCCGCCGCCGTGCTCTTCCAATTTGATGGTGTGTAACCCTTAATTTCTTCTATTATTATTCTTTTTATATGGCCCAAGACTCGTTACTTTCTAAAACTCTACCAAAATTATTGTTTCCTGATCGCGATCGTGATTGAGCGCATAAAGTAGCCGCTCGAGCATGACAACCCTCTGTCCCAGTGAAATTTTTCTTCGCGGGCGCGCTTGAGCGCAGAAAGTGACCGCTCGAGCTCGCCTCTTATCTACCTCAATCTTTGTTTTTCCTCTCTGGCGCGCTCAAGAGCATTTGTAGACTGTCTCAAACGTTGAAATTCTTCATTATTTCTACAATTTAGACAATGAAACCAGAGGAGTGAACCGAATGCATGAATAATCAGATAAATGGAACATAAATGATCCTAACCACACATAAAAATGCAAAAGAAATGCAAAACGATGCAATAAATCACGTAACAACGACACCTATCAACCTCTCCAAACTAACCTTTTGCTCGCCCTCGAGAAAAATAGGTTATAAACTAACACAAAAATACAAATAAAAATGATGAAACAAATCAACTTACAGATGATCCCATGAACTTTCTGAGCCTTAGTGAATTCAACACATTTACCGATTATTGCAATAAAGCAACCTTTAGCCTTTCACAATAAACATTTATTATTGCATGTGAACGTGTGTGTGTCGAGTTGTTCCAGTGCCATGTACCTCGAGTAGAATCCATTTGCTAGAATGCAAAACGGCCCAATTGACACATCGGTGCAAATTTTCCTCTCGTGTAACTGTTCCTCCTAGTCACATCTAGTGCTACACCTCCCTCGGACTTTTCAAGAATGATCTAATGGATAAATTAGTATCAATGTTGGAAGTTGGAAATTGATCATGGGTATGAATGATCCATAAATTATTTTTGTGCACCGCTAGAATCTACACCCATCTTACTTCAACTCCATACGTTCCCCCTGATATTATACCTTGGATTTGGTTAGATTAAGATTTCAATCCCCATATCCAAGGTCTCCCCTCACCTTACATCTCTTTCTTTCACATTATTCTCATTGTTGGATTTATTTTTGTGAGAAATTGTTTTTTTTCAATGGTGAATATATGGATCAATCAAGGATTATGAGTTCGAAGGGTTGAACAATTTTGTGGATTGATGAGAGTATTTCAACTTCGAATTTCGGTGGGGTAAATCAAATACAGTGCTGAGATCATAAGTGCATTACTTGAGTGTCCCAAAAATTCACAAGATTACATTTTGAGTTCTCTAAGTCCTAGTGTCGTGCAATGGTCAAGCAATCGAAACTTCATCTCTCTTGGTACATTTCACTGGTTGAGCTATGGTGCATAAAGATATTCACAACGCAATCTAAGGTATTCAAATTCAATTCAAGGGTGACACATCCCATAATTTTTCTAATCATCATCATAGGCTCCCATGGTTTCATCCGAATTTGACACTAGACACACGCATGATACTAAAACACCGATACGATCCTCAAAAAAAATGTAACCCCTCCCCAAACTAAAATAAAGCAGTTTTTCCAATGCTAAAATGAAAATGACCAACTCCTAAATGAGAAAGACAACATGCATGCATAACAAAAACAAAATGCAAACAAAAACTAACAATGGAAAAGCAAAACAAAAATGAAAGAAAGACTCCCCTGGATAATTGTCCTCGTAGTCCTCTTGGTCCTCGGGTGGAGCTTGTTACGGTGCGGAGTACTGGAAGTGGAATGGTGGCGGGTATGGTGGTGGTGCGGGGTAAACTGTAGGATCCAAACCCATGTTTGTGGCCATGCCACGTATCAAAGCATCCATAGAGGTTAGGTGTGCAGTGTTGATGTTCTGGAATTTTTTCTGCTAATGATCCCAATCATATAAATCATTGATTGTGGAGGTGACTGAGCAGCAACGGGGTGGTGGCGGTGGGGCTCCCTACGACGGCTGGCTGGGTCCTGAAGCACTGAGCCTCCCAGAAGTGAAATCCACAGCATGCTTCCCTTTTTTTCCTTTCCAACTGGCCTCGTCAACCGGCTTCATAGGTTGAAGCCTCTCTTCATCATCCCGAAAGACAAACCCTGCTTGGGCACACAACTCTGAAACAATAGAAGGAAAAAACAACACGATGTTTGGTGTGATAATGGAAGTGCAGAGTTCCTTGCGTATCAGGCGACCAACATTGATAGGCCAATTTTGCACCAAAGCGTACAACAAAACTTCCCTTTCTGTAAGAACATCGCTCGTATGGAACACCGACATCAATCTTTTAGCGAAAAAAAGCATCCCAAATTGCTGGTTCCAATAGCAGAAACCTCTTCGAAAAATTTAAAAATGTATTTTGGTCCTTCCAAGCCGCTCCCTCAAAACAAACAACATCAATAATAAGATTCTAATCCGGGTTTGCTTTGAAGAATTGGTATTGCCTATCATTGACCCGAGGAGTTTCAAACAACTTATTCAAATTTTAAGCATCAAAAGACAGCATTTTTCCTCTCACAAACACTTTTCCATCACTTCTATATGCTGAGTTAGCATAAAACTCACGAACTACGGGTACTACGGAAGCCTTAGGATGTGTGCAAAAAGTGGTCCAATGCCTAGCGTGAATGTGTAAATCCATAGTTTTACGCGCATCTAGTGCAATACGCCTCTCAGGGATGGGGTTCCTATGGAGTTTTGCGTGATCGTACCTTGCTTTGGCTTCCTCGGAGAAACCTTTTTCGGCAATGATGGAGGAAGAAGATGAAGCATGGTTAGTGGCAATCTTTGCTCTCTTTGGCAGCATGATGCTTCGTGTTGATGATCGATTGATGTGCCTGCGAACTTGAGACGTGAGTGGGGAGAAATTGGTTAAGAAGAGGGAGGGGCGTAGGGTTTTGGAGAGAAAGGAAAAGAAAGTGAATAGAAAGGAAAATGGTATCTGCGTTTTTAATTACGCAGATCCGTCGCATTGGGGCGTAAAAAGTTGCGCTCCAGCGCGACTTTGAGCCTCCACACAATCGAAGTCAACGTGTTCTCGTGCTTGAGCGGTTGGTTTTGACCGCTCGAGCTCGTCCGATGTAAATTTTTTCCGCGATCAGTGAACTTACGCACTCAAGCGCATTAAGTAACCGCTTGAGCACGACATAATTTGATTTTTTTTGACACATTAAAAAAAATAACACAAAATTAAAAATGGTCCGACAAGACTAAGAAAAAGAGAGATAAAGAGATAGTTCTCAATTTAGAGTCTGGATCTCGACTGTGTTGCCTCCATTATCATTCCCGAGCAGTGAAAGTGGTGGTAATCATCGGGTTGAATTCACCACCCACGTAGTGCTTCAGACGCTGGGCTTTAACCGTGAATAATTCATCCTTAGCATCCTTCAGAACATCTGCCCCCGATGGGTACATCTTGGCGATTGTAAAAGGACCAGATCACCTAGACTTCAATTTTCTGGGAAAAATCCTCAAGCGGGAGTTGAATAGGAGAACTGCATCCCATTCCTTGAATTCTCGATGGCTTATATGTATGTCATGAATCCGATTTGCTCTCGCTATTTTTTTGAGATCACCGTATCATATGCCTGATCACGGAATTCTTCTAGCTGATTTAGTTCGAGCTAGCAAACGTTTCTCACCTACAAAAGCAAATTCAAATTTAAGCGCTTTTATAGCCCAGTATGCCTTATGTTCTAACTCAATTGGTAAGTGACACGCCTTACCAAACAACAACATATAAGGATTAGTTCCTATAGGTGTTTTAAAGGTTGTCCTATATGCACACAGAGAATCATCCAGACGAAGTGACAAATCTTTTCTATTTGTGCTAACTGTTTCCTCCAAAATTTCTTGATTTTGCGATTTTACACTTCCACTTGCCCACTTGTTTGGGGGTGATAGTGGGTGGAAACCTTTTTGCTTGACACCATATTTATTCAGATTTTTTTTAAAAAGCTTATTGAAAAAGCGGGTGTCACCATCACTAATGATTGCACGGGGTGTACCTGTAGTAGCCCGGCTCCATTTTACAAGATTAATTAAGTAAAAATGGTTAAACATGGATTAGGGGATTAATTTTGATTTAATTATACAATTTTCATAAATTTGACCAAGGTGGGTTCGTACCGTCCGAACCAGGATCGGAGGATCCGAACTACTTTAGAGGCATGAACCAAGGATCGGAGGCTACGGAGGGATCGGAACGTTCGAACCCAGATCGGACCGTCCGAACTAAGTTAGGCCATGCAAGTGTGAGGTATCAAGGTTGATCAGACACACAACAAGTTCGGAGCATCCAAAGTCAGGATCGGACCATCCTAAGTGTGCATGCAAGATTCGGACCGTCCAAACTCTGCCTATAAATAGGCCATCCGAGGCCTCATTTTCTTCACACCTTTTCCAAGTTATATCTCGGTCTTTTGTGTATTCTAGGTGTTTTGGGGTGTTTCCAGCCTTCCTAGGCTTGGTCCAGGGGTTGGCGAGGCGCTTCTGGGTTGCTGCGGAGAGGTGCCCAAGTTCTGGGGCAGTCGTCATCAGAGGGCTGACGACGGACGCAGGTATAGCTATGGCTCCTTATAGTAAATAGAGAGTATGCTAAAGTATAGTTAAGGCTTTTAGAATAATATTATAATGCATGAGTACTTTGCATTGTAGTACGAACGATAGGCTTGAAAATAGAGCTGGTCTAGGTAGCCTTAGTATTTGAGGTACGGTGGTATTATTCGAGTTATCCAGATTGAGTATGGATGTATTATTTGTTTGCATGGATTATGTGATTGCATGTTTTATATGCCTTTATATATATACAGCATGTCACGACTGTATGTTGTATACATGAGCATTGAGCTTTTACCTTAGAGGTATCATGTATTAGGGCGCTCACCCTACGAGTTTGTGGATGGTTGGATACGTAAGTCTTGTGTCAGGTCACTGTGATGGTTGGACACATGTACTAGTACCAGGTCACCATTATCCCCTGGGTATATGAGCCACCTCATAAGGCGATGGCGCAGCGTGCTCTATACCCTGGGCCCGGTCTATGAGCTTGTTTCTTGATCTGAGTGTCTTGGTATCCAGTTCACTAGCATACATGCACATATAATACTGTATACTCATACTCTCGTAGTAAACTTGTTTTGCTCACGTCCCGTACTTTGTTGTATCTGAACACCCTATTCCATGGGGCAGGTCTGTGGCTGGATGAGGCGAGTGCTTCCAGGAGAGCTTAGGCGATGGATGGCCAGCAGGGTTTTTGTCTAGGCTTTTGTTTCTGATGTATTTGGGTTAATACACTAGATTATTCGATATGGCTTTATAACAATATTTTAATCGTTGTTTAAATTTTCACTGTTATTTTTTTCTGATTATTTGTTTTAATTTAAATGCATGCTTAAGCTTCTGATTAGTAGGTGATCACGGTGCAGGTCACTACGGTACCAAATCGGTTAAAATGTGTTTCTTCAAAAATTTTGTTGCCACCCGGGCATCTTTAGTCACACAAGCTTCCGCTTCAACCCATTTCGACACATAATCGACTGCGACCAAAATGTATTTTTTTTAAAAGAATTTGGAAATGATCCCATAAATTCGATTCCCCAAACATCAAATATTTCACATTCAATGATATTATTCAGCGGTATTTCATTTCGGTTAGAATATTACCTGTACGCTAACACTTGTCACAAGCGACAACATATGTGCGAGCATTCTTAAAAAGTCTAGGCAAATAAAAACCACTTTCAAGTACCTTTGTTGCCATCTTGATTGGACCAAAGTGGCCTCCTGCTTCACGGTCATGGCAATGGCTGGGGATACTTCTCATCTCCACTTCCGCCACACATCTCCGTATCATAGAATCAGCACAAATTTTGAACAGTGGCTCATCCCAAAAATAATATTTAATATCTGATAAAAACTTTCTCTTTTGGTGAGATGAGAGATTAGGTGGGAGTGTGCCAGTGACCAGTAACTCGCATAATTAGCATACCAAGGTGAATGTTCTACCACAAATAATTTTTCATCTGGGAACCAATCATCAATCTCATCAGTCAAAGTTTTGGTACTATCATGCATGCACTCTAATCAAGAAAAATGATCAGCCACTACATTTTTCACTCCTTTCTTATCCTTTATATCTAAGTCAAATTCTTGTAGGAGAAAAATCCACCTAATAAATCTCGGTTTTGCATATTTTTATCCAATAAATATCTCAGTGCCGAGTGATCAGTGTACACAGTTACTTTGGATAGAACAAGTTATGAATAAAATTTGTCAAACGCAAAGACTATTGCTAGCAATTATTTTTCTGTAGTAGCATAATTCAGTTGAGCCTCATTCAAAGTTTTGCTAGCATAGTAAATATTACGAAATACCTTGTCTATCCATTGCCCTAGAATGACGCCCACCGCCGTGTCACTTGCATCACAAATTAACTCAAAAGGTAGTCCCAATCAAGTGCAGTCAATACTGGTGCAGTCACCAAGCGTTCTATCAGAGTCTCGAATGCCTGCAGACAATTAGCATCAAAGTTAAATGGTGAATCTTTCATCAATAAAGAAGATAGAGGTTTTGAAATTTTTGAAAAATCCTTATTGAAACTCCGATAGAAACCGACGTGGCCTAAAAAACTTTTAACTCCCTTTATCGATGTCGGTGGAGGTAAGTTTTGGATGAATTTCACTTTAGTTTTGTCCACCTCAATCCCTTGATCAGAAATTCGATGCCCCAACACGATCCCCTCTTTCACCATAAAATGGTGCTTTTCCCAGTTTAGATCTAAGTTCATCTCCTCGCATCACACCAAGACAGTGTTCAGGTTATTCAAACATGCATTAAAAGAATGACCAAAAATTGAGAAATCATCCATAAATATTTCTAGAAAATTTTCAACCATATCATGGAATATTGCGGTCATACATCTCTGAAAAGTATCATGTGCATTGCACAAACCAAAAGGCATGCGCCTATAAGCAAAAGTACCATATGGGCAAGTAAATGTGGTTTTATCTTGATCCTCCAGTGCAATTGCAATTTGGTTATACCCCTAGTATCCATATAAAAAGCAATAAATTCATGCCCAACGAGTCTTTCCAACATTTGATCAATGAAGGGGAGGGGAAAATGGTCTTTACGAGTCATGTCATTTAGTTTCCTATAGTCTATACACACCCGCCAACCCGTAACTGTCCTGGTAGGTATCAATTCATTCTGATCAATTTTTTATCACAGTTATACCACTCTTTTTTGGCACATAAATAGGACTTACCAAAGCACTGTCAGATATGGGATAGATGATACCTGCATCCAGAAGTTTGATAGTTTTAGCCTTTACTACCTCTTGCATCTTTGGGTTGATTCTTCTCTGAGGATGGACAACAAGGTTAAATTTCTCTTCCATCAGGATCTTGTGCATGCAAATGGAAGGATTTATTCCTTTGATATCTGTCACCTTCCATGCGAACACACTCTTGTAATTTTTGAGAACAGTCAAAAGCTTGGCCTCCATTATATCTGTCAGAGAAGAAGAGATGATAGCAGTTAAGTTATTGTTTTATCCCAAGAATACATACTTCAAATGAAGAGGTAAGGGTTTCAGTTCAAGTATCAGTGGTTCTTCAAGGCTGGATTTTTGGAGGACCAAATCCTTCCTTTCTCCCTGATCTTCAAGTTTAATCCTATTTCCTCTGCTCAATGGTTGGTTTTCATCCAAATAAGCTGTCATCTCTTCTTTTCCTTCAGCGACGTCATCTTCCTGAAGTGTGTTTGTGATTGTAGCTTTTAATGGTTCTTGAAATGCATCCTGCGCAAATTTTATAAACAAGAGAATCAATGACATCAATTTTAAAACATTCCTCATCAAAATGTGAACACTTTAGTGCATTAAAAAAGTCAAACGCGATTTTTTCATCTCCCAATCTCAAGAGTTGTTCTTCCTTTTGGACATCTATCAGTGCTTTTCCAGTTGCTAGGAAAGGTCTTCCTAGTATGAGCGACATATTTAGATCTTCTTCCATATCAAGTACTACAAAATCCACCAAAAAGATGAATTTGTCTACTTTCACAAGAACATCTTCTATGACACCCCTTCGATATTTTATAGACCTATCCACCAATTGCAATGACATTCTTGTCGATTTTGCTTCTCCCAGCCCCAGTTTTCTAAAAATAGAATATGACATTAGGTTTATGCTAGAACCTAAATCACACCAAGCTTTCTGAAATTGAATATCACTAATCATGCAAGGGATAGAAAAACTCCCTGAATCCTTTTGCTTTGAGGTATCTTATTCTGAACCAGTGCTGAACAGTTCTCTGTTAAACTAACCAATGCGTGCTCTTCTAATTTTCTCTTGTTGAAGAGAATCTCCTTCAAAAACTTTGCATAGCTGGGCATTTTCATCAATGCATCAGCAAAAGGGATATTGATATGCAACTTTTTGAATACCTCTAAGAATTTTGAGAACTGGGCGTCTATATTTGCTTTCTTGAATGCTATAGGAAAAAGGGTGGAATAACAATATTTGACCATGTTGTGGGTGGCTGTGTAGAGTTATAAGACTTATCTATTGATGTATCTGGTGTTTCATATTCCTTTACTCCTTCTGGTTCTGGCATCTCGGTCTCCAACTTTTTACCACTTCTCAGTTCAGTTGCCTTGACCTGATCCTTTGGATTTGTTTCTATGTCACTTGGTAAGGTCCCAGGCTCTTGACTCGATATCATCTTGGCTAGTTTCCCAATATGATTTTCCAACCCTCTTATAGATGCATCTTGGTTTTGCATTCTTGTCTCGGTGGATAATATGAAATTCTGCATCATCTTCTCCAAGCTTGACTTCTCTTCTTGATGTTGTTTTCCATGATTCTGATTCCCATATGGCCTGTTATTCTATCCTCCCCATGAGAAATTTGGATGTTTCCTCCACCCTGGATTATATATGTTCGAAAAGGGGTCATTCCTAGGGCGGTTTTGATTCCTACATGGTTTACCATAACTTCTTCTGGTTTATAGAATGAATTTCTAGTATGGAAATCTTTAGTGAAGTTTTCACCCCCACATTTTTCACAGAACACCTCTTGAACGTGCATCGCAGAGTTCCCTACACTTAATTCATCAATTTCTTATTCATGACCTCAAGTTGAGCCGCCACTGAAGTGAACGCGTCTACTTGATGGATTCCCACATATTTCCCTATCGCACTTCTCTCAGATTGAGGATGGTAGCTACTGGATGCCATCTCCTCGATCAACTCATACCCCTCTTCGGGTGATTTATGTAGGAGGTTTAAACTGCGGCTGCAAATAACATGGTGTGTTAGCATGTGGAAGACCATAGTAAAAGATTTGTACCACAAGCCAGTCGGGTAATTTGTGGTGCGGGCAACTCCTCAGCTTATCCCTGTATCGTTCCCATGCCTCATATAGTGATTCGTGTTCACCTTGAGCAAAAGTCGCGATGCCAGTTCTCAATTTCATCGACTTGGAGGGTGGAAACTATTTGGTGAGAAAAGCTTTTGCCAAATCATCCCATGTGGTGATTGAACCTGCAGGTAAATTTGTTAGCCATGCTTTAGCCTTGTCTGTTAGCAAAAAAGGGAACAAACACAAGCAAATAGCATCATCAGAAACTCCCTGTTGTTTGAAGGTATCACAAATTGTTAGGAAATTTTCAATATGCACATTTGGGTCATCAATTGTGGTTCCACCAAATTGAACTGAATTTTGGATAATCTGAATGATGTCATGCTTTATCTCGATGGTTTGGTGCCACTGTTGGTCTGATGATGCTTGGTCTATAGCATCCTCGATGGATGGAAAGGCATTATCCATCATAGATCTGTAAGTCGGTGGTGCATTAGCTTCATCGTCACCTGGAAAAATTTATCTACACTTCAACATAGAGGAAAAATTCAATGCCACAATAAAGTACTTGTAGAATAGAAGAAACAATTCGTCCAAAAATAAATCACACATGCGTGTTTCGAGGGTAGGATCCCCTAAATTCCAACAAAAATAAAACTTAGCTACTAAAATTCATCACAGTATTCAACATAATGGTTTTCCAAAAATAAATTGAAAATTGAAAGGAAGAAAAACATCATAAAATGTTGCGAAACCTCAGTCTTCTTCGCTTGCCTTCTGCCGCCGCCGTGCTCTTCCAATTTGATGGTGTGTAACCCTTAATTTCATGCCGGAATTATTGTTCCTTATTGCGATTGCGCTCAAGTGCATAAATTAGCCGCTCGAACGCAACAACCCTCTGTCCCAGTGAAAAATTTTCTTCTCTGCCTCAATCTTTTATTTCCTCTCTAACGTGCTCGAGCGCATAAATCAGCCACTCGAGCGCGTTTGTAGACTGTCTCCAACGTCAAAATTCTTCAATATTCCTATAATTTAGACAATGAAACCAGAGGAGTGAACCGAATGCATGAATAATCAGATAAATGAAACATAAATTATCCTAACCACACATAAACATGCAAAAAAAAAAAAAAAGGAAAACAATGCAATAAATCACGTAAAAATGACACCTATCAAATCACAACTCAAAGTTTGTGAAATCTGTCAGGTCCAGCATGGTATATGAACATTTAAAACCTGAAATTCCTGTCAGTCAACTGATATCTCGACTAAACACACTTTCAAAAAGAGGATTGGGATATGTAAAACCAAAGAGTTCTTTGCTAAACTGGAACAAAAATAGACCAGTTCGGTCTAGATTCGGTCAAGCAAGACATGGCTCTATGAAGGTAAAACATAGACCATATTTCAAAAACAAATCAGTTCCGAAGACATATTGGAAGTCTAACTTGGAAAATCAGTCTAGAAAGACACCTTCTATACACACAAAGCACAATGGACAAAAGATATTAGTTCTGCCTTATTCCTTGATAGACGCACATACAATAAAATCTATGAAGATAATTCAAGTATGATTTCCTAAAGAACTAATTCAATCTAGACCCACGTGGGTATGTGTACCAAAGCTTATATTAAATTTGTTCTTGCAGGTGACAGGAACTTTAGATCAATTTTGAGGCTTGGACAAAGGTAAAATGATGATAGCCCAACAGACGTCCAAGACTGACCAACTACCCATATTAGGATTATTATTTTTAGATTTAACTGATTTAAATTATTTATTTGAATTATGTGCTAATAAAATTTTTTATTATTTATTCAAATAATTTTTATTGTACTAACTATTTAATTAATATTTTTAATTATTTAAATTTATGTATCTAAATGATTTTATTGTGTAATTTAAATTATTTTAATATTTTAAAGGTTTAGGCTTGCATATTTAAATGATTTTAATTTTAATTGTTTAGTTTATTTTTTTAAATGATTTTAATTATTTAGTTTATTCTCGTAAACGATTCTAATTGTCTAGTTTATTATTTTAAATGTTTAGCTTATTTATTTAAATCCTTTTAATTGTCGAAATCATTTTAAATGTTTTAGACTTGTATATTCAAACCTTTTTTTTATTTGTCCAAATTATTTTAAAGTTTTTATTTCCACTTGTGTATTTATTTAAATTTGCTTTCAAACGTTAGTCTAGTTTGTTTAAATTATTTTAATCACTCTGCTCGTTATTTAAATATTTTACTCGTTGTCGTGACATCAGAATATTTAATGTGTTAATTGCCTAAATATTTCATTTTTCCCGCGCATTAGAATTCATTATTTTTTAACTTTTGCGAAAATTAGTATTTTTATTCTCGGTCTAGTAAAATCAATTTAATATTTTAAATTAAGATTTTTAAGCTTGTATTTTTATTTAGTGAGATTTAATTTAAATCGTAATTACTAGCATTGGTTTAACACTTTTTAAAAGTGTGTTGCACTTTTTCATGGAATTCCTACACTCCCATTTTTCTAGGGTTTACCTATGCTAGCACTTGGACATACCCACTCAAAAACCCACACAACACACGCACACACACACATGCACGCACACAAAAGAAGCCGACATTCCCCTGTTTCTCTCCCAAGATCAATCCATCGGCTTCCCTATTACTCTTCTTTTCAAGCTCGCCGCCTCCAACCACCTCTCTTCTCCGGCGAAAATCCACCATGGCGAGCTGAACAAGATGGTGCATCCCCCTTGCAGCTCAGTTTCTGTTCATTCCAGCCCTTGGATCGATTTTCTTCAGCTCATTTGAGCTCGTGCACTTCGGTTTTAGCTAGGAAAGGATATGGTTTCTTTGCTTCACCTTGTAAATTATTATATGTCGTGTGTTGCATTTTCTTGAAGCATTCGAATTTTTTTTAAGAATATTACTGCCGTGTTCGAAAGTAATGTTTCCCCTGCCCTTCGATTTTAATTCCAAAAAATTCTTGCATTTTCACTTGGCTCGGTTTGCTGCTTTAATTTATGGATTCATGTATTGTTGTCCATAGCATGAGATCGAAATGTCCAAAAGTTTCATAGCAAGTGTTCGAGAAATTCCAGATTTCTTTTTTAAGCTTGTGATTCGAATATTTCTCAGATGTTCTTCATGCTTTGAGTTAGTATGTTGGTTCAAAAATTGGCTTGGCTTGTGTTTGAACACTGCCCAATCCATTTCCTATTATGACGTTCGAATTTCTTTCAGTTTTCCCCTTGGCTTGTGGCATTTGAAATTTTTAGAATTTATGTATAGCAAGTGTTCGAACCATTTCCAGATTTTTGCCTTCATGTTATGTGATTGAATTTTCAGATTTTTGATGGCTTATGGATCGATTCAAATTTCCAGATTATATACATGCTTGGATTCGATCACTTGGTGTTTGTTGTGTTGATTTGGATGGTGATTTAGAGCTACCATGGATGATATGAAGTTCACATGGTAGCAACTAGGATGACGTGAGTTAGCTTGTGGGATGGAGTTGAGCTGCATTCGAGTAATGGGGATGGTTGGGCTCGGTTATGATTGTGATTAGGGGCTGCCCTTTTAAGGGAAGTTGAGCTGGGTTTTGGGCTATAGGGTAAGTTTAAGGGGGGTTTTGGGTGGGCTTAAATGTTGGTTATGATACCAAGATAGTGGCTGGAGTTTGGATACAAATAGATAGGTTTTTGGAGTGAGTCACAATTCAAGGATCTAAGTTTAAATATTTATGTCTACGTTTCTGTACAGTTTACTCAGTCATATTGTTTATGTTTGACTTATCCATGCATATGTTTCATCCATATTCACGTCATTTATTCAGAAATCATTTATTTAAGTTTCAGGGCACAAATATATATTTTTATTACAAGTTATTTTCAATCTGTCTGTGCTTGTATTTATGTAGTACTTGTTATCCCCCCCCCCCCCCCCATATTCTTGTTGAATCTTTTAGACTCACTACACTTATTGTTTTCAGGTGGGGAGTATTTCATTTAGATCGAGGGTAAGACTATCGAGTGGACTGCGATGCGGGCACGACACATCCCTCCGACCTATGCTAACCTTCCGCAAAAGTTTATTTCATCATTTTATAGTCTTTCATTTTGTTGATTGGACAATTTTATTTGTAAGGAATTTTAGATTTATTCATGAGCATGTAAATATCTAATTGTTTAACCTTTGGAGATTTGAAGGGTCGAACTCCTTTTTCAGATTACGTTCATTTCCTCGGTCTAGTTTATTTATTGTTGTCAGTTGTTGATTTTATTTTATTTTGTTTTTGTTGTTGTCTGGGACAGGAGGGTTTGAATATAAATGGAGAGGTCATGCCGAATTTTGATTTTTGAAAACCCGTATTTTTATTTAGTTTAATTTAAAGTAGAGTTAGGGTCGTTACAACAGTGTTACGCCTTAAACGCATACATATCTCGTGTTATGAGATTAATGTTTTTAATGCATTAACAAGTCTCATAATATTATGTTTTGATGATTACAAAACTCGGTTAATTGTTACTAACCATTTAAAGTGAGATTTTACAGATTAGATTTATTGATGATTAAATTCTTGGAAGCTATTTTGAAGCTATACATGTATTTATAAAGTCTTGTATTGCTCATTGAATGGATGAAACATTGTTAAGAGATATGAAGAAAAAGACAAGAAGAAGCCAAAGTATGGAGCAGCAACTTCCGAAAATTACTGGGAATTTTCTAGGCATTGAAATCCGATCTTCACCAGTCATAATCGCGATGAAGAAGTTTTACATGTGCTGTCCATATTTGAAAGCAATCCAACGGCTAGATATGAAGTTATGATTTTTCCACAAAAGTTATGTAGTACCTATTTCTGCAGAACTTGAAGTGAAGGATGAAGAATCAATTTTTGAAAATTACTGGACGTGATTGAAACATCCAAATCAAATATCCACCGATAAAAATCAATATCAGGATGTTTTAAAACTTATATCAAAATTTCATATCAATCCAACGGCTAGATATGGAGTTATGATTTTTCCACAAAGGTTGCACAGTACCTATTTCTGCAGAACATGAAGCAAATGATGAAGATTCAACTTCAGAAATTAACTGGGATTGTTTGAGACATCCAAATCAAATATTCACCAATAAAATTCAAATTTAGGATGTTTTACAACCTCTGTCCAAAATTCAGATCAATCCAACGGATGGATATGGAGATATGAATTTTTCAAATTTATTGCACAGAACAAGTTCGAAAACTTGATGAAGTGACTTCTGAAAATTACTGGAAATGTTTGACTTGTTAAAATCAAATCTTCACCATTCCGAAAGAAGATCCAGATGTTTTAAAGCTTCAGTTCAAATTTCATATCAATCCAACGGTTAGATTGGAAGATATGAGTTTTCAACAAAATTCGCTCAGTGCTGGGAAAAAGTAGGCAGCGGCGCCGAACACTTTTTGTCACTCCTTGACTTCTTAACACACGCTCCAAGCACTCAAATCAGATTCAAATCTTTGCCAACTATAAATAGAGGTCATCCAAGTTCATTTGGAGACATCCCAACTCATCTCTTCTCTCCTTTGCAAGCAATTTCTCACTATCAAAGTGTGTGTGTGATATATTCAATTATTTGAGAGTGTTTGTAAAAATAGTTTGTGAGTTGGTTGTGCTATTGTTGTAAACACTTGAGTGTGAAGCCAAGTGTGTTGTGCTATCGTTGTAAGCACTTGAGTGTGAAGCCAAGTGTGTTGTGTTGAGGCTAACCTTGGAGCCATTAAGGCCAAGAGTTTGAGTTGTATCGGCGCGGTGATCGTGTTGAGTTGTACGGCTATCCTTGGAGCCATCAAGGCCAAGACGTTGAAGTGCTAGTGGATCCTTGGTTAATCGATCTTAACCAAGAAGGGGAGACGTAGACGATTTATCGTCGAACTTCCACAAAAATCTCTTATCCCTTTTATTTACATTACGCATTTATTTACCGCACTTATTATTAATTGCTTTAAGTCTTCCGCTTGCGTACTAGCATAATCGCTTTAAATTGCTAAAGTTGCCAATAGAACCTAAATCCCCCCCCCCCCTCCATTAGGTTCTAACAAATGGTATCAGAGCCACCTTTTTCAAAATATTTTCAAAAAGGTTCTTATGGCAAATCTAGCGAGCGACTATGCTCAAGGGCAATCAACAAATCGTCCTCCTCTTTTCAATGGCATAAACTACGGATATTGGAAAAACCGAATGTCCCTATATATCCAATCCATAGACTATGACCTCTGGAAGGTTACTGTGAAAGGTCCCTACATACCTACTAAAGAGGTTGAGGGTGTCAAAATTCCTAAGGGAATGGACGACTTTTCTAAGGAGGATATGAAACTTATATCTCAAAATGCTAAAGCCGTGAATATTCTTCATTGTTCCTTAGATATGAACGAATACAATCGGATCTCGATGTGCTCATCTGCTAAAGAGATATGGGACAAGTTGGAGATATGCCATGAAGGGACTAATCAAGTCAAAGATTCAAAGATCGATCTACTCCAACTCAAATACGAAACATTTGAGATGGAAACCAATGAGGATGTTGACACAATGTTCCGAAGGCTTACTCAAATCATCAATGAGTTAGCCCAACTTGGAGAAAAGTATCCATCCAAGCAAGTTTGGAGAAGAGCTCTACGCGCCCTACCCAAGGAGTGGGATGCAAAGAGGACTGCCATCATTGAGTCCAACAAAGGTGACACCGCATCGTATGATCTTGATCAACTCCATGGGACCCTAAAAACCCATGAGTTGGAAGTATCTACAAGTAAATAGTCAAAGAGAAAGGATGAAAAGACCAAGGCAAAGGGGATTGCCTTATCTACCCAAGTCGAAGAAGATGATGATGATGATATGGCACTCTTCGCAAGAAAATTCAAAAGATTTATGCGAGGAAACAACTTCAAAAAAAAAACGGACAAGGAAGTTACTTGCTACAACTGTCAACAACAAGGGCATTATGCAAATGAGTGCCCTCTCAAGAAGAAATCTGACAAAGGGCTAAAAGTGATGGCATCGTCTCCGACGACGATGACGAGGTACCTTCCTATGACGAACTACTACATGCATATAAACAAATGTTTGATATGGCTAAGTCACTTAGAAAGGAAAATAAAAACCTTAAAAATGAATTAGAAACTAAAGGGCATGAAAACGTAAGATTAAAGGATGACATAGCCCACTTAGAAAAATCTTTTAATAAGTTCAATGTCAGTAGTAATAAATTGAATAATCTACTTAGCATGCAGAAATGTAGTTTTGATAAGGGTGGAATAGGGTACGGTAAGAAATCAATAGACTTTACTAGTCTAATTGCTAAAGCAAAAATGAGATCACCCCATACATGCTCTTATTGTTGTAAAATTGGTCATGCTAGATATAAATGTAGATCCTTGAGATTTCAATATGATCAAAAGAATTATATGAAATGGAGGCCTAAGAGTACTTAACAACTCATCAGTTGGCATTATGAGATCATGATCTAAGGGAGTTCATCATAGACCGGTTTAAACTGCCTTGACTTGCGACTGGTCTTCCTGATGAACGCTGCTCTGTCCAAGAAAATAGGTTTTTAAAGAGGTCATAGCCCTACCTACTACTGGGAGCACTCTTAGAAAGTGGCGATGATATTTCTATGAGAGACTGAACTCTTAGAAGTCTATTTTGTATCTCTCTATTCTAACATTGTGGATCCAAAAGAACTAAAGGGTACCAAAACCAATTTTTGCAGGGAAATAGGAAAACTGTTCTCCCTAGCATATGGTATCTAGACAGTGGATGTTCTAGACATATGACGGGAAACAAAGAGCTACTCCAATCCATCAAACCAAAGGAGAAGGGATCTGTCACCTTTGGAGACAACAGCAAAGGAGTTATCGAAGGAATCGGCTCAATAGGTATTTCTAAATCCTGCTTGATTGATGATGTACTCCTAGTGAAAGGGCTTAAACATAATCTACTAAGCATAAGTCAATTGTGCGATAGAGGTTATGAAGTCAAATTCACTCCCCAACACTGCACTATATCACTCATGACTGACAAATCCATAAATTTCAAAGGATATAAAAGTGAAAATGTATACAAGGTTTCTTTAAATAATTTATCTTTATCAAATATTAAAAGCCTTGTATCCTTGAATGTTGATGACAACATTCTTTGGCATAGACGACTAGGTCATGTTGGTCCTAGTACCATAGAAAAACTTTTTAAACTTGATTTAGTTGTTGGTATGCCAAAACTCAATTTAAAATTAGATTCTGTTTGTGATGCATGTCAACTTGGCAAACATACAAGAGAATCTTTTAAAAGCAAAAATTTTGTATCAACTTCTATGTCCCTTGAACTTCTTCACCTAGATCTATGTGGTCCCTCAAGGAACGCTAGCCTATGAGGGAAGCTTTATGCATTTGTCATTGTGGATGATTTTTTACGTTACACGTGGACATTGTTTTTAGCCCACAAAAATGATGCCTTTGATTATTTTAAAACTTTTGTCAAACGAGTTGAGAATGAGAAAAATCTTTCTATAAAACAGATCCGTAGTGACCACGGAACTGAATTTCAAAATGAGAGTTTTTCAAACTTTTGTGAAGAGAAAGGCATCGGTCACAATTTTTCTTGTCCTATGACTCCTCAACAAAACGGGGTCGTTGAGAGGAAAAATAGGACACTTGTGGAGATTGCAAGGGCCATGATATGTGAGCATTCTCTACCAAAATATTTTTGGGCTGAAGCAATGAACACTGCTTGTTACATTATCAATCGTGTATCAATAAGGCCAATTCTCAAGAAAACTCTATATGAATTATGGAGAGGGAGAAAGCCTAACATTTCATACTTTCGAGCTTTCGGTTCCAAATGTTATATTCATAATAACGGTGAGGACAACCTTGGCAAATTTGATGCCAAATCCGACAAAGGTATTTTTCTCGGATATTCTACCACAAGTAAGGCTTTTTGAGTATTTAATAAACGCACTTTACTTGTTGAAGAATCTATGCATGTTATCTTTGATGAATCTATAGTTTCTCGTACTACTAACGATGATGTAGAAATTCTCGAAGAAGAGATGGCTTCCTCAAGTCTAAATGATTTAGATGTTTCTGTTGAGGAAACATCACTTCCGAAGGATTGGACGCTTCACAAAGATCATCCTATAGATCTTATCATTGGAAGTCCTTCGAAGGGACTAACCACTCGTTCTTCTCTTAATAATATTTGCAGTCATCTTGATTTTGTTTCACATGTTGAACCTAAGTGCATTAATGATGCTTTATTAGATGATTCTTGGATTATTGCTATGCAAGATGAATTGAATGAGTTTAAACGTAATGATGTTTGGAATCTTGTTCCTAGGCCGCATGATAGATCTATTATTGGCACTAAATGGATTTATAGGAATAAACTTGATGAGAATGGTACTATCACTAGAAATAAAGTTAGGCTTGTAGCGAAAGGTTATAGTCAAGAAGAAGGCATTGATTATGATGAGACATATGCGCCTGTTGCTAGACTAGAATCCATTCGCATGCTACTTGCTTTTGCTTGCTCTAGAAATTTTAAGTTATTTTAAATGGATGTTAAGAGTGCTTTCCTGAATTGTGAATTGAAAGAAGAAGTTTATATTGAACTACCTGATGGCTTTGTTGATGCTTTACTGCCTGATCAAGTGTATAGATTAAACAAAGCTTTGTATGGATTGAAACAAGCTCCTAGAGCTTGGTATGATAAACTGTCTACTTTCTTGCTTTCAAATGATTTTTCAAGAGAAAAGATCGACATTAATTTATTCACCAAGAATGTCAAAAATGATCTATTAATTGTGCAAATTTATGTTGATGACATAATATTTGGTTCTACTAACGAAACTCTCTGTCAAGATTTCTCCAAGCTTATGCAGGAACACTTTGAGATGAGCATGATGGGAGAACTTAACTATTTCCTCGGATTGCAAATCAAACAGTGCAAAGACGGGTTCTTTGTGAACCAAAGCAAATACATCAAGGAGATTCTAAAGAAGTTTGGGATGGAGAACACAAAATCATCATCCAAATGTTTAGTAGACCGGACATTATGTTTAGTGTTTGCTTGTGTGCACGATTTCAATCATGTCAAAATGAATCACATTTGTTCGCCTTAAAACGCATTTTTAAATATCTTTCAAATACTCCAAATATCGGCTTGTGGTATTCGAAAAATTCTTTCTTTGATTTAAAAGCTTACTGTGATGCCGACTTTGGTGGATATAAGGTGAACCGAAAAAGCACTAGTGGAACTTGTTTTTTTTTTTAGGAAACTGTTTAGTTTCTTGGTTTTCGAAAAAGCAAAATTGTGTTGCGTTATCAACAACCGAAGCCGAATATATGGCTGCTGGTAGTTGTTGTGCGCAAATTCTTTGGATGAAGCATCAATTGCTCGACTATGGCGTCTCTTTTTCAAAAATCCCTATTTTTTGTGATAACACTAGCACCATATGTCTTACAAAGAATTCGATTCAACATTCGCGCACCAAACATATTGACATTCGTCATCATTTTATTCGTGACCACATCGAACGAAATGAAGCTGAACTTCAATATGTTGACACGCAAATCAAATTGCCGATATTTTTACAAAACCACTAGATGAAAATACTTTTATTCGTTTGCGTGGTGAACTTGGAATGATTGAGTTGTAATCGCTTGTAGACATATTTTAAATGTAATGTCATATTAAGGGGGATCTTAATAACAAATTCGAGCAATTTAATGTTGGATAATACAAATTAATTGTATTTATTCAAAGTTATAAAGCTCACATTTTATGTGAAATTTATGTGTTGCTTTTTAGAAATTATATTTCAATTTTCTTGTTTTGCATTTACTTTTTCAGTCTTTTTGATTATCACAAAAAGGGGGAGAATTAGTTTGGTTAAATATTTTAACTAAGGGGGAGAGTTAGTTCGGTTAAATGCATGGAGAATAAAATTGGTTATTTGATAAACATTCTCTTCTTAGCTAATTATTTAATTTAGGGGGAGTTTTATTCATGCAATTATATTGTGCAAATTTAAATTGTTTATTTAATATTGTACATTTATTTCTCCTATTTAACCAAGTTTTGTGATCATCAAAAAGAGGGAGATTGTTACGCCTTAAACGCATACAAATCTCGTGTTATGAGATTAATGTTTTTAATGCATTAACAAGTCTCATAATATTATGTTTTGATGATTACAAAACTCTATTAATTGTTACTAACCATTTAAAGTGAGATTTTACAGATTAGATTTATTGATGATTAAATTCTTGGAAGCTATTTTGAAGCTATACATGTATTTATAAAGTTTTGTATTGCTCATTGAATGGATGAAACATTGTTAAGAGATATGAAGAAAAAGACAAAAAGAAGCCAAAGTATGGAGCAGCAACTTGCGAAAATTACTGGGAATTTTCTAGGCATTGAAATCCGATCTTCACCGGTCATAATCGCGATGAGGAAGTTTTACATTTGCTGTCCATGTTTGAGAGCAATCCAACGGCTAGATATGAAGTTATGATTTTTCCACAAAAGTTGTGCAGTACCTATTTCTGCAGAACTTGAAGTGAAGGATGAAGAATCAACTTCTGAAAATTACTGGACGTGATTGAGACATCCAAATCAAATCTCCACCAATAAAAATCAATATCCGGATGTTTTAAAACTTATATCAAAATTTCATATCAATCTAACGGCTAGATATGGAGTTATGATTTTTCCACAAAGGTTGCACAGTACCTATTTCTGTAGAACATGAAGCAAATGATGAAGATTCAACTTCAGAAATTAACTGGGATTTTTTGAGACATCCAAATCAAATATTCACCAATAAAATTCAAATTAAGGATGTTTTACAACCTCTGTCCAAAATTCAGATCAATCCAACGGATGGATATGGAGATATGAATTTTTCAAATTTGTTGCACAGAACAAGTTCGAAAACTTGATGAAGTGACTTCCGAAAATTACTGGAAATGTTTGACTCGTTAAAATCAAATCTTCACCGTTCAGAAATAAGATCCAGATGTTTTAAAGATTCCATTCAATTTTTAGATCAATCCAACGGTTAGATTGAAAGATATGATTTTTCCACAAAATCCGCTCAGTGCTGGGAAAAAGTAGGCAGCGGCGCCGAACACTTTTTGTCACTCCTTGACTTCTTAACACACGCTCCAAGCACTCAAATCAGATTCAAATCTTTGCCAACTATAAATAGAGGCCATCCAAGTTCATTTGGAGACATCCCAACTCATCTCTTCTCTCCTTTGCAAGCAATTTCTCACTATCAAAGTATGTGTGTGATATATTCAAGTATTTGAGAGTGTTTGTAAAAATAGTTTGTGAGTTGGTTGTGCTATTGTTGTAAACACTTGAGTGTGAAGCCAAGTGTGTTGTGCTATCGTTGTAAGCACTTGAGTGTGAAATCAAGTGTGTTGTGTTGAGGCTATCCTTGGAGCCATTAAGGCCAAGAGTTTGAGTTGTATCGGCGCGGTGATCGTGTTGAGTTGTACGGCTATCCTTGGAGCCATCAAGGCCAAGACGTTGAAGTGCTAGTGGATCCTTGGTTAATCGATCTTAACCAAGAAGGGGAGACGTAGACGATTTATCGTCGAACTTCCATAAACATCTCTTATCCCTTTTATTTACATTACGCATTTATTTACCGCACTTATTATTAATTGTTTTAAGTCTTCCGCTTGCGTACTAGCATAATCGCTTTAAATTTCTAAAGTTGCCAATAGAACCTAAATCCCCCCCTCCCCCCATTAGGTTCTAACAAACAGGTATCCTTTACCTAGAATAGAGGACCTTTTTATCATCTGCAGGGTTCTTTTTTCTATTCGAAGATTGATCTGAGGTCAGAATATCATCAGCTGAGAGTGCGAGAGAAAGATGTTCCCAAGACCGCATTCAGAACAATGTATGGTCATTTCGAGTTTATAGTCATGTCGTTTGGTTTGACTAACGCTCCAGCGGTTTTTATGGGTTTGATGAACCGTATCTTTCAGTGCTATTTGGATGAGTTTGTTATTATCTTCATCGACGATATTCTTATTTATTCGAAGAACTGTACTGACCATGCAGAACATTTGAGGATCATCTTGCAGATTTTGCGAACTGAACAATTATATGCCAAGCTGTCTAAGTGTGAGTTCTGGTTAGACAGAGTTGTCTTCCTTGGTCATATTATTTCTGGAGATGGGATTTCTGTCGATCCCAGCAGATTGAAGCGGTTATGAATTGTCCTAGACCGACATTAGTGCCAGAAATCTGAAACTTTATGGTTTTAGCTGTTATTATCGCCGTTTCATCGAGGGATTCTCATCTATTGCCAAGACGATTACCCAGCTGACTCAGAAGAATGCGCCTTTTATTTGGACTACAGATTGTGAGGCTAGTTTCGTGGATCTGAAGAGGAGACTGACCAGTGCTCCGATTCTTTCGATTTCATTAGGTACTGGAGGTTTTACCATTTATTGCGATGCTTCTAACCGAGGCTTGGGATGTGTTCTTATGCAGCATAATCATGTGAGAGCGTATGCATTGATGCAGCTGAAGCCGCACGAGACTCGTTATCCGGTTCATGATCTTGAACTCGCTGCGATCATTTTTTCTTTGAAGATCTGACGTCACTATTTGTATGGTGAGTCTTTCGAGATATTTTCTGATCATAAGAGCCTTAAGTATTTGTTTTCACAGGCAAAGCTAAATATGAGACAGAGAAGATAGTTAGATCTATTGAAGGATTTCAACTGTGAAATCAAATACTACCCGGGAAAGTCGAATGCAATTGCAGATGCCTTGATCCGAAAGCTTTGTTCTTTATCTATTTCTACTATCGGTGTTTTTCAGTTGATTGATGATTGTTGCACTTCTGGTTTGGAGTTTGAAACAGATAGAAAGACGATCAAAGTATTTGCTATTCAAGCCGAACCAGAGTTATTTATTCTGATCAAGGAAGCACAGAAGTGTGATCCGAGCACTCAGATTTCAGTAGAGAAAGTCAAATCTAGGCATCAGTCTGAATTCCAGGTTAGAGATGATGTTTTGTTTGTGAATAACCGTATTGTTGTGCCTGATATTTCAGAGTTGAGGCAGCGTATTCTTCGAGAGGCACATTGCAGTCGGTTTAATATTCATCCCGAAGGTCGGAAGATGTACAATGATCTAAAGAATCAGTTTTGGTGGAAGAAGATGAAGAGAGATGTAGCAAGATTTGTATCTCGATGTTTGAACTGTCAGCAAGTGAAAGCAGAGAGGAAGCGACCGGATGGTCTGTTGCATAGTTTATCTGTTCCTGAATGGAAGTGGGATCACATTCTATGGATTTCTTCATGAAGCTACCACGATCTGTTCGAGGATGCGATGCTATTTGGGTAGTGATATTGACGAAGTCTGCTAGCTTTATTCCGTACAGGATGATGTATCATCACGATCAGATGGTTGAGTTGTATGTTAGCAACGTTGTGAGATTGCACGGTGTGACGAAGTCGATCGTTTCAGACCGAGACCCTAGATTCACTTTGCACTTTTGGCATAGTATTCAGGAGGCACTTGGTACTCGATTGCATCTGAGTACAACGTATCATCCTCAGAACGATGGACAGTTAGAGCGGACTATCCAGACGTTAGAGGATATGCTTCGAGCAGTAGTGCTAGACTTTGGCACTAGTTGGCAGGATTATTTGCCTCTTGTCGAGTTTTCTTACAACAACAGTTACCAAGCGAGTATCGATATGACGCCTTTTGAGGCTTTGTACGGTAAAAAGTGCCGATCTCCTTTGTTTTGGGATGATGTGTCCAAGTCACCTGAATTGGGACCGGATATGCTTCGATATATGGTAGATCAAGTTAAGATCATTCAGACGAGAATGAAGTCAGCTCAGGATAGACAGGCGAAGTATGCGATTATCAGACGTAGACCTCTGAGTTTCCAAAAATTGATTTGTTTTGGCACATTCTTCATCAGAACCTAAATTTTGTAGTCGCATGTTTTTTGTCAATCTCAAAACCGTGCAATGTTTCTAGATATACAAAGAATTGATAAATAACTCAGAAAAATTTACACTAATGATAATATATCTGGTCATATTTTCATGGAACAAACCTTATGTTTCCTTTAGTATCAAAATTGTAACGCCCCAAATTTATCTTAATTGAGTTTATTTGAGATAATCGGATATTAAAGAGTTCAAGAGCCGACTTGATTTTGATCAGGGTCTATTTTGCAATTTTTGGAATTTTTTAGGGACTAAAGCACAAATTTGGAGTTTGTTATATTATATTAGAGGGGTTGACTATTCTTTCTCCTCCATCTCTTTCCCCTAGCCGTCTCCCACCATTGAAGCGCCCCATTTGAGATTCAAGCTTTCATATTTCAGTCCGAGCTCGATCCGTCCGTTAGAATTTATTTCTGAAAGCAGGTTAGCGATCATAGCAGCAAGAGCTCCGTTATATAGTAAGTTTTTCTTCGATCAGTTAGACTTTTATTTTCGGATGTTGTTAGAATTGATTGAGTTTTGAGTATGTTGTTCTTGAACGAGTTCTTGTCGTTTATTCTCAATCGGTTTTGAATTAGAGCGTCGTTCGGAATTTTTATGATTTTTGGAAGCATTTTCGAAAAAGTGAGTTTTGAGATATGTTGGATTTGAGTTATTATTGTTGTGTTAGCATTGATTTGAGTTGTTTGCAATGTTGTACTGCTGTCTGCATTTCCGGTTTGATCAGTTTATAACCGTTATGCCGCCAGTTTGAGTTTTGAGATTTTGAACCGTTTGAATAGTAGAACTTTGGCAAATGGTTTTGTTCGTCGTTGTTGATCATCTTTTGCCTATGTATAGATTCGTTTGAAGTTGTCGAGCCCAGAGTTAGCAGCAGTCAATTGTTGAAGAGTTGGAAGAAGAACGGTAAAGAGATTACCTTGAGCCGTTGTTGTTGTTAGATTGTATAGTTTCTGATATAACCTTTTATTGTAGTTTATCCAGAGTTGGAGCTATTCATATCAAAAGGTACAAGCAGTCATCGTTTTAGAGGGATAGCACACTTGAGACAGTTGGTTTTGAGTTTTTCCTTAAATCACATACTTGCATCAATACTTGTTCTAGATTGTGGAGCATGTATTTTGTTGTTTCAGCTTTGTTATATGGCTTAATGCTTTATGTTTTCTTATGCATTCATCTTTAGCCAAACCTTTGATTTCAGCGGGCAAAATGGCCCTTTTTGTTTAGATGTTTTGGGGGCTATACTGCGAGTGGCCTGGGTTGTAGAAGTTCACCTAGTGTCAGCATACTCCTTATAGTCGCACCAAAGTCTAGGATATTGGTATACGTGGCACCATCTCGATTGGGAGAGTCGGTGAATTGTTACGTGATCTCATCCTCGGGATCCCAAAAGCATAGCAGCAATCCCTTGTTTATCAGAATTGTTATCCCGATTTTAAAGACATGCATTTCATTTGAATTAACATTGAATATGTTGTTGTCTTGAAATGTTGTTGTCTTGAAAGCATGTAGTTGTTATATTACTTGTTTGTATGTTATGTTGATTTTACTGGAAATATCATTCTCACCGGAGCTATCCGACTGTTTCTTTGTTTTGTATGTGTACATGGAAATAGGTGGGACAGGATCAAGTCAGTGAAAACCTGGTTAGCGTCAAGAGAGAGGGAAAAAAGTGAGATTTGGTTTAGAAGTCGAATCAACATGTCAATCTAGTTTATGTTTTGCGAGCATGTTTAGAATTCGAACTTATTGTATTTTGTATTGTAAGTGAGAATCGATGCATGTACTACCAAATCGAATGTATTTCATCACTAGACTCTTCATGTATTGTTATTGGCTTGTCGGATATTTTAAATGCATGTGTTTAGGTTTGGTTTGGTTTGGTTTTGTTTCGGTGGATTGGCAGTTCGGAGCGAGGAGACGACGTGGGCGAGCGGCTTCTTGCGAGGAGCGAGCGCGGGCGCGCTTGTTTTTAGGCGAGGCACGAGCGCGCCTGGTTCAACGCGGGCGCGCAGTCGTCTCGTTTAAAAAAAAACTTTTGTGGCTTCATGCCATGGCTTGTTGTTGCTTGATAGTTTAATCCTTGTTTAGATGTTTAGAACCGAGGTCTCACAAAAATGGTCATACTTTTCACAGTAAAATTTATCACCCATTGCATTGACTTTCTTGGGACATTTTGTGCATAAAAAATACCACCCATTTCCATTAGATTCAACGGATATTATTCTTGTATATACCCAAAAACTACCAATTTGTAAATAGTCGAAAAAAATAAAGTAAAATTAACGCACTTTCTGATACTTCAAATTTTTACAGACAATAATATAAATAAATACATAATTTAGTATTCACAAAATAATATAATAAATTGTAACTATACCTCATCATTTAAATAAATACATAATTTAGTATTCAGAAGACCCTATGCATGATGCAGCAGTGTCAGAGAGGACCATTAATAATTTAATTTATGAAAATGACATTTTTTTTAAAGAAAGCATAAAATTCAAATGTCATCAAGTACAGCGACGTGAAGCCATGCCGGGATGCCAGCAAACGTCCAAGTAAAAGGACGTGAACAAGGTAAAGCATGCTTAGCTATACAGTGAGCAGCAAAATTAGCCTCGAAAATGACATTTAACTATGTTAATTACACTTTATATTTCTGCATTACCATCGGTCCACGACGATTTTTACTGGACCGTACGTGCATGGTGAAATTGATCCACTCATCCAGTCAACTATCCCAATAATATCGCTTAGCAAAATCTAAATAAGTAAAAAATAGTCAAGCATCTGTCCTTGGATATATAGATATCGTAAAACTTTACTGTTACGATCGAATTAAACAAAATTCCATACTAATATAGGATCAGGTTTAGTTTAATTTTATCTCTTGATCGTGATATGCATTCGCATGATATCCGCGTGATCTAAAGATGTTAAAAAATACGAAGATCTTCACCAAGAATAACAAATAAACCTAACTATAGAACCAGAGGAACCAAAGTTTTAAACCGATGTATTGAGCAATGTATGATTTTGGTGTTTTTTAAGTTCTTTTTTTTAAGCTAATTCAAAAGTTACATCATAATTAAGTGTTAAATATATTTGTGACAGAGACAAATGAACTGCTAATAACTTAGGTTCCATTTGGATATATACTTTAAAAACATATTTAGTGTTTTATAATTGAAAAAATAGTGTTCTCCAAATATATTTTTCAAAAAGTATTCTTCAAATATAGTTTTTAAAAAATACTTCATACATATTTTTAGATGTTTTTAGCATGGAACCATGAAAGACAAAGATGAGCAACATAATTTTTGAAATGTTAAAATATTTTTATAGAATAGTTGTCCAAACACATATTTATTATTAAAACAACTTTAAAAATATTTTAGAAATTTTTAAAAAAGTACATGACCAAACAAAACTTTAATTCCACAAACTAAATTATCTTCATGTTGATGGAGAACAATAACTAATATTACTTATGTTAGGAGAGCAATTGAAACGTGACGTTGAATAATGCTATAAAATTTAAAATATTTGCATAACATTACCACTCCCGACATGTTTTTGCAATCCATACGAGATGTACGGACTTTTTGTATTCGAATACACATGCATTTATTACAAATCAAGCCAATTTCGGATCGACATAAAGATAAACATTTCAACTTGTCCCTTTCCATGAATTAGACTCCATTATAAAGCTGACCCCGTTGAACAATATTAATACTAATAATTTAAAGGAATTTCAGAATTAAGACCATTTTATTGTAACACGAGATAATCAAAAAAAAAATTAAAAATATTAAATTAATGACGATTTCGGATGCTCTATAAAAAAATGTCAAAAAAGTTTCAATCCGGGTTTTCTTAATACTAAGGTAGTGTTTGATAGAGCTTATAAAAAGCACTTCTCAGTTTTTACTTAACAAATTGGAAATTAAATTGTTTTGGTATATGTGTTAAGTTTTTAAAAATGTAATGATTTGCAGAATCTAAGCAGTGGTATATTTTAATTTTAAAGTTTGAATTTTAAACACTCGGTTATATTTTGTGTGTGTCTCTCTCTCTCTATATCTATCTATATATATATATATATATATATATATATATTATAGACAGATATAAATACAACCATACATATATGCAAGGGCGGAGCCACACTTGTGGCCACCCGGGCTACAAATTTTTTCAAATTTTTGTATATATAAATTTTGAAAAATTTTGGATTAATTTGGTATTACTCCGTGTAGCTCAATTGAAAATATTAAAGGATTCGGAAGCTTAAAGTTTTAGCCCAGGCAGACCAGAAATTCTGGCTCCGCCACTGCATATATGGTAAAATACGTGTATATATGTGCGTGTGTAATTAGATTGATTGATTTTTTATAAGTTGTATATCTGTAAAGGAAATATTATGGGATTGAACCTCGAAATAATGAGATTTTTTTGTATGTTTCATTGACAATTTTATATTTTGTTATAGATAGTGTATCAATATATTGAGGCAAAAAAATTTGGATATTTTTTTAGATATTTTTCGATTTTATTATAGACATTTTTCGGTTAAATTATATTATATTATGTATATATATATATATATAGAGTTTCTTTCAAGTGCCCAACTACCATGCCCACCAATGATGTGGCACTATTCTATTGGACCTACAATTTATCACATCTTTATCATATCCAATAGAATAGTGTCACATCATTGGTGGGCATGGTGGTAAGCATGGTAGGTGGGCACTTGAAAGAAACTATATATATATATATATATATATATATATATATATATATATACACACGCACGAACATACATACATACATACATTGATAGAAATATGACAAAATAGCTAAATTTGGTAAAATATATATCCTTTATCGGATATTTTGTTTACATACATACATATTAAAATCCCGCCATTTATGGAAACATTATATGATATCTAATCGAATATTTTGTTTATATTATATATATATATATATATATATATATATATATATATTAAAATCCCGCCATTTATGGAAACATTATATAATATGTAATCGTGAAAACCTAAAAATTTTGAGCTTTTATTATATACACACATATTATATATGTATATTTCATTTATGTATTATTTCGAAATATGTAATCGTGAAAACCTAAAAATTTTGAGCTTTTATTATATACACACACGTATTATATATGTATATTTCATTTATGTATTATTTCGAAATTTACTATTTGCTTAATTATATATAATTAATTAACTAAATATTATTTCCGTTTTTAGAAAATATGTTTCGGCGGAATTTTACTAAAAACGACAAAAACTCTACTTTTATAAATAATTAGTATTTCACCCGTGCGATGCACGGATTATATTTCAAGTGTAGTATGATTAAATTGGTTGGATGGTGGGAAAAATTTTGACTATGAAATTTAAATGTAAACAAATTTAATTTTACAATGTCTAATAAGAATAACGTGAAAAAAAATTTAAAATTATAAAATACAGTCTTTAAATAAAACATATGTCGTGTGCGTTGTAAATGATGTTATTTTATACAATTAATTATTAAAATTGTATGAATGAAGATTTGAACAAATACTTAAAATTCAAATTAGCTAAATGGATTATATATCATACAATTTAAAAAAACAAATAAATTATCTAATAAATTGTGGAAAACTTCCTTAAAAACAATGTTTGTTGTTGAATTTTTCTGTTTGGTTTTGCTATCACATATCAAGATTTTGAGACCTTTAGGATTGGTAACCCTGGACAAAGCAACATACAACTGACCATGACTAAACACGGGATTCCGTCATAGTGGATACATCTGTTCTTTTTTTTTTTTCTTTCTTTTGAATTTTCGAGATAAAATATAACAGATCTACATGAAAAAAGAAATCAGAAATATATTTTCTGTTCTAATGGATAGATCTTTTCTTTTTTGTTACGATTTTAGAGATAAAATATCTCGTCCAGATATGTTCTTTTTTTCTATTTATTTCAAATTTTTGAAATATCTCATCATGAACATATAGTTGAAATAAGAAATAAAAAATATATTTTTTTTTACATAATGTCTTTCTTAGTCAGATCTATAATGTTTTTCAGCATTTCACACTATTAAGGATTTCATAAACATGTATAATATTAAGTTTCGTTGTTCCAAGTTTAACTTAGATTAATTAATATAATCATCTGCACATGTAGTAAGATGTATTATTTATTTATTCTCAAAGTTAAGTAGACTATAGTAGATCATGCAATTTTTTTTTGAATTTCTTGAGAAGCATCTACAAATCATTTTAAGCTGATGTTTATACATTTATATATATTTCAGATGCATCTAACGAAAGGAGATAAATCACAGCATGCAGTGTAAATAAAATTGTGACGACATGTTCAAATGATTTGTATCAAATAAGGTATGCATAACTACAAAACTCAATCCCAAAAGTCATTAAATATGAATAATGAGTTGAAGAATTATATTGTGTTTGATTGTTACTTTTCTGCCTCTTGGGGCCTATAACTGTAGATTCTGTCAGTCGCTTCATTGTTGTTTGTAGCCTTTAAATTCGGCAATATTTCTATCTTTGAAGTTTTATAATCTTTGCTTTCTCATTGTTGTCGCAAACTCAAGGTCGAGTTTTACTAATTTTATGAAAAATGAGTATGTGCTACTTGGTTGATGATATGTGAGATTAGATTTGAGATCTGGTTTTGAATAGTTTTGAAATTCATCATATTGTAATTCATCAACGCTTCAAACTCCGAACATGACATATAATATAATTAAAATTAAACACTCACTATAAAAACAAATACGATTCAATCCTTTTCTTGTTTGACGGTAACTATTAATTTTTTTCTGTTGTTGATGAGAACTCGTCCATTAGTTTTCTTTTTGAAGTAGAATCCCTCAATCCATCTTGTGAAATCACTATTTTTCCTGTTAATTTCAAGGGAGTAGAAACTTCATCTTCCAAGGAAAGAACCTGTTTAAAAAAAATTAAAATTTAGTAATTTAGAAAATTAACCTAGATGTTGTGAAAAATTGTTGAAAATCACATCCAATTCTCCAGTGTATGTCCTTTTTAATTTTGAAAACAAATCAGATTCCTGTATTAATCCGAGAAAGTTTAGAAGACAAAATGTTAATTTTTAAATATTGACTTTCAAAGCAAAAATATTAATAACCTAGTTCTCGATAAATTCTGCAGAAAATTTATCCACAACATTAGAGTCTGTTACCAATTTCATGACCGTGTATATTTTATTAAATCCATGATTTTGGTTGGTCTTCACTTGAAGTTTGAATAGAATATTTTGATCAGCTAAGTATTCAAAATCTTTTGGCATTTCTGGAGCATCGATATCCTGAAAACAAAAGTAATATTTATGAAACATTTATGAACAAAAGTATAAATTGTACCATAAAAATTTTATAATGAAAACCTGATTTTCCATTTCACTTTTCAATTCTAATGATGTTTTTCCAATAAGTTCTGCACTATCTCTATCCCAAAGTAAGAAAACTGCATTTCCAGTTTGGTCAACAACTCTCACTTGAATTTTGTACCTAGTGAACAAATGTTTAAAAAAAATATTTAATAAATCGCCAAGAATAAAATACAAATTATGAAATATATCGTCACTGTTATGTAGCGAACCTCATATTTCCTTGAGTATCCAAATTGTCGCACTTTTCACAATAAAATTTTCCCCCAACTGCATTGACTTTTTTAGGACATTTTTTGCAAGAAAAATACCACCAATTCCCATTAGACTCCACGGAAACAATTTTTGCATATACCAAAAAATTACCAACCTGTTAAAAGTATAAGTAAATAAATTAATTAAATCTACCCAAAATGTAAGTTAATTTTTAATTATTACCTCATCGTTTTCGGACACTTGTTCTATAGTTCTGAAAATATCTTTTGAATTGATTAGTTCATCCATAATAGTTTGGGCAGATGACAATGACATGGTGCTGAATGATTGTGTTAGAGTAGTGGCGGAGATGATTCTAAAAAAATATATTATGTAAAGAAACAAAACTAATTTATTAAAAATTTAATTTAAACAAAAATAAGTAATAAAAGAAGGGCAATTTGCTCAAAAATCCCCAAATGCAAACATGTTTTGCTTTAGGGTCCCTAGTCATAAAATATGGTACAAAACAATACAAGATGTGGTACAAAACCATACAAGATGTGGTACAAATTAACAAAAAATATGGTACAAAAAATTGGCTAGGAAGTGCAGAGTAAAACATGTTTGCATTAGGGATTTTTGAGCAATTTACACATAAAATAATGACAATACATGTTTTTAAATTCACTTATTTCCTCAAATTCACCATTTTATATCAACTTTTTGGCATAAAATGTATTGGAAACGCTTACGTCTCCCTTGTATATTCTTGCACGGCACATTTTAATTATCGTATTTTCTTTTCGAAAATTAGATGTGGTATTATTACATATTTTAAGGAAAGGTCGGTTGTTTTGGAAAACAAATTTCACTCAAATAGTATGTAATTTCTCAAAAAATTATCAAGTCAAATTTACATATATATGCTTGTGAATTAGTAAGAATAATTTTCAAAATATTAAGTGTAATATCTTTCAAGATTACGGAATTATATATATGTAAGATTAAGAAATTATATAAATATGTATATAAATACATCACGTAACGAAATCTTGTCAAATTAGTTTGCAAATTATCTCGTTACCATTATTATCATTATATATATGTATATGTAAGTGTAATTTATTTCAAATTAATTTATTTTAAGATTAAGGAATTATATAAATATGTATACAAATAAATCACATTACAGAATCTTGCCAAATTGGTTTGCAAATTATCTCGTTGCCATTATTACCATTATATATTTGTAAGTGTAATTTATAATTGATTTCAAGATTAAAGAATTATATAACTATGTATACAAATAAATCACATCACGTAATCTTACCATAGATTGGTTTGAAATTGTTTTAGTGTACAAATTACATGTATTATGTATATATATATATATATATATATATATATGAGTTTTGTTATGGTGCCCACCAACCATGCCCAACTCCGTGCCCATCATGTACAATAATTGAGTTGACCAGTACAATAGGTAAGTTGACTTGTACATGATAGACATGGAGTTGGGCATGATTGGTGGGCAGCATATATATATTAAATTAAAAATTACATATTTTTAATATACATTTAAGAAAATTATTTAAATAGAAATTATTACCATTTTTAACAAAAATTTATTTCAATATTAAAGAATTATATATGTATACAAATAAATCACACTACGGAATCTTGCCATAAATTGGTTTGAAATTTTTTTGGCATACAAATTACATGTATTATTTATATATAGTAAATTAAAAATTACATATTTTTAGTATACATTTAAGAAAATTATACAAATAGAAATTATTACCATTTTTAACAAAAAAAAATTTGGCGGGATTTTACTATATATAGTAAAAACTCAGTTTTTATATATAATATAGATATAGATATTTATCCTGAGATTTTGGTATTCTATATTATCTGTTGAATCCTAACTTTTGGTGGTAACAAAACAACACTTCATTGTTATAGTTCGGCCGCCATTTACGTGTATAACAGTTGACAAAAAGAATTCTACCGACTTCAACATATCAGCTGACAATGGAAGATATCGACTGAAATATGCAGTATCAGCTGATCTAAGCATGTCAACTGTTATCTGTCAACTGAGTTAAGCACATCAACCGAATATTGCTCAATCAATCTGGACTGAGTTCATAAGTTTCTATATATATCTGCCAAATTCAAAAAGTCTCGAATCCCCAGTATCAGATAGTTGACAAGACAACTCAAATGCAAAGAACGAAGCATTTAAGGAGTCATCTGATAAAGTGAAAAAAGCCATAAATATCATTAATGCCGAGACACATTGAATAAACAATTTAAGGCACTCCGAGTACAAATACTTCAGAATATAAAGTCATTTCACAAATCAAGGAATGATATCTGACACTCAAAATGTTTCCTACCGTTGAAAAAAAGAAAAGGAAGTTGGAGAAACTGATATAAGTATCAGAGCTCATCAGGAATAAATAGAACAACGTCTACACAAAGATTTGCATATTTGAGCACTTGATACTACTCTGAATACTTGACTGCTCACTTAAACCTTCTCGTCAAAAGCACATCTGATCTATCAAGAGATCTACTCAAGGGTTACTCAGATCCAAGCTGTTGTTTGAAGAACATTCATCGTCACAAGGATTTGAGATTCTAAGCTCTCAAGCAGCTTAGACTTTTATCATCATCAACTGAAGAAAAGTTTGATAAGAACCTGAGATCTTATCAGTGTAAATCTATGAGTTCCACCTTAGGCGATTGATAAGTCCTAACTTGGATCGGGTGTATTACAAGACGTTGTAATAACCAAAGTCTTTTAGTGTATCCTTCCCGTGAGGAAGAAGGGATAACGTAGGAGATTGATCTCTGAACATCCATAAACATATATGTGTTCATTTATATTACTGCATTACACTACTCTCCATCTTTATCTCCTATCTTAGTGAGAACTGTTTTCGCACTATTCAAGTAGTTCTTATTTATCTAGGAAGCTAAAAGAAAAATCGGTTGAGTAGACTAACATTTACTCACTCACCGTGTTTCTATAGTAAAGATTTATAAGTGCGTATTCACCCCCCCCCCCCTCTCTACACACATATTCGATCCCCAACAAGTGATATCAAAGAGGGTTTCTCTCTTAGCTGTTGATCTTCATCATGAATTCGCTAAATAAAATCCCTATGTTCTCTAAGGAAGATTATGATGACTGGAAAATACGTATGCAGGCACATCTTTCTGCTCAAGATGATGATATGTAGTACGTTATCACCGATGGACCTATGAAGATTCTCAAGGTCAATACTGCTATAGCCATATCAGGAGGCGAACCAAAGATGGTTGAGAAACCCAGAGCAGAATGGAGCACTGAGGACAAGAAGAAAGCGAATCTTGATAATGTAGCTAAAGATATATTGTACAATACGTTGGACAAAAACATGTTTAGCAAGATCAAGACGTGCTATACCGCCAAGAAAATATGGGAGAAGCTTACTAAACTGTGTGAAGAAAACGATCAACCCAAAGAAAACAAACTCACCATAGTCATTCAAAAATTTGAAAATGCCAAAATTAAAGCAGGAGAAACCATGGTTGAGTTTGACGAAAGATTTAGTAATATTGTTTGTGAACTTATTTCTCTCGGAAAAATATACAATAATCGTGAAATTGCTTTGAAGGTTATGCGAGCACTGACTAGATAATGGGACGTCAAGACCGTAGCCATGAGAGAATCAAAAGATCTAAACAAATTAGAGGTTCATGATTATTTGCAGATCTCAAGGCATACGAGTTTGAACTCAGAACTAGAACAGAGGAAGAACCATCCGTCTCGAATCCCACCAAGGCATTGACATCAACTGTCTCACCTCAACCGACTGAGGAAGGATCAGCAAAGAAGACAGCTGAGCAGATGAGTAGTGAAGCAATTTCACTCTTCATAAAAAGGTTCAGTAAGTTTATGCATAAGAATAAAACAAGGTTAACAAACCTTATTACAAAAAAGACCATACAGAGGATGGTCTTGCGTGTTTTAACTGTGTCAAGAAAGGCCAGTTCATTGCAGAATTCACTAAGCCCAAGAATGATGAGAAAAAGCTGCACTATGAGAAGATGAAAGGAAAATAAGGAATAAGAACGTTTAGAAAGAAGAAAGAACAAAGAGTACTAGTTGCAGATGAAGGAAAAAGAAAATGGGCAGAAATAGAATCAAAATCATCTGACACAGATAACTCATCCGAGGAAAGTGAAGAAGAGCAAGTTCAATGTCTTATGGTTGACTCTCATAATGAGGAAGAAGATATTGAGGTATTTTATTTTAACTCTTCTGAATTTACACAAGAGGAACTTGTTCAAGAATTTAACGATATGGTTGCTGATTATAAGAAGCTTTCTATTTCATTCGAGGAAGTGAAAGCAGAAAAGGTAATTCTTAGTGATAAGTCAAGAGAATCTAGCTGTTTACAACGAAAGGAACTTGACGGTCTAAGGATTAAGTTAAATCTACTGGCGGCTGAAAATGATAATATGAAACGAGTATTCCAAGCCACTTTGAATGAAAATCAGAAGTTGCTTAAAATAATCAAATCTTGGAATAATGTTTCTACCTCATTGGGTAAGGTACATGAGAACCAAAAATAGGCAGGTGATAAAACCGGCCTTGGATATGGCTCAAATGAATGTATCCTTACTAAGAAATATACTCAATCGTATTCTAGTAGGAACGATCCTAATGCAATAATATTTGTTCGATCAAGTACGATATATGAGCATAATGAACCCGAGATCAATGGTGGACAGCCTATTTGTTATGAGAACAAGGCTAGGCATAAAGGACTTGGATATGTAGAACCTCAGAATCCAAGGAAAGGAGAGACACGGGGCGAATCTAGACTGAATGATCAAAGAAATCGAAACCAATCTAAGTTTAAACAGTCGAGTTTTGAACCAATTCAATCCAAGTACAGGAATCATCAGGTGACACAGAACCGGTACTTCAATTGCAGGCCTGTTCAAAAACGGTACAGACTGGACAACAAAGATCAGAAGTTCAAACAACACACAGTAAAATCTAGACCACACACAAACACATATCATGCACCTCGACCGATTCACTTTGTAGATGCACATACGAGTAAAACCGTAAGGGTAATTCAGGTGTGGGTCCCGAAAGGACTAATCCAGTTCGGACCCAAATAGATAAGGGTACCATATTTATATTTCTTTCTTGCAGGTACTTTTAGTAAAATCAGTAGAGAAGAACAAACCGATAAAAAAATACAACTTGGTTTCTTGATAGTGGATGCTCCAGGTACATGACTGTAAACAAAGAGCTATTATCTGAAATCATCCATTACGAAGGACCTAAAATAATTTTTGGAGATAATTCTAAGGGTAAGACCGTGGGTAAAGGTAATATTACCCATGGTAATATCATTATTAATGACGTATTGCTTGTTGATAATCTCTGCTATAACCTGATCATTATCAGTTAGTTATGTGATAATGGTCACACCATTGAATTTCACAAGCACTCATGCACGATCAAATCTAATTATGGTGAAATCATGTTAATTGGACTAAGAGAACAAAACACATATAGACTAAATTGGAAATGTGAACAACCATCAGTTCCTACCTGCTTTGTTGCTCAAAGTGATAAGTATTGGTTATGGCATAAGTGACTGAATCATTTGAATTTTAAGTCCATTAAACATCTGAAAAAACATGGTTTGGTTCTTGGCCTATCCAAATGAGATTTTAAAAAGAATAGAGTTTGTTCGGCTTTTCAGCAGGAAAAATAAGTGAGAGCTACTTTTAAAACAAAAGGGTGTATATCTTCTTCTAAATTCTTAGACCTGTTGCACATGGATCTGTTTGGTCCTATACCGGTCAGGAGCTTAGGGGGAATGAGTTTAGTTATTGTAGACGATTACTCTCATTTTACCTGGGTAATATTTTTATCTTCCAAAGATCAAACAACTACTCACCTGATAAAAATTTTAAAACGTTTGCAAAACAATAAACGTACTGGGATAGATCGGATCAGGAGTGATAGAGGCAGTGAATTTTTAAACAAAACTCTTGAATCCTATCTAAATGACCAGGGAATCAAGAATGAGCTATCAGCTGCACGAACTCCACAACAAAATGGTGTTGCTGAAAGAATAAATCGTACTCTTAAAAAAATCAGCTAGAACTATGATTGCTGACTCTAATGTCTCTCAAATACTTTGGGCAGAAGCAATTAACACAATATGTTATACGCAAAACAGATTTATGATAAAGAAGAGACACAACAAGGCACCATGTAGTAGCCCGTAACCAAGTAAAGTAATTAAGGAACTAATCGCAATTAAAAAACCCTGAGTTCGGATGCTCCGAAGGGAATATCGGAGGCTCCGAACATGATCGAACGATCCGAAGCCAGGATTGGAGGCTCCAAATGTGTTTGGACGCTCCGTCGGCAGGTCCGGACAGTCCGATCGGGATCAGGTATTACGTCAGCAAGATGGCATCATGGCTAACGTATTGATGTGACTTTGGACGCTCCGAAGTCGAGTTCGGATGGTCCAAATATGTTTGGAGGCTCCGAAGTGGGGTTCGGATGATCCGAACTCCGTCTATAAATAGAGGTTCCGAGGCTCATTTGCAGTTCGCACTTTCCTCTCTTCTCTCTCGATTCCTTAGCCTTCTAACTTAGATCTAGGGAATTCTAGGTGTCCCATTGGGAATCTGGAAGTGGCATAGCGGTCCAAGCATTGTAGCAGAGCTGTGGCCTAGTTTTGAGGCAAACAACAACAACGGGCTGACGACGAATGCATGTATAACTTTTGCTTCCTAAAAATATTTAGGAGTATGTAATAGCTTTGTTAAGGCTTGTGGAGTAATATAATGATATTAGTATCATTTTGCAGTGTAGTGCGAACTATAGGCGTGGACCTAGAGCTGGTGGAGCTTGCCTAGTAGTTGAGGTACGAAAGTACTTTTCGAGATATCCTGACTGAGTATGCATGTATTATGTGACTGCATGATTTATATGACATGATTTTATGCTACATACATTTGCATATTGAGCTATCTCTTTTGAGATGTCTGGTAGTAGGGTTTTGCCCTATCCTGTTAGTGGATGGATTTCCATCGATTTGGGTTCGGAGTATCCACTAGTATTTGGTATGGGAGCCACCTCCTGAAGCGACGACACAGCGTGCTACATACCAGGGCCTGATCTGTCTTTGTTATATGATCCTTGGCCTCTAGTTTCAGTAGGCGGTACACTTGCATTCATGTATTTATATAATACGGTATACTCATACTATAGTGCTGAGCATTTTATGCTCACGTCTCATACTTTGTGTATCTGGACATCCTATTCTATGGGGCAGGTTTGCGATTGGATGAGGCAGGTGGATCCAAGAGGGACTAGGCAGTGGATGTCCAGCTGGGATTTCGCCTAGGGTTTTATTTTGATGTATTGTGATAATACCTTATTCGATTTGGTTGTATATTATTTGGGTATTTACAGATTCCTTTCCTTGGGATTGTATAATGTTTATTGCTTCCGCAGTTTATTCTGATTTACTGTTTTAATTAAGTAAATTGCATGCTTAAGTTCTGATTAGTAGGTGATCTTGGTAAGGGTCACTACATTTATGATATCAGAGCATGCATAGTATTCTTGAGATTTAGATTCCGCATAAGATAACCGTGAGGTAATTTTGTAGATGGCGAATTACGATGACCAGAGTAGCCATGGTAGTGGAGGTGGAAGCTGGGTAGACGATGATCGTGATCGTCGTCAGGAGCTCCATCATCGTCATCGTGATGATCATCATCGTTTCAGTATGCATCAGTTTATGCAGATGGGTCCTAAGCCCTTGGTTGGAGGGAGACTTCTGAGGATGCTGAGAACTGGTTAGAGCACATGGAGAGTTGTTTTCAGACATTCCATTGTACCGAGGAGCAGAAGATGGAGACGCTTGGTTATCTCTTGGAGGGACGAGCCCGTAAGTGGTGGAGGTTCATTTCTGCACCGTTCATTGCGGCGAGAGGAGTTGCTACTTGGGCCGAGTTCCGCACATCTTTTCAAAAGCTGTATTTTCCTCCTGCACTTCGCCATTCGAAGGCGAGCGAGTTGCTGGGTCTACGTCAGGGAGCCATGTTGATTGACGAGTACCAGCAAAAAATTTTCGACTTGTTATCCTATTGCCCTGAGATTGCTGACAGCTCCGAGATGAAGCATAATATGTTTCTTCAAAGCCTTAATCCAGAGATTCATGACCGGGTAGCAGTTGGTGATGATATGACTTATGAGGGATTGGTGAGCCGATGTCACCAGGCGGAGGATAGCGTTCTGCGTAACAGGTCTTTCTCTCAGTCTAGGCCTGCGAGTTCCTTGGGTCCCCGTGTTCAGTCGTTCAAGAAGTCTGGATCTACTTCTTCTTCTTCTTCTGGTTCCGGTGGCGTTGTGAGTTTTGGAAAGAAGGAGAAGTGCGATCATTATGGGAAGAATCATCCGACAGACAGATGCCGTAGAGCTTCTGGAGCATGTTTTCATGGCGAAGAGGTCGGTCATCTTCGGAGGGATTGTCCACTAGCTGAAGGAGGTGGTTTTGATTTTGGTTCAGGATCGGGTTCTCATACTACCGTTCAACAGAGATCGCAGGGACAGTCTGCTGGGAGTTCTCATCTGAAGCCACGGATTTCTAGTCAGGTGTTTGCCTTGAGGCATGATCAGGTAGTGGAGGAGAATGAGAGGGTCATCGCAGGTATATTTCTGTTATATGGCATGCCTGCTTTTGTACCCATTGACACTGGTGCATCTCATTCCTTCATTTCTGCACGTTTTGTTAAGAAGCATAAGTTACCATGCATTGCACTAGACGTAGTGATTTTTGTTTCTACTCCGACGGGTCAATCTGCGTTGGCTAAGTGTCTTGTGATGGGTTGCCCTTTAGAGTTTGAAGGAAACATTCTGATATCGAATCTCATGGTTCTTGTGATGGAGGATTTTGATTGTATTCTGGGGATAGAGATATTGAATACATACCGAGCTTCGGTGGACTGTTATCAGAGATTAGTACGCTTTCATCCAGTTGGGAGTGATAGCTAGTTTTTCTATGGTGAGGGAGCGCGACCTCCGCTGCCGTTGATATCAGCTTTGAGAGCCTGTCGAGCTCTAGAGTCTGGCGGGGAAGGCTACCTCATCTATGCAGTTGATTTGTCTACTGAGAGCGTTGGTATTGAGAGTCTTCCAGTTGTGAATGAATTCCTAGATGTATTTTCAAATGAGATTCCGGGTTTTTCTTCTATTAGGGGAGTCGAGTTTGACATAGAGTTGATGCCGGATACTTCACCTATTTCTCGAGCACCGTATCGTTTGGCTCCGTCAGAGATGCGAGAGTTGAAGAATCAGTTGCAGGATCTTTTGGACAAGGGATACATTCGTCCTAGTGTATCTCCTTGGGGAGCTCCTGTTCTCTTTTTTCTCTTATTATAATTGATTATTGTTTAATTGCATGCCTAAGTTTCTGAGTAGGTGATCACGGTGCGGTCACTACATTTATCATGGAAGCCACTAGCTTTAATCAATATGAGATATCTTCCAATATATTTATCAATCATGCAGCCTCTTCGATAGCTTTATTCAACACTATAAACTCGAATTCTATAATAGATCGAGTTATACACAATGTTTCCTCAACCAAGTTTTCATGTCTAATATGCATTTTGCATCACAATAGCCTTCTAATAATATTGCATATCTCATATACATGTTATAAGTTTGTTTATCCTATAACAATATCCAAGCATGTATAGTTTGTGACGTACATCAAACATTCAATTACACTTGAATAATACAATCATAATATGGGTTCTCCATTGTTCTTATCCAAATGTTGAGTTACATCTACTGGAGTTCCTATTGAAGTAAGATCATAAACACAAATTATTTTTAGCCCCATCTCAATGTAATGAGAATGTGTGAGGAAAATTCCTTCACAAGTCTTAATGATCTTAGTTCCATATATCGCATGTGTTGTACCCCTATCCCTCATGTCAAAGTCATATGCCAACAATTTTTATGTTCATAATCACTTTAGACATGATCATGTCATTCAATCATCAATTCCATGATTGTTTGCACTTTTTTTTCTTCTCATGTTGGACAACTTCTGCAACAACTTTTCTTCTATCAAGAATTCGTTGCTTATGTTATGTTGTAACGAACTACAAATTCGTCTCTATTTCACTTAGGACGAGTTTCAGTTACAAATTCATCGTTATTTATTACGACGAACATTCTGCCTTAGTCATGTCCCGACAGTTGTCGCGACATTTTTCACAACATTTACATTACTATGAAATGTTTCAATGGTTCACCAATTTCTATTTTCACTGCAATTATTAATATATTCAATACAAGACAATCTACCAATTTTGGTACAGACATTCATTTGTTTTGAATGATAACCTTTCATTTTCCAAACAACCCCACATTTTTATGATATTCATGTAAATGTTTGTGGCAATTCTACAATTCATAAGGAGTTTTTCCTTCTTCTTATGTGGTTTAAATTGAGAATAAATGTTTTAAATTCAATCACTTCCCTCACATCTTTGGGTAATCATAGCTTTTAGAATTCTTAGTGTTACAACTTAGAAATCCATGCAAACTCAAGATTTCATTTCTTGTTAAATTTGGATTTAAGCATGATTTCTTAAAGAATTCAAAGCTCGTACATCATCATCAAATTTGACAATATCGTATTATCCAATTTATCATTTAACTTGCTATTGGATTCGTGTTCAACCTTCCAAGTTTTTAAAATTTAAAGTGTTGTAGTTTAGAACTCTAAATTCAAGATTTTATGTCTTGTAAATTTATATTAAGTATGATAGCTTATCAAATTTGAACTTGAAGACTCGAGTTTCCTTTAAAACATGAATTTTAAGCGCAAAATCTTATAAAAATTTATGCAAGATTTTATTTCTTGTAAATACAAAATTTTAAGCGTACAACGCTTACAAAATTCAATTTGAATGAAACGAAAAATATCAAAACAACTTGTCACAACAATACATCATATTTTATATAGTTGACATACCATTTCACTTGGTTATCCCATAAGTTTTTATCAGAATTCATCAATGATGAAGTCTGACTCCGAGTCTGTTTTATGACCTGTTGCGACAGGATTTGCAACTGTCATGTTAACTTGATTTTGTTTTCCTTTCCTTGGACATCAACAACCCTTGTCCACGTGATTTGAATTACCACAATTATAACAGTTTCATTGAAATTTTTGACATTGCTCTTATAAGGATACTTAATCGTTTTACTAGAATTTGGTTCAACCAAATTAGTCATTCATACAAAGATAGTTTATCGTTTGATTTAGACTATTTCCAATTATCATCTTCAATACACATTCTAAAAATCAAACCCTCAAGACTCATTTAATTTTGTTTATGCTATGAATAAATTTGAAATACATCTATGAAGGCCGAAGTTTCTCAAGTAACTTTAAATGGTTTACTTATTGCACCCTTGGCATGCATATCATGTAAGAACAGTTGCAATTTCTATACTTGGCTTATAACATATTTGAAATCAACCATTTTGAAATTTAAGAATCTACGATTTTTTTCAAACCTCATAAGTCGTTATCTTGGCATTGTCAGTTTCTTTCTCAAATATAGCAGGGGAATTTTGATGCAAAAACTTCACCAAATGCATGTAGTAAGATATAACATCATCTTGTGTTGCCATCTTTTGAAGTCGATGCCTCCAAACTTCTTGGGTTTCTCACTAATTGCCATTGGAACGGTTGTTGGAACATGGTCAGTAGTGACAATGCGACAACAATTCGTCTTAAGATTGTTGGACCTGGATCCTGTGCAAAACTGAAACTATTCGGTTGATGTCTCAGCAGGTCCCGACACGTACTGGAACACGACACAAACATAAATTTAAAGTCGAGGCTAGAGTTAAACTCTATCTCATTGAGACGAATTTGCCCCAAACACGGTGGTTATGAAATATGACAATCGTCTCCCAGGATACAACGACTTTCATTTTGTTATATGAGCACTCGAAATTACAAAACTTGGCGAAAACTTCAAGATGCTTTTTGAACTCTTAAAAAATGATGAACAAAATTTTGATATGTAGCAATATGTATGGATGAAAAATCAGTGTATTTTTCGAGTTTCAATATGTGTAATAATTTCCATTCTAATGGGATATATTTATAGAGATTGAACAATCTTAAATGAAAAGTTGAAACACTTCAAATGAGACACATCTTTTAACAAAAGATGTCAAACATAACTATCCCTTTGCATACCCAACCATTCGACTGAATGAGTTTCATTCAATTTGAATGATCAAATTCAAATTCAAATTGACAATTCTCAATTGTCACAAAGAGGCAATCGTGGTACCTCTTCATTTGGGTGCCACTTGTCTCATGTTCCTTTTCATTTAGTTTCTTGTCATTTCACTATATATTGTATAATATATATAATAATTTTTTATTCAATTTTTTCTTTAGATAAAAATTGAACCATTATTTTGTGAACACTTTATTAATTTCTCATTCACCCTAATTGGTAATCAAGAAATTATTTTATCACAAATTTTATCGATTTTAAATAGGTACACAACCCAAATTTCTAACAGTGTGCAATGTTGTATCAGCAATTTCGACAAAAAGTGACTGAAAATGGAAGATATAGGACTAAGAGTATAGTTGAACGACATAAAAGGCAAAAGTCGCAAATAAACAAATATATATAATCAAAATTAAAATTTTCTTTTATTTCTATATATTTATTATGGATTGATATGTGTACATACTACATACATACATTTATTATGTAGAAAAAGTTTTATTCACGTTCGATACTTACAATCCGCCTTTGTAAATAGTAATCCGGCCATCTTAATTTTTCATTGTGCATGCAATTATGCCACGAATGAATGAATATATATATATATATATATATATATATATATATATAATTCATCATATCTAATAAATGAGTGTCACATCAATGGTTGGCACAAAAGTGGGCACATTGGGTGGGTAACATATCAAAATTATATATATGTATATATTATAAAAATCTTGACTGAGATTTACCATGTCCTTGTACAATGTCACAACTTTAATTTTCTACACTACTTTACATGCCTATAAATATGAGATTCAAATCTTCAATCTCCACCAAAGTTTCTCTCGTAGTTTGACAATGGCTAGCTTTCATTTCTTGCGCCATTTGCCTGTGGAGACTGTTGAATTCTTACTCTTGGTTGGGTTTGGCCTTCTTTGCTCGCAATTAGCAGGTTTGTTCCCTTATATAAAAATGCTACGTGTAAACATTCCATTACACACTCAATCACACACGATGTTTTTGAAATTACGAAATTATCCAAATGAAAAAATCACATGAGATAATTTTGTAATTTCAAAAATGCTACGTGTAAACATTCCATTACACACTCAATCACACACGATGTTTTTGAAATTACGAAATTATCCAAATGAAAAAATCACATGAGATAATTTTGTAATTTTAAAAATAACGTATGACCATGTGTGTAACGGAATGTGTACATGTACCATATGCATACATGTGTTTTTTCTTTACTAGAAGATAGTAACGTATGCATAACAATACAATAATGACAAATTTTTGTTTCAAACAAATTTTATGCAGATGCTCAAACAGGAGCCTGTTACGGAATCCTCGGCAACAATTTACCTTCGCCGCCGGAGGTCGTTTCCCTATGCCACCAACACGGTATCCGTGCCGTTCGGATCTACAACCCGAACCAGAGCATCCTCCAGGCCCTGAATGGGTCCGGAATTTCTGTCATGATAGGAATCCCGAACGAAAATATCCTTTTGATAGGGAAAAGCCCTCCCAAGGCACAAGCATGGGTCCAGTACAATATCAGGAGATTTCCAGGCATCAATTTCAAGTACGTCGTTGTGGGAAACGAGATCAACCCGTTAGACCCCGCCTTTGCGGCAATCGCCCCGTACATCGGCCCGGCCATGGAGAACATTAACTCGGCCCTGTTCGGACACGGGCAAACTATCAAGGTTTCGACGGCCATAAGCACAGGACTTCTCGCCCAGTCGTATCCTCCCTCGGCCGGAGCTTTCAGGGGAGACATCTCCGGGTATATCGGCCCGATCATCGACTTTCTAAAGAAACAAAACTCTCCTTTACTGGCCAATGTATACCCGTATCTGGATTACATTGGCGATACCAGAGACATAAGTCTGGAATACGCCCTGTTTACGTCTCCTTCGCCTGTCGTGATAGACGGGCCTTATCGATACCAGAACCTGTTCGATGCGATGCTGGATGCCGTTCACGCGGCTTTGGAGAAGTACGGGGCAAACGATGTGGGCGTCGTGGTTTCGGAGACGGGTTGGCCTAGTGCAGGTGGACCGGCTGCAAGTGTCGAAAATGCGGGGATTTACAACAATAAGTTGGTTGGTCATGTAGGTGGTGGAACCCCGAGGAGGCCTGGAAGGCCTGTGGAAACTTATATATCTGACTTGATTGATGAGAATCAAAAGAGCCCGGAATATGAAAAACATTGGGGTGTTTTTTATCCAAATAAACAGCCAAAATATCCCATAAGGTTTTCTTCACATGGAAATTGAAATCCTCTTTAATTTAATTCTAGGCAGGATTTATGTGTTTTGTTCCGCATGTTACAACTTTTAAAATGAAAGTCGATTTGAACCATACATACTAGAATCGAGTATTTCGACTCTATCTTAGTCCATGCATCTTTAATTTTTATATGTGCCTACCATGTTGTATGTGTCGGGACGTAACTAGGATTTCATATTATGGGGCTAATCATAAATGTTTTGTCAGCTTCTATTCTTGGAAGATTTAGGAAAAGAATACGATTCATCATTATTTGGGGAAGAAATAGCTGCATTTAATTTGTTTGACCTGAATTTGATTTGTTATAACAGTGATGAAGAGTAAGCAATGATTTTTTTTTTTTCTGCATTATTATCACTACCATGTACAAATTTCATAAATAAAATTAATTAATCACAACTAAGAAAGATATAATCAAAACTAAAATTCTGAAATATTAACCAAATTAACATTTTCACAATTTATTTTAATTACTAATAAGTAATAGCATTTAGATTGACATAATTTCAAACTATAATATATGTTCAATAAAAGTCAGTTATCAAAAAGTATTCTATGCTTTAAACAAAAATAGGGAAAAAAAATAACGATAATAAATGAAATCTGTAAATAAAAACTATTCAAATAAGATGATTAGACGACAATTAAGGAAAAATGTGTTATGCAGTATCCCCGTAAAAAAGCAAATAACTAATGAAATTTCAATATATTGTTTAATAACTAATCAATAAAATATTTTTATAGATACGATCCAAAAAATAAAAACATAAAAATGGTGAAAATAGTGTTTTTTTCGAGGTTTGACCGCTTGGTATCGATGAAAGATTTTTCAGGATTTCAAAATTGAAATTTGTAAAATAAGCAATATATCTTTTCCAGAGTGCATACTGCATCTCACACATAAAAACCATTTATAATTTTTTATCTAAGGAAGATCATTTATCTCTCCTTATATATAAACTGGTGTGTATTCAATCCAGACAAAATAATAAAATTGTTGAAAGAAAAAAAAATGTTATTCATAAAAAATGCTATTCATAAAAAATCTAAACTATCTCATCGATTCAATTCTCTATTTGGTGAAATCTATATATATATAACGGTAATTTATAATTCAGTCCCCAAATCTAAACTTAAATTGGTAATCAGTCTCTGTCAGAAAAAAACTTTGTTTAAACTTCCTGGGCCCACATGTTTTGTTTCGGATGAAATTTGGTACAAAACATGAAAAATATGGTACAAGTACATGATATTTGAGTATCAAATATGTTAGATCTAGTATAAATATATGATTTTCGAGTACTAAAAAATATTGATATTAATAACACATTTATCTTATTTGGATGAAAATCGATACAAAACATTGAAAATATGGTACGCATATGTGATTTTTGAGTACCCAATGTGTTAGATCTAGTACAAATATATGATTTTTGAGTACTCAAACACATGTTGCAAGTTCACATTAATAAAGATGTTTAGATTTTATACTCAAAATTATATTTTTTGTACTCGATCTTGAACAATTAGTGCTCAAATATCTTTTATTTGTACCATATTTTCAATGTTTTGTACTTAATTTTATCCAAAAAAATAATGTGGGTCCAGGGAGTGCAAACAAATTTTTTCTGACAAGGGACTGATTCTTAATTTGCTTTTGGATTTAGGGACTGAACACCAATTCACCCAATATAATAACTGAGTTTTTTCCATTTTTGATAAAATTCCGCCAAAAATAATTAGCTAAAAAAGGAAAACAAACACAACTTATTTCTAATTATGTTTTAAATACAACAAAATTTTCCATCCTTTTCATACATTATATATATTATATATATAAATATATAATTTATAAATATAACTCATATAATTGACGCAAATTACATAGTTTATAACCTTTCGATTTGCTAAAAATATGTAGGTAAATAAATACTACAAATATAATAATAAATAAATTATAATTTTAAAATTCGCTTAATTACCCTACAAAAATTCAATAATTTTAGGAATCCTTACATATTAAATAAATGCTTTAATATATAAAATATTTAATAATTCATATAATTATTTAATAATAATACAACCAATTTAGAAGATTTAATAATTATTACATATAAAATCTACGTAAATGAAATAATCACTTAATTTCTTTTTAACATTTAAAAGTCTTTAGTTTCGGAGCTTTATTTTTCTTTAATTTTGAGTTTTGATTGATTAAGACATTTTAATAATTCCAGTATTTTAATGTGTTGGTATTGTTTGAATAATTTTATTAATGAAGTTTTATTGTTGTTTAATAATGTTATAAGTCCATTATATAATTTATTTCCATAGGTAAAAATCTATTCATAAGTTAAATTGATGCAAATTCAAATAAACAAAATGTTATACAAAATTATTTAAACTGGACGTTATTTATGACAATATAATCATAATTATGGTAAATATCACAAGTTTTGAAATAAAATTATAATCTTTTATTTCTAAATATAGAGATTATCAATTTAAAATTCAAAACAACTACAAATAAAACTAATTTTTTAATTTAATTTAAAACTAAACAATTAAAGGTTTGAGTTTCGATCAGATATATGCAAATATGACTCCTATAATATATTACAAAAAATACATTGTAAAATTATTTCATTAATTATAACAGAGTACTATCAATCTTATCAAATTGTTAAATATATTTCCCCTTTTAGTATCCAGTTTCAACTTTTATACACGATTTGGTTCAGTAAATTAAAAACAAGAGTAATTTCATATTAGATTTAAAACATACAAGTTGAAAATGGATGCAAATTAATCACCTGCCAAACAACTTAGCCAATAAAAAAAAAGTAAATTTACATACGGGATTCAATCTCTAAATGGAAAAACCTTGGTTAAATTCATGGTTCATGCCTTCAAATAATTAACTTAATAAAATACAAATAGATAAAATAGTGTAAACGGAGAGCATTAATTATTAATAAAGAGTGTCTAACTTTAAATATAAAACCTATTAATTAAATTAACGATTCAAAACATCTATAAATAAAATGAATTTTTAATTTAATTTAAATCTCTACATAAATACATATTTTAGTTTCAATCAAATACATGCAAATATAATACCTCCCATAACAGATTAAAAAACGTATATTAAAAAATCAATACAATAATTACAACAAAATATGATCCATCTTATCACTTAACAAATTTTTTGAATATATTTAATTTTCTTTATACACAGTATCGACTAACAAATCAAAAAATTCATCATTATATTTCTTTAATTTAATTTAAAATTCAACAATAAAAATTGATTGTCAAAAAAATTCTCTAAAGTATAAGATATTCCATATTATTAGATTTGAAAAATGCAAGTTAAAATTGATACAAATATTGTAATAATTTTTTTTCCGACCAATCAACTTAGCAATTAAAATAGGAAAATTATATGTTAGGGATTCAATCCCTTACTGTAAACATATAGGTAAATTTTATGCCTTTAAATAACTTAACATTACATAAAAAAAATAAAAATTTAAACACTCGACACTGAGTTGAGCAATGAATATTATGAAAAATGGTAAAGATTTATAACATGATAGCTAGGAATAAAATCTACTAATTATGGTAGTAAAACAAAGTAATAATGTTGAAAAACAAAAAATTATGTGAATCAATACCATAATCTTTGCCTTAGTTTTCAAAATATAGAACTGCAATCAAATTTTTAAAAAACCAATCAATCAAACTTATTTCTTATTTAATTATTATATATTTAACACAAATACACATTTTAGTTTCTATTTTTTCGGGCAATAAGGTATATTTTATAAAATATTTAAAAAATATGCAATTGGGAAATTCAATGTAAAATTATAAGAAACTGTGAACAATAAAAAAATCAACAATATTTCCTTTATTAAAAAACAATACCAATTAATGATTTATCAAATCAATCAAAATAATTCACAAGTTAAATCTAAATAAATGACTGATTTAATTTCAATCTAATAACATCAACTAGGATATATTCCAAATTTAGATTAAAAAATTTTAAGTTTAAAAATTTATAATAAAATTGTAATATATTTAAATCAGAATAATTTTTTGTAAAAAAATAAAAACATGGGTTATTGAGTCAATCACATAAGTCATGCTTCTCAGATATAGAGCATATATAGTTAAATCACATATTATTTTTGAAAAAAATTTATCATCCAATCATAATTTCGAGAAATTCAAAACCCAAGCTCAAATCCAAACTCACATATTTTCATAAACAATTATCACAGAATCATAAAAATATAATGCTCCCACAATGATATAGCGAAGAACATTCAAACATATAAAAGACTGCTGAATTTTGAAGAATCAAAATTACTATGGAGCGACTAACAAAATCTACTATGACTAGATGAAAAATTAACAATCAAGAAAAATATAATTACTTATACTTTTAATTTAATTTTTGGGATTGAATTTTTGAGTTATTCATACCATATATTTAATGTTTGAAATACAAGATGGAAAAACTGTCCTTACGCATCATTTTTTACCTGTCATTCTGTTATTGAACCCCTTCTGCTTATATGCATCGGAAATTGAAACATAGATGGATAAACATCAACTTAAAATGATATGTTGATGATTATCAATCAATTTCTAATAACAATGCATTATCTATCATATACTTAACTTTCTTGAGAAGATATAAGTAGTCGTTCTTACTAAATTTTAATTTTTTTTAAACATGTTCTTTTCTCGAATGATGAAGTTTCTACACCCTTGAAATCAACAGAACAAACATTTATTTCACAAGATGGATTGAGAAATTCTACTTTGAAAAAAAAACTGTTGGACGAGTTCTCATCAATAAAAAAAAAAAAAAAAAACTAAAAGTGACATCACGTACAATACACACTACATCTCTTTTATTTAAAGATCGTCTTTTATAGTTTTTAAATTTTTTTCCCATGTTATTTTTATTAATTATTATAAAATTAAATTTGTTTACATTTTAATTTAAAACTCAAAATTTTTCACATCATTCACCAATTTAATCATACTACATGCGAAATATAATCCGTGCATCGCACGGGTGAGATACTAGTAATTTTAAAAAATTAAAGTTCTGCATGTTTGAAGAAGTATTTATAAAATAATTTTATAAAAATAATTTTTAAATATTTTTATAAAATGTTGTTTTAAAAATAAATATATATTTAGACAAATATTTTATAAAAATATTTTTATAATTTATACGTTAAGCCCTCCCGACAAAATAATCCTGGATACGCCCTTGACGGTAAATTACAATAAAATACCTAAACCAAATGTTAAAATGTTCCCCAGTCCATTCGTCATAATTTTTCAGCACAAACTTCCTGACACAACGGTATTATTCATTTGAACTCCCTAAAGCCTATCAAACTACCATAATACCCTCCTTTGTTTTTTGGGTAAATTGCATATATCACCCTTGTGAAATCCCGTGTTAGCTAATAACCCCCTGTGAAAAAATTTTAAGCTAATAACCCCCTGTGTTCTAGATTTGTAGCATACACACTCCTTCTGGCTAAAAAATGACAAAAATGCCCTTGACTTTTATGAACTATTTAATTTATCATTTATTTTATGTAGGGGTATTTTCGTCATTTTTTAGCTGAAAAGGGTGTGTGTGCTAAAAATCTAGAATCACAGGAGGTTATTAGCTTAAAAAAATTTCACAAGGGGTTATTAGCTAACACGGGATTTCACAAGGGTTATATATGCAATTTTCCCTTGTTTTTTTAAACCCCATAATACCCTTTTGTATTAGTTTATCTTTCTTCTCTCTTACTGCATTCACCTTAACAAATATCACCTTTTTTGTTTTTTTTTTAATAATCAAACCCATATGCAATGTAGAATCACATGTGTTACCCCGAGAAAATATTTCAACCCGAGCCCGTTTATAATGGGTCTGCTAGATATGACCAGGACTGGTATTTATGGGCCGACCAGGGCTGGGCCTAGTATGCCGTACGCATCTTTTTTATAATTCGAGTGAGACTCTGATACATGTGAGATAAGTATGGATCTTCTCAAATATTCACAAGATAGAGATAAACTTAAGAAGGGTCCAATGGATGAAGAGTCCTAGTCCAGGATATGTTATAATTCTACTAGGTAACTTATTCTATTTTCTCCTATAAATACAGGTACTGTTATGGTTGTATTCATTATTCATTACTCACTTTTATATTCACGCACTCATATCTCTCAGTTTTCGCATTAATCATACCCTCTGCCTTCAAGACACTGACTTAGTCATCGGAGGGGTCACGCCGAAAACACCTTCGGCGTCCCTTTGACCTAGTTGTTGCTTGTGCAGTTCCGCCACACCCGACCCGACCTAATTTCTAAAGGATTAGGAGGATCCATTCTACCAGACCGAACCCGAGGTAAAATTCCGACATCATCAATTGGCGCCGTCTATGGGAATTTGAAGAAAAAGAGTTTCGATGGCTAATCAGAATGGAAATCACCCAAATTTAGAGGAGTTAGTAACTCAGGCTGTTCAGAGGGCTTTGGCGGAAAGGGATGAGGCCAATCCTCCGCACCTCGATCATAATGCCCACCTCGAGGAGATCAAAAAGTTGAAGGAGGAGATGGAGCAGTTAAGGAAGAAGCAGGCCGGGTACCTAGCTACCACAACCAGAAACATTCCTTTTACTCAGGAGATATTGGACGCCGACCTCCCCAAGCAGTTCAAATTGCCTCATGTTGGAGAATATGATGGCAAGGGAGATCCTGAAGACCATTTAGCGCGCTTCAAGAATGCAGCTCTGTTGCATAAATATTCTGATCAGATTAAGTGTCGGGCTTTTCTTACTACTCTCATAGGACCAGCCCAGCAATGGTTCAATATGTTACGCTCCGGAGAGATCAAGGAATTCAAGGATTTTATCAAATCCTTCATGCACCACTTCGCCAGTAGCAAAAAGCATCCTACCACTACTTTCAGTCTCTTCGCAATCAAGCAAAGGGAGCATGAAAATTTGAGGGCATATATCCGCAGGTTTAGTGCCTTGGCTCTTGAGGTACCCACTGCGACACCAGATCTGCTTATCAGTGCCTTCATGCAAGGGCTGGATACAAAAGATTTTCTCAAATCCCTAATAAAAAGACCAGCGGAAACATACGAGGAACTACTCGCCCGAGCGGAGAAATATGTCAACATGGAAGAAATACAGGTTTCTAGAGCTGCTTTGAAGAGGGAACGACCAAAAAGTCCAAAGGATAATAGGGTTCCTAATCATAATTCGGGAATGGGACAGCCATTACGGCCCGTTTTGTTGGGAGAGTTCACTTCTCTCACCCCTTTACGCATGAACAAAGTACGAGCTTTACAAATTTGTGACGATCGTAAACTCACGCAGAGGCCTCCCTGGGCTGAGAAGGGACCTCGTAATAGGGAATCAGATAAATATTGTCACTTTCACAATGAGTATGGGCATACGACAGAGGACTGTCGTCAATTAGATCAAGAAATTGAAAGAATAATACAGCAACACTCTGAATTAAAAAACATATTGACTCGGAAGGAAAGGTATCGCCCGAACAAGGGACAGGGAGGAAGGTCAAGACAAAGAGCCCGGACTGCTCCTCCCCATGAAGATTTCAACCAACCCAATCAAGAACAGCCCAAGGATGACCGAGCTCATCAGAGACCAGCCCCGCCCGCTCGAGGAATTATCAACATGATTTCTGGAGGTCCTACTGATGGTGATTCTAACCGAGCTAGGAAGACTAGCAGCAGAAAGTTAATGAGTATGGAGATTGACAATCAGATTGTCCATACTGGCCCGACCCTCTCTTTTGGACCGGAAGATATGAAAGGGGTGGCTAGCAACCATAATGACGCACTAGTAATAAGAGCTATGATCGCAAATTATGATGTAGCCTGGATATTTGTGGATTCAGGCAGCTCTGTCAACGTTCTATTTCAGGAAGCAATAAGTCAAATGGATTTGGGGCAGTACAAGATAAACCAGTCGTAACATCACTCTTTGGTTTCACAGGTCATGCCATCCGACCTGTGGGGTTAGTGCATTTACCCTTAACTCTGGGTAAAAGCAGCATCCGCAAAACCAGGATTGTGAGTTTCATTATTGTTGACGCTCCGTCTGCCTACAATGCCATACTTGGAAGACCTGCCATGACCACTTTCATGGCTGTGGCATCAGCCCTGCATCAGAAAATAAAATTCCCGGTGGGAAATGAGGTTGGTGAGGTAGAAGGGGACCAAATCATAGCTCGCAAATGTTATGTAGAGGAAGTCAGAATAGAGCAAAAGGTTGTCAGGACTGATAATGTTGGCAGACCTGGACTTTCTGTGATGGAAAAAGTCAACTTGATAGAGGACACATCTGTCACCACTGAAGAAGAAATTGAGGAAATCATGATATCACCTCCCTCTGGGGTGGTGAAATTGCTCATACCCTTGAAACACAGTTGAAGCAATCGCTACTGGAATGCTTGGAAAAAAATAAGGATGTCTTTGCATGGTCGGTTTCCGACCTGACAGGGGTACATCGGGAAGTGGCAGAGCACAAACTCAATATAATAAAGAGTTGTCGTCCTATTATCCAAAAGAAACGACACTTCGGTCCCGAAAAGGATGCGGTTATAAAGGAACAAGTGGACGAATTACTCAGAGCGGGACACATTGAAGAAATCTACTTCCCGACCTGGCTGTCCAATATAGTGCTGGTGCCAAAGTCCTCAGGCAAATGGCGCATGTGCGTGGATTTTCGGGATCTAAACAAGGCTTGTCCAAAGGACTGTTATCCGTTACCCAGAATTGATCAACTTGTCGATTCGACAGCAGGACACGAGCTGCTCTGCTTCTTGGACGCCTATCAAGGATATCATCAAATCCCATTAGCCAGAGAGGACAAGGATAAAGTAAGTTTTGTGACGTCAACAGGAACATATTGTTACGTAGTTATTCCATTTGGGCTCAAAAATGCTGGGGCTACATATCAAAGGCTGATGGATAAAGTATTCGAGCAACAAATTGGGAAGAATATCGAAGTCTATGTAGATGATATTCTGGTCAAGACCCGAACTACGGACCAGTTTATTACCGACTTAACTCAAACCTTTCAGACCCTGAAGCGCTACCAGCTTAAGCTAAACCCTAACAAGTGTACTTTCGGAGTCCGAGCTGGAAAGTTTTTGGGTTATATGGTCACGCAAAGGGGAATAGAAGCTAATACTGAAAAAGTTCAAGCTATCATTTCTATGAGCTCCCCTAAGAATATACAGGAAGTACAGAGATTAACGGGAAGAATTACAGCACTGGCTCGATTTATAAGCAGATCGGCAGATAAAAGCCTCCCTTTCTTTAAAGCATCAAGGAAAACGAAGAATTTTGAATGGAATGAAGAAAGTGAGAAAGCATTCCAAGACTTGAAGGCTTACTTAAAACAATTACCCGTATTGAATAAACCTACCCAAGGGGAAGAATTGTTCTTATATTTGGCAGTTACACCCCGAGCAGTCAGTTCAGTCCTTGTCAAAAAGGACGGAATGATCATCAGCCCGTATATTTCGTCAGTCACGCCCTGAGGGGACCCGAGCTCAATTACCTGACTCAGGAAAAGCTTGCTCTAGCTTTGATCATCACAGCAAGAAAATTAAGGCCTTATTTTCTCTCACATCCTATTACTGTACTCACCAATAGTGCTTTGGGAAAGATCGCAGCTAACCCGGATGTATCGGGTAGACTGGTCAGATGGATCACAGAATTGAGTGAGTACGATATCAAATATGAAGCTCGAACAGCTATAAAAGCCCAAGCCCTAGATGATTTCTTGGCAGAAACAATTCAGCTAGAACAAGAAGAACTATGGAAGATCTTTGTAGATGGGTCGTCATGCAAGTCCGGGAGCGGAGCAGGAATTGTAATAATCTCACCTTGGGGTGAAGAGACTAAAATTTCAATCAGACTAGACTTCAGAGCCTCCAATAATGAAGCAGAATATGAGGCCTTGTTACTCGGCCTTAAGGCAGCGCGGAATTTGGGGGTTTCCCGAGCTATCCTATATTCCGATTCCCAATTAGCTATTCAACAGGGCAATGGAAAGTTTGAAGTCAAGGATGATAAAATGAGGAAATATGCCAATTCATTGGACAAGGCCAAAGAAGGATTCACAGATCTGAAATTAGAGCTAATTCCCCGAACAGAGAACATCAAGGCTGACCACATGGCCCGTTTAGCCAGCTCCTTGAGTGACCGACCGGATCCCATTGTCACGGGTCGGGAGCTCGTGTCCCAGCTGGAAACTTTGGATGACATGCTAGCCCAAGTACCAGAAGGGGATTGGAGGTATGATATACACAAATATCTAACTACAAAAGAACTGCCAAGTGATAATGAAAAAGCAAGGGAAGTAAAGAGAAGGGCCCTCCGCTTTGTCATGATCAATCAAATTCTGTTCAAGCGATCCTTCTCTCAACCTTTGTTAAAATGCTTGGGCCCGGATGAGGCCAATTATGTGTTGCGAGAAATTCATGAGGGATCTTGTGGCAGTCACCTGGGCAGTCTTGCCCTAACTCGAAAAGCACTTCTGGCAGGATTCTTATGGCCTACCATGCGAAAAGACTCATCAGCTCTAGTTAATTCATGTTATAATTGTCAGAGACATGCTAACTTACAGTGGAGACCGGCAGAATACATGAAGGCAGTAGTAGCTGCCTGTCCTTTTGATCGGTGGGGAATGGATATTGTAGGACCATTCCCTGTTAGCACGGGGCAAAGAAAGTTTTTATTGGTCGCGGTCAACTATTTCTCTAAATGGGTGGAAGCCGAGCCCCTAGCTAAAATTACAGAAAATGAAGTGCTCAATTTTCTGTGGAAAAATATAGTATGCCGTTTCGGAATCCCTCGCACGTTGGCCATGACAATGGGAGGCAGTTCTATGGTTCCAAAGTTCGAGCATGGTGTCAAGAGATGAAGATTGAACAAGTTTTCACCTCTGTTGCATACCCTCAAGGGAATGGACAGGTTGAGGTTACCAACAGGACGATTGTCCAAGCTCTCAAAACACGGCTAGATGCAGCTAAGGGTAAATGGGCAGATGAACTCCCTTCTGTATTATGGTCCTATCGAACTACAACTCGATCTGGTACAGGTGAAACTCCTTTCAGTATGGTGTATGGGATGGAAGCAATTCTCCCGGCAGAAATTGGACAAGAGAGTGCGAGGATAATGGCGTATGGGGCAAACAATCAAGCATTACGAGCAATGGATTTGGACTTACTCGAAGAACACAGGTCCCGAGCAGCACTTAGGCTCGCAGCCTATCGTAAACGAATGACCCAGGCTTACAACAAAAGAGTATACCCTAAAGTTTTTCAGGAGGGAGATCTGGTTATGCGCAAGATACAACATCCAGGGGAAAGAGAAAAGCTGGAGGCCAAGTATGAAGGCTCATTCAAAGTAATAGGAAAACTGGAATTGTGGCATATTATCTGGAAGATGCCCAAGGAAAGAAAGGTAAAAGGCCCTGAAATGCTCAGCACTTGAAAAAATACTATCCCTAAGCAAGCCAGCCCGGGTTTCACCACAGTATCTATAACTCATCAAGCTGGTCCTTAACCAGTGGGGTTTTTTTTACATTATGAAAGTCAGTCCTGTTCTTATTAATCTCAGGGTCAGTTTTGTTTTGTGTCAATTTTGTTTTTTAAAAAAAAAAACAATCGCGCAGTAGGAGCCAATTTTTATTATATAACGCATTAGTACTTTTAGACATTCTTTACAAAGCCCTCAAAGTCCACTTCAGTGGCACGCAAGGACCACATCAGTGGAACTAAAAGCCCAGGCAGGTCTGGCACTCAAAGTCCACTTCAGTGGCACGCAAGGACCACATCAGTGGAACTAAAAGCCCAGGCAGGTCTGACACTCAAAGTCCACTTCAGTGGCACGCAAGGACCACATCAGTGGAACTAAAAGCCCAGGCAGGTCTGGCACTCAAAGTCCACTTCAGTGGCACGCAAGGACCACATCAGTGGAACTAAAAGCCCAGGCAGGTCTGACACTCAAAGTCCACTTCAGTGGCACGCAAGGACCACATCAGTGGAACTAAAAGCCCAGGCAGGTCTGGCACTCAAAGTCCACTTCAGTGGCACGCAAGGACCACATCAGTGGAACTAAAAGCCCGGGCAGTTCGGGCACTCAAAGTCCACCTCAGTGGCCCACCAATGGAATTCAAAACCCAGACAGGTCTGGTGCTTAAAATTAGTAATTAGCAATACTAACACCCACATTTTACTGGGTAATTGAAAATCCTAGTATGATTCAAGCTCGAGGGTCACAGTAGAGTTTAAGGAGCTTAGAAAAGGTACTAATTTGCATCCAACTAGTCCAGGCACCCTTGAAGGTCGGAATTCAATTCTCACTCATCCAGTCCGGGTACATATAGCTCGGGTTTTAGGGATACACTAGATTAATTATGACTTGATTCAGCCAGTCCGAGTGCATATAGGATAAGTCCTTAAAATTTTTAAGGGTGTAGTTTTGTCATCCAGCCAGTCCGGGTATATTTAGTACGGGCTTTCAGTAATTTACATGGTAAAGTTTGACTCAACTGGAATTCAACCAGTCTGGGTATATATGTAGGTCGGGCCCTTAAAGGATTTATACTTGATAAATTCTGTGGCTGGATTTGCATGCACATTTATAACAGTAAAACCATGTTGGAAAAGGAAAATTCTTAAATAAACCTGAACTGGGCAAAAACATTCATATGTGAAAGAGTAAACAATGTATCAGCCCTACCTGGGCAACAACCGAAGTCAATGACCTCGCAGGGTCTACCATTTAGATCATGTTTTTAAACAATATTTATACAAATAATCAAAGGGCGGGGGCGTCCTGTGACTTTGAGCTCTGATCGGGATCTTCCGGCTTCTCTTGCTCGGCCTCCTCCGAGTCTTCATCGGGCATGTCATCAAGAGCCTTGGTACAATCTAGGAAAAGGGCGGGGTGCTCGGTTTCTGAGTACCCATTAGCCCTGAACTGGGCTAAGCACCCCTTGAAACCCTCATCAAAGAAAGTAGCTGCCTTCTCAGCTACGGCGTTAGCAAAATCAGCGGAATTCAAGAATTCTCTTTTCCCGACCTCCTTCGCAGCCTCAAGTTCCCGAGTCAGGGCCCGTACTTGGTTCTTTAGTTCAATCTTGTCCACTTCCAGCTCGGCAGTCTTTTTATGAGCAGCCTCCAGAGCATCCCGTATGGATTCAATCTCCACCCTCATCTCGGTCACCTTTTCATCATGATCAGCCTTCATTTCCCGGGTTTTTCGTGTGAGCTCAGAAATCCGAGCAACGAAGGCCTCCTGGTTCAGGTTGTGTTCCTCCCGGTCTTTGAAAGCTCGGCTGGTGATCTCCCCTCCCCAAGCTAGAGCCTGTGAAAACATGAAGGTTAAAACCCAGCTCGGTACATGACAGCTCCGTATACAAGGTAAGATCGAAAAATGCAATATACCTGCAGGGATGCAAGAGCGAAGTTCTGTTCAGCCTCCAAGGTAGGCACTCCTTGAAAGATTTTTAAATCAGAACGAGAAATCAGGTTCTGCATTATGCCTAGGCACCCTTGGGGGTCGGGCTTCGAGAAAAATGACATCTCTGGGACCCCGGGCTGATCTGGCATTCCCTGAGGTTCAGCGTCAGGTAGGGACCCGAACTCTATTATGGGTTCTTTGCCACGGGCTCGGGACGAGGAAACAATGGACGGCTGCTCAAGCTCGGGAAGATTGGCGCTGGGCTTTTCCTTGGTTTTGGAAGCTTTCTTTTTTGACTGTTCAGGGGGAGGAGGTTCGGTATGAGTTCTGGCCTCACTGTCCTCTGTTTTCTTCCTCTTCAAGTTCTTCAGTGCAGCTCTGAAGTTGGCAGGCATAGCGGCAGATTTGATCCTGTCGTCTAAAAATAAAAAATGTATACATATATAAAAATACGATAAATCAAAGGCATAAGGGGAATCAGTCTAAGATAAGGATAGCACGGGTACAGGGGTACTACCTACATCCCCTTGGATCTCTACTCCCTTCCCACTGAAGCCATAATAACAGAGCAGATCCTCCTCAATCAGGCTCTCAATATCAAAAGTTTGCGCAGACATGGTATTGATAAAATTGGTAAAGTTGTGAGTAGGTAAAGCTGGCAGTTCAGGACTGGTAAAGTTCATAGCCCAATTAGACCGGCATTCCCATGGCTGGTTGGGGTTGACAAAAAAGTATCTGTTTGTCCAGCCTTTGTGGGAGCTAGGCTTACCCTTCAGAAAGGGGTATTCGGGTCGCATGGAAATATAGAAGCGGCCCGGGGCGGTTTTCTTAATTTGCAAGAAGTAAATGAAATTTCCTATGTCTAAGGGAATTCGGAAGAAACAGAAAAGTACACCTAATGATAGAATTGAACTAAAAGAGTTCGGGGATAATTGACTCGGGCACACACAAAAGTATTGACATAAGTAGGAAATGCAGTTCGGGACTGGAAATCTTAAACCAATCTTGATTTGATCTAGGCTGAAGCTCAAGAAATTAGGAGGGGGTCTGTGAGCCCGGTCTTTACGGCCCGGGATTATAAGATCATAGGTATCGGGCATTCCCCATTTCTCCCTAATGAGGGGACCTAGGTCTGGACTTAGATGGGAGGCCAGGACTTCATACCATTGTTTCCCTTTGGCAAATAATCGGGCTTCATCCGACCTGAGTTTGTGCAATCGCTTTAATTTTTTTATACGAGTCTCCGACAGATCCAGCTCTGAGCTTGGATTATTGGAATCGGAGGGCTCGGGGTTGTTAGAAGGAGAATTGGATGCTTCAAAAAAGGCTACTATTTCCCGAACATAAGTCTCGTCTGGGGAGGACATATTAATCAACCTAGTATAAGGACGGTAGGACTTACAGGTGAAAGAGTTGTAGCTCGGGAGTGACACAAACAAGACAGAAGCAGTAGTCCGGGTCGGGCGAGCTCTTGAAATTTTTGCAGCGTAACAGTACAAGAGTGAAAGGTGAAAAAATAAATTTTTACCGCCTAGTATATATATAGAGGTGGTGAATCGATCTGGACCGTTGATTTTTAACATGATCTACGGCTCGGGATGGGACAAGACATGTTTTTTTGGCTTCGGGAAAAGAACCGTCAGAGGACATCTGAGCCGTTCACTAAAAACACATCACGCGGATCCTGATCTAGACCGTTCAAAAGAAACACATTGCATGAATTAAATTCTGAACTGGTCGAATGACACATGCATAGATCGGGGTTCGGATTAAATTCTTAGTCTAACTTCATTCTTCTTTTAGACCAGTTCGGGAGGTACTATTGTTACCCCGAGAAAATATTTCAACCCGAGCCCGTTTATAATGGGTCTGCTAGATATGACCAGGACTGGTATTTATGGGCCGACCAGGGCTGGGCCTAGTATGCCGTACGCATCTTTTTTATAATTCGAGTGAGACTCTGATACATGTGAGATAAGTATAGATCTTCTCAAATATTCACAAGATAGAGATAAACTTAAGAAGGGTCCAATGGATGAAGAGTCCTAGTCCAGGATATGTTATAATTCTACTAGGTAACTTATTCTATTTTTTCCTATAAATACAGGTACTGTTATGGTTGTATTCATTATTCATTACTCACTTTTATATTCACGCACTCATATCTCTCAGTTTTCGCATTAATCATACCCTCTGCCTTCAAGATACTGACTTAGGCATCGGAGGGGTCACGCCGAAAATACCTTCGGCGTCCCTTTGACCTAGCTGTTGCTTGTGCAGTTCCGCCACACCCGACCCGACCTACTTTCTAAAGGATTAGGAGGATCCATTCTACCAGACCGAACCCGAGGTAAAATTCCGACATCATCAACATGATTTTCGAGAAATCAACTGAAAAATTTGTAAGAGATGGACAAAAAATCAAGAGGAAAGAAGATGATGAGTTAAATAAATCGGGGAAATTTTCGTAGATGTTATTAGTACATTTTTATCACATTATTATTATTTTTTATTTTTTCATATTGTTGAAACCATTTAGTTTGATTTTGTTTTATGAAAATACTTTTTTTCTCTAAAAACAGTGTTTAATAATATCCTTATATATATCCATAATTGTGATCAAGTTATGCTCAATTTGTTAGAAAATAGAATGAATACTTGAAATACGTGAATGAGTAGCCTAAAGTATAAAAATTAAAATTTAAGTCTCGATACTCGATTTAAGTAATTGGACGTCAAAAAATTTTGGTTAATACTACATATAATTTCATTGTGATAATGATTTGGATTTATAATTTGTTAATATCGATTATTTCTTTAAAGAAGTAATTTTTTGATTATGTTATACATTTTTCAAAGGTCATGAATTATTGAATTTACTGCTATCTAGTTTTGGAAAAATTATTTATCAATTAAAATTAATCTAATAAATTAGTTATAATGGGGTGTCAGATTGTATGTCCATCAGCTGTTTAATTATATTGATGTTTAAGAGTGAACCTTTGAATGATTAAATACAATGTCAATGACATATGAACATAATATTACTATATAAGTGTAATATATTTCATTATGTTATAAACCAATTCAAGTATTTGTACGTAATGGTGTCAATTAATTTTGAATCTCTTATGAATACATCAATTTTACAGATTGAAACCTCATTTTCAGTAAATAAATCAATTGTGAATTATTTTCTAGAATTCTTTGAAAATTCTTAAATTCATAAGATCTTCCTACTGATATTCAAAATGTACAATAATTAATAACGTGTATTTATTGAATTTTCTGAGGCAATTATAGACCCTGGGAGACAATTCGTATTGGTCAATAAAAATCGATTTCAATGCCCCTAATACACGTTTCACAATTAAATTTAGTTGTGATTTCAATCAATAATTATTAAATTTTTTGTGCATTGAACGAATTATGAGGCGGTTTTTTAAAATAAAAAATAAAAAAATTGCTTGAAAATTAATCAATATTATACAGATTCAATTAAAAAAACGTTGGTACAGTTTTATGAAATCAAAGTACAAAAGTATGCAATGTAAGTATTAATGAAAGTACATTGAGCACTAAAACAATTAAATTGAGCATTCTAATGGATGAGATCATTTAATGTGAATGTTCAATTCGAAATGATTGAGTATTATTAATGTTTCATGAAATCAAAGTACTAAAGTAACTATATTTGGGAATTAATTAAAATAATTCGAGCGCTAAATCAAATAAATTGGGTATTCGATTTTAATTATAAGAATAAACTATGTAAAGATACATGAATTCATAAAAACCAACTAGCTTGTCTATTGTGTTGAGCACTAAATCTTGGATTCTTGAAAACCATCTAGCTTTTTTATTTTCTTGGTGTTGAATTAGGGTTGTATTCAACATTGTTGGTGGAAAATATGTGCACGTTTTGAGATGATCATTCTCTGTATTTTGGTAATATATATGTATAGTTATTGAGAAATCGTTTCTATTGAGCACTGAGTGCAAAGTTTACATTAGTTAACAAATACATATTATTAATTTATGTATAATAATATTCAATGTTGACACTTAAATAGGGTATCAGAATTATCTATAATTTTAGTTATTCTCTCGTACATTGATGAAACTTTCAACTCTTTTCCAACCGTAACAAATGTAATATTTCCTTCAGCTAAAGTTGTAGGAATAATACCCAAAATCTGACTACCTCCAAGATGAGCTGCTGTTGAAATAGATCCCATTAACCCAATATTGTCTCCTCCGTATACCAAGTGAATTTTTCTTTCTGCTAACTTTTTTTCAAGATTAATTGCTGCATAAACAAATATTTCACTCTTTCCAGTATTAGAACCACAAAATAATCACAAAATAGTACTCGTATTCTTTTAATTGAACCTTGGTATCAAATGACCATATCCACTTGAATACCAAATTTACTTGTTCTAGTGTTCAATTTACTCTAATTGTTAGCCAACTTCGAAAGCTTTATCTTAACAAAAAAATATCCTATTTTTTTGGATTGAATATTGAAATCAAATAGTCTCATACAATTCGAATACTCAATTTATGTGTTTTAGTGCTCAGTTTATTCTAATAGAATTCCAAAAAAAATTCCCAATTTTTTTTGAATTGAACCTTAATTAATATCAAAGTATGTCATTATTACTCAAAACTCTAAATAAACATGAAAACAACAAAACATAAGAACACAGACATTATATATGCACGATGTTGAGAAAATTAAATACCCTAATTTAATCCATCAAATTTATCAATTAGGAACACATAAATTGATGATTCTTTGTAAAACCAACTTCAAAATCGAAAGAAAGGCGACATTATCACATCAAGCTGCTAGCAAAATAGAACAAATTCAATAATCCTTTAAATGTTTTCCATCCAAAATCTTTCATTCTCATTCGAAGACGAAAACTATAACAAAATAGAAAATTGTGCACAACATCATTATATAAAATATTATCGATATTTTTGAAGAAAAAAAAACTGAAAACCAAACTATTATTAAAAATAATCAATAATGATAGTTTGCAAAATTAACTATGCAATTGGAAGAAATCACGTACAGAAAAAAATAATAATAATTACAACAAAATAGACATGGATTCAAATATTCTATTCCAAACGATCCAATCTTTCACAAAAATTCAATTAAAGATTTCAGTCTTGCAATTAATTAAAAATTCAAATTTCAATGTGTTCATGAAATGATAATCATGTGGGAACGAGAATTTAAATGCCTAATGAGTGTTGAAAAAATAATTTACAGGTATTTTTTTTTTTGAAAAACTTATACAAAACAATTTTACAGTGATTTTTTGTTGATACTTCTGTTTTCTTGGCTCTTTTTGAAGTGGATCTTCGAAGGGCCTTCTGATTCTCGTTTTTGTTGTAATGGAATGGTGATTTAGAGTTATTTTTAGCTTGGATTTCCAACTTTTATGAGCTTTGGTTGATAATTGGGTTTTGGTGGGGATGACTATGAACCCAAAAGATACCCATTTATTGAAAATTGTATTTGGTGGTAGAATGACGATCAGACGATGTGGAGGTGGGAAGCCATTGTACTTGGTGCTTATTGATTGGAAGAAATGACAGCAAAGTGGAGGAGAAGAGATTTTAGCGTGGGAATGAAGAATAAAAGGTCATTGGGTGTTTGGTTCAAAAAGTACACATGTGCAGATATCCCAAGGGCCCTGCATTATTTGGCATGGTAGGGGGGAAAACCACGGACATTCAATCCACGTAAAATAGCTTGTATTGTCAATAATTTTTTAACAGTACATGAGATTGTGGAGCATAATTACTCTTTTACCCATAGCCCTAACAAATTATTGTTCTCTCTCTTTCCCCACTGGCTTTCATCGCATAACACAAAAAAAGTAGATCCAGATCCAGTCGTCACGAACGTGAAGAAAGCTATGTAGATACATCTACAGATCTGCGAGGTAGCTTCTTCACGGCCAATATTTGAATTAACGTCTTTTGCTGTACCATTTTTACGACTATATTTCCAGAGTTTTACGATTTCCCATTTACTCATATGCGTATTCTTGATCTTGTCGGGTTCTTACACCGTTAACCGGAACCTTTTTCAGCACAAACCGTTCCCATGGTGAGCGTAGTTACACCAGCATCGGAGTTTTGAAAAATATTGATTTCGGAGAACGACTCTTCGTGCAGTGCTCAGGTATTGCAATGTAATTGTAGCTGGAAAATATGTGTGCCCCTGTTTGCAATATTTTTGTGTGTCGGTGAGTATATAGAGCTCCAGCGACTATACTTTTACTTTAAGTTGGACAATTTCTTTGATAAACCAGCTCATGATTTTTGAATGGTAATTTATATATGTTTCATTTTCTTAATGCTATATGAATCTTTGAACTAAGGTGCCTTCGTACAGACATCCATATTGTTTTGAATACATGAAATGAGTAGTGGTCTTTTTGTTACACAATCAATTCCAATTTTTTTGTTGTACGAAAGTGCATTTTTTTTTTTGTTTCAGTACAGTCGCAAGATGGACAGCAAATGTCGAAACATACTCATCTTGTTATTGGTACACCAAATGTTGTCTCGAATGTATTTGATGATATGTCTTTTAATACGACACCGTAGAAGAATGTTGGAGCGGCGACGCACTGGTCGCCGCAGATCGGCGAATTCGTACTCGATGACGGATAGAATAAATGCCCAAATGATCCATTTGCATAGGATCATTGACGCTGGAGATGTCCAATGTGTTATTAATCTGAGAATGAATCGTAATGCATTTGCATGTTTGTGTTATCTACTGACTAATGTTGGAGGCGTAGTAGATTCTAGATATGTACGAGTGGAGGAAAAGGTAGCTATGTTTTTGTCTATCTTGGCACATCATAAAAAAAATAGAGTCACTGGACATGATTATAATCGTAGCGGACAGACAGTTAGTGCACATTTTCATGAAGTATTGCAGGGTGTGCTGAAGTTACACCCACTACTTCTTGTGAAGTCTTCCCCAATTGACGAAAATTGTTCAAATGAGACCTGGAAATGGTTTAAGGTACTTATATTACTTTGTAAACATGTCATAAGGTAGGCATTACTGTTGGTCAGCCCATTTACAAGTGTAACACCATACTCGGATTTTTGCTATCAACTACTGTAGGGTTGTTTAGGTGCACTAGACGGGACACATATTGCCGTACATGTACCCTGCCAACAGAGAGCAAAATATAGAACAAGAAAAGGTACTATTGCGGTGAACGTATTGGGTGTATGTGACATAAACATGAACTTCATATATGTCTTGACTGGTTGGGAGGGATCCGCTGCAGATGCAAGGGTTCTAAGAGATGCACTCACTGGAGATGATAGTTTCAAAGTTCCAAGAGGTTAGAGTTAATTACTGTATGTGTTCATTATGTTTATCGTCTAATATTTGGCCATATATTACTGACGTGCATATATTCATGTTTATTATAAATAATGCAGGTTGTTATTACCTATGCGATAATGGATATGCAAATACAGAAGGTTTTTTGACTCCTTTTCGAAGAGTTAGATATCATAGGGACGCATGGGGCAACCGTGCTGCTGGACCACAAAACTACAAGGAGCTTTATAATTGGAGACACTCACAAGCTCGTAATGTGATTGAAAGAGCATTTGGTTTATTGAAGAAGAGATGGGCGATTCTTCGAAGCCCTTCGTTTTATCCAGTTAAAGTGCAGAACCGAATAATTCTTGCATGTACTCTTCTACACAATTTCATCCGATCACAAATGACTGAGGATCCAATGGAAGAATTTGAAGAAGTAGTTGGTAGCCCGGTACAAGAAACACAACATGATTTCATTAGCAGTTTTCAGACATCAAACTCATGGGATTCATGGAGAGAGGAGTTTGCCTCGTCAATGTGGAATACGAACAATTATTGAATTACTTATTCTAGTACTTATGTAGATTGTGCTTAAAGACCTTAGTACTTGGCTATTTTCAGAAAGTATTCCACGTACTTGTTTGGATTGAAATCAATATTTATGATGTTCGGTTGTTTGTATGTTGTTTTAATTATGTGTTTATTTTTTATATATGCGCTAGTGTACTATGTTTGTTTATTTTAATAACTTGTCAGATGTAATGTTGTGCTTATTAATTTAATTTTGTGCCAGATCAATCATCTGTTAGAAATGTACAGCAACGCAACTTCTGGAAGTGTCAATGGAAGTGCGAAGAAACCTGAAAAAACGAGAAGAAGTTGGAGTGCACGTGAAGAAGAGGTTCTGATCCATGCTTTGAAAGACGTAATCAGTAAGGGTTGGAAAAGCGATAATGGATTCAGATCTGGTTATTTAAGTTTACTAGAGACTACACTGCAGACTGAAATTCGTGGCTGTAACTTACGTGCCATTCCTCATATCAATTCTAAAATACATGTGTGGAAAAAAACGTATAGCACTTTGGTGACTATTTTAACAAGGAGTGGGGTTGGATGGAATGATGCTGAGCATACCATAGATGCTGCAGATGAGACGTGGGAAGACATCATTAAGGTATATAATTTAACTTGTTATTGGCCCCGATTGTTAAACCATATTATAATGTTTCCTCTGTATTATATTGTCGTAGGGAGATCAAAGTTTACGAACTATGAGACACAAACAGTGGATACATTTTCATGATTGGTGCGAAATATTTGGTAATGACCGTGCTGCTGGAGACGAACGCATGAATTGTGACAATGCACTGTTCGATGTTTTTAAACTTTCAGATGAACCTCTTACCAATGAGTCCACCCCAATTGACACTCCGACAGCCCCTGTGTTAGAAGTGTCAGGCGACTCAATTTCAGATACTCCGACTCCGTCGTCCAAACCAACTTCCACAACCACTTCGAAGAGGAACAAAAGGATGAAAGTGAATGACGTCGATGAGTCCATAGTCAAGGCAATCAACAACTTTGCGCATATCACAGACAAAACAATGTCAGCTTTGATTAAGGAAATGACAGCCGAGGAGAAGATTTCGGCTGCACAAGATATGGTTTTAGAAGGTGTTCAAGGTCTAACTGAGTTGAATGAAGAAGAGCAAGTACGTGCAGCTCAGTTGTTGTTTAAAAGCCATGATGAATTGGCACTGTTCAAGCGTCTCGGTGAGAAAGGCAGGATATGCTTAGTGAAAAGGTTGTTAAAAGGTGACGAATAGACTTGTATTTCTATGCAACTCTGGTATTTATGTTTTTGGAGGCTACTCACTGTCTCATTACCTCACTATAGTTTTTTGGGTGAGTTAAAATGGATAAGTCATGGTATGACTTCATTTTGGTTTTGCAATGTATGTTTAATGATGGAATGAAATGTAATTATGTGGTTAAAAAATTATGCCACGGTTTAAGCAATTTAGCCTCCCAACCTTGTCTGTCTTAAAATTGCTTATGTGTTGGGAATTGTCTTTGGTGAATAATTTTTGCAGTTTGCCTTAAACCTTTCCCTATGCCATCTCCAAGTGATAATAATTATTACGATGAATTACTTACTACAAGATGTATCCGAGAATGACATAAGTTGTGCTATTATTTTGAGTATAATTTTTTTTAAAAAAAGAATAACTGGGAATTGTGGCACTGATTTTTTCTGCAAATGCATTATTCTTTTTGTTAAAAAATAATACATGTGCATTCGTGTAACATCTCAAACATGGTGTGTGCATGTGCTCTGAACCGCATGTGCAGTAGATTTATTAAAAATTTGTTTCAGTATAGTGCACAATGATGTGCGGAGTACGCAATGAGTGTAAATGCTCCACTATTTAATACTCATTCTCTAATACTCAGTTTTGAACTAGGTTTCTCGTTATTGTCAACGAATATAAAATGTAGAGAACACAACAAGGTATAGCAAATGCATTGAGACTCTATTTCACAACAACCTTCAAACTTAACACAAAAAGGCCTAGCGAACGCATTGCGATTCTATTTCAAAACTTGAAACAAAACACAAGGCCTAGCAAACAGAACACAACAAGGTCTAGCATATTCAAACCTTACATTATCCTCTTGCCCACTAACAATATTCAAAAAGTCTGCCAATTACTAAGAATGACAGCGACTCAAAAAGAGTGGAGCAAGAGTCTAAAGTCAAATACAGTCATCATATACTAGCCACTATTATCATCGGTGAGATCAATCACCTCAACTGGTTTCTTGCCTTCACCCACCAAATTTTTCAAACGATATTCATTTATTGGGCTAGTTTGAAACACCGGTTCTGTGGCGATAATGTTCTCTTTCCCATCATGTAGTGTCGGAAGCAATGGATGGTAAGACTTCATCTTCTTCCCAATATTACATACATTGCCTGCTGGTCCGAAGACATTCACGTTCTTGCGTTTCACTTGATAATCATTTTCGTTGGTGGAGGTTGATTTTTCATCATTGGAGCTCAGATTAACCACAGGAATGATGTATGTGCTGTTGACAGAATCTTCTGAACAGCCCTTCCTGCTCACAGACATGATCAAGCGCAAGTTAGGAAAAGGACAGAGAATATATGCGTTTATATTTTTACTATGAAGAATATCGATCAGATGTGTTAAATAAATGCTATAAATAAACGGTGAGTGAATCCATCCAACCACTTGTAGTAAATACAAGTCAATCACCCAAGATATCCTACTGAATAAAGATATGTAAGTCACATCAATTAAAATGTGTGAAAGTAATTGAGGGGGAGTTGAAATCAGAATGTAGTAGATAACCAACATTAAATGCTTGCCTTAAATTACTTGATAAAAAAAACTCCAAAATTCTGATAAGTATTAGAATGAACTACCGAATGTCTGCATATGTAATAAATGAACTTCCATTGATCAGAAAGGTGCGCATAGACTGATCGGCAACGTTTGTAAAAGCTAACCTGCAAATAAAATCGAACTTGAAGAAATGAGGATAATGTAACCAGGTAGTCGTAATTAAAAAAAATTGAAAGTAGAAGTACACACCACAATCAAACGATGTCACTATCATAGCCGTTCTTCAAACAGTGTTTAATTTGAAGGCATCAAGTGTTCCTCAATCTGTAAAATAACATCCTCCCATCCCAAAGAGTAATGAAGAATCACAACATTGAATCAACTATGAAGCACACTGAATAATTTATAATTTGGTGTTAGCAGAGTAAGACCAAAGTCAGTTAGCTCTGTAAAGTACAACAACGCACTTCCATTACAACATCTACTCACATTCAAATTAAACACAATAGCTAGATACATATCTCATACAACCTTAGTCTGTTCTTCATACTTCAAAAGAAACACACACATAAAAGCCATTAGTAACGAAACCACTGATAATGTTTACGACTCAGACATCTCCATTTGCTTCAATAACATGGAGATCTTCTCGGCATTCTTCTCCACTGTATTTGCAAGCTTGCGAGTTTCAGAAGCTAAGTCTGACACGGCTTCTAGTAAAGGTCCAAAGTACTTTAAACCCTTACTCTCATTGTTTATGTTGCAGCTTGGCCTTGGAGTGGAAGTCGTATGTGTCGAACTTGTTGGACCAGCAGAGTCTTTCCTCAAATAGTCTGCAAAGGCTTCCTCAGCTTCTATCCTGGTAATGTACCCTTTGTAACAAGCCCCGGGATATCGACAAACTTCGGTGTTTGCGTCGTACCATGTATTGTATATCCCAGGATTCCTTCCAACGAAAACTACGTAATACTTTCGCTGCATTTTTTAGAATATACATCACACAACAATGTGAAGAAAACAACCTATTAAAATTAAATTCCTAGAAAAATAGAAGATAATCACAAGTATAAATACCATCTAAATCTATCCATTGAATAAATAACAAGCACGTTTGTGTAAAATGCATTGTATAAAGGGACTTTAATCAAACATATATCATGCCTAAAATTATTTAGGTAAAATAATTGGAGACACAAATCATTCAAATTGTAAATTACAATTACGCATACATTTGGTTTATGACCTCAATACATCTTTTTTAGATGACCAGATGTGGATTTAGTTACAATTTAATAAGTACCCAAAAACCACTGTATATTGAATTACATTTGAAACGAGTTAGAAAAATTACCATTGGTCGGGAGTGGCAATTGAGAGGCACCCTAAGCTTTCCTCTGGTATCACCCATAAATTCGTCGAGCAATATTGTGCATGGGTCGTCGAAGCCACGATCAAAAAACGCCTGAAAAAACATATTCCAGAAACAAAATTGCGAAATCAATGGTCTGCTCGCACAAAGAACCTATGTTCGTATATATATACGTAAGTTTCAGATGTACTCACCGTTTTGGTTGGCTTCACTGAGTTGGAAAATGGATCTGGAGAAGAGATGAAGAAGAGATGAAGAAGAGATGAATGGGGAACCGTGCGTATGAAATGAAGAAGAGATAAATCACGGTAATTGATTGTAAATTTGGTGATAGTCAAGGGCATATTTGTCTTTCTATGTATATGAGTAATTGTAATCCCAAGTTTAATAAAATGCACCAAACAATGTTATTATTAGATGGTAGTATTATATATCCTCTCATATTTTTTATTTATCCATTCTCTTTAATAATCTCATCACGTGTACCAAGCGGGCTGATTACACATGAAACTATGATGTCAGAGAGTTCAAATGAAGTTTTTATGACACAGGGACTGTCCACACATTTATGTTTGAGTTTAGGGATTTTTGGACAATTCACCTTTTTTTTAATAATAGACTTTTATGGAGTTGATAGACTTTTGTAGACTCTCACAGATTTCTAAACAGAAGAATCTCCTCTTTAGACATCATCTTTTCATCTGTCAAAAATTGATAAATAAATTTTAAATTTATTTTTATATTATTTTATAAATAAAAAAATAAATTTAAATATTATCGTAAAAATAATATTTATACATAATATATAATATTAAATATATTATATGATTTTATACACACGCAACGCGTGTGTGCGATTATACTAGTAATGATAATATTACGTTTCACACATAAAGATCACATTTTCTTTTTCATCTATCTCAAAGTCTAGTTTTAATATCTACTATTATTTTATTTATTCTTTTTTCACTCTATCTTTATTATTAAACGCATTAACATCTTTGAATAATTTTTTTATCCTATAAAAATTGAAATTTCTTTCTAATATTCATGTTTCTATTGGAATATATTCTATATCTTGGAATATATTCTATATTAACTTCTGTATATATTTTTTTTTATTTTTCTTTTATCTCTTAGGTTTTTTAGTTGTATATAAACTAGTCTTGTATTCAATCTTGGAAATATATTAAAATAATATTATTCCATCGGTTTCTACATGGTATCACGAGCCTTTGGCATACGCCACTAAAATATCCTTAACCCTAGCCGCCGCCGACCTCCCTCTTCGCCGAGCCGCCGCTGCCATTTTTCCATGGCCGCCGCCGCCACTCCAGCTGCTGCCCCTGCCACTCCGATCTCCTTCAATGCTGCTGCTCATGCGCCTTTGAAGCTCACCTCCTCCAACTTTCTCTCATGGCATCTGCAGTTCACGACCCTCCTTACTGGTCATGATCTGCTTGGATTTGTTGATGGTTCTCATCTCTGTCCGACCAAATTAGTTACAACCGATACCACTTCAACGCTGAATCCTGCGTACACCGCTTGCATCCGCCAGGATCAACTGATATTGAATATTATCATTGGATCACTATCTCCGTCATTGATTCCGTTTATTGCTACTGCCACCACATCCGCCGATGCTTGGAACACCCTTGCCCTCACTTATGGCAAGCCCTCCCGTGGCCGCATAACCCAGTTAAAGCCGCAACTTCGCAATCCAATCAAGGGCAACCACTCCATCACCGAATTCATGCAGTTCATCAAATCCAAAGCTGATGAACTGGCTCTCATGAATGCACCTGTCGACATCGAGGATCTCACCATCAAAGTTCTTCATGGTCTGGATGATGATTATAAAGAACTTGTTCATGCTATTCAAGCCCGTGATTCTGCAATATCGTTTGAGGAGTTACATGATAAACTCCTAAATCATGAAGCTCATCTCGCTGCTCGCAGGGACACCCAGATCACACTTTTGGTCACCGCCGATCCGTCTGCCAGATCAACTGGGGGCTTCCGCCGTTCACCGCCCATCGCGACTAACTCCCCCGTCGCGCACCACCAAACCCATCCGCCACCCTGGCAGCTGGGCTTTGCGGTAGCCGCAGCAATCGTCTCCGTCAGCAAACGGACAGCGTGTCCCTCGACCCTATCTTGGGCGTTGTCAGCTCTACGGTCGTCAGGGGCATTCTGCCAAACGCTGCCCGGATTTTTAGTATCTACCAGCTTCTACGGCAGCTTCTGGGCAGTCTTATTCCGCCTCTGGTCCTTCTGCTTCCCCAGCGGCTTACTCACTTGCACCGTCTTCTCCGTCTCACTGGATTCTTGACTCCGGCGCCACTCATCATGTGGCATCTGATCTTGCCAATTTCTCAATGCATGACCCTTATGTGGGTTCTGATGGTGTAATTGTTGGTGACGGCACTGGTCTTCCCATCACCCACACAGGTTGTCTCTCACCACCCATTACTCCTGCTTCTCTTCAATTTCCTCATGCCTTGTGTGTGCCCTCAATTCAGAAGAATCTTTTATCAGTTTCACAACTGTGTAAATCTAATGACGTCCTGGTTGTTTTCTCTTCCTCTTCTTTTTAGGTGAAGGACCGTCGCACCGGGGCAATTCTCCATCAGGGTCCACTTAAAGATGGTGTCTACTCCTGGTCTGCGCCCATACCGTCTTCACCACTGGCATTTACCTCCTCTTTTGTGTCTCAGCCCGTCTGGCATCATCGACTAGGTCATCCATCTGATCGAGTCCTACGTCAATTAGTAGTTTCTAAGTCATTGTCATCCTTTAATTCTCCGTTGTGTCGTTTTAATTGTAACTCTTGCCAGTGCAATAAAAGTCATAAATTACCTTTTCATGATTCTTCATTATCCTCTCAATTTCCTCTTGAACTATTTTTTCTGATGTCTGGACCTCCCCTGTTCTTTCTAGTGATGGCTATAAATATTATGTTATCTTTGTTGATCACTACAGCAAATATATTTGGCTTTATCCTTTAAAACATAAGTCGGACGTTCTCCTTGTTTTTCGGTGTTTCAAGTAACTTGTGGAAAAACTTTTTGGTCGTCTCATTCTCACCCTATACACTGATAATGGTGGTGAATTCCTTACTCTCAAAGACTTTCTTAGTCTGCATGGGATTTCTCATCTGACCACCCCTCTCCATACTCCTGAACACAATGGCTTCGCTGAACGTTGTCATCGTCATGTTGTTGAAACTGGTCTAGCGCTTCTCCATCATGCGTCTGTCCCTACCAAGTTTTGGCCTTTTGCCTTTGCCACAGCAGTTTACCTCATCAATAGACTTCCTAAACGCAATTTGTCCTACAAGTCGTCCTTCGAACACCTGCTCGGTGTCCCCCCAAATCTCTCTAAACTTCGTATCTTTGGTTTCCTTTGCTACCCCTGGCTTCGCCCATATTCTTCCCACTAGCTTACCCAACGCTCATTACCTTGTGTCTTCCTTGGTTACTCCCTCACACAGAGTGTCTACCTGTCTTTTGAGTTATCATCTGGCAAAATCTTCGTCTCGCGTCATGTTGTCTTTGTCGAGTCTGAATTTCCCTTTGCCAGTGGTGGTTCTGGTGCAGGTTCATCTCTGGGAGTGCCGTCTGATGTGCCGATGGAGGATTCCCTGGATGCTGCTCCTTCACTACCTTGTCCACTTGAGCCGTGTCCTGTGCCAAACACCTGCACCTCTGCTACACCACCCCTGAACCCGCCACCTATCACGAGAAAAAAATCCACCTCCACCTCCACCCAACCAAACGGCCGTCCCCCCTACCCAACCATCCAGCACCCATCCTATGGTTACTCGCTCCAGAAACAATATCTTCAAACCCAACCCTCGTTTTGGCCTCATCGTTGTTCCTGACTTCACTACATCTGAACCAACCACACATACTTCCGCTCTCAAGGACCCTCGCTGGCGTGCAGCCATGTCTGAGGAGTTTGATGCTTTTCTTCGTAATCACACATGGGATCTTGTTCCCTCTGACGTCTCTCAAAATGTGGTTGGCTGCAAATGGGTGTTTCGACTTAAACGGAAATCGGATGGCTCTGTTGATCGCTACAAGGCTCGCCATGTTGCGAAGGAATTTCATCAGCGTCCAGGTCTTGATTACTCTGATACTTTCAGTCCTGTGGCAAAGCCCACTACTGTTCGCATTTTTTTTTCTCTGGCTGTATCTAATGGGTTGTCTCTTCGTCAAATGGAAGTGAATAATGCTTTCCTGCAAGGTCAATTGGATGACTGTGTCTATATGGCTCAACCGTCTGGTTTTGTTGATGATTCACTACCCTCCTATGTTTGTAAACTGAACAAGGCAATCTATGGTTTCAAACAGGCACCGCTCGCTTGGTATACTGCGCTTCGTCAGTTTGTCATCAGTGTTGGCTTTACTTGCTCTCTCGCTGACATGTCTCTATTTATTTATCGTTCTGGCGATATTAATATGTATCTCCTTGTATATGTTGATGATCTCATTCTCACAGAAAATAATTCTGGTGCTCTCCAGGGCTTCATCGATCGCCTAAACCGTCGTTTTTATGTCAAAGATCTGGGTTCCTTATCGTATTTTTTAGGTGTGGAGGTTGCTTCATATGCAGGGGCCTTTGTCTATCGCAGAAAAAATATCTTCTTGATGTTCTCACCCGGACGAACATGACTGACTCCAAACCAGTTCAAACTCCGCTTGCCACGACTGCAGCTCTGCACCTGCAGGATGGCTCTTCCCCTGCTGATGCCACCCTTTATCGTCAAACGTTAGGGAGTCTGCAATATCTGTCTTTTACTCGGCCTGACATTGCCTTTGCTGTTAACAAATTATCTCAGTTCATGCACTCTCCTTCTTCCCTGCACTGGGATGCAGTCAAACGTCTCATGCGCTACTTAAATGGTACACGCTCCTATGGTCTTCTTCTTCAAAGGCATTCTTCTTCGACCTTGCATGCCTACTGTGATGCGGATTGGGCTGATGATCCTGATGATCGCACCTCCACTGGTGCCTATATTGTGTTCTTAGGTTCAACTCCCATTTCGTGGGGCTCCAAAAAACAGGGGACTGTTGCTCGCTCGTCTACTGAGGCCGAATATCGTGTCATTGCATCTACAGCTGCTGAAATACAATGGGTTCGATCACTTCTTTTTGAACTTGGGGTTGCTGCTGGCCTCTCTCCAGTCTCCATCTACTGTGACAACATTGGGGCCACTTATCTTTGTATTAATCCTGTTTTTCATTCTCGCATGAAACATATTGCCCTGGATTATCACTTTGTTCACGAGCTGGTTCAGAGTAAACAAATTCGAGTTTCTCATGTATCGTCGTCTGATCAGCTGGTTGATGCTCTGACAAAGCCGCTTCTCAGTGCTCGTCTGCGTCTCCTATGTTCCAAGATTGGTGTCTCTATGAGCTCACCATCTTGAGGGGGCCTATTGGAATATATTCTATATATTGGAATATATTCTATATTATCTTCTGTATATTTTGTATTTTGTATTTTTCTTTTATCTCTTAGGTTTTCTAGTTGTACATAAACTAGTCTTGTATTCATTCTTGGAAATATATTAAAACAATATTATTCCATCGATTTCTACAGTTTCCAATCAATAACTTTCATATATACCATCTTACGATATGTTTAAAGCAAAAACTACAATATTATTTTTGAATATTTATCCTTTGGAGATTTTGGTCTTCTATACTCTCAAATTTCAGTTTTTGTCAATTATATTTGTTGTTTTTGTAATTTTGGTCTTTTTCAGACGTAATGCTTATTTAACACATATGCGATACTTATATGACTTCAACATGGTGCTAATATTGTCGGTGTCAAGTCAGCAAATTCGATTAAAAATGACTAAAAATAAAAATAGAAGATATCATGGACGTAGCCAAAAATATTTTAGACTCTGGGCTACTTGATTCGAAAATAGAATAAAATAATATAAATTAAATATTTAAAAATTAAAATATAATAATTAAAAAACAGTAAAAATTCTGAAACATTTCATATCGAACTTATAATGTTTCAATTGACTTTTAAATAATATAAATATGAGCAATACTACATGTACAACGACTTTTGTACACCAAATCTTACGACACAATACATAAATTAAATATATCAAAATCTCACGATAAATTGAATACAAAATAATGCGATAAAATAGAAAAATCTCACGATATAATTGTTGTAAATATCATTGTACACAATATTTATTGTACCTTTAGCATTGAAATCACTAGGATAGAATTTCTATACAAGAATTTATACATTATCAACATTAAATAACTTAATTGATCCATTATCTGATCACGAGAAAATGTATATCATAATCAGAAAAAATTTCCGTTTTACTATGCTCAAAACTTAATTGAGGTGAAAACTAATCATTTTTCTGTAACCAACAAAAAATAGCTACATAATGCAATCTAATAAAAAACTGAATTATTACCTCTTAAGTAAAAAATATTGAAAATTAAAATTATTTATGACAAATATTCATCATCATTATTAGAATAAAAAACTCTCGAGTTCATATCCATATTGTCATATTACTTGATATCTATCAAAAAACTTATTCATACTTTATGTACGTCATGTATTAAATGAGCACATTGAAAATTTTCAAGGCACAATAGCAATTATTCAGTTCAATTATATATCAATGAAACTAAATTAAATTAATGAATTTGATATAAAAGTTACCTAATTTAAACAAGAGTTTCAAATAATTAATTGAATCAGTGAAAAATGAAAGAGTGGAGGGAAGGATGAAGCCCAAGAAAGATGGAGAAAATGTTTCAATTATAATGGGCTAAAGAACTAATTCAATGACAAAAAAATTAGTTCAACCCACACTAAAAATTAAACCAGGCTACATCAAAATACACACACATATTAAGAGCATTTAAAAAAAAAAATTAGCTAGGGCTGGAGCCCACCCCAGCCTTTGGAGTGGCTCCGTCCCTGGAAGATATAAGAATAAGACTAAAAGTTTGACGACATAAAATATTATAAAATCACAAAAAAACAAACATATATAATCAAATTGATGTTTCCCTTTATTTTTAATTATTGACTAATATGTGTACATACTACATGCATACATTTATTAATTATGTAAAAAAAATGTTTTATTTACGATACTTACAATCTACCTCTTTAAATAGTAATCCATCTTTATTTTCCATTGTGCATGCAATTGATAATACGAAAAAGCTTGGAGATTTTGGTCTTTTATAAAATTGTAATTTTTGTCAATTATATTTGTTATTTTTGTAATTTTGGTCTTTTTTGATGTGATGCTTATGCGACACATATGTGATGCTTATACGACTTCAACATGGTGCTAATATTGACATTGTCATGTGATAAGTGTCTTTTCTATTATCATTTTGTAGTATTTTTGAGTCTTTTTTGCATGCATTTTCACGTCATTAGGACCATCCATGTTTGATTTTTATATTATTCATGCATGCAGTCTACTTCTCATCTTCCATGGTTTAATTGTAGGTTTAAGGAAGAAATCTCAAAATTTTGGCAGAAATTTATGTGCTCGAGCAAAGATTTTTACCGGATCGAGCACGTAAAAGTTGATTTGAAGATCCAAGATAGAGAACAATGCGCTCGATCGGTGAATTTTGCCGGCTCGAGCACGCCACTGAAGAAAATCAGGAGCTGGACAAAAATTTATGCGCTCGAGCGATAATTTTTACCCGCTCGAGCGCGTCTGACGAGATTTCAAAGCACAAAACAGAAACTTATGCACTCGAGTGGTGACTTTTACCCTCTCAGGCGCGATCGAGATAAAGAAAATATCTTTTGGCGGATTTTTTTTTTAAAAAAAAAAAAAGAAATTTCAAAGAACAAGGATTCTAGGGGCGTTTAAGTAGCAGATTCCATAATATTTTGTGGCATGTAGATTTTGATTGAAGAACACGGTGGCTAGGGCTAGGGAGAACGAAGGCTTTTGAAGAACGCTTCATCTTTTTCTTCTTAATTCTTCTTCTTTTTGATGATCAAAACTATTTCTTGAGTTATGCTTTTGTTTATGGAATAGTTTTTCTATTCGACTAAGGCCGCGAGATTAGCCCGAGATTGATTTATGTTAAACACGTTGATTTATGTTTAGGATTTTTGACTTATTTCAATTATTAATTGTTGGATTTTTTATATTATTCTTGTAAATGATTTGGCCAATTATTTGCTTGATTTGTTGATTGATTCTAATTCGAAAGATTAGAAATTGATTTTTGCTTCACTCCAAAAGTTAACACAAGGTTAAATCAACTAGAAATAGTATTCGATTTCATTGTGTGGTTCTAGGTGGAAAACTGAATTTTTATGATTATTTAATGCATTTGAGTTTGATTAGAAATAATTACAAATAATTAATCCGTCCAACTTGAATAGATTTGGCAAAGTCTAGAAATAGCTTGTTAAAATAGCTTGTCAGCTTCTATTCTTGAAGATTTAGGGAAAGAATACGATTAATCATTATTTGGGGAAGAAATATATGCATTTAATTTGTTTGACCTAATTTGATTTGTTATAACAGTGATGAAGAGTAAGCTTTCATTTTTTCTCCATTATTATCACTACCATGTATAAATTTTATAAATAAAATTAATTAATCACAACTAAGAAAGATATTATCAAAATTAAAAACTAAAGTTCTGAAATATTAACCAAATTAACATTTTCACAATTTATTTATTTCTAATATGTAATAGCAATTAGATGGGAAAATTGCAAATTTAGTCATGTATGTTTGTCATTTTGCGATTTTGGTCCTCTATGTTTCAAGTTTAATCAAATGAAGTCATGGCTTATCAAGAGTGGTTCAAGTTTAAGAAAATAAACCCTCTCTGATACCACTTGTTAGGATTATTGGTGTGTGTAGATGGGGGTAAATATACACTCAAAAATATTTTGAAACATTGAACTGATTTAACAACCTAAAGTGAAGTATTTTTGCTTAAACATGATTTTGCTCGAAAGAACTGATCTGGTTTGGCGGAAAAAATCTTCCTCGCAAAATTGAACTGTAAAATCTTAAAGACAGATCAAATAGTTAAATGCAGTAAATGAAGATAAGGATTGCAAGATTTTTATGGAAGTTCGAAGCTAAAACTTCTACGTCTCCCCTTCTTCTGTTTTCAGAAGGATTTTTTTAGAAGAGTTTGATTTACGCAACAACTTGTACAAATCCGATCCAATCAACCCTTGAAAATAATTCATAGTATCAACTTCTTAATATAGATCACAATCTGTCTGAGTAACAAGTGTACATTCTAAGTGAGATGTGCTTCAACAAGTTGATCTAATTATCACAAAGTGATCTTAATCAATTGTTCTGATGTAAGCATTGATCTTAAACTTTGATCTGCTACTTGTATGACTACTTGAGATTTCGCAAATGAAGACTTTAAACTTTTAGAATGTCGAGAGCAAAGATTGGCAAAAGTTGTTTATCTCTGAGTAGCATCCACTATTTATAGCAGCTCCTTCTACAACATTTAAAAAATAGCCGGTAGAATGTTTGTCTTTTGTTTCATTCGACATTGAACCATAAGATGACACGTGTCCTTGTACCTTTCAAAATGTAGTGGAGAATTTGAATCAGTGTCGGGTACGGAGGCTAACGTTTATATCTCCAACAACTTTCTTTGTCTTCTAGCTGGCTCACTGTGTGGCTTTTGATCTGTTCTGTTTGTTAGATTTGTTCTCATCTACTTTATCTGATTAAGACGTAGTGTTTAAGAAGATGTATTTGTTCCGGGCTTGTGTAATCAGATGACTTAATATATCCAGATCGATATGTCGATTTTATTTTAACAATAAGATCAATGTAGATTGTTCTTGGTTTTGTTCTGATTGATCTTCTTTGTTCAACAATCAATCTACCTCTGTTCATCACCAAAATTATGAAGTTGTCTTTATCAAAGTGTCTTGGGAAAAAAATTGCACAGGGATCCTTTCTCGGGAATAAATATATTTTTTAGTACTGTTCGTTGATTAAATTAATGTATTTGTTGAGTAAATTTGTTATTTTTAATAAAAAAATTATAATTTTTTTATTATTGTTCGTTTTATTAATGTAGACACTATTTATTATCACATTCATTAATTTGGTTTTTGAACTTTTCTCTTTCAAAACTTGACTATTAAGAGTCAGTCAGTATATAATTTTTTTATTTTTGTTCGTTTTATTAATGTAGACACTATTTATTATCACATTCATTAATTTGGTTTTTGAACTTTTCTCTTTCAAAACTTGACTATTAAGAGTCAGTCAGTAATATCCTTTTCTCCCTATTCTCCATGACTAACTTTGCCCTATTTCGAGTCTCATTCCATGCCAACTTTTTTTTTTCCAAGTCTTTATCTAACTTTTATCATTCGTTTACATTTTTTTCTTCACGTATCATTAAACTCTTTAATACGTGATTTTTTTTTTGGAAAAATTGTTATTCTCATAAACTCTTGACAATCTCATAGGTAAGTTTTATGAGACATATATCTTTTTGGATCATCCATTAAAAATATTATTTTTTATGTCAAAAATATTATTTTAATTTTTATTGTAAATATGTGTTGACTCATGAGACTGACAGACTTTCTCACAAAAGACCTAGTTTATTGTAATTTTAGTTTAAAATTGGTATGTTCTCGATTTTAATAATGTATTTTGATGGGTAAAACGAATATTTTTCTTGAAATTTTTATATACCTCACATAACTAAACCATACTTTTGGTCTTATATTATCCTTTCTTTATTTTTTTAAAATAATTTTAACGATGTTTACACGTGATGTTGATACGACTCCGAGTGTCATATCAACATTCCAATAGAAAAATGACTAAATTTGTACGTCAAAATCAAAATATATATGAGTATATGACTAATAAAACTGAAATGTATCAATATTGAGGATAAAATTGTAAAAGCTAGAATAAATATATGGAACCAAAATTATAATTTTCCCGACATTAACTATTGATGAAATGAAACGAGGTAAATTGTATTATTGGACAATCTCTTGTGAAATCTCAAAAGAGCTAATTATAATTTCATGTGAAAGCTCGAAACCCCCAACATTTTTAAACAAATGCTCATAGACTGTTGGGTTTTGGAACACAAGAAATCCTAATTTTGATGATAACAAAGCTTTTTATTGTGTTTCTAACATATTTACTCTAGTGTAAAGTTGTTAGACTCAAGATGGAAGCCTAAACTCGAAATTAGCCAAACTGATTTTCTGGCGAGCTCCAGTGTTTCAATGATATCTTACAGCTTAATGATCCAAATGGTTAGCCACCAAGACAAATGTAGAGAAAACGCAATTTGGAACATATTATATTTCATGTCAGTTGAGCAAAAACGGATGTTATCTAGATCAAACAGACGTCGCAATACTAAATAGAATCTGATCAGTTTCGCAGAAAAATAGAATCAGTTTACCTCGAGCAGTTCTGGTATTTTGGCCATATCTTGCAGCTAGATTATCCTAATGGAATGATTCACCCTGAGTTGGAAAGATAAGACAATGATATACAAATCATATTCACAAGTCGAAGACTGAATCGGATCCTAAGAGGCTGTTAAACTATATTGAAATTTCTAGTTTGGAACTGAAATTCTGCAAAGCAGAATTTCTTGCATAGTCTGGTATATCAAGAATATCTCTCTCATATAAACTCTAAATGGAGTGATTCTTGATTCTGTGGAAAGCTAAGAAAAAATGCTACAACTTTTACGTTTGTTACTTTGTCTAAAAATCAACGAATCAGAAGATATAGCACCAGATTGATCATAAGCACTAGACTGATTTTGTGCTCAACTGATTTTGAGCAGCTCTGGTATTTCAAACATAACTTTTGCATATGAACTCCAAATTGATTGATTCTGCTGGCGTTGAAAGGCTGAGTTCGAGGGCTAAAATTTAGTATTCATCACTTTACCCATATATCAACGGATCATGCGGAGCTATTCGATTGGTTGATCTCCAAGCTATTCGATCGGTCTCGCTCCTAAACTAAAGTTTACCAAGAGTAGTTTACCTACCCAAACTGAAGCTTTCCAAGATCAGTCTATCTACTAAACTGAAGGTGCGCTCAACTGCTTCCAAACTGAGGTTTTTTCAACTGCTACCAAATCGAAGTTTGCTCAACTACTACAGTGTCAAAACTGCTACAACACCCAAACTGCTACAGTACTCCAAGTTCAGTTTCGCATCCAAAATTCAGTTTACTAAGATCAGTTTAGTGAAATTCATTTTAGCGCTCCAGAAACAGTACAAAAATATTCTAACGGCTCTATTTCTGTGTCCAACGGCTATTTCATTCTTGTAGCCTATAAATACAACATCTTGAAAATCTAACACAAGCTTTTGAAGGATATTAAAAGTATGGACAGCCTTACTTGAAGAAATCAACTAGATTGAGAGCAAAGCCCAAGGTGTGAAGAACAAGAAGAAAGATGGGCGTTCATTGCCAAGTTTTTCACACCAAACCAAGTTTATAGAACATTCTTTCTTGTCCGAAATCTTTATATATCAGTTGAAGAGAACCCAACTCACTCACATATTCGAGAGTTGTATTCATATATTAGTTAAGTGAGAGTCTTAACACAAAAACGTTAAAGATTGTATTTGTAGTCTTGACATAAAGACGTAAACATTATGTGGATTGTGAGGTTGCGGCCTACAATCATTTAAGTGGCTAGGAGTCCTTGTTTGGGTAGTGGGTAAGTCCTAAACCGGAGTGAGTTTGTACAAATGTGTTGTATAAATCAAAGTCTTCTAGTGATATCTTTTCGAGGATGAAGAAAGGGTGACTTAGGAGTTGTTGAAATCTCCGAACATCCATAACAAATCTTGGTCTATTTATCGCATTTATTTTACTTATGCTACTGATTTTTAAGATCCATTATTGAAGTATTTTATGTGTTCTTCATAGCATACAAAGTGTTTGATAAAATGCTTCAACCAAACTGTTTTCATCTATCAACTTAAACCTTTTAAAATGATTTACAAAATGATAAATCAGTTTCTACGAAGGATTATTTCGAGTATTTTTCGCTTGTTTTTTAAACCAAACTCGATCTAATTCATCGGTGCTCAATATTTCAAGAACCGAGCTATTGTAGCTTAAAATATTTTAAAAGTGTATATTCACACCCCTCTACACATCGTTTTCGATCCTATCATATTATAAAAATATTAATATGATTATAACCCTTCTTTCGTATACAAAATAATTTTATCGTATTTTCTGCATATAATTCAAAATATAATCATTACGAATTAATATAAATCACGTTATTTTTTTCTTTATTTTTTTAGTTATTTTGTGGTACTTTAATTTTATTATTGATCATTTTATAGTATCATGTTGCTAAAACTATTGCATTTTAACTGTAATCATTTACGGTATGATTTCAATGATAATTTTCATATATTCGAACACATAAAGCCAGGGGCCGATCCAAGACTTCATGTTTGGAGGGTCGCGTCTGGATACAAAATAATGAAAATAATTATTATATGTTTGTATAACTTTCAATAACATGAATATAATTTTTTCATTGAACTCAATCACCCTTATTTATAGGGAAATATACCAAGATACAAATCTGTACAAATATTATCTTTGCATATTTATCTTGATCGCATATCTTTAATAAAATAATCATCTATAATAATAATATATTTATAACATAAATTTAATATTATTTTTTTCCCAAAAGAGAAAAGTCAAATGTTCCTTAAAAAGATATTATCGATTATATATCAAAATCTATCATTGTACATATCAGTGTTTGTTGTCTTTTATATTTTATAATTGGTTTTTTTTCATTTGTAACCAATAAAAACATGTTAAGCAAGAGACACAATCTCAATTCATAGAGATGTTTCATTAAATATATTAGAAAAATAATAACAATAAAAAAGTAATATGTAATCATTCATTCAATAAATTAAGCTTTTATTGAATTTTTTTTATTTTGCAGACACAAGTGGACATGACTTTGTTTTTTTTCCAAGTCGATGAGTAAGTTTTTCAATTAGAAAAAAACTATCGCAACTTGCAAGTAATTTAATAAGATTCAAAAAAAGACGATATAAGGAAATTATTAAAAAAACATCATAGAACAAAAAAATAACGAAATAGATTAAAAAAGTTACGAAACCAAATTTTGATGTTGATAAAAACAAAAAATTTACCAAACTTGGTTTAAAAACAATGATATTATCAGATATCAAAAATCCCAAAATTTCAAACCTTAAAATCACTTCAAATTTGTGAAAAATCGAGCAAGATGTGTATTGAAGTTGAGTAAAATAAGAAATTAAAAAATTAAAAATCAATCATATTTTATTGTTTTAAATAAATGATGGTAACTTTTTAAATAACAAAAAATAAAAAAATTATAAGATAGTTTAAAATAAAAGGTGCTAACTTTTTATATTAAAAAAAATGGTAAGAGGGTTTTAGATAGTGTTTAAGAAGAAGAAAAAATCCGAGAAATGTTTTTTAAAAGCTATCTCAAACACTATCTTAATGTGCTAAAGTGAGAATATATAATAAAAATAAAAAGTGAAAGTTGGCCTAGAGGAGAATCAAACCTGAACCAGGGGATTAAGTTCGGAGGCCAACCATTAGACCAAATGACAATGGATGACATTTTAGGGGGCCAAATAATATATATACAAAAAAAACAAAAAAATACTATATACTAATCAATTTTTAAAAAAATTTTGCAGGGGCCATTGCCCCCTTCGCCCTACAGCAAATTCGCCCCTAATAAAGCATGAATTCCACATTGACATAAGTATTAAAAAAAACACATATCTAAACTTATGAAGTTAAAATTGAACTTCTTTCTAACGAATTAAACATAGAAATCAACTCTTTATTTTTATTTTATTTTTTTTCAGATTATCAGCTATTTTGATATTTTACAATGAGATTGCGTGTCAATCATAGTTTCGGACTCATATATATATATATATATATATATATATATATATATATATATATATTAAAAATAAAAAGTGAAAGTTGGCCTAGAGGAGAATCAAACCTGAACCAGGGGATTAAGTTCGGAAGGCCAACCACTAGACCAAATGACAATAGATGACATTTTAGGGGGGCCAAATAATATATATACAAAAAAAAACAAAAAAATACTATATACTAATCAATTTTAAAAAAAAAATCGCGGGAGCCATTGCCCCCTTCGCCCTACAGCAATTATGAAGTTAAAATTGAACTTCTTTCTAACGAATTAAACATAGAAATCAACTCTCTATTTTTATTTTATTTTTTTAACTATTTTGATATTTTACAATGAGATTGCAGCCAATCATAGTTTGGACTCATATATCATACCTTGGAATTATTAAAAGAGTCTACTACTCTACTATTTAGCAGCCTAAGACAAGTCAAGCAAGCTGATAAGATCATCTTATCTTGCACGTACACAAAAGTTACAACACTTAAGAATTCATCCGAAAAATTGGACACGACAACTCTTGAAGTTAGACTTTGCAAGAGATCTTAATCTTAAAAACTAAAATAAAAATAAAAAATAGAAGGTTCAGAATGACTTCTGAACATAAATTGGAAAATTTCAAATAGGACAGTACAATATTAATATAGGTGTAATCAATTCCTTGTCTTCTTGGAATTTTGTTTCTGCCAAATTTTCCACAGAATGTTGAGCCAGTAATGAGCTGAATTTCCAATCTAATCCTGCCCGTTTTCTACGCTAAAAACAGCTATAAAAGGGGATGTGATATGTGGTGTTATACTTCATCATACAAAGTTTTGTGCGTTAATTTTGTTTCTCAATGGCTAACAAACAGAGTTATTTCTTTCTTGAAATGGTCCTTTTTGGACTTGTGATGATAGCTAGCATGGACTTAACAGGTCCTTTTTTCTGTTTCGATTAATGTTCGTCTTGTATAAGTAACCTGTTTATTTTGCATGAAAATGTAATATTAGTGCACATACTGAGTTGTTTTGTTGGCTATAATAATGCAGTGGCGCAGACCGGACTTTGCTACGGAAGGCTCGGGACTGGGCTGCCTTCTCCTCCGGACGTCGTGTCCCTGTACAATAGGAACAATATCAGAAGAATACGGATTTACGACCCCCACCAGCCAACTCTCCAGGCTCTCGGAGGCTCTAACATAGAGGTCATATTAGGCGTTCCCAACACCGACTTGCAGAACGTTGCAGCTAGCCAAGCGAACGCGAACACGTGGGTGCAAAACAATGTAAGAAACTATCCTAATGTCAGGTTCAGGTACATTGCTGTTGGAAATGAAGTCAGTCCTATAAGAGGTGACACCTCTCAGTATGTCGGATTCGTTCTTCCGGCTTTGAGGAACATTTTTAATGCGATTTCTAGTGCTGGACTTGGAAACCAGATAAGAGTGTCCACTGCTATTGACACGGGAGTTCTTGGAAACGCTTACCCTCCGGCGGATGGAGTGTTTAGAGATGATGTTCGGTCATATCTTGCGCCGGTAGTAAGTTTTCTAGCAAACAACCGAGCCCCTTTGCTAGTGAATATATACCCTTACTTTTCATATGTTGACAATCAAGGATCTATTAGCCTGCCTTACGCGCTTTTTACGTCTGATGGAATCGTTGTTCCTGGTGGAATACGGTATCAGAATCTTTTCTACGCGATCTTAGATGCTACTTACGCAGCACTTGAAAAGTATGGAGCCCCATCAGTTGAGATTGTGGTATCTGAGAGTGGTTGGCCTACGGCTGGAGGAACTGCGGCGACTGTTGAAAACGCAAGACTTTATAACACGAATTTGATTCAACGGGTCAAGAATGGAACGCCTAAAAGACCTGGAAGGGCAATAGAAACATACATTTTTTCTGCATTTGATGAAAATCAGAAGAATCCTGAGATTGAAAAGCATTTCGGGGTCTTCCAACCGAATGGACAAAGCAAGTATCCTATCACTTTTAACTAGTTCTGTTGAATACAAATTGTATCCGTAGAATAAGGACTTCAAGTTCAAGTTCAACTAATTTATTACAATAAAACGTTGGTAAACAAGAAATTCTACTGAACATGGTGTATTTTTCTGGTTTCTTCACTATGTTTCCGAGTTTTCTGTGGTCGTGAACCCACTCTGTAATATGATGAATTTCAGTTGGCGATAATTACTTCAGTTACAAACAAAATATATAAAACTGGGACACTAGAAAGAAAAGAGGGCTCTCTATAAGATTCATTGGCCAAAATGTAAATAGAAAACAGCAAACCAGAGCAAAAAAAAAAAGGCAAAAATTTGGGTAAATGCACATATTGACACGAGAAATTATAATCGAAGCTAGGATGTGGGCGTATGGTTGAGTCGACGCTACCCGCAGGGTAGTGTCCAGCGGGTGACGTGGCGGCTCATGATTGGTTAAAATCAGTGGGTCCCATGTGGGACCCATTATTTTTTACCAATCATGGGGTTACATGTCACCCGCAGGGTAGTGCCTTGCGGACGGCATGTACTAAACCGTGGGCGTATATTCAAAGGTTTAACATAATGAAGACTGAATCATTTTCCTTCTTAATCTTGATGAACCATGATGCTCTTCTTATAGGTGTTAGTTGTTTGACCATTGAATGAACTTGATGAACAAATCTTGATCTTGTACGGAGAATGTTGGCCTAAGTACGCGTCACATAATCTCAGCCGTTGCCTTGGTGTGCTCAGTGATCTAGACTTGGCCTTAGCAGATTCTGTGGTGGCCATGTATGCTGGAAAAACTGGAGAATTGGGTAAAGATCCATCTTCTCTGATTGATTTCTGTTTCATGTGGCAAAACGATCTTCTTGGTAACGAAAAGGGCGAAGTTAATTCTTCCATTAGTTCTTGTTTCTGTGTAGTTCGCAGCCTAAGATTTGAAAGTGGCAAATGCTTCAACCTTTCTGTTTCTTCATGCTGATGTTCCTCAAATTCTTGATCAAACCAGCAGCTTTTTCTATTTTCTTTGGGGGTCATTGATCCTTGCAAGTTTTGGTAATTTTCCCTCTCCTAAATAAGAAAACTAATCACTCTCTTGAAATAATAAGCGAAAAAGTGAACACACTTTGTTTATGAATAAAGATACTTGTTATTCAGCACCAGATAGGCAGATAAAAGAATCAAGATTACCTGATGAGAGAACGAAAAATGCTTCATTCGGTCCCTTTTAGCAACAGATTCTTGCTTTCTCAAGTAGAATCCATCTTTCGAAACCAAGGTTAAATCCCAACTCCTGTGAGTATCACAATGAAGCTGCCAAGAACAGAATAAAGGTTACACTTTAAGTTGGATTTTAGGCCAAAAGAATCACGCAAAACAGAATTTTCCTCATTTACTCTTTGTTCTTCTGATTTGATTCCTTCCTTTCCCATGAGATTACGTCTCTTTTCACTGTAATTTAGGTAATCAAGAAGAGTTGGAGCTCTATAATGATGTGGTTTTTCCGACTGCGACTTTGAGGCAAGATACATGGATGCTAAGTTCTTTACAATTCTGCGTCTTACTAGCTCGCCTCGAACCACTGCTTGAAGTTTCACTATCCCTTTTAATGCACTCAATGCTTTTCTAGCCTGCAGAACATCCAAATCAATCTAATAATCGGATCAAATTTATCGATACTTTTAACTTTTTGCAAAAGACCTACCAATTTTTCTCTGTTACATAATGATTAGTGAATGCAAAATTTATGGCGTAAAATTTTCTGTGAATTTAAAGAAACTCACAAGATGACCTCTATAAGCACTTTGAATTTTGACGGTTGCCAAGTACTGCTTTTTCCGTTCGATTTCGTACGATATATTCGTGAGACGGACAACCTCGGCTGCGGCATTGGCAGCAGCAACAGCAGCTTCTGCTGCAGCTGCTGTTGCAATGGCCACAACAAATGCACGTTTTCGCTGCTCTTCTGCAGCTTCGCTTAGCAATTTTTGAGGTTGTTCCAGCTCAGGGCACTGCATGAACTTGAAAATTCCTAAAAACCAACTCCATTTCTTTGATCTCTAACCAATTCACATTCACAGGACCATCATCAAAAACAAAAATTTATGAAAATGAAGAACAGAACAGATTATGATCATAGAATTTCTACCTTATCTGATTTTGGTTTTGACTCGGGAACGAAAAATCTTCTCACACAAGTAAACCAACCTTTTCCCTTTCCCATATCAAACCAATCTCCTAAATCAGTGAAAGAACAAAAAATGAGTAGGTGACCGATTATCCCGCGGGTTTAAGCCATCAAAGAACTTCATTTCATATAATCATCAAGAAAAATTCAGCTGTCAATATCAAGAAAACGAAATTTAGAGATCATTCATCAATCTCAGCTTATGAAAAGAGCAGAGTGCCAGCTAAAAGGAGCGGCCCATGTGTATACGATTCTCTCGAAACACTAAAATTCGTCCTTCAAATTACATTAAATCTCTCTTTCTCGACTAATGAGTAATGAGAGATGAAGACACCTCAAGCGGAAAACCATTAATGAGAATGCAACGATACCTTCCAGGAATTCATGTGAGGCATGCAGGAGAAAGCCAACAACCCAATTTATACCAAAAACTCGTGCATTTTCTTGGATTTCATTCTTGAATGATGACAACACAAAAGGACATATTTTTTATAACCCCTTCAAAGAAAAAGTTCCAAGTACAAGTAGTTGCTTTGATTTTTGTGCTTTGAAAAGCAATACATGTGCTGATAAGAAAGTGAGATCGAAAGCAACTTTAGGCTACGAATTAAAAATTTTTCAAACAACTATTTCAATCATGAAGTTATTTCAAGTACTGTTTTGGGGTGACATGAAGAAATGCTTTTAACATCAAATGAGATTGGATTTTTGCATCTTTTCTAACTGTCATTTTCTCAAGCACCTGCCACTCATCACTTCAAATGTCTGTTTCGCATGAATCAGAATTATTGAATCAGGTTTCTTTCTTTTCTGTTTCTTTTTTAACATATCGTTTTCAAAGCCCAAATTAATAAATTATAGCCAACTAATCCGTCAACTTAAATTTCTTCTTGAATGCTATTTTTGGGAGAAAAAATTTGTCCATGATATCAAAACTCATATATACGTGTATAATTTGTTACTCTGCATTGCATTGTGCAGGATAACTTAGGTGTCAGTCCAACTTGTTTTCTTTAAAAGTTTTTTTGAGATATTTGCGCAAAGATCTGGTGGAATGTTATGTCAGCATTAAATATTTTTAAGTTGTTCGCGCAAACATCTTTAAAAAAAGAAATTAGAAAAATGTTGAACGTCAATTCAATTATTCTGCATACTAGTGTTTTGGATGACAAAACTATATATATACACACACGAATTTCAATATTGAACTAATTTCGATCTTGAAATTGTTGTGTCGATTCTACTGCCTTTTAATATTGACCCACATTTATATTTTGGTATGGGGTTAATGATGCAAAATTTGCTAATACATCTAATTAAAGGGAATTTGATTTAACACTAGGCTGGCTCCGCCAATATCCAACCTTTAATTGAATTATTTTATAACCGGTCCAGATTTACATTTCCCTTCTTTCTTTATTTTTTTTCTTTTTGGAATTGTGGGAAAAAATTGTTACAACCGAGTCTTGAACTATGAGATCTTGATGTCAAATGAGTTATAACTAATCCACGATTTACATTCCAATTTACATTATTTTATTAAAATTTTTATGTTCATTATTTATTTATTTATTTATTATTATTATTATTATTATTATTATTATTATTATTATTAGAGAATTTATCGCTAATATTCGACATGTAAAATAACGCATGCAATATCAATATAGAATAATTTGCATTCACCTCCCCTATTCACTTTTTCCTTTGGTCATTCACCTCTCTTACATGTTATAATTTTTACACTTATTAAAAAGTTGAGTGTCAAATACATAAATGTATAGGAATGTGAGTACAAATGACTCTATCAATATATGAGTGGGCTGAGTAAATGAATCAGGTCGCTCATAATTTATTAGGAGTTCAATTCGATAAAAACTCGTTTGAACTCGTTTAATGAAACTCGTTAATATAAAAGAATTCAGCTCAAGTTTTACAATATTCAGCTCGTTAACTCGTGAACATGTTCGTTAGTAGACTCGTGAGTCAACTCTTATATAAATATAATAATAATTTTGATATTAAATTTATAGATTTTACATTTTTACTTAAGAAAAAATATAAAAAACTATTAAATTTATTTATTAGAATAAAATTATAAATTTAAATAAAATATTAAATTTTCTCTATAATTTATGTTTTTAATGAATTTAATGAATATCTAATTTTTAATTTATATTTCTTAAGTTCATTTAGGTTCGATAAAATTTCGAATAAAGTCGTGAGCTATAAATATATTCCCTAAGTAAAGTTTGAGTTCGACTCGATTATAAACGAGTCAAACTCAAATATTCAAAATTTCGACTCGACTCGATTACACATAAGTATGGCAACCCCTCTAAACCGAAAATACATGCATGTTATAATTTTATTTTTAAAAAATTGTAATTTTATGTTACTCGCGCGTGTTTGACTCATATAATCTGTAATTGAATAATACATTTTTCAATGGATTCTTCGTCTTTAGAAAAAAAAAATCCATCTAACTTTCAATCATTAAATGTTGTAACCTACCAAAACGAAAAACAAAAACAAAAACAAAAACAAAAACAAAACAAAAACTTGACGTTTTGATGCCAGCAAAACAATTTTTTCTTGCCATTTTAATTTTCTCCGTCACCTTCAGTCCTTCACCGAGAAGCCGTTTTCCATCTAACTTTCAATCGTATTTCATAATTGTCCTCAATTATTTTAAGGGAAGGGAATATAGTCAAGATGCTCTTATAAAGTTTGTCTATTTTGTGTTTTGGTCATGTAAGTATTTAATTTTGGATTTTGGTCCTTTAAGTTAAGTTATAATTGGTTTTTAGTTCTTATAATTGGTTTTTAGTCTTTTCTTAATAGAGTGTTGACGTGATATCAGAAAATGCGGACGTGACAGCTAAAAATATTTAAGTGACATTGAGAAATGATGATGTGTCTGTTGTGACATCAACAATTAAATGTTATGTTTTCAAAATCGGATCGTACCCACGGGTTCAACCGGTTCAATCCGGAACCGGTAACTGGTTTGATCTGAAACACTCCCAAAAATCATTATAACAGTTGAACCGGCAGAACTGGTCAAGAACCGGAAAATTAGTTTTCGTTTTTTTTCCGAAAAAATAGTTTTTTTTATTTTAAAACCTTAATTTATTATTTTATTTTTTATATATATATATATATATACATGGTTATTTGAAATTTTTTTCTCGTTAAAAATATTATTTATTAATATTAGAGTTTATAAGTTTTTTGAATATATTTTATATAGTTATTTAGTTTTCAAACTACGATAAATATATATATATATTTTATTTATATAAATTTTTTAGGTTTTTATAATTTAAAATATATTATGATTTATATTATATTATATAAATGGTTTTTCGATTCTATCGTTCAGTTAAAACATCCCAACTATTTGGATCATTTTTTTAAGTTAGATCCGTTTGATTACCAGTCCGGTTATAAATAAAAAAACATTGCTTAAATAAAAAAGGACTAAAAACCAAAATATAACTAAACTTACAGGGCCAAAACCCAAAATTGAATACTTATAGGACCAAATCACAAAACAAGCAAACTTACATGACTATTTTTGCTATTATCCCTTATTTTAACCATTTTTTTATAATTGCATATACTACCCTATGAAATCATGAGATTGCTAAAAACTTCCTATGACTATAAACCCCTTGTGTTTTTAAATTTTGTGCACAAATACCCCTGAAAATACGTATGGACAAAAGGTTATGTGCTCAAATTTTGAAAACACAGGGAGTATGTGCTCAAGATTAAAAAACACAAGGAGCTAGTAGATCATTATTTTTTCATAAAAGACTTTTAGCAATCTCGGTATTTCATAAAGTAATGTATCCAATTACCCTTTTTTTTCTTAGACTCACGCCCCCTTTTAAATTTTTAAATTTTCTTATAGATTTTTTAAAATTTTCAATTTTATTTATATATGAGTTTTAAAAAGTTTTGTATGGAATTCATATAATTCCAACATATTTTATTACAAGCATTTATTTTTAAAAAAATTGCATTTTTTTTACGATTTTCATTTCCGTAATTTTTTCGTATTTTGTGCTTTTATACAAGTTTTTTCATTCTATTTTTTACATTTTTTAATTTTTTAATATTATATAATTTACAAGCACTCATATTATAACAAGATAAATTAATTGTGATACAATTAAAATATTCAAAATGCAATAATAATTAAGGATATTGTTGTTATTTTACTAAAAAAGTATGTTTAAATTTTTCTCCAAACACTCAAATTTTATCTTTTATTAGCTTTGAGTTTTTATTCCAAACCCTTACTACTTTTATTTCTCACTCACTTCTTTATAATATCTGAAAGAATCACTTCAAAATAAGTAGAAATTTTTATGTACACTCCCTAAAAAGAATAAGATTAGGAGTAAATGTCCTAGTTTAGTTAGGGGCATGCATGTTGTGTTGCGCTATAGATATGACTTTTAACATCGGTTTCAGACCCTTTTTTAACAACATTTTTTTGCTCTTGTCTATTAGTTTTTCTGCTGTAGTGTCTTGATTGTTGCTCTTTACATACTTACATTCAGTTTCCTTCCGAAGAAAAACAATATTGCTGCATTCATTGAAAAAAAAAATTAAGCAACAAGTTTGTGAAACTGGATACTCGTGGTATTGGGATGAGTTTGTGGTATGTTATTTGATAACAAATTATTAAAGCTCTATAATTATTTGTAGTTTTTAGTTCAATTATAAATAATAAATTTTAAAACTTGTCATCTTTTTTTAAATACTTGAAGCGCATTACAAATGGGAGGAGCGGTATGATTCACAAATCCGCGACATTTGGTACAACAAATTTGTTATTATCTGCATTATCTGCCGGCGAACATTGCATGACTGTCGAAATCATGGAATTGTGCCAAATACTATTGACCGGACTATTTGGGATGTATTGCTAACTCATTGAGAAACTGCAAAGTGGAAGAGCTCTGCAAAAAAAAATTATAAGGCGAATAGGCAGAGCGAGCCTACTGTATTGGGAGACTGGGACGACAAAGCACGTTGGCAGATCGAAGCCCTATGCTGTGCGCACTGTGAATTTGGTAAAAATAAACATCAACAAATGATATTAAATTATATTTGGTATATTTGAATTAATTGGATTTTTACTGATATTATATATATATATATATATATATATATATATATATAAATATATATATATATATATTACTATATTATGCAAGAACCTCTTAGTCTCTTGGTATGCTAATTTAAATAATTAAATAAATTTAAAAAAAAACACCCACACACTTAAAAAAAAAAAAACAACCCACACACTCAACCGCTTTTATCCACTATCTCAATTTTTTTTCCTTCCGTTATGATTTTTTTTCATTGAATTATTTTTTTCTCCTCAATTTTTGTATTTAATATATAATACAATAATTTTGTTCGTCGGCTATAATTGAAATATAATTTTATTATAAAAATAAAGTTAGCACACAAATGCGTGCAATAAAATGCTAATATATATAATGCAACATCAACAATTGATTAGGGAACCCACTAGTTGGGAGGTTTTTCTGAAGACGCACGGGCGTTCCGACGGGTCTTTTGCTAATGATAGATCAAGATTGATCAACGTACGAAATTATATTTTCTTATTTAAAAGTTCTATTACATTTTTTAAATTACGAATTAAATTTTTGATATTTTTTTCACTAATAATTGGTTAACCAGGAGAAGATGGAATAACGTATGACAGAACAATTTACCCTTGTGGACATTGGGGCTTTGCCCGACATACCTACCGAGCAAATTAATGTCATATTTATCGAAGTTGTTGGTTTATATATATATATATATATATATATATATATATATGGTTCAATATCAAGTTGTCTTCATAACAATTTAAATACGTTAAACATTATACTAAAATTTAAAAGTAGTTAAGAATCACCAGCTAGTTCATTGACAAAATAATTTAAATATACACGTTTGTTTTATAAGGTAAAACTTCTGGCTTTGAGGGCCAGGCACAGTTATGTCCCGAAGAAAATGGGACACACAAATATTTATTATTATTACTATTAAAAATAAAAAATTATATATATATATATACAGTTTTGTTATGCTGCCCATTTTCCGTGCCCACCACCATGTCCACCTATGAGGTGACACTCATCCATTGGATGAACCATTTGTATATATTTCATCTCATACATTAGATGATTGTCACCTCATAGGTGGACATGGAGGTGAGCACGGGAGGTGGGCAGCATATATATAGAGTTATGCTATGCTGCCCACCTATCATGTCCACCAATCATGCCCACCAATGATGTGGCATTATTCTATTGGGCTTACAATTTATCACATATTTATCTCATCCAATAGAATAATGACACATCATTGATGGGCATAGTGGTGGACATGATAGGTGGGCAGCATGGTAAAACTATATATATATATAAAAGGAAGGGAAATATTAAAAAGAAATAGAACGACCGAGCAGAAAGCGTTTGGCTTTTTAGCTGTTAAGTGGACCAAAAGCGTTTTTTGAATGATGAAAATGAAGCCTGAAATATAATTTTAGAATTCAAAGCTTGGGATCTTGATTCAAAATGGTCTGTCAGGAGAAGCTAAATTCCTGTAATACGTTGTTTTGTCCGAGTATGAAAAAATTTGGTGAGATATATTTTTAGGGCTAATTGCATGACATCTCTACTGAAAAATCAAAAAAAGTAAAAAAATATCATCTACAAAATTGATATCATGTAGTTCCTATGTTTTCGAAAAATAGCATAAAATCTTTATCAGATGTGGTAAATGTGTCTGAGTTTTTATAACATACGAGTGAAATGTGCTAAATTTTTAAAAAAAAATTAAAATTGCATTAACCTATTAATATTTTTAGCAGATTTTATGCCTTATAAAATTTTCAAACGACATATTGATGCAATACCCCTATATTTTTAATGCTAAAATCTCGAGCAAAATGCATCCGACACTCTGCAAAAATCTTAATTGTCATAAAACCTCCCTATAAAAAATTAATAGGCTAATATGGCATTGACCTTTTAAACATTTTGCTCATAACACCCTGATTCCAATGTTGTGAATACATGCATGTGCCCACGCGGATAAATTCAAATATTTATGATATCTGATATTTTTTTTTTCACATCTCTTGACTGAACCCTTCATGAGAATAAAATATCTATTTTTTTTCTTTCTAATTTCCCTTATAAGATGTGGGTCTTAGCGGGTGTTTGACTAAGCATATTAAAAACAGCTTATAAGTTTTAAGAGCTTATAAGATGTTTTAGGAGTTTATAAGTTGTTAGGTCTTATTTTAAAAATAAGTTGTTTAAGTGTTTGGATGAACTTATTTTAAATAACTTAAAGATGTACTGATGTGTTTGGTATTATAAGATCTTTTTATCGTCGAAATTACCAAAAAGGATATAATACTATGAAAGTAATGTAAATAGTAATATACATACAAAAAAAATTAAATTTATTTTAAATGTTAAACATATATTAAAAAATAAAATTATTTTTATTTTAATTTAGAAAAATTTTGATAAATTATCTATAAAACCTTAGCATAGGAAATGGTGAGAATTTAATAAAATATATGAGGATAATATGGAGAATTAAAATATCAAAATTGTTGAAAAATATATTATTATTATGTTGAATATTGAATATTGAATGTTGAATGTTGAATATTGAGTTGTAAAATGTGAAGAATTAGTGTGTGATGATGTAGATGATGATGTATTAATTTTTGGACTAATCTCAAATGTGGATCTATAAATAGGTCTTCATTTGTGATGAAAAATACAATTGAGTTGAGAGAAAAATATTATAAAGTGTAGAGTTTGATATATTTTGAGTTTTGGAGTATTTACTTTTTACCGTAAATTTTTACTTTTTCACAACACGTTATCAGCACGAAACTCTAAAAGTCCTCCATATTTTTTCAAGCTCCAAAACACAAGAAAAAGGTAACAAAAGTAAGAATATTTATTTTATTGTTTATTTATTTGTTGTGTATATATTTAATATATAATATCATGTTATTATCAGAAATGATAAAAAAAAATTAGTTTTTTTTAAAAAAACTTGTTATAAATTTGGGAGGATGTTAAGACGACGTCCCACACTCCCAGTAAGGGATACGACAAGTATAAAAGCCTCTAAGGTTTTTAAACAATAACGTGATATGATATATATTTATTATGTATATATACTAACTATATCAATATATAATTTCATGTTATTATATAAGAGGTTATCTAGGACACTGACCTTATAATAACGTGATATGATATATATTTTATTGCGTATATTTAATTATGATTATCATTATATGCATCACATGATTATCACGAATTTTTATTCAACACATACTCGATTTTTTCTTACCCCAACGGTAACAAACGGCTGGGTTTTGCCCTATAAATATGTTCACTCAAACTCATTTCAATCACACCAAATTCACTCTTTCTCTCAAAATAATTTCTCCTCGATTTTTTGAAGATGAAGATGATGGCATTTCTAAGGCTATTTTTCATAACGATTATGATCATCATGCTCATGAATCTTGTACTCACCAGCGGTTTTCCACCACATACTTTTTCTCTATTTGTACACGCACTTGTAATTTTCGTTCTTCCATTATTTTGTATTTTCATATTAATGGAAATTAACTAATAAAATGCATTGTTATTTTTCTAGTACCATCATGTTAAATTTGGCAAATATTGAATTCGTTGCGCTCGATATCACTGGAAAGAATTATATGTCATGGACTCTCGATGTAGAGATGCATCTTGAGTCATTGGGTCTAAGCGATACCATCAAAGAAAATAATATATCATCCTCACAAGAAAAAGCAAAGTCTATGATTTTCTTACGTAGACATCTTGATGAAGGATTGAAATGTGAGTATCTCACAAAAAAAGACCCAATGATTTTATGGAAAGAGCTGAAATAAAGATTTGAGCATATAAGGGAAGTTATACTCCCCACCGCCCGTGATGAATGGAATACGTTGAGATTCCAAGACTTTAAAAAAGTCGGTGATTACAATTCTGCGATGTATCGAATAGTCTCGCAATTGAAATTTTGTTGGCATGTTGTTACTGAAATGGAAATGCTTGAAAAACATTTTCCACATTCCACGCATCAAATATAACTCTACAACAACAGTATAGAGTGCGTGGATTTTCGAGATATTCTGAACTAATCGCATGTCTTCTTGTGGCGGAAAAGAACAACGAATTATTAGTAAGAAATCATCAATCCCGACCCACTAAATCAACGGCATTTCCAGAAGCAAATGTCGTAATTAAAAATGAAAACCAAAATCAAAGGCATAGACCAGATTTTGGTCATGGACGAGGTCGAGGACGTGGACGTAAAAATGATCGCGATCGTGGTCGTGGTCGTGGCCGTGGATATGAAAATAATCGAGATAGTTACTTCAATAACTCATCTCAAAAGAACGTCACGAACCACCCACCAAAAAGGCAGCATGAAAATACGAGTGAAAATAAAAATCACTCAAAAAGATCTGAGAGTGATTGTTATAGATGTGGCACTCCAGGACATTGGTCACATATTTGTCGAACCCCTGAGCATCTATGTAAGCTCTATAAAGAATCGACAAAGGGGAAAGGAAAAGAGACCAATTTTGTTGAAAATAGTGACCATTTAATTGGTTCAACTAGTTTCAATGCTGCAGATTTTTTGAATGATTTCGAAGACATTGATTAAAAGATTGGTGGGACTAGAGTGTAACAAATTTGTATTTTTCATGCATTCTTGTATTATAAAGCATGTTATATTTTGCATTTGTATTGTACTTAATTTTTCTTTATTGCATTTTTGTGAAGTTTGATATGGAAAATACTATGAGCAAACATGAAAATAATATCATGGAAATTTGAATACCGGATAGTGGTACAACGCACACTATTCTGCGAGGTGAAAGATATTTCTTGGAAATAAAACCAACAAAAACAATGGTGAATACCATATCAGGTCCTGTAGACTTGATTGAAGGTTGTGGTAAAACACAATTTTTGTTACCAAATGGTACAAAATTTCTGATAAATGATGTTTTATATTCACCACAATCGAAAAGAAATTTGTTGAGTTTTAATGACATATATTCTCATTATGATACTGAGACGATAACTGATGGAAATCAGAAATATATGTGTCTTACCACATATAAATCAGGAAAGAAATATGTGGTTGAAAAATTATCAATGCTCTCTATTGGATTGCATTATACACATATAAGATTAATCGAATCAAATATGATGGTTAATAATTCTTCAATATTAACCAATTGGCATGATCGATTGAGACATCCTGGTTCAATAATGATGCGAAGAATTATTGAAAATACACATGATCATCCATTGAAAGACCAGAAAATCTTTCAGTATAATAAGTTTCAATGTAAAGCATGTTCTCTTGGAAAACTTATTATAAGACCATCGCCAGCTAAAATCCAAACAAAATCACCCATATTTTTTGAACGTATTCAGGGTGATATTTGTGGGCCAATTCATCCACCATGTGGACCATTTCGATACTTTATGGTATTGATCGATGCTTCTAGCAGATGGTCATATGTATGCTTATTGTCAACTCGAAATGTGGCAATTTCAAGATTAATGGCTCAACTAATAAAATTGTGGAATCAATTTCCCGATTATACAATCAAGAAATTAAGACTTGATAATGCTCGAGAATTTACTTCTCAAACTTTCAATGATTATTGTATGTCAATGAGAATTACTGTTGAACATCATGTTGCTCATGTTCATACACAAAATGGATTAGCTGAATCATTGATTAAACGTCTACAACTGATTGCTAGACCAATTATTATGATAACAAAACTCCCTATTTATATATGGGGACATGCAATTTTACATGTTGCGGCATTAATTTGCATCAGACCAAGTGCATATCATAAATTCTCCCCATTGCAGCTTGCATTTGGTAAATAACCAAATATTTCTCATCTGAGAATTTTTGGATGTATGGTGTATGTGCCTATGCACCACCTCAATGATAAAAAAAAATGGGTTCTCAAAGAAAAATCGGTATTTATATCGGTTATGATAGCCCATCAATCATTCGATATCTTGAGCCTCAAACAGGCGATGTGTTTATAGCACGTTTTGTTGATTGTCATTTTAATGAAGAAATCTTCCCAATGTTAGGGGGAGAAAAGAAACACATCGAAAAATAAATCACATGGTACGTACCATCATTGTTACATTTAGATCCAAGGACCAAACAATGTGAGAAAGATGTACATCAAATTGTGCACTTGCAAAGAATTGCAAATCAAATACCAGATGCATTTGCAGACACCAAAGGGGTAACAAAATTATATATACATGCTGTAAATACCCCTGCTCGAATTGAAATTCCGAAGAAACAAATTGAAGACACTCATGATGTCATAAAACGCTTGAAGCGTGGAAGGCCAGTCGGTTCCAAGGATAAAAATCCTCGAAAAAGAAAAGGCATAGAGAAACACGATGATCATAAAATATAAAATGGTGTTCCAGAAGAAACACCTGATGATGAAAATGTTCTGTCAAAACCACAAATTGACGAGAATCGTGAAATCTCTATCAATTATATTAATACTGAAAAAATATGGAATCAAAAAGATATAGAAGATATTGATGAGATATTTTCTTATAATGTGGCTTGTGACATCATAAATGAAAATGAGGATCTTGAACCAAAATCTTTTGGTGAATGTAAAACTCGTCATGATTGGGCCAAATGGAAAGATGTCATCCAGGTTGAATTGGATTCGCTAAATAAACGTAATGTTTTTGGACCTATAGTCCTCACACCTGAAGGTGTAAAACATGTTGGATACAAATGGGTTTTTATTCGAAAGCGAAATGAGAAAAATGAAATAGCAAGATATAAAACTAGACTTGTTGCATAAGGTTTTTCTCAAATGCCTGAAATTGATTATGAAAAAACGTATTCTCCTGTTATGGATGCAATTACGTTTCGATATTTGATTAGTTTGGCCGTGTCTAAAAATTTGGAAATGTGTCTTATGGATGTTGTTACAGCTTACTTATACGGATCACTTGATAGTGATATATACATGAAAATCCCTGAAAGATTTAAGATGTCTGAAGCACAAAGTTCAAAACCCAGAGAATTTTATTCTGTAAAATTGCAAAAATCATTATATGGGTTGAAGCAATCCGGCCGAATGTGGTATAATCGACTAAGTGAACACTTGATGAAAAAGGGATATGTAAATGATTCAATATGCCCTTGTGTTTTCATTAAGAAAACAACATCCGGATGTGTAATTATTGCTGTATATGTTGATGATTTAAATATCATTGGAACGAATAAAGAAATTCAAGAAGTTATGATGTACTTGAAGAAAGAATTCGAAATGAAGGATCTTGAAAAAACCAATTATTGTCTGGGTTTGCAAATCAAACAAAAAGAATGTGGAATTTTTGTTCACCAGACAAATTATACAGAAAAGATCCTTAAACGTTTTAATATGGATAAATCAAATCCATTAAGTACTCCAATGGTTGTAAGATCATTAAACATAGAAAAGGATCCATTTCGTCCATGTGAAGATGATGAAGTTATTCTTGGTCCAGAAGTACCATATCTAAGTGTCATTGGTGCCCTTATGTATCTTGCAAACTGCACTAGACCTGATATATGTTTTGCTGTAAATTTATTGGCAAGATTCAGTTCATATCCAACAAAGAGGCACTGGAACGGAATTAAACATATATTCCGTTATCTACGAGGAACGACAAATTTGAGACTTTTGTACTCAAAAGACACCAATCAAAGTATCATTGGTTATGCTGATGATGGATATTTATCTGATCCACATAAGGCACATTCCCAAACCGGATATGTATTTACTCGTAGAGGCATCGCAATTTCTTGGCGTTCACAGAAACAAATACTAGTAACAACTTCATCAAATCATGCTGAGATTATTGCGCTATATGAAGCAAGCCGTGAATGTGTTTGGCTAAAATCAATGACACATCATATCCAAATTTCTTGTGCATTATCAGTAGACAAGAAGCCTGTGACGCTGTATGAAGATAATGCTGCATGTATTGCTCAAATGAAAGAAGGATACATCAAAAGTGACAGAACCAAACATATCCCCCCAAAATTCTTTGCCTATACTCAAGAGCTTGAGAAGAATAAGAATATTGATATCTGTTACATTCAATCAAGTGAGAACTCATCAGATCTCTTCACAAAGGCACTTCCTACGTCAATATTCAGAAAGCATATATATAATATTAGGATGCGCAATCTACGGAATATGTGAAAAATCACTCATGTTAACATGAGGGGGAGTTTACGTGGCTGCACTCTTTTTTTCTCACTATGGTTTTTATCCCACTGGGTTTTTCCTAGTAAGGTTTTTAACGAGGCAGTATAAAACATGTAATGAAGACAGTCATCATATCACGATCATCATCACAAGGGGGAGTGTTGAAAAATATATTATTATTATGTTGAATATTGAATATTGAATGTTGAATGTTGAATATTGAGTTGTAAAATGTGGAAAATTAGTGTGTGATGATGTAGATAATGATGTATTAATTTTTGGACTAATCTCAAATGTGGATCTATAAATAGGTCTTCATTTGTGATGAAAAATACAATTGAGTTGAGAGAAAAATATTATAAAGTGTAGAATTTGATAAATTTTGAGTTTTGGAGTATTTACTTTTTACCGTAAATTTTTACTTTTTCACAACAAAAATAAGATCTTTTCTTAAAAAATAAGGCTTAATTTTTTTAAAATAACTTATTTTGACAGCTTATAAGTTGTTTGACAAAAAATTTGCCAAACAAATTGGAAGAACTTATAAGCTCTGAAACAACTTATAAGTTGTTTTCAAGAGCTTATAAGTTCAGCCAAACACTCTCTTATATACTAACTTACCAATAAACATTGAAATTTGCTTTAAAAATATATAACTTGCCGTAAATTAATTCCTATATACAAGCTTTATATATATATATATATATATATATATATATATATATACACACACACAAAAGATGATAACTTCTATTTGTTGGAAATTTATTTTTTTAAAAATTAAATTGTATATCTATTTTAATTGAAGTATATTATAGTAATTGTTTTCGCAAACTGTATATCATTTTTTGGGCGAAAAAATGTGTTCTTTAAATTCACAATAATGATTTTTCAAGAAACAACCTTTTACCAAAAACAAATATATTACACTGAGTGAGTTAAATTTAATTAGTAAGATCAAATAGATTACACAAGTGAGTTAATTTTAAAATATTTTCCATTCAAAAACAAATTAGCATCATAAATTATAAATAAAAATGAAAACAAATTATTTAAAAAAAATATTATATTAAATAAAATTCATATTTTTTATTGATTATTTTCCTTGTGTAGGACCGTATTGAATTTTAAAATAGAATACACAAATGAGTTAAATTTTAATTTTTTATTACCATTTTTAGCATAAAACAAATTACCATCTCAAATTTAAAACAAAAATGAAATTAATTATTTTAAATTATATTAAAACAAAATTATTTAATTTTTTGTGTCTTTCAATATTAAAATAATACTATGTTCTAATCCTTTATGATATCAATGAAATTCGTATTATTTTATATATTTTATTATTTAAATTTAATATATTATTTTTTAAAAATAATACGTATGAACTAACTATATTATGTATTACTTTCTTTATTCTAATTTTTTATTTTTAATTTAAAAAATATAAATATGGGTGTGTCATCTTCTTGGTGCGAATTTCTCTTTTCCCTCCGTTCTTACAATAAATGGCATAAAATTTATTTTATAATTAAATATATTTTAAATTGAGTTTGGAGCAAGTGAGCAAAATGTTTAAAAATCCAAGGCTATTAATTTTTCAAATGGGTTTTTGTGACAATCATGATTTTAACGGCAAAGTCGGATATATTTAACCCCTAGAATCTCAAACGTTTAAAATATTTTAGTTGGAAAGCTAAATCAATATTATTTTTTTTTAAAATCAAAGCAAAGTCAAATTTCAAACAGGTATAGTCACCGTTTGAGGCTTGACGCTTGAACGTGATAATATATATATATATATATATATATATATAAACATAAAAAAAAAAAAAGTCAATATACAAGAAAAAGTCAATACCTAATTGAAATAAAAAGAAGAATCGGACGCAAAACTAATGTTTTTCTAGAAAATCCGCGTTTACAGGGTCAAATCAGTTTGGACGTACATAGTTTTAAGTCTCGCATTAATATGTAAGAAATTTAAAATGTAAAAATAATTAAAAAAAATTGTGTTCTTACATATAGCTTAGGCGCATGTAAAGATTATGGGTGTATTATTTACTTTTATTATAATTTATATTAAAAAAATTTGAAGACTTGCTTGTGGTTGAAACGAGATAATGGGCATGACCCCCAAGAAAATGATGCAACCCACTATGCTTACAAATTTTTTTGCTTGCTTTGCTTTGATTAATCTTTACACTAAATATTCTCTCCATTAGATCAGATCAGTCCATGTGAAAATATGTCATGCAAACATTTTTCAAAGAGTTGAAAGTATATACATATATATTTTTGATATGATGCACACCCGCTGTTGTCACATGTATGAACACCACTGAGATGATGTCAAACTATCGAATGTAATAAAACATATCAAAATTGTATTTCCAATAGATAGATGTTATCTCAACGTTGCTCACATAGATGTCTACGAGTGTACAACATATATATCATCAAGTATAGAGCATAATTTAAGTATCTTCTTTATAATCTGTACATTTGTATGAATTCTAGCACATTCATGACCGAAAGCAACAAACTTTATGAACCGGATTGGGCCAATCTAAATGAATTATGTCATCTTATATGCAAAATGAAAAAGAAACATCATCAAAGCACAGGTAACCCTGAAATAATATATGCGCTTAAAGTGCCAGATTTTTATTTTTTAGATCCTCTTATTTCTACGGCGGAATCATACTGTAATATGACGGTTTCGCCCTCATACACATCGGCTGCATCAAACCAAAAACACAGTTGTTTTGGCTGAGGAATTTATCACTCATTTTCAGATGGTTGCACCAATTAGATGTTTTATTTAAATAACAAACAAACCAAAATTGATTCCACAAAAGGAGTTGAGAATCCTATTCAATAGCTAAGAGTTTCCAAATGTTACTAGCCGTTTCAAGAATGCGAGCAAAGGATCATGGATCAAAATGGCCTTCAATCTTCCTGAACCTATAATCTAAAATATATTCAAATCCTCCATCGAGGAAGAATCGGGCTGGTTCACGCCCGGCCTTATAGTTTGAGAATGAGGCCAATAGGACAATGATCACTTCCAGCAACATCTGGGAGAATATATGAGTCGTATACCTGGTTGGCAATTGATTCTGAGGCAAGGAAATAGTCTAGCCGCCATCCTAGTTCAAACATGATGTATTTTTTAGTTAAAAAACAGGTAGAAAGAGCCGAGCATATTCGTGAATATGATGCGAAATGGTATCCAGGAAGACTTTGACAACCGTATCCCGTGAAAAACAGTGGCTTCTGGGATAAATATTAGGTTCAAATCATTCTAGTATTTGAGTTGATACAACCGGAAAAATGTGAGAATCGGATATACATATGAAAGCATAAAAGCAGAGACGGATCTAAGAATTAGAGCTGAGGTGAGCTTATAATGTAATACATTATATATTATTACAAAAAATGTAATATATACATATATATTAATTTTCAGCTGCCCAACCATTCCTGTCCACCTCGTCCCCGATCACTGAAACCCGGTATCGGGTTTTAATTGTTTTTTTTTAAATTTTTCGTATCACTAAAACACGATATCGAGTTTTAGTTGTCGGGGACGAGTTGGGCAGCATTGGTTGGACAACTGAAAATTTATATATATATATAACAAAAAAAAATCATTACATTATACTATTAAAAAATCAAAAAAACAGTTTAGTCTCTTTGCGATTTTGGTCATGTTTCAATTTTAATCTACTAACTTTCTTTCTTTTGCAATTTTATTTATTTTCATACTTTGCAATGACATGAAAATAATGCAGTGTTGATGTGTATAGTGTTACACTAGCACTTCCCATAAAAAGAACTAGAATTGCAAAAAATGAAAAAAAAATTGAGTAAAACTGAATTTTGATAACACAGATGACCAAAATCGCAAATTGACAAATTTACAAGATAAAAAAAAACAGTTTTCCCCCCCAAAAATGAAGTTCTGGGCTAGAATTAAGGAGATGGGTTGGGCTTGGGGCGTGGAAAGGGTGAGCTTTAGTGCATTAAGTAAAAAATATACACAGTTAATAAAAAAATTGGGGTAGGCAAAAAAATTGGGGTGGGCTAACTGACCTAAGCTATATCTATCATCGCATAAAAGTCTGATACATTCACAAGCTCTGACGTCATTGGAACAAATGCAAAATATTGGTAATTTACCCCTTGACTAAAACCGTGTCCAAAACAAACAAGTTAAAACTCGTTCATGTTTTTAAATTGATAGCATACACCTCCACGCCAATAGTTTTATATGATACAAGCACTCCCGCTAAGTTAAAACTTAAAACTCGTTCGTGTTTTTAAACTTATGGCATAAAACTTTCTACTTCTAGGTAGAGTTCAACCTACTATATGATATGTGTGCTTCAAATGAGCCTATACATGAAATTACCCAGAATCAAAGTTCTCAAAACTCGAATATCATTCTAAACACAACAAAAATATAAAAATTTCACTTCTCCCTTATCTTATTAATTTATAGCACCCAAAAGCTTCAAATGTAATTATAGAGAGATCGTGCTATAAAACCAGAAGATAAACATATTTATGTTATTGTTAAATGCAGGACATTTTTACGGTTGATCACTATGATATGAAGGTAATTAAATGTACTGCCTTGTATTTAGTGAGTGCACCATAAAATTTTTAAATAATAAAATTTTCACATAAAGTTTTAACTTCTTTGGCATGACACAAGGGGCTTATCTGCTGTTTACCCTCAAGGCAAACCCAAACTAACTAGAGCATGGTTGAACTTAACCCAATGCTTAGTTCAGAGTTTTAGTCATAAATTCGAGATCAAAGCAATCTCTCTCCTATCCCTCCTAAGGTTAGTATATACAGGTAACTCTCTATGGAGGTAAATAAAGCTCAAGTGCATAAACGTATGGAAGTATATGGCGTACAAAATGATATACCTTTGTTGGTTTTTCGCCCACCATGCTTGTAGCCCCAATATGTATAACCAACAGTGCCAGGGTGCTGATTCCGAAAGGTATCAACAAAACCTTTATCAAGAAAATTCGTTTGAAATGATTGTCTCTCTTCATCTGTAAAACCTGCACTTCTTTTGTTTCCCTGAAAGAAGATATAAGAAAAGTCTGTATCACCAATTCCGCTGAACTAATATATTGTACAAGAAACCTTCTTCATTGGATAAAAGAAACTTCTCAGCTCATGGCTGATGGCAAACAAGAACTATGACAAGGAAAAGTATAAAATCAATCCCTCCACCCCTATACCAATTCATCCAATTACTCTCAGAAGATTTTGAGAATGCACGACTCCTCCTTGATACATTATTACATTAATAAGGGTAGAAAATGGAAAAAAGACCGAATCAATCAGAGTCTAGTTTCAAAAATAAAATAACTCAAGAGTCTAATCAACTCACAGCTGGATTCCATATATCAATTTCTTGATGGGCACAATTCAAGTCACCGGTAAGAATAACAGGCTTTGACCGTTCCAGATCCTGCAAAGTATATATTCAACTTTGAGATTTAACTTGTATTCCTATGATGAATCGAACATTGAGACCACCGGAAATTTTTTTTAACATTATTCAATAAAAAGTCTCTTCCTCGCCTTCCAAACGAAGAGGAACTGTAACATGATACTAAATACAAATTACGAGAATAAATTAAACACAAGCAGAATTGATTTTTTGGTACATGATTACATGACCAAATTTACTTTGTAGACAAAATTCAGTTTCAAAACCAGAGTTGAGGATACATGCATATACATACACACATATATATACACATATCAACAGAGTTCGGAAATAACAGGATCACAGAAAAGGAAGAAGCAGGTTCTAAGAATAACTCAATAATTAACTAACACTTACTTTCATATAGTTACTGAGAGAAGGATCCCATTGTGTTATCCTGTACGACTTAAGAACAGAAATATCAATCAGTTTCACTCCAAGAGAAAAAAAAAGAAAAAGAAAAAAGGTGCATAAGAAGTTAGCAGATGTCATGTACCAGTCGTTTGAGACCATCACCAGAATTAGGAACATAGCCACACAATAAATAGAAGTTATCAAACTCCACTGTCACGAGTCGCCCTTCACCATCATGATCAGATAAGCCCAAACCATACCGAACAGAATGTGGTTTTATCTTCCATAGAGAAAAAAGTGACGTGAATAATTTGATCAAAGTTAATACATTAAACCAAGATCTTGCTTTCTGGATTGCGGTTTAATGTCGTGGTGTTTGTGTACTGATTGAAGGCGTCTTGGAGAATGTTTTAAGTAACTATTCATTATTATTTCATTATATTGTAGGGTTCTCATCAATATGCTCAATATAAAAAATTATATTCTACAAGTCAGCCATCAACTGCCTCACTTAGCCCAGCAAAAATAGCATAATCAGAACAACAAAAGGACTCAAGCTCAATTTTTCAGATGATCTACTTTATGGCACAAAAAATTCAAAATTCATGACCTATTTATACATACAGAAACCATAAGAAAAAAGTAATTCTCCATTAAATGATTAGAAAATCAAAACAGTAGGGTAACTTTACGAGCATTCTTGTATCATCAGGCAAAAGAACATAAAAGCAAAATCCTGTGGGCTAACAGTTGTTATTTTGGGCAGATTAATCTGGCACGCGGATATTATAAGCATACAAGTTGTTACTGATTCTGCATTAAAAAAGAAAAGCCAGCAAAAGGGTTCATGAAAAATCAATTTGAAAGAAAGCACAACAAGAAATTATCAGGTCCTGTGTTAAAAGGAAAATAATATCATGGTTGAGTATTCACCTACGAGACAAAAGAGGCCATAAAAAAACTCTTCAAAAGGATTTGGTGGCATTTCGTGAATCATAGAAGCAAGAAATGTTAATTTAAGACTTACCAAGGAAGCTATATTAATATGATAGGAGGTTTAATATTTGTAAAACCAAGCTTCAATATCTCCACTAGTGGAAGAAACCAAGGGAAATGGATAAATTTCCAACATGATCGGTAGATTCATATGAATAGTTATGAAGAACAGTTATATAGGGAAAAAAACAAAAGAATTTACCCGTGAGATGATAGCCGTCCCTGAATAACCCAGTTTCGACACACTACATGTCCAATAACTATTGTCATAACCTTCTAGTAGACTTAGTCTGATTGCTTCAACATCTTTCTCCTGTTCAGGTAGTAAAAAGTAAAATAATACCAAAATGCTTAATAATCCATATTCAGCTTGAATAAGCCACGATAATCCGCATATCCAACAAGAACTAGGCTTGAATGTCAGAGTAGTTCTAAACATAAGAAAGATTAATACAAAGTAAGCAAGCCCCATAGATCTCAAAATGCGTGGCTTGACACCACACCTGATAAAATTTTGTGATTGTTCCGCCAGTAATTTTCTCCAAGTTTCCAGCTCAATTCTAACAACGAAAATAGCGAGACCTTGCCTGTAGTTTTGTCTCTTGCAAGCACAACACATCAAAAGTTTCTCTTTGTGCAAGTTGCAGAGCAGAAAAGCTTTCCAACTTCAATAAAGCTCTTAAACCATTGACATTCCAAGACATTAGCTTCATATGTGCCGTATCAGCAGCAATAGGAGGTGGCCTCATAGTTTTCGGATTGTAGGCCATCCATTCTTTTTGTGGCTTCTTGTGAGTAAGAACAGTCCAAGGTTCATCTATAGAAAGATCAGAATTGACATGATTCATAGTATGTACAATACTGGTCCTTGACAAAACTTTCTTCTTTGCTGTGACAGAAGTTTTTTTTTCTGATATTGTTGTGGAACTATCAGGGCTTTGAAGTGCAAAAAGGGCACAGCATAATGATAACAACACATTTCCAGGTAGACAATATAAAGAAATAGACAAATTGAGCACCTTTCATCTCGGTTGATGTAACAACTAGCTCTTTTCCAGTTGTGTGTTCCAGAGTTATGCAGTTGCTCTTTTCAGACGCCTGTTTTATTCTTCTGTTTGTCCTTTTACCAGCAGACATGTCTAAATCCTTGTTGGTTTCCTGAGCATCATTCTTTTCCAGAATTTCTTTAGCCTTTCTCTTTGAATTAGTTATAGTAACAGCTGGCATATCATCAGAGACTACCGGATCTTGTAGATCAGAAGAACCTCCACCTGCATTCGAAGGATAATCTGCAGCACTGAATGACCGTTTGAACACTAACTATGATACTAAAATGAGGATAAGTATAAAATAGAAAATAAATAAATAAATAAATAAAAAGGGTTCGACTTACTTAGCAACCAACACATGAAATTAAATTCTAAGAATTACCATCTTGACTGTCCAGGAAACCCTTCAGGGCAGACAAAAGTTCAGGCTTAGCTCCTTTGGTAGGAATCCCGATACTCCTACAAATAAAAAACCAATTGCAAAATAATTAAAATCTCAACAACTACAGCAGAAGGCCAAAAACTAGGAAAGAAAACGTGAAGTAGTAAAAGCGCCTGAATGCAATAAAATTTGTGGAGTTGAATATGTTGACTTTTTTATAATACTAAAAAATATCTCAGCATGTGGTCTTCCACCATGCATCTTACATGTAAAGAAAAAAATATGTACACAGCTAATAACTACTACCTCAATCTTGATTTAATCTGTTGCAAAGTCATTTTCTCTATATCCACAGAGTCATCCCCAAGAACACCGCTTTCCCTGATACTCGCCTACATTTTGACCAAAACCATTTAAGAACTCAAAACAATAAAATGTAATCATACGGGAAAAAAAATGAGGCATTAACATATGGCGCAAATTGATTTATCATGCACTCTGATCGCAAAAAGGTGACCTTGGAGGTAGTCTTTTCATGTTTCGACACATCAACGTTGGGTTTATCACCCAAATTATCTGTAGCTGATACTTGTAAACACCTTCTAGTTCCCATTTTCAAGTTCACATAAACCGGGTAAAGTAATTTCGAGCTCCTACATTTGACTGCAGGAGAACTATAGAAATTAAACGCAAAATTAAATTGACGAAAAACGAAAATCAAATGCAGATGATATACGATTTCACCAGAATCACTGCGTACCCCCAGAAATTTGAATTTCCGAACCCTAATTTGATAGATTGAATCATTCGGGGGGAAGAGAGCGTAGATGGAATGGCGGGAGATAGATGGTGCATACGGACACGGTGGAATCGTTGATGTGGCGCCAACTTGGACTTGGACCATCTTTATGCTTGAGTATTTGAGTTAAATGGATCTTTTAGCCCAATATATTCGGCCTTAAGGCCCAATTTTATTATTAAAAAAAATAATTTGCATAATTTAAACTAATATCTCACTCGTTTAATCACCTGCACCTTAGGGTGCATGAAATCTGTGTGCGACCACGAAAACCCTACTGGGTTTTCGTGGTGCAAAAACAAAAACAAAAATCACTAAAACCCGGTATCAAGTTTTACTGGTCGCACACGCGCGCGCTACTAAAATCAACTATATTTTGTTTAATTTCGAAAAGAGAGTTGAAATGTTTCTACTTCATCTGAAAATTTAAATTTATAGATGTCTCGTAGGCCATAGCTGTCTGTAATTAGAATTTAATCATGGTTATAATTAGAATTTAATCACTTTCATAAAAAAATGTATCTAGTTATCAAACAATATATGCATGCAAAATAACAACCATGTTAAATTAATTAAAGTCAATTAAATTTGGTTTAGTTCCAAAAAAGTAGTTGAAAGGTTTCTATCTAATCTGAAAATTTAAAATTTTATGTGCCCAACAGCTGTCTGCAATTAAAATATAATCATTGTTAATTAAATTTTTTATCTAGTTTGTGCGACTAAAATTGCATTTTTAAAACAAATTAATAGACAATATATGCAGAAACCGGAAATACACCATTTTGTTTTGGAATGTGTACTGTTTAGTTGTCCATAATTTATGTTTTATAATTGTCTTCACCAATTTAATGACTTTTAATATTGTCATAACTTAGCGACAATAATTAATAATTTTATGAATAATACATAATTTTCATCCAAAAAAATATTTTTCCTTTTTAAATTAAAATAAATTTGTGCGATGTGTATAAAACACAACAAAAAGTGCGTTTGGTTATAAAAAACAATTCAAAAATCACTTTATAAAAAAATGATTTTATTAAAAGTGAAGTGTTTGGTTAAAAAATTTGTTTTAAAAAAACACTTAATTAAGAGTTATAATGTGTGGCTTTTTGACTTCTGCTTTTACTTTTATTTAAAATTTTAAATAAAAACAACATTTATCCAAATGTCAAAACTATTTGTGATTTTTAATATTTAAAAAAATTGAGCTCGTTTAAGCGTTTTTTTACAAAAATTTTATGCAAACACAAACTTTAAGTTTTTTTCGCTTATAAAAGACTAAAATCAATTTTAAAATCCATGTTCAAACGGAACCCATATGCCCGAAATAAACCCGTGCAAAGTTCTCAAAATTTTCATTTAAAGCAAAAAATATCATCCCCATTCATCTCAAGAATAGATCAAAAAGAATATACAATTAGGATGGATAGTAACAAAGAAATCCCGTGCCGTGTATCTCCCACAACATAACCCTATACAAGATCGTTGGGCCATCTCCTCCATGTGTATCATAAAAATCAAATATTGACACCTTCTTGGACCAGCTTCGCACGGGGCTTGTCTAGTGCAATTTACTTAATTTTTAAAAACTATTGCGTTAGTACGGGGTTTACTCAATGGCTAATGCGTACCCAAAAACAGCAATTGCGGCTTCTGGGGTCATAAAAAAAATAAAAATAAAAAAATCAAATATCACGTAGATGAATCATGAATGTCATAAGAGGGCGGCGCCCGCGGTGGAACAGCTGGAAACTCAAGAGCATTCCGAGCATTGGTTTGATCGTTTATCGCCCTGGAATACGTGTTGTTTTGGGTATCAGCGGATGGATAGTGCGAAAAACTTGCTTTAATGACAGAACTGAAAACTTGTGATTTCCTTAAGCTTTGTATGATCACCTGAAAGTATATACATGATTTGAAAAGGTAGAAGCAAAAAAAAAAAAAAAAAGTACATTATATTTGACATAATTAATAAGTACTAGTTATCTTGTAGCTTCTTCACAATTAATGGAAGTACCATTGGAGTGTGTATTCGGGTCAGCACGCCTTCTTTCAAGAGTTTTGAGTTGAGTTCCCTATCGTCCCAAACAACATGATCATGGTACCTGCGGAAGAAAACAACGGTAAGGGACGAGTTTTAGAGATTTGGTGAGCTAGCTAGCTAGGCTTCTTGATTCTGCAAGTCTGAAATAATGGAAATGTATGAGCAGGGGAGATATATAGTGATTAATCACCAGCGAAGCATTTCTTCCTCTGTTGCAATGGACGCGATCACGAAAGCCTGCGGGCGTCGAGTTTAGGAATTAAAAACAAGACCAGATCTATATCCCTCCTTTTCCCTCGAGTTTAAGTATGGAAACTTCGTTTGTAAAAATATTACTGCAAGATAACACAATTTGAGCTAGGAACTCACAGCTCTATCAAACTCTAGCATGAAGCATCTTTCAATGTCTTCCCTTGTAAGTTTACAGCGGCATCGATCCCGCCTCGAAGTCAGGTCTGAAAACTTGGCATATGTGTAGTGCAAAACCGCAGCCTCGTTGAAACTGATCTCCCTTTGGGAAAGAAAGAAAGAGTAGAACAAAACAGAAATTTTGAAAATCCGACTTGTATGGATTTTTTTCTTAACGAAACCAACACACATACTTGGGAATCTTGTTGTAATTGTGCCATCTGTGTGCTCCATTGGGACGCAGATGTTGCTGAATACGAGCAGCAGATTTCCCATTCCCGTAAGTAAGAAAATAGTTGGGATTCCCATGAGACGCCTCTATGTAATTTCCAGAGTAGACGTCTCTGGGAACATGGTCTTGATTCTTCTTGAACATGGAAACCTGAGACGTTAAATATCGATGTGAATTATATAAATTCACCTTCCAAAGGGATTAATTGATTGCAGGAAATCATTCATTCATTCATTATATTATATATATTATAACCTCGCTGAAAGGTTCTTTGATATCATCTTTTTCCACAATACTCTCCTGCGCGCACAACAAAAAACATCCTTATATATAAACCATATTCGATCATCTTGATTGATATCATTTGAAGAGAACTCACTCACATAATTTGGAAAAACAACTAAGTCGACGTCCTTAGGAACGTCGAGCAACAGGCTTTGGACAGAATACTGGCTGCTCCCAACAGGATGAATCAGTTCATCGGTGTCGACGTGGATTATCCAATCCATACCAGCTTCCTTGCACATTATTATAATACACATGATCAACATTAGCTAGCTAGCTAGCTGATCAAGCAGCGATCGATACTCAAAACGTCGCAGGGTCGTGTTTAGGAGGACATACCGTTGCCATTACAATGCCCATTTCCATATTGAGCGTCTGATTGACGAATAACTCATAGTTGCATGGTTTATAAAAGAAATGTGACAGCCAAGTTTCGTTCCAGATTCGGCTAAGGATACAGCAGAAAAAATATAGGCTGAGTAGTCCACATTATTTGTCCAGCAAACATGCATTTTACAGAGGAAAACACCTACCTTTTAGCTTGTTGCTCTTCTAATTCTCGCGTTCTGCGTATGACTCTCACCCCCTGCAAGAAAAAAGAAGCATTACATTGTAAGTCATGAAAAATGGCATTTGTACCCATATCTGCATATATGAGTCAAGTCTATGCTACGTCAGGAGTGCTACTTCCGGTGTAACATAAAATGATTCTACACATATAAAGCTCAAACACCGCGTTCCGACAATAGCAACAATAATAATGTCCATTGTTACTCCTCAACAATAGCATGATGTGGTGGGAAAACAAAAACAAGCTAGACGAGAGAAAGAAGGGAATCGGTATCTAACCGGGATGGAATGGAGGACATTATAGACAGCTGGTGATGCAGCTTTCCCCTCCACAAACAGAAAAAATTTGGCAACTCCAATAACCTTGTGATAGAATATCCAAGGTAGAATTTGCTCTAAGCCGGCAGAAGTTGTTGAAATGATACATATCTGACATAAAAATCCTCGATTATGAAATACAAGTTACCCTAGCTAATGAGGCCAAACAAAACAAAACTGCAAATTAATTGCGTGTGATAAACATAGGAATTAACCAACAATAATTATCTTGTTTCCAAATTGCATTTAATTTGTAAGGAACATAATAGGGTACATACATACATGTATTTTTATAGAAAAACCTCACCCATTAAAGATATTTTCATGGAAAAATGTTAATTAATTTATTAAATTTAAATTTTTTAATAAAATGAGAAAACTATTTTAAACTTATACAAATAATATAACTGTACATGTAAAAAATTTGTGAAGAAAGGGACTGCAAAATATTTCGGGGGAAAAAACTACCAAAATTTTTCTTGTTTCTAAATAGTTTTTGCCCAAAAATTCCAACAAAAACCCAAAAAAAAAAAAAAAAACCACCAACAATGTTAAAAACCTGTTCAAATCAATCACCACGTACAGAACAAACATTTCAAAAAATATAAGTTTTTTTTAAAATAAAAATAAAAATAAAAAATCCCATGCACCTTGAGTCCAAGATCCGACCCGAGACCAAACTTCCACTCCCTGTAATACGGAAACGACACCTTATCACTCTGTCCAAGAACTCCGGCGCAGTCCACCGAAGACGGCGAGGATCTTACGGGTAACGAACCCGCGAATGCAAGAGGCTCGTAGTTTCGGATAGTCGGGTCGGTGAAGTGCAGTAAAAAAGCCAGCAACGCGAGAGAGATCAAAAGGAGGAGAGTGAAGAATCCTACGGGGCGTCGAAAGGAGACGGCGGCGGTGTGTCTGCGAGCAGCGGAGACACCCGCCGGCCGCCATTTGGGAGTTAGATTCCAACGCAGATTCTGATACATGGATATATTTACATGCAAAAGAATCCTGTGTGTGTGTGTGAAACGACGGGGAAGAGACGTTACGTACTAGGATATAGCTAGGACTTTTATCGCCATATTTTTTTCTATTATTATGATATGTATCTATTTTATTTATGTATGTATAAAAAATTTAAGAAGATAATCTTGGAAAAAGTTGAAAATATTTTGGATTGTGATTATGAATTTTCAGTTATATATCTTATAAAAACTACCACGAGTGTTTGCAATAAATTGTGCTTTTGTAGAAGCGAATAATTTATAGATTATAAAAAAGTTAAAAAAAATCAAAAGTTGGTAGTGTTTAGAAACAAATGTGAAAATCTAAAAATCAAAGTTTGGTAGTGTTTGGTAAATAAGTGATTATAGCGATTTTAAGAATGATCTTCTTATTGGAATCACTTTTGGAGAATAATAATCACCGCATGACTAGCTTTTGGATTTCAATTAAGTTAAACATAAGCTAACACATAATCTAGGTTAATTAAAAAACACACAAAAATGATTTTTTAAGCCAAAAGCTAACAATCATTTTTTTAGTGATCGAAAATACTTCCTTAATTTGCATGAAATTTGTACATGTGATTGATGTGAAAGCCATCGGGTAAACTCATGCAATAGTGTGTAAGATGTTTTAGTTGTTACTTGTTAGTAATTTTAAGAATTTAAAAAATATATTTAAACTAAAAGAATTTTTTAAAAAATTAATAATAAAAAGTTATATTAAAGTTTTTAAAACATAATGTATCAAAATATGAAAGTAGTTATTTGAACGAGCGTATTAATTTATCATCAATATCGATTGAAAAAAATACTTACAAGTTACAAGAAACCAAAATGGTTAAATACTGGTTTGATAAATCAATTAATAATCGGTTAATATTTTGGTAACCGTGGAGGGGTTAATTTATATGCAGTAATTCAGTAAACGCTTACCCTTTTGGTGTAATAAGGATTTATATATTTTGGCGCGTGGCGTGTGTAACACACGTATCTTTAAATTTTATTTTTAAATATTTGATTTTTTTAAATATATATATATATAAAATAAATGGGACATAAAAGTTTAAAAATTAAGAAGCAAATATAACATGTAGTTGGGGGATTGGGGGGAGAAAATGAGTGAAAGTGATTTAGGGGTAATTCAGTTCTAACACATAAAATACCAAACAGTTATTCTAAGGTATGAAGCTATAATAATATAATATATATATATATATATATATATATATATATATATATATATGATATAGTGAACAACCACCGTGAGCACCTACATGAGAAATTTTGTACTAATTGATTGATCCGTTAATATGACACTAAATCGAATTACAATCTAATCTAATATATAAAGCACTTGTTTATTTATATTGTTAGTGAATAAGTCGAATTCAAAATTAACTATATGATAAAGTTCATTATCTAATAAAATTTATTATCTGCTTCAAAAAAATATAAAAATAATATTTATTATCTTTTCATTTTATATACTTCTTTATCCTTCGACCGCAAGTTTTGGTATACGACGCTATTGATTTATTTATTTATTTTTTTTTTGGATCAGCATTTATCATAATTCAAATCTACTATTTACGATTTTCTCAAGATAAGTTATCGTCTCCAACAACTGTTTGGAATATTGGAATATCCTCCGATAACTAGGACTGTTAATTTAAGTGTAAATTGCTCAAAAATCCCCAATGCAAACATGTTTTGCTCTGCACTTTTTAGCCACTTTTTTGTACCACATTTTTTGTTAATTTGTACCACATCTTATATGGTTTTGTATCATATCTTGTATTGTTTTGTACCACATTTTATGACTAGGGACCCCAAAGCAAAACATGTTTGCATTTGGGGATTTTTGAGCAAATTGCCCTTAATTTAATACTTTCATATTTATATTTAATTTCATTAATTTTGAGTTCGAGCTCAAAATTCACCTCATGTAAAATTGAATATAAATCAAAGTATGAAACCAATGTTAACACTAAAAGAATCATATACAATCCATGTGTGTTTGCTCGCCTGTGAATAGCCTCGACAAGTGTTGTAGGCTGCTTTCGCATCTATTTTTAAAATTGTTAATATAATATTTAATATAAAAATTTTAATAATAGTAACTTTCATCTTTGTTTACATCAATAATATAGTATTTGTTGTGAAAAAGTAAAAATTTATGATAAAAAGTAAAAATTTTAAAACTCAAAATATATCAAACTCTACACTTCACAAATTTTTCTCTCTCAATTCAATTGTGATTTTATACACAAATGGAGAGACCTATTTATAGATCTCATTTGGAGATTAGTCCAAAAATTAAAACATCATCAGCTACATCATCACAGACTAATTTTCAACATTTTACAACTCAATATTCAACATTCAATATTCAACCTTAAATAACTCAATATTCAGCATTCAATATTCAACTTTAAATAATAATAATAATAATAATAATAATAATAATAATATCATATTTTAAACACTTCCCCTTGTGATGATGATCGTGATATGATGATTGTCTTTATTACGTGTTTTTACTGCCTCGTTAAAAACCTTACTAGAAAAAATCCATTGGGATAAAAACCATAGTAAGAAAAAAAGAGTGCAGCCACGTAAACTCCTCCTCATGTTAACACAAACGATTCTTCACATATGTCGTGGATTGCGCATCCCAATGTTATATATATGCTTTCTGAATATTATCGTAGGAAGCGCCTTTGTGAAGAGATCTGATGAGTTCTCACTTGATTGAATGTAACAGATATCAATATCTTTATTTTTGTCAAGCTCTTGAGTGTAGGCAAAGAACTTTGGGAGGATATATTTGGTTCTGTCACTTTTGATGTATCTTTCTTTCATTTGAGCAATACATGCAGCATTATCTTCATACAGCGTCACAGAATTCTTGTCTACTGATAATCCACAAGAAGTTTGGATATGTTGTGTCATTGATTTTAGTCAAACACATTCACGACTTGCTTTATGTAGCGCAATAATGTCGGTGTGATTTGATGAAGTTGTTACGAGTGTTTGTTTCTATGAACGCCAAGAAATTGCAGTGCCTCCACGAGTAAATACATATCCGATTTGGGATCGTGCCTTATGTGAATCAGATAAATATCCAGTATCAGCATAACCAATGATACTTTGATTGGTGTCTTTTGAGTACAAAAGTCTCAAATCTGTCATTCCTCGTAGATAACGGAATATATGTTTAATTTCCTTTCAGTGCCTCTTTGTTGGATATGAGCTGAATCTTGCCAATAAATTTACAGCAAAAGATATATCAGGTCTAGTACAATTTACAAGATATATAAGGGCATCAATGACACTTAGATATGGTACTTCTGGACCAAGAAAAATTTCATCATCTTCACATGGACGAAATGAATCTTTTTCTATGTTTAATGATCTTACAACCATTGGAGTACTTAATGGATTTGATTTATCCATATTAAAACGTTTAAAGACTTTTTCTGTATAATTTGCCTGGTGAACAAAAATTCCACATTCTTTTTGTTCGATTTGCAAACCCAGACAGTACTTGGTTTTTCCAAGATCATTCATTTCGAATTCTTCCTTCAAGTACATTATAACTTCTTGAATTTCCTTATTCGTTCCAATGATGTTTAAATCATCAACATATACAACAATAATTACACATCCGGATGTTGTTTTCTTGATGAAAACACAAGGGCATATTGGATCATTTACATGTCTCTTTTTCATCAAGTGCTCACTTAGCCGATTATACCACATTCGACCGGATTGTTTCAACCCATATAATGATCTTTGCAATTTCACATAATAAAATTCTCTGGGTTTTGAACTTTGTGTTTCAGGCATCTTAAATCCTTCAGGGATTTTCATGTATATATTACTATCAAGTGATCCGTATAAGTAAGCTGTAACAACATCCATAAGACATATTTCCAAATTTTCAGACACTGTCAAACTAATCAAATATCAAAACGTAATTGCATCCATAACATGAGAATACGTTTTTTTCATAATCAATTCCAGGCCTATGAGAAAAACCTTGTGCAACAAGTCTAGCTTTATATCTTACTATTTCATTTTTCTCATTTCGCTTTCGAATAAAAACTCATTTGTATCCAACAGGTTTTACACCTTCAGGTGTGAGAACAATAGGTCCAAAAACATTACGTTTATTTAGCGAATCCAATTCAACATGGATGACATATTTCCATTTTACCCAATCATGCCGAGTTTTACATTCACCAAAAGATTTTGGTCATGATCTTCATTCTTATTTATGATGTCACATGCCACATTATAAGAAAATATCTCATCAATATCTTATATATCTTTTCGGTTTCATATTTTTCCAGTATTAATATAATTGATAGAGATTTCACAATTCTTGTCAGTTTGTGGTTCTGACAGAACATTTTCATCATCAGGTGTTTCTTCTGGAACATCATTTTATATTTTGTGATCATCGTGTTTCTCTATGCATTTTATTTTCCGAGGATTTTTATCCTTGGAACCGACTGACCTTCCATGCTTCAAGTGTTTTATGACATCATAAATGTCTTCAATTTGTTTATTTGGCATTTCAATTCGAGCAAGGGCATTTACAATATGTATATATGATTTTGCTTCCCCTTTTGTGTCTGCAAATGCATCTGGAATTTGATTTGCAATTCCTTGCAAGTGCACAATTTTCTGTACATCTTTCTCATATTGTTTGGTCCTTGGATCCAAATGTAATAATGATGGTACATACCATGTGATTTTTTTTCGATGTATTTCTTTTCTCCCCCTAACATTGGGAAGATTTCTTCATTAAAATGACAATCAGCAAAACGTGTTGTAAACACATCGCCTGTCTGAGGCTCAAGATATCGAATGATTGATGGGCTATCATAACCGATATAAATACAAATTTTTCTTTGAGGACCCATTGTTTATCGTTGAGGTGGTGCAATAGTCACATACACCATACATCCAAAAATTCTCAGATGAGAAATATTTGGTTCTTTACCAAATGCAAGCTGCAATGGGAAAATTTTATGATATGCATTTGTTTTGATGCGAATTAATGTCGCAACATGTAAACTTGCATGTCCCCATATAGAAATATGGAGTTTTGTTCTCATAATCATTGGTCTAGCAATCAATTGTAGACGTTTAATCAATGATTCAGCTAATCCATTCTGTGTATAAACATGAGAAACATGATGTTCAACAGTAATTCTCATTGACATACAATAGTCATTGAAAGTTTGGGAAGTAAATTCTTCAGCATTATCAAGTCTTATTTTTTTGATTGTATAATTGGAAAATTAATTCCGCAATTTTATTATTTGAGTCATTAATCTTGCAAATGCCACATTACGAGTTGACAATAAGCATACATGTGACCATCTGCTAAAGACATCGATCAATACCATAAAATATCGAAATGGTCCACATGGTGAATGAATTGACCCACAAATATCACCCTGAATACGTTCAAGAAATATGACTGATTCTGTTTGGATTTTAGCTGGCGATGGTCTTATAATAAGTTTTCCAAGAGAAAATGTTTTACATTAAAACTTATTATTCTGAAAGATCTTTTGGTCTTTCAATGGATGACCATGTGTATTTTCAATAATTTTTTGCAACATTATTGAACCAAGATGTCCCAATAGATCATGCTAATTGGTTAATATTGAAGAACTATTAACCACCATATTTTATTCGATTGGCCTTATATGTGTATAATGCAATCCAGTAGGGAGCATTGATAATTTTTCAACCACATATTTCTTTCCGGATTTATATGTGGTAAGACACATATATTTATGATTTCCATCAGCTATCGTCTCAGTATCATACCCATGAGAATATATGTCATTAAAACTCAACAAATTTCTTTTTGATTGTGGTGAATATAAAGTATCATTTATCAAAAAATTTGTACCATTAGGTAACAAAAAATGTGTTTTTCCACAACCTTCCATGGGATTATTTTCTTGTTTAGCTTTGCTCATACCGTTTTCCATTTTGAACTTCAAAAGAAAATATGCAATAAAAAAAATTAATGACATTATATGAAAAATATAACATGTTTCATAAAACAAAAATACATGAAAAATACAGTATGCTATATTTTAGTCCCACCAATATATTAATCAATGTCCTCGAAATCATTTGAAAAATCAGCAGCATCGAAATGAGTTAAACCACTTGAATGGTTAGTGTTTTCAACAAAATTGATCTATTTTTCTTTCCCCTTTTTCGATTCTTTATAAAACTTACATAGATGCTCAGGGGTTCGACAAATATGTGACCAATGTCTTGGAGTGCCACATCTATAACAAACACTCTTGGATCTTTTTGAGTGATTTTCATTTTCACTCGTGTTTTCATGCTACCTTTTTGGTGGGTGGTTCATGACGTTCTTTTGAGATGAGTTATTGAAGTAACTATCTCGATTATTTTCATATCCACGACCGCGATCATTTTTACGTCCACGTCCACGCCCACGCCCTCGACCTCGTCCACGATCAAAGTCTTGTCTATGCCTTTGATTTTGGTTTTCATTTTTAATCACGACATTTGCTTCTGGAAATGCCGTTGATCCAGTGGGTCGGGATTGATGATTTCTTACTAACAATTCGTTGTTCTTTTCCACCACAAGAAGACATGCGATGAGTTCAAAATATCTCAAAAATTCACGCACTCTATACTGTTGTTGTAGAGTTATATTCGATGCGTGAAAATTGAAAAATGTTATTTCAAGCATTTCCATTTCAGTAACAACATGCCCACAAAATTTCAATTGCGAGACTATTCGATACATCGCAGAATTTTAATCACTAACTTTTTTAAAGTCTTGGAATCTCAACGTATTCCATTCATCACGGGCGGTCGGAAGTATAACTTCCATTATATGCTCAAATCTTTCTTTCAGCCATTTTCATAAAATCATTGGGTCTTTTTCTGTGAGATACTCACATTTCAATCCTTCATCAAGATGTCTACGTAAGAAAAATCATAGACTTTGCTTTTTCTTGTGAGGATGATATATTATTTTCTTTGATGGTATCACTTAGACACAATGATTCAAGATGCATTTCTACATCGAGAGTCCATGACATATAATTCTTTCCAATGATATCGAGCGCAACGAATTCAATCTTTGCCAAATTTGACACAGTGGTTTAGAAAAATAACAATGCATTTTATTAGTTAATTTTCATTAATATGATAATACAAAATAATGGATAAACGACGAGTACAAGTATGTTTAAAAATAGATAAAAAGTGTGCGATGGATAACCGCCGGTGAGTACAAGACTCGTGAGCATGAATGATGATCATAATCGTTATGAAAAATAGCCTTAAAAACGTCATCTTCATCTTCTTCGAAAAAAAAAACGAGGAGAAAATATTTTGAGAGAAAAAGTGAATTTGATGTGATTGAAATGAGTTTGAATGAATATATTTATAGGCAAAAAACTAGCCGTTTATGACCGTTAGTGACTGTTGAGAGCAAAGAAAAACGATTGTGTTGAATAAAAATTTGTGATAATCATGCGATGCATATAATGATAATCATAATTAAATAATTATGTATATCATATCACATTATTATAAGGTCGGTGCCGTAGACATCCTTTTATATAATATTGTGAAATTATACAAATATAGTTAGTATAAAGTCAGATATAGTATATTATATCACATTATTATAAGATCGGTGCCGTAAACATCCTTTTATATAATATTGTGAAATTATACAAATATAGTTAGTATAAAGTCAGGTATAGTATATCATATCACATTATTATAAGATCGGTGTCATAAACATCATTTTACATAATATTGTGAAATTATACAAATATAATTAGTATATAAATACAAAATATATATCATATCACGTTATTATAAGGTCGGTGTCATAGACATCCTTTTATATAATAACATGAAATTATATATTAATATATACACAATAAAATATATAAACAGTAAAAATGAATATTCTTACTTGTTGAATATTTTTGCCTTCTTCTTGTGTTTTGGAGCGTCAGAAATTATAGAGAACTTTCGAGCGATCGTACTGATAACATGTTGTGAAAAAGTAAAAATTTATGGTAAAAAGTAAAAACTCCGAAACTCAAAATATATCAAACTCTACACTTCACAAATTTTTCTTTCTCAATTCAATTGTGATTTTATACACAAATGAAAAGACCTATTTATAGATCTCATTTGAAGATTAGTGCAAAAATTAAAACATCATCATCTACATCATCACACTAATTTTCAACATTTTACAACTCAATATTCAACATTCAATATTCAACTTTAAATAATAATAATAATAATATCATATTTTCAACCGTATCAAGTTTTTTTTTTGAAATTTATAATATCTTACTATCTCTTATTATTATTATATTAAAGATGTGGGTCTCATACTGATTTCTTGGTAAGTTTGTATGGTCTTTTTTAATTTTCAAATAATTCTTTACTATTTTACAGAAAAAAACAATGGGAAAGTAGAAAATATTCATCGATAAAATTCACATTTCAAAAAATAACTTCTCACATCTATTTTCTTTGTGTGTGCAGTTATTTTTTTCTCTCTCATTATTTAGCATTATATTTCTCTTTCTTATGCAAAACAAAAAGAGAAAACCAAAACTAACTGAATTTTTGGAACACTACATGAAATATGTTTAAATTAAGCACAAACGCATTTATCACATTTTTTTTGTTACACACACAACGTGCGAATGTTGCTAGTATACTATTAAGTTAAACAACGTTAAACAAAACTCAATATAGAGACCTGGGAATTGGAGTGTTCAGACGCGTTGTATTGTAAATATTATATCCAAGCTTATGAGTTGTTACTTACAATAGCTAAAAGAATACACTGAGAAAATGGTCGTTCCAGAGCACCCTAACGTTAAAACCAAAACTATGGTGAAGTTATCGATATCTGAAGTAAACAAATAACACATTATAGTGTACAACAATGGCGAAGTTATCAATACCTGAAGTATATAAACAAGAATCATAATCTAGTAACCGTAAAAAAAAAAAAGAAAAAAAAAAAGAATCATAATCTAGTAATCTACACATTACCCCACTCTTGCTGAGTTGAATGAAGAGTGGCGAATTAATAAAAATTGACCCGACATGGATGTTATCTCCTAAGTAGTTTTAGTACATCTCCGACCAAATGCAACGATCCCGTAACAAGAACCTGTGAAATCAGAAACAGCAGATAAATGTGTGTCAATCACCACATACTTGGATATGTCTTGTCAATGTGAAATAACCAACGGAAGAACAACTCCTCTCTCGTTTTTATAATGAAACATGGGTCATATATATAGAAATTTTGTACAAACCCAGACAATTATCTGCAGGTAACGATATATGGTGAGCATGTTAATATTCAGAAACAGGCATTGTTAAATTCAGTTTTTAATGCTTACCTGAATCCTCAAGGATGGGTTTTCTTTAACGTAATCCCTTAACCAATTTATAGTTAATGGCAGTGAAGAAACCACCGCACTGCATGTGAAACGTCCATTTGCAGGACTGCAGTTTGATATATCATCATTAATGAACCTCCAAGGTGGTTTACTTTCTGGGATTTCCATCTGAAAATCCTTGCATTGGATATCTGCACGATGATGATAACAATAAACAAAAGAGAGACATCAGAGCTTGGCTGTAAGTTCAGCTCTACAAACTCAAAAATTAAATAGACAGATCAAATGAATTCTTATTAACTAACAAGTTGATCTGCTTTGCCAACACATTTCAGTTACTATTAGCAGCATTATGAGAAGAAATTCAAGTTTATAACTTCGGTGAACATAAAAAAGAACTGAACTAAAATGAAGCGCGCATTGTGAGAACAAGAGCAAAAACACTTTGGTTTGAGGTACTGTAATTTCATCACTACCACAGCTTTTCTAGTAAGTCCCAGTCCTAAGCATTGTTACTGTATGCTTGAGGAGGATCTCATTCAGCAAAAAGAATAATCAGGCGATGGTAATACTCTACTCTTGGAATTCATCTAAGAAGTACTTTTCATGCACTATTTCATCTCTTAAACAATGCTACAAGGAAACCTGAATGGTCAACCTTACTGTAGTGATTTCCACAGGCGTGGATGCTTAAGTTTGCATAGAGTAAAATCAGAGTGTCAAGGAAAAAAAATGGGTGTTAGATGATAGAAATAAAGAATCGTGTATTTATGGAAAACCTCCGAGCATTTAAAGGGGGTTGTTGATTACCACGGATTTCAGAAAGTAACGGAGGAGAAGTTACCTTTTCCATGAATGATCTTCTCCCATACACTTTGGAGGCTAAACTGCCACGCCAAATCCTTGGAAGATATATCTAGAGGAATAACCGATGAACCAGAAGTAACCTTGCTATAGGTTGATATACCAGGTACAAAAATAGCTTTCGAGAAATAAGTGCCTGAAAACACAAAGCATTCATTGCAATTGTCATAGTGCAAACAATGTAGAAATAATTGGGACGGGGAAAAGGAGGAGAATATATTAAGATCTATAACAGCGGAGCCTCATGAAAGTAAATGCTATCCAGTTATAGCAAAAGAGTAAGATTTTAAAAATAAAGTTGGAATCTGGAAGGTGTACCGACACCAACAAATGGTAACATATAGGATAATTGATCATTTGGTTTCTAGAGATGATGTTACCATTTAAAGACACCCAATACCTGAGGAAGCACATGTATCAACAAGTGTAGGGAGAAGAATTTGAGGATCTCTCACATCCATACAATTGAATAAGAGAATCTGCAAAATGTAAATAAGTATATGTTAGATCAAAAGGTCTAATTTGACCACAAGAAGTAAATAGGTCGCTTGACCACTTTCCCACTATCCAGAAGGAATAGTGAAATTTACTTTCTTGGAGATTTTGTCAGACTCGGGCCTTAGCTGTTTTGTGCAACCATTTATCAGTGTTTCTTTCACATTATGAAGCTTTGCACGGAAAATTGATGACCCGTGTTTGCCATCTTTCACAGCACAAGAATACCATTTGGCACAAGCTTCCATGCTTTCAGGACTATGAGCCCCATCCAAATAGAAGATTAAATCCCCTGAACTTTTAATCGGTCCAGGCTTTTCAGAATATGTAGATGGAGAATCATGAACAATCTGAGCCCTCCCAGAAAGACGGGCAGTTGAAAGTCCCCGTAAAAATGCCTCGGGCAAACTTTCTTCAAAGTCAGCCTGATTTGACAACCAAAAGATGTTATCCAAAAGATTGAGCAGGACAAGGATTCACCAAGTGAAAAATATATGCCAAAATCCAGAAACACCAGTCGAGCTACTCAAGGCATTAGAAAATCTATAAATTCAGTGGAAAACCAAAAGCATACATTTGCTTTCAGGTAATGCTCATTTTCAAAAGATGAGTTAAAATGGAGTTTAACTAACATGTGACAGCTTTTCCCTATGTCCTGTTCTCTGGAGCCAACTTTTAGAAAGAGCAACAGCAAGGCCAGCATTGGTGAACTGGTGATCACCTGACAAGCTTAGTTGGACTCCATTTAGTTTCTTATGATCAAGTGGTCCAACAACTTCCAAAGGGACCTGCAGCAAGTGAGAAGGCAGAGAACCTTGATTATGATGAAAGTCGGATCAAGCCCCATTTTCAAAGAATTAAATCTAAATTTTAGGGATTAAAATAATTACATTGATTGAAAACTAGATACAATTGGTGATATATTCTAGGGATTATTTTCCTTCTTGTTGAATATGTACACCGAATTTAAAGGAAAGTAACCCATAAATCATGTAATTTTTCATTCACGAAAATAAATAAACAAGATTATGTTTTCCTATTTGTTTACATGTTATCACCATAAATTTCTGGAAAAAAAAATAACAGGGAGTAAAATCTGAGCTGTCACAAAAGCAGCTCACAGCAGCAACTCAATGTTGTGATGGCAAAAGAAAATATAGCAGAAAGCAGCCAGCTTAATTTTTATTCTTTTAGTCGACAAGCCAATGTTTCGATTCTTCAACAGAGTTTTTCCTTTGTTAGTGAAAAAAAATGCAGAAAAATTTTATGCCCTTGCCACGCCTCATTGCAGCTTCTGAAACCACCGATTTCATGTGCTGCGAGTTATTTGTTGGTGCAGGTCCGACAGAAAAAGCCATGAGACCTTTCTTTTTCCCTATATCCAAAGAAAAAGAATCGCACTAGAATGGTTCAACAAATTGGAGCAAGTGAGCTACTTGCACCAGCATAGCCCCATTATAGTTTCCTCACTGGCTATTGTTTTCATCATCATTTGTTGGCAGCTCAAAGTCATCAAATCATACAAAGAAAAGCACTCTGAAGTGTCAACCTGTCAAGCAAGTGATTATAAAACACGAAGAGTAGCATTTGTGTCGAACCATGGTTCAGAATGACCTCTCATAACGACGACGTAGTGTGGGGAATTGGTCAGACTTCTAAAAAACTAGAGAGGTAAATTTTTTTGGTGCTGAATTGATATAGGAAAGAAATGAGGGGGAGAGAAGATTTGTGCAACCAGAAGTTTGTGGAGTAACCACATGTAGCTGGTGCATCAGGGAAGAGTGACAATAGTACGCATAGTAGACAATAAATTCATCCAAGCAAAGACAATGATTCAAGCTCCATTTTTTGCCAAGCAATGAAGCACAAGGTGCTTCAACTCGAGGGAGCGTGTTAGAAAATCAAATGAAGCTCCATTCAGTCAATTTAATCTCAATATCAGGGATCAAATTCATCCCATTGATTGTAGTCTAGGTATGATTGACGATAAATTAGCCTATACATCATGAAATATTTCATTTATAAAAATCAATGAACAAGATGAGTGCTTCCACATTTTTCTTACAAAACTCCTACATTTAACTCCTGCGCAACTTTAGTACAAGACTAGAAATACAATGATTCAGGCACACACACAGAGACACACCGCTTGCTGCATGTTCATATACGTAAATGTGGTGATATTAACCATATCAAACTCAAGTATTACAAATCCTTTGTTTAGTACCCCACATTGATTCAATGAAGAGATTTTGAAGATAAAAGGCTGGTTAACTCACTCAATGGAAATCATAGATAAAGGGTGTTGGTGTATCAAATTATAACTTGCTTTACTGCTCTCTTCAAAGATAATATAAATTCCCATTAGACCCTCCTTAGTAATCCTAACTATATAGAGTCGCTAATTACATGCCTGACTATTGTTTTCAAAGTAAGCTGGGGATATTTCATTGCATAACAATTCTGTGGGCCTCATATTTGAATTTCTAAATCAAAGATACTTCATGTTTTGTCCGGCGGAAGTTATAGAGAATATAGTAACAGTTAACCAGCATTGGTTTTTACGAAGCTACATCGCCTGATATCATTTAATTAGCTACATGATTCACATAGTTGAATTCTGGTACAAAGTAACCTTAAAGGAGTCATCTCAGGGAAGAAACTCCAATCAAACAAATCAGTAACATAGACGTGAACTATATGATTGATACATGAGAAATTACGTCCTTGGAACTACCAACAAAAACACAGAATGTAAGGAAATGTTTGTTACCTTCAGTTCGCTGGCCATTTTCTGAAGAACATCCATTGCTTCTGACAGCTGTGGCACCGTGAATGCAGGAACTTGAGGCTTCAGGAGAAGAGAAAACATCAAACCATTTTAGCAAACACTTGACTATCAAATGCCTATCCAATGTAAAGAAAATTTTTCCACCATTATTCCACGAAGCATCCTGTTAAAAGGTTTTTACCTTGAAGATTCCAGCCTTATGAGACGCTATTTTCCCAAGTGTATCTCCTGGATTAAGCATCAAACACAAATAAACCATCAGCTATGCTTAAAAAATGAAACTAGCAGAAGGAAAAGGAAAAAGTTTGAGGTGCCCCACGTGTGATTTAAGTTACACTTACTGTTGGATAATTATTTATTTATCTAATTATTTTGTTGTTTAGGATAAATACATTTTGTATTTTAACTTTGTTTCTTTATCAAATTATCTTCGGCAGATTAGGTCTCCAAGATTTGGTTGATTAGATATATAAATATCTGACTGGCTATTCTTCTTCAATATCAGAAATAACATGCCAACTGCCATATCTCTTGTATGTCTTCCATTATTAACGACATGGTATCAGAGAGCGTGAGCGGGTGTGATCACTGACGAAGTACGGCATGGCCTCCTCGTCGGGTGATTCTTCTTCTCCATCTGACGCTTCCTCAAACCCTACCAATACTGCGACTGGAATTTCACATCATACAGCCAGTGGATGATATTGTCCTTACTGGGAATCATGTTATAGAGATGACCAGTGTTAAAACTTTAATCTTGAGACACCTCAAATAAGTTTTTGGGGATGGAAGTCGCAAGATCATCCATCTCTTGGGATTTCAATTTCTCTAAGAAAGTAGGTGTTGAATCTCTTGAAAGAATTGGAATGTTGGGATGCAAACCAGTGGATACTCCTATGAATGCCAATGTAAAGTTTGAGCCTTGAGGCAAGAGACAACTGTCCTCTAGCAGACAAACGGTGATATCAAAGGTAAGTTGGCAAGTTAATCTACCTCTCACACTGACACACACATCCTGTGTTGAATTTGCAGTGAGTTTGATCAGCCAATTCATGAAAAACCCGACTAGTGACCACATGGAAGCCACGTACCTGTCTATTGAGATACCACGAAAGAAACCCAGGAAGGGGGTCATTTTTCAGAAAGTCCTCAAACAGAAACACTAAAGTGTATAGTGATGTTAATTGGGTTGGCTCCCATACAGACATGCCCTCCACATCGGGTTATTACACATTTGTGTGGGGCAAACCTGGAGAAGTAAAAAGCAGTTTCTGGTGGCACGCAGCAGTGCAGAGCAGAATATCGGGCACTGTACCATGGTATACGTGAAGGAATGTGGCTGAAGAGATTATTGAATGAATTGAAGTTTGAAGACAATCAGGCCAGTGGAAGTAATGTGTGACAACCAAACAGCTATAAGCATAGCCAAGACCCAGTCCACTATGATAGAACGAAACACATCGGAGCAGACTGACACTTTATAAGCGAAACAGTTTATGGAAGAATAATTGATCACATCTATATTCCAACATGCATGCAAATCGCAGACATCTTGACTAAACCACTCCATCGGCCAGCATTTTGAAGACTTAAGTTCAAAGCTGGGCATGATCAAGTATACGACCTAACTTGAGAGGGAGTGTTGGAAATTTATGTATTAATCTAATTAATAGGTCGTTAGAATATATAGATTTTGTATTTTAAAGTTTGTTTCTTTATCAAATTATCTTTGTCAGATCATGTATCCTAAATTTGGCTATTTATAAATATGTTACTAGCAATTCTACTTCATTATCAGATATAACATGCGTTACATGCCGACTTCCATATCTCTTGTAGTTCTTCCATTATTAACGACAGTTACCAAAGATCAGATTTTGTGCACATTGTAAACTGTATGCAGTAGGAGCATCAATTAGAATAAAAATTGGAGAAGAACAAACCCAATGTTTCCAAGTGATCCATGCCAAGGGGACTAACACCACATACAACAGGAGCTTTGATCTGCTCAATTTATAACAGAATGATACTAAAATGACATTAAGAGCATATTGTATCTCTTTGAGACCAAAAAGAAATAACAGCATGATATGATGCTGGCAGAAAGAACGAAAGTTTATTCAATTGGACAAAGTGGAATACTGCTTTTATTTTTACTACCATATATCTAAAAAAGAAGCTCCCATATTTGAAATCTCTTTATTTGAATAAGATCTCCATTCCAAAGAAGGTCTTGATACTTGATAGATATCTTACAACTAGACAGATACCAGCATATGCAATCAATATTGCACAAAACTGACAGACAGAACCGTATCAATCAAAGATAAGAAAAATTACCACATTGGTTGAGTCATTGGTCCCTCCGAGACCAACCTCAATGATGGTGACGTCAACCTGCAAATGAACATCAAAATCAAACGAGTTAAACTATAAACATATACTGGAACATGTGAACTGTATTTCACAAATAAATATATAGGATGAGAAATGACGACAAAAATATGGCTATAATTTTCAGCTAAAAAATCGTGCGAGCATGAGTTAAAAAGAAATGTCTTTCTTTGATCAACTGCCATAAAGGATTTTGTGTAGCAGTAAATCAAGTTTAAAAAAATAGGTTAAGGTAAGAGATGAATCAGTACAAGAATAGAATAAAAACTAAGCAGGATTCAGGCAGAATATACTCCAGATAACGAAATTAATTTAAATTATAATGTGCCTGGTATTCTTCTTTCCCACCAATCAGAAATTAAAAAGGAAAAAATGGCAAAGGCAATAACGCAAATCTTTTCCTAATCTCAAAAAGAACAGGCATAGGAGGATTCAGATATGGCAACAACAGAATCAGAGAGAGAGAGAGAGAGAGAGAGAGAGAGAGAGAGAGAGAGAGAGAGAGAGAGAGAGAGAGAGAGAGAGATTTTATGAAACCCAAAATATAATATTTTAAAGTTTTAAAATTATTTTATGAAACCACTTGTGACATGATGACTTGGCATCTACAAAAACAATTTTATTTCTCTAAAACAAAATCAAACATTCAATTTTAAAATATTTTCCAAAACATTTCCACAAAACAGAATCAAACAAGCCCATAGGATCTGGCAAAAGGACATCACCTTACCTTTTCACAAGTAAAAATTTTAAAGGCCAACAGAGTGAGGAACTGAAACAGAGGAGGCATAGGTAATCCATCATTGACATTTTCCTGCAAATCAAAACTTTCATGATTAGGAAAGTCCATTGCAGGGAATAAAAATTTATGATGGGCAAAGTCAAATGTAAACTTCTGGTCAGAAATTTGTTTAACTCCTGCCATGTCTTTCTCAGAAGTTTTTTAACCACCCAAATACTATATGAATTGATCAACAAATTGTTAAGTAATCAATTAAATTTAACTAATCGAAATGTGTGTCATTAACATTCAGTTTCAGACTTATGCACCATGCTTCCTCTAAAGTCCAATCATTACATGGGATACACATATCAAAATTGTTGTCTTCTAAGTTGACTGTGATCGGAAAGTAAATAGTTTTCCACATTCGGTTCACTCAACTAAGCAGGCTACCGCCTACCGGTTGGTGTCAAGGAAACAACACGGAGAACAAATGATTAAAAATTAAAAAAAAAAAAAAGTACATCTGTCAACAACTTCTTTGAGGGTGTAAAAGAATGTCATGAGAAATAAAATCAAATTGGACAAATGAGGAAAAAGTTCATAAGAATACCTGCAGCTGATGCCAGCTTTCCCAAAAATAATGTAAAAACTTTTCTTCAGATATATCCAACCTATATAAGACAAACAAAAATGAACAAGGAACAACATCGGATAGCGTACAAGTACAAAATAAGAAAGTAATGACAACCATTAAACCTCCCACCCACCCAAACCCCCAAACACACAAGCAAGCAAGCGCGCACCCACAAAAAAGGAATAAAAGACATGTCGGTGCTACTCAGATCCACATTGATAAACTGTTCAGAAGAGATATATTTAGGCATTCAGATGCTGACCCATCCAGACGAAATCTTTCTCTCACGTCAATTAAGTGGGGAGAAGTGAATAGTCCAGTTCTAAACCCACACTCTCTCAAAATTGCCTCACAAAATGCGCATGTTGATCCCTGAAACATGAATGTAAGAAGAAATAAAAAAGAAAATGTGAAACAATTGAGTAAATAAAGCTTATCTCGACAATATATATCCGTTTTTTAAATGTGATGTACTTTCTCTTGTACTTGTACAGCAGAATGCACAAAGGAGACAAGTGACTCAAGTCCTTGCTCAAATCATAATCTCTTTATAAAAGCACAACCGTCTATATCTCTAATAAAACCCCCAGAAAACCAATCATAGTTGAGGTCAAACTCAAATATTGGAATGTTCTGTAGCAAAATGAAAAGAGGTAGCCATAACGGTCTTACGTCAACAAAAAAGTATCCTTCTTTCTGTTGATCACAACTTAAACAAAATGCAGACAAAGGTTCCTAAGAGCCATCATATTTGAGAAACCGACCATGAAATATATGCTGGTTCAAAATCTCATAAAAGGGATCATTGGAACCATTAGCTAAGGCGCTTCCTCAATTATTTCAAGATATGATTTGTAAAAGCTCGTTTGTCCACAAAAATTCAAAGATATGGCCTTCTCAAATGAAAGTCATTCAAGCAAACTGGTATATTATTATTTTCATAAACCTATTAACCACATAAAAAGTATACGCTTATGGTAACAATACCTTTCCTTTAGTTCCAGAAACATGGATGATTTTGAGGTTAGCTACAAGTTCTTCCAAATCCAAAATCTGCCAAGAGAGCATGCACTTAAATTTACTTCTAGAAAAATGTTATGCACATGAACTGTACAAAGTAACATCTAGCTAATGTTATCAACTATATCTATGCTATGAATTTATCCACGAACATGAACCGAGATAATCTGATTACTTGAGGCCAAACAGCACACATTTCCTCGAATGCATACGTAAACATTACAAATGAAGTATTTTTGAGAAATACTTCCCAGAAAAAGATTTCAAAATAGCCAAAAAATGAAAGGGATGTCATAAAGAAATACACAATCAACCAGATCTCATGCATCTAATAACAACAGGAGCAACAATAGGCCGGGGGTGGGGGGGTGGGGGAGGAAAGGTTATCTCCAGATATTACAGTTCCACTTTATTTCCTAGAAAATAACAACCAAAGGTAGACATTAAGTTTCAACATAGTTCCTGCAAACCAACACAAAGATAGGACAAAAGGACCTAAATCTAACAGAAGAAAACTTTACGGGGGAATAACTGAATGAGTGTAAGTCCATGTCAGAACATACCAAATAAAGATATTTATAGACCTAAGTGACAATTTCAATGCACGCCGCTTAGGATGAGGCATAACGTAGAAAAAAGGAAAGAAATATTGTATTTAGTGTTATAATATTTGACTTATATTTATTCCTTATGTCTTGTCTATTAATTAAGGTCAAATTGTGAATAGAATATAGAAATAAGTTTTGTATATATAGTGTAGGGTTGTACTGTGAATAATATTCAGAAAAGAATATTTTCTACGCATATATGGATGTCCCTATTTCTCTCGTTCTTGTTTATCTTCATGGTATCAAAGCCTAGTCTCTGTATACCCGCTGCATAACTGACAGAAAAAAAGACGGGCATGTCAAATACCAACGAAGACAAAAATAAGATGTCTTCGGGTGAGAATGATGGTACGAAAGGTGCTAAAACACCGACCATATATCCTCTGAATCCTACTGGGTTTGAAGGCTCCATTCAATTGACCATTCATAAGTTGAATGGCAAAAATTACTTGGAGTGGGCTCAGTCAATTAAACTTGTCATTAACGAAAAAGGGCGTTTAGGTCACCTGACGGGAGACATCAAAGAACCGGCCAAAGACGATCCAAAGTGGACAGGCTGGAAATCTGAAAACTCCATGGTAATCTCGCGGCTCGTTAACTCCATGGACCCTTCAATTGGGAGGACATATTTATTCCTACCTACTGCCAAAGAAGTGTGGGAGGCTGTTCGGGAGACTTACTCTGATCTGGAGAATTCATCCCAGATTTTTAACTTGAAGACTAGACTCTGGCGGTCTAGACAGGGAGAAAAAACTGTCATTGAATACTATAATGACATGAAATGGTTATGGCACGAACTAGATCTCTGCTATGATGATAAATGGGAGTGCAAAAATGATAGCATGAAATATCACAAGCGTATGGAAGGTGATCGAGTGTATGTTTTTTTGATCGGACTTAACCGTGACTTGGATGAAGTTAGAGGAAGAATTCTGGGCAGAAATCCATTACCTTCTTAAGTGAAGTGTTTGTTGAAGTCAGAAGGGAAGAAGGTGGAAGGAAAATCATGTTGAGCGAGAAGGCATCATCAGTTTCAGAAACCTCAGCCCTGTTCAGCAAATATTTTCCTTCTGCACCTCAAAGCCGACACCATACTGCCCAGACAAGGAAGAGAGAAGTTGTATGTGAACATTGTAAAAAGCCCCGGCATACCGCAGAAACATGTTGGGAGTTACACGGCAAACCACCTGACTGGAAACCAAAGTCTTTCAAACAAAAAGGCAGTGGGGTTTCAAGGGCTTATCAATCTGGACTGGAAAAACAAACTAGTGTTGACAAACCTTCGGGGGCTGTCTCTTTCAGTAAGGAACAACTAGAACAATTGTATAAGCTTTTTCAATCCACGCCTTTTTCACAATCTACTCTAGCATCTTGTTCCATAGCACAAAAAGGTACTGACTTGCAATCTATTGGTTTTAATGTTTCCACCCTGCCTATATGTCCTTGGATAATAGATTCAGGTGTTTCTGATCACATGACGGGATCCTCCAGATTGTTTTGCTCCTATATCCCGAGTGCTGGAAATCAGAAAATTAAAACAGCTGATGGTTCTTTATCTGCTATTGCTGGAAAAGGGTCTATTGTCATCTCTAAAACTTTGACTCTTCAAAATGTTTTACATGTCCCTAATCTTTCTTTGTAATTTGCTTTCTGTTAGCAAATTCACTCATGATTTAAAGTGTTGTGCTAAGTTTTCCTCAAATTGTTGTGTATTTCAGGATCTGGAATTGGGGACGACGATTGGCAGTGCTAAGGAACATGGAGGCATTTACTACTTTGAGGAAGAAAGTCACTCCTGTGGACAAGCCCAACAATCTAGTATCATACCAAACTCTAGTTCTAGTAGCGAGGAGATATTACTCTGGCATCATAGATTAGGCCACCCAAATTTTCATTATTTGAAGCATTTGTTTCCAAAGTTATTTCGTAATAAAAATTCATCTGTTTTTCAATGTGATAATTGTCAATTTGCTAAACATCATCGTGCATCATTTCCTGCTCATCCACATCAAGCTTCGAAACCTTTTGCTCTTACTCACAGTGATGTGTGGGGGCGTTCAAAATGGTAACTCTTTCAAAAAAGCGATGGTTTATCACCTTTATTGATGATCACACACGTTTAAGTTGGGTTTACTTGTTGATAAATCAGAAGCTGAACAAATTTTCAAAAATTTCTATGCCATGGTTGAAACACAATTTCATGAAAAAATTCAAGTGTTCAGAAGTGATAATGGGAAAGAATATTTCAATAAACTTTTGGGTCAATTTTTTCAACAAAAGGGTATAATTCATCATAGTTCTTGCACTCAAACTCCACAACAAAATGGAGTCGCAGAAAGGAAGAATAAACACCTTCTAGAAGTAGCTTGGTCACTCATGTTTACCACTAATGTTCCGAAATACTTATGGGGGGAAGCTATTCTCACTGCTGCATATTTAATTAATAGAATGCCCTCTATAGTGCTGAACTTTGCGTCACCCTTAACTGTTTTCAAAAATTTCTTTCCCATGTCTCACTTATATTCTGATTTACCTCTCAAAGTGTTTGGTTGTGTGGTCTTTGCTTATACGCATCATCATACTCGTGATAAACTAGACCCTCGTGCTGTAAAATGTGTGTTTCTAGGATATTCTCCTACTCAGAAAGGATAAAAATGTTTTGAACCCCGCACAAAAACATTTTTTTTGTCTATGGATGTCACATTTTTTGAATCTGAAAATTTTTTCACACCTCTTCAGGGGGAGAGTAAGTTGGAAGACTCGATATTTGATTTAGACTCAGATAATGTGGACAAAACTGAATCTTTTATCATAGATACACCTCATGTAGTGTCTGAGCAAAATCTTGATACTAAAACACAAGGTGGTGATGATAAGTTGTATGGGCAAGTTTACAGGAGAACAAGACGACCCCAAAGTAAGCAAGACTCTACAACTCCACACGACCAAGTGTCTGAACCAAGGACATAACCTGAAGTCCCGACTCATTTGAACCCAAATCCAGGTAATGTACCCAAATCCACCTTGAATGTACTAGACTCCTCTATGTTATTAGAACTTCATGTTGCACTTAGGAAAGGTGTTAGAACCTGTACTCAACACCCAATCTCAAATCATCTGTCTTACAAAAATTTATTTGCACCCTATTCGAGTTTTATTTCTCAGTTTCAAAGTGTGGATATTCCTAAGACTATACAGGATGCTCTAAGTGTTCCAGAATGGAAGAAAGCTGTCCTTGAGGAGATGGATGCACTGAACAAAAGTGGAACATGGGAAATAATGCACTTGCCTGATGGAAAACGAACAACGGGATGCAAATGGGTATTAACTGTGAAACTCAATTCAGATGGATCGTTGGAACCCTACAAAGAAAGACTTGTCGCTAAAGGTTTTACACATACATATGGGATTGACTACCAAGAGATCTTTGCACCAGTCGCTAAATTGAATACTGTCAAAATATTGTTGTTCTTGGCAATAAACCTTGATTGGCCCTTGTATCAGATGGATGTCAAAAATGCCTTCCTGAATGGAGAATTGGAGGAAGAGGTGTTCATGAATGCTCCACCAGGTTTTGAAAAACAATTTGGTGGAAAAATATGCAAACCGAAGAAGTCTTTGTATGGATTGAAACAGTCACCACGGGCTTGGTTTGAGAAATTTTCGAAATCAGTAAAGAAGCAAGGCTATATTCAAGGGCAATCCGACCACACAATGTTTGTAAAGCATACCAAAGAAGGCAAGATGGCAATCTTGATCGTATATGTCGATGACATAATTCTCACAGGGGATGATGAAGTGGAAATAACCCGTTTAAAAGGCAGCCTCGCATTGGAATTTGAGATAAAAGATCTGGGACTATTGAGATATTTTCTAGGGATGGAAGTTGCGAGATCAAGAAAGGGAATATATGTATCCCAAAGAAAATATGTTCTAGACCTACTCGAAGAGACATGAATGAGTGGATGCAGACCAAGTGATGTACCCATGGATCCAAATCAAAAGCTAAACGAAGTGTCCAGCGGAACTTCCATTGATAAAGAAAGATATCAACGTCTTGCAGGAAAACTTATTTATCTTTCTCATACAAGACCTGATATTACTTTTGCTGTTAGTACGGTTAGTCAATTCATGCACTCACCACACGAGGAACACATGGATGTTGTGTACAAGATTTTGAGATATTTAAAAGGTTCTCCAGGGACAGGTTTATTGTTCAGAAAGAACAATCAGAGAAGCATAGAAGCATACACAAATGCAGATTGGGCAGGATCCATTTTTGATAGGAAGTCGACCTCAGGGTACTGTACTTTTTTGTGGGGTAATCTTGTGTCATGGAGAAGTAAAAAACATAATGTTGTGGCTCGTAGTAGTGCAGAAGCTGAACTTAGGGCTATGGCTAACGGAGTATGCGAGTTACTATGGCTAAAGCTAGTTCTTGAAGAATTAAAGTTAGACTAGGAAGTGCCAATGAAGCTATTCTGCGACAACAAGTCAGCCATTAACATTGCAAATAATCCAGTCCAACATGATCGTACAAAGCATATAGAAGTTGATAGGCACTTTATCAAAGAGAAGCTTGAAGGAGGAATAATTTGTATGTCATTTCTCAAATCTGAACAACAGATTGCAGATGCCTTAACAAAGAGTCATTTCAAACCCAAGTTCGAAGATTTCATCTGCAAGTTGGGCATGATAGATATCTTTGCTCCAACTTGAGGGGAGTGTAGAAAAAAAGAAAGAAATATTGTATTTAGTGTTAGAATATTTGACTTATATTTATTCCTTATGTCTTGTCTATTAATTAAGGTTAGATTGTGAATAGAATATAGAAATAAGTTTTGTATATATAGTGTAGGGTTGTACTATGAATGATATTCAGAAAAGAATATTTTCTACCGCACATATGGCTATCCCTATTTCTCTCGTTCTTGTTTATCTTCACATAATGATTCACCAAAAGAAACTGTAAGTTAGAGCATATACTTCAAAGGTTTCATGAGCAAACCCTTTGTTTTTCGTGAAGTAGAATCTAAATTGCAATCAAACTTATAATGCACGATCATCATCATTTTTCAGTTGTATAAAGATAGAGAATCAATTTTCTCTACGGCATTACCTTGATATATTTCAACATCCTGTCCAATTTGTTATACTTGCCCCTTGATGGTGATACATCGCCGCGCTTTTTTTGAGTAATGAGAGATGACAGTGCCTCCATGGCAGTATCATATGCAGATGGAAGATGCAAATTTAAGTTTTCTTCCGTCGGCAAATTACCACCCGTCGTCTCCATAACGTGAGATAAAAAGTTGTGATCTCTAAAGCCTAAAATATCAAAACAGATAACCTGAGAAACTCAACATTGCTGATATTCCAAATTCAGACAAGAATAAAAAAAAATCAAACAATTTCAATAACTTCTATCTACCACGCAAGGATTTCCTGAGCATATGCAATATATAAGTTCATACAAGCATTCGGCATACCTTTGTGACCTATCTGTACTTGAGATTGTGGTTTTTTTATTTCACTTGGACCAAAGCCATTCCTTGAAGCAGGCAAGCAGGACAATATCCTTGTCAAGTTATAAGTAAATGGGCATTTCTTCAGACTGGAGTCTGAAATGCCAACAAAATTTGTCCTCTGATAAAACTGGTTAAATCTGAGCATCGGTCGATTAAAATCTGCAAACCAAAAAAGCTTCCAATCAGCAGAACATCCCAGAAAAGTTCCTGATGTCAGGACTAGTTGGAATTCGACTACTCAGCAAAGACAAACATGGATTGCTTGTACACGCTGATACGAGCCTCCAATATTGAACTAGAACTCTAATAAATACACGAACTCAGTACATTATTTTCTATATAATTCAAACGAAAGTCCTAAAAAGCGACACCACACACAGCAAACCTTCATGGTGATGCCCGCAGCGCGGCGAGAGATTGATCTTACCTCAGAATTACCATCTTTCAATCCCGCGAGGTGCGATTGCTAGCCGTTGTCTTGACCATCTTTCACACGCAAATGGGTGTCTCAATCGCAATCTCAAAGGCGAGGCGAGGCGAGGGTATGTCCGGTCCAACCGATACATGCACAGGTGAAACTGGAAAGGTAATATTTTCAAGGAAAATGCTAACTTGCCTGTTTGAGATTATAAAATATAATACAAGATTTTATTTATTTTTTTGACAAAATAATATAAGATATTTTTATATCTTCAAATACAATATATAAATCAATACTTAACATGTAGTAGCCCATAATCAAATAAAGAGATTAAAAAACTAATCGCACCCAGAGTTCGGATGCTCCGAAAGGAAGATCGGAGACTCCGAAAGTGATCGGACGATCCGAAGCCAGGATCGGAGGCTCCGAACGTGTTCGGACGCTCCGTCAGCAAGTTCGGACGGTCCGATCGGGGTCGAGTATTACGTCAGCGAGATGACGTCACGGCTGACGTATTGATGGGACTTCGGACGCTCCGAAGTTGAGTTCGGATGGCCCAAACTCCGCCTATAAATAGGGGTGCCGAGCCTCATTTTCAGACGCACCAATCACCTCTCTTCTCTCGATTCCTTGATCTTCTAGCTTAGATCTAGGGCGTTTTAGGGTTCCTTTGGGGAATCCGCAAGTGGCGTAGCGATCCAAGCGTCGTAGCGGAGCTGTGGCCTAGTTTTAAGGCAAGCGACAGCAACGGACTAACGACGGACGCAGGTATAGCTTTTGCTTTCTAAAAATATTTAGAAGTATGCAATAGGTTAGTTAAGGATTTTAGAGCACTATAATGATATTAGTATCATTTGGCAGTGTAGTGCGGATTACAGGCGTGGATCTAGAGCTGGTAGAGCTTGCCTAGTAATTGAGGTACGAAAGTACTGTTCGAGATATCTTTACTGAGTATGCATGTATTATGTGACTGCATGATTTATATGACATTATTATATGCTGCATACATTTACATATTGAGCTATCTCTTTTGAGATGTCTGGTAGTAGGGTTTTACCCTATCCTGTTAGTGGATGGAAGTATGTCTGGTAGTAGGGTTTTACCCTATCCTGTTAGTGGATGGACTTGCATCGATTTGGGTCCGGATTATCCACTGATTTTTGGTATGTGAGCCACCTCCTGAAGCGACGGCACAACGTGCTACATACCAGGGCCCAGTCTGTCTTTGTTATCTGATTCTTGGCCTCTAGTTAGTAGGAAGTACACATGCATACATGTATATTCATACTCTTATGCTGAGCGTTTTATGCTCACGTCTGGTACTTTGTATATCTGGACACCCTATTTTATGGGGCAGGTTTGTGATTGGATGAGGCAGGTGGATCCAAGAGGGGCTAGGCAGTGGTTGGCCAGCTGAAGCTTCGCCTAGGGTTTTATTGTGTATTTCGATTTGGTTGTATAACTATTTGGGGTAATTGCAGATTCCTTTCCTTGAGATTGTATATTGTTATTGCTTCCGCAGTTTAATTCTGGTTTACTGTTTAATTAAGTTAATTGCATGCCTAAGTTTCTGATTAGCAAGTGATCTCGGTAAGGGTCACTACATAACATCTCAATATACATGACAAAATAATATAAGATATTTTTATATCTTCAAATACAATATATAAATCAATACTTAACATCTCAATATACATGTAACATTGTCTTATTTTTCAATGATCGAGATGAATTGAGCTGGAGATCTCACTGAAAAAATATTATCTCTTGATCTGTTTCACATCATTTATGAAAGCAAAAGAGTGTTTACAATACTTATTTTGGTTTTAGACATTATTATAAACAAGTGTGTGCCTTGTGAGAAATATAATTAGTGAGTGTTTTGGAATAAAAATTCAAAGTTAAAATAAGTTAATGTTTGATTGTTTTCCAAAAGAAAATAAAAAGGTTTGATTGTCTGGGAAAAAATTTGTGTTCAAGCGTGTTTTTTTAGTAAAATGATAACAATATTTTTATCATGTATAACATTTATCTCTTGTAATTATCTAAATTTAGGTACTCACCCTATCAAGTATGAACTACGTATTAATATAATTAGTATTACATTTTGAATATTTTGTATGAAAAATACTATATCTTGTAATAATTCGAGTGCTTGAAAATTTTTGTGAGTAACAATAAAAAAAAAACAACTGACAAACTTTGTATAAATGCATAAACACATAGAAAAATATGAAAATGAAATTTTTTAAAAAGGCAATGTTTTTTTTTAAAAAAAATAAGTTCTTGTAAAAAAATATGATTGAAATTTTATAAATTTCATTCAAAACTTTTAAAAACTGGTATATAAATAAAATATAATAATTAAAATACCTCTAAAAATAAATGTTGTAATAAAATATGATTGAATTGGTTGTTTCCATGTAAGTCTATCTTGCTTGGTATTTATTATTTTTCATCATGATTTTTAATCCTCAAGAATAGGTTTTGAATTGAAATTAATTAAAATTCATGCAATTATTTTAAAACTAAAATAAAATAATTCGTTTCAGATATTTAAAAAAAATCATTTTTTCTCAAACTATTTAAAATGATTCATCATAATCATTACAAAAAATAAAATAAAACAAACTAGGGTATTTGATTTTATTATTTTTAATAAAATTTGATTTAAAAATTATCAGTTAAATTGTTTCACCTCCGTATTTTCCATGTTAATGATATCCATATATATATGAAATTGGATTGTAAATGGCATTGAGATGCGAAGATAGTGGATTTTATATCTCATATCCGTCATTTATTTAATCCATACATCTATATTTGTATTAAAGTCATACGTTTTATTGATGTGTTTGATGAAGGTTATAATTTTTATTTTCTTTATTGTTCTCCATTCAACCACCTAGTCTCTCAATTTTTCAATCGATCAACGGAAGAATACAAATTATTTAATACTTAACATAATTATAAATATTTCTATATTTACATTTTTTTTGCTTTCGCTTAAAATAAATTAATTATATATGATTACTAAATTATAATAGAAATAATATTGAGTGTAAATATATGCTCACACAACTCATGCACGTAGGATTGGATTAGGAAATACTACCTTAGTAGTTGATTTTACAAGCTATGTTGGCTCCACGTACATCAACTTTATGTGGTATTTATTCTTGTTCTAAACTTCTAATTAATATTGTGTCATTCATCAATAGCAAAAAGAAAACGACACAACAATTTAAAGAAACCATCTGAAGTTGTTTTCTACTTGAATACATATTCAATGGAGTTACCATAAAAATGGCAAAATTGAAACTAAATAAATGATAGCAACAATATTTCAAAATTCCTATTGTAAATGCTAGAAGAAGAAGATGCTCGTGAAGTTGGTCACTTGTGTCTTGAGTTAATGTAAGCAGCAATAAGAGAGTCGATGTTACCATTTAAAATTGCTTGCAGCTCGGGAACTTGGATGCCAGATTTCAGATCGTGTACCATCTTGTTCGGCTGAAACACGTATCGACGGGTTTCTTGAGTCCAGTACATATCAAGAATACCGCCTTTTTTAATGCTTTTTACGTCGGTTAATCCTTGGTTTCTCAGAAGAATGAGAATTTTAGCTTTCAAGCGATCAAGGGCCTTGATCTTATTAGCAAATCTACTCCTTTCACCTGTAAATGACAGAGAATTATGTATCAACCTTTTTCACAATTGTTATAATGCTCTAGAATCTAGATATTGTCTGATACACAGGATGGCCATAGTGGAGAATCCGAGAATTTTGATCGAGTGCGCGACTGAATATATATTGAACAAACAAAACTAATATTTTATGAGACAGAGTAAGATTTTATATATGTAAAAAAAACACAACTGAGTCCACTGGTTCTTCCCATGCATGCTGTCACTAGTGGTACGTAAGTCGTGCAGAAATAAGATAATATACATAATTGAAAGCATAGCTGCCAAAAAAGTAGCTTTTAATTTAAACTACATCCAGACCACAAGACGTAAATAGCAGAGCACGAGAATAGGAAAAAAGATACAATAATGTATTCCGAAGGGTGTTACTAACCTGTAGATTCAACTTCTAAACCTGTAGGAATATGCCGAACATGAACTGCTGATGAAGCCACACTTAGATCATCCTTCTTATATGATGGGTACGAAACAAGTACATCTTCATCGTCGATCAACATGTCAGGAGATGATTCGAGGAATAGGGGAATCACATCCACAAATGCCAAGGTTGCCTGCTAAGCATTTGCACAAGCAAAAAGGCTATAAACCAATGACTAGTTGTGACTTAAGTAGTGTTCGCAAACTTTTTAGAGTTTGCAAACACCACCTTAATCATGTAAATTTGTTCCATTATGACTTCACGTCAATAAAATACCAATTTTGTCAGGGGAATAAGTTGGCATCTATGAAACAGACAAATATATTACCAAGTCATGGAATGAAGGCCATTCGATGGAAGTCCAGTATAAAGTTGAATCAGGAGTAAACTTCTGCGTGAGTTTTGGACAAAATGCATACCTCAGCATGAATAGTTTTGTTCTCAATTTCATGATTTCGGATCATAGAGTGGATGCCTCTTTCCCCTGATAGGTAGCCAAAAGCAAACTTGAATTCCAACTCAATGGTAGCAGACCTGACACCTTTATTTGAAGGAAATTTCTCGACTACTCGGGCTATATGGCCCTGCCTTTGAGCCCATTTCATGTACATTAGTGTTAGCTGTCCAGCCCATATCTGGATAAAGTGAACAACCATTACGACCACACTCGAAGAAAAATGAAGAAGAGTAGCAAACGAAACCATTTGATGGATCCTCGACAGAATAGTACTAGCTCCAAATAAATATATTGAAAGGAAAGAGAAAAAGAAAGTGGCACATTTTTCCCTGGAGAAACCTTACTAATTTCAAGAACAGCCACATAACAAAATTTCTTTATTTTTCTGTAAATACTGTTACAATCACAAGAAGTTTAATGCGCCACAGATTTATATACGTGCCACACCAATATAACTAAAATACCCTCAATCCTCCATGAAGTCGTGCCCTGCTGTTTGGCTGTACAAACTATATATGGAACCAATCCCACACTTCAATCAACCATTGGACAAAAATATTGAGGGAAATGCAGCTATAACTATATATATTAGAGTATCAATGATAGCTACAATACCCATAACCTGCAAGGTCTTGGGGTGTTCCGAGAAAGTGAATATATTTGATGAATTGTTCTAAGTGTCGTCGACCGTGCAATAGAATGAAAAATTCAAGACATCGTATCTAACCAGTTGCACAGGCATTTATCAAACAAAGAAAGTTGGACACACCCAATCACGAGTTAACTTCTAAATCAATCAATTTCAAAAACATATGGAGGTACTCTCCTATCTATCCTATTTATATAAAATCTTTGATCAAGTGTAATAGAATACAACAACATGGAATCAGATTTTATCAGTTGAAAATTGAAAACAAGACAAAAATTAATTATTTGGAGATAATTTTCTGCCCAAAATATAGAACTACCTATCAAAAACTCCAACAATCTCATTGACATCCATATTTTAAGAAAGAAAGTTGTGTCTTAAACCTCAGAGTATACATCACCGCGTCTAGATTCAACAGTGATGCAAGCTCCCTCCATGTCATATGGCTCTTTGAGAAGCCCAGACATCTCATAATTATCCATGATTTTCTTAACATCTAATGATGCTCTGTATGCTTGCCTGAAAAGGGCATAATTTATAGAATCCATCTCTGCTAGCTCTGTTATAAGTTTAGCTTCCTCAGCCTGCATCATAGAGCCGACAAGTGAAACCGATGGCATTAATTTCTAAGGATAACTAATGTTCTTGTAGAAAGAATAAGGCGGCAATACGACACATGAAGTCGACAGCCACAAAATTACGGTGACAGGGTTATGCAAATCTTTAAATGAGTGTTTTGTCTTGAAAAAAAGTTTACGGTACTGACTTTTGGCTGGGCTTTTTCAACCTCTAAGAGGACATTAAAAATCCGAAGTAAAAAAATGTACATTGTTTTGCGACAACTTCAGGTTCATTTAAAAAAAAAACTTTTGAAATACAGCTCATTTAGATTTGTTATAAAAAAAATTAATCTATTCACTTTTGTGTCCGAACTCACCACAGACAATTCAAGTTATGATTCCGTGAATCAGTGAGATATTCACAATTTATATAAGGATTTTATGTTCATTTTACCTTATATTTAATGTCCCTGAGTGCATCAACCACCTTGACACTATCAGCCAGTTTGATAAGAATCTCATTTGATTTGCCAATGTCATCCCACAAATCATAGTCACGGACAACTTCTTCCTGATTAACACGCTTTGCTTCTTCAACTTCCAAGGCTGTGGGTACTAGCATCTCCGCGCGAAGGACTGAATCTTCTATTCTCTTTCTCAAAGAAAACATACCTGCTTGAAAACAAAACCAACATTGTTAGCCTTCCTATATAAACAGATAATAGGTGATAATCGACGAAATTATAAGAGGAAGCAAATCAAGGATAGTTATGTTAAAAATGATGTTTATTTACATATTTATAAGTTCATGTATTTCATTGGATTAGATAATCATAAGAACCTTAACAATTAGCTATTTCTTGGACCCTCAGCAGAAATGAAAGAAAAGAACCGTAGTCATTAACTTTCCAATTTAAATTTAAGTATGCCAATAACAAATGATTTGTCGTCTCCTGAGATTTCAATAGTGCTATAGAGATTGTTTCCTCAGCTATCTTTAAACCACTTTCGGTAACATGATTTTACTAAGACTTTGAAAACTGAATACATGGAACCCCGAGGTGGGAAAGCAGACTAAAATGACGGATATTGCATAAGAACGAGTGACCATCCGTGGCCTTGTTCTAGGAGATAGTTTAGTTTCAACAATGAGGAAAATGAGGATCGATTAGGTAAATATCAAAGCTAGTGATATGAATTTTTTTATCTTGATTACTTTAAGGAATCAACAACAGAATCGCATCTACTTGGTACTTGCAAGTTAGCAACATGTAAAAGCATATCTCAAATATTATTCATCTCGATAGATTCCAAATCCTGACTTATGATCTCCCATATCCAGGAGTGGACACATTATAGATTTGCAGTTAAAATTATTTCAATAATGTAACTTCATCACATATTCCCCGTTTCCACACGATCCAACGGCTCTGCTGTGCACACCACAAGATCCAAAAGCGTTCCTAATTTCTGGGATGTGAGTTATTTTCCCTTGTAATCATAGTCATAACTATCGAAACTCAGTTGAAGCACTATTAACCAACACTCAAACGAAGAATGCAATAACATCGTACATCGAAAACATTTCACTAAAACAAGTTTCTCCTCCTGCAACTGCAGACTCGAGCTCGCTGTCACACAAAGAAACACATATTTGAATGATGAGTGAAAGGGAACACAAATCGAACCGAGTTCTTTGTAAAACTTGCTCTTGTTGTCATCGAACGATTCTTGAGAAGCCCGAAAGGCACTGGAGCTGAAATTCTGTGAAGTGCGAATTTTGGGATAATTTGAGGAACTCCAAGAATTCTTGAGCTGAATTCCAGCAGACAACCGAACGTAGAAAGATTCAGCCGCCATTTCATCAAATACTAGATGGGTTTTTTGCAATGAGATGCTTGGCGGCCGGGAATTACGCTCTTGAACCTTGAATTTACGAGTATGGAAGTTGAAATGTGTGAGTGGCGCCAGCCCACGGCACGTCACTCTATTCTTTACTTTTACTGTAGGATCTTTGTTTTGGATAAAGAAGTTAAAAAAGATTAATTTTTTTAACAACTTTTTTTCTTCCAGACATTTATCGTTGCAATATATAAAATGTCTTCGTTGTTTGGATTAATAAAAAATTGAATTTTGAATTAGACTTGCAATTGCAATTGAATTTGGTTTTATTAATAACATTTACATAAATATATTTTATTTTTAGATTATGTGTATCGTGATTTTAGGAATATCATATTTTATTAAATTTGAAAAAAAATAATATAAAATTTATGAGATAGATAACCAAAAAATCAATATTAAAAATATTTTTTTATCTTCTACACAGCACAACTGCACAAATCTCGTGAGATCTTTTCAATTTTGTAAGAATTTTATTTAATTAAACCAAATTTGATCAAATACTAATTTAGTTTTAAAATAAGGATGTATTTATTTTTTACTCCAAAGACACTATTAGCCATTAGGACACCTCCAACAAGGTTTTTTTAAAGGGCAATTTATGGATAACTTCCTAAATCAAACATAACTTTCAATTTACTCTCTATATTTGTCTTTCCGAAAATGCCCTTGTCGTTATTTTAATCATTATTATTTCTTGAATTATCAAATGTGGAATCGGATTCAAAATCTGATTCACTTGATTCATTAAGATAATAAATATTTTCATCATCGGATGAAAATTCAATTGTTTTTACGGGATAGAATCCAATAGTATATATTTCTTCAAGAAGTTTAATTTTATTTTTCTTTTCGTTTCATTTTGGACATTCATTCGCATAATGTCCTTCTTCGTTGCACAACCAACATGTGCAATTCTTTCCTTTACCCTTTGGGCAAGGTGGTTTTTTGTTATCAAACTTTTTATAAAAATTTTTTTTATAAGGTTTTCTGAAAAAATTCTTTTTAAATTTCTTTTTCTTATAGGGAATAAATTTCTTATTAAAAGATTTATAAGGTTTATTAAATTTATTCTGTTTCTGTCGTTTTAAATATTTGTGTGACATGTTTGTTTTGCAACCGTATTCTTTTACTGTGAATTCCATTTTGTCACAACAAAGTTTATTGTTTTGTTTGTAGGATTTAAAGATTCTTTTATTTAGTGTTACTTCATGACATTTCTTTGTTATTATGTCTTTGATGAATTTAATAGCTCCTCCTAAAGTTTTAGCATAAGGACTAGTTAAGAATTCATCTTTACTGTGTATAGGTATATTAAGTATCTTGTTAAAGATACTTAGTTTATAATGTTCCTTTTTATCAACATCTATTAATTGATAATAGTTTGTTTCATAATCACAAATAAATTCTTCTAAGTAACATAAATTGCATAATTTAATATTATCTAATATAAAGATTGCTCTATTTTGTTCTATATTCTTAGCTACCAAATTAGCATCATTATTTGAAACTCCTAAAAATTCTTGGTACAAGGCATCAACAAATAGTTTGAAATATCGATGTCCTGTCATTCCTTGTGGTAGATTAGTAATTACTAGGTTTTCAGCCCAAGTTCTTACTGCTCCTACCAGTGTCATTTTTATCATCCCATGAGTTAAAACTTGAATATTCTCACTTTTGTCTAATAATGGTGTTAATTGAATTTGTACTGATAGTTCATTTGCCCAATGATCTATCTTTGATTTTCTTTCTTTGGCTGTTGAACATCCTAAATCTAAGATATTTTGTTTCACAAATCCTGATGTTTTTGATTCTCTAAGAATATCTCTAACATCTTTATAAGATCCAGAGTATTGGTCTCTGTTATATTTAAATTCTTCATCATCTCTTCCACCACTACCTTCTACATTCGTTCGTAGATTTAATCGTGGTCTAGAATCATCTTCAGATTCTGATTCTGAAATATCCATATCTCTGTATTGTTCTGAGTCCTGATGTGAATGATATAATTCTGAATGATATAATTCTTCTGTATTTACTCCTATTTGTTCAAAATCAGATGAGTCGGTTTCACTAAACATCTCCATACTTATGTTTGCCATAACTAAGGGGATTTCTATACCATGATTCAATTTTGAATGGTGGTTCTTCTTTCATTTTTATTTTTCCTTTATCTATTGGAAGAACTTCCTTAAGATAGTTTAATATTTCATTACTATGTCTTTCTTGTTCAATTATTAATCTAGTCGTTGCTAAATCAATATTGAAACGACCCTAACTACTCGCTACTAGACTATAATTAAAATAAAGAAAAATTACGGATTTTTAAAAAAATTTTGCCATGACCTATTTGTAAAACAAATAAGCCATCAAGACTCAAACAGCAATTTAAATAAGGAAAGAAAATTGACTTCAAAACTTAAGTGCGTTAAACATAACATGCAATCCTAGTAACCACCTCCCGGTTACAGCATAAAGTAAACTAAAGCATTTAAAATTAATTCCAACGATAATCATAAACTTGCAAAAGCGGAAAACGTACTTCAAAACATAAGCTGTAGCACAGGGAATGCACATCCTGGCTATAAATACTACAAGATCTCAAATAATACTTCATTATTACAAATTCGATAACTGTGCGGAAAAACATAAACTAAAAGGAAGCAACGGTCACTGGGCCTTGCACTACCGATGGCCTCATCCCAGTAGATCACGCCCCTCCGTCTCCTCCACAAAATCCTCACCTGCAAACATTCAAGCATAGTGAGTCTAAAGACTCAACAAGCATAACTAGGATAATAACAAGGGTTTAAAATACGTGATGCAAAAACTCAACTTAAACTGTAATATGCATGAAACTAGAAAGATATAGAAATCATGCATTAATGAACTCACACTATGATAAACTTTAACTTTCATAACATTCAACTTAGACTCATGCATAACTGAAAGACTGACATCAATGCAAAACGAGTCAACTAAAATTGTGAAACTTTAACTTTTAAACTTTTCTTTACTTTTTCCTCTTAGAAATCCGATCCCTGATTTGTGACCCTCTGTTTCGATCATGATCATGGCTGCAGTGCACTATGCCGGCAAGACGACGAGATTTCTCCCGACGAACTTAACCCCTCTATGGCAAGGAGACCGAGATGCCTCCCGATCCCACATTGCCCCTCTGTGGCAAGGGTAAACAAGATGTCTCTTGCTCCTTGCCTAACCTCTATAACCTCTTGGTGAGTAGACCGAGGCATCCCCCGGCCTAGCAACACCCCTCTTGTCACAAACAGATCACTTCATTCAAAAATATTTGCTTTCTTTTCCCTTTTCATTTATAAAGACTCAACTCATACATTAAATGGCATGCAAACAAGTAAACTTCCTTTTTCTTTATTAAACTCAAGAACACGTCAAATGCACACGAATAAGCAATCTTTAAGACATGAGACTCGACTCGAAAATGTGAGTTTAAGGTGGATGAGTGGCTGCCCCTAAGTCCAAAGAAGACAACTTACCCAACAAAATCCTCAAACTTGACTTAACTCGAGCAAGTAAACCGAAAAGCCCTTAACTTTGTCATGCCTTATCCAAAACCCGTCCCGCTTGAACCGACACTCAACAAACACTCCAAATCATCCCAAGGAATAGGTGGTATCATCAAAAGATCAAAAGAGCAAATTTACAAAACACAAAAATCGGACAGCCCCTATTCAAAGGAAAAATCTGCACTTGCACCCAATTTTGAAAAATCCATAACTCACTCAATTCTTATCCGAATCAAGCCCATTTTATATCGACGCGACCACAACGTCATGAACTTTACCATGGAATAGCCTAACCCTGCCCAGACCTCAGCCACGACCCTGCCCTGCCCCGTGAACAGTGCTGCCCTGCACACTCACACACCTCCAATTCCAACAATTCAAACACTTAGCCCACTTTCCTCAACTTATCTCCACACCAAACACCCAAACACTCAAATAACCTCTCTTAGGACTTTTCCCAAACACTTGGGCTACACTCAATCCACACTTTCACAACACATATCAAGAACATCAAGAATTAACCATCAAAACTCCAAAATGTTGAACAATCAATCAAGACCAATGCAAGACCATTAAATACTTCAACATCAATTAAATTTCAGCCCCTACACATGCAAAATTTCGAAATTTAGGTCCTTATACATTCTGAAAATTCGAATTTTGGCAAGAACATCCATATAAATCCATGTCATTACACATATACTCAACATTAAATCACATAAACTCAACCCCATAACACATTTAGCAAAAAATCAGCCCCTTAAATGCCCAAATTCGAAACCCTAACATCACAACATCATGCATTTTCGAAATTATTGCAAGAAGTCTTAAGGGTGGGGGGTAGATATTGCTTGAATGTTAGCCCAAAAAAATAGTTACACTTGCCTTTCAACCTTTTACCCAAAAATTTCGAAAATAAGGGGAGATGGAGGGAAGAACTCTAGGTCAAACTCCAAGCTAAGCTCCTTGTGGAGCTCCTCCGGCAGTGGGGACGGCGGTGGACGGCGGCAGCGGCGGCTTGGGGCGGCGGAAGGCACTTGGCCGAGAGGGAGCTTCAAGGGAGAAGGGGGGTGGGCGGCTACTAGGGTTTAGAAGGGGCTAGGGTTTTTAATTGTGTTGAATGATTTATATCTAGAGGGAAAAAAAAAATAATGGGAGTGAAAATTTTAAGTGGGAAAAATAATGAGAGTGTAGGGTTTTGGTGTGTGTGTGTGTGAGAATCTTGTACTATAAAAGTGCTAAAAGACAAATAAAAGTGCTACTTGCACTAAAGTAGCTCTTCACCTCAAAACTTGCACCTTTAAAACTTCTAAGTTTAAAATTTCAACTCTAATCATTTTAATTGAAATTAAACTAGCCCGGATTTAATAAAATCCTATCTTATGAAAAGTTTAGGATATAAACTCAAGGAAATAATAAAATTGCTTTCCGACCCCCGAAAAGTTCGAAATTTACATTTCCGGCCAAAACCCCCTTTTTCCTCTAACTTAAAAATCTTAAAAGTGAAAGTCTTGAAAATATGCCACCGAAGCCCACCATTGTCGCCTGCCGGGACAGAAACCTACTAGACCAAACAATTCAAGGCATTTAATCCAAATAAATCGAACAATTCTATCTTTAACTAAAACTTAAACAATTAACTTCAAGAAATTAAAATATAAATACTAAAAATAATTTTAGGCATGATTTTCAAATTTTAGAAGTTCTTGGTGCTACAAATATATTCTTTGAAATTCTTCTCTAATTCTTGTATTGATAGATTGATCTTATTAATATTATTTTCTAAATCTCCTAGATCTTTTTTCTAATTTTATTAAGGACGTCATTGCGATGAGGTTGACTCATTAACAATAGCTTGTTTAATTTTAAGAATATTTTGATTCATGGTTCCAATCTTATCAAGAATATCTTCATCATTTCTAGCAAATGATAATGATCTTCTTGGTACAGACTGTTTTGTGATTTGGAGGTCATCTGAACTCCATCTTTTATAGGGATTTATTTCTTCAATAAATGCTTTTCGAGGGTGTTCAATTCTTGTAATATTTTCAAACATTCTTTCAACAGAAATAGTTGGTTTTATTGAAATTATTCATGTTTGAGAATTATTACTTATTGCTAAACCGACAACATAGTTTATATTGATCGGATGGTTTCCTGTTAACATAAGATTATTTCTATAAAAGTAATAATCTAATGTTAAAACGTCATTTATGTTTTTATCAAAAAGAGATATATTGTATTGTGGATAAATACAAAATTTCATCTTTTTGTAACATAAATTTCCTTCAATTTTTTCAAGGATAGAATCCTCGAAATTACGTATTCTTTTGTCACGAACTGTTATTTCAATTGGTATATCTATTCCTTCTCGGTATTGAGCTGATATTATTATTTCAATTCCTCCGATATGAACATATTTCAGTTCAGATCGTTCTTTTTCACTGGCTTTTGCCATGATGATATTAATATCTTGAGTTGTTAATAACTTCAGAGTATTAGATCTTGATTCGTTATTTATTTTACAAGATCGTTCTTTTGTACGAATCGAATAATAAATTAAATTTTTCCTGGGATTAATAAAATTTGAAATCTTACTTAGTATTCCTGGTTGGTCTATTAGATTTGTTTTTGAATTAGAAAACCCTGTTTTTTGTATTTCAGCAAACTTGCTTTGATTGAATATAATATTCAAATTATACTCTTGGTTTTCTTCAGATTCTTCAGATTCATCGACCAGGTTGTTTTGATTTGGAATTGTTACTTCTGTCATTTTAACAGATGATAGAACTTCTTAATTTTCTTAAGGTTATTAAAATCCTTTTTGTCGAATCTATCTGTTCTAATAAATTCTGAAAATCTTCGAAACTATCAATTGAAGATTGACAATTTTTAAGATGTTTCAAATTGTTTTCACAATTTTCTATATCAAAATTTATATTTTGAGAATATAAATTAAAGATATTCATTTTTGTATTTTCATACATTTTTCATTTAGTAAAAATTGTTACTTTTATTATTTTGTTTTTGTTGATCGGATTTCGATAACAAAGTTTGTTCTTATTCATAACATATTGTTATGTCTTCAATTTCATCGTTTTCAGAAATTTGAATTATCATTTTTCAGTTGCTTGAAAAATGTTCTTTTTTATGATTTTTGAAATAAAAGGTTTGGAGATCTTTTATTTTATTCCATAATTGATCTATTTGACGTAAATCTTTTAGTAAGATTATTTTATCAAATAAATTTTTAATCTCAATATATAAAGTTAATCCAGGCATTAATAATTTGCTTTATTTAAGCTCTGATACGAGGTTGCGGAATTCTTCAAATTCTTATGAATTTTCTTATTCATGGATTTACAGATCTGATTCATGGATTTTCAGATCTGATTCATTTATAACAGATAAATGTTTTCATATTAGTTTGGTTCCATTCATGGATTATTAATACAAATTTTAGTTGATAAATTGATTCAAATATGGTTAAATCAGAAGTATTTAAACGATATTCACGAAATGTATCATATTCATGATCATCTTCTATTTTGAACCAGTTTTTTATTATTAATCTTCCATTTCTTATAAAGGATGATGACATGATTAATGTATTTTGACTATTTCTTTGAATTAAGGGCTGCAGGAGGTTTAGGAAGGTTACCTTGTTTGAATGAATCTTGGTTTTGAGCAGAGGCCAAATCCTTGCTTTCCCTTAACGATCACTTGATCAACTGGTACTTGCTCTATGGATCTCCAGGTTTACTCTTAACCATGAATATTCAATGATTGGTTTCCAACCTTATCCTCCTTACGCCCTGCTTGTTTAGTTATTAGCCATAAGGCTTATTTTGTTTCTGATTTTATGTTTCTTAGTTTCTGATAGTTTTCATACGTCTTGTATGAACCAGATTTTAAGAAACTTTAAGAAGAGAGAGATACTCAAACTTCACTTACTTTTTTACAGCACAAAACATCTCCTTTTATAGGCGTGGAGAAACACATACATAATTAAAAATAAAAGAAAAGAGGGGGATCACCCGACACTACATAATGGAAACAGCTCATTTTACATCTGAGTGGATGTCTTTAACATGTGGTGTGGTCCACGATTTCATTTGTTTTTACATTGTGTCACTCTCTGAATCACTGGTGCATTCGGACCATTTTTTTATTGGTTTGTCTTCTTTGACAGCTGGTTTGTCCTCTTTGACATCTGCTTCTTCTGTCTGAATGGGTTGGCAATGTCCACATTTGTGAGTGGATATCATTGTTCTTAGTCTTTGACATAACATTTGTTGGGTTTTTCGGGTCATGTCAACTCTTACTTCATAGATTGGAGCTTCGAATTGAGCTAACATGGCTTGTTCTTTCTTTTGGATTGTCTCCTTGTGTCCAGTGGTTAATAAAATTTTACTGGTTGCAAAATTTATTTTAACCTTTGAGTTTCCATCAATATTTCCTGTCCTTGAGATCATATCAATCAATGTCTTTATTCTTATCTCAGGAAGTGTTGAGATATCCATTACTGGTTTCTCTTCATTTGATCCTTCGAATAAGAACTTGTCTTTTTGTTTTAGACATTGAATATATACCATTGGTTGATAGAATTTGTTATCATCCCAATCTGGAAGGGTTGAGTGAATACTCAATGTTAATACTGGATCGTCCTTAAAGACTGCTTTCTTGAACTGGATGATACTATTTCTCAACTGATATGGAAATAGTTCTATTTCTTGATTGTTGGGACTGACTTCCAATCCACTTAATAATCCATTTGAAAAGAATCTTGCGACTTCATGCGCTGGAGCACCTTGCAGTGTTCTTGCTCTTGATATGCTCTGTGTGTCACAAGTTTGTAGCCAAGATTCTGCATATGGTTTGGCTATTCTCAAATAGTTTAGTGTTTCAAAGAATACAGTCTTGAGTTTTTCTGAAAAATTTGTTTTCTCAAAAATTGGTTTTTGTGGTCGCAGATTGACCATCTTTCTTTCTTTATTTTCAAGGGCACTTTTAAACGTCCTTTCTTCTTTTTTATTTTTCTCGGTGCTGGCTGTGTCCACCGGTTCTTTTTTATTTTCTTTTTCTTTGTCAGTGTTGGCTGTGACCACTGACTGTTTCTCTTTTATCTCCATTATTTTGTCAAATGGAGTTGCCATTTTGATTGGTGTTCTTGGTGAGAATGATGATGATGAAGTTATCATCTTTTCTTCTGTCCTTTGAATTTTTCTACTCAAATTCCTTTCTTTTAGTTGAAGAATTTGAATTTCTTCCTGCAATTCACTCAATTGTTCTTTTAATTGACTTAGTTGCTCCATCTTGATTATACTCTGCACAATAAAACATATTTATATATATAATGGTTAGTAAAATAACTCTTTCGTGAGTAATTCGGATAGTTTTATTATGCGTATCATTACATTTATAAATTCTTTTGCAAGAATTGAATCAATCTTAAATTGATTATTTTACTCAAAGAGTAATTTATGTTTCTGAATATAAATCTCATTTCATCAATTTACATTCCCCATGCTTTCTGAGGCATGTTCGGATGACTGAAAGTCATAAAATAATTCATGTTTCTGAATATAAATCTCATTTCATCAATTTATATTCCCCATGCTTTCTGAGGCATGTTCGGATGACTCACAGTCATTTTCTGGATCACTTAGGATCTCCTTTATTATTCCGTTACTACGGATAGTATAGTTTGGATGAAGTTATCTGGTTAATGCGTCGGGTAATGAATTATCCGTTCCTTTGACATGTTGGATCTCGAACTGATAATGGTTCAATTCCAATTGTCATCTAATTAGCCTTGCTACATTTCTCCCTGCATTTCTTGATATTTTCCTTGTTTTGAAATATGTTAAATTCATATTATCTGTTCTTACTAAAAACGGTTTAGAAATAAGATAAATTTCATAAGTTCTAATTGTGAATATTAAAGCTAATAATTCTTTTTCATTCGAATGATAATTTAATTGTGCACCTTGAAAAGTTCATGATGTATAGTTGCATAATTCTTCATTATTTCTAGTAGCTGTTTTAGTAAGTTTTTCTAAATTTCTTTCTCCAGTATAAGCTTTTAAACATGCTCCCTAGTATTCATCTGAAGCGTCTGTTTTAATTATTATTATATCTTTATTTTAAGGAAAATATAATTCAGGAAGATTACTAATTATTTTCTTTTTAATAGTGTCTATGTAATTAGTATCTTCTTTCGACCATTTCCACTTATAGTCCTATTTAAGTTTTACCTGAAGAGGTTTTCTGATTTCTGCAAGTTTCTTAATGTAATTTCCAGAATAAGTTAATAATCCTAAAAATCTTCTTAATTGATCTTTATCCTTGATTTCATTAGGAAAATCATGAATTTTCTTAAGTATATGCGGTTGTAAACAATTTTTTCCATCTTCTATTTGTAATCCTAAATAATTTATTTTTGTTTTGAATAATTGTGCTTTCTTTTCAGAAAGTATAATTCCATCTTTATGACAAATATCTAAAACTTTCATGAGATCTTTATAATGTTGATCTAGTGTTTTTGAATAAATTAATATGTCATCTATATAAACGCAACAAAAATCTATATATGATTTAAAAGATTCATCCATATATCTTTGAAAGATACCTGGTGTAGACAAATAAATTTGTCTAGCCTAAATTTATGGAAAATACAAAAAGAAGCATATGTATTAAATATCAATAAAAAAAAAATAATTGACTATTTATTTATAGGAAATTAAATTCCTACAAAAAAAAAATAGTTAATTAAATTGATGAAGCAAAGGAGTAGAAGAATTCAAGATTTTTCTCTCAAGACATATTCAAGAAGTCCAAGGAAATCAACGAAGATCAAGGCGAAATTCAAGGCGTTCTTCATCAAATTAATCAAATTCAAGAAGATCAAGGCGTGATTCAAGGAATTGATTGCGTTATTCTTCAATACATTTAAATACATTCAAACTCAAGAAGATTCTGTTCTTCACCAAATTCAAGATCAACAAAATTCAAGGCGCGATTCAAGGCATTCATCGCGTTCTTCCCAAATTTTGAAGGTTAATTCGATAACAAGGTGTGAACCCATCGAATTAACGTTATCAAGATATCAAATCATCTTTCAAGAAGATCAAATACCCAAGAAATTCACATTTCACAACAAATGGCCACTAAAGAGAAAAATCAAGGGATTATCTAGAGATTGTATTCACTAATCTTTATTAAATTCACTTTGTATCGATTTTCTATTTCTTGATTTTAAGGAATAAAGAATTTGAGCTACAAATTTTGGCACGCCCAGTGGGACCGTCTCTACCCTTCATCTTTTCTCTTCTCCTAAAGTTTTAAGTCATCATGTCCACCAATAAAAAGATCTTCAACATAAAGGTTTCTACTAAGAAGTCAACTGAAAGTCTTGGAGTCGTCACAAGAAGTATGTCGAAGAAATCTTCTGAGCAAGCTTGTTTCTTAGAAACCCATCAAAACTCGCACATAGCACCAGTAATGGTGACAAATGCCTCAACTTTAGAAGATCAAATAGCAAATCTGACGAAGGCAATTGAGGGACTCTCGAGACATGTTCAAGATCAAGACTCCCAAATCATGAAGTTGATGGAAAAGATAGACCATACTGATGCAAGTCACATGGACAAACAAGGTGAAACTAACGGTGAAACTGAATCATCGTTGAAGAAAAAAGGAAAGGAACATACTAAAGATTTAAATATTTCACCTGATGGGTTAGTTCCTGTAGACCAATTAAAAGACTTCATCATGGGTACTATCAAAGAAAAACTTGACGGAAGCTCCAAGTCATCTCTCACATATGCCAAGCCTTACTCGCAAAAGATCGATGACTTGAGGATGCCCCCTGGTTACCAGCCTCCAAAGTTTCAACAGTTCGATGGCAAGGGAAATCCAAAACAACACGTGGCTCATTTCATCGAGACATGTAACAATGCTGGAACATACGGAGATTATCTGGTCAAACAATTTGTTCGCTCACTAAAAGGAAATGCGTTTGACTGGTATATTGATCTGGAGCCATGCTCGATTAATAGTTGGAATCAGCTAGAACAAGAATTTCTCAATTGCTTCTATAGTACTCGAAGAATAGTTAGCATGATCGAGCTGACAAACTCACTACAGTGGAAAGAAGAGCCTGTCATTGACTATATCAATCGATGGAGAAATTTGAGTCTTAACTGCAAAGATCGATTGTCGAAATCTTCCGCCATTGAGATGTGCATCCAAGGTATGCATTGGGGGCTTCGATACATCCTTCAAGGAATCCAGCCAAAGACATTCGAGGATCTAGCTACTCGAGCTCATGACATGGAATTAAGTATGGCTGCAAGTGGAGCAGAGGGACCTCCAGCTTATGAATCTCATAAAGAAAAAGAAAAGGAAGGCTTCAAGAAAGGAGGCAAGCCTTTCACAAAGACCCCGACCAAAGAATCGATGACAGTTAATGCCATACCTGTCAAATTCAAGGGAAATATAAATGATAAAAGCAATGGAAAGAAAGAGATATATCAGGAAAGAGAGCAAAAAAAGTTGAGTTTAAAGGAAATGCAATCAAAACAGTACCCTTTTCTCGACTCTGATGTATCGGGGATATTTGATGATTTGGTCAAAGCAAACTTGATTGAATTACCAGAACTGAAGCGACCTGAAGAAGCTACACGAGTGGATGACCCAAAATATTGCAAATATCACCGGTTGATCGGGCATCCTATCCATGATTGCTTCATATTCAAGGATAAAATCATGCAGTTGGCTCGCCAAGGAAAAATATCACTTGAAGAGGATAATGTGAATGTCAATCAAATCGAAATACATAACAATGATGGTGCATCATGCTACGTAACAGGTTTACAAGGAAGTCTCTTCAACCAGATCGATCAGTCCGAAAATAAGAAAGATTGTGTAGCGACCTTAGCATTCACTGACGAAGATCTACCATTTGGTTCTGACTTTCACAATCGGCCTTTATTTGTCACGGGATATAGTCGCGAGCGAAAGGTGAATAGGATATTAATTGATGGAGGCTCTGCAGTTAATATTATGCCTTTGCGCACGATGAAGGAGTTGAATATTGCCACAGAAGAACTCGCAAATTGTAACACCCGGTACTTTTAATACGTAAATTCGCATGCATAATTAGGGATTTTATTTATTTAGAATTTTAGATTATGGGTTAAATAATTATGTGAAATTATTTATGCATGATTTAAGTTATTTTAAGTATTTAACCCATAATTAGTGATTTTTCATGAATTATTGGTATTTGAATTATTTTATCGCGTTGACGGGACCGTGGACGGACGAGATGACAACTTTCTATCCAAATTATTTTATGAGTCTTTTTAGAGCCCAAAAATATTATTTTGAGTTTTATTTCCTCAATATTTTTAGTATTTAATTTTATATAATTTTAGGAGTCCGTTTTTATTCAAAATAAGCCAAAATAATGACTTTTTAGTATTTTTAAAATTCCCTTAATTTAATATTTCGGGATTTTAATTTAGTTATCAGATTTTACTTCTTATTTAGAGTTTTTAAGTTATATATTTAATATCCTTTTTAATATTTTCAATTATCCTAAAACCTATTTTAATTAAAAACTTAAACCTAAACCTATCCTACCCAAACCCTTCAACCGATCACTCACTCAGCCGCCTCCATCAGTTTCTCACCCCCATCTCCATCTTGTTCTTCAAGTTCTTCAGCCTCCATAGCTCGATTTTGAAGCTTCCAAGTCGGTTGTCATCGTCCCGTCATCCCGGAATCGTTCTACGCACTCCTTTCTCTTCAAACTACGGTGCAAGGCATGATTCTTTCTCTTTTTTTTGTACCATATCAGTTATTATGTGTGTGTGTGCGTGAGAATCAGAATTTCCTTCGAAATTTTCAGAAACAAAACGGGATCGGTTCGGTTGTATGCATTTGTTCTTGTGTTTATTGATCATGCTCACGTTGGGTTGCCATGGTTGTGTCTAGGCTGCTGGTAAAGGTCCCTAGGTGGCCTAAGGTGAGTTTAGGCTCGAATGGCTCGAGTGGCTTGAGCCAAACGAGCCCAGACTTGGAGCCAAGAGGAGATCGGCCAAGGGGGGACGCAGGTTAGGGTTTCGTGGAAGGGGGCTCGGGTTCGGTGGCTCAGGGTGCATGGGGTCTGGGCATGGGCTAGGTTCAAACCGCCCAGACGTGGGCTACGTCTGGGCGGCGGGACTCCGGCCAGGGGCGGCCGGAGCAGGGCGGCAGCAGCCTTAGAAGGGCTGCTGCTCACGGCCGCGGGCTGCAGGGAAGAGGGGGGTTCGGGTTTAGGGTTTCAGGGTGGTTCCGGGTCGGGTCTTGGGTCCGAGTCGGGTCTGGTAGTAAGTGGGTTAAGTTAGTTGGGTCCGGGTCCGGGTTAAGTTAGTTGGGCTCGGGTATTTTATTTTTAAGTTAATTAATGAATTTAAGAGTTTAATTGGGCTAATTAGATTAATTTAATTATGGGCTTCACTTAAGTTATTATTTGGGCTTAATTAATTTAATTAAGTTAGTCCACTAATTTTTATGGGCTTTAGGGCCCATGAAAATTAGCGGGCCAGTCTTTGGGCTTTTGGGCCCATTGGGCCAGATTAAGTTGTTATTGGGCCTTGAATGTTTTAATGAGCTTTAATTATTTAATTGGGCTTAGAATAATTTTTATTGGGCTTAAGTACGTTATTGGGCCAGTCTCAGTGTTAATGGGCCAGATTTAAGTAAATGGGCTTGAGTGTTAGGGCCAGCAGTCCAGTACAATCCATGAGAAATTGCATGTGTCCTGAATATATATTTAATTATTTTTATGCATTGAAGATTATTTTTATATTTATATGTTAGTATGAAATTAAATTAAATATATATGAAGGACACACATTTTATTTAAGTGCATGCATTCATGAAATAATTTTATGCATGATTTAATGTTTAAGGTTGAGCAAAAAAAAATATTTTATGTTGGAAGTTGAAGTAGTGTGACAATTTGAGGGGGATTCGTCCCCATATGTGAACTATTGAAGGGCAGTTTACTGCCAATTTAAGAGGTGATTCGTCACCGCCACGTACGTTGGTTTCCACGCTGATCAGTATTTGATGTATGATTTAAGGTTACACTATGGATACAACCATGCAATGTTAGAAAATAATTTGCTCAACAATGTTTATGTATTATGTATGATTATGATATTTAAGTTAATTTAAGTTATGTTATGTCATGATGTTATTTTAAGCATGCTCATTCATGTATATGTTATGTATTAGTATTAAAGTGATTTAAATTATTTTAAATCCTTGTTATGTTAGCATGTTGGGCTTCTAGGCTCACTACACTGGTATGATGCAGGTGAGTACGTAGAGGATGTAGTACCCACCGGAGGCGAGGACGTATGAGCAGACTGGCAGTGATCCCCGTGACCGTGATAGATGTCTGAGTCACATTGCATGTTTTGAATACTTCAACATGTTATACATTTTAATTATTTTCAGTGGTTGTGGTTTGGAATATTTTATTTAAATATTTTCAGTGCATGCAAACTTTAATCATTTTATTTATGTAGTATTTTAATTCAATATTTGACTCAGATATTTATTTTATTAAAGAATGCATTTTTATTTGAGTTATTTATTTATTTATTTATTGTTAAATCTTTTTATTCTGTGCATATATGTATGAGCATATATGTACATATTTTATTTAGTAAGTATAAAAAAAATAAATTTCCGCATATTTATTTATTAATTATAGAGTTAGGGTCGTTTCAGTTGGTATCAGAGCACGGTCCTTGGAGGGGTCATTACTGCTATGCGAGCTCAGAAATCCACGCTACCGGTCTGTAAGTTTTAAGTGTTTATAGTATGATTTATTTTTTTAAGGATTTAAGTTAGCATTACTTTTAAACCACTTAGTTATGCATGGCTATTTACGTAAAGAAATATGTGGTGGTGCAGAATGCCTCCCAGACCGATGAACAGACGTGGGGGATCTCCACCTACACCTCCACCTCCACCTCCGCAGAACCCACTTGCAGCATTGGAGCAGGCCAATGCTACCTTGATGGCAGGAGTTACTGCTCTGTTAAAGCAGCAGGCTTCACGTCCCAGAATGTCCCATGAGGAGGATGTAGCTGAGCGGTTCCAGAAGAAGGGGCCGAAGGAGTTCCTTGGTACCACCGATCCATTGGTGGCTGAGGGGTGGATTCGTTCTTTGGAGTCCATCCTTGCTTATATGGGGATCACAGATGCGGACAGGGTGAACTGTGCGACGTATATGTTGAGGGGAGACGCAGCTCTTTGGTGGGAGGGTGCTGCCAGGGGAGTACACCTCCCTACACTGTCTTGGGCGGAGTTCAGACGTGTCTTCTACGCCAAGTATTTCACGGAGGATGTGAGGAGTTGCATGATCCGGGAGTTTATGAGTCTCAGGCAGGGGGACAGGTCAGTGGTGGAGTACGTGAGCCAGTTCGAGAGGGGCTGTCATTTTGTGCCTCTGATTGCAGACAGTCCACCGAAGAAGATGAGACAGTTTGTGGAGGAACTGAGAGCGGATATTAAGCACGACGTACGTATGATGGACGTCGCTACATATGAGGCGGCAGTTAGTAGAGCACTGAGGTCAAAGGAGGGTAGGAGAGAGATGCAGCGAGAGCAGCAGGGGAAGAGACAGTTTCAGTCGGGGTATCAGCGACCATCTTCGCAGCCTCCTGCGAAGAAGCAGTTTACTGGGCCGGCTAAGGGTCCGAATCCGCAGCAGAGGTCGCAGCAGCAGAGGCCACAGCAGCAGAGGGGCGGGGCCCCTAATGCTATAGGTTTTCCTACTTGCCCGAAGTGTCAGAAGATGCATTCGGGACCGTGTCTGTTGGGAGCAGGAGTTTGTTACCACTGCAGAGAGCCAGGGCATCAGATAGCTAACTGCCCAAGGAAGAAGAACACTGCTGGTAGAGTGTTCGTCATGCAGGCAGAGGAGGCAGACCCAGACACCTCCTTGATCACCGGTATATCTTATCCCTAGTATTTCATAATTTTTCCTTTGGTTAAGAATTTCGTTTTCTTTATGGAATTGTTGTTATTTGGGTTATCTATCTGCATGTTAGAATAAGAAGCATGTTTACTTGTGATTAGAATTAAGGGTTAGTAGTGACTTGTTGGGGAAAAGTTTAGTAGTGGTATGAAATTGTTGGGAATTTTCTGCGTGCAGGGAGAATTCTAGTTGGAGGCAACTCCACGTTTGCGTTGCTAGATTCAGGGGCTACGCATTCGTTTATCTTCCTAGAGTTTATCAGGCGGATAGGCATCACACCTGAGATTATTGACAGTGGGTATGATGTTACTATGCCGTCAGGGCAGATTATTTCTACCTCAAAGGTTATTCGAGAACTGGAGTTGGAGCTTCAGGGACACTCCATTTGAGCAGATGTGATGGTTTTGCCATTGAGTGGTTTTGATTTGATTTTGGGTATGGACTGGTTGACAGTCAATGGAGCTTCGATTGATTTTCGTCGGAGGTCAGTGTCAGTGAAACCGTCAGGAGGCGACCCGTTTACTTTCCATGCATCTCAGAGCAGTGATTTTCCTCGGGTGATATCTCTTATTCAGGCGAGGAAGTTGTTGAGACGGGGTTGCCAGGGGTTTCTAGCGAGTATTGTCACGACCTCAGAACCATCTAGCATATCATTATCAGAGATAGAGGTGGTTCGTGACTTTCCGGATGTCTTTCCGGAGGATGTTGCAGGAATTCCACCAGTGAGAGATGTGGAGTTCAACATCGACTTGGTGCCAGACACCGTGCCTATCTCTAAGGCACCATACAGACTTGCTCCTACCGAGATGAAAGAGTTGAAGAAGCAGATTCAGGAGCTATTAGAGAAACGCTTTGTTCGTCCTAGCTTTTCTCCATGGGGAGCTCCGGTGTTATTTGTGAAGAAGAAGGATGGCAGTATGAGATTGTGCATCGATTACCGAGAACTCAACAGGGTCACAGTGAAGAACAAGTATCCACTGCCGAGGATAGAGGATTTATTTGATCAGTTGCAGGGAGCTTCAGTGTTCTCCAAGATCGACCTGCGATCTGGTTATCATCAGCTGCGTGTTAGAGATGCAGATATGTCCAAGACTGCTTTCCGGACACGGTATGGGCATTACGAGTTCCTAGTGATGCCATTTGGGATGACCAATGCTCCAGCGGTTTTCATGGATCTCATGAACCGAGTTTTTTAGCCGTATCTAGATCAGTTCATCATAGTCTTCATTGATGATATCTTGATCTACTCTAGGAGCATTGAGGAGCATAGACAGCATCTACAGACAGCCTTGCAGACCTTGAGGGAGTATCGGTTGTATGCCAAGTTCAGAAAGTGCGAGTTTTGGCTCGAGCAGGTGGCATTTCTTGGCCACATTATTTCGAGAGATGGGATTGCAGTTGATCAGTCGAAGGTTGAGGCAGTGCAGAATTGGGGTATTCCGAAGAATGCTTCGGAGATTCGCAGTTTCTTGGGTTTGGCAGGATATTATAGGAAGTTCATCAAGGGTTTTTCCTCTATTGTAGTACCCTTGACTTCCTTAACCAAGAAGAATGCGAAGTTTATCTGGAGTTCAGACTGTCAGAGGAGCTTCGATCAGCTGAAGGTAGCACTCACTACTGCACCGGTGTTAGCAGTGACAGTACCTCACGAGGAGTTAGTGGTGTACACCGACGCGTCTAAGCTGGGTTTAGGCGCAGTACTTATGCAGTGTGGCAAGGTTATTGCGTATGCGTCGAGGCAGCTGAAGGTTCATGAGCAGAATTACCCGACGCATGACTTGGAGTTAGCAGCAGTGGTTTTCGCTTTGAAAATCTGGAGGCACTATCTGTATGGCGAAAAGTGCAAGATTTTCACTGATCACAAGAGCCTCAAGTACTTCTTCACCCAGAAGGAGTTGAACATGAGGCAACAGAGATGGTTGGAGTTGGTGAAGGATTATGACTGTGACATTAGCTACCATCCGGGTAAAGCTAATGTAGTAGCAGATGCTTTGAGTCGGAAGTCGTCAGTGGTCTCATGTTTGACCGTACAGTTACCACTACAGAGCGAGATTCAGATATTTGACTTGGAGTTTTATCCGAGTGGTCATGCACCGAGCTTGTCAGTGTTGACGGTGCAGCCAGTTCTGCGAGATCGGATCAGGGATGGACAGTCTACTGATGAGGAGTTGCAGCGATGGAGACAGAGAGATGAGGCTAGGGGTAACCTCTTGTATACAGTGGTGGATGGTATTGTTCAGTACCGTGGTAGGATGTGGGTACCGAACGTGGATCAGTTGAGAGCTGAGATTTTAGCAGAGGCTCACACATCTCCGTACTCCATTCACCCCGGAAGTACGAAGATGTACAGAGATTTGCAGCTATTGTATTGGTGGCCCGGGATGAAGAGAGACATCGGGAGAGTGGTGTCAGAGTGTTTGACTTGTCAGCGAGTCAAGGCAGAGCATCAGCGTCCAGCAGGACTTCTTAGATCTCTTCCTATTTCTGAATGGAAATGGGAGAATATTACGATGGACTTTGTGGTTGGCTTACCGAGGAGTGCCAGAGGTTGCACAGCGATTTGGGTGATTGTGGATAGACTCACCAAGTCAGCTCATTTCTTGCCGGTGAGGACTACTTACTCATTGACACAGTATGCAGAGCTGTACGTCAAGGAGATTGTTAGATTGCATGGCATACCTGTGTCCATTGTATAGATCCGAGATTCACATCCGCGTTTTGGAAGAGTCTGCACATAGCTATGGGGACTAGACTTTTGTTCAGCACAACATTCCATCCCCAGACAGATGGTCAGTCGGAGAGAGTGATTCAGGTTCTCGAGGATCTTCTGAGAGCTTGTGTCATCGATTTTCAGGGCTCTTGGGAGACTAGACTGCCATTAGTGGAGTTTACCTATAACAACAGTTTTCAGTCGTCTATAGGTATGGCTCCTTATGCAGCATTGTATGGGAGGAGATGCAGATCTCCTGTGCATTGGGATGAGGTTGGTGAGAGGATTTTACTTGGTCCTGAGATTGTGCAGCAGACAGCTGACATTGTGACTCAGATTCGAGATCGGATGAGGACTGCTCAGAGTCGTCAGAAGAGTTATGCAGATACCAGACGACGAGATTTGGAGTTCGCTGTAGGTGATCACGTATTCCTGAAGGTGTCACCTATGAAGGGAGTAGTGCGATTTGGCCGGAGAGGCAAGCTTAATCTGAGGTATATAGGGCCATTCGAGATCTTGGAGAGAGTTGGCATGTTGGCCTACCGTTTAGCTCTACCACCAGGGTTAGTGGCAGTGCACAACGTTTTCCATGTATCCATGCTTCGGAGATATGTCTCCAACCCGTCGCATGTGTTGGATTTTGAGCCTCTTCAGTTGACACCAGAGTTAGCATTTGAGGAGAGGCCTATACGGGTCTTAGCTAGGGAGGAGCGGAGGCTTAGGATGCGTGTCATACCGATGGTCAGAGTCCAGTGGCTGAATCACTCGGAGGAGGAAGCTACTTGGGAGACCGAGGCAGATATGAGGACTCGCTACCCGGAGTTGTTCGGGTAAGTACTTTAATTTCGAGGACAAAATTCAATTTAAGGGGGGGAGAATTGTAACACCCGGTACTTTTAATACGTAAATTCGCATGCATAATTAGGGATTTTATTTATTTAGAATTTTAGATTATGGGTTAAATAATTATGTGAAATTATTTATGCATGATTTAAGTTATTTTAAGTATTTAACCCATAATTAGTGATTTTTCATGAATTATTGGTATTTGAATTATTTTATCGCGTTGACGGGACCGTGGACGGACGAGATGACAACTTTCTATCCAAATTATTTTATGAGTCTTTTTAGAGCCCAAAAATATTATTTTGAGTTTTATTTCCTCAATATTTTTAGTATTTAATTTTATATAATTTTAGGAGTCCGTTTTTATTCAAAATAAGCCAAAATAATGACTTTTTAGTATTTTTAAAATTCCCTTAATTTAATATTTCGGGATTTTAATTTAGTTATCAGATTTTACTTCTTATTTAGAGTTTTTAAGTTATATATTTAATATCCTTTTTAATATTTTCAATTATCCTAAAACCTATTTTAATTAAAAACTTAAACCTAAACCTATCCTACCCAAACCCTTCAACCGATCACTCACTCAGCCGCCTCCATCAGTTTCTCACCCCCATCTCCATCTTGTTCTTCAAGTTCTTCAGCCTCCATAGCTCGATTTTGAAGCTTCCAAGTCGGTTGTCATCGCCCCGTCATCCCGGAATCGTTCTACGCACTCCTTTCTCTTCAAACTACGGTGCAAGGCATGATTCTTTCTCTTTTTTTTGTACCATATCAGTTATTACGTGTGTGTGTGCGTGAGAATCAGAATTTCCTTCGAAATTTTCAGAAACAAAACGGGATCGGTTCGGTTGTATGCATTTGTTCTTGTGTTTATTGATCATGCTCATGTTGGGTTGCCATGGTTGTGTCTAGGCTGCTGGTAAAGGTCCCTAGGTGGCCTAAGGTGAGTTTAGGCTCGAATGGCTCGAGTGGCTCGAGCCAAACGAGCCCAGACTTGGAGCCAAGAGGAGATCGGCCAAGGGGGGACGCAGGTTAGGGTTTCGTGGAAGGGGGCTCGGGTTCGGTGGCTCAGGGTGCATGGGGTCTGGGCATGGGCTAGGTTCGAACCGCCCAGACGTGGGCTACTTCTGGGCGGCAGGGCTCCGACCAGGGGCGGCCGGAGCAGGGCGGCAGCAGCCCTAGAAGGGCTGCTGCTCACGGCCGCGGGCTGCAGGGAAGAGGGGGGGTTCGAGTTTAGGGTTTCAGGGTGGTTCCGGGTCGGGTCTTGGGTCCGAGTCGGGTCTGGTAGTAAGTGGGTTACGTTAGTTGGGTTCGGGTCCGGGTTAAGTTAGTTGGGCTCGGGTATTTTATTTTTAAGTTAATTAATGAATTTAAGAGTTTAATTGGGCTAATTAGATTAATTTAATTATGGGCTTCACTTAAGTTATTATTTGGGCTTAATTAATTTAATTAAGTTAGTCCACTAATTTTTATGGGCTTTAGGGCCCATGAAAATTAGCGGGCCAATCTTTTTGCTTTTGGGCCCATTGGGCCAGATTAAGTTGTTATTGGGCCTTGAATGTTTTAATGGGCTTTAATTATTTAATTGGGCTTAGAATAATTTTTATTGGGCTTAAGTACGTTATTGGGCCAGTCTCAGTGTTAATGGGCCAGATTTAAATAAATGGGCTTGAGTGTTAGGGCCAGCAGTCCAGTACAATCCATGAGAAATTGCATGTGTCCTGAATATATATTTAATTATTTTTATGCATTGAAGATTATTTTTATATTTATATGTTAGTATGAAATTAAATTAAATATATATGAAGGACACACATTTTATTTAAGTGCATGCATTCATGAAATAATTTTATGCATGATTTAATGTTTAAGGTTGAGCAAAAGAAAATATTTTATGTTGGAAGTTGAAGTAGTGTGACAATTTGAGGGGGATTCGTCCCCATATGTGAACTATTGAAGGGCAGTTTACTGCCAATTTAAGAGGTGATTCGTCACCTCCACGTACGTTGGTTTCCACACTGATCAGTATTTGATGTATGATTTAAGGTTACACTATGGATACAACCATGCAATGTTAGAAAATAATTTGCTCAACAATGTTTATGTATTATGTATGATTATGATATTTAATTTAATTTAAGTTATGTTATGTCATGATGTTATTTTAAGCATGCTCATTCATGTATATGTTATGTATTAGTATTAAAGTGATTTAAATTATTTTAAATCCTTTTTATGTTAGCATGTTGGGCTTCTAGGCTCACTACACTGGTATGGTGCAGGTGAGTACGTAGAGTCACATTGCATGTTTTGAATACTTCAGCATGTTATACATTTTAATTATTTTCAGTGGTTGTGGTTTGGAATATTTTATTTAAATATTTTCAGTGCATGCAAACTTTAATCATTTTATTTATGCAGTATTTTAATTCAATATTTGACTCAGATATTTATTTTATTAAAGAATGCATTTTTATTTGAGTTATTTATTTATTTATTTATTGTTAAATCTTTTTATTCTGTGCATATATGTATGGGCATATATGTACATATTTTATTTAGTAAGTATAAAAAAAATAAATTTCCGCTTATTTATTTATTAATTATAGAGTTAGGGTTGTTTCACAAATAGTCGCTTGATGATCCAAGGATTCAATCAAGGAGGACAAAGGGCTCTCGGGGCCATAAGATTAGAACTAATAATGGATGACATGACCTCAAGTGCATTCTTCCATGTCATAGACTCCAGGACATCATACAACATGTTGCTTGGTCGACCATGGCTTCACGAAAATGGGGTAGTTCCTTCTACATGTCATCAATGTTTTAAATACTGTCAAGATGAGGTGGTAAGAAAAGTACTTGGAGATGATAAACCATTTACCGAGGCCGAATCACACTTTGCCGATGCCAAGTACTATTTTGAGAATGAGAAGACATCAAGAAACGAATAATGTTCACCTCATCGGGAACCCGAAGGACAGGATGATGAAAAAAGTAAGATTAAAGAAGCCTTGGAAGTTCATAAAGACCAATCAAAAGGTAAATTGCCTGTCCAAGAAGAAAATCCTTTGAAAAAGATGGTATTCCTTTAACAAAACTTGATGAAAAACGATCATCTATCATCGGATTTGTCCGTCCAACTCAAGGGGCCGAGGTAGAACATGGGGAGTACTCAGAACTACAGAATGCGAAGGGCTTTGATCCAAAAGCTTATAAACTACTCGTTAAAGCCGGATACAACCCAAGTGAAAACCTCACCTTGGGTAAACTCCCCTCAGGAGTTTCTAACAAACAAGCGGCTCTTGAAGAAAATGCGCGTACTGTTCAAAAAACTCGACCAGGCCTTGGGTTCATTCCACAAAGTCTCATCCGCATTGCCATCAAAAGAGTCAGCCTCAACTATATTGCTGAAGATGAGTACTCGTCAAACACTGTTGTTGACAAACAAAATAAAAAGGATCAACGAGTGTCTGTCTTTGATAGGCTGGGCCAACGTAAAAGGCAAAGGAATCAACAAAAATTGAACTTTTCCAAGCATTTGCGTGAGGCTCATAATCAGCAAACCCCGAAAAGATTGCAAAGTTTGATTCCATCCCGCATGAAGCGATGCACCACATTGATTATATCATGCGATAAGATCCTGAAGGCTAAGATGCAAACAGTGATTTACACTCAAACTCAAAAGGATGAGGATGATACAGAAAGTGTTGCTTCTTGTCACATCACTTTAAATGAAGAAGAAAATTCATTAGAGGAAGATGCTGAAATTGCTCCCCTTGAACTTGAAGAAGGGGTAAAAGCCACTGTTGATGAACTAAAAGAGATTAATCTAGGCGACGATGATAACCCGAGACCAATCTACCTCAGCGCCCTATTGTCCATCAATGAAGAGGAAGCATATATCGAGCTACTGCATGAGTTTAGAGATATATTTGCATGGTCATACAAAGAAATGCCTGAGCTGGATCCGAAAGTGGTTGTTCATCACTTAGCTGTTAAAAAGGGATCTCGACCTATCAAGCAAGCTCAACGAAGGTTCCGCCCTGAGTTAATCCCTCCAATCAAAACTGAGATTAACAAACTCATTGAGGTTGGATTCATCCGTGAAGTCAAGTATCCTACATGGATATCCAGCATAGTTCCTGTAAAGAAAAAGAATGGACAAATTCGGGTTTGTGTTGACTTTCGAGATCTGAATAATGCATGCCCAAAAGATGACTTTCCGTTACCTATCACTGAACTCATGATTGATGCAACTATGGGTCACGAAGCATTGTCTTTCATGGATGGATCTTCTGGATATAATCAAATTCGCATGGCACCAGAAGATGAAGAGTTAACTGCATTTCGCACTCCAAAGGGTATATATTGCTACAAAGTAATGCCATTTGGATTAAAGAATGCTGGTGCCACTTATCAAAGGGCAATGCAGAACATTTTTGACGACATGTTACACAAAAATGTCGAATGCTATGTTGATGATGTGGTTGTTAAATCCAAACAGAGAAATAACCACTTGGAAGATTTAAGAAGAATTTTTGAGCGCGTAAGAAAGTACCAACTCAAGATGAATCCTTTGAAATGCGCATTCGGTGTCACATCAGGAAAATTCCTTGGATTTATTGTCCGGCATCGAGGGATTGAAATTGAGCAAGCCAAAATTGATGCAATCTTAAAAATGCCCGGACCTCGAAATATCCACGAGCTAAAAAGTTTGCAAGGAAAATTGGCATATATCAGGAGGTTCATCTCAAATTTGGCTGGGCGTTGTCAACCATTTAGCCTCCTCATGAAAAAAGGAGTTCCATTTAAGTGGGACGAATCTTGCGAGAATGCTTTCAAGAGCATAAAGGATTATTTGATGAAGCCTCCCGTGTTGGCAGCCCCGGTGCCTGAACGCCCATTAACCCTCTATATCACTGCTCAAGAGCGTTCCGTCGGAGCTTTATTAGCTCAAGATAATGATGATGGGAAGAAAACTGCACTATACTATTTGAGTAGAATGATGACGCCAAATGAATTGAACTACTCACCAATAGAGAAGTTATGCCTAGCCCTCATATTTGTCATTCAAAAGCTAAAGCACTACTTTCAAGCCCACACTGTCCGGCTTGTCTCAAAAGCAAACTCGCTAAAATATGTGATGTCAAGACCGGTTCTTTCTGATAGACTTGCAAGATGGTATCTCCAATTGCAGCAATTTGAAATTATATATGTTCCTCAGAAGGCTGTCAAAGGGCAAGCATTAGCTGACTTTTTAGCTGACCACCCAATCCCAGCCGATTGGGAGCTATCTAATGAATTTCTGGATGAAGATGTTCTTGTAATTGAAGTTAAACCCCCATGGAAAATGTATTTCGATGGAGCTTCGAATAAGGAAGGAGCCGGTGCTGGAGTTATATTTGTGACATCTGACGGGGAAGTGTTGCCATACTCATTCACATTGACTCAAAATTGCTCCAATAATGTTGCTGAATATCAAGCTCTAATCCTTGGACTAGAAATGGCGGTCGATATAAAGCAATTGCATCTTCAAGTATATGGGGATTCGGCTCTGGTGATTAATCAGTTACTCGGATCATATGAAGTCAGAAAGCCTGAATTACTCCCATATCATAATTATGCTAGGAAGCTTATGGGGTGGCTCGGTGATGTGGAGATTGAGCATGTGCCAAGAAAAGACAATAAACAAGCTGATGCACTGGCCAAGCTTGCTTCTACAATTTCCATGCCAAACAATGAAGCTCGTGTGCCAATATGTAAAAATTGGGTAGTACCGCCACTTTTTGAGGATGAGAGTGATGAAGAAAAAGAAGATGATAACTACACTATCGAAGTATTCGAAATTGAGAAAGAAGATTGGCGTCAAGAATTTGTCGATTACTTGAAGTATGAAAAGTTGCCAAATGATCCGCGTCAAAGGGTAGACATTAGAAGACGCGCAACGCGCTTCATCTACTACAAGGATACCTTATATAGGCGCTCATTTGATGGAGTCTTCTTACGGTGTTTAGGAGATGAAGAAACCACCCGAGCAATGGAAGAAGCTCATTCTGGAATTTGCGGAGCCCATCAATCAGGTCCAAAGCTACATTTTCGAATAAAAAGAATGGGTTATTACTGGCCAACAATGGTGAAAGATTGCATGGATTATGCACAAAGGTGTCAAGCTTGCCAGTACCATTCAAATTTCATTCACCAACCGCCTGAAGTGTTGCACCCTACAGTAGCCTCTTGGCCATTTGACGCATGGGGTTTAGACGTAGTTGGACCGCTGACTAAATATTCAAGTGTGCATTTGTATATCTTGGCTGCAACAGACTATTTTTCTAAATGGGCTGAAGCAGTGCCTCTCAAAGAAGTAAAGAAGGAAAATGTTGCTGATTTTATTCGCACCCACATTATATACCGGTATGGAATTCCTCGGTACATGATCACAGATAATGGGAAACCTTTTTGCAACACTTTGATTGATAAGCTCTGCGAAAAGTTCGGTTTCAAGCAAAGGAAGTCTTCTATGTACTATGCTGCTGCTAATGGTTTGGCCGAAGCTTTCAACAAAACCTTGTGTAATCTCTTGAAAAAAATAATTGCAAAATCAAAGAAAGACTGGCATGAAAGGATTGTAGAGGCTCTATGGGCATATAGAACAACTTACAGAACGCCTACTCAAGCAACTCCTTATGCATTGGTGTATGGTGTGGAAGCCGTCGTGCCACTCGAGCAACAAATTCCATCACTAAGGATAGCCATACAAGAAGGCTTGACAGAAGAAGAAAATGCACGTTTGCGCCTCGAGGAGTTAGAAGCTCTCGATGAGAAAAGACTGGAAGCGCAACAAAGACTTGAGTGTTACCAAGCTCGTCTCTCTAGAGCTTTCAACAAAAAAGTGCGGTCACGCTCATTTGAAGTCGGTGATTTAGTACTCGCAGTGAGAAGGCCCATCATCACAACTCATCGAACCGGAAACAAGTTTACATTGTCAAAGAGGTTTATACTAATGGCGCATACAAATTGGTGGCCAAAGATGGCTTAAGGATTGGTCCCATATACGGGAAATTCTTGAAGCGTTACTATGCATTAAAAAAAAAAAAAAAAAGAACTCCTAACCCACACGAGTATAAACTGTGAACGGTGTCCACCAAAGGTATTATATGCGGTTAAACTGTTATGTCCCCACCAATAGTGAATTCATGTGGTTAAACTGTATTTCTCCCACTTATGGTATTTTATGTGGTTAAAATATTAAATCCCCACCTAGTCTAGGGTGGTTAAGAAATAGATACTCCTGGCCCACATGAGTATAAACTGTGCACGGCACCCCCCAAACAATCAAATTTTGAACTACGTTATGACTTGATCCCTATATTGGGTACGTAGGCAACTTAGATATTTTCTAAGTACAGTCATGAACTTGCTGTTTTCATTTCCCATGAAATTATAATTTATTTTATATTTCAAGTGGAGTGTAAGCACAAAACAAAAAAATATATATATAAATCAAAGAAGCACATTTATAAACCGCTCAAAGTGATGTTCATTACAAAATATAAAAGGAAATGAAAGTCATAAACAAATGCTAAACAAAGGGACTAAATTTCTTCAAGTCTTCTTTGGCAACTTCAAGATGGATCTTCGACATTTTCAAATTCTCAACGGCCCCATCAACCAAAGGGTAAACATCTCCGATGGCAGTGACTTCTTCCTCAATCTTATGAACCTCTGCTTGAGCACTAGACAACAATCGTTGTTGCCTCTTTAAGGAAGTAGATAAGCTCTTCTTTCTCTTCTTCAAATCATCAATTTCTTTGGTAATGCGCTCCAACTCCTCATGAGTAGATTTAACTTGACTTGGCTCTTTGCTCTCCCTAGTTTTGGCAGCATCAAGACGATCTTTGGCTTCACTCAGTTGTTGTGCAATAATCTCCTTGGCAGTCTGTTCGAAAGATTTTGACTGGGCTTCATCAAATGCAGCAGCTTTGTCAAAAAATGATCCCAATAACTTTTCCAAACCAGAGAAATCAAAATCATGGAAACTCTTCATGGTATCAAGCACCAAAAATACGTCGCCTTTGAGAGGAGAGATACAATCAATTGAAGTATTCATTATCTTTTCACGAAGGTCGACCCATAGTCTTTGAAGAAATTCCTTTTGATGATCAAATAAAAATTTCCCTCCATCAAATGCAAGAAGGACAGCAAGCTTGGGAGCTGCATAGGACATTGCCAAAATAGAACCCTCTTTTGGTATAGGTTCACCGGCTGAAAGAATTGCAAGTGATATGTTCAGTCCCATGATCGATTTTTGGCTGCCTTGTGAACCATGAGTATCATCAACATTCAATAACTCTTTCTCTACCTAAAAAAAAAAGAAATGACAAAAGAGTTTGATGGAAAATACAAAAAATAAAAAATAAGAGAAAGGAAGTTTTTTTTTTAAAAAAAATTACCTCTCCCACAAAGCTTCCCACAAGTCTCAGGTCTTCGATTACACTATCGATGTCAATGACTCTTGGCTCAGAAGGGTTAGAGTTCTTTTTGGCTCTTTTCCAATGATGGTCTGCAGTGCTACTCTCACTATCTTGGAAGTCCTTTCTCTTGTTTATCTCTAAAAGTTCGATTGCACGAGCACTATGATCTTTGGGACGAGAGTCTTCACCGAGAAACCCATTTTCATCCTCACAAACTTTACCTTCTCGCAAATTTTCACAAGGCTTCGAGATAGTTAAAATGGTAAAGTTTTCTTCCAAATAATTTCCATGAACTATTGTCCACCACTTCTTATACTCATCGGAGCAGAATCTCTTCGCATTTGGGGGCATGGATGGAAATTTCACTCTAGACATTGAGTTGGAAAGAGTAATCAACCGCCAAAAAAGAAGCCCTTCATCCAAAGAAGCTTTGCGGACGTCTCGAACAAGAACCCCTGGTGGTATTTGATAAAATCCAAACTGACGACTGAAGCGGTGAGGACTATAAGGTTAAACCAAGAAGCGACTTCCTTGGTGCAAAGACAGATAGCCGGAACGGATGGCGATAAAATAATTCTGCTCAAGTTCCTCCGTGTTTCCATTATCAAGATATAAAAATTCTTTACTCCTTGTGATCATGGTGCAAGTCCAAGAAGCAAAATCTCCTTTGTGAATTCTTTTGCGAGCTTCAATTGAATCATAATGTTTTGCGCTCCCTTCGCCGGAAAAAGTCGCCATTTTTGGACCACGTGCTCCTTGCCAAACTTGGGTGTGAGTCTTAAAGTAATGCGCGAGCCAACCATAGATGAAGTGTGTAGGAAAAGTCGCACATGCACGAGATAGATTTGAAGAAGCAGCAGTTTTGTTGAGGCCTCGATAAATGCTCGTCAATGTTGGAATAGCAAGACCCACCTTCCACCCACTAGCCATGATGCTTGCCATCTTGAAAGTACTTGGACGAATAATTTTGGCACCACTTTGAGGAAGGACAAATACACATAACCAACAAGATACATATGCCGCCAAGTATGTCTCATCTTTTGAGTTGTCTCTGATTTCAAGCTTCGAAAATATAGCCTTCTCTGCAGGGGACCATTCTTCGTGTGTCTTGATATCGCCAAGTGGATTATATGTGGATTCAGGAGGTGCTGCCTTTTTATCTCTACGAGGGGGAGGTGAATGATACCGAAAAGCCTTCTTGAACCAAAATCTAACCCACTGATTAATAGTCACTTGAGAGCATGGATCATCTTTTGAATTTCCTCGAAGAATGTGAAAAGCATGAAGTAAGTGATTGCATGATCGAGGAAAGAATCTACTACCCGCTTCATCAATGCCGGTGAGCTCCTTGGCACTAGGGACGACTTCATCATATAAATTTCCGGTGATAGACAGGCCCGATAAAGAGTGCAAATCCCACAAAGAAATAGATAATTCGCCATGTGAAGTCAATAATGTATTGTTGAGTGGACACCACGCCTCGCAAAATGCCTTCATAATGTTGGAATCTCGATCATATGTGAATAATGAATCATAAACCGGGTCATATATTTGTGCCGCTCGAAGCCTATGATCGCATCGACTAAGAATATCTTCAGTCCACTCCCAATAGCCTTTGATGTAATGAAATTCGCCAATAAATTGGAGTGTGTCATCCCACCTTGCCTTGCCTTCAATAATACGTCTTTCCAATGATGGCAATGGAACATGCTCTTGCAGTTGCTGATGGTGAGTAGACCGCAAAGCCCAAACTTTAGAATTCTTGGTGAAAGGAGTCCCGATGGACCACTCGGGAGCATAAAGCAAGTTTGTCAATCGCGGTCATGGTTTTGCATAACGACCGGCCACAGGCTCATCAACAATCAAAATAGTGCCTTTCTCTTCGGGTTGACCTTCGTCATCAAGAATCATCAAACGTTGAGTGCCGGAAGAAGAAGATATGTCCTTGAAAAAGACCATTGTGCTACATAAAAAAAAACAAAATTAATAAAAAAATATTGTTAATATGTAAATAATAATATAAAATAATAATAATAAATAAAAACTTAAATACGTATAAGATTGTAAATAATAATAATATTTTGAAAACGTGTATATAAATAATTGTAAACTAGTAATAAAGGTAATCAAATATATATGTATATGACTAAATTCATAACAATAATAAAAAATACGTAGGCATCACAGTAAGAATAATAATTAATATTATAATAAAAAAATGTACATATAATTATATATATGTAATTAAAAGATAGTAATAATAATACTATAAGGACAAGTGTTTTAAAAAAAAAATGTAATACGATATATGTATAAAATATTAATATAATAATACGTAACAAAAAAAAAATAATAAAGAACAAAATTACGTAAGTGTAATATATATAACAATAGAATAATAACAAAAAAATAAAATAATATTTGTACATATAAAACTAAATACATACATACAAGATTAGATAAACATAGAAAAAAAAACTAAAAATTATGTGTAATAGTTCAAAATAATAATAATAGTTAAATAGATATATTTGTACAAAAAGTTTTGTAATATAACGTAAAAGTGATTTGCTTGCATGTTTAAATAATAATTTTGAAACTAAAACTAAAACAAAAACATAAGAAACGAAACTCACGGAAGCCACTTAGCCCGTCAGCTTGGAGTCGGTCCAAAATTTTGGAATTTGGGTAGTGCACTAAAAGATACAAAACTCTGCAAACACACAGAAAAAAAAAAAAAGAGTTAGTAAGGACAAAAAGGAAAGAAGAGCGTATGAATTCATGCCGTGTGCATAAAAGGTACGTACTCGATACTTGTATTCGAGGATGAGCGTATGAATTCATGCCATGTGCATAAAAGGAAGAGAAAATTTCCATTCAAAATATGAAGGCATGAAAGGAATTAAAAGTTTCCATCTTTTATTTGCTTGGTAAATAAGAAAGCCTAGATGGAGAAAATTAAATTTGAAATTTTGGAATGAGGATTTGTGCAACCTCACGTATCAAATTTCTGCAAGTAAATTATCGTGACTTATTCATATAAAAAAATCATCATTTATGAATAAATCTCGAGGGGCAATTTGTAGACAAATAAATTTGTCTAGCCTAAATTTATGGAAAATACCAAAAGAAGTATATGTATTAAATATCAATAAAAAAAAATAATTGACTATTTATTTATAGGAAATTAAATTCCTACAAAACAATAAATAAATAGTTAATTAAATTGATATTTTAATATATTTTGTGATCAAATCAAGATTTTAAATCAAGATTGCATCTTACAAAAATGGAATGAAATACTAATATTTTTAGTATTTCAAATCAAATCTTGAATCAAATGAAAGAAAATACTAATATTTTTAGTATTTAAAATCAAATATTGTGATTAATGGAAAATAATCACCAAATGAATCATGAGGAGCCAATCAAATTGCGACACCTCATCAAATGGAAATGGAAACATTCTGCATCCTTCACCTATAAATAGGAGGCAGATGATCAAGAAGAAAAAGACACAACATTGAAGACTGAAGCAAAGGAGTAGAAGAATTCAAGATTTTTCTCTCAAGACATATTCAAGAAGTCCAAGGAAATCAACGAAGATCAAGGCGAAATTCAAGGCGTTCTTCATCAAATTCATCAAATTCAAGAAGATCAAGGCGTGATTCAAGGAATTGATTGCGTTATTCTTCAATACATTTAAATACATTCAAACTCAAGAAGATTCTGTTCTTCACCAAATTCAAGATCAACAAAATTCAAGGCGCAATTCAAGGCATTCATCGCGTTCTTCCCAAATTTTGAAGTATAATTCGATAACAAGGTGTGAATTCATCGAATTAACGTTATCAAGATATCAAATCATCTTCCAAGAAGATCAAATACCCAAGAAATTCACATTTCACAACAAATGGCCACTGAAGAGAAAAATCAAGGGATTATCTAGAGATTGTATTCACTAATCTTTATTAAATTCACTTTGTATCGATTTTCTATTTCTTGATTTTAAGGAATAAAGAATTTGAGCTACACCTAGTGCTTGTTTAAGTCCGAAAGGAATACAGTCCATTGATACTGTCCTTTTGGACAACTGAATGCTGTAAGTAATTGTGTTTGTGGTTCTAGTTGAATTTTCCAGAATCCTGATTTAAAATCTAAACTGGAAAAATATTTCATTTCTCCTATATAAGATAGTAAATCATTCTTATTTGGGATATAATATCCATCCATAATTGTTGCTTTATACATCTTTCGATAATCAATTACCATTCTTTTCTTATCAGTATCTTTCTTACTGACATAAAAGGCTGGTGAAGAGTGTGGACTTTTACTAGTGATGATTATCTTAAGTTTTAATAATTCTTGAACTTCTTTTTCAAATATTTTTGCATCATTCATGTTACATCTTCTTGGTGCTTCACGGATTGTGATATTAGGGTCTTTGAGTTTTATTGAAGCAATGAATTGTTTTCTTTTCTTAATTTTGTCCTGAGGATTTTCAGAACATATATCATGAAATTTTCTCATGATTTCTTTTTCAGGATTAATCGTTAAAATATTTTCTATTTTTAGTTCTATTGAATTTGTATTTCGTTTATGAAAATTCTTTGTAAATTCTTCATTTCTTACGCGAAATGCTGTTCGTATTTTGGGAATGTAAATCATTGATGATCCTTTGTTTAAAGTTATGTGATCTTCAAAAATTGTAAAGGAAAGATATTCTCTTAAAAAGTTATTTCCTATTATAATGTTCATTCCTGATTCTATTTGATATATAATGGGTATTACAAATGTTAGAACCTAAGAGGGGGGGGGGGGGGATTTAGGTTCTATTGGCAACTTTAGCAATTTAAAGCAATTATGCAAATACGCAAGCGGAAGACTTAAAGCAATCAAAAATAAATGCGGTAAATAAATGCGTAAAAGAAATAAAGCGATAAATGAGATAGGATATGTTTATGGAAGTTCGACGATAAATCGTCTACGTCTCCCCTTCTTGGATAAGATCGATTAACCAAGGATCCACTAGCACTTCAATGTCTTGGCCTTGATGGCTCCAAGGATAGCCGTAAAACTTCACACGATCATCGCGTCGATACAACTCGATACTCTTGGCCTTAAGGGCTCCAAGGATAGCCTCAACACAAACACTTGGCTTCACACTCAAGTGCTTACAACGATAGCATAACACACTTGGCTTCACACTCAAGTGTTTACAACAATAGCACAACCAACTCACAAATTATTTTTACAAACACTCTCAAATATATCACACAAACACTTTGATAGTGAGAAATTGCTTGCAAAGGAGAGAAGAGATGAGTTGGGATGTCTCCAAATGAACTTGGATGGCCTCTATTTATAGTTGACAAAGATTTGAATCTGATTTGAGTGCTTGGAGCGTGTGTTAAGAAGTCAAGGAGTGACAAAAAGTGTTCGGCGCCGCTACCTACTTTTTTCCAGCACTGAGCGAATTGTGTGGAAAAATCATATCTTCCAATCTAACCGTTGGATTGATCTGAAATTTAAACCTTTAAAACATCTGGATCTTCATTCTGAACGGTGGAGATTTTACTTTAACCAGTAAAACATTTCCAGTAATTTTTGGAAGTCACTTCATCAAGTTTTCAAACTTGTTCTGTGCACTAAATTGGAAAAATTCATATCTCCATATCCATCTGTTGGATTGATCTGAATTTTGGGCAGAGGTTTTAAAACATCCTGAATTTGAATCTGATCGGTGGAGATTTGATTTGGATGTATCAAACAATCCCATTTAATTTCTGAAGTTGAATCTTCATCATTTTCTTCATGTTCTGCAGAAATAGGTACTGTGCAACCTTTGTGGAAAAATCATAACTCCATATCTAGCCGTTGGATTGATATGAAATTTTGATATAAGGTTGAAAACATCCTGAGATTGATTTTGATTGGTGGAGATTTGATTTGGATGTATCAAGCACATCCAGTAATTTTCAGAATTTGATTCTTCATCCTTCACTTCAAGTTCTGCAGAAATAGGTACTGCACAACTTTTGTGAAAAAATCAAAATTCATATCTAGCCGTTGGATTGCTCTCAAATTTTGACAGTACATGTAAAACTTCCTCATCACGATTATGACCGGTGAAGATCGGATTTCAATGCCTAGAAAATTCCCAGTAATTTTTGGAAGTTGCTACTCCATACTTTGGCTTCTTCTTGTCTTTTTCTTCATATCTCTTAACAATGTTTCATCCATTCAATGAGCAATACAAGACTTTATAAATACATGTATAGCTTCAAACTAGCTTCCAAGAATTTAATCATCAATAAATCTAATCTGTAAAATCTCACTTTAAATGGTTAGTAACAATTAAACGAGTTTTGTAATCATCAAAACATAATATTATGAGACTTGTTAATGCATTAAAAACATTAATCTCATAACACGAGATTTGTATGCGTTTAAGGCGTAACAATCTCCCCCTTTTTGATGATCACAAAACTTGGTTAAATAAGAGAAATAAATGTACAATATTAAATAAACAATTTAAATTTGCACAATATAATTGCATGAATAAAACTCCCCCTAAATTAAACAATTAGCTAAGAAGAGAATGTTTATCAAATAACCAATTTTATTATCCATGCATTTAACCGAACTAACTCTCCCCTTTAGTTAAAATATTTAACCAAACTAATTCTCCCCCTTTTTGTGATAATCAAAAAGACTGGAAAAGTAAATGCAAAACAAGAGAATTGAAATATAATTTCTAAAAAGCAACACATAAATTTCACATAAAATGTGAGCTTTATAACTTTGAATAAATACAATTAATTTGTATTATCCAACATTAAATTGCTCGAATTTAATATTAAGCTCCCCCTTAATATGACATTAAATTTAAACTTATGTCTACAAGCGATTACAACTCAATCATGCCAAGTTCACCACGCAAAAGAATAAAAGTATTTTCATCTAGTGGTTTTGTAAAAATATCAGCAATTTGATTATTTGTGTCAACATTGAAGTTCAACTTAATTTCGTTCGATGTGGTCACGAATAAAATGATGACGAATGTCAATATGTTTGGTGCACGAATGTTGAATCGGATTCTTTGTAAGACATATGGCGCTAGTGTTATCACAAAAAATAGGGATTTTTGAAAAAGAGACGTCATAGTCGAGCAATTGATGCTTCATCCAAAGAATTTGCGCACAACAACTACCGGCAGCCATATATTCGGCTTCGGTCGTTGACAACGCAACACAATTTTGTTTCTTTGAAAACCAAGAAACTAAACAATTTTCTAAAAAGAAACAAGTTCCACTAGTACTTTTACGGTCCACCTTATATCCACCAAAGTTGGCATCACAATATGCTTTTAAATCAAAGAAAGAATTTTTCGAATACCACAAGCCGAGATTTGGAGTATTTGAAAGATATTTGAAAATGCATTTTAAGGCGAACAAATGTGATTCCTTTGGACATGATTGAAATCGTGCACACAAGCAAACACTAAACATAATGTCTGGTCTACTAGCAGTAGCATATAATAAGGAGTCAATCATACTACGAAAGGAAGATTGATCTACAGATTTACCATTTTCATCATTGTCGAGTCTGATTGTTGTGCTCATTGATGTGGATGATGATTTTGTGTTCTCCATCCCAAACTTCTTTAGAATCTCCTTGATGTATTTGTTTTGGTTCACAAAGAACCCATCCTTGCACTGTTTGATTTGTAATCCGAAAAAATAGTTAAGTTTCCCCATCATACTCATCTCGAAGTGTTCCTGCATCAACTTAGAGAATTCTTGACAAAGAGTTTCATTAGTAGAACCAAAAATTATATCATCAACATAGATTTGCACAATTAATAAATCATCTTTGACATTCTTGGTGAATAAAGTAAAGTCGATATTTCATTTTGAAAAACCATTTGAAAGCAAGAAAGTAGACAATTTTATCATACCAAGCTCTAGGAGCTTGTTTCAATCCATACAAGGATTTGTTAAGTCTAAACACATGATCAGGCAAAGCAGTATCAACAAAGCCATCAGGTTGTTCAATGTAAACCTCCTCTTTCAATTCACCATTAAGAAATGCACTCTTGACATCCATTTAAAATAACTTGAAATTTCTAGAGCAAGCAAAAGCAAGTAGCATGCGAATAGATTCTAGTCTAGCAACAGGCGCATATGTCTCATCATAATCAATGCCTTCTTCTTGACTATATCCTTTAGCTACAAGCCTAGCTTTATTTCTAGTGATAGTGCCATGCTCATCAATTTTATTCCTAAACACCCATTTAGTTCCAATAATAGATCTATCATGCGGCCTAGGAACAAGATACCAAACATCATTGCGTTTAAACTCATTCAATTCATCTTGCATAGCAATAATCCAAGAATCATCTAATAAAGAATCATCAATGCACTTAGGTTCAACATGTGAAACAAAAGCAAGATGATTGCAAATATTATTAAGAGAAGAACGAGTGGTTACACCCTTCGAAGGACTTCCAATAATAAGATCTATAGGATGATCTTTGTGAAGCGTCAAATCCTTCGGAAGTGGTGTTTCCTCAACAGAAACATCTATATCATTTAAGCTTGAGGAGGCCATCTCTTTTTCGAGTAATTCTACATCATCGTTAGTATTACGAGGAACTATAGACATAGATTCATCAAATATTACATGCATTGATTCTTCAACAAGTAAAGTACGTTTATTAAAAACTCTAAAAGCCTTACTTGAGGTAGAATAACCAAGAAAAATACCTTTGTCGGATTTGGCATCAAATTTGCCAAGGTTGTCCTTACCGTTATTATGTATGTAGCATTTGGAATCGAAAGCTCGAAAGTAAGAAATGTTAGGCTTTCTCCCTCTCCATAATTCATATGGAGTTTTCTTGAGAATTGGCCTTATTGATACACGATTAGTGATGTAACAAGCAGTGTTCATTGCTTCAGCCCAAAAATATTTTGGTAGAGAATGCTCACATATCATGGTCCTTGCAATCTCCACAAGTGTCCTATTTTTCCTCTCAACGACCCCGTTTTGTTGAGGAGTCCTAGGACAAGAAAAATTGTGATCGATGCCTTTCTCTTCACAAAAGTTTGAAAAACTCTCATTTTGAAATTCAGTTCCATGGTCACTACGGATCTGTTTTATTGAAAGATTTTTCTCATTCTCAATACGTTTGACAAAAGTTTTAAAATAATCAAAGGCATCATTTTTGTGGGCTAAAAACAATGTCCACGTGAAACGTGAGAAATCATCCACAATGACAAATGCATAAAGCTTCCCTCCTAGGCTAGCGTTCCTCGAGGGACCACATAGATCTAGGTGAAGAAGTTCAAGGGGCATAGAAGTTGATATAAAATTTTTGCTTTTAAAAGATTCCCTTGTATGTTTACCAAGTTGACATGCATCACAAATAGAATCTAATTTTAAATTGAGTTTTGGCATACCAACAACTAAATCAAGTTTAAAAAGTTTTTCTATGGTACTAGGACCAACATGACCTAGTCGTCTATGCCAAAGAATGTTGTCATCAACATTCAAAGATACAAGGCTTTTAATATTTGATAAAGATAAATTATTAAAAGAAACCTTGTATACATTTTCACTTCTATAACCTTTGAAATTTATGGATTTGTCAGTCATGAGTGATATGGTGCAGTGTTGGGGAGTGAATTTGACTTCATAACCTCTATCGCACAATTGACTTATGCTTAGTAGATTATGTTTAAGCCCATTCACTAGGAGTACATCATCAATCAAGCAAGATTCAGATATACCTATTGAGCCGATTTCTTCGACAACTCCTTTGTTGTTGTCTCCAAAGGTGACAGTTTCCTTCTCCTTTGGTTTGATGGATTGTAGAAGCTCCTTGTTTCCCGTCATATGTCTAGAACATCCACTGTCTAGATACCATATGCTAGGGAGAACATTTTTCCTATTTCCCTACAAAAAATTTATTTTGGTACCCTTTAGTTCTTTTGGGTCCACAGTGTTAGAAAAGAGAAATACAAAATTGATTTCTAAGAGTTCAGTCTCTCATAGCGACATCATCACCACTTTCCAAGAGTGCTCCCAGTAGTAGGTAGGGCTATGGCCTCTTTAAAAACCTATTTCCTTGGACAGAGCAGCGTTCATCAGGAAGACCAGTCGCAAGTCAAGGCAGTTTAAAATGGTCTATGATGAACTCCCTTAGATCATGATCTCATAATGTCGACTGATGAGTTGTTAAGTACTCTTAGGCCTCCATTTCATATAGCTCTTTTGATCATATTGAAATTTTAAAGATCTACATTTATGTCTAACATGACCAATTTTACAACAATAAGAGCATGTAGGGGGTAATCTCATTTTTGCCTTAGCAATTAGGCTAGTAAAGTCAATTGATTTCTTACCATACCCTATTCCACCCTTATCAAAACTGCATTTCTGCATGCTAAGTAAATTATTCAACTTGTTACTACTAACATTGAATTTATAAAATGATTTTTCTGAGGTAGCTATGTCATCCTTTAATCTTAGATTTTCATGCTCCTTAGATTCTAATTCATTTTTGAGGTTTCTATTTTCGTTTCTAAGTGATTTAGCCATGTCAAACATAAGCTTATAAGCTTGTAGTAATTCATCGTAAGATGGTACCTCATCATCATCGCCGGAGGCGATGTCATCATCCTTGGCCATGAGACATATGTTGGCTTCCTCTTCATCGCTATCTTCATAGGCTTCCATCTCAAATGTCTCATGTTTGAGCTCTAGGAGGTCAATCTTTGTTTCCTTGACCTGGTTGGTTTTCTCGTGGCATATCTCCAATTTATCTCATATTTCTTTAGCGGAGGAGCACATTGATATTTGGTTGTACTCGTTCATATCTAAAGAACAATGCAAAATATTCATAGCTTTAGCATTTTGAGAAATTTATCGCATGTCCTCCTTGGTAAAGTCATCCATTCCCTTAGGAATTTTAATCCCTTCAACCTCTTTCATTGGTTTGTAGGGACCTTTTACCGTAACTTTCCAAAGATCATAATCTACGGATTGAATATATAGGGACATTCGATTTTTCTAATATCCGTAGTTTATGCCGTTGAAAAGAGGAGGATGATTGATTGATTGCCCTTGAGCATAATCGCTCGCTAGATTTGCCATAGAGTCTTTTTTGAAATATTTTTAAAAAGTGTGTCTCTGATACCACTTGTTAGAACCTAATGGGGGGGGGGGGGGGGATTTAGGTTCTATTGGCAACTTTAGCAATTTAAAGCAATTATGCAAATACGCAAGCGGAAGACTTAAAGCAATCAAAAATAAATGCGGTAAATAAATGCGTAAAAGAAATAAAGCGATAAATGAGATAGGATATGTTTATGGAAGTTCGACGATAAATCGTCTACGTCTCCCCTTCTTGGTTAAGATCGATTAACCAAGGATCCACTAGCACTTCAACGTCTTGGCCTTGATGGCTCCAAGGATAGCCGTAAAACTTGACACGATCACCGCGCCGATACAACTCGATACTCTTGGCCTTAAGGGCTCCAAGGATAGCCTCAACACAAACACTTGGCTTCACACTCAAGTGCTTACAACGATAGCATAACACACTTGGCTTTACACTCAAGTGTTTACAACAATAGCACAACCAACTCACAAATTATTTTTACAAACACTCTCAAATATATCACACAAACACTTTGATAGTGAGAAATTGCTTGCAAAGGAGAGAAGAGATGAGTTGGGATGTCTCCAAATGAACTTGGATGGCCTCTATTTATAGTTGGCAAAGATTGGAATCTGATTTGAGTGCTTGGAGCGTGTGTTAAAAAGTCAAGGAGTGACAAAAAATGTTCGGCGCCGCTACCTACTTTTTTCCAGCACTGAGCGAATTGTGTGGAAAAATCATATCTTCCAATCTAACCGTTGGATTGATCTGAAATTTAAACTTAAGCTTTAAAACATCTGGATCTTCATTCTGAATGGTGAAGATTTGACTTTAATTAGTAAAACATTTCCAGTAATTTTCGGAAGTCACTTCATCAAGTTTTCGAACTTGTTCTGTGCACTAAATTTGAAAAATTCATATCTCCATATCCATCCGTTGGATTGATCTGAATTTTGGGCAGAGTTTTTAAAACATCCCAAATTTAAATCTGATCGGTCGAGATTTGATTTGGATGTCTCAAACAATCCCAGTTAATTTCTGAAGTTGAATCTTCATCATTTTCTTCATGTTCTGCAGAAATAGGTACTATGCAACCTTTGTGTAAAAATCATAACTCCATATCTAGCCGTTGGATTGATATGAAATTTTGATATAAGTTTTAAAACATCCTGATATTGATTTGGATTGGTGGAGATTTGATTTGGATGTCTCAAGCACGTCCAGTAATTTTCGGAATTTGATTCTTTATCCTTCACTTCAAGTTCTGCAGAAATAGGCACTGCATAACTTTTGTGGAAAAATCAAAATTCATATCTAGCCGTTGGATTGCTCTCAAATTTTGACAGTACATGTAAAACTTCCTCATCACGATTATGACCGGTGAGATCGGATTTCAATTCTTAGAAAATTCCCAGTAATTTTTGGAAGTTGCTACTTCATACTTTGGCTTCTTCTTGTTTTTTTCTTCATATCTCTTAACAATGTTTCATCCATTCAATGAGCAATACAAGACTTTATAAATACATGTATAGCTTCAAAATAGCTTCCAAGAATTTAATCATCAATAAATCTAATCTGTAAAATTTCACTTTAAATGGTTAGTAACAATTAACCGAGTTTTGTAATCATCAAAACATAATATTATGAGACTTGTTAATGCATTAAAAACATTAATCTCATAACACGATATTTGTATGCGTTTAAGGCGTAACAACAAATTTTGTTTCTTCTATTTCTATTTTTAATTTTTCTGCTACTGTATTAAGCATGATTATTGATCCATCTCCTATTCGAACTTTTAATCCTTTATCATATTTCTTCCAATAATGATTTGGAAGTATATGCTTGCTTTCTAAACACATACTTGCTCCTGTATCAACATAAGCATGTATATGATATGGTTTATGTTCTTTGATTTTAATTTGAATTTTTATATATATACTATTTAGATTAGTTTTGTTTTTATTATCCATTCTCTCATTTTTTTTAAGAGATAAGGGTAAAATTGGTATTTAAAAACAAAAGTTTCTCTCTCCGAGGAGTTGAAAGTAAGTTTTATTTATGTAAGGATTTATAAATAAGTTATAAAGTGTTTTAGGGAGTGATTGACAATTAACCTTTTTTTAAAAGTAATATAACAAAAATTTAAAAATCCCAAAAATAGTGCACTTTTGTGAAAATTACAAAACTAGTACAATCCGTACAAGCCTACTATATTGCTTCTGTCGGAAAGAAGGAAAAAAAAATGAAAAGTCCTTAAAAATAAAGTAAGAAAGAATCCGATCAAAAAAGGGTTGCAATACAAGTAGTCATAATCCTCAGCAGACTGTCGTGGTTTTTAACTTGTGTAGGTTTTCTTTCGGACCTAATCGATTCACATGTAGTTTGACGATTTCAATTCTTCGTGTGTTTGTGCAGGTTGTTTTTTGACCGAACATTTGTATCAATGTTTGGGTGTGGCTTGAATGAGTTCCGTAACTTAAAACATATGATAAATACATGCATGGAAGCATTATATTGTTGGTCCCAGGTGCGGCATCACGAGATAAAAATTATAAAAATTGAAGAATAAAAAGACACCAAGATTTACGTGGAAAACCCCCAAAAATTATTAGGGTAAAAACCACGGGCAAGACCAAAAGATTCCACTATAATATTTAGAGAATTACAACTTTTCTCTGTGTTTCCAAAGAGACACGCATTCTCTTAATACATGAGAAAACATATATCACAAATATATATAAAAAACAAATAGGAGAAAGAAAAAACTCAAGCTTAGATGATTGAACTCGAGATGAGATGCCAAAACTGAAAATTGGAGGGCTCTATTTATAGAGCTCCTCCCCAGTGTGTACACGGCAAAGAGAATTCACAATTGAATTCATTTTTGCCGTGTAGCCCATTTTTCTCTCTCACATGCCTTGAATGCATTTAATGCCACTTGCCAACATTTGATGCCACCTTTTTCTTTTGTTTAATCATTCTTGCCGACATTTCTCCCACTTGAAGATTTGATTGAGAATCAAATACATCTCCACACATCCTTTAAATCTTGTCATTTCCGTTGCTTACGTTTTTGCTAGGCCACATGAGAATCTACACCATTCAAACTTTTTTGTGCTCACTAGCTTGGTCAGAAAATCAGCTATGTTATCCTTCGTATGGATCTTCAGCATATCCACACTTCCTTCATCTACTACTTCTCGTACAAAGTGAAATTGATTTTCAATGTGTTTAGTCCTGGAATGAAAGGCTGGATTCCTTGCAATGTGCAAGGCACTCTAACTGTCACAAAACAGAGGAATCTTTTCTTGTTTGTGCTCAACCTCCTCCAATAACCTTTTAATCCATATTGCCTCTTTGCAAGATTGAGTAGATGCCATGTATTCTGCCTCAGTTGTAGATAATGCCACAACTGTTTGCAGTTTTGAAACCCAGCTTACTGCACCTCCTGCAACTGTAAACACATAACCAGCAGTAGATTTTATTTTATTTGAATCACCTGCGTAATCTGAATCTACATAGCCCCTGAGTGTAAAATCTGATCCTCCAAAACATAATGCAGCATCCGAGGTACCCTTAATATATATAAGGATCCTCTTAACCATGCTCCAATGCTCTTGTCCAGGTTCTCCATATACCGACTGACTGCTCCCACTGCTTGTGCAATGTCTGGTCTTGTACAAATCATGGCGAACATCAAACTTCTCACTGCTGATGAATACGGTACTCGAGACATCTCTATCTTTTCTGCTTCACTGCTAGGACACATCTCAGAAGATAACTTGAAGTTAATAGAAAGATGGGTTGAAACTGGCTTACTATCTTGCATGTTGAAGCGTTGCAAGACTTTCTTCAAATAATTTTTCTGGGAAAGCCAAATCTTCCTATTGCTTCTGTCTCGGTGAACTTACATCCTTAGAATCTTGTTTGCTGGTCCCAAGTCCTTCATATCGAATTCCCTAGCCAACTGTGTCTTCAATTCTTGGACCCGATCTTTGTTGGGGCCTGCTACCAACATGTCGTCCACATACAACATCAAAATGATATAATCATCATCAGACCTCTTGAAATACGTGCATGGGTCTGCACTGAGTCTGTTTTACCCAAGGCTCATGATATAGGAATCAAATCTATTGTACCAACACCTCGGCGCCTGTTTGAGGCCGTACAGAGATTTGTTCAACCTGCAAACCAAGTTCTCTTTGCCCTTTTCTGCAAAACCTTCTGGCTGGAGCATATAGATTTCTTCTTCAAGATCGCCATGAAGAAATGCCGTTTTCACATCTAACTGTTCTAGATGTAGGTCAAACACCGCACACATTGCCAATATTACTCTGACTCTTGAAAGTCGAACCACATGAGAAAATATCTCATTGAAGTCAATACCTTCTTTCTGAGCATACCCTTTGACAACCAATCTTGCACGATACCGCTCCACTTGGTTATTGTCATCACGCTTGATCTTATAAACCCATCTGTTACCAATAGTTTTTCTTCCTCGTGGTAGTGTAACAAGATCCCAAGTTTTGTTCATATCCAATGCTTCCAATTCTTCCTGCATCGCTGTCATCCACAGGGATACATCCGAGCTTTGAGTAGCCTCATGGAAAATTGATGGCTCACCATCCTCTGTTAATAGACAATATGCAATGTTGCTTTCAGTGACATAATCTGAAAGACAACCTGGTGGTCTACTCTCTCGAGTTGACGGCCTCACTTTGGAAACTTCTGACTCAACTGTTTCTTGTTCCTCGTGCTCTGGTACTGCTTCACAAGAAACCTGATCTTCGTCTGTCTTATTTTCCACCTGAATGATAGTAGTTTCTGAATTCAGTGTGCCTTTGTCTCCCTTCACTTTATCTTCCTCGAAGATAGCATCTCTGCTGATGATAAGCTTTTGGACAGTAGGATCCCACAAGCGAAACCCCTTTACTCCATCAGCATAGCCCAAGAAGATGCACTTTCTGGATTTGGAATCCAACTTCGATCTTTCTTGTTCATTGTACATAACGTACACCGAACTTCCAAATATATGTAACCGAGAATAATCAGCTGGCTTGCCAGTCCACACCTCCATTGGAGTCTTCAAATCAATCGCCACTGAAGGAGAACGATTGATGATATAAGAAGCGATTTTGATTGCTTCTGCCCAAAATGACTTGGCTAGACCCGCAGTACTCAACATGGCCATTGTTCTGTCCAACAAAGTTTTGTTCATCAACCCTGCCACTCCAATCTGCTGAGGCGTGTAAGCCGTCGTGAACTGTCTTTTGATGCGCTCATGCTGGCAAAATGCATCAAACTCATCACTGGTATATTCTCCTCCATTGTCAGTCCTCAAACACTTGATTTTCTTGTCAGAATCAAGTTCAACTCGCGCTTTGAAAATTTTGAAGACTTCAAAAACATCTGACTTCTTCTTGATTAGATACACCCAACATCTCCTAGAGAAATCATCAATAAACGAGACAAAGTATCTCGCTCCTCCTAGGGATACCACCGGTGATTTCCAAACATCAGAATGAATCAGCTCCAATATTCCTTTGCTCTTGGCAGTAGACGTGCCAAACTTCAATCTGTGTTATTTACTGGTAACACAATGCTCACAAAAGGGTAGAGTCACTTTTGTAAGCCCCGACAACAGCTTCCGTTCAGAGAGAATCTTCATTCCTCGTTCTGACATATGCCCAAGCTTTCTATGCCACAACACTGTTGATTCTTCTCCCGAACCAATTGATGCAACAGCTAGTTCCGCCTCTTTGTGTGTTTCTCCCATCAGTACATACAGATTTGCAGCAACATTTTTAGCCTTCATAACCACAAGCGCGCCTTTCACAATCTTCATGATCCCTTTCTCGACACGGGTTTTGCACTCAATATCATCCAGTTGCCCCCAAAGACAAAAGATTCTTTGTCAGGCCCTTCACATGTCGTACCTCCTGTATGGTGCGAATAGTACAATCAAACATTTTAATTTTTATGGTATCGACCCCAGCGATTTCCAAGGCATGATCATTTCCCATGAATACAGATCCTCCTAAGACTGGTTCATACTGATCGAACCATTCTCTCCTTGACGTCATGTGCCACGTCGCTCCTGAATCCATAATCCATGCATCACAAAATCTGTGTCTGCCTTCCGCAACTGTTGATGCTTCGCTGAATAATATTTCACCACTGCCTGAAGTAATGGCCACATTTCCTTTAGATCTCTTTTCGATGATCTTCGTACACTCTCTTTTGAAGTGTCATTTACCGTCACATTTAAAGCAGTAAATATTCTTCTTCTTACTTCTTGACTTGGATTTACCATATCTGTGGCTCCCACTGGAGTCACGCTCCGTCAATCTTCCTCTCGTCATTGGTAAAGCCTCTCCTTGCTTCGATGTTGCCAACCTATCTTCCTTGTTCCTACGACGACTCTCTTCTCCAAGAACCGCAGTTAAGACGTCGCCAAAATTTAAATTATCTGAAAGAACATTGTTGGTAACATTGATGATGAGCTGATCGTATGAATCTGGTAGACTCTGAAGTAGAAGCTCCGTACGTTCTTTTTCCTCTATTTTATGCCCCATATAGGTGAGCCGGGAAAATAGAGTATTCAGTGTGTTGATATGGTTGGTCATTGATGAGGATTCCGCCATCCGAGGAGTATAAAGCTTTCTCTTTAGGAAAATTTTGTTGTGTGTAGTGACTTGACCTCGTACAGTTTTGCCAGAGTATCCCAAATAACTTTTGCGCTTTTTATTTCAGAGATACTTGACAATACTTCATCTGCTATAGCCAAGTGCAAATTGGCAACAACATTGTGATTCATCTCATTCCACTTTTGATCGTCCGTGATATCCGCCGGTCTATCTCCAATAGCTGCCAAGCAACGCTCCTTTGTCAGAATTGCTTGCACCTTCAATTTCCACAACAAAAAATTGCTCTCATTGAACTTTTCTATCTCATATTTTGTTGACATCTTGACTACAAGAATCATGCCTTATAAAATCTTCAAAAAATCTTTTTTGATGTAGAAAATCAGTCAAAGCTGCAACCACAGATCATACTCATAATTTTAAGAAATTTTATGCCAAGGCTCTGGTACCACTTGTTGGTTTCAGGTGCGGCATCACGAGATAGAAACTATGGAAATTGAAGAATAAAAAGACGATTTACGTAGAAAACCCCCAAAAATTATTAGAGTAAAAACCACGGGCAATACTAAAAGATTCCACTATAATATTTGGAGAATTACAACATCTCTCTGTGTTTCCAAAGAGACACTCACCCTCTTAATACAGGAGAAAACCTATCTCACAAATTTATATAGAAAACAAATAGGATAAAGAAGAAACTCAAGCTTAGATGATTGAACTCGAGATGGGATGCCAAAGCTGAGAATCGAAGGGCTCTATTTATAGAGCTCCTCCCCAGTGTGTACATGGCAAAGAGAATTCACAATTGAATTCATTTTTGCCGTGTAGCCCATTTTTCTCTGCCACATGCCTTGAATACATTTAATGTCACTTTCCAACATTTGATGCCACCTTTTTATTTTGTTTAATCATTCTTGCCGACATACACCATATTGCATCAAACTGAATACAAAAAATTCATGACGAAATTTATCAAAAAGAAAGTTAGAAGCATTCAAATGATTTGGTGATTTCAGTGTTTAGTCCAACAAGTATTTATATCGAAGGATATGATGGTAACACACCCATGAATTAAAGGGAATGGGCAGCCCGTCAGAATCAGCGGCAATCTATCTCAAATTATTGACTTGATCTAACTAACTTTTGACCAAGATCGTTCTCAATTCGGGACATATTGTTGCGGAATTGGGAGAATGTAGTATTTGTCTATTTTCATAAACATAAAACCCTCCAAAATGACTATTTTTATGATATTTTTTTATGTTATTTTGAAAAAAACCCTCCAATTGATGGTGCTTATTTTGGGTTATTTTTTGAACTCAATACCTTGAAATCTTTGCCCCAATTGCCCAATAGTAGTGGAATTGTGAATAAGTCCAAGTTTTTTTATTATTGTTTTTTTTAAAATTTTGAAAAAAACCCTCCAATAATGTTTTTTTTGGGAGCATTATGGGGATGTGGCATGTGCCAATGTGCCACAGGTGCTCTTAGGTCATCTCCATCTCCAATCCAACGTCATTTTTGTGTTTTACACCAAAATAGCTTTGAATTCTTAGAACTAAAAGTTGGTTCAAAAAGCTAGAGTGTTGCATCATGCACCAAATTTGGTGCAACGCTATGCTATTTTTTTTTATTTTTTATTTTTTCTTTTTTGTTTTCTGACTTTGGGTTATTTATATTTTAAAATTATTAATTAATAATTTAATTATATTATTATGTAAATTTTTAACGATTTATTTTAAAAATTTTATTCATTCAATAAATAACTAAATTTATGTTTTGAATTATATTATCAATTGAATAAAATAATAAAATTAAATATTTTAAAATAATATTTAAAACAAATTTAATTACAATTTATAATTCATTAATATTTTTTTAATTTAATATCTTTATATAAATTATTTTAGATATTATTTATATTTTAATTGTTGTGTTTAAAAATATTTTGTGGAATAAATTAGTAATTGTTGGAACTTACAAAGTTTTAATATTGGCAGAACTAAGCTAAAGTTACAGGTCAACTGATCTTGTCCAAACTCTAGTGCGAAAATACATTAACTGGACAAAACTCCTGAAGCTAAACTGATCACATCAAGTGAGCTTTGACCAAGAGCTAAACCGAAGACCATCACGCTGTCAAATAGTATCAAGCAATCGAGTAAATGAACAACAAACTTCATTCAGTTTACGGAGCTATACTGAATGAGTCCCTCAATAGCCAAACTGCTCTAAGCTAAACTGCACTGCTACAGTCGAGCCAAACTGAAATGTTATAGCTAAAAATTGCTCGACTGAAACTGCTCAGGAGATTGTGTAATGCTACATCAGTTTAAATCTTGTGGATAAAAACAAGCCGCAAAAGCAGAGCACTCAGAGTGTACTATCTTGATAGAGAAGTCTGTGGAAAAGACAATCTAACGTCCAGTTATTTAAATTTAAAAGAGTTATTGCCCGCCCAGTATAAATATACATCAAGGGGCACTGAAAACATATCCGGCTTCTTAGAGATACTCGCACATATAATTACTGCCATCAGAGGTAAACTGAATACCTTCAGTTTACCCACTCAGTCGAGAAACCAGAATCCCTTCAAAGCTTATTATTCAAAAGCCGAAGAACACTAGCAAGAATATCTTTGTATCAGATCAATTAGGATCACATTTTGCTCAAGTGTTGAGTTGTATCTCAAGTGTTGTAATTTAAGTATTATCAGTTGAGGTGCTGCAAACCTTGTTGTAACAAGAATCTAGTAGTGAGCTGAGTCCTTGAGTTTCTAGGAGTTCTGGGATAGGCAATTGTGTATAAGTCATAGTCTTGAAATGGGTTGTTGCAAAAGTGTTGTAATAGTCAAAGTCTTCTAGAGTGAATCTTTCTGAGCTGGAAGAAGGGATGACGTTGGAGTATTTAAAATCTCCGAACATCCATAAACAAACCCTTGTGTTTTTTTTCTTTCGGTTTAACACTCACTCACTTACCACTCTGATTAATCCATTGATTTTTAAGTTCAATCTGTTAGTTGGCCTCATTCCGCACTTATCAAGTTAGTCAACTAACATCGACATGCGAAAAGAAAAATAACTCAGTTGATCAACCTCAGCTGAACTTCATATTCGACAATTTTGGGGTTCAACTGCTATAGTAACACTTAGCGGATTCATGAAAGCAGTTACCCCCACCCCCAAAAAAAAAACTCAAAACAATCATGTCAGTAGTTGTGAATAAAATAATAAAGAATATTATGAGAATATTATTTTTAGTGTAGAGTTTAGAGTAATGAGTTGGAGATGAGTTTTGTACTTGGTATAGGAATTACAATATCTTGAAGTTAGTGTTATACCAATATAATGTAATGGGTTGGAGCTGGCCTTAGCACACGACCAGCTCTATACTACTATACATTTTACACCTTTTAAAGAAAAACTGCATTTTTTTCTTAAAATATAAATTAAAAATGTAAATATTTCATAATCTTAATGTTGTATTTTTGTTGTTGGAGGTTTAACCGTTGAAATATTTTTCCTACTATAAATAAAAAAATTTTTCACTTAATTTTTGCACCAATACTGTCATTTTCTACCACTTTTACAATGTCTCTCAATTCTCAATCACACCATTTTATTCTTCTTTTTTTCCTCAAATGGATAAAAAAGAAAACAATTTTGGATGAACTGGTTGGTTCTTCCAACTGATAGGAAAATGCATCTTAAAGAATTCCAACATTCATCATTATAGTTCATAAACTTATTTTAGTAAATCTATACTCTATATTATATCTATATATTGTCAAAAAATTTTAGGTTTAATGAATTGAAATCAAACGAAAGAAACTCGAAATGAAAAGACCGCGAAACAACCGACACTCCAAACCAGAAGGTAGGGCTAGGACACCCAAAAAGGAGAGCTCAGCGCACCAAGAGGCTGCCTGGATTTCCAGGCAGCAAGAGGCATGCGAAAACGCACGCCCCAGCACGCCTTGACATGATAGGGCACGTAGAATCGTGCACTCTAGTACACAGGGTGCTGTCTGGAACATCATGTTGGTCAAACGTGTATAAATTCAAGATATCACTACAACAAAAAAATATCTCGTAGCCTAAATACAAAAAAATAATCGATAGCAGTAAAATAATATTGTGAACAAGAAATAATAAGAAAACAGTAAAGTAATTATAAACCAAACGAGACCTGTAGAAAAGTACAGTTTTCTTAAAATAGATTCGTCACCTCTACGAGATGCTTAAAGATCAACGCGTACGAACGTTTGTTTTCCAAGATACAATGGTTGAACTAGTAGCAAACTAAGCACAAATTTACTAATCCGGCGAACTCAAATCGTACCTTCACTTTATCACCAAAACTTAATGGATGCCAAATGAGAAGCTAACAATATGAAATGCAAGATAATACTTGAATGAGATCTTGAATATCTTTTTGTGTGTCTAGATTGAAGAAATGAACACACTATTTATAAGCGTCAAAAGACACACCAAGACTCATGTAAGATTAATTAACTCAATTAATCTTGCAATTAACTCAAGAATGTACGTGTAGAGCCAAAAGTAGGGGTGAAACAAGGTCGGGATCTGTCCCGTAACTCTCCTACCCAATTCTCCTTCCGAAAAGAATCGGGAAACTTTTTTCTCCCGATATCTTACCCGACACATTTCGGGACCCAAATATTTGGGATTCAGAACATTCTGAATCCCGTCGGGTAGGGATAAGAAATCTCGAATTTTTTTTCATTTTCAAGATTTCGTTCAAAAAACACAAAAAAATGTGATTATTTTATTTAAAAATACTATTTAAAAATTTATATTTCTAAATACAAAATAAATATTCGACTTAAATTATATAATATTAAAATATTTCGGATAATGATTCAAGGTTTTGTCAAGACAAGAACATCATATTGCGCATCAGATAATTATTAATAAAATGTTCAGATACAAATTACTCGATAAATTTTGTTAAATATATTGCCAAATTGCATCTCTTATTCATGTTTGATCTAATTAGATAATTATAAATATGAATTAATTAAATTATTAATTTATTTTTTAAAAAAATACACAAAAATAAAATATCATTTCATGATTCTACTATTCGATAGTTTCAACAATAAACAATTATGTGAATTAAGTTCATAGTTTAATTATTATATGGGTTAAAACACAATAACATTTAGCTCAATATATTAATAAAATTATTAAATAAATATATTATAATATTATTTCGGGACGGGTCGAATCCCATCGGGATAAGGATTTATTCCTGATCCCTCTTCCGATATTAATCGGGACAGGAAAAATCTCAAAAATTTGGGTCGGAAAAATGTTGGGATGCAATTTTTTCGGGACGGTAATGATATGGGATTAAGAAAAGATCAGGATTTCAGGAATTTTTGCCACCCCTATCCAAAAGTCTCAAATTAACTCAAGAATGTGGAGAGTCAAAGGTCACTCTCACATTTATGAACCATATTTTTTATTCAAATTTTAAATCAAAATTTCCAAAAATCCCCACATGAATGAAAATTGATACAAATTTTGGGGATAAAGCTCTACAGTTGAATCCTGCATAAGATATGTAGGTGTTATTCTTTGAACATTTCCTTGTGAAATATATTTGTTTTACTAGACGACCAGTAGACATGATGTCCTTGAACTGTTCTGACGTTTGTGTAATTAAGATATACTTCACACAGGATTCTCTCTGATACGCTTCAGTTCTCATGATTGTGTTCATTTTTTTCATGAACACATGTCTGGTTCTGTACGAGGATTTAGAATTGAGCCTTGCAATTCCTTCGAAGCGGTTCCACTTCTATCTCAATAAGGTGATTCTATGTTGAATTCCATTAGAATCATTAAAAGCCATAAAATTATCTTCAACATTCACTGTTTGTAATAGGAATAGACTGAGGATAACCCCCACAATGATCTATCAAACCAGTGCGATTAGGTTGTCCCATTGAACCCAGTTCTTGGGATCTCCAGTCAGCGTAGGTTGGGTTTTCCTTCGCACTGATTTATTTTATAGGCTTCAATCACATTCCTTTTGAAGATTTTGCAACTAAATTTCTGTTAAACCCTTTGATTAACAGATCCACTATATTATCCTTTGACTTTACATAGTCAATAGAGGTAACTCTAGTTGAGAGTAATTGTCTAATCGTATTGTGTCAACGACGTATGTGTCTAGACTTACCATTATACATATTGTTTTGTTCCCTTTCGATCTCATATTGGTTATCATAATGTATGCATATAGCCGGCACATGTTTCACCCATCTTGGAACATCTTTTAAGAAAATACGCAGCCATTCAGCCTCTTCAGCACACTTATTAAGGGCTATAAACTTAGATTTCATCGTGGATTTGGCTATTACAGTTTGTTTAGAAGCTTTCCACGCAATTATTGCCCCTCTTAGAGTGAATACAAATTCACTTGTAGATTTTGAGTCTTTCATATCAGATATCCAGTTTGCATCACTGTATCTTTCAATAATAGCGGGATAATTGGTATAGTGCAGCCCATGGTCACGAGTATACCTTAAGTACCTTAACAGTCTATTAATTGCTTTCCAATGTTCAGCTCCTAGATTACTCGTGAATCTGCTCAATTTGCTTACTGAATAGGCTATGTCTGGTCGTGTACAACTCATTAAGTATATCAGAATTCCAATGACTCGAGAGTATTCTAATTGAGAGATATTCTCACCTCGATTCTTTGATGGATATTGACTTGTATCTATCGGATTTTTAGCCAATGCAGAGTCAACCTTACTGAATTTCTCAAGTATTTTGTCCACATAATGTGACTGACTTAGAACCATCCCTTCTAATGTTCTATGGATTTTAATTTTAAGGATAACATCGGCTAAGCCCAAATCTTTCATGTCGAATTTTGATTTCAACAATTTCTTGGTGGATTTAATCATCTTATCATTGCTTCCAATGATAAGCATGTCATTGACGTAAAGACATAAAATGACATAGTCATTTTCAGTTTTCTTAACGTATACACATTTGTCACACTCATTGACTTTAAATCCACTTTCTAACATGACTTTATCGAATTTTTTGTGTCATTGTTTTAGTTCTTACTTTAAGACATACAGAGACTTCACCAATTTACAAACCTTATTTTCTTGCCCAGGTGCAGAAAATTTCTCAGGTTGTTACATGTAAATTTTTTCTTCTAAATCTCTATTTAGAAAGACAATCTTTAAATCCATTTGGTATACTTCATGATTCTGCAAGGCGGCAATCACAAGTATCATTCGGGATTGAAGTTATTCTCATTACTGGAGAATATGTGTCGAAGTAATCAAACTCTTTACATTGACGGTGACCCTTGATTACCAATCTGACTTTATACATATCTATTGTTCCATATGATTTTATTTTCCGTTAAAAATTACATTTATAACCTAGTGGTTTACTTCCTGGAGAAAGGTCTACTAGTTCCCATGTATGATTTTGCAAAATGGATTCTATTTCGGAATTTATAGCCTCTTTTCATTGAGGTCCTTCAGATGAATTCATAGCTTCTTTGAAGCTTTGAGGTTCACTTTCTATCAAGAAAGTGATGAAATCAGGACCATAGGATTTTTCCGTCCTAGCGCTCTTGCTACGCCTAGGTTCAACCTCATGGTTAATATCTTGTTCCATTGTCTAATATGATCTTTTGGATGAACTTAGTTCTTCCTTAGATTTGCAAGGGAACACATGTTCAAAGAATGAACATTTCTCGATTCCATTATCGTATGATTATGAATATCAGGTATTTGACATCCATATACAAGGAAACGATAAGCGATATTATTGTGTGTATATCCAATGAAAATGCAATCAATAATTTTTGGCCCAATCTTTATCTTTTTCGGACTAGGCACGACTACTTTGGCAAGACATCCCCACACTCGTAAATATTGGTAAGAAGATGTTCTCCTTTACATAATTCATATGGACGTTTATCTTGCTTATTTCGGGGTACATTATCTAAAAGGTAACTAGTTGTTAGAACAACTTCCCCCCACATGTTTTGCGGTAAACCAGAACTCAATAACAGTGTATTCAATATTTCTTTCAAAGTGAGATTTTTCCTCTCTGCAACGCCATTTTTCTGAGGAGAATAAGGTGCAGTTCTTTCGTGCCTGATACCATGTTGAGCACAAATCTCAGCAAATGGTGATTCATATTCACTTCCATGATCGCTTCTCAACACATTAATTTTCTTGATATGTTGGTTTGCAACTTCATTTTTGTAGTGGACAAACTTTTCGATAGCTTCTAATTTACTTTTAAAAAGATACACATAACAATATTTTGTGTTATCATCAACAAAGGTAAATAAGTATTTGTTTCCACTACGCGTTTGTACTTCTTTCAAATCACATATATCAAAGTGAATTATATCAAGGGGGGTTCACTATTTCTTTCAATTGTTTGAAAAAGATGATCTTGTTAGTTTTGCTTCAACACAAGTTTCGCATTTGTGTTGTTTATTGATTTGGAATGTAGGAATGCTTTTTAAGTAAATTAATCTATGAATCGTGTCATAATTAACATGTCCTAGTCTACCATGCCACAAATTAAAAAACTCAAGCAAGTAAGCAGAAGATTTCATTTTATTAATAACGAGGTTAATAGCCAGTACATTAAGCTTACAGACCATTGCTTACATAACCTTTACCATCAAACATTCCATTCTTTTATAAAAGAACCTTATCTGACTCGAAGACAATGCGAAAATCATGCTTGTTTAAAAGCGAACTGGACACCAAATTCTTTCGAACCTCCAACACATACAACACTGTAGTAGCCTAGTCCCATATTACAATATTAATTGGGTTAAACATGTTTAGAATTAGTAAAACATGATTAGGGGATTGTAATTATGTAAAAAAGACCAAGAAATCGGATCCAAAATTTCCAAAATTGGTAAACGGCTTATTTGGGCTCGGGTGGTTCGGAAGGTCCGAACCCAAACCCTGTAGGGATCGGACGGTCCGAAGAGTTCGGAAGGGCGAAGGAGTTCGGAGGCTACAGATGAGTTCGAAATGTCCAAACGTCATCGGAGCTTCCAAATAGAGTTAGGCCATGCGCATTATCGACGTGTCAACTCGCTCGAACACGCAGGAGATCGAAACGTCCGAAGGTGAGTTCGGAGCTTCCGATCGTTGCATTTTTGCGACGTGGCTGTCATGCGAGTTAGGAGCTTCGAACTCTGTCTATAAATAGGGCATCCGAGGCACAATTTTATCTTGCCAATTCACAAAATTTCCCTCTTGTTTCTTGGTTAGTGTAGGGGCTTTCCAGCCATCTTTGGCAAGGGGCAGAGCCTTGGCGAGGCGTCCAGAAGTCGTAGCGAAGTTGTGTCCAAGTTCTAGGGAAATCAACATCAACGGGCTGACAACGGACGGAGGTATTCCCGAGATCTTATAAATATTTTGGCAGTATTTAATAGCTTAGTTAAAGTTTTTAGAGAAATATGAGTAATTTTTCAGTTTGAAATTTAATTCTGGACCGAAAGAACGAAACTAGCTTTCAAGCAAGTTAAGAAAATATTTCAAGGTTAATTTTAAGTCAAAGATGGAGCAGTATTTGAGAGAAAAATATTTAATGTAATGTAATTTTAAAGTTGTACTGCAATTTTAATAATTGAGAGTAGAAAATTTTTAAAGGATTAGTGTTTGAGACTAACGGGCCGACTTTTAAGCCCATTTATCACAAACTTTTTAGGCGTCAAACTTTTCAGCTTCTTTTTTTTATTTTTCCTAGCTAGACACCGCCTACTCTCCTCATTCCCTTTCACGTTGCACGTTTCAAAATCTGCTTCCAAGCCTAGGGCAAAGTTCTTCAGATTTTTTAGGCTAGACCGTTCTCCAGTCCAGGTTAAATTCAAACGTCAGAATTCAGGAAAGTTTTTAAAAACTTTTGAAACCGTCATTCAATAATATAAATATTTTGATATGAAAAATCTGTATTTTGAGATGTATGTATGGTTTATGGCATGAAAGTTTGAGAGTTTTTGAATAGCGTGATTATGATTATACGTAATTGTGAAGCGTATGTCGTTCTTGACGAGTTTTGATCATGTTTTGAGAGGTTGCATCGTTTTAAGGATTTCATGGATTCCAAAAATCTGATTTTGTTGATGATTCGAAGTTTTGATGTGTTTTTGGTGTCATGATTTTTAGACAAAATTCTTGGAAGGTTTCTTTGATGTTATTTGATGTTTAAATCATATGAAAGATCATGTTTTGTGTATTCCTAAACTTTTCAGAATGTATGTTTAGTAGCATTCCCGGATTTTTGGGACGTTACAAGTGTTCCCGGATTTTTGGGGCGTTACAGTTTTGTTGGAAGGATTAAAGTTTTTCTTTTTCGATCTTTGACCATGCTCTACAATATTTACTTTAGCAGCAACTGGAGAAAATAGTCGTCTTTCAGAACTCTTGTTGCCTTCCTCGATCCGAAGTTGAACAATGAGCTCTTCAACATTTATCTCCTTGCGCTTGTGTTTCAGATAGTTTTTTGAAATCCTTCCATGATGGTGGTAGCTTCTAAACATGGCAGCCACTTGGAAGGATTTTCTCAACATCATCCCCTCAGCGTTAATCTCGTTGAGAATAACTTGGATCTCTTGAACTTGGCTGATATTCGGATTTGAATCCACCATCTTAAAATCCAGAAAGAGGCCTACAAGAAACTTCTTGGCCCCCGCATCTTTGTTTTTGTATTTTTTGTCAAGGGATTCCCATAGCTCCTTGGTCGTTTTCTTTTCGCAGAACACATTGTAGATCGAATCGACCAATCCGTTCAGTACGTAATTTCTGCATGGGAAATCAGAATGATTCCATGCCTCCAATACACTGACGGATTAAACATTTCCCTCACCCTCATTGAGCTTAGGAGCATCCTCCAAAAGGAATATGGCCAAGTTCAGCGTCGTCAAGTAGAAGAGCATTTTTTGTTGCCACCTCTTGAAGTCCACATCAGTGAACTTTTACGGCTTTTATCAGTGACTATTAGGCACAAGAACTGTAGCACCATGTTGAGAAATAGGATGAACGACACGAGGTGGAACATTGACATGAAGGACAACGTGATCAGTTTCACTTGAAGCAGAAGTCATTACTAAAAAAATTCACGTAATGAGTACAAGATCTGTTTTAAGTTTGTTGGTCAAACATGTATAAATTCAAGATATGAGTACAACAGAAAATTATATCGTAGCCTACATACAAAACAATAATCGATAGCAGTAAAATAATAATGTGAAAAAGAAATAGTAAGAAAAATATAAAGCAATTGTAAACCAAATCGATGTCTGTAGCAAAGTACAGTTTCCTTAAAACAAATTCTTCACCTCCACGGGGTGCTTGAGGATCAACACGTGCGGACTTTTGTTTTTCAAGATACAACGGTTGAACTAGTAGCAAACTAAGCACAAATTACTACTCCGAAGAACTCAAATCGCACCTTTACTTTATCACCAAAACTTAATGGAGGTCAAATGAGAAGCTAACAATATGAAATGCAAGAGAATTCTTGAATGAGATCTTGATTATATTTTTTTGTATCTGGATTGAGGAAATTGACACACTATTTATAAGGTTCAAAAGACACACCAGGAGTCATGTACGATTAATTAACTCAATTAATCTTGCAATTAACTCAAGAATGTGTAGAGCCAAAAGTCTCAAATTAACTCAAGAATATGGAGAGCCAAAGTACACTCTCACATTCATGAACCATAATTTCTATTCAAATTTTAAATCAAAATTCCAACACATCCAGGCAGCGCTGGGTAGGGGTGCGCGTCGCGTCGGGTAGTGTCGAATTCGGTAGTTTGGATAGGGTACCCGATATGTTGGGTAGAAAATTTAGATCGGATACCCGAAATTGTTGGGTAGTTTCTTTGGGTATCCAGGCTAGAGACCCCTTCGGAGGTGGAAGAGTTCCAGAGGTCAGTTATGAACAGGAAAAACAACACTCGGTCACCAAAAAAGCCTAACATAATGGCTGTTCTCGTAGCTCCTATCAAACGATAGGTGGTCTCATACACATCATTACTACCGCCGGATTGGTGACCGAGTGTTGATCCAAGCACGAATACCTTCGTTTAGTAAAATATTTTTGGTGTATAAAGTATAAAATTCAGGATCTTCCGCTATAATTTTTTTATCTAAAACATCACAAATCATTTTTTCTATATTCCATAAAAATCACGTTGAATTCAGTTATAAACTTGCATTTATAGCACGTATCACTTGCACAAATGAATCCAAAAAGTAAAAGAAATGGGGAGAGATTGAGGCATGCTTTTGATTTGAAGATGACCGAAAACTTCTTATATAAAATTCAATCTCGATTGTCCAAATGATTTATTGTGCTATTATCACAAGTAGTAGTTGTTGTATCTTGGGAGAAGTTTGGAAAATATCGTCAGCGCCAAAAGCGAGACAAAAACTTTATGTTCAACACAAGCCTCAAATTTTCCATCTGTTTTTTCTTGTCATCTAAAAATTCATTCCCGACACCACACATATCTACCGACATATTTTTATATCATATTATTAAGTTTGAGAAATATAGAGTAATTAATTTTAATGTCATAGTCCATGTTTTGATAAACAAAAAATACTCTTCTACAAAATATTCTATTTTTCAATAAGAAATTCTGTTAAACCTATTTTAATAAATTTATATCTTCTATAACTATCATGCACCAATAAAATATTTATTTATCTTTATCTGTAATTTTGATTTTTTAAATTAAATATTCACATCAATCCATAAAAACATATTAATTTTTTTTAAAAATTTTAATTAATCTCTTGAATAAAAATGTAGCGCCCCAAAAATTAATTACTGAATTAATTGGCAATTAAAATAATTATTGAGTTGATAAAATAATTATTGTTGTCAAATGAGTTATAGAGTGTATTTACAAAATACACATGTCAATAAGTCAATGAGTTTGACTATTTCTGGATATCTGGTAATATTGACATTTTGAGATAATTATTGAGATATTGGAATTAAAATAATTATTTATGCCAGATAAATTAATTTGGAATAGTATGTGACCAAGTTGACTGGTCAAAGTTTTGGTTGATTGGTCAAAGCCTAAGATTGACTCAATAATTTATTGGAGTAAAATAATACAAGAGTATTGAATTGGATCGGATCGGGTCATTTTAGGACCAACTTTCTATGCATAATGACTGGATAAATCGGTTTGATAAATATCTACTGGCAAGCGCACCAGGTCAAGTAATAGTAAAGTGGACTGAGAGTCCAAGTATCGATCCCACAGGGACTGCAGTCAATTTTCAAGAATTAATTATTTGGCTTAATCTGGACAAAATCATAAAAGCAATTTGATTTAAATAAAATAAGAATTTAAAATAAAAACTTCTAAAAAAATAAGAATTAAAATAACTGAAGATAAAAATAATTAAAACGAGACAACCAAGACACACGTAGGTACCAAACAAATCATGTAACATGTAGTTGATTCAGGACTCAGATTTAATCTTATATCACGGGAATTCTCCTATCTTGTTCAAAGGTCTATTTCTAGAACAATCAAACCTATTCAAATATTGACGGATTAATCTTTCGTAATTCTAATCAAATTTGAATGCATTAAATATTTGTGAAAATTCAGTTTACACCCAAACCGCACATTGAAACCGAATTCTATTTCTAGTCGGTTTTACAATATGTTGATTATCAAAGTGATTGAAATCAATATCTTCTCTGTCGACTTGGAATCGATTAACATGCAAGAAAACAGTTGATCAGGCTATTCACAAGACAAATATAAATCTGACAATCAATAAAATAAAATCTACTCTGCAAAATCTCAAACAAACATCCAAGTTTTCTACATAAATTTGTTCGACCCAATCACGCCGTCTTGGTTGAAAACAAACTACTCAATAATTAAAAACAATAATTAAACAAAAATTAAGAAAAAAAGAACAAAAGAAAGAAAAGAAATCTTCTCTCTCAAGCCTATAGCAGCCGCCTTCTCCCTTGTGCAATCTATCTGCCTTCTGAAACTTCGGAACCCTCCAAGAATATAAAAATCTCCTATTTATAGTGTTTGGATCTCATAATAATTAATTTCCTTATGCAACAAGGAAATTCCTAATTTTCTAACTCCGCGACATGCGCGCTCGCCTGGAAGAGGTCTCGCGCGCGCGCAGTATAATAAAACAGTGTCCTTGGTCTCCTCTTGCGCGCGCGCGAGATAAGAGCTTGCCCGCACGCGATCTGCTCTTGAATCTCTAAAATTTTGTTTGGCACTCGCGCTAGCTAATGCTCTCGCTCGCGTGCGCCTTTTCTTTTCTTCATGCGCTGAACACTTGCGCGATTGCTCCTCTTTTCAGCGCTAAACACATGCGCTAAACACCTTGCTTTGTTGCGCGATTGCGCTTTTTTCATGTGCTAACAACATGCGCGTTTGAGCTTCATTCATGCGCTAACTTCTCTTCCAACAGCACACAATTTAGTGCAATCGCGCTACCTCAATCTTCAACAGCGCAACTTTTAACCTGCTCCGCGCGACAATTTTGAAAAATTTATATCTTGAGTTCTAGCCGTCGGATCGACCTGAAATTTGGACAGCAGCTTCAAAACATATTGAAATTTATTCTGAATGGTAAAGATTGTATTTGGATCTTTCTAAATTTAAAATTGAATTTTCTACCAAAGATGCTCCGAAATTCACTCTTCAAAAATTCATTTTCCTACAAAATTAACCGGGAGAGTGAAATATACACACATGCACTAAAACACATAAACACACATAAAAAAAATATGAATGCACACAAAATAAATATAAAAATAACACAAACTAATGCATACAAAATGCACTTATCACATAGTAAGTGTTACTCTCTCACACACATAAAACACCAAAACACACACTAAAACCCTAACCCCCAAATCGCCTCTCCCGTCGTCGGCCGCCGTGCGCCTCCCCTTGCCATCAATTGACCATGTCATCTTATAGTTGTCGTCAAGGCGGTCACAACCATATCAAGAATCGTGAGTTTTGATGTTCGATTGGTTTAGTTCGAAGCAATAACGCGACAGTCACTGTTCATCATCTTCCTCGTGCGAAATGGATGGATTTGAGGTCGATTCTTGTTGTTTTTGAGTTGTTAAGAAGTTTTAGAATGTGTGTATATAATTTCTCGAGCTTATTACAGCTTTTTCCATTGAAAAAGCGGACAGAACGGAGCTTGGGTCTCTCGTCGACGCCGCAACTGTTTTTCGCCGATTCCGGTCGCCTCGATAGTACATTCCGGTCGTGGCAAAGTGAAAGAGTAGGCGCCCGGTGAGCCAACTTGTGGCTAAGGGCTTTGATGACTCTTTGTATAAACAATCTTTTGTTTAATATAATTTACACTTTTATTAATGGCAATGACTTTATCTTTCTTCATATTGTTATATTGTGATATACTATTGTTGTTTTGATAAAGACCTTGAATATACTATAGTGTATGTAAGATGTGGTAGAACATGGAGATGTCTATCATGAAACACATCTTATAGTCACTGTATATTCTAAACTGTTCCTAGTCGATTGAGCCGTCCGATAATAAGGATAAGGATCGCTCGAGTTTGAGACTAGCATTTGCGATGCAGAGTACCACGTTTCATTGGTAAGGAACATAGAGATGTTCGAAGCATGCAAATGGATATTCATATGATGAATGATCGAACTACCCTATCCGGACTTTCCAAGTGGTTATCACTTATCGAGTGGATAAAGTCCGCGGTTTTGGTTGTACACCATTAGTCCTTACTACTTGAAACATCATTGAGACTCTATATGCTAGTACTGTGCTTTGACTCGTTTACCGACTCTATTGGGGTCATCAGGTGTCGGGATTGGGTACAGTTACAACACATATAGGAGTCGATGCTTTGTTGTCAAGGATTCACCACATACTTGCGAGTGTGGATATCCTATGCGATCTGAGGAGATATTAGTGTGACGAATCTCTGGCCAGAGTACATGATGTGTTTTTTTAAGAAATGGTTTCTTAGTGACACATGCGATGTCACTATTTGATCTTCAAGATGTATTGCATAGTTATCGAATCTCGAACGACTCTTGATTTACCAATGGTTGTTGATTCGATCGGGATATATGGATGAAGGGACCGTACTGTACGCTAACCAAAATCTATTGGTTCTTGCAGGCACTATCAGTGATACCTAGGGAATCATGGGGCGATGTTGCTAGACGCTCTTACCATGATTCGATGGGCAAGTCGGAAATTGTTGTTCCGAGTCACAAGGAGTTGTGAGCCCACGGCTAGCTGTATCCCTGAACCATTGAGGGTCACACAGAGTAATGGATTTTTAATCCCCGTTGAGATAGTTAAATTTAAAGAGTTAAATTTAATGAACAAAGAAGTTGGACTTCTTAATTAAGAGTAGAGGAGTAAGATTTCCTAAAATGACATAGGGATGGGCATTTTTGGAAATCACTGAATTCGGATTCAAAAAAATTTATCTTGACTTTAAAAGGTGCAGAAATGGTTTCTGTGCACATTGGTGAAATCGGTTTATTAATCGGAGTCATGATGAATTTTATATTAATTTCTGAACATGCGGGCTTTGCTTGTCGGGCTTGAACTTATGACTAATGGGCCCCAAGCTGTTAGCGGCCTACATTATAAATAAGTTATTGCAGTACAAAAATTAGACACAACAGGTCACAAAATAATTTTCGAAAACCCTAATTTTATTTAGTGTGGCCGCCGCCCCCTCCCCTCTGCTCGTGAAAATCCAGTCTGTGAATTTTGAATTACAGTCTGGTTTAACGGATCAAATTCGATAATTCTCTTCGTAGAAACTTCTGATAGATTTTCTAGTGCAATCTATCAGAGGGATTAATTATCCGTTCGTGGACCTGATTGAAGAACAGTTCGTCCATCAGTTCCAGGGATATACAACAAGAGCAGAGCAATCTGTTGGTGTCCATAATCTCGCTTCGAGATTGGAGGTAAAAATTTATAATTGTTATTTAATTTTTACACACACAATTTAATCGTTAAGTTTTGATACCCATTATGGAATCGTTCCATATAAAATTTTTAAACTTCCGCTGCACCGGGTATCAATTCTGATTGATCTGATCGCCGCGTTTTCCAACAGTGGTATCAGAGCCAGGTTGCTCAGATCAAGCGATTAAATTAATCGATTGTACAAAAAAATTTGAAGCCTCGGTTTTTGAAACAAAATAAATATTTTAAAAATAAAAAAAAAATTCGGGCAAAAACCCGGGCAGCGATTGGATCGCTGCCCATGGGCAACGACGTGATCGCTGCCCAGGGCAGCGCACGGCGCTGCCTGGCCCGAGCCTTTTGGGGCGCGGGCAGCCCGGGAACGTCCCGGGCGGCCCGCGAAAAATTATTTTTAATTTTTAAATTAAAATTTTAATATGTTAAAATTCTATTTTTGGTCCGATCGAAAATTGTTTTTGATTGGTCCACGAGGCGTCGGATCGAATTGTTCGAGTCCGAAAATTTTAAAATTGATTTTTGCATAAATTTGAATTTTTGGAAAATTTAAATATTTTATCCGTTAAATTGAATTTTGAAATTAATTATTTTTGGTACAATTGATGATAAGATATGATCTTATGGATATATTGAGTAAAATATGATTTTATGTATAAAATTGGATTTTATAGATAAAATATGATTTTATTTGATAAAAAGATAAAATATGATTTTGTATGTAAAATAAGATTTTATATATGAAATATGATTTTATCCTTTTAAATTTAAATTGTCATTGCATGTTATCCAATAAATTAATTTTGAATTAAATGTTATTGGATAAGGATGATCGATTGCCATGACCAATTTTGTAGGTGTATGTTAGGAATTTACATTTGTTTTTATTGTTGGATTTATTAATGGGCCTGGTTTATGGCCCAATATGAATTGTCATATGTAATAAAAGTGGGCTTGGTTTATGGCCCGTTCCCACCCCTTAAAAATGTATCCCCTACTTGTCATTGTTATTTATTGTAAATACATTAGATTTAGTGGGAGATGAAGATTTGAAGACGGAGGTGGGCCCAGCAGACAATAAAGACAGAAAAAATGTAAATTGGAAGCTCAATGTAATAGGATTGCATTGCATACTGCATATAACCTAGGATTGGACTAAGACTCGTGATTGGCAACCACGGGTCGATTAGAAATGGAATCGATCATCCTATATAATATGTGATATTATTGTTGTATGCATGTTTTAGACAAAATTGTGTGAATCCGGCAAGCATACAAAATTTTAAAAAATGATGAGACAAATTTTCAAAATTAAAATCCCTCATTTTAAATATGATTTAAAATTGATATCAAGATAAATAAAGGAAATTTAAATTTGTTTAAATGTTCCTACCTTCCATCAACGATCAATGTATGAGATGCTACCCGTGGATACGGTCCGGCTCATATTATTGGGGGGGCCCGTTCGTCGGAAAGTTGTACATTGGATCGACACATGTTGTAAGTTGGGTGGAACTCCCATGGGATCGGCTCATATTATTGGGGGATCCACATGGCGACCGTCCATCACAACTTAATATTGATGGGTCATCTTGACATGTCACAATAAACGGCGTCATATTATTGGGCCCTTATTGGACATGAGGTAAAAACGTGGAGGTTGCTTTGGAAGCAATTGGGCTCTACCTTTTGAAAATTATGGTTGGCTGATATTATTCGGGACCATAGTTTGTCAATTGGACTCCATGTTCTCACTAAGGAAAACAGTTTCCCGTTTTCACTAGAGGGTAGTGAAATCGTTAAAATAGTGGGAGTGAGATTCATAAAATAAATTTCGCCATATTTTATGTCTTAGTAAATTACTTAAACAATCACTGATATTTGTCTGTTTCTTTTCAGTATTTCATAAAGATGAATTTGCGTAATCCACTTTTCTCGATCCTCGAACAAAATAAATTGACTGGCGCAAACTATACGGAATGGTTCCGTAAGTTGAAGATTGTCTTGACTTCGGAGAAGATGCTCTACGTGTTAGAAAAATCTCCTCCGAAGGAAGCACCAGCTGACATAAGTCCGGAAGAGTTAGCCAACTTGATACATGGTGGGACCATGATATCAAGGCCAAATGCTATATGCAAGCCTCGATGTCTGATGAACTCCAGAGGCGATTTGAGGACACCGTGAATGCTGCTGACATTCACGTGCAACTCAAGGAACTTTTTGGGGCTCAATCGAGGGCTGAAAGGTTCGCTACTGTAAAGGAGCTAATGACGTGTCGCATGCGTGAAGGGACTTCGGTCCATGATCATGGGGTACGAGTGATTTGGCTCATACAGAAGTTGGTAACCCTTGATTTGGTGTTGGAGCATGAACTCAACGTGGACTTACTACTTCTATCTCTTCCTTCTTCGTTTGACGGATTTGTGGTGAATTTCAATATGAACAAGATAGAGGCCTCCCTTGAAGAGATGGTCAATATGCTTGTGACATATGAATCCACTTTAAAGAAGGATAAACCGGCTTTCTTGGTGGGCTCCTCTTCTTCTGCTAAGAAGGGGCCAAGTACAAAGGGTAAGAAACGTTCTGCCCCACCCAAGAAAATCGAACCCGAGAAGAAGTACAAGACAAAGGCTTCAAACATGGAAAATTCCAAGGATGTTTGTCATTACTGCAAGAAGCCCGGTCATTGGAAGCGTAACTGCAAGGAATATCTAGAGCAGTTGCGAACTGCGAAGGGTATGTTCTATATTGAAATAAATGTTTCACTTAATACTACTTCTTGGGTATTGGATACCGGATGTGGATCTCACATTTGCAATGATTTGCAGGTGATGACAAGAAGTCGCAGGCTTAGAATGGGTGAGACCCAGCTGAGGCTCGAAAATGGTTCCAGAGTTGAAGCTAAAGCTGTAGGAGATATTTATTTAATTTTGCAGAACGGTTTTAAGTTACTTTTGAGAGATGTTTTATTTGTTCCAGATTTGATTAAAAACATTATTTCTGTTTCTATGCTAGATAGAGATGGTTATTCTTGCAATTTTGTGAATGGGATTTGCAATATTTACAAGAATGAATGTTTGATTGGAAATGGAGAACTTGAAAACGATCTATATAACTTAAAACTAAAAGACGTTCCAATAAATTATGTTGATAAACCGGCAACAACAAACAAAAGGAAAATCGATAGTCAAAACCCGGCAAACCTTTGGCATGCTAGGCTAGGTCATATTTCCTCAAGGAGGATGAACAAGCTAGTGGGAGAGGGCATGTTTGATATGTCTGATATTAACTCTCTACCTACTTGTGAATCCTGCCTGAAAGGAAAAATGACTAAATCTCCTTTTAAGGGGAAACCTGAGCGTAGTCAAAATCTGTTGGATTTGATCCATACAGACGTTTGTGGTCCATTTAGAATTGGTACTCAATATGGCCACACCTACTTCATTACCTTTACTGATGATTATTCTAGGTATGGGTATTTATATTTAATGAAATATAAGTCTGAAGCATTTGAAAAGTTCAAAGAATTCAAGGCTGAAGTAGAAAACAAGCTAGGTAAAAGTATTAAAGCACTTCGATCGGATCGAGGTGAAGAATACTTAAGTACCGAGTTTTTGGACTATCTAAAAGAGAATGGGATTCTCTCTCAGTGGACTCCTCCTATGACACCACAGCTGAATGGTGTATCGGAGCGTTGTAATCGAACTTTGTTGGACATGGTTCGATCCATGATGAGCTTCACTGAGCTTCCACCTTCGTTTTGGGGCTATGCGCTTGAAACGGCGGTATTGTTGTTGAACAACGTCCACACTAAAGCAGTGGACAAAACACCATACGAGTTATGGAATGGCAAAGCTCCTATGTATTCGTACTTGAGGATTTGGGGATGTCCTGCTTACGTGAAGCAGACAGTGGGAGATAAGTTGGATAGTCGATCCACCTTATGTTATTTTGTAGGGTATCCGAAGAATTCAATCGGATATTATTTCTATCATCCTGCTGAAACAAAGGTGTTTGTTTCAAGGAATGCCACCTTCTTGGAGAAGGAGTTCTTATTGGATAAGAAAGGCGAGATGATGGAACTCGAAGAAATTCGAGAAGAACCCGAAATACAAAATAACGATCCTACACCTCAGGAACCATTGATAGACACGCCTGTACCTAGAAGATCCGAGAGGACTTCTAGACCTCCTATTCGATATGGTCTTCTTCTTGAAGGGGATCAAGATGAACCCGATATTGGATGTGATCCAAGAAACTTCAAGGAAGCAATTTCTGATGCGGATTCAAATTTATGGCTTGAAGCTATGCAGTCGGAAATAGATTCGATGCATACAAACCAAGTTTGGTCTTTAGTAGATCCTCCCGATGGAATTGTTCCAATAGGGTGTAAATGGATCTACAAGAGAAAGCTTGGGCCTGATGGTAAGGTATTGACCTACAAGGTGCGATTGGTGGCGAAAGGTTATACTCAAAGACAAGGAGTTGACTATGATGAAACCTTTTCACCAGTTGCAATGTTCAAGTCCATAAGAATCCTTATTGCCATAGCTGTTTGGTATGACTATGAGATATGGCAAATGGATGTGAAGACTGCTTTTCTTAATGGAGACATTAAGGAAGAAATCTATATGAAGCAGCCTGAGGGGTACACATCCATGGGAAGCGAGCATAAGGTATGCAAGCTTCAGAGATCAATTTATGGTCTAAAACAAGCATCAAGAAGTTGGAACCAGAAATTTGATGAAACAGTAAAGGATTTTGGTTTCATCAAGAACCCGGAGGAACCATGCGTGTACAAAAAAGTAGTTAAGGATGTTGTGACATTCTTAGTACTTTATGTTGATGACATCCTACTCATTGGGAATGACGTAGGGATGTTGCAGTCAACAAAGATATGGTTATCAGGTAGATTCTCGATGAAGGATTTGGGTGAGGCATCCTATATTCTAGGGATACAGATCTATAGAGATAGATCTAAGAGAATGATAGGACTCACTCAATCAACCTACATCGACACCATATTGAAACGGTTTTCAATGGATGGGTCCAAGAGAGGACATCTACCCATGTGTCATGGAGTTTTTCTATCCAAGTCTATGTGTCCCAAGACTGATGAAGAGATAGAGAAAATGACACATGTACCATATGCGTCAGCCATAGGTAGTATCATGTATGGGATGATATCTACCAGACCGGATGTAGCATTTGCTCTGAGTGTCACGAGCAGATATCAAGCTAATCCCGGTCAAATGCATTGGAAAGTCGTGAAGGACATTCTTAAGTACTTACGAAGGACTAAGAATATGTTCATGGTATATGGAGGAAGAGAACTAAAATTGGAAGGCTATACCGACTCTAGCTTCCAAAGTGACGTGGATGACTCGAAGTCAACCTCTGGATTTGTGTTCATGCTCAATGGCGGTGCTGTCTCTTGGAAGAGTTCCAAGCAGGACACCACAGCGGATTCCACCACTGAGGCAGAATACATTGCAGCATCAGCTGCTGCTAAAGAGGTCGTTTGGATGAGGAATTTCGTCCAAGAGTTGGGCGTCATTCCTGAAGTTGTTGATCCAGTCCCGGTGTACTGTGACAACACGGGTGCCGTTGCTCAGGCAAAGGAACCAAGGTCTCATCAAAGATCCAAACACGTACTGAGAAAATACCACATCATCCGGGAGATTGTGGAAAGAGGAGACATCACTGTCGAAAGAGTGGCCTCTGCAGACAATATCGCTGATCCACTTACTAAGCCCTTGCCAGGACCATTATTTGACAAACATCGTGAAGCAATGGGTCTACGTAGTATGACTAGTTGGCTTTAGGGCAAGTGGGAGATTGAAAGAGTAGGTGCCCGGTGAGCCAACTTGTGGCTAAGGGCTTTGATGACTCTTTGTATAAACAATCTTTTGTTTAATATAATTTACACTTTTATTAATGGCAATGACTTTATCTTTCTTCATATTGTTATATTATGATATATTATTGTTGTTTTGATAAAGACCTTGAATATACTATAGTGTATGTAAGATGTGGTAGAACATGGAGATGTCTATCATGAAACACATCTTATAGTCACTGTATATTCTAAACTGTTCCTAGTCGATTGAGCCGTCCGATAATAAGGATAAGGATCGCTCGAGTTTGAGACTAGCATTTGCGATGCAGAGTACCACGTTTCATTGGTAAGGAACATAGAGATGTTCGAAGCATGCAAATGGATATTCATATGATGAATGATCGAACTACCCTATCCGGACTTTCCAAGTGGTTATCACTTATCGAGTGGATAAAGTCCGCGGTTTTGGTTGTACACCATTAGTCCTTACTACTTGAAACATCATTGAGACTCTATATGCTAGTACTGTGCTTTGACTCGTTTACCGACTCTATTGGGGTCATCAGGTGTCGGGATTGGGTACAGTTACAACACATATAGGAGTCGATGCTTTGTTGTCAAGGATTCACCACATACTTGCGAGTGTGGATATCCTATGCGATCTGAGGAGATATTAGTGTGACGAATCTCTGGCCAGAGTACATGATGTGTTTTTTTAAGAAATGGTTTCTTAGTGACACATGTGATGTCACTATTTGATCTTCAAGATGTATTGCATAGTTATCAAATCTCGAACGACTCTCGATTTACCAATGGTTGTTGATTCGATCGGGATATATGGATGAAGGGACCGTACTGTATGCTAACCAAAATCTATTGGTTCTTGCAGGCACTATCAGTGATACCTAGGGAATCATGGGGCGATGTTGCTAGACGCTCTTACCATGATTCGATGGGCAAGTCGGAAATTGTTGTTCCGAGTCACAAGGAGTTGTGAGCCCACGGCTAGCTGTATCCCTGAACCATTGAGGGTCACACAGAGTAATGGATTTTTAATCCCCGTTGAGATAGTTAAATTTAAAGAGTTAAATTTAATGAACAAAGAAGTTGGACTTCTTAATTAAGAGTAGAGGATTAAGATTTCCTAAAATGACATAGGGATGGGCATTTTTGGAAATCACTGAATTCGGATTCAGAAAAATTTATCTTGACTTTAAAAGGTGCAGAAATGGTTTCTGTGCACATTGGTGAAATCGGTTTATCAATCGGAGTCATGATGAATTTTATATTAATTTCTGAACATGCGGGCTTTGCTTGTCGGGCTTGAACTTATGACTAATGGGCCCTTAGCTGTTAGCGGCCTACATTATAAATAAGTTATTGCAGTACAGAAATTAGACACAACAGGTCACAAAATAATTTTTGAAAACCCTAATTTTATTTAGTGTGGCCGCCGCCCCCTCCCCTCTGCTCGTGAAAATCCAGTCTGTGAATTTTGAATTACAGTCTGGTTTAACGGATCAAATTCGTTAATTCTCTTCGTAGAAACTTCTGATAGATTTTCTAGTGCAATCTATCAGAGGGATTAATTATCCGTTCGTGGACCTGATTGAAGAACAGTTCGTCCATCAGTTCCAGGGATATACAACAAGAGCAGAGCAATCTGTTGGTGTCCATAATCTCGCTTCGAGATTGGAGGTAAAAATTTATAATTGTTATTTAATTTTTACACACACAATTTAATCGTTAAGTTTTGATACCCATTATGGAATCGTTCCATATAAAATTTTTAAACTTCCGCTGCACCGGATATCAATTCTGATTGATCTGATCGCCGCGTTTTCCAACACAAAGTGCATTGGAATTGCATCGTCAAACTCTACAAGCTTGCCAAATTTAATGAATTTTGGAGTAGTTTTGGCCATCACTGCCGTCTTCCCCGATTTTCCCGTGACCTTCGGCATGTTAACCATTTTTGACCGGTTCGACATGATAAATCCAAATATTCAAGTTTCGAGTCAAGATTCGAAACCGTGAAGCGGTGAGAACGGAATAAAGTTTGCGATTTATCGGTCAAAATTTGACTAGGTTTGACTTTTGACCAATATGTGATTTTTCGCAGATCAGAAGCCTGTTTAGGATATTTAGAGGCAGAAATCAGCAGTTTTGGGATTTGAGCTTTCCAGAATTGGAAAGTTATGAGATTCTCAAGTCCCGATCTACGCAATCGTATAAGTTTTTTGTGCATTTTAAACGCAAAGGCATGTTATACCCTTCCTTGCTCACTCATTTAGAGCAGTATATTCACTGTTTTGATTATTAAAATCATTTTATTGCACTTGTATGTGGATATGGTAGCTCAAGTTTTAATTCATGCATCATTCACGTTTTTATGCATTGTGGCTTGGTTTTGGATGATTTTTCTGCTATGGCTGAGTCTTAGCTGTTGTTCACTGGTTTGGTGGCTGAGATAAGTCCCTTTGAGTCTTGGTTTAAGATTGCTTGAGCTAGTGTTGGCTAGGTGAAGATCGGGATGGTTGTAAGGGTGGTCTACCTATTGGGCAGCTCTGGCAGGGCTCAGGCAAGTGGGTTGTCTGGGTCGGATCAAGTTTATTAGGGTCATATGTTATGGATTTGGGTCCGGGTTATTTTATTTTGGGCCGGGTAATTTATTTAGGGGTCCAAGTTTGTTTATTGGGTCAAGTTCGTTTATTAGGCCAAGTTTATTTTATTGAGCCAACTTTATTTTATTGGGTCAAGTTCGTTTATTGGGTCAAGTTTATTTTATTGGGCCAAGTTTATTTTCTTGAGCCAAGTTTGTTTATTGGACCAAGTTTCTTTATTGGGTCAAGTATGTTTATTGGGTCAAGTTTCTTTTATTGGGCCAAGTCTCTTTTATTGAGCCAAGTTTGTTAATTGGGCCAAGTTTCTTTATTGGGTCGAGTTTGTTTATTGGGCCATAGAGTTTGTTTTATTGAGTCAAGTTTGTTTATTGGGCCAAGATTATTTGGCTTAAGATATTTATTGAGGCTTAATTTATTAATTGGGCTAAATTTGTTGATGGGCCTAAGTTGTTTAATTTATTTGATTTGGCTAAGTTTTAAGTTGGGTTAAGTACTATTGGGCCAATCTAAGTCTAGTAGGGTCATTTTAAGTGTGATTGGGCTAGCCTAAGTATTTTTGGGTTAGGATAAGTGTTAATGAGTCAGTCTAAGTTTATGGGCTTTAGTTAAGGGGCAGCAACTCGAACTAGCCAGTGGCAAATTAAATAGTCCGTAAATATATATTTAATAGATGTATATGTATATTTTGATATAAGTATGATATTTATTGAAAATGAATTAAATATATATTTACGGGCAGAATTTTAAGGAAAATGATATTTTTAAGTTCATGATACGTGCATGTATTTTATGATGAGATAATGGCATGTAAAGCAAATATTTTGTGAAGTTAATGTGATTTGTGACAAGTACGGGACTAGAGGTTGGGAAACCGGGCCCGATGAACTTTCTACTTATGTTTATGAGCCTTCGGATCCCCAGAGGTTTGGTGAAGAGGCATAGGAGGCGTAGGAAAATCCCATAGGTTTGGTGACTTCGCCGCCATGTACGTTAGTTTTTAGATTGATCAATCGCTTATGGTTGCACTTCACTGATATGACCCACATGAAAATGATTTTTATGTTTATGTCATGCCAATGCTTATGTTATGTATTACGTTTATGATCAAGATTATGATGATGTTTACGTTTATGACTCAGTATTATGCAAATGTTTTTATGATCATGCATGCATAAGATACTTCATGATATTTTTATATGATATGTGCTTGTATGCAATCTTATTATGTAGTATCTGCTATTAAAGGGTAAAGCATACTGAGCCTCTAAGCTCATTAGATCTAAATAGTGTGCATTTAAGGTCCAAAAAGTCCACTAGCTTAATCACGGTTAATTGGTTAAATTATATGATTTAATGCATGTTATTTAAAATGTTTAATTGCTATGTTTAATTATGTGATTAAATCAAATGCCTGAAATTTTATGCAATATGTATGATTTTAAAGTTTTTATGTTGGAATTAATCTTGGGTCGCAGGAACGAGTTTAGCCTTGAAGCGAGTAAGAAAATATTTTTTTTTAATTAAGTTTAAAGGTATGTAGTGTATTTTTATTGGGATAGTACAAATTTTAAAGGATTTTAAATGTAACTAATGGGCCGTGTTGGAGCCCATTAGTCACAAAAGAAATAAGCGTTCAGATTTTTTTCTGAACTCTCATTTTCTTGAACGCTCTCTTTTCTTTCAAATCGCTCTCACTCGAACGCTGCATCAAAGCTAGGGTTCTTCGACTTCTCAAGGCTAGATCGTTCCGCCGTCCAGGTTAATCCCAATCAGACGATTCAGGCAAGTTTTTACTGTTTTTAAACCCATTCAAGAATATATGTATTTTTTTTAGGTAAAACCCTAAGTGTTTGATTGATGATCTATGCATGTTTCTTGAAAATTTTATGAGTATGTTGCTTGATTGTGATACGTGAAGCATTCCTGATGTGTTCGGTTCATGTTTATTGAGTTTTGAAAGATTTGAATGCATTATATCATATTTTTGGGTAAAAGTAGTTATGAAGGTTTTTGACTCAAAATCTTTGAATGTTTGATGTATTGGTACAAGTTATTTTGAAATTTTGATGTTGTTGAATGGTATTTTTGATGAAAAAATCGTCCCTAAGCAATGTGGTTTTGAAAAAGTGCAGAAAATATCAGTTTTCGGAAAAAAGAGTCGCGACGGCGCGCCCGCGCTGCCAAGCAGCGCGCCCGCGCCGAGCGCCAGCACTTTTGCGAGTGGGCGGCGCACCCGCGCTGGTTGTGCGTGCGGCCGCGCCGGTGGCAGTGCCGAGACGGCGCGCCCGCGCTACAGGGGTAGCGCGGCCGCGCCGCAGGCTCGAACTTCCCACCCCATTTTACGAGTTTTTGAGTCCCAAAAATCATGATTTTGATATTTTAAGGTATTTTAATTATTTTTAAGAATGTTCATGAAGAATGTTAAAGCTTTCAGGGTCCAAAACGGACGGAATGCCTCACGTGGATCGGTCAAGTTATGTATTGCATGATTATGTGATTTTCTCATAAAAGCTAATTTATCATGAAATGATTTGAAGGAATTTAAACATGTAGCATCACGAGAAATTTTATGAGCATGTTACGAGGTTTATGAAAATGATATGATATGATTTGATAAGATGAATGATATGATACATGAAAAATATTTTGATGAATTATGCGTCGTGTGGTGATTATATGGGGTATGCACTTCGGGATGAGCTCCGGAGCGGCTATCCAAACATGGCTCATGGGATGGTTATATGGGGTATGCACTTCGGGATGAGCGCCGAAGCGGCTATCCAAAGAATGAAAGTTTACGGGCGTAATGCCATATGCTTTGTTGATCAACAGGAAACCATGAATGGCTCGTTATGACGGTTACCACACTACTCATACTTCATCACCTCAAATATTTTTATATTATGGCTACATCAAAGTTATGTTTATTGCATGAAAGTTTAAGTTAATGTTTTTCTTTTAAAGTAGAAAATCCTTTTTCTGCCTGTTCTTGCTGAGTCTTTCGACTCACTATACTTGAATGGTGCATGAAACGATGATGTGGATGCTTACATTGATGATTATGTGACCGGGCATGAAGAAGAGGCCGGGGTCGGTCCAACGGGCAATGCATAAGTGTGAACGTTTTAGCTTGGGAGATGTTTTAAAAACATTTATTTTATTTTATTTTTATTTAATGAGAGGCAAACAAGTTTAATTTTCTTTAGTTGTTGGTCATGTTTGGCAAAGATTTTTAGATACTATTTTATTATGTGAAATTTTTATATGCTCCTTTTAATAAAGAAGATGATGCTTCCGCAAAATTTTTATTTTTACCAAATTTAAGTATGTATGTTTGAGTAACGTTTCGATTGTGAAATTGGGACGTTACAGCTTGGTATCAGAGCAGTTCGCTCTGGGTTTGTCGCACGCATGCATTCTCGCCACGACCCTATGCTTTGTCTTCATGTCTGTAAGTTTTATTTTATGGATTGTTTAAGATGCATGATAATGTTTTTGATTTATAGTGTATGCCTATTGAGTAGGATGTTATGTTTGAATAACGTAATTAAGCATGTGGACTGTATGGACATCAGGATCATGGCTAACCGTAGGAATCCGAACAATGAGGACAATCAGAACAACCAGTTTTTGGCTGGGTTGGCGACTCTGTTGCAAGAGCAGAGTAGAGCCCAAGGGGAACAGATTCAACATTTAATCCAAGCACAAGCGGGAGGACGGAACAACAATCAGCCGCTATTAACTAATCCGATCTTTAAACAGTTTAAGGATCTAGAGCCACAGGAGTTCAAAGGAGGGGCTGATCCCCTTGTAGCCGAGGAATGGGTGCAGTCAGTGGAGACTATTTTTGACTACATGCAGCTCACTGATGCAGACCGTGTGAGGTGTGCCATCTTTATGTTTCGTGATGATGCACGAGTTTGGTGGCAGGGAGCCCGTTCTGCTGTGGATATGACTACGTTGACTTGGAATAAATTCAAAGATGTGTTCTATGGAAAATATTTCACTATCAGCACCAGGACTAGACTTGCTAGAGAATTTCTGGAGCTCCGCCAAGGAAGCATGTCCATTGCCGAGTATGTGAAGAAGTTTGAGAGAGGGAGGTACTTTGTGCCCATGATTTCGGGCAATTCTGCAGAGGAGTTGAAGCATTTCACAGAGGGACTGAATGCCACTATTCGGCGAGATGTCAGGTTGAGTGGGGCACAAACGTACCGAGCAGCAGTGGATGAGGCTATGTTGTCAGAAAAAGATGGGAATGATATTATCAAAGAATCGCAAGCGAAGAGGATTAGTTACCAAGGGAGAGAGCAGCAAGGGTCTAGTCAGAAGAGGTCGTATCAAGCTCCAGCTCAAAGGAGACCGCAACAGCAGCAGCGCCAAAACCCCAATCAGGCGCGACCTCAGGGACAGAATCAACCAAACGCCAATGCTCCAAGGCCGGCGAATGTACCTATCTGTCAAAAGTGTGGGAAGTCACACTCCGGTCAATGCATGCTTGGGACCAATACTTGTTTTTTCTGCAAGAGGCCAGGGAATTTTGCCAAATACTGCCCGCAGTCAAAGGAGCCTGTCAAGGAAAGAGTGTTTGCTATGACTCACGATCAGGTTGACCCAGATTCTGCAATTGTCTCAGGTATGATTCGTATTGCTGATTTACCTGCATTCGTGTTGATAGATATAGGAGCTACGCACTCTTTTATGTCTGTTAGTTTTATGATGAAATTGAGGGTCTTTCCGAATGAATCTATTTCGGAATTTTGTGTGTCGTTACCCTCAGGAGAAGAACTGAAAAGTAGTAGTGTGGTAAGAAATTGCAAGGTTCAGATGCAGAGTCTAGTTTTGTGTGCAGATTTTATTGTTTTGAAAATGGTGTATTTTGATGCAATTCTTGGGATGGACTGGTTGACTCGGCATGAGGCTATTATTGACTGCAAACGGAAAACTGTCTCTGTGATAGATCAGAACGGGAAATCGTTGGTGTTCCGCACTATGTCTAAGAAGAGTGCACCAGGTATGATTTCTGCAGGAACAGCCTGGCAATTATTGAGTAATGGGTGTACAGGATTTCTTGCGAGTCTAATTGGTGATCTGGAGGTACAGCGACCGAAACTTGGGGAAGTGGAGGTAGTGAAAGAATTTTCGGAAGTCTTTCCCGATGATGTTGCGAGATTGCCTCCAGTTAGGGAAGTCGAATTCGGGATAGAATTGTTGCCTGAAACTTAGCCAGCTTCTAAGGCACCGTACAGATTGGCACCGACCGAGATAAAAGAATTAAAGGATCAGTTGCAAGAGTTGCTAGATAAGGGGTTCATCAGACCGAGTGTATCGCCTTAGGGTGCACCGGTGTTGTTCGTCAAGAAGAAAGATGGGTCAATGAGATTGTGCATTGACTACAGAGAGCTGAACCGAGTTACAGTGAAGAACAGATATCCCTTGCCCAGAATAAACGACTTGTTCGACCAATTGCAAGGGGCAGAGGTGTTCTCAAAAATCGATCTACGATCAGGTTACCATTAACTGAAGGTAAAAGATGCAGATGTGCAGAAGACAGCATTCAGGACTCGCTATGGCTACTACGAGTTCTTGGTAATGCCGTTTGGGTTGACCAATGCACCAGCTGTGTTCATGGATTTGATGAACATGGTGTTTCAACCTTTCTTGGATCAGTTTGTCATAGTCTTCATAGATGACATATTGATCTATTCTCGTAGTAGGGAGGAACATCGTCAGCACTTGACTACAATGTTGCAGATTTTGAAAGAAAAGCAGCTGTATGCTAAATTCAGTAAGTGTGAATTTTGGCTGGAGCAGATTTCATTTTTGGGTCATATAGTTTCAGCTAAAGGGATTGAGGTCGATCCATCTAAGGTGGAAGCGATTCGGAATTGGGTTGCTCCGAAGAATGCTACAGAAATACGAAGTTTCTTGGGTTTAGCAGGCTACTACAGGAGATTTATTCAAGACTTATCTAAGATAGCTCTACCATTGACTTTCTTAACTCGAAAAGGTGTGAAGTTTGTGTGGTCAGATCAATGTGAGAAGAGCTTTGCCGAATTGAAAGAAAGACTGATGTCAGCGCCAGTGCTAGCAATTCCCAAAGGCACATGTCGTTTTGTGGTTTATACCGATGCTTCTAAGAGTGGATTAGGAGCTATTTTGATGCAGGATAATAAAGTAATAGCATATGCATCTCGACAGCTGAAGGTTCATGAGAGGAACTACCCGACTCATGATCTTGAATTGGCGGCAGTGGTTTTTGCTTTGAAGCTTTGGAGACACTACTTGTACGGTGAAAGATGTCAGATTTTTACTGATCACAAAAGCCTAAAATATTTCTTCACTCAGAAGGAGTTGAATATGAGGCAGAGGCGATGGCTGAAATTGGTGAAGGACTACGTCTGTGACATTAGCTATCATCCGGGTAAGGCTAATGTTGTAGCAGATACATTGAGTCGCAAGTCTGTGACATTGAACCAATTGTGTAGTAGCCCGAAACCAAAATCAGTAATTAAGGAATTAATCATAATTACTTGAATAGAGTTCGAAAGCTCCGAAGGTAGGTTCGAAAGTTCCGAACAGGATCGAAAGATCCGATGCAGGATCAGAAGCTCCGATCATATTACGTCAGGCATGACGATTGGCTAGATCGGAAGCTCCGATCAGGATCGGAAGCTCCGATCACCCCCTATCCGAAGTCAACAAGTGATATTTTGACACGTGGCAGATCAGGATCTTCGGAAGCTCCGATGGCAGGATCGGACGTTCCGATCGAGGTTCGGACGCTCCGATCGAGGATCGGAAGTTCCGATCGTTGTCTATAAATAGAGGGTCGAGGCTTCATTTCTAATTGCCAATTCCGAGTGTTTCCCTCTCCTTTCTAGTCTATTCGAGTTGTTCTAGCCTTCCTAGGCATGACCCGACGTTCGACGAGGCGTTCGATAGTCGTAGCGGAGTTGCCCAAGTTCTGGAGGCATCGACATCAAAGGGCTAACGACGGACGAAGGTATAGCTTTTGCTTCCTATAAATATTTAGGAGTATGCAATAGCTTAGTTAAGGCTTTTAGAGCACTTTAATGATAGTAGTATCATTTGGCAGTGTAGAGCAGACTATAGGCGTGGACCTAGAGTTGGTAGAGCTTGCACTGTTTTGAGGTACGAAAGTACTGTTCGAGATATCCTGACTGAGTATGCATGTATTATGTGACTGCATGGTTTATATGTCATTGATTTATGCTGCATTCATTTGCATACTGAGCTATCTCCTTCGAGATGTCTGTTAGTATGGTTTTTCCCTATCTTGTTAGTGGTTGGACTTTCATCGATTTGGGTTCGGCATATCCACTTGTATTATGGTATGGGAGCCACCTCTTGAAGCGACGGCACAGCGTGCTACATACCAGGGCCGAGTCTGTCTCTGTTATCTGATCCTTGACCTCGAGTTTATAGGGAGTTCACTTTGCATGCATGTATACTCATACTCTCGTACTGAGCGTTTTATGCTCACGTCTCGTACTCTGTGTTTCTGGACACCTTATTCCATGGGGCAGGTTTGCGATTGGACGAGGCGGGTGGATCCAAGAGGGGCTAGTCAGTGGTTGACCAGCTGGAGCTTCGTCTAGGTTTTATTTCTGTTGTTTTGAAGTTGATACAGCTATTCGATTTGGTTGTATATTATTTGGATAAATTACAGATTCCTTTACTTGGGATTGTATAATGTTTATGGTTTCCGCAGTTTATTCTGATATCTGTTTTATTAAGTTAATTGCATGCCTAAGCTCTGTTAGTAGGTGATCTGGGTAAGGGTCACTACATTTATGGTATCAGAGCATGCATAGTATTCTTGGGATTTAGACTCTGCGTAAGGTAACTGTGAGGTACTTTTGTAGATGGTAGATCGTGACGACCGGAGTTCTCATGGCAGTATTGGTGGGCGTTGGGGTGATGCCGACCGGGAGCCTCGTCGAGAACGGCGCCATCGTCATCATGACGATGAGCGTTTCACTGTGCGTCGATTCTTAGCTATGGGTCCTAAGCCCTTAGTTGGAGGTGAGTCTCCGGAGGATGCGGAGAATTGGTTAGACCGCATGGAGATGACTTTTCAGACTTTCCAATGCACCGAGGAGCAGAAGATGGAGACCCTGGGTTATCTTCTGGATGGACGTGCGCGCAGGTGGTGGAGGTTTACTTCTGCACCTTTTGTTGCGGCGAGAGGAGTGGCCACCTGGGCCGAGTTCCGCACAACTTTTCAGAAGCTGTATTTTCCTCCTGCACTCCGTCAGTCGAAGGCAGGCGAGCTTCTGAGTCTGAGACAGGGAGCCATGTCTATTGATGAGTATCAGCAGAAGTTCTTTGATTTGCTATCCTATTGCCCCGAGATTGCTGACAGCTCTGGGATGAAGTATAATCTGTTCCTTCAGGGCCTTAACCCTGAGATCCATGACTGTGTGGCGGTTGGCGACGACATGTCCTACGAGGGTTTGGTGAGCCGTTGTCACCAGGCGGAGGACAGCATTCGGCGGAACAGGTCTTTCCCTCAGTCAAGGCCTGCTACTTCTTTGGGTCCCCGTGCCCAATCTTTCAAGAAGTCTGGATCTACTTCTTCCTCTGGTTCTGGAGGTGTTGTCCGTTTCGGTAAGAAGGACAAGTGTGATAACTGTGGGAAGAACCATCCATCCGACAAGTGTCGTAGAGCTTCTGGAGCTTGTTTCCGTTGTGGAGAGACTGGTCATGTCCGGAGAGATTGTCCACTATCTAGGGGAGGCGGTTATGGATCTGGTTCAGGAGCTGGTTCTCAGGCTACTGTACAGCAGAGGTCGCAAGGACAGCCTGCTGGGAGTTCTCATTTGAGGCCACGAGCTTCTGGTCAGGTGTTTGCCCTGAGACATGATCAGGCAGTGGAGGAGAATGAGAAAGTCATCGCAGGTACATTTCTGCTTTATGGTATACCTGCTCTTGTACTTATTGACACTGGTGCATCTCATTCCTTCATTTCTGCACGTTTTGTTAAGAGGCATAAGTTACCATGCATTGCACTAGACGTAGTGATGTCTGTTTCTACTCCGACGGGCCAATCTGCTTTGGCTAAGCGTCTAGTGATGGGTTGCCCTTTAGAGTTCGAAGGGAACATTCTGTTAGCGAATCTCATAGTCCTGGCGATGGACGACTTTGATTGCATTCTGGAAATAGATATGTTGACTACCTATCGAGCTTCAGTGGACTGCTATCAGATATTAGTACGCTTTCATCCGGAGGGGAGTGAGAGCTGGTTTTTCTATGGTAAGGGAGCGCGACCCCCGATGCCTTTGGTATCAGCTTTGAGAGCCTGTCGAGCTCTAGAGTCTGGCGGGGAAGGCTACCTTATCTATGCAATTGATTTGTCCGCTGTGAGTATTGGGATAGAGAGCATTCCTGTTGTTGATGAATTTCCAGATGTATTTCCTGATGAGATTCCGGGTTTTCCTCCTGCTAGGGAAGTCGAGTTTGGCATAGAGTTGATGCCGGGTACTTTACCTATTTCTCGAGCACCGTATCTTCTGGCTCCGTCAGAGATGCGTGAATTGAAGAATCAGCTACAGGATCTTTTGGACAAGGGGTACATTCGTCCTAGTGTATCTTCTTGGGAAGCTCATGTTCTTTTTGTAAAGAAGAAGGATGGGTCGATGCGGTTGTGCATTGACTATCGGCAGCTGAATCGAGTCACTGTGAAGAACAAGTATCCGTTGCCTCGTATTGATGACTTGTTTGATCAGCTGCAGGGAACGTCAGTTTACTCCAAGATTGACTTGAGATCTGGGTATCATCAGTTGAGAGTCCGTGATCAGGACGTAGCCAAGACTGCATTCCGTACTCGCTATGGGCATTACGAGTTTCTAGTAATGCCATTTGGTTTGACTAATGCACCGACTATATTCATGGATCTGATGAACCGTGTCTTCAGGGAGTATTTGGACAAGTTTGTCATGGTCTTCATTGACGACATCTTGGTGTATTCGCGTAATACAGAAGAGCATGTTTCTCACTTGCGGTTGGTACTACAGAATCTTCGAGATGAGCAGTTGTACGCCAAGCTGAGCAAGTGTGAGTTATGGATGGATAGAGTGGTCTTTCTTGGCCATATCATATCCAGGGAGGGGATTTCTGTTGATCCAAGCAAGATTGAAGCGGTACTTAATAGGTCGCGTCCAACGACAGTTGCTGAGATCCGTAGTTTTCTGGGTCTAGCAGGGTATTATCGTCGCTTCATTCTGAACTTCTCTCAGTTAGCTCGACCGTTGACGCAGCTTACCCGCAAGGGTGTGGATTTCGAGTGGTCCTCTGAGTGTGAGGAGAATTTCTGTGAGCTTCGACGGCGGTTGACTTCTGCGCCGGTGTTGGCATTACCGTCAGGATCTGGAGGGTATGTGGTATACACGGATGCTTCTCTTCAGGGGTTAGGTTGTGTTCTGACTCAGAATGGGCATGTGATCGCATACGCTTCTAGACAGCTGAAGCTTCACGAGGACAACTATCCAGTCCACGATTTGGAGTTAGCAGCCATTGTGTTCGCTTTGAAGATCTGGCGTCATTATCTGTATGGCGAGAAATTTGAGATCTTCACCGACCATAAGAGTCTCAAGTATTTGTTCACTCAGGCGGAGTTGAACATGAGGCAAAGACGTTGGATGGACTTGCTTAAGGACTATGATTGCGAGATTAAGTACCATCCGGGAGCTGCTAATCTCACCGCTGATGCTTTGAGTCGCAAGGTGCGACTATCCGTACTTCAGACTTGTTCGATGTCTAGTGCGATCAGTGACTGTTGTACTTCGGGATATACTTCAAGCATAAGAAAGGTATGCAGAGTATCCAGATGTTTGCGATATTATCTGAGCCAGCTTTGTATTCGCGAATTCGAGAAGCTCAGATGTCTGATTCGAAGATCCAGCGTTTAGCTCGTCTAGCTAACGAGGGTAGCTCGTCTGGATTTCATTACCAGTCAGATGGCTTTCTGTGTTTGTCTGGTAGGCTTGTGATTCCGCAGGATGAAGAGTTGCGAGAGGAGATTTTGTCTCAGGCATATCGCACTAAGTTGAGTATTCATCCTGAGAGCAACAAGATGTACAAGGATCTACGTACTCGTTTCTGGTGGAAGGGAATGAAAAGCAGTGTTTATCAGTTTGTTTCGAGATGTTTGGTGTGTCAACAGGTCAAGGCAGAGCACCGACGACCTGGAGGATTGCTTCACAGTCTGCCTATTCCTAAATGGAAATGGGAGTTTATCACAATGGACTTTGTGACCCATTTGCCGGTATCCCCGAGAAACTGTGATGCTATCTGGGTTGTGGTGGACCGACTCACCAAGTCAGCGCATTTCATTGCCTATAGCCGAGAGTACTCTGTGGATCGCATGGCACGGATGTACATTCAGGAGATCGTTCGACTTCATGGAGTGCCTGTGAGCATTATCAGCGATCGGGACCCCAGGTTCACTTCTAGATTCTGGGGGAGTGTTCAGCGTGCGATGGGTACTACTCTCAGTTTGAGTACTGCCTATCATCCGAAGACTGATGGTCAGTCAGAGCGCACTATCCGTACTTTGGAGGATATGCTTAGAGCATGCGTCATGGATTTTGGTTCAGCCTCGCAGGATCATTTGTCATTGATCGAGTTCGCGTACAACAACAGCTATCATACTAGTATTGGGATGGCACCTTTTGAGGCGTTGTACGGGCGACGTTGTCGTACTCCACTCTTCTGGAAAGAAGTGGGGGAGAGACAGGCTGAGGGACCGGAGTTTATCCAGCAGGCAATAGACATTGTTGATCAGATCAAGAAACATATTAAGACTGCACAGGATCGTCAGGCCAGCTATGCTAATATCAAGCGTAGGCCTTTGCAGTACGATGTCGGGGAGAAAGTGTTTCTGAGAGTGTCACCTTTGCGCAAGATTCTCAGATTTGGCCTTAAGGGCAAGTTGTCTCCCAGGTTTATCGGTCCGTTTGAGATCTTGGAGAGCATTGGCGATTTGGCTTATCGACTAGCTTTGCCACCGCATCTATCCAGTATTCACGACGTGTTCCACGTATCTCTGTTGCGATGGTATGTGGCAGATGAATCTCATATTCTGCAGCGGTCTGAGGTTCAGGTGAATAAGTATTTGACTTATGTTGAGAAACCTATTCGTATCCTGGATTATAAAGATAAGGTTTTGCGGAACAAAGTCATTCCTTTGGTTTTAGTTCAGTGGCAGCTCCGAGGCACTGAGTAAGCTACTTGGGAGCTTGAGGACAGGATGCGTGAAGATCATCCTGAGTTGTTTTGATTTCATTCTTAAGTTATATTCTGTTGCAAACTCTGTAAACGTTTGATTTGAATAAAGAATGTTCCTGATTTTTGTATTGCATTCAGTACTTAAGATCTGATTTCGAGGACGAAATATCTTAAGTAGGGGAGAATGTAGTAGCCCGAAACCAAAATCAGTAATTAAAGAATTAATCATAATTACTTTAATAGAGTTCGGAAGCTCCGAAGGTAGGTTCGGAAGTTCCGAACAGGATCGGAAGCTCCGATGCAGGATCGGAAGCTCCGATCATATTACGTCAGGCATGACGATTGGCTAGATCGGAAGCTCCGATCAGGATCGGAAGCTCCGATCACCCCTATCCGAAGTCAACAAGTGATATTTTGACACGTGGAAGATCAGGATCTTCGGAAGCTCCGATGGCAGGATCGGACGTTCCGATCGAGGTTCGGACGCTCCGATCGAGGATCGGAAGTTCCGATCGTTGTCTATAAATAGAGGGCCGAGGCTTCATTTCCAATTGCCAATTCCGAGTGTTTCCCTCTCCTTTCTAGTCTATTCGAGTTGTTCTAGCCTTCCTAGGCTTGACCCGGCGGTCGACGAGGCGTTCGATAGTCGTAGCGGAGTTGTGCCCAAGTTCTGGAGGCATCGACATCAAAGGGCTAACGACGGACGAAGGTATAGCTTTTGCTTCCTATAAATATTTAGGAGTATGCAATAGCTTAGTTAAGGCTTTTAGAGCACTTTAATGATAGTAGTATCATTTGGCAGTGTAGAGCAGACTATAGGCGTGGACCTAGAGTTGGTAGAGCTTGCACTGTTTTGAGGTACAAAAGTACTGTTCGAGATATCCTGACTGAGTATGCATGTATTATGTGACTGCATGGTTTATATGTCATTGATTTATGTTGCATTCATTTGCATACTGAGCTATCTCCTTCGAGATGTCTGTTAGTAGGGTTTTTCCCTATCCTGTTAGTGGTTGAACTTCCATCGATTTGGGTCCGGCATATCCACTTGTATTATGGTATGGGATCCACCTCCTGAAGCGACGGCACAGTGTGCTACATACCAGGGCCCAGTCTGTCTCTGTTATCTGATCCTTGACCTCGAGTTTATAGGGAGTTCACTTTGCATGCATGTATACTCATACTCTCGTACTGAGCGTTTTATGCTCACGTCTCGTACTCTGTGTTTCTGGACACCTTATTCCATGGGTCAGGTTTGCGATTGGACGAGGCGGGTGGATCCAAGAGGGGATAGTCAGTGGTTGACCAGCTGGAGCTTCGTCTAGGTTTTATTTCTGTTGTTTTGAGGTTGATACAGCTATTCGATTTGGTTGTATATTATTTGGATAAATTACAGATTCCTTTACTTGGGATTGTATAATGTTTATGGTTTCCGCAGTTTATTCTGATATATGTTTTATTAAGTTAATTGCATGCCTAAGCTCTGTTAGTAGGTGATCTGGGTAAGGGTCACTACAAATTGACATTCGAGCAGGAATTGATTGCTAAAATTGAACGGATGAGGTTGGAGGTATTCGAACCAATGGAGGTATGCACTCTAGCAGTCTTAACAGTAGTACCTAGTTTGCTTGAAAGAATTCGTGCAGGCCAAGCTTTTGATGAACAGTTGACGTTGTGGAGGAATAGAGATGAATCTAAGGGTGGTACATTGTACACTGTCAAAGATGGAATTGTTCATCACCGAGGTAGAATGTGGGTGCCAGTAGTAGACTCACTGAGAGTTGAAGTGATGACTGAAGCCCATACTGTTCCGTATTCCATTCATCCAGTAAGTACGAAAATGTATAAGGATCTGCAATCCTTATATTGGTGGCTAGGAATGAAGAGGGATGTTGTTAAATTTGTGAATGAATGTTTGACTTGCCAGCAGGTGAAGATCGAGCATCAGAGACCGGCAGGACTCCTGAAACCATTGCCAATACCCACATGGAAGTGGGAAGATGTCACCATGGATTTCGTGATAGGATTGCCAGTTTCAACGCGAAGGATGAACTCGATTTGGGTGATAGTTGACAGGTTAACTAAGTCAGCTCACTTTATTCCAGTCAGGAATAACTTCTCGATGAATCAGTATGCAGAGCTGTACATTCGAGAAATTGTCAGATTGCATGGAGTACCAGCGAGGATAGTATTTGACAGAGACCCTAAATTCACTTCAAACTTTTGGGAAAGTTTACATAGAGGATTGGGAACGAAGCTAGCTTTCAGTACAGCTTTCCACCCTCAGACAGATGGTCAGTCAGAACGAGTGATCCAAATACTCGAAGACATGTTGAGAGCTTGTATGATCGACTTTGGAGGTAATTGGGAATCGAAATTGCCTTTAGTGGAGTTTACTTAAAACAATAGTTATCAAGCAACTATTGGCATGGCTCCTTATGAGGCGTTGTATGGGAGAAGGTGTAGAACTCCCATACACTGGGACGAAGTTGGAGAAAGAGCTGTTTTGGGATCGGAAATAGTGACCCAAACAGTAGATGTGATAACCAAGATCAGAGACAGAATGTTGACAGCTCAAAGTCGACAGAAAAGTTACGCCGACCAGCGACGTAGAGATTTGGAGTTTGAAGTAGGTGACCATGTATTTTTAAAGGTGTCACCATGGAAAGGTATTATGAGATTCGGGAAAAAAGGTAAATTGAGCCCAAGATATATAGGACCTTTTGAGATCCTAGAAAAGGTTGGGGCTCGAGCTTACCGAGTGGCACTACCACCCAACTTGGAGGGTATTCACAATGTCTTCCATATCTCCATGCTAAGGAAGTATGTGGCAAATCCCTCTCATGTTATCCGCCATGAGCCAGTGGAATGGACGCCAGACTTGTCCTACGAGGAGATGCCTGTTCAAATCTTAGACAGACAAGTTCGTAGGTTGAAAAACAGAGAGATTCCAATGGTGAAAGTCTTATGGCCCAACCAGTTGGTTGAGGAAGCTACTTGGGAAACCGAGCATGATATGCGAGCATGCTATCCTGAACTGTTTGGTAAGTCGAATTTCGAGGACAAAATTCTTTTAAGGAGGGTAGAGTTGTAAGGTCCAAAAAGTCCACTAGCTTAATCACGGTTAATTGGTTAAATTATATGATTTAATGCATGTTATTTAGAATGTTTAATTGCTATGTTTAATTATGTGATTAAATTAAATGCCTGAAATTTTATGCAATATGTATGATTTTAAAGTTTTCATGTTGGAATTAATCTTGGGTCGCAGGAACGAGTTTAGCCTTGAAGCGAGTAAGAAAATATTTTTTTTTAATTAAGTTTAAAGGTATGTAGTGTATTTTTATTGGGAGAGTACAAATTTTAAAGGATTTTAAATGTAACTAATGGGCCGTGTTGGAGCCCATTAGTCACAAAAGAAATAAGCGTTCAGATTTTTTTCTGAACTCTTATTTTTTTGAACGCTCTCTTTTCTTTCAAATCTCTCTCACTCGAACGCTGCATCAAAGCTAGGGTTCTTCGACTTCTCAAGGCTAGATCGTTCCGCCATCCAGGTTAATCCCAATCAGATGATTCAGGCAAGTTTTTACTGTTTTTAAACTCATTCAAGAATATATGTATTTTTTTTTAGGTAAAATCTTAGGTGTTTGATTGATGATCTATGCATGTTTCTTGAAAATTTTATGAGTATGTTGCTTGATTGTGATACGTGAAGCATTCCTGATGTGTTCGGTTCATGTTTATTGAGTTTTGAAAGATTTGAATGCATTATATCATATTTTTGGGTAAAAGTAGTTATGAAGGTTTTTGACTCAAAATCTTTGAATGTTTGATGTATTGGTACAAGTTATTTTGAAATTTTGATGTTGTTGAATGGTATTTTTGATGGAAAAATCGTCCCTAAGCAATGTGGTTTTGAAAAAGTGCAGAAAAGATCAGTTTTCGGAAAAAGGAGTCGCGACGGCACTCCCGCGCTGCCAAGCAGCGCTCCCGCGCCTGATTCGCGCAGGTCTGTGCACAGGAGGAGCGCCCGCGCCGAGCGCCCGCACTTTTGCGAGCGGGCGACGCGCCCGCGCTGGTTGTGCATGCGGCCGTGCCGGTGGCAGCGCCGAGACGGCGCGCCCGCGCTACAGGGGTAGCGCGGCCGCGTCGCAGGCTCGAACTTCCCACCCCATTTTACGAGTTTTTGAGTCCCAAAAATCATGATTTTGATATTTTAAGGTATTTTAATTATTTTAAGAATGTTCATGAAGAATGTTAAAGTTTTCAGGGTCCGAAACGGACGGAATGCCTCACGTGGATCGGTCAAGTTATGTATTGCATGATTATGTAATTTTCTCATGAAAGCTAATTTCTCATGAAATGATTTGAAGGAATTTAAACATGTAGCATCATGAGAAATTTTATGAGCATGTTACGAGGTTTATGAAAATGATATGATATGATTTGATAAGATGAATGATATGATACATGAAAAATATTTTGATGAATTATAATTTTATGAGCATGTTACGAGGTTTATGAAAATGATATGATATGATTTGATAAGATGAATGATATGATACATGAAAAATATTTTGATGAATTATGCGTCTTGTGGTGATTATATGGGGTATGCACTTCGGGATGTGCTCCGGAGCGGCTATCCAAACATGGCTCACGGGATAGTTATATGGGGTATGCACTTCGGGATGAGCGCCGAAGCGGCTATCCAAAGAATGAAAGTTTACGGGCGTAATGTCATATGCTTGTTGATCAACAAGAAACCATGAATGGCTCGTTATGACGGTTACCACACTACTCATACTTCATCACCTCAAATATTTTTATATTATGGCTACATCAAAGTTATGTTTATTGCATGAAAGTTTAAGTTAATGTTTCTTTTTAAAGTAGAAAATCCTTTTTCTGCCTATTCTTGCTGAGTCTTTCGACTCACTATACTTGAATGGTGCAGGTAACGATGATGTGGATGCTTACATTGATGATTATGTGACTGGGCATGAAGAAGAGGTCGGGATCGGTCCAACGGGCAATGCATAAGTGTGAACGTTTTAGCTTGGGAGATGTTTTAAAAATATTTATTTTATTTTATTTTTATTTGATGAGAGGCAAACAAGTTTAATTTTTTTTAGTTGTTGGCCATGTTTGGCAAAGATTTTTAGATACTATTTTATTATGTGAAATTTTTATATGCTCCTTTTAATAAAGAAGATGATACTTCCGCAAAATTTTTATTTTTACCAAATTTAAGTATGTATGTTTGAGTAACGTTTCGATTGTGAAATTGGGACGTTACAGTGCAGGTGAGTATGATATTAGTAAGGAGGTTGTGTCCCGACTGGCGGCGAAGACCTCTGTGCATCCGTAGCGAGCTAGCACACCCGTGACCTTCACGTTTTTATGTTTCAGTGATTATGAGATTGTATTAAACTATTTTCCACCATTTTACGTTATTGAACATTCATGCATGAATTTTTAATTTGTTCGAGTATTTTAAATTATTAGCATGCAATTGATTTTAATTATACATTATACTTTATTAAAAATCTATTTTAAGTATAATTGCATATATGTATGGGCATATATGTAGCATTTAAAAAAAAATTCGAGTAAGGATTGTTTCAAAAATATTTAACACTTAAAATTTTAATGAATCTGTGCATAGTGTGCGAAGCAGCGAAGGGACACTAATATTATATATTGATGTCACTCAGAAAAATTGGATAGAGTAGGTGGGCAACCTCCCGAATAAAATGTGTGTCATGAGTAGTCTTGATTTTGTATAGGTATTCCGAGCAGGATGAACATGAATACTCTTGACGGGGTAGTGTGAGCATGGGTACCCTTGACGGCGTAATGTAAGCATGAGTATTCTTGAATGTGTAGTCTGAGACTGGGTATGATGAGCCCGAGTACCTTTGACAAGGTAGAGTGGGCCTGAGTACATTTGACAGGGTAGGATGAGTCCGGGTTGGATGATCTGCACACACTCAAACAAGAAAGGTTAAAGAAACGCCGAAAATATTTTCGGCATGGCCACTCTGACGCTTAAGTCAGTGAAGTATTCATGCATAGGAAATAAAAATACTTAAGAAAATAAGTATAGAAAATATTGGAGAAAATGAATTGATCTCCCTTTTTTTATTTTTTTTTTTAATGAAAATGACTTCATTAAAAGGGTAATGAATTGATCTCCCTTGATTATACCTTTGCTGGGGATATTTATAGGACACCAAGTTGGTGACCATCCATGGTTCTCGGATAGTGGCCACGATGTAGAGACGTGGTCACGTTCAAGTCTGGCAACGACTTGAAAACGTGGGAGGGAACATGTTCCTTGATTATCGATGGAGGTGGCCCATGATGGATTGGCTTAGTCTATCTGTCTTGTCTAACAAGGGAAAACTTCAGTGCGCTGGAAGTTCTTGGGATGCCAAGGCTTTCCTTCCTGGTCAGTCACCCTTTCCAGCTGGGTTGTACCATTCCACCCTTACCTCCCGGGTTCTCTTGACTTGGCCAGACACTATTCTGCCCGGTCCCTCCTGACTCCTGAGCTCTCCCTTCCCCGTCAGAGTACGACGATGACCTGGGAATTTACCGGGACATCATATATCATACAAGAACACTTTACATCAACTATATGAAGTCGTGATTTAATTTTATATTTGTCTGAAATGCCTTTCATTCATAGGCTACATGATTTAATATATTGCAATCGCATTTTTATATTTTATTTTTCTCTCCTACCCATTTCAATTAAAAAAAATTTATAACTTTTATCTTAATTTTGTTTAAAAAAAACCTCATTCTTTATATTTTTACGAAACACACGCATCATATAGTGGATACTGGTATAGAGAACATTTGTTTGCTTCTTTTGATATGATCATCTGGAATTGTATCCCCATATTTAAATTTAAAAAAATATATAGTTACTACATAACAACACATAATTCTTTACCTTTTTTAAGCAATCAAAGATGTTTAGAAAAATAAAACAGAATCAATATCAGCATACAAGCTACATGCATCACATTACAAGTTGTCATCATTTCAAACAAATATGTTGAATTGAACTAAAATTCCAATGAATTTCCAGATATTGATAGAATTGGGAGATAAAAGCGAGAGAATCTAGACACGAGAAACTTGGGCAAATGCTCCATAATCTGACTGACATCTGGCTTTGTAGTATGCATAATTATCTATCTAGCCCATTTCCGTGTGCATAACTCGAACTGATTCTGTTATAATCTATTTTCTTTATGGACGGCTGCGGAAATTTGGGTTCTTGAATAACAGAGTTTTGAATCGAAATGGGAGACGTATGCTTCCAATCTTGATGCATAACTGAATCATACACCATTTACGGTGATACAAATAATTTATTGATGTATTTCAGCAATAATAACAATAATAATTTGAACTATAACTCAAACAGGTAACCGTACGGGAGCCATTACTCATGAGTCATGACATTAAAAAAAGATTTGCAGATGTGTAAGAAAGAGTAATATACAAAGCAAGAAACAATGTTCAACTCAATGACCTCTTTCCAATTCATTTCCTTTTTTAAGACTACGAACATCTTCTTGTACATATTTCAACACTTGGTTGGTTAAAAACTAAAAACAGGGGGACGTCAGAACATTAACAAGGCTCAAATACAAAGAGTAGCAACCTTGTTTTTTATACAGAAAGTTACATGAAATAAAGACAGCTTCTGTTAAGCAAGCTGCAAAGTACTACAACAACCTACAACACTTCAGCGAGGCTGCTGAATGGATCGTGGGCTGTGTTTCGGGCTAACATGTTTGGCTGGTTTTTCCCAGTACCTCATTGGCTCCCTTGGGGACTTCAGGTCTCTTTGTTTGGGCATGCCGATGCTCATCACAAGCGCATCCGAATTTGAAATGAAACCTAACAACCCATTTCACATACAATAAGATGGATGTTCCGAATTTTGGTGGGCGTAAGCATACTTTTTGTAAAAAAATCATTCAACTTCAGCTAGGCATATCCCCGAACTCTATCATAAACTAACAAAAAAAGAAAAGAAAAGAAAAATTGGGGAAAAACAAACCTACAACCTAATTACATGAACTCTTCCAAAGCAGTTTCTCATCCAAAGCACTCAAGGGTCGCCAAAAAAATAAACAATGTCTCGGCATATATGACAAATGTTAGCACTTTGGCATATCATACTAACCTTTTGTTTAAAATTCAAATATTTGATGAGAACAAACCTAAATCAACTTGAGAGTCGAGACAGCAGGATAAATCATTAATGTAATGTTTGAGATTGGTTCTCAAAAGCACTTTTGAGTTTTTCCTTGGCAAAATTGGATTGCTTTTGGGAAACACTTTTGAGTTTTTCAATCATAAACACTACCTTAATTTACCAAAATAAGTATGGGTTCTTATACCACAAAAATTTTCAAGAAGCCCGCAACTATGCAAGTGAACAGTTGATTGAGCCACACAAATAAGGAAATAAGAAAAGATCAAGTGATGATAAAGGCTTTATACGGCAATAGCCATTAAAGGAAAGTAGTATACCATTTTCGGACACTCCCTTGATCGCCTTGTTCCCATGTCCAGACTCAGCCAATTGGAGAAATTCCTCAAACTGCGCTTCCATGTTTAATATATCTTCATCCACACCCAGGTCAATGTTATCAGGCAACAATTCAATGACATCGTCCCCGACAGAAACATCATTCTCAGCGAATTCATCTTCTCCTTGGCGTTGACTGATCCAGTAGTCATGGAACCAAGTCGATGTGTTTACAAGATTCCACCACTCTGGTGAGAAATCCTCCACTTGCCGCACAGCGGCTGGGATGAAAGGCCGTGCATTTGGATTGAGCGATGACCTTCTTCCAGATACTAAAGCCATGATCGTTGAGATGATAAAAACCAAAATCTCCTGAAAGTTTAAGAATTTGTCTTTCACATAATTATTAATGATTTTTAGTATAGTAAAAGTGGTAATTAACACTTGAAATTTAACAATCGTCTCATGAACAGAAACGTAGCAACCAATTTGCACAAGCAAAATCTAAGAATTCAATTCCAGAGGCAAACAAATATAACGCGTTTCCTTTTCTCGCAACCCTAACAGAGCGTTATAAAAGCGTAACACATGATGGAAAAATAAATAGGAAGAAAGTTAAAGTCATCTCTTCCTCACGGCCGAAACCAATTCAAGAATTAATTTTCATGATGTTAGAATCGGAAACACTACAGAAAGAAATTCCGGATCTTCGGCTGCTATTTTATAATTTTACTTCATACAAATCAACGAAGAAAATCACGCATCCCAATAACACAAAACCGACAGATCCAGGCAAGGTATCGATATTCCGAGAACAATTTACTCAGGATCAGCGACAACCGAACTAATTCGAATCAAAACCACTAATTTCAAACAGATAATCTTCAGATCTATCGATCGAAGGTCGGAATCAACAAATCAAAATCCATAAATCAGATAATTCGATGAATCAATCGATCGAACTTCGAAAAATGTTATCAGAGATTGGAGAAAAAGACCGAGTCTACGAGGCGTACGTACCCTTTGTAAGATATCAGATACGACGACGAGTTTCGCGAGTACACGTAAAGATCAATGACTCGTTCTGAGCAAAAGTTGACGCCATTTATAAGCCCGTGCAAACCCGAGCCTGTGAGGTCGGCTATCAAAATCTTAGGCTTGGAAAAATTACCGAACCTGCGCCATGATTGACCTGCCAGAAGTCACTCTGAGAATTTTAGGTTCGCTGTGGTTTACTTTAATAATTAGTTTTGTTTTATATATATATCATTATCATCGGTGTTCATTGTTCATTTAATCTCATTTTACTAACTTTATAAAATAAGTGGCCTCCACATTATATTTATGTCTCGACAACAGACCATATAGTGCAAGTGTGCAACTATCTGTTATTTAACATAGATTAAAAAAAATCTCTTTTGAAATGCTTTTATAGGTTAACTTTATGAAACATATCTCTTATTAAAATAATATATATGAAAACGTGTTATTTTTGTATCTTAAATTTTTTTTTTTTATGAATGTGAACAATATTGACTCATTTTACGAATAAATATCCGCAAAAATGTCGAATAAGAGATATACTCTAACACAGAAGGATGTTGTCCCGCGCAAGTATTCGAGCTGGCGAAATATTCAGCATTTGATTAATAATTGAGTTTATTATCTTTGTCAACATTTCTTTAAAATTTCCGATGGCTTATCGCGCGAAGTTTTTTCAATGTGATTTATGTGGTTAACATGATTTATAATCTTGCGAATTATTGTGTTCGTTGTCTTGGGGTTTATTAATACGCATCAAAAAATAACGGCCATAATTTCCATTGCCATTTTTTTGAAAAAAAATAAAGCCACTCATTTCTGCATATTTATTATTGTTGTTGTCAATACACAGAAAAAACTTAATATTTGATTGAATGAAAATGACCTTCCTTCCTTTCTTTATTTATTTCCTTTTTTTTTTTTTACCGATTGTATATTTCCCAATTCAACACAGATTTAAATTACTATAGCATAATGTTTTACTATCTTGTCATTCTTGTTTTTGTTTCATCCATTCGAATTAAAATTTTCTAATAACACGCATATTTCCCAAGTCAACGCTTACCATTTCTCTCACGAAATACATGACTTTTGATTTTAAATACGTGCATGATTTTCAATGGCATATAATTTTAGATAAATATAAAATTGGGAAATTGCTTAAAACTATTTAATAAACGAAATAAATTCTTTAAAAAGACCCTGCCTAATTTAATTTAAGAAATCGGGTTTCATTAAACTTCGTCTTCTCGAGTTTGATATCCGCTTTACAATAGGTTGTGTTTGCTTAGTGAGATTAATTATATATAGATAAATATTATTAAAATTATTAAACTAATTTTATAGAATGTTGAATAATGATGCATAAACAATCACATGTTTACTTTGATGAATCAATTTTGTGATTGATATTATGATTAATTGACGAGTTACAATTTTGTCATTTGTTTATAATATATAATCTTATTTTTAGTTTTTATTTATAAAATTGAGATTGTGATTTTTATTGAAGAATGCAAGTTATTATTAATCCACGTGTAAATTATTAATTGACCAAAATTATTGAGTATAAAAATTATTTATTTTTTAAAACAAAAATTAATAAATTGAGTTAAAAAAAATTTTGCCATAGATAAGGATAAAATCTAATGAAATGTATTAATCATATATTAAATTATTAGAATTTTTATTCATGTTTTATAATTTTTAAATGGATCTTTTGTATATTAAATGTATTAATATATCTTAAAGTATTTGAAATTTATATTCATGTTATATATATATATATATATATATATTTAATGGGGTTTTCATGTATTATTTTTTTGGGAAGTAAATTAAGGATATTAGTGCAATTTTTTTTTCAATTGAAAACATAATTAGTTAAAAATGATTATTTATTACACTATTTATTTGTGATAAATCAAGGCTTAAAGTTTTAATTAAGTAAATATGGATGAGATTTATGAGTTAATACGGACTCTCAAAAAGCAAGTAAGCATGTAATTGTATAGGATTGTTAATATAATCATATATTTATCATAGCAAATAAACGCAACCTAAATTTGTTAACTTTTCGTTTTTTTAACATTTTTGTTAATTTTTTTAGTATTTTAAATAATCCAAATTGAGACAACTTATTATGTAAAGGGTTGACCCCGAAGGGGACCCCATTCCACATGAGTCAGAGGCTCATTGGCTCATGCGGAGGGTAAATCGAGGGATGTGCACGAGCGGCAGGGACCTGAAGGAGGGAGCACATGACCCAATCCCCAGAGCATACCCCACAATATTTCAGCAGGAAAATATGCTCCACACGAGGATCGAACCCGCAACGCTGGGAAATTTCTTCCTACGTCACCTCAAGCCTTATCAACTCGTCTATGCCCATGTGGGCCAAATTGAGACGAACTTCTTGGAATTGCAGTGTCATGGGTCCCATATAACATTTAATATATATTCTGATAGCTGTCGTTTTGAGGTGGTGTGATCCAACGGATTAAAATAGAGGAAAGCAATCCCACGGCAACGAGAAGGTGTGATCCAACGGATTAAAATAGAGGAAAGCAATCCCACGGCAACGAGAAGCGAGAAGGGAGAACGGGTTATTCGATCCTACAGCGACCCTATTGCTCTCTTTACTACGATTTGCCTATTTTTACGTGGGTCCCACATAAAAATATGAGACATCGCATGAAAAAATCAAGACGGACAAATCGACCTTTAAGATTGTTGCCAAGTATTATCTCCACTGTAGCGTCGAACCATCGAGAGAAACATATAAAATGTTTAGTGACTGGTCCGGGTGATAGAGATAAAATCCATGTGTATCCATGTAGCGCACATGGGGTTTGGGATAAATCTTGACCTTTAAGATTGTTGCGGAAGTATTATCTCCACTGTAGCGATGGTTGCGTCGAACCATCGGAGGAAACATATCAAGTGTATTGTGATGGGCCCGAGTGATGAGATAAAATCCATGTGTATCCGCGTAACGCACATGGGGTTTTGGGGTTTGGTGGGCAGCCCACCTAATACCATGATTGTACAAGATATTATGTCTCCTAAGTGCCATTCTACTGTTACAATAAGCAATCAATTGAGTTAAGATATATATATATATACTAGCATCCAAGCACACGCTTTGCGTGTGTGAAAAACGTGTGTGATATAATATATAAATGTTATATATTTATTTTATTTTAAATATTTGATTTAAAAAAACAAATATAGTGGAAAAAGATGGTAGGAGATGAAGATAATGAGTTTAATCGTTTGATTTGAAGAAACAAATATAGTGGGAGAAGATAGTGGGAGATGAAGATAGTGGGATTGAATTGTTTTTGTTCATTTTATCCAACAACAATGAAAAGACAAAGATATTTTCGAGGGTATAAATGTAATATTATAATGGTGTCATCATTTGCATACCAAAACAGGTTTTAAAAGATAGAGAAGTATTATAATATAATAAAGATAATATAGTAAATATATATATATATATATATATATATATTTGCTAATTACTAATTTATATCGACTTTATTCTTTCCACCACGTTCGTTAAATATGTTATTATTTCATAAACTGGCCTGAATATGAGCTCCGTAAAAAACAAGTATAGCTGAAGTGGCTCGAAATCGAATATATTATCGAACGTAAAAAACAAAAGATTTGAGTGTTGTGAAGGAATTAATTTGAAGGAGAGATTTTTCAAATTAACTCATTTTGAGTATATTACTAGTTTCTCACCCGTGCGATGCACGGTGTGTTATTTTATATATTTAACGATTAAATATATAGGTAATAAGTATAATCGTTTGAATATCTTTAAAAATATTGATAAAATATAATGAATATATTTAAAATTTAATAATATCATATATTTATAACTTTTAAAAAATATAAAGTTTTTTTTGTATAAAGTTGAATATATATACCGATCAATACGTATCGAAATCTCTGTATATCGTAAAATTTTGGTATAATCGTTATGATAATTATATGTATCAAAATTTTTGGTACACCGATTTCGGTATATCAAAATTTTTGGTGCGGTATCGGTATAAAAAAAATTTATTCAATATTTTTCGATATGACATATTTTTGGTACGATACGGTTTGTTGTCCTTAAGTATATATAGATCATTTTGGCGACCAAATTATGGTATCTTCAATATAATTTCGAATTTTCTATTTCTCTCTAGTATTATTATATACTACAACTCTTTAGGATTTTAAAACGTAATGTCCCACAAAATCTTATAATTCTAAAAAATATTGTTTCATACTTTAATTAACCCATTTTTAACAATGTATAAAAGGAAACTATTTAAATTTATTTTTTAATAGACCAAAATAACAATATACAAATCATATTTAAAATTTTTTATTATTTTAATTTAATATAGTGGGTAAAATTTTCATATAGATAAATTTATTTAATTTGGTAAGATTATAAAAATTGTTAAGTGTATATACACAAAAACCAAATATAAAAGTTTTTTAACAATAACCTTTTTGCAAAAAATAAAAAAAATATTACAATTTGTTCGGAGTTTAAAAATTATAAATGGTTTAAAATTATAAATTTTAACTAATAAGATAGAATATTATACTTTTCTTCAAATTTAAAGACAAAAAATATGTTCATTAATAAATTATCTTTGTTTAATCTATCATATTTTTCTTTTATATGTGTTTTTAATTGCAAATATTTTTTATTATATTTGTTTTTAGTTTTCTTAAAGAGCGAAATCAGATAATTGATAGGGAAAAATTTTATAATTAATATTAAAATAAAAAAAATAATTATCTTGTTAAAAAAATCTATGGTAAAAAATTATGGACTATATTTTATTATTGTTTTTTTTAGTGTTTTGTGTAGTTATCTTTCAAAAGTATATACTCTCATAAAACCAGATAAATATTATTTCTATTATAATAAAAAATAATGTAAATTTATTTTTAAGTTTTCTTCTTCTATTATTTTTATTTTCAATGCAGACAAAGTTAAAAATATTTTCTTTTACCATAAAAAAACTAATAAGAAAACAAATGTATTTTATGTGTGTTATATAAATATTTTTAATTTAATAAATTATTTGATGAAATATTTTTTAAAAGCTAAATTACAACATGCGACTTCTCTTGTTGAAAAAAGCTAAATTACAATATATGATCTACATCGTATATTTTTTATGTGTATATAAATATTTTTAAATTTATGTGATTGATCACCAATTATTTTCAATACAGGATCATCACCAATTGTAATAAAAAATATCATCATTTTATCCATGAAATTTTCCCACAAAGTGCATGCTAACTTGTGGTGCCTAAAAAATTATAAATATATATGGAATATATAAGAAATTCATAATCACCATAAAAATAAGATATTAAAATAACAATATTTACTCCAATCACATCTAGAAAAATAAAGTGATAAATTAACCCAAATTAAAAAATAATAATAAATGCATGCTAAGATCATTTAATTACACGATACTTCAAGATTAAACATGACAAAAAAATTTGATTCGTCGATGACTTCTGCGTTCGTCAAATATTTAAATTTATTGAATTCAAATATATTTGATGGAAAATTATGATTTTTTTTATTTCGAAAACATTTGTTTTATAAAATATTACATTTTCAAAATTTTTAAAAGAGCGTCGTCTAGAATATTTGGTATATTGACTTTCCATAAATCTATATTACGTATCTTAATTAGAACCTTGATATAAATTTACTTAACATATTTAAAAAATAATTATCATTTTTAATCAAATTTATTAATCGACAAAAAATTTGAATTTTTTGAAAAATATTTATTTTTAAAAATTCTGATAAAAAAATAATATATGATTTTTTATAATATATTTTTATATTCTTTTTATTAATAAGAGTTATATCAACCAAGATAAAGAATTTAATGTAATCACACAAAATTGGTATGTCCATTTAAAAATTATCTCAAATGATATAAGTATATCTCATAAATATGGTAAATATTTTAAAACGAATCAAATTTTTCTGCGAATAATATTATCTTCTGTATTCTAACATAAACTTTTTTTTAAAGAAAAATGAACCTCCTTAATTCTGTAAAATTTCTAAATTTTAAGGGAAAATTGCAAATTTAGTCATGTATGTTTGTCACTTTGCGATTTTGGTCCTCTATTTTTTCACATTTCAGTTTTAGTCCTACATGTTCTGATTTTTGGCAATTTCGGTCTTTTTTATTCGAAAATGCTTACGTGGCACTGTACACATCAGCTCCACATCAGCACTGAATTGGTGCCACGTCAGCGCCACATCGGAAAAAGGACTAAAATTGCCAAAAAAATAAAGATAGCGGACTAAAACTGAAATGTGAAAACATAAAGGACCAAAATCGCAAAGTGACAAATATATAGGACTAAATTTGCAATTTTCCCAAATTTTAATTCTAAATTAGGTAAATTGTATTATTTATGGAACATTTTATATGTAATTGAGAAATATTCTATATTCGTTGTATTATTATAGAAATTTAGAATTTATTAAAATTTCACATATATGCGGTAATTTGTTTCAAAATTTGATTTGGTAATTTGTTTCAAAATTTGATTTGAAGCAAATTTTCAGACGAATTTTGACCCATATAAATTTAATTCTAAATTACAAAAATTTTATCATTTATTGAAAATTTTATATATAATTGGGAAGTCTGCAAAATTTTGTTGTATTATTATTATTATTATTATTATTGTTGTTGTTGTTGTTGTTGTTGTTGTTATTGTTATTATTATATAATATATATATAGCATTTATTGAAGATTTCACATATATATGATAATTGTTTGAAAAGTTTGTTCGTTGGCATTGGAAGCATGTTTTCAGATGAATTTAGTTCCGTATAAAATTGTAAGATATTTTGAAATATATATGGACTCAAATAATTAATTATTTTTTATAAAATGATTAAGCAAATTTTAAATTGAAAATTGATTTATTATTATATTTATAGTATTAATTAATATCTACCAATTTAAGCGTAAGTTTTTGGCAAATAAAATTATTATAAAGTAAGTTAATTTGAATCAATTATATTTGTGCATTATATATATAGATATATATGAAAATGACAACTATTTCTAAGTAATATTTAAAATAAATTTCGGTGCATAAAACATATAAATAAAATTAAATAAAGTTTGTTTCCTATTTTAGGTTAAAGTTTTTGGCGGGATTTTACTATATTTGGCAAAAACTCAGTTATTATATATATATATATATATATATATAGATTATTAAAAAAAAAAAAAGTGTTATTTATACTCCAAATTTTGTTAATCACACTTCAAGTTGTCATTTTAATTCACAAGGTGGTCATAATACCTTTTTATCACTATAATTAAGTTTTTGGCATAAATAAAGCCAATAAAAAATGATAGTAAATACTTTCCATTTTATCAATTACAATTCCATAATATGAATTTTCGTTTCTATTTGAATTACTTTTTTCTCACTTTACTAATTAACAAGTTTTTTAAAATTTTGGATTTGCATATAATATGTGTAATTATTATATTACATGATAACATATTCAATATTTACTTTAGTTTTTAACATAAAATAATGTCATTTGTGTCCCTGAATTTATTAACTCTTAATTTTTATTTTTTATTAACTCACGTTTCATAAATTTTCAAATTTTTAATGGAAACAAAATAATATTTTCAATTGTTTTCAATTAATTAAATTATTTTTTTATTGAGTTCAAATTTTTTTAATTTAAAATAAAAATTATTGAATTGAAATTCTATACATTTTCTTATAATTATTTTGAAAAGGCTGCATCTTAATAAATTTTAGAATTTATTTGAATTTTTTATTATTCATGAATTGAATTTAAATTTTATAATTTTAAATCTATTATTATATTTATATTACAAAACTAGAGAAATTATGGCACACAAACTAATTTAAAAAAATATTATAATTTTATTTTTATTTGTTTTTTTTTTTTATATTTCAAATTTCCATATTTTTCTCAACTAAACATTGTAGATAAGATAAATTGATAAAAAAAAAAATAAATTTATTTTTATATTATTTTATAAATGTTAAAAAATAAATTTAAATATTATTTAAAAAATAATATTTATATATAACATACAATATTAAATATATTGCATGATTTTATACACACGCAACGCGTGTGCGATTATGCTAGTATAAATAACATTCGTTCATTTTTAAAAATATTTTACTAGAATAATATTGAATGTATTAGAATTTAATAATTATATACGTAACATATGAAAATAACATGTTGTAGAAACTATTTTTAATTATAGTAAATTGGGAAAAAAGTAAATGAAAAAATCATGTTATGAAATTTTATGAATAAAATACAATAACATTTAATAGAGGTTTTATTGAGTGCATATGCTACAAAAATTAATAAGAATAATAAGGAGTATATTGGTCTCTTAATGAATTCAAAAGGTAGGTTGAAATGTGATTAAAAAAATTTGGAGTGTAAATAACCTTATTTTTATTATTATTATTTTTGAAAGTAAACACTCCTTATTAAAATTGGATAACTTGATAAGAAATGGATTTGAAATCCTTTTAATTTTGTGTATTCACTATTCAAACAGTGCAAGAATTTGAAATACATGGATCCAAATACGACCTATTCTTCGCATGTAAAGTGTGTCTCATATTCCAAGTGCATCATCATCATTAATATTATATTATTATATCAAAGTCCAAGTGCATCATTCTTATTCATTTATCAAAAAGAATTATTATCAGACAAAAGGAAAAGGGTTAATTGCACCAGGTGGGGTTTGGACTGATTATTAAATGTCTTGTAATAATGTGATATAACTTTTGTGATCACTTTTCCTTTGGCAAAGTTGCTTGTTTGTTAGCAGATATGGGTTGCTAGGCGGTGAATTCTATAATTCGAAAAGGGATAATACTGACTCAAAAAAAAAAAAAAAAAAGAGTACATTAATACGACAGAACGATCGATCAATCTATTAAAATATAAAAAATAATTATTTTTAAGACTTTAAATAAAAATTTTGAAATTTTTTCATCTCGTGGACGATAGAACATTAGCATATATGTGCATATATATGTGTACATATATATATATATAGTCTTGATCTCTGGATCTGTGTGCACTCACGCTAAAAAAACTCCGATTGTCTTGTGTAGGATTATCTCGAAAATTTGAATCCAAAAATGTATCATATGATACCAATTTCAATCTCGGTGATCGAAATCGTGAAGTTGATCGAAAATTGCATTCACATTTTAGAGACGATCCTACCATGAAAATTCAAGACAATCAGAGTTATTTTGGATCGATGCACACGAATCCAACATTTTAAGGTGCGTGGATCAAGACTATATATATATATATATATATATATATATATCGACATCTACATATATTAAAGCACCAATAAGTAAGAATAAGCCAGTTTTCTGTCAGTAACAGGCAAACCAAAAACCACGCGTCATAGACTCGATTTCCAATACTCCAAAACAAACAACACGTCAAAGGAGGGGAAATTCCCAATTTGGTCCTCTTTTCTTAGGTCTATTTCCAAGTTAGTCCTATGTCTTTTTAGTGTCTCATTTTATCCGCTTTTGTTTCGAAATTTTTCCCAATTTAGTTTAAATACTCATTTTACCCTTCTTTCATATTTTTATTTTATTTTTTTTTGTCCATCATGCTTCCGTAAAATAAATTAAGAATATTATCTCTTTGACCATAATGTTGTCGGATTATATCTACCGAGTTTTACAGGCTGTTCCTCATAGCCTAATCTGACGATCGCAACTGATGGTTTCTGTCATAGATCTCTTCAGCAACACCCAGCACAACCTTGTTTCATTTTCTGCCTCAAGACGTACAGTAATATACTTAATTGAATGAAAACAACATGATATGGAAGAAAAATGAAGAGAATGTGATTGATGCCTTCATCTTCCTTCTGCTTGTTATTTATTGTAACGCCCCAAAAATTAATTACCGAATTAATTGGAAATTAAAAAAATTATTGAGTTGGTAATATAATTATTACTGTCAAATGAGTTATAGAGTGTATTTACAAAATACATGTGTCAATAAGTCAATGAGTTTGACTATTTTGGGATATCTGTAATGTTGATATTTTGAGATAATTATTGAGATATTGGAATTAAAATAATTAGTTATGTCAGATAATTTAATTTGAAAGAGTGTTTGACCAAGGTGACTAGTCAAAGTTTTGGTTGATTGGTCAGAGCTTAAGATTGACTCAATAATTTATTGGAGTAAAATAACACAAAAGTATTGAATTGGATCAGATCAGATCATTTTAGGACCAACTTTCTATGCATAGTAAGTGTTACCCACTCTCACGCACAAAACACTAAAAACACACACTAAAACTCTAACCAAAATCTCCCATCCCGTCGCCGTCCGTCGTGCGCCGCCCATTGCCGTTGATTGACCATGTCATCTTGTAGCTCTCGTCGAGGCGGTCGCAACCATATTAAAAATCGTGAGTTTTGATGTTCGATTGGTTTAGTTCGAAGCAAAAATCGCGACGGCACTGTTCATCATATTCCTCGCGCTAAATGGACGGATTTTAGCTCGTTTGAGTTGGTTTTTGAGCTGCTAAATGGTAGTAGGTGATGTGTAGAACATTTTCTAAGCTTATTGTAGCATTTTACATGGAAAAATCGGACAGATCTGAGCTTGGAAGCTCACGCCGCTGTCGCCTGTAAATCGTCGATTCCGGCCGCCAAATTGGTCCATTCCGATCGTGAGTTACCTAAATTATTCATAATATGCTAGTGTGAACTATTATCCGGGACGTAATGAGGATTTTTAATGAAGGGTGACTATTCTTTTTAGAATAAATAATTGTAAGAAAAAAAATGTCGTAATTAACATTTATCTATGCATTAATAATTATTATTATATTTGTATATATATTTACAGAAATATGATTATTAAAAAATGTTACTAATTGGTAGAATAGAAATAAAAAATGCAAAAAATGATGTTCAATTAAATAGCCTATTAACTAGAGCAACGATTTACAACACCAAAATTTTCAATGCTCAAAGTACAAAATGATTCACGATCATCGAGGCAAAATGTAGTAACCCAGAACTCATTTTAAGATAATAATATGTTAAACATGATTAAGGGTTAGTAATTAACCAATTCTGGGATTTAATCGGACATCAGAAGCAAGAAATGAAATTTCATTGTCTGAGCCAGTTCGGACGATCCGAAGAGGACTTCGGACGGCCCGAACTTGACCACTGGGGCTCCGAAGGTGAGCTTGTTGACTTCGGAGTTAAGGCTGGTTCGGACGATCCGAACTCAAGTTCGGACGACCCGAACTTGTTTGTGCCAAGTAGGCAGGATTACTCAACAATGAATTTTGACAAGTGTCGGACTTAGAGCACTTCGGACGACCCGAAGTAGAGATCGGACGATCCGAACTCGACGTGTCTCGCATGCAGACAGTGAGTTGGATCGGACGATCTGAACTCAGGTTCGGAGGGGCCGAACTCGTCCGAAACTTTTCCTATAAATAGGGCTCATTCAATTTCATTTTGAAATACGAATTCCCGAGTTTTTTTTTTCAGTTATATAGTGTGAGTTATACACTTGAGGGCCCTATCGGTTATAATAGAGGTTCTGAAATAACCAAGGAGTGGTTATAGTCATCCGGGACTAGCGACTCCAAAGGGCTATCTACGGACGAAGGTATGGTCTGGGAATCTATTTAAATTTTGGGAGTACTTATTAGCTTAGTTAAGGCTTATAGAATTTATGTAGTGATACGGTGAACTTTTGAATATAGGCTTGGAACCTAGGATCCTACTATACTTGAACTAGCCTAGAGGTACGTACACATTGACTGAGATTGCCAACGAGTATACATGTTTATATGTTGCATTTATTTGACATTATTATATGGCATGATATATGATTTACCGCTTTCTATATTCATATGTCATGTGCATATACACGTTGAGCCTATACCTTGGTATACCTGATTATAGAGCCGCTCAGCTCTATACTCGATAGTCTATCACTGAGAGTACCGCGACGGTGGGGGCATTTATGTCTGACTACTCTGGTGTACTTGACGAGTGTGGTTGCACCCAGAGGTTGATCCGTGCGGTGGCAGCACTCATGTGGCGCCGGTACTGAGCATGATTTTTCAGATGACCCTTTACCAGTCATCATATTGCATGCATAATATTTATACATGTACTCATGTTTATGTACTGGGCGTTAGCGCTCACATCCTAGTTGTTATCTTGGACACCCTATTCCATGGGGCAGGTCGCAGGATGGACAGAGCTGGGGGTTCAAGGCAGGATTAGGGAGCAGGCATTGAGGAGTTAATTATACAGCAGGATTCGATATAGCTGTATAATGTTTACTTTTAAGTATTTCGATATGGTTGTATCACTACTGATGAATAAGCTTGACACTTTTATACTAAGCTGATATGTAATTTATGGTTATGTTTCCGCACGTTTTACTCTGTTAAGTTATTTTGCTGTATTAAGTTTAATGCATGCTATTAGTTGTCAGTTAGTAGGTGATACCATGCAGGGTCACTACATTTTTGGTATCAGAGCATGCTTAGATTTTGGGATTAGTACTTGGGATTTAGAATTAGTTTTGAGTAATTCTTGCGCATTTGGGATTTTAATGTGCAATTCTTTTCAGGATATGGCTGACGAGAGTCACGGTAGTGTTGGCCAGGGAGGTGGTCATCATCATCGTCATCACCGCCATCATGATGATCAACATCGTCATCATGAGGGTAGACGTCGCTACTCTATCAATAAATTCATGCAAGTAGGACCGAAATCTTTGGTGGGAGGCGAGAATCCTGAACAAGCAAGAAGTTGGATGTCTAAACTCGAAAGTACTTTTCGTGCTTTCGATTGTACTGAGGATCAGAAATTGGAAGTTCTAAAATTTGTTCTAGAGGATCGAGCACGTTTTTGGTGGGATGCCAAAGCTACTCAGGCACGTACTGAGAGAGAACAGGTGACTTGGGGAGATTTCTGTCAGCAGTTCCAGAAACTATATTTTCCTCCAGCTGTTCGCCAAGCACGATCGATGGAGTTGCTTACTCTGAGGCAAGGATCAATGACTATTGATCAATATCAGCAACGATTTCTTGATCTGCTACCTTTCAGTCCTCATATTAATGAGAGTGATGCATCGAAGTATGATCTCTTTCTACAAGGCCTGAACCAAGATATCTACTCACAGGTTGTTGTCTGTGATGACCCAGTATCTTATGAAACTTTGGTGAACCGTTGCCATCTTGTGGAGACCAGCAACAGGCGTGCACAGTTGTTGATGCCAGCACAGATTAGTGGATCATTTGAGCCTAGAGCTCAATCTGTTGTGCAATCTGGACCTAAGTCTTCTTCTTCTACTCCTACTACTTCATCTGGATCTCGTGGTTCACGAGGCATGTTCCGTTTTGGGAAGAAGAAAAAGAAGGAGAAGTTTTGTAGTCACTATGGAGGGAAGCATCCTGCAGCTTCATGTCGGAGAGCTACTGGTGCTTGTTATATTTGCGGTCAGCAGGGACATCTGAGGAGAGATTGTCCTCAGCGCATGGGTTCTGCTAGTGGATCGGAATCACAGGTTGGATCTCAGGCTTCTACTTTTCCACGACAGCATCCAGCACCACAAAGTTCTTCTGGTTATCGTCCCCAGACTCAAGGGCAGGTATTTGCTTTGTCTCAAGAACAGGCTACTGAGGGAAGCGATCGCATGTTGGCAGGTACCTTTTTGTTATGTGGTATTCCTGCACTTGTCTTAATTGATACTGGAGCATCGCATTCCTTTATTTCTAGTCGTTTTGTTAAGAGACATAGATTACCTTATGTATCATTAGATATGGATTTAGTTGTATCTACTCCGCTGGAGCAGGAGATAGTAACTAAGCGTCTAGTGATGGGTTGCCTTCTAGAGTTTGAGGGTAATGTATTGTCAGGTAATCTGATGATATTAGCGATGACAGATTTTGATTGTATTTTGGGAATAGATATACTGACTTTGTATCATGCCACTGTGGATTTTTATCAGCGTCTGGTACAGTTTCATCCTGCTAAGGGTGATAGCTGGTATTTTTATGGTGAGGGTGCGCGACCTCCGATGCCACTTGTTTCGGCTCTGAAGGCATGTCATGTCTTGGAGTCAGGTGGGGAGGGCTACCTTATCTATGCAATTGATATGTCCATGAGTAGTACGGGTATTGATCAGTTATCGGTAGTCAGTGAGTTTTCTGATGTATTCCCTGATGAGATTTCTGGTTTTCCTCCGGTGCGAGAGGTTGAATTTGGTATTGATTTAGTACCAGGAACTACGCCTATATCCCGAGCGCCTTATCGTCTAGCACCATCAGAGATGAGGGAATTGAAACAGCAGTTACAGGATCAGCTTGATAAGGGATATATTCGTCCGAGTGTTTCTCCGTGGGGAGCACCTGTTTTGTTCGTCAAGAAGAAAGATGGATTGATGCGATTGTGTATTGATTACAGGCAGTTGAATCGTGTCACCATCAAGAATTGCCGCGGATTGATGATCTATTTGATCAACTACAGGGTACTTCTGTTTACTCCAAGATAGATCTGAGATCTGGATACCACCAGATGCGGGTACGAGACTCAAATATTTCTACGACTGCTTTTAGGACCAGATACGGGCATTATGAATTTCTGGTTATGCCATTTGGTTTGACGAATGCACCGACAGTCTTTATGAATCTGATGAATCAGGTATTTCAAGAATATCTGGATAGATTTGTCATCGTCTTCATTGATGATATTCTTGTATATTCTCATGACAAGGATGAGCATGCACAGCATTTGAGGATTGTTTTACAGACGTTACGAGATAAGCAACTGTATGCGAAATTGAGCAAATGTGAATTCTGGCTTGATCGGGTAGTGTTTCTCGGTCATGTGATTTCTAATGAAGGGATATCTGTTGATCCTAGTAAGATAGAGGCAGTGCTGAACTGGTCTCGTCTGACGACGGTTGCTGAGATTCGTAGTTTCTTGGGTCTAGCTGGATATTATCGTCGGTTCATCGAGAATTTTGCACAGTTGGCCAGACCTTTGACACAGCTTACACGGAAATATGTTACCTTTATATGGTCCTCGGATTGTGAGGAGTCATTTCACGAGCTGCGTGGACGTCTTACTACTGCACCCGTGCTAGCTCTACCTTCTGGATCAGGAGGTTATGTTGTCTATACTGATGCCTCTGGTCAGGGGTTAGAATGTGTTCTGACACAGCATGAACATGTTATTGCCTATGCTTCTCGACAGTTGAAGACGCATGAGAGTAATTATCCAGTACATGATCTCGAGTTAGCCGCCATTGTATTTGCACTCAAGATCTGGAGGCATTATCTTTATGGCGAGAAATTTGAGATATTCACGGATCACAAGAGTTTGAAGTATTTATTCACTCAGGCGGAGTTGAATATGCGACAGAGACGCTGGATGGATATTTTGAAGGATTATGATTGTGAAATCAAATATCATCCAGGTTCTGTTAATCTTACTGCTGATGCCTTGAGTCGGCAGGTGAGACTTTCTGCACTTCAGACTAGTGAAGTATCTCATATGATTCAAGAGTGCTGTTCATTGAGTTTTACGCTCAAGCACAAGAAAGGGAGAAATGAGATACGATTGTATACTATTTTGTCTGAGCCAGCATTGTATTCTCGGATCAGAGATGCTCAGATATCTGATGTTAAGACTCAGCGTTTGACACATTTAGCCAATGGAGTTAATGAAAGAGTGGGTGCCCGGTTAGCCAACTTGTGGCTAAGAGCTTTTATGACTCTATGTATAAACAATCTTTGTTTAATATAATTTACATTCATTAATGGCATTTTCTTTGTCTTTCTTCATATTGTTATATTGTGATATACTATTGTTGTTTTGATAAAGACCTTGAATATACTATAGTGTAAGTAAGATGAGATAGTGAATAAAGAGAGATCACTATTATGAAACACATCTTATAGTCACTGTATATTCTAAACAGTTCATAGTCAATTGAGCCGTCCGCTAATAAGGATAAGGATCGCTCGAGATTGAGACTAGCATTTGTGATGCCAAGTACCATGTTTCATTGGTAATGGACATGGAGATGTTCAAAGCATGCAAATGGATATTCATATGATGAATGATCGAACTACCCTATTCGGACTTTCCAAGTGATTATCACTTATCGAGTGGATAAAGTCCGCGGTTTTGGTTGTACACCATTAGTCCTTACAACTTGAAACATCATTGAGACTCTATATGTTAGTACTGTACTTTGACTCGTTTACCGACTCTATTGGGGTCATCAGGTGTCGGGATTGGGTACAGTTAAGACACATATATGATTCGATGCTTTGTTGTCAAGGATTCACCACATACTTGCGAGTGTGGATATCCTATGCGATCTGAGGAGATATTAGTGTGACGAATCTCTGGCCAGAGTACATGATGTGTTTTAGGTTACTCGTTTTTCCTAGTAACACATGCGATGTCACTATTTGATCTCCAAGATGTAATGCATAGTTATCGAATCTCGAACGACTCTCGATGCACCAATGGTTGTTGATTCGATCGGGATATATGGATGAAGGGACCGTACTGTATGCTAACCAAAATCTACTGGTTCTTGCAGGCGCTATCAGTGATACCTAGGGAATCATGGGGCGATGTTGCTAGACGCTCTTACCATGATTCGTTAGGCAAGTCGGAAATTGTTGTTCCGAGTCACAAGGAGTTGTGAGCCCACGGCTAGCTGTATCCCTGAACCATTGAGGGTCACACAAGTAATGGATTACTAAACCCCATTGAGATAGTTAAATTTAAAGAGTTAAATTTAATGAAAGAGAAGTTGGACTTCTTAACTAAAAGGGAGTGAAATTTCCTAAAATGACATAGGGATGAGCATTTTTGGAAATCACTGAATTCGGATTCAGAAAAATTATCTTGACTTTAAAAGATGCAGAAATGGTTTCTGTGCACATTGGTAAAATCAGTTTATCAATCGAAGTCACGATAAATTTTATATTAATTTCTATAATAACAGGCTTGGCTTGTTGGGCTTAAGTTATGGATTGTGGGCCCTAAGGAGTTAGAGTCCTAATACAATTATAACTTAATCTAGTCTAGAAATTATCTATAAATACATGTGTAGTGTTCGAAAATCAGGGTTTTTTAAGTCTTGCAATTTTCGAATTACACATATATTTTCAAGAGGAATTTTCGAAAATCCTCTGCTCCCTTTTGAGATAATTTAGTTTGTAATTTTTGTGAAAAATTACATTCTGAATTGACAGATCAAATCTGTTTATTCTCTTCGATAAACATCTGATTGATTTCTAGTACAATCAATCAGAGGGTTTTAGTTTTCTATTCGTGGACTTAATTCCGGAGGTTGATCGTGATAGTCATCGGTTCCTGGGATTTACAAAAAGAGCAGATTAAATTCTGTTGGAGTCCATAATCAAGCCTTTGCTTGAATAGGTAAAAATATTTAATTGTGTATTTATATTTTTAATTGCAAGATTTTAATCGTTAGGATTTGATACCCACGATATGGAATCGTTCCATATCGAAAAATAAAATTTTTAAACTTCCGCTGCTGGTTTATTGTGCTTATCTAATCGAGTGGTTGTACCTAATGTTGCGGAGCTCAAGAACGATATTCTATCTCAAGCTCACATAAGTCGATTATCAGTTCATCCTGAAAGCATGAAAATGTTTAAATACTTGCGAACTAGATTCTGGTGGAAAGGGATGAAGCGGAGTGTGTATCAATTTGTTTCAAGATGTTTGGTTTGTCAACAGGTCAAGGCTGAACACCGACGACCAGGTGGATTATTGCAGAATCTTGAGATTCCCGAATGGAAGTGGGAGCACGTAACTATGGATTTTGTTACCCACTTACCTATGACTTCACGTCAGTGTGATGCTATTTGGGTCGTTGTTGACCGTTTGACGAAATCAGCACACTTTATTCCTTATAACCGAGAGTATTCTTATGATCGCATGGCACGTTTATACATCCAGGAGATAGTGCGATTGCATGAGATTCCAGTGAGCATAGTCAGTGATAGAGACCCGCGATTTACCTCACGTTTTTGGGGTAGTTTTCAGGAGGCGTTGGGTATCACTCTGAGTTTGAGCACTGCATATCATCCGGAGACTGACGGACAGTCAGAGCGGACGATTCGTACATTGGAGGATATGCTACGTTCTTCTGTCATGGACTTTGGCTTATCTTGGCAGGATCAGTTACCTTTGATCGAATTTGCCTACAATAACAGTTATCATCGTAGTATTGATATGACACTTTTCGAGGCATTGTACGGTCGACAGTGTCGTACTCCGTTATTCTGGGATAAAGTCGGGGAATGACAAGTCAAGGGTCCTGAATTGGTGCAGCAAATTGTAGACAAGATAGATTTGATCAAGCATAGAATCAAAGTTGCTCAAGATAGACAAGCCAGTTATGCTAATATTCGTCGCAGGCCACTTCAGTTTGAGCCTGGTGAATATGTGTTTCTACGAGTATCACTTTCAGGAAGGTGATGAGATTCGGCATGAAAGGCAAGTTGTCTCCTCGTTTTATTGGACCTTTCCAGATACTGGAGAAGATCGGAGATGTTGCATATCGTTTGGCTTTACCGCCAAATATTTTCAGTATACATAATGTTTTTCATGTGTCGTTACTTCGACAGTATATAGCTGATGAATCTCATGTGATTCAGTCTACTGATATTCAGCTAGAGCCAGATCTGTCTTTTGTTGAACGACCAATCCGTATCTTAGACAGAAAGGAGAAAGTTCTTCGGAACAAGACTATACCACTTGTGATGGTACAGTGGCAGCGCCGAGGCGTTGAAGAAGCAACTTGGGAAACTGAGAGTCGTATGCAAGCAGAATATCCTGAGTTGTTTGCTTTGTATTTTTGATTACCATGTAGTTGTAATTACAGTTGTTGTAATAAAACGTGGTTTGATATTTCATATTGTTATCTTGATTTGTCTTTAGATGTTATTTCGCGGACGAAATATCTAAATGTGGGGAGAATGTAGTAACCCAGAACTCATTTTAAGATAATAATATGTTAAACATGATTAAGGGTTAGTAATTAACCAATTTCGGGATTTAATCGGACTTCAGAAGCAAGAAATGAAATTTCATTGTCTGAGCCAGTTCGGACGATCCGAAGAGGACTTCGGACGGCCCGAACTTGACCACCAGGGGCTCCGAAGGTGAGCTTGTTGACTTCGGAGTTAAGGCTGGTTCGGACGATCCGAACTCAAGTTCGGACGGCCCGAACTTGTTTGTGCCAAGTAGGCATCCAAGTAGGCAGGATTACTCAACAATGAATTTTGACAAGTGTCGGACTTAGAGCACTTTGGACGACCCGAAGTAGAGATCGGATGATCCGAACTCGACCTGTCTCGCATGCAGACAGTGAGTTGGATCGGACGATCCGAACTCAGGTTCGGAGGGCCCGAACTCGTCCGAAACTTTTCCTATAAATAGGGCTCATTCTATTTCATTTTGAAATACGAATTCTCGAGTTTTCTTCTTTAGTTATATAGTGTGAGTTATAAACTTGAGGGCCCTATCGGTTATAATAGAGGTTCTGAAATAACCAAGGAGTGGTTATAGTCATCCGGGACTAGCGACTCCAAAGGGCTATCTACGGACGAAGGTATGGTCCGGGAATCTATTTAAATTTTGGGAGTACTTATTAGCTTAGTTAAGGCTTATAGAATTTATGTAGTGATACAATGAACTTTTGAATATAGGCTTGGAACCTAGGATCCTACTATACTTGAACTAGCCTAGAGGTACGTACACATTGACTGAGATTGCCAGCGAGTATACATGTTTATATGTTGCATTTATTTGGCATTATTATATGGCATGATATATGATTTACCGCTTTCTATATTCATATGTCATGTGCATATACACGTTGAGCCTATACCTTGATATACCTGATTATAGAGCCGCTCAGCTCTATACTCGATAGTTTGTCACTGAGAGTACCGCGATGGCGGGGACATTTATGTCTGACTACTCTGGTATACTTGACGAGTGTGGTTGCACCCAGAGGTTGATCCGTGCGGTGGCAGCACTCATGTGGCGCCGGTACTAAGCATGATTTTTCAGATGACCCTTTACCAGTCATCATGTTGCATGCATCATATTTATACGTGTACTCATGTTTATGTACTGGGCGTTAGCGCTCACGTCCTAGTTGTTATCTTGGACACCCTATTCCATGGGGCAGGTCGCAGGATGGACGGAGCTGGGGGTTCAAGGCAGGATTAGGGAGCAGGCATTGAGGAGTTAATTATACAACAAGATTCGATATAGCTGTATAATGTTTACTTTTAAGTATTTCGATATGGTTGTATCACTACTGATGAATAAGCTTGACACTGTTATACTAAGCTGATATGTAATTTATGGTTATGTTTCCGCACGTTTTACTATGTTAAGTTATTTTGCTGTATTAAGTTTAATGCATGCTATTAGTTGCCAGTTAGTAGGTGATACCATGCAGGGTCACTACACAAAACATATATAAAACAATATCACTTCAGTCACTATAATGCAATTAGTAATATAAAAACTAGAGTAACAAAAAAATATGAACAGAGGATCTATCTTATTTAATATGTAGTGTTTGAGAAAGTTTCTAGGCAAGATTTTTAAAAGCGTGAAATGCGTCGAAGCGTGGAGGTCGGGTTTAAGCTCGTTAAGCTTAAGCGAGCTTAAAACGAGCTTAATCATGAAAAACCGTTTTCAATTTTTACTATAATTAATTATTTTTAAGACAAACATAAATAAAATGATAGATTACCAAAATATAAGATTTAATAGATATTTCAAGTTCCAAACTATAAATATACATATTTATATAATTGTTTTCATTTTTTTTTAAAAAATGAAAGCTTTCATTCTAAAAAACGGTCACTTAATCGAATTTTTTAAAACACTGCTAACAAAATTTTGAAATATTTATTAACGAAAAATCGAAAAATACTTTCTAAAACAATCTCAACCACTACCTTAATAGTCTGATACATGCAGTGCGTTCTTACAAAATTGAAAAATTTATCATAGATTTTACATATATATATATTTTTTATTATGAATGATATCTAAAAATTTAATAATAAATAAAAATTAACAAATATTTTCATAAATTTATTATTGTCAGGCCTCTGGGCCTTGTATTATATTGTACCCAAAAGATTTGGATTGATGAAAAATTTTATAGAAACTGAGCTTTAATTGGTTATGTATGGGTCGGGTAAGCCCATGTTATTTAGGCCGTTTCCATAGTAGGTTTCCACTGGCTTACAGATTTCTCCACCACCTACCGGCACCGGACTCTTCGCCGCCATCAGATTCACTTGTTGTCTGTAGGAAACAGATAAAAATGAGATAGCGTAGTTGATTGTGGCAATGACGACAAGAAGAAAGTGCAGGCTCTGGTGGCCGGCGAATCTTTCCTCCCATGCGCCACTTAATTTCAGTTACCTTTTCGGTTGGTTCGTTTCCTCTTCAGAATCTTCTGTCGATATTGTCGTTGCTTTTGCCTGCGACGAGCCAGCACTTTCTTCCTCTATTGCTCCCCGATCAGATGTTAGGGTATGTACTACGATTTTTATTTTTATTTTTTAAATTTTTTTGCAATGTAGCTATTGGTTAGCTACTTCTGCGTTGATCGGCTTAATCTCGATTCATACGAGGAGATCGCGGAACAAATTCGGCTTAACTCACCTTCTCACGTGTGAATTTGAATTGGATAGCGCTACCATAATTGCTTCTTCCTGTTCGTTACAATTTAGGCAATATTCATGAAATTATGATATGCTTATGTTGAGTTTAATTAGTGGCTTTGATTAAAAATGGCTAAACCCGCATTATGTGGAAGCCTGTAAAAGCGTAAGTTATGCGTGGCAAGCTATTGTTTTGATTTTAGAGAGAAAGTATACTTCATGACCCAAAATCTGTGTAGGTGTTCAGAAATTAACTCTGTCCCAATAGATGGATCACTTTTGGATAAAAGAAAATAAATAGATCAGTATGAAGTTAAGATGCTCACTATGGTTTAGGCCTTTTGCTTTGGTTGCGATCAAATGTTTTGTCAATATGATATAAGTGGTAGTACTATGTCGAGTCACTCGAAACTTAATTTAGCCATGTTCTCTGAATTAGTTTTTGCTCTGGATTTTTAGAATGGTCGGAGCTTGTTTATTAGTTTCTACTTTGACACTAGCGGTTCTGAGCCTCATTGCAATTTCTTAGTCAGTTCCATGCTTATACTTTCCCTTGCTTGTTCTTTGTTATAATAAATCAGTCATTTCAAGCTCCGAGATGTCCTGTAGTCACTTTTCTTTTGAAAGTACCCTGCAGCATTACAGACTCGACAAACATTTACACTAATGATTACACTTACTGTATAGTCCAGACATGGGGTGTTAGTGTTATTGAATTGGGTTCTTCTAATTGAAATTACTCAATATTCATTATTCACCTGTGCTCTGTGTTACAATGTTTTACTTACATAGTAACTGTTATCTTTCGATTAGGAATTCCTTCGGGTGGCAAATGAGAATATGCTTGCGTCTCTTCAAAACAAATGCGAATTTTCTCTGCTAGGGTCTTATGTCGCAGATTGTAGTGTCAATGGACAGTCGGCTGTGTATGGAAATGACGAAAAGACATGCAGGAATTTGGCTACCAATGGACAATGTCTGTCACGAAGTCCAAATGCATGTGGTAATAATTTTGGGAGTTTAAGATGTGGATGCCACAAACTTGATGGGTTATCAGAACAATTGGGACCTACGGGTCTAGGAATTATGTGGATCAAGCTTCTCTGTGGTCTGACAGAAACTGTTGGACAAAGAACTAGAGTCATACCTAAATTTGATCACTTACATTGGAATGGAGAAACAGTGTTCCAGTTGGATATCCACGTATGTAAGTCATTTTCACCTGTAAAGCATACTTCTTTTTTTTTTGGTTTAACTCCCCTTTTATGGTTTAACTTGGCTTTTTGATTAATGTAGGTCATAGTTTATGAAATTCCCACTTTTAATGGTCACCATTATTGCCTGGGCCTCCAGGGTTCATTCAATTCGTGCACAACTCCATGCAAGAAACCAAAATGGTTTGACAACCTTCACGAAAAAGATTCACATCTTAACTTGGTAAATATGCTTAAAAATTATGTCATTTCAGGACAGTAGATTTCTGACTGAATTGCATAACAGGACACTGTCATTCTGGCGATGAATACTGCTAATGCTGCTCAAATGTTCCTTCGTAGATGTCTTAATGCTGAGTCCGGTATTCGATTCCGAATTATTCACATGTAAACTCTCGAGACCATGCTTATATCCCTCCCCTAGAGCTAAAAGATTATGCTTGACGATGTAACAGCTTCTCATTGACTTCACAGGATCAAAATGTTCATCTGGAAAGCATTCTCAGTATCTGTTGCTTCCCTTGCAACAGTCATATATATATTTCTTCAATACGCGCATGTTCTGTTCTGTTGCACGTCTCAGTCATTCATGTATAGCATACTGGGAAAAGTATTTTGCAATACTTGGCAAAGCATCATAGTGCGCAGCTGTCAGTTATTGTATTGGCCTTTTTTTCTACAGAATCATGGTAAAAGGTGATGACCTGATGATATGGCTTCTTGATTATGTTTTAACTTTCATTCGACTTTATTGACACAGGGAACCATTTAAAGCATCATTATCAGGCTTATATTGGAATGCATGCTTTTATCATATTTATTCCATATGCACAATCGGTTCTTTAGTAGGACACTTGTCCACGCACACAAAAGTGAAGCCGTAAATATGCTGTGGTACGAGGGAAGAAATGAATGCCAAACATAAAGCTAAAGCATACCTGGAAAAAATAAGAAAATTTCGCCTATAAAGTTACATGAACTTTTAGCACAAAAACAAGTCCTTTACTATTTAGAGAGAGAACGTAAACTTGAAATACATTGGAAACAGATATAATTCAACTGAGTTGCACTTATTGGACCTTATCATTTGTCTATGCTTGAGAAATTTTTGTGTGAAGTGAGGATTTCTTGCATGGCAGCTTGGGAAATCTTTTTCCTTTGATTCATTTAACGATCTATACTTGATATATCCACCAGATTTCCATTTTTCGGCAAAGAAGTCAACGTTAAAGAATATGTTAGGTTCCCTTTTATTTTTTCTATGTTACAGGTCTCAGACTTGTGTTGAGTTTGCGGAGAAAGCTGCATTCCAGATGCACTTAATGTGGTCAAATATTGTGGTTGATATATTTCTCGGGAATTTATTCGGCATTGTGCTTTGGTATTTGTCAGAACCTTGTTGTTTATGGGTTTCAAGCTGTGCTCATGACATCACAAACCATTGCTTACGTACTAGCATATGGCTGATGGGCAATCCAGCAGGTTTTAAGTTGAATACTGAGCTGGCTGGAGTTCTGGGAATGATTTCTTTGAATGGGATTCAAATTTGGTCGACTCTTTGGGTGTCTATGAGTTTTCTCTTCATCCACTTTCTGAAAGGACTTGCTGTATGTGGGATTTTTTTTGGTTTAACAACAGCCGCAGCTCTAATAATTGATACGATTTCCATGGCCACAATTCATGTTTTGACGCTTCATTTATTTCTTTCACTTCTCTATTCATCTCAGATACAGACTGTGGCAGCATTATGGCGACTCTTCAGGTATATTATATCCCAATCCTAGCTTTTTATTATAACTAGGAAAGTGCACGTGCGTTGCACGTAGGTAATTAATCATTAAAACTTGAGTAAGAAATTTAGATAATATATTTAAATTAATGGTGGATTAACAAAGAAGAAGATGGAGGGTTTAAAGAGGGGTACAAGAGGAAATTCACAATGAAAGCCGCATATTTATAGATATAAATATATAAATATAAATATAATAATATAATATAAATATAATATAATATAATATAATATAAATATAATATAATATAATATAATATAAATATAATATAAATATAAATAATATAATAACTAATAATAGATTGGCATGATTATATAATCAATCATACTTTTGGGAAAAGGTTATCCAAGTCAGAATCCTGATTTTAAAAAGAAAATGTTATTGTATTGAGATGAATATCTGAAACTTGAGAATTTATCTTTATCCAACGTTTTGAAGAGCCTGAGCCCTGAGATGCAGAAAACCATATCTTCCCTTGAAAGTCTTGCATGATGTTTGTACTGCTTGCACTCCCCACCTCTCCCCTGTAATACTCGATTGCTGTAACCTCATCGTCTTGGTCATGTACATGCATTTCTCAACTTTCGACTTTTCTTCGTCTCAGAATGTTTATTATTAAATGCAAACATTTAGTCCGGCTGATGGTTTACTTACATCATCAACTATAACATTAGCTGTTGTAAAAAGCAATGTAGTCATTTTGGTATCACACACGAACAAAATTTTATGGAATGCACACTTGTTTGGGTCAGGGAGGCAAATGATCCAAGTAGACCTGCATGTTAAGAAAATTGTGTAACCTTAGTAAAAACGTAAAATACATCATGTTCAAGGCTTCATGTCCGACATGGTTGATGCATGCAACATATGTATTTAAGGGAGACTGGCTAACAACTACACTGTACATATGGTTGAAAAGTTGATGCATGTTATAGAGACCCCGATTTTGTGCAAGCCCCCACTTCGTGCGCCCAAAAAATGATTCACAGATTTGACAAATGACATTTGCATACATTTAGTTGCATATTTATGCATGTATATGTATTTTGTTATGAACGAAGCCGATGACTTCGTTCATAATTGTCAAATCAGTTGCTTGAATTAATAAAGTTATTATTTTTTAAAAGTTATACCTTGTTTGTTTGGTTACTTCGGCTGTTATTCAGTGTGTATTTACGTAACTGTTAAATCGATAACAGGGGTAGGAAGTGGAATCCTCTACGTCAAAGATTAGATAGCTACGACTATACAGTGGAGCAACATGTAGTTGGTTCTCTCCTCTTTACCCCGATTTTACTCCTATTACCAACCACATCTGCGTTCTACATATTCTTTAGCAGTTTGCACACAGCTGTCAGCTTTATCTGCTTAGTTATTGGGACGACCATATCCGTCATTCATGCGACTCCGTATTCTAAAATTTTTATTTGGTTAAAGACGAAGAAGAGATTTCCATCTGGGATATGGTTTGAAGTGGCATCATGCAAATGTATTGAGGCTGGAGCTGTCAATGACGGTAACAAATCCACTCAGATACTGCATAGCAAAGCTTGTGCTAGTGGCAAATCCACGATTTTGGTTTCATTTCTTCGGAGCAACTACTTGAATTTAGGTAAGACCACGAAGCGTGGAAAACTTCTTTTAGTTGTGAAACCATGTGGCTTCGTTGATTCTTCTATCTCATGAAAAAGGGCCCATCAAGTTTAGGCTGTGTTGTATCTTGTAAGTTTGTGTGGAATCCTTGATCCTGGCTTTATTTTTGTGGTGTTAACGAGTTCAGGAAACATTTTTGAACCTCTATATAATTCTATCCCAAAAAGGAGCTTTTCTTGAGGTACACTCCAGTAATTGGTGTATGTAGACCCTCCAGTAATTGGGGTTTGTAGCTATGTACTTGGATTCCTGGTTCTGCAGTTCTTATTTATTCCCGAGTTTCGTCACTCTGTATTGTTGAGGCCATCACTTCGTCTATAGTTATAAAGTTACACGCTCACATTTCCCTTTTTGGTTGTAATATTTTTTTCTTGGTTGTAATATTTTTTTCAGGAGAAGTGGTCTGGCCGCACTATGGACTCGTCTATGGAGCATTTTCCAAGTCTTCCATAATCTCATCAGCATATAGTCTTCTTAGTGGAACGAGGTATCCCTTCTTGCCCCTTCCCCTAACACTTGCTGTGCATCGTACAACCGTTCTCTTTCATATTTAGTAAGATAATCATCCGTGTTTTTTAAGCGAATTGTGCTCATTTAATGTATTCTCAAATCGGCAGCACTCGACACCCTAATATGATGAGTCTTCCTTCAAAATTACCATGGATGGTAATCCCCTGGAAAGAATATTGGCGCATTTGCCATGATTCCGTCTACGCATGCAGGCCAAGTTACATGTGTCATGTAAACCATATTCATAAAATCATTTGCAACAATGACAAAAGTTATGGTCTTTTCTAACTCCGCATATCCCTTGGGTCTTCTAGCAGTGCTGGACTCGTATACAAGGACACGCACACATGTTTTAGTTAGCATGATCATTCAGGAAACTGTAGCTAAGAATTTTGAGTTGTGTAATGTACCGATCTTTTCCAGGTAAGAGGCAGGAGTTGTAGTTTTACCTAATATCTTTCTTAGTGAAATCACATCTTCTTTTGTTGGTATCCCAAAATTGTCATGTAATTGAAGTGGTGTATGTTTGCTCAGGTGGCGCCTTCCGAAAATTTTGGATAATTTTGAAATATTTCATTCTGGATAATTCCAGAGAGACGTGGACAGTCGTGCATGAGATGCACACGAAACAAATTTTGTCAATCTTTAATTACAAACTATTGCAACCGAGCAGTGCTTGTGTTTTTGTTGATAATAATATCTTTTAAATTTTGTCAATATGATGTAAACTATGAAAAAAGTATATCAGAGTATCTGTGATTATTTCATTATAGTTCCTAATTTTTGTTTGGATGTTATTTTTTTCAGTAAAAATAATGATATGACTGCAATCAACATATTTATTTAATATGAATATGAATTTTTTTTTTCAGTATAATATAGTTTTGGTTGGATTATAAATTTACTAACATAAGATTTGATATTTTTATTACATGAAAAATATCGATTTTTTTTTTACCAAGAAAGATATCGAGTTACACGTGTCTTTTTGTAAAATTTAATTTGCGTATTCCTAAAAAAAAGTTTATTTAATTTACGGCACAAAATCATATAATTGAGAATCTCATGCATTACTTAAAAGCTTGTAATTTTTTATACCTGATGTTTGCGTGGAAATTAAAATCTTATAGTATTAAATAAATTATATATATTATATTAAATCATTTAAACATTCAAAAATATGAAATATAAATATATTTAAACTTTGTTAGAAACTGAAAAAATATATTTGTTACATATGAGAAAAAATTTCCAAAAATATGTTTTTCTAATATTTTTATTAAATAAATTTTTTTTTGTAATTTGATTGGGACGTACCATATTTTGTTATTTTGAGGAGATTTGTATTAATTATTATGTAGAGTAAAAATTATTTTGGAACATGAACTATTGATAAAATGTCAAATTGGTATATGAACTATTGAAAATAATTTAATTGGTATATGATCAAATTCAAAAGTCAATTTTGTCATTTACTTAAATTTTTTAAAGTTCAATAATGTTATTAAATTCAACTACATACATATTTTACATTTTAAATTATTTTATTAACTACAAATGTAAAAATAAATTTATATTTACTAATTACTATACATAAAATTAAATTATATATCATATATATTAAAAAGTATTCAACGATGAAATTTGTATATTATAAATGAAAAGTGATACACACACATATATATATAATTTTTTAATTTTGTTAATATAAATAATAATATTATAACATAGATAAAAAAAAACTCATTTATTATATATTTTTAATATATTATTTTGGATATATAATTTATCAATTGTTATATATTTAAATAAATATAAATGTATGCTTATAATTATAATAAAATAATTTTGAAAAAAATGTGTATCTATTTTAATTTTACAAAAACATTGGTCTATAAAATAATTTAGGTAAAGGTTAAAATTGTCTTTAAAACTTTATTATGTACGAATTAAATCATTTTCAATAGTTCATATATTAATTTGACATTTTATCAATAATTCATGTATCAAAATGAATTTTAATCTAAGAATGTAATAGTCATCTCTATAGATTCTTATCCATTCTCGGCATTTTTTTTAAAAAATAAATACAATATTATTATAAGTCCGAAGCCGATGGGTAAATTTGTCATGCCAACCCACACTATCGTAATCTGATCTGAGTCAAGCTTCAGACTTTCGCAAATTTAATATTTCCTTTCGATTCTTTATCTTTATACAATTTTCCACGTTTTCCTCAATTTTTTTTTGGGAAATCGTTTACCCGAATTTCACCAACACTTCCAAGATTATTATGTATGTCTGCTTTTCTTTAGTCGGAAGAAAGATAAGGCTCTGGAAAATTTATTGTCCGGTGGGATTATAATGATTTTGTGGGGTTGCTTTTGGAGTTTGATCTAGTGGGCACTGTCAAGATTGAATCTTGAGGTTAAATTTCTGGTATCTTGCACTTTTGTTTTCTGGGTTTTACCCTGCGTTGTTTCGAGGATCATCGAAGGAGACGGATATCTAATCTTCTTTTCACGATTTTGTGAGTTCAGAGCTAATTCTTGCTCACGCGAGGGAGTTTAGATTCTCTTGCTTCAGCTTATCGATTCCAGCCTTTTGATTGCTCGTCCTCTCCATTATAAATTTAATAAATCATTAGCTGGAATATTATCTATCTTGATCTTTATTCTTTGGTCAAGTATTTTATTTCCGGTTGCTGTTAAGGAAGAAAGATTTAAGTTTTTAACTGTAGGTAGGGACATGGATATAAGTAATGAGGCTAGTGTTGATCCATTCTCCATCGGTCCTTCTTCTCTCATTGGTAGAACCATTGCATTTAGAGTCTTATTCTGCAAGTCTATATCACATTTAAGGCATCAAGTTTTTAGAATGTTGCTATATTACTTTAGCAAATTTAAGAGTTGTTTGAGGGACTACTTATCACCTGTAATAGCATGGTTTCATCCTCGAAATCCTCAAGGGATATTAGTAATGGTGACATTGATTGCTTTCTTGTTGAAGCGGTACACTAATGTCAAGACACGGGCAAAGATGGCGTATAGGAGGAAATTTTGGAGGAATATGATGAGAGCTGCATTAACCTATGAGGAATGGGCTCATGCTGCTAAAATGTTAGAAAAGGAAACTCTTAAAATGAATGAAGCGGATCTCTATGATGTAGAACTTGTAAGGAATAAACTTGAAGAGCTTCGCCATCGTCGGCAAGAGGGTTCTTTTCGGGATATTGTATTCTGTATGAGAGCTGACCTTGTTAGAAATTTAGGTAATATGTGCAATCCTGAACTCCATAAGGGTAGGCTTCAGGTGCCAAAACTCATAAAGGAATATATAGATGAGGTTACAACACAATTGAGAATGGTCTGTGATTTTGATTCAGAGGAGATTCTGTTGGAGGAGAAGCTTGCTTTTATGCATGAAACTAGGCATGCCTTCGGTAGGACAGCTTTGCTTTTGAGTGGGGGTGCTTCTTTGGGAGCTTTCCATGTAGGAGTCGTAAAAACATTGGTGGAAAATAAGCTTTTGCCACGGATAATTGCGGGGTCTAGCGTGGGGTCAATTATGTGTTCAGTTGTTGCTACTAGGTCATGGCCAGAGCTTCAAAGTTTCTTTGAGGATTCTTGGCATTCTATTCAATTTTTCGACCATCTGGGTGGAATTTTTACTGTTTTTAAGAGAGTCATGACCCGAGGTGCGCTTCATGAGATCAGACAATTGCAGATTATGCTCAGACATCTTACAAATAACCTTACTTTCCAAGAAGCTTATGATATGACGGGTCGAATCTTGGGAATCACTGTCTGCTCGGCGAGGAAGCATGAACCACCTAGATGCCTCAACTACTTGACTTCACCTCATGTTGTCATATGGAGCGCCGTGACTGCTTCTTGTGCATTCCCGGGTCTTTTTGAAGCTCAAGAGCTGATGGCGAAGGATAGAACTGGAGAAATTGTGCCTTACCATCCACCATTTCATTTGGGTCCTGATGATCCTTCAGTTTCTTCTGCACGTCGTTGGAGAGATGGTAGCTTGGAGATAGACTTACCCATGATTCAGTTGAAAGAACTCTTCAATGTGAATCATTTCATCGTGAGTCAAGCAAATCCTCATATTGCACCTCTGCTGAGGGTGAAGGAGATTGTTCGAGCTTATGGAGGAAACTTTGCTGCTAAGGTATAATTTATGGGGATTATTTTTCTTCCATTTTATGATTATCAATTTGTGAACATACATCTTGAAGTTTACTTTAGCAAACAAAGGTTATCTTACCCTCTGCATTAGGTTAATGCTGAGCACATCTCACTTTCGATCATTGAAAATTCCATGAATTTTGTATCCTGTGCTGCAGTTAATATTTTTCCTCTTGCATCATTAGCAACATTAGTTTTTTTAAAAAGAAAATTAAAAACTTGTGTGTTTTCACCATTCTGCTCTTGGGAATTTTTTTTTTTTTTAAACTATTAGAAACATCGTTGTCAGATTATAGAGTTCAATCTAGAATAAATGGGAGTGTTTAAACCGAGATTTTCATATTTTCTAAATTTTGGTCCTTTTCTTTTAGAACTTTCATAGGGTTCTTGTTGATGGCGTTAGGCTAACCAAAGTAGGCATATTTTTCCATAAAAGAATGCAATCACTCAAACGTTGAATGTCATTGGTTCATCTCACATCTGTTCCAGTAAGGATACAGAACTAGTTATTAAGTTTAGCAGGCTCTCCGGTCTTGAGGATTGTTTTTTGGATTTGGACTCTCTTCTCGGCTTATGGTCTATTGTTTAAAAACCAGATAACTTGGAACTGCTGTATTTCAGGCGTTCTTAACCCTTAATTCTCGTGGAGTTATTTTTAACCATAATGTATTGTGGGCAAAGAAATACACCGTCCGGAAGTTGTCGACTGGTGATTCATTTTTTTCTTCTGGATTCTACCAAATTTACGTCTTAAATCTATGTTATTTGCATTATCTTTTAAGATGAAGATGCTAGAGACTAGAGTCTTGAGTGTTTACCTATGCAGCTTGCCCAGCTAGCTGAGATGGAGGTCAAACACAGGTGTAACCAGATATTGGAGCTTGGTTTTCCACTTGGGGGACTAGCAAAGCTGTTTGCTCAGGAATGGGAGGGCGATGTAACTGTCGTAATGCCCGCTACCTTAGCTCAGGTATACACGACGATTGAATTTTGTTTATATTTAAAGAAACATTCGCTCTCTGTAAATGGACAGCTCGTAGCAAAATGAATAAATTGATAGATACAGCCGTTTTCTGATTCTTTCTTTGTGATCTTCAGTTATCAAAGATACTTCAGAACCCATCTTACACCGAGCTTCAGAAGGCTGCGTACCAGGGCCGGCGGTGCACTTGGGAGAAGCTCTCTGCCATAAAAGCGAATTGTGGGATCGAACTTGCTCTCGATGAATGTGTAGCAATACTGAACCACATCCGTAGATTGAAAAGAAGTGCCGAAAGAGCAGCTGCCGCTTCTCAAGGTCTTGCAACCACCGTTAGGTTCAACGCATCTAAGAGAATCCCTTCTTGGAACGTCATTGCCAGAGAAAATTCGAGTGGATCCCTCGACGAAGACCTTGCTACAGAGATCAATTTGTCTCTTCACCAAGGAGTTGGTGCTTCCAACACCGGGAAGATTTCAAGAAACTGGCGGGCACAAAGATACACACATGAAGGAAGCGATAGTGAGTCTGAGACGGCTGATCTAAATTCTTGGACGAGGTCTGGTGGTCCCTTGATGAGAACAACTTCCGCGGATAAATTCATCGATTTTGTACAGAGTTTGGAGATTGAATCAAGAGTCAACAAAGTGTCTGCTACCCAAATCAGTAGCAAGGATCAAAACAATCCCAACTCAGAAGTCGATAGGAGGGACAATGGTAACCGAGGTCCCCCCAGCAATTCAAGCATTATGGTCACCGAAGGTGATCTTTTACAGCCGGAAAGAATTCAAAATGGTATAGTTCTGAACGTTGTGAGGAAGGAAGCATTTTCGCCCTCTAACAGGAGTCATGATTCGGAATACTATAGCTCTCCACACGATTCAGTTCCCGAGTGCGTGCAACTTGACATGCCTGATAAGGAGATGGACGATGTTTCAGTGTCTGAAAATGGAGACAACGTTGGAGAAGACATGTACACAGATGAATTCGAATCAGGCGACAGGCGGTTCCCGAAATAATGGTATCATCAAAGATATCTGTGGCGAGCGTGTTATGGATGGTTGATCACCGTGGTGAGCAAAGTTCAAGAATCTGCTGGTATTTTGCAGAGTTATGTGATTTCTTTTCTTGGGGTTTGAAATGTTTAGCAATGGCTTACTGATTTCATTTAGACATGTAAATATACTGAAACTGATTCAATTAAACTCTTGTATAATAAGTTGAATCTGTGTTCGACTCTTTTAACTGTTTTTTGATTTTGATAGATATACAATTTACTTTTTTTTTAAAAAAAATATGTTTTAATGTATAAAGCTTGAGGTACTCGTATTCTCAGTTTCTCACTGTGTTGAAATTTCCAAAAATTCCCTTGTCAACCTAAAAACTTAATCTTTTCTCATTTAATAAAAAAATCATATGATATAACATTACAAAGTAATGAAGAATCTTAATTTTTAATTTTAATTTTTAGTATATTTTATATATTATTTTAAGATTTAATAAAATTTTGATAAATCAAAAATTTTCTCAATAGTTTAATGTATTTTATGAAAATAATTAACCAATATATTGTATATCTCTATTAAAACCAAAAATAAAATATTTAATATTAAAATAAGTCTTCTTTAATTAATTTATTTTTTCGGTATACGACAGAAAATTATTGAAGTTTTAATCGTTTGCATATACAAAAATTGCATTTGAGCTTTTGAAGGTCAACTCAAATTAATTTGTTAATGTACTTAGTTTTTTTTATGTAGTTAATTAAATATGTACAGTGAAGTGTAATTAATATTGTGTGGAGTACAAATAGCACCCCACTCAATAAAATTGTATCATTATTTTTCTTGAGAAATCATACATTTTCCAAAAATATAGTTACGAACTATAACAAAAGTATAAAGAATAATTTCAACATAAGTGTTCACAAGTCTTATATAAAAAAAAATTAAACTCTAAAAATAATTTTTTTTTAAAAATCAAATATACAAGCACGTAATACATACACATTGACAATAATATTATTAAAATTTGAGAGATCTAATGTAACTAAATTTGACGTTTGTCCAACTTTTATATACAAAAATTAACTCATTCTGATTTAAAAACCTATTTTTATAAATTGTGTTACATATATAATTATCATATCTAAATAAAATATTTTTCTATTTTTGTCAAAAAAAAAACTTTTAAAGGATGATATCACTTCTAATAATTTCATAAACTTAAAATAATAAAATTTTGTAATATTTTAGTTAATATATATTATATTATATTATACTAATTACGTATAAGAAAATCATATAAACATTATTTATAAAAATTTTAATATAATCTCTAGATTTGTTACATAAAATAATTTAATAATTTTTTTTTTTAAAAAAATATATACACTCATCACATAAAAAAAAAGAGTTATTACTGTAACGCCCCACTGTATCAAGACGGGTCTTTTCAGCGTGCTTATGTCCTCACTCACACGCACCCTGGAAAACTTCCCAGGGGTCACCCATCCTATAATTGCCCCAAGTCAAGCACGCTTAACTTTGGAGTTCTTATGTGATGAGCTTCCGAAAAGAAGATGCACCTTCTTGATATGAGCAGTACATATGAAATCTTTTAAACCCTCCTCAACTATGTAGTCCCATACCTACACAGTCTCAGAATCCCCTCTCATTCCGGCACGAGATCGTTTCATTCATGTCTCCCTCCGCCTAGAAGCCTACCAGGAGCCGCTCATTGTCCGTGCAACCTCTTGGCACCGGCGATCACTCCCTGCCTCTTCAGCCCCGGGCGTCACATGCCCACCAGCTTCCGCTTTGTTCGTCCCCGAACCATACCGTACTAAGAGAGGTCGGCTTTGATACCATTTGTAACGCCCCACTGTATCAAGACGGGTCTTTTCAGCGTGCTTATGTCCTCACTCACACGCACCCTGGAAAACTTCCCAGGGGTCACCCATCCTATAATTGCCCCAAGTCAAGCACGCTTAACTTTGGAGTTCTTATGTGATGAGCTTTCGAAAAGAAGATGCACCTTCTTGATATGAGCAGTACATATGAAATCTTTTAAACCCTCCTCAACTATGTAGTCCCATACCTACACAGTCTCAGAATCCCCTCTCATTCCGGCACGAGATCGTTTCATTCATGTCTCCCTCCGCCTAGAAGCCTACCAGGAGCCGCTCATTGTCCGTGCAACCTCTTGGCACCGGCGATCACTCCCTGCCTCTTCAGCCCCGGGCGTCACATGTGTAACACCCGGTATTTTTAAATACGTAAATCCGCATGCATAATTAGGATATTTAATTATTTAAATTTTAGATTTATGGGTTAAATAATTATGTGAATTATTTGTGCATGATTTAATTTATTTTTAAGCATTTAACCCATAATTAGTAATTTTTTTATGATTTTTAGTATTTTAATTATTTGATCGCGTAGACGGGACCGTGGACGGACGAGATGACAACTTTCCACCCAAATTATTTCATGAGCCTTTTTAGAGCCCTAAAATATTATTTTGAGTTTTATTATCTCAAAATTTTTAGTATTTAATTTTATATAATTTTAGGAGTCCATTTTATTCAAAATTAGCCAAAATATTGACTTTTTAGTATTTTTAAAATTCCCTTAAATTGTAATTTCGAGATTTTAAAGTTAGTTATCAGATTTTAACTTTTAATTAGGAGTTTAAGTTGTATATTTTATATTTAAAACCTTTTATCTATATTTAATTAACCTATATTTTTAATTAACACAAAAATCAAACCCTAAGCTACCCAAAACCCTCTCAACCGATCACTCACCTCCATCAGCCGCCACCCTCACTATTCTTCATCTTCTTCGACCGAGCAAGCTCCAAGAAGAACACCATAGCCACACTTTTGAAGGTCCAAAGCTTGTCGTCGTCGTCCCGTCGTCCCGGAATCGTCTCACGCTCGTTTTCTCTTCGTTTTTCGGTGAAAGGCATGATTCTTTCTCTTAATTTCGTGCCATATCATTATATTACGTGTGTGTTGTGTGTGCATCGAAAATTATTAAGAATTTTTCAGAAATCTATTCGGGTGTTGGTTGGATGCGCATTGTTCTTTGGTTTCTTAATCATGCCCATGTTTTTGGTTAACCATGGATGGTATGTCTGCTGGTCAGGGCCCTAGGAGGTATAAGGTGAGTTTAGGCTCGATTGGCTTGGATGGTTCAAGCCAAAAGTTCCTAGAATTGGAGCTGGTTCGATCGGACTCCCTTGGTGCGCAGGTTAGGGTTTTAAGAAGGGGGGGTTCGGCGTGGTGGTCCATGCTGCATGGGAGCCGGGGCTGGGTCAGGTCAGGTCCACCCAGACGTGGGCTACGTCTGGGCGGCGGCGCTCCGGCCAGGGGCGGCCGGAGCAGGCCGGCAGCAGCCATGGAGTGGCTGCTGCTCACGGCCGTAGCCGAGTAGGGGTTAGGGTGTCAGGTTCTAGGGTTTCCTGTAGGGTTCGGGTCGGGTCAGTAGGGTAGTGGGTCGGGTTAAGTTGGTCCGGGTCCGGGTTCGGTGGGCCGGGCTCGAGTCTTTTTATTTTTAAAATATTTTATGAATTAATGGGTTTTTGGGTCAATTAATTTGAAATAAAATTATTTGGACTCCCAAATAATTTTATTTGGACTTTTAAAATTTTAATTAAGTTAGTCCATTAATTTTATGGGCTTTTGAGCCCATAAAAGTTATTGGGCCAGTCTTTGGGTTTTTGGGCCCATTGGGCCAGTTTAAGTTGTTATTGGGCCTAGAATGTTTTATGGGCTTTAAATTAATTTAATTGGGCTTAGAACAATTTTATTGGGCTTAAGTATGTTAATGGGCCAGTCTCAGTGTTAATGAGCCAGATTTAAGTAAATGGGCTTGAGTGTTAGGGCCAGCAGTCCAGTACAATCCATGAGAAAATTGCATGTGTCCTGATTATATATTTAATTATTTTTATGCATTGAAGTTATTTTAATATTTATATGTTAGTAAGAAATTTGAATTAAATATATATGAAGGACACACATTTTAATTAAGTACACGCATTCCTGAAATAATTTTATGCATAATTAAATGTTTAAGGTTGAACAATAATAAAATATTTTATGTTGGAAGTTGAAGTAGTGTGACAATTTAAGGGGGATTCGTCCCCATATGTGACCTATTGAAGGGCAGTTTACTGCCAATTTAAGAGGTGATTCGTCACCGCCACGTACGTTGGTTTCCACGCTGATCAGTATTTAATGTATGATTTAAGGTTACACTACGGATACAACCATGCGATGTTAGAAAATTAATTGCTCAACAATGTTATGTATTATGTTATTTAAGTTTATTTAAGTTAAGTTATGTTATGTAATTTTTAAGCATGCTCATTCAGGTATATGTATGTATTAGTATTTAATTGTTTTAAATTATTTTAAACCCTTGTTATGTTAGCATGTTGGGCCTCTAGGCTCACTATACTGGTATGGTGCAGGTGAGTTCGTGGAGGATGAGGTTGTACCCACCGGAGGCGAGGATGTATGAGCGGGCATGCAGTGACCCCGTGACCGTGATAGATGTCTGAGTCACATGCATGTTTTATTTATGTCAGCATGTCACATTTTATATATTTTTTTTTCTCAGTGGTTGTGAGTTTTGAATATTTTATTGAATATTGTCAGTGCATGCAAATTTTAATCATTTTATTTATGCAGTGTTTTTAATTAAATGTTTGACTCAGATATTTATTTTATTTTAAAGAATGCATTTTTATTTAAGTATTTAATTATTTATTTATTTATTTTTAAATCTTTTTATTCTGTGCATATATGTATGGGCATATATGTACATATTTTATTTAGTAAGTATAAAAAAAAAAATTTCCGCATATTTATTTATTAATTATAGAGTTAGGGTCGTTTCAGTTGGTATCAGAGCACGGTCCTCGGAGGGGTCATTACTGCTATGCGAGCTCAGAAATCCACGCTACCGGTCTGTAAGTTTTAAGTGTTTATAGCATGATTTAATTCTTTGGATTTAAGTTAGTATTACTTTTAAACAACTTAGTTATGCATGGCGATTTACGTAAAGAAATATGTGGTGGTGCAGAATGCCTCCGAGACCAGTTAACAGACGTGGGGGACCTCCACCTCCACCTCCACCTCCGCCTCCGCAGAACCCTATTGCAGCATTGGAGCAGGCCAATGCAAATATGATGGCAGGGATTACTGCTCTGTTAGAGCAGCAGGCTACTCGTCCCAGATTGTCCCATGAGGAGGACGTTGCTGAGAGGTTCCAGAAGAAGGGACCCAAGGAGTTTGTTGGTACCACCGACCCTTTGGTGGCGGAGGGATGGATTCGCTCTCTGGAGTCCATCTTTGCTTATATGGGGATCACAGACACTGACAGGGTGAACTGTGTGACGTACATGCTGCGGGGTGATGCAGCGCTCTGGTGGGAGGGTGCAGCCAGAGGGGTTGACCTTCCTACACTGACCTGGGCAGAGTTTAGGCGTATCTTCTACGCCAAGTACTTCACTGAGGATGTGCGCAGTCGCATGATCCGTGAGTTTATGAGTCTCCGTCAGGGGGACAAGGCCGTGGTTGAGTATGTGAGGCAGTTCGAGAGGGGCTGTCACTTTGTGCCCTTGATTGCTGATAGTCCGCAGGATAAGTTGAGACAGTTTGTGGAGGGCCTGAAGGCTGATATCAGGCATGATGTTCGTATGGCAGACGTCCTTACTTATGAGTCTGCAGTCAGTAGAGCCTTGCGTTCCGAGGAGGGTCGGAGAGAGATCCAGAGGGAGCAGCAGGGAAAGAGGCAGTTTCAGGCTGGGTACCAGCGACCATCTTCGCAGCCTCCTGCGAAGAAGCAGTATACAGGGCCGGCTAAGAGCCCGAATCAGCAGCAGAGGCCACAGCAGCAGAGGGGCGGGGCCCCTAATGCCATAGCTTATCCTACTTGCCCGAAGTGCCAGAAGATGCATTCGGGACCTTGCCTATTGGGAGCAGGAGTTTGCTACCACTGTAGGGAGCCAGGGCATCAGATAGCTAACAGCCCGAGGAAGAAGAACACCGCTGGTAGGGTGTTTGTGATGCAGGCCGAGGAGGTAGATTCAGACACCTCCTTGATCACCGGTATATCTTATCCCTAGCATTTTAATAATTTTCCTTTGGTTAAAAATTTAGTCTTTAATTTAGAATTATTGTTATTTGGGTTATTTAACTGCATGTTAGAATAGGAAGCATGTTTTACTTGTGATTAGAATTAAAAATTTGTAGTGACTCGTTGGGAAAAAAGTTAGTAGTGGTATGAAACTGTTGGGAATTTTTAGCGTGCAGGGAGAATTCTAGTTGGAGGCAACTCCACGTTTGCGTTGCTAGATTCAGGGGCTACGCATTCGTTTATCTCCCTGGAGTTTATCAGGCGGGTAGGCATCACACCTGAGAGTAGTGACAGTGGGTATGATGTTACTATGCCGTCAGGGCAGATTATTTCTACCTCGAAGGTTATTCGAGGACTGAAGTTGGAGCTGCAGGGACACTCCATTCGAGTAGATGTAGTAGTTTTGCCTTTGAGTGGATTCGATTTGATTTTGGGGATGGACTGGTTGACAGTCAATGGAGCTTCGATTGATTTTCGTCGGAGATCAGTGTCAGTGAGACCTACAGTAGGCGACCCGTTCACTTTTCATGCATCTCAGAGCAGTGATATGCTTCAGGTGATATCTCATATTCAGGCGAGGAAGTTGTTGAGACGGGGTTGCCAGGGGTTTCTAGCGAGTATCGTCACGACTTCAGAGCCATCTAGCAGATCATTATCAGAGATAGAGGTGGTTCGTGACTTTTCGGATGTCTTTCCGGAGGATGTTGCAGGAATTCCACCAGTGAGAGATGTGGAGTTTGGCATCGACTTAGTGCCAGACACCGTGCCTATCTCTAAAGCACCGTACAGACTTGCTCCTACCGAGATGAAAGAGTTGAAGGAGCAGATTCAGGAGTTGTTAGAGAAAGGCTTTGTTCGTCCTAGCTTTTCTCCGTGGGGAGCTCCGGTGTTGTTTGTGAAGAAGAAGGATGGCAGTATGAGACTGTGCATCGATTACCGAGAGCTCAACAGGGTCACAGTGAAGAACAAGTATCCACTGCCGAGGATAGAGGATTTATTTGATCAGTTGCAGGGAGCTTCAGTGTTCTCCAAGATCGATCTGCGATCTGGTTATCATCAGTTGCGTGTCAGAGATGCAGATGTGTCCAAGACTGCTTTCAGGACACGATATGGGCATTACGAGTTCTTAGTGATGCCCTTTGGGATGACCAATGCTCCAGCAATTTTCATGGATCTCATGAACCGAGTCTTTCAGCCGTATCTAGATCAGTTCATCATAGTCTTTATTGATGATATTTTGATCTATTCTAGGAGCATCGAGGAGCATAGACAGCATCTTCAGACAGCCTTGCAGACTTTGAGGGAGCATCGGTTGTATGCCAAGTTCAGCAAGTGCGAGTTTTGGCTTGAGCAGGTGGCATTTCTTGGCCACATTATTTCGAGAGATGGGATTGCAGTTGATCAGTCTAAGGTTGAGGCAGTGCAGAATTGGGGTATTCCGAAGAATGCTTCAGAGATTCGCAGTTTCTTGGGTTTGACATGATATTATAGGAAGTTCATTAAGGGTTTTTCCTCCATTGCAGTACCCTTGACTTCCTTGACCAAGAAGAATGCGAAGTTTATCTGGAGTTCAGACTGTCAGAGGAGCTTCGATCAGCTGAAGGAAGCACTCACTACTGCACCAGTGTTAGCGATGACAGTACCACACGAGGAGTTAGTGGTGTACACCGATGCGTCTAAACTGGGTTTAGGCGCAGTTCTTATGCAGTGTGGTAAGGTTATTGCATATGCGTCGAGGCAGCTGAAGATTCATGAGCAGAACTACCCGACGCATGACTTGGAGTTAGCCGCAGTGGTCTTCGCTTTGAAAATCTGGAGGCACTATCTGTATGGCGAGAAGTGCAAGATTTTCACAGACCACAAGAGTCTCAAGTACTTCTTCACACAGAAGGAGTTGAACATGAGACAGCGCAGATGGTTGGAGTTGGTGAAGGATTATGACTGTGACATTAGCTACCATCCGGGTAAAGCTAATGTAGTGGCCGATGCTTTGAGTCGGAAGTCGTCAGTGGTATCATGTTTGACCGTACAGTTACCACTACAGAGCGAGATCAGAGATTTGGCTTGGAGTGTTATCCGAGCGGTCGTGCACCGAGCTTGTCAGTGTTGACGGTGCAGCCAGTTCTGCGAGATCGGATTAGGAAGGGACAGTCCACTGATGAGGAGTTGCAGCGATGGAGACAGAGAGATGAGGCTAGAGGTAATCTCTTGTATACAGTGGAGGATGGTATCGTTCAGTACCGTGGGAGGATGTGGGTACCGAACATCGATCAGTTGAGAGCTGAGATTTTAGCAGAGGCTCACACATCTCCGTACTCCATTCACCCCGAAAGTACGAAGATGTACAAAGACTTGCAGCTATTGTATTGGTGGCCCGGGATGAAGAGTGACATCGGGAGAGTGGTGTCAGAGTGCTTGACTTGTCAGCAAGTCAAGGCAGAGCATCAGCGTCCAGCAGGACTTCTTCGACCTCTTCCTATTCCGGAATGGAAATGGGAGAATATTACGATGGACTTTGTGGTTGGCTTACCGAGGAGTGCCAGAGGTTGCACAACGATTTGGGTGATTGTGGATAGACTCACCAAGTCAGCTCATTTCTTGCCGGTGAGGACTACTTATACTTTGACACAGTATGTAGAGCTTTACATCAGAGAGATTGTTAGACTGCATGACATACCAGTGTCTATTGTGTCAGACAGAGATCCGAGATTCACATCTGCGTTTTGGAAGAGTCTGCACACAGCTTTGGGGACGAGGCTTTTGTTCAGTACAGCATTTCATCCCCAGACAGATGGTCAGTCTGAGAGAGTGATCCAGGTTCTCGAGGATCTTCTGAGAGCTTGTGTCATTGATTTTCGGGGCTCTTGGGAGACTAGACTGCCATTAGTGGAGTTTACTTATAACAACAGTTTTCAGTCGTCTATAGGTATGGCTCCTTATGCAGCATTGTATGGGAGGAGATGTAGATCTCCTGTGCATTGGAATGAGGTTGGTGAGCGGATTTTACTGGGTCCTGAGATTGTGCAGCAGACAGCTGACATTGTGACTCAGATTCGAGATCGGATGAGGACTGCTCAGAGTCGGCAGAAGAGTTATGCAGATGCCAGACGACAAGATTTGGAGTTCGCTGTAGGTGATCACGTATTCCTGAAGATGTCACCTATGAAGGGGGTAGTGCGTTTTGGCCGGAGAGGCAAGCTTAATCCGAGGTATATAGGGCCATTCGAGATCTTGGAGAGAGTTGGCACGTTGGCCTACCGTTTAGCTCTACCTCCAGGGCTAGCAGCAGTGCACAACGTTTTCCATGTATCCATGCTTCGGAGATATGTCTCCAACCCGTCGCATGTGTTGGATTTCGAGCCCTTGCAGTTGCCACCAGATCTAGTGTATGAGGAGAGGCCAGTGCGGATCTTGGCTAGGGAGGAGCGGAGGCTTAGGACGCGGGTCATACTGATGGTCAGAGTCCAGTGGCTGAATCACTCAGAGGAGGAAGCTACTTGGGAGACCGAGGCAGACATGAGGACTCGCTACCCGGAGTTGTTCGGGTAAGTACTTTAATTTCGAGGACGAAATTCAATTTAAGGGGGGGAGAATTGTAACACCCGGTATTTTTAAATACGTAAATCCGCATGCATAATTAGGATATTTAATTATTTAAATTTTAGATTTATGGGTTAAATAATTATGTGAATTATTTGTGCATGATTTAATTTATTTTTAAGCATTTAACCCATAATTAGTAATTTTTTTATGATTTTTAGTATTTTAATTATTTGATCGCGTAGACGGGACCGTGGACGGACGAGATGACAACTTTCCACCCAAATTATTTCATGAGCCTTTTTAGAGCCCTAAAATATTATTTTGAGTTTTATTATCTCAAAATTTTTAGTATTTAATTTTATATAATTTTAGGAGTCCATTTTATTCAAAATTAGCCAAAATATTGACTTTTTAGTATTTTTAAAATTCCCTTAAATTGTAATTTCGAGATTTTAAAGTTAGTTATCAGATTTTAACTTTTAATTAGGAGTTTAAGTTGTATATTTTATATTTAAAACCTTTTATCTATATTTAATTAACCTATATTTTTAATTAACACAAAAATCAAACCCTAAGCTACCCAAAACCCTCTCAACCGATCACTCACCTCCATCAGCCGCCACCCTCACTATTCTTCATCTTCTTCGACCGAGCAAGCTCCAAGAAGAACACCATAGCCACACTTTTGAAGGTCCAAAGCTTGTCGTCGTCGTCCCGTCGTCCCGGAATCGTCTCACGCTCGTTTTCTCTTCGTTTTTCGGTGAAAGGCATGATTCTTTCTCTTAATTTCGTGCCATATCAGTATATTACGTGTGTGTTGTGTGTGCATCGAAAATTATTAAGAATTTTTCAGAAATCTAATCGGGTGTTGGTTGGATGCGCATTGTTCTTTGGTTTCTTAATCATGCCCACGTTTTTGGTTAACCATGGATGGTATGTCTGCTGGTCAGGGCCCTAGGAGGTATAAGGTGAGTTTAGGCTCGATTGGCTTGGATGGTTCAAGCCAAAAGTGCCTAGAATTGGAGCTGGTTCGATCGGACTCCCTTGGTGCGCAGGTTAGGGTTTTAAGAAGGGGGGATTCGGCGTGGTGGTCCAGGCTGCATGGGAGCCGGGGCTGGGTCAGGTCAGGTCCGCCCAGACATGGGCTACGTCTGGGCGGCGGCGCTCCGGCCAGGGGCGGCCGGAGCAGGCCGGCAGCAGCCATGGAGTGGCTGCTGCTCACGGCCGCAGCCGAGTAGGGGTTAGGGTGTCGGGTTCTAGGGTTTCCTGTAGGGTCCGGGTCGGGTCTGTGGTCCGGGTCGGGTCAGTAGGGTAGTGGGTCGGGTTAAGTTGGTCCGGGTTCGGGTTCGGTGGGCCGTGCTTGAGTCTTTTTATTTTTAAAATATTTTATGAATTAATGGGTTTTTGGGTCAATTAATTTGAAATAAAATTATTTGGACTCCCAAATAATTTTATTTGGACTTTTAAAATTTTAATTAAGTTAGTCTATTAATTTTATGGGCTTTTGAGCCCATAAAAGTTATTGGGCCAGTCTTTGGGTTTTTGGGCCCATTGGGCCAGTTTAAGTTGTTATTGGGCCTAGAATGTTTTATGGGCTTTAAATTAATTTAATTGGGCTTAGAACAATTTTATTGGGCTTAAGTATGTTAATGGGCCAGTCTCAGTGTTAATGGGCCAGATTTAAGTAAATGGGCTTGAGTGTTAGGGCCAGCAGTCCAGTACAATCTATGAGAAAATTGCATGTGTCATGATTATATATTTAATTATTTTTATGCATTGAAGTTATTTTAATATTTATATGTTAGTAAGAAATTTGAATTAAATATATATGAAGGACACACATTTTAATTAAGTACACGCATTCATGAAATAATTTTATGCATAATTAAATGTTTAAGGTTGAGCAATAATAAAATATTTTATGTTGGAAGTTTAAGTAGTGTGACAATTTAAGGGGGATTCGTCCCCATATGTGACCTATTGAAGGGCAGTTTACTGCCAATTTAAGAGGTGATTCGTCACCGCCACGTACGTTGGTTTCCACGCTGATCAGTATTTAATGTATGATTTAAGGTTACACTACGGATACAACCATGCGATGTTAGAAAATTAATTGCTCAATAATGTTATGTATTATGTTATTTAAGTTTATTTAAGTTAAGTTATGTTATGTAATTTTTAAGCATGCTCATTCAGGTATATGTATGTATTAGTATTTAATTGTTTTAAATTATTTTAAACCCTTGTTATGTTAGCATGTTGGGCCTCTAGGCTCACTACACTGGTATGGTGCAGGTGAGTTCGTTGAGGATGAGGTTGTACCCACCGGAGGCGAGGATGTATGAGCGGGCATGCAGTGACCCCGTGACCGTGATAGATGTCTGAGTCACATGCATGTTTTATTTATGTCAGCATGTCACATTTTATATATTTTTTTTTCTCAGTGGTTGTGAGTTTTGAATATTTTATTGAATATTGTCAGTGCATGCAAATTTTAATCATTTTATTTATGCAGTGTTTTTAATTAAATGTTTGACTCAGATATTTATTTTATTTTAAAGAATGCATTTTTATTTAAGTATTTAATTATTTATTTATTTATTTTTAAATCTTTTTATTCTGTGCATATATGTATGGGCATATATGTACATATTTTATTTAGTAAGTATAAAAAAAAAAATTCCGCATATTTATTTATTAATTATAGAGTTAGTATCGTTTCAATTACCAACTAATTTTGTGTAATAGTATGTTTTCGTTTATAGCAAAGAATAGGAATTTTTATTTAGAATAAAGTTTTTCGCCAATAGATAAAATCCTTTCCATCAATAAGTTTATCAAGATTGTTTCAGAGAAAAATATTAAATAGACATGTAAATTGTTTTTATATGCCACAAGTTTGGTTTAATTTGTTGTTTGTTTGTTTTTTTTATTGAAAAAGTGAATAAAATTAATTTTTGGTTGATAATTATATATACGGTATATATGAGAAATATATTTTAAGGCATTCTCAATATTCAAATCAAATCAAAATCAAAATCAAAATTATAAAAAACTACAAAAACTGTGTACGCAGCCGCCGGAGGAATCTCTGATTTGTATCTCCTGTAAACCCTAACCCTTCACCTCTTTACACAGGTGAGTTCTTAACCTTTTTCGGTGGTAATAATTCTTTTGAATTTGGTGTAAATACGAAAGAAATTCGTTGTTTTGTTCTATACCGATAATCTTCGCTGTTTCACGGTAAAGGATTTATGCTTAAGATTTTGCTAGCCTTTTACGTGGTTCTGCGTTTCTGAAGCGTGTATATTGATTTTGAAGTTTACCGTGAATTTCTTTTGCTAGCATAAAGATGTCGTCTTTAAGGAATGCTATTCCAAGAAAAGCTCACAAGGAGCGTGCTCAGCCGTAAGTGATTATTTTCTGGGGCCATTCATTTCTTTATTGCTCGTTTTGAAATATTAGATGCATATTTTTGCCTTCACTTAACTGCGGCCTTGTAAACGGCGGTGGCGGGCGGTCACTACCTCAGCCTCTAGGCGGTTGAATTTTTGTCACTATTTTATACACATGATTATATATAATTATGCAATATATGCAAAAATTTTATGTAGGTTTTTGGCTATTATTTTTTGAATAGAAAGTGTGTGATGTATTAATAATCAGGGTTTTTTAAATTTTGTTGAATTTTGATCGCCTCACCTGCCCGTCTCGTCTGCCTTGCTGACCTCGACCACCATTTAGAACACTGGTTAATTAATTATTTGTTGTGTATACAAGGTCTATGAGAAGGAAATTTGGGCTGCTTGAAAAACATAAAGATTATGTCATTCGTGCAAAAGCCTTTCACCAAAAGGAGCAGACTTTACAGGTAATTTTCACAACCCTGCATTTTGTTGGTTTTGGTAGCATTTTATGAATGCAATTTTGTGAGTTTTCATCGCTGTGGTAAGTCACATTCGCGTGTTTACAACAGAAACTTAAGGAAAAAGCAGCATTCAGAAACCCAGATGAATTTTACTTCAAGATGATTAAAACAAAAACTGTTGGCGGAGTCCATAAACCTGAGTAAGCTGGAAAAAATTATTTTATTATAAGGTTATCTGTTTTCTTTTGAGGATATTCCTTTGAGTGTAATTTGAATATGAGCGGTTGAATGTGGCCTTTTTTAAAGGAGCCAGGCTAATAAGTACACTAACGAAGAGCTGATGTTGATGAAGACTCAAGACATTGGATATATTTTGCAGAAGCTTCAAACTGAAAAAAAGGTTTTATTTTAGATTTTCTGGTTTTTTGGACATCGAATTCTCGAGATAGCTGTCGTGCAGGTTATTTATTCTGTAATTTAACTTTCTTGGATGCAGAAAATTGAAAGACTGAATGGTATGCTTCATTCTCTTGACAATCAGTCATCATCCAAACATGTTTATTATGCCGACGACAGGTGAGTGATCGAGTCCTTCTTCTGCTGATTCTTGATAGTTTTGATACCCATTCTCTGAAAAATTCTGTTTGAATTACTTGAATTCCATGCTTACGCTTGTGTGTATGCAAATAAATTTTTTCGTCCAAGTCAGTGATTTGGTTGGTAATGTGTACAGATCTCACACAGTATTAATGCATAAGATGGTACAGGGTAGTTATTGCTCAGTAATATAGCGATTTTGAGCTTAGTAAATATTCTTGTGTTTCATGCAACATGTCGACTTGACTGGCTGTTGATTTTATTATTGCTCAGTAATATAGCGATTTTGAGCTTAGTAGATATTCTTGTGTTTCATGCAGCATGTCAAATTGACTGGATGTTGATTTTATTTCTAGGGAGGAGGCAAGAGAAGTACGCAAAAAAGTTTCAGAACAAGGGAAAGCATCTGCTCTTAAAGACTTGCCTAAAGTTATTGTAAGGTACTGAACTAATCACAGTATTTTTTTAGTCATTTGCCTCCTACAATATCGGATGGCCAGGTTGATAACCTGTTTCTACATGCCTCCCCACAATTAAGATTCCTACCGAATGAGATCATTACCATTTGCAAAATTGAAGTGGACTCGAAATTTTGCTTGACAATCAGAAATAATTTGCTTTAGTCATTTGAATTCGGAAGCCTGCTTGTCCTCCTAGCTCTTTCACGTGTCTCTCCACCACCTATATGTTACCCCCTTGAAGTTATCAATACCTCGTTTCTTGATTGAATATCGCGATATTTGGTACCTTATCATAATATCTTCTTTTTTCTTTTTTCTTATTGAATTTAGTTTTCGTTTTCTACTTCTCTAGTATTCCCTGTATTGTTCGAGTTCTCTTATAAAAAATGTTTATGCATTTGTTGGACACACATATTTACCAATTGGGCGCATGCTATGTGTATTGATTCTAATTCCATTTATGTTTGCATGATACTTATTTTTGGCTGTGTGTCCGTTTTCTTCTTGTCTGGACTTTCTTCTGCCTTATCCTTACCAGAGATCAATTCTGTCGGTCGTCGGGAGTGCTGTATCTTTATATAAATTTTATGGGAATTAGGGGATGATACTTCTCTCCATCTTTGCCACTCGACGAACTTTAGTTCAAGAAATCGAATTGATGCATAAGTGCTAGAGCATTTAACTCAAACCGACCTTTCTTGTATGATGAACTACTATCTATTAGATTCCCTAAAGCCTGAAGGGTCTTGCTTGTTGGTAATCGTTGCTGCATTTTTCCTTTAAAATTTAATCTTTTTTCTATGCTTTTTCTTGCTGCTTCGATATTTTTTGGTTATACGGTCTCACAAGAGTTTTTGGTAGTATTTGCAAATAATCATTATTTTTAGAGTTTGCAAACAATACTTTTGTGTATCTCGCTGCTTTGATTTTGGATATATTTAGGGCATGATTGGTACTCTTGAATGAAATAGAGTTGGAATGGAATCAACTTTGGATGGAATAAGAATAAGAATGAAATGATAAGTTTATTCCATTCAAATGATTGGTACCAGAAAAATAAAATCGGAATGGAACCGGATTATTTTTAATTATCAAATAACGTTTTCATTAAAATCCAAAATAGTAGCTATTCAAAAATATTTATTGTAGGTTAAAAAAATATTTATTATAATTATTATTTAAAAAATAAAAAATATAACTATTTATAGACTATTAATTATAATAAAACTAATATAATTATTAATCTGAATTTAGTATATTATCAAATTAATTTATTACCATTTATAAATATAGAATTATTAATGAATAATGATAATAATATTAATAAATAAACAAATAAAAAGTTCACTTAATAATAATGTATATTATAAAATATATTATTATTATTATTTTATTTATTAAAAAATAATTATTTTTTAATAAAATATAATGATAGTAATATATTTTATAATATACATTATTATTAAGTGAACTTTTTATTTGTTTATTTATTAATATTATTATCATTATTCATTAATAATTCTATATTTATAAATGGTAATAAATTAATTTGATAATAATATTATTATTATGGTTATTATTTTAGGTACTTTATTAAACTAAATAAGGGAAGAATTTTACAAATGGAGAAAAAATAGGAATGGGAATGACCATTCTTATCCAAAATGGATGTAATGGATGAATATGAGAATAGCCATTCAATGAGAATGAACTTTCCCATTCCAAATCCAAACCAACATGATTGTATCATGCTCTTAGTTTTATTCAAAATTTCATTTCTGTTTCTTGTAGAACAGAACTTTATCCATATAAAATGGTTGATTATCTGTCCACCATGCACAAATCCTTCTCAGTTTTGCTCTGGTTGATTTCCACACATTTCTTTTCAGTCTTGCCTTAGCTTTAGGCCTTTATGTTTTTTTTTCGCCTCTTCTACAACGATGAAGGTAGACTAGAATTTGTATTTAAGTAGTAGTCGAGATTCATCATGTATGGGGACATGGTCAACATGCAGGAAGACAGAGTCCTCATATCGTGAGCTAGAGGCTAGAAAAAGACGATTACAAGATCTAGAGAAAATATACATGGATATGTCTATGCAGAAAGAGCTACAGGTATCAGTATTTCAAAGAAATGCACACCATTTTTTCCTTGTTTCGATGTACGGTAATCATTTGAATGCTTCATCGGTGCAGAAAAATGGTAGGAAACGCAAACTGCGTGAAGATGAAGTGGTTAATCCCACTTCAAGACCTGTGTATAAATGGCGACAAGAAAGGAAACGTTGAGTAGAAAATACTCGTGTATCACAGATTTCTTGAATGAGAGCATGAGGTGGGGACATGCAACAATATCTTCAAGTCGGAAGAACAGTTTTCGTAAATGCGTTGAAAATGCGTGATTTTTAATTCGGAAGAACCATAGATGGTGAACATAATTTTGCTGTGACTGATGTTGGAAACAGAAGCATATGATTGTCTCAAGTCCAGCTCTTGTACGGATCTCTACTTGTTTATATACCAAATTTATGGTTCTTCCTATGAAGGTTTTTCTTGCAATGTTTCTAAATTCATAGAAATAAAATCATGAATCACCAGTTTAGGTAAAATAAGTGATTATCTCCATAATCACTTATTTTTAGAGGTTGCAAACACTACCTTAATGATATTTCTTGCTTCAAGTTCCCCACAATACACTCTGCCATAAAGAAGAGGAACTACAATATAGTGTTTTAGTCATATTTTCAAAATTATATACTATAGATTATTTTATGTCGAAAACTTTTGCCATAAAAAATTGAAATCTTTAACATTTAAACATATGTTTTCTTTCGATAAATATGTAATGAATAATTTATTATTATTATTATTATTATTATTATTATTATTATTATTATTATTATTATTATTATTTGGCTTTAAAACCGAAGAAATCGTTACATTGTTAAATAAAAACAATATTACATAAATAATAATTTTCTTTTTGGGGAAAAAAAGGTGGAATATGAGGTGACATTTCCAACGATGGAGTCAGAGTTCCTAAAATCGCAGGCAGGCGAGTATAATGCTCTTCAGCCTCCTCAGAAAGTCGAAACCCGCCACCGTCACCGCCGCCCACTTCCACCTCTCCTCCACCATCCGCCGCCAACGGCCCCAATTCTCCACCGAAATTCATTCGCTCTCGAAGCAAGCCCTTGAACCCCTAATACTCTCCTGCTGTCATCACGGTAAATTCCAAGGCCTCTCTGACATCGTCGCTGCACCCTTCTCTTCTCCTCACTGCCCGTCAGAGCCTCGGAAAACATGCCGTCGAGACTCCTCCGCCGCCGCTCACTGTTGCTTCAGTTTCCACCCACTTCTTCTCCCTCCAAGAATTGTCCTTTCAGCTTTGTACAAATTCATTTGACGTTGAATCTTGCTGCATTCGTGTTTCTCAACGAGGGAACAAAGGTTTACCCCTTGTGCTACCCAACTTGAAGCTTAAAGTTGTGATTGAAGCTATTAGGCTTGTGCTTGAATTTATTTATGATGACAGGTTTGCTACCTTTTGCTACGGCGGGCGAGCAAACTTGGGCCGCCACACGGCTATTCGGTATTTAAAGAATTCGGTGGCAAACCCAACTTGGTGGTTTAGTATTAAATTTGATCGTGAATTATTTAATTCTGTTCATGTTGATAAGTTGTTTTTTATGCTGGGGGAGAAAGTTGAAGATGATGCATTTCTTGATTTGATAAAAAAGGTTGTTTGATTGTAAGATAATCAACATTGAATTGGGTGGGGTTTGTTTAGGCAGGGGGCTGCCTCAAGAATCGGCCTTGAGTTCGATTTTGATCAATGTTTACTTTATTGGATTCGATAAGGAAGTTCAAAAGAATTAAGATTAAGGACGAATAAAGAAAATCCAAAGTTCATGGAAAACGATCTTGTCTCGGCTGAAAAAGATTCAGACCATGTTTTTTATAAGCCATTGAAGATTTATGCTGTCCGATTCTTGGATGAGATATTGATTGTTACTTCAGGAACAAAGATGATGACTTTAGAATTGAAGAATAAAGTGGTAAAGTTATTAGAACATGATTTGGATTTGAGAGTGGATAAAGTTACAACTGTCATTCGTAGCGCAGTTGATGAGAAGATAGGCTTCATGGGAATGGAGCTTCGGGCAGTTGCCCCTTCAGTGCTCCGTCCGCCTAAGACAGAGAAAGCTATGAGCACGAAAAAAGTATCTTAGGCAGAAAGAAGTCCGGCTTTTGGAGTTGAAAAATGCAAAAGAGAGAAACAAGAAGAAGTTAGGGATGAAGCTATTGAAGCATGTGTTCAGGAAGTCGAAACAAAGCAATGGATTCAAATTCGAGTTCCAAATTGAGAATGAAGTGAGTCAAAATTTTCACTTGGGGTGAGGAAGTGGTTCAAGAGTTTCTTGGATCCGTGGATGAACGAGCTGAATGGCACCGAAAATTGTCTGCTGGTGATTTCTCTCTTTGGAAAGGATTCGAAATTCTCTTCCACATGATCTTGTTGATGCTTATGACAACTTCCAACATCAAGTTGACAAGTGTTTGAAACCGACGAAGGCTAAGAGGGTGTTGGAGGAAGAAGTGAAAAGAGTGGAAGAGGAAGAACGGAAATATGCCGAAAGAATCATCGAAGATTTGACAAGACGGTGCATCAAAGTCGATGCACCCATGGAACTCATCAAGAAGGCAGTCAAGATGGTTGGATTCACCAATAGCATGGGTCGTCCTAGGCCTCTAACTTGGCTCATGGTTCTTGAAGATATTGACATAATCAAATGGTATGCCAGGGTGGGAAGAAGATGGCTTGATTTCTATTGTTGCTGCCACAACTTCCGAACAGTGAAAATCATCGTAACTTATCATCTTAGATTCTCCTGCATCTTGACGTTAGCAGAAAAACACGAAGCCACCAAGCGCGAGACAATTAGGCATTCACTAAGGATTTAAAAGTTTCAAACATCACTTTCCTTCTGAAAAGGAGATCAAGATGATGGGAGATAGGAATCTCTCGGAACCGTTTCCGGTGGATGGGGCGATGAATTTGGTTTTGATCAGATTAGCCTCTGATGAACCTTCACACCGCGGTATCGCTCATTTCTGTGACAGAAGAGATGCAATCGTTTACAGGATTCAGTTACCTCAGAATGGCCTCCAAAAACACCTCATCGACGAGACTCTATGAGGTTGTCTGATGGGCTCGATTCATGAGAGTTTACACAGAAAGTGTGCTCCCTTGTGTTGTTTCCATGCAAGTGAGCTATACATGGGAAGATTGACTCTTCAAGACATCGATTGCGCGGCGCTTTTGGACTTTGAATGATCTCCATCACAATGTTTTCTGGATAGTTTGGAAAGAAAATTGTCATATTCCTCTCATAAAAACTTGTGATTCTTTTATTATATAAAATATCCGTTTGATTGATTTGGATCACTCGCAGTTCATGGATACAAAAATGCAACCTCTAGCATAGTGTCTCTACTTGGAAATGGTTCACATTGGGCCTTGTGGAAATAATATTTGGGCTTGATTCAGTTCTGATTGTCTCCGAAATCAGAGTCCAAGTCTTGTGGGCTCAATCATCTGGAATCCACCCCATTTGAAAAGATACATTTGTCTATTTATGGAAAATATAAATTAGCATATATCCATATAATTTTATAATTATTCAATCAGCATCGTAATAGTTGTTATTTTATTTTCATTTTTCGATATTGTCAAAAAATTTATTATTATATTATATTTTAACTCAAAAACTTTCCAGGAAGGATATATTATAAACAACAAAATATTTACCACAATTTTCCAAGCTAATTTCTAAAAATGAATTATCCAAAATATAAATTTGAAATTTATGCGCCGTCTAGCTAGTAAATGTTTTATGAGGTGGGCATGCATTAAATGTAGCAACATTTATTGGTTGGGGATTGGGGATGGTTAAATGGGTTAATATAGTAATAATAATAATATTTATTATTATAATAAACTAATTATTAATCAATATCGTGTTAGAAAAAATAAAAAAGAAAAAGCAAAAAAAGGAAAGAGCAAAGGCATTTAAAAATAATATAATAATAATTAAAGATGACAAGACTAGACAACCCCACGCTTGTCGGGGGTGAAGGACCCATACCCCCTCTTTCACTCATTTATAGCAGCTGGTTAGTTTTAACCCCTTTGTCCTTTTCTTCCCCTCTGATTTTTTATTTTATTTTATATAAAAAAAATAATGTAAATTTTATTATAAATATCTATGTAAAAATTCGAAATTTTATTAACTATAACTGTTTCTATAAATTAATATTTACTTTTCAAAATGTCATTTTCTTCTGTACGTATTATGCATGTGGGAATATTTTCAGTCATATATTTTTTTTTAAATCAATTATAGTTCTTTAAATATGTTTTGACAATTAATTTTAGTCTTTTTAGTCAAAATTATGATTGAATGACTAATATTATTATTAAGTTCTTAAAATTACATTGTCAAGAGATTTTTTGACTCCTACTTATAAAAATTTCACAATAATACCATTCATTTAATTAATTACATGATTTTGAAAAAAAAAGGTCTAAAATTGATCATCAAAACATACTTGTAAGACTATAATTGTCTTGGGTTAAGCGTGCATGGATGAGAGTAGTATTAGAATGAGTGGTCTTCTGAAAAACTCTAGTGTGTCAAACTAGTGACATTGCACTGTTTGATCTGGTTGGTTAAGTAGACTGTAAAAGAGATACACCAGATCTCTTAATGGAAAATATTGTCTCTGTTGAGAACAGGACCGAAGGTAGAGAAATGATAAGACTGATCTTGAAGGATATGAAACAGCATCAACAGTAAGACATTCCCCTCCCTGGACGTATGAGCTAACAACCCGACTCATTTGCGCTACCACAAGTATAAAAGAAATAAAATTGTGATTGACTAACAGCTATAACTTTTGACATTGTGATAAATGATTGATCCTGACAAATTGATTTAATAAAAAATAGATGACTTAAAATGTCAAGCCTTAATATATACTAGGATAAGCTCAACATTTTTTCTACTTGGCAATAATTCAATTAAGATAATCGAACATAGTATTTTCTAGTGGAATCTTTTCTTCTTATACTTTATCAGTATGTCTCTTGTGAGGTGAATCGATCCGATCTATATTAATAATAAAAAGTGATGTTTTGACATAAAAAATAATACATTTTTATGGATCGAGTGGAATAATAGATCTGTTTCACAAAATTGACCCATGATATCGTTTTATACGAGTATTTGTGATACTTTATATATGCACATTTCTATTTATTTAAAGTCTTAAATTTATTTTATTTAAGATATTTTACATCAATTATACATATATATACTATATATCTATTCTATATTATAAAAGATGTGTAGGTTAGAGTAACTATCTTGGGACACCAAAATATTTTATTCCAAAATTACCCTTTTCTAACCATTATTTTACTAAAAACTTCCCACTAACTCCATGATTTGTTTTTTTTTTTTTAAAAAAAAACTTTTTCTACACACACAAAGTGTGTGCATTTTTTGCTAGTATTATATTAAAGATGTGGCTATTAGAGTAACCACTTTGAGGACACCAAAATCTCATAATTCCATGATTACCCTTTTCTATTAATAACTACCCACAAAAAATCTTTCATTCATTTTATTCTTTATTTTAAAAAAAAATATATAAAAACTTTTATTTTACTCACGCAAAGCGTGTGCATTTTTTTCTAGTATATAAACTATGTATGTGTAATATGTGTGTCGGTGGTAGCTACGTACTAAGCATTATATATCACGATGCACGTACGTACAAAAAATTCAAGCTTCCGAACTAATTGTGCTATATGTATTCTATCATTTTCGTATATATAGGCAAGGCAGTTCATATCTTCTCATTTAATTGCAATAGTCGTAATTTGATTAATGAGAAAAGGACTTAAAATAAAAATAATGTAATAGTTATAAGATACATGAATTCAAATAATTTTAATGTCAAATTTACGTGGAAAAGAAGATATCATCATTATATAATTTGCTTGGCAAACCGGAAATTTTGGGGCTTTCTTTGACTATATATACTTGTTGTCACATGGTTGATTAATCAATCACATTAAATGAACCAAAAAAGATAAAAATAATTTGTCGTAAGTAATTATTACAAAAAATCAAGAAGAAATTAAATTAAATTAAATTAAATTAAACAAATATATATATTTAGGAAAAAAAGGAAAAAAGAAAATGGAAAAGGGGCGGGGGACCATTGTTTCATGGCATGCAGCAGATCTTTTTAACTGTACGTAGGTTCTGAGAGCAGTAAGCTGAGTCAGTTCCCTTTATTCAGAAAAGAAAGATGGATCGATCAGTCACAATAAAAATAAGAGAGGCAAAAAGAATTAGCCAAATTCTGATGTGTAGAATGAAGTGACATCAGAATCCGTTTTTTTTTTTTTACTCAAGAAATATTTTGTTTATCTATATTATTCCAAAAGTATGGATTTGATTTTTCAAAACAATAACAAAATCAAAGAGCTGATAAAAAAAACTTTGTTATATTTTTAATTTCTTAAAATTATCATATGATACAACACTGAAACAAACAATACAAATTTGAGAGCGTGTCTATCAATTTAAGTTTTAATCCCCTGATCATTAAGATGTATAACCCTATAAAGATTATAAATTAACGTATTTATACAGTTTTTTTTTACCGTTCTCTACGAATATTAATTATCTTTTTGAATATATAATATATATATATTTGATGGATCCGTTAAAATTTATTATTATGAGCAGTCTAAAAAAAGGCACGTGAAAATCAGTGCCCCCATAGCTTCGTCCAGGAAACATCTGCAGAGGAAAACCTGCTACTTGGAAAAAACCTCAGTATACGTACAATTGTCATGTAATAATAATAATATTACACAACAGGGATCCGGAACTAATTTGCTGACACCATTTCGCAACTCGTGAAAAGGGTTGGCGACACGTGTCGGTCGGATCAAGGGTTTAGGTTTCAAGAACCCTTACGTGATCGTACGGCTGATAGGCGTTACTGCGTGTGTGAGAGGTCAAGATCAAGAGTCCTTGTCATATCCTTTCAAATGTATTTATGGTATTGTCACATCACAATATGACTAATGGTAATAAAGTCCTTATGTAATTAATTTTGAACCCTCGCCACTTCTTCTCTTTATGCGTTCATGTTCGAATCAATGGAGTAGATTAATATATATATTTGATAAATGATCATAAGTTTGATATCTGTCATCAAAATTTCATTGTATTTTTGCTTGCATAATTGTAGATTATTGTATTAATTCAAGATTTGCCCCAAAAAAACCGCATGTGTAGATACATAACATATTGGGTCTGAGTATTGTGTATTCCATCGTTTATGCATTTTGCGAATTAGTACGTAGATTAGGTTGGTTTGGCTTTTTTTTTTGGATCATAATTTTGTCTAAATAAAATAACGATATAGTCCCTCGTCGATTTAGATAATTATGATGTCGTTTTTATTTTAATATAAATAAACTAACGATAAAAATAGATTAAACTACAAGAAAAAAATTTAAGCACTTAAAGCGTGCACTCGGATAAATTGGAAACAAATGAATAGTTGGTCAAGTTTCTTTAACTAGCCTACAACGTAAGAAAATGAATAGCCAGAGATGTACAAACAATCTTTAAATAGTTTTTTCAAAATACAAATCTGGGTGAGCTTTATTCCCTCGATTTTAATGATACAAATTTAGACAAAATACATGTTTTGATGATTTTCGGCCATATTAATTGTTTGAACACAAACATATATATACATATATAAGCATCTGTCATTCGAGTTGATAGGACATATTTTAGGTGAGAGTTGAACAAATAAATATTTTCAATTTTGTACGCATTATTTGAGTTTTCAAAGAGATAAATGAATGACATCCTTTGGACTAAATAAATATATCGAACCCCACAAGATCTTTTAATTTTATTTTCTTCAAAAGTTTGGGCTCGTGGATTTCATCAGGTCAACCGGTCCGTACATCACCAATATTAGTGCATTTCTCATATATATACACAAATCAGATATTTTAGACACACATACATGCGCACACACATACATACACATACATACATACATACATACATACATACATACATACATATCTTGATTTAATTCCCACGGTTCTGTGCCTTAAAGTGTATCTTCATTTTTACAGATTGTATTCTGTCATAATAATTAATGGTTTTGCAAGAAAAACATAACACAAGTTCCGAATAAATTAAGACCGTCCCCGATTACAGTTTTAATTCAGTGTACGTGTAACGCCTACAGAAACTCTGTATGATTTCCAAAGTTGAACACATTTTGTGTGTGCATTCTGAGTGATCTGTATTAGAGTAGATGTTTTGTAAGTCAACTATTGTATATGAATTTTATTTACTCAAGTATAATAAATAATTTTTATTTTAATATAATTACTTTTTTATTCACATTTACTTTATCTACTTATATATTCATGCAAGCTGTATAGATAAAGACTTGAATATACTACAATAAATAATATGAGGTTGTACAAGTGATTACAATTATAAAACACATTTTAAATTATTGTATATTCTAAATCGAGTTCCTAGTCAATTGGACAATCCAAAAAAGGATAAGGATCGCTCGACACTAGAATCTATGATGTTGTGTACCACATTTAATTGGTACGAACATAGAAAATTTCAATCATATAAATTGGTGCATATACGATGAGTTCACTGAACTACCCTCTCTCGGACTTCCCAAGTGGTTATCATTCATCGAGTAGATAAGTCCATGGTTATGGTTATATACCATTAGTTCTTATGACCCGAGATAATACCGAGGCTCTACATGCTAGGACTATAATTTGACTCGTTTATCGACTTCATGAGGGTTATCAGGTGACGAGATTGAGTTTAGTTGAGAGACGTGTAGGAGCCAGTGCATTGTAGTCAGGAATTCAGCGCTCACCGATGGGTGTGGATATCCTATGTGATCTAATGAGATAATAGTGCATGGAATCTGTTGTCAGAATATGAGACATTCATTAGAGTAAAGTGGTTCCCTAGTTGCACATGCGATGTCACTATGTATTCTCAAAGATGCATTGCATCGTTATCGAACTTCACATGCAACCCTCGATGAATCAATGGTTGCAGATTCGATCGAGATATATGAGATGAATTGACTGTACTGTACGATAAACATAATCAATTGGTTCTTGCATACACTATCAGTGACCTAGGAATCATAAGATGATGCTAGTAGACACTCTTACCATGACTCGATGAGTCCAATCAAAAATGAATTCTGACATTCTTATGATCAAGGTTTGACGAATGGAATGGGGCGAATTAGGGTAAGCCCGCATAAAGGACGATATCCTGAATCACAAAGAGTTGTGAAGATGTATCCCTGAACAATATGAGGGTCACAATAACACTTTTTTCCCTGTTCTCATAAAGATTATAATAACTTCAAATAGTTAAATTTATAAGAAAAATTTTTGATAGGAAGATTATACATGAGTTTATAAGGGCTTATAGAAATTTTAGTGCACCTGCCTAATTTCAATCGAAGTGTTCCAAAATTAGCAACTGCCTTCTTTAGACTTCAGTGATTTCGAAAATCAAAATGCGCATCATAATAACAAGCGAGTTAAAGTTGTCACATCAGTGATCGATGTTGGATAATCGATGGAGATTATGATGAGAGCATAGTAATAAACACATGATTCATCAACTTGCAAGATTACAAGCCCATCATGCAAAGTAATTAAAGACCAAAATTGATTTAATTGACTTTTATTTTTTGTTGGACTTTAATTAATAGGGCCCATGATACAAGCATATTGATGAAACTTAAAATTTGTAATTATTTATATGTTAAAAGTTCTGTTTTAAAATTAAAGTTTTATTAAAATTATGAAGTTGTATTATTTTAGTGTTATGCATTTATATTTAAATGTTTTACTAAAAATATTGTAATTTACGGTTTGCGCAGGTTTGGTAAAAATAAAATTACTCAAGCTACAGACTATAGAGGTCATATTAAAGTAATCTCAGATCCTGTAGAATCACAAAAGAGGCATCTTTAACTTTGTAAAAGAAAAAAAAAATCCAAAAACCTCATTAAGATGATCAAAATGATCAAACATCAAAATAAAGACAAATTTACTTTTACTATGACCAGCTTGGAGTAAAAATATAATAAATAATTTATCTTTTATCCAAAAAAGGTGAATCATATATCCAAACACATTTACACAAAATTTTCTACGTGTTCTATGTTGAGTGCAAAGGCTGAATCGGTGATTTAAGGCATCAAACATGCCAATTAAAGTTGGGCCATGATATTGAAATTCAAGGAGATCACAAGCAACCACCAACTTTACTATTTCACATTTAATGAGTCTTGGACTCTTGATCTCATTTGACCTATAAATAGATGCGTTGTATAAGCTTTGAAGTGTGCAAAAGTGTAGAGAAATTTCTCACTTGTAAAATAAATATTGTGTGTGTAAGAATAAGAGTTTGAGTGTGCATATTTCTCCAAGTTTAAGTATGAAATTGCTTTTATAAGTATGAAATTGCTTTTATCCTTACTCTTGAATCTTATGTTCATGACAAGCTAAATCCTTTTATCTCAAGGTGAAAATGTTTCATTGTTAGTCAAGTAAGATTATATATATTTTGTATATTCTTTCCTTTTCTATTTTTATTTTGTTTTACTAATTGATCTTTATTTGTAGGTATAATTTGGATGATTTATTGTTATATATTTACATCAAATACATGGTACCTTAAATGTGGTTACCTTGATTTGTTGTCAAATATGATACAATAAATACTGAAATAATTATATACTATAAATATATGTATCAATTTATAATAAATTCATATATATTATTTAGACAATAGCGTGACTCTACCGGTTGTTCTAAATAATATATTGTGATTTGAACTAACATTTATTTTTTCGCAACTAACATTTATTTTCTCGCATCTAACATTTACTTTTCCGCAACTAACATTTACTTTCTCGCATCTAACATAAAAAAATTTCATATATTTTATTTAAACGATAGTGTGACTCTGCCGGTTGTTCTAAATAAAATATGGTGATTTGATCTAACATTTAATTTTATGTCAATTTATATTTATGCATTTATATATATATATATATATATATATATATATATATATATATATATATATTATGGGTACCATGTATTAAATATCGGTTAATCTGATATTAATATAGTGAGAACTATATTATATGATATATTTGTTTAAATATTTCATTGTTCTTTTATGTTTATTCTTATATTAGTTTATTTTATTTATTTTTGTTAAGAAATCTTATATAAACCAACAATGAACCTTTGAAGCCTTGACAATTTTATAATTTGTGTACTTTAAATTTTATAATAATCTTTCCATCTATAATCTATAATTTTTAAACTTAAACTTACAACATCCTCTCTGTGGATCGATCTCGTACTCACGATTATATTACTTGCAGACAACCTATACTTGGGTGAATTACAATTTAAGTAATAGCAAGTTTTTGGCGCCGTTGCCGGGGAGGTATAAATTAAGTTTACGTTTTGTTAATTATGTTATTTATGTAAATATTATGTTGTTTTTCATTGTATGATTGTTTGCAGTCGTAAACAAAGTGGTAGACTTATTCGAGTATCTGAAAATATTGTAAACATGGAGGATAATTCTAATAATCAAATAATAATAATAATAATAATAATAATAATAATAATAATAATAATAATAATCAAGAACATGAAAAACCAAGAACACTTAGGCCCATATGAATCCAATAAGAACTAGTACACAACCTTGTTTAGTTTTTCCTCCTGATGCGTCTAATTTCAATTTTAAGCCACAAATCATTCAACTTTTACCAAATTTTCATGGCCTAGATTCTGAAAATCCATATTTGCATTTAATGGAATTTGAAGAGGTTTGCAACACTTATAATGATCAAAATTGTAGCATGGATATTGTTCGATTAAAGCTTTTCCCTTTTTTTTAAAAGCTAAAGCTAAAACATGGTTGCAAAATTTGAGATCAAGTTCAATAAGATCATGGGAAGAAATGCAAAAACAATTTCTTAAAAAGTTTTTTCCTTTTCATAGAACAAACTCTTTTAAAAGACAAATTACAACTTTTTTCTCAAAAACAAGGGGAAATATTTTATCAATATTGGGATAGATATAAAGAGTTATTTAATACATGCCCACATCATGATTTTGAAATATGGAGGATAGTTTCTCACTTTTATAAAGTTTTAATACCTAAAGATAGGCAAATGATAGAATTCATATGTAATGGAACTTTTGAAGATAAAAATCCAAATGAAACTATGGAATATTTGGAGTCATTAGCAGAAAATGCTCAAAATTGAGATAATATAGGCTCAATTGAACCACCAAGTAAAACCAATAATTCAACAAATGGGGTTGGTATTTATCATCTTAAAGATGATGTAGATATTCAAGCTAACTTGCATCTTTAGCAAAAAAAATCGAGTCATTAAAAATAAAAAAGAGTGATCAATTAAAAAGTGCTCAAAAAATTGTTTGTCATATATGTGACACACATGATCATCTCACAAAAAATTGTTCAACTTTGTCTTCATTTAAAGAATGTCTCCAACAAGCCAATTATGTTAACAATTTTAAAAAACCAACATTAGATCTTTTTTCACAAACATATAATCCTGGTTGGAGAAATCATCCTAATTTTAGTTGAAGGAACGATAATAATGCAAAACTTTCACAACAACCTTTTCAAAATAATCAAATCATCAAGATTATGCTCCTTATATCCACCTTCAAGAAAACATTTTGAAGATGAAATTCATGCATACATTTAAAAGCAAGAGTCTATCAATATTCAAAACATTCAATCAATGAATGATTTGAAAGAAACTCTTGCAAAATTTGCATCTGCACTTAATATTCATGAAAAAGGAAAATTTCCATCTCAACCACAACCTAATTCTAAAAATCAAAATCAAGATAAATTTGATAAAGTAAAATCTGTTATTACTCTTAGAAGTGGTAAAATTGTTAATGATCCATATAGTGATGAAAACAAAGATTAGTTAAACTCAAAGAGTAAGGATTCAACTCCTAATACTTTTGAGAAAAATGATACTTTGAGTCATAAAAATAAGGAATTTGATGATAAATTATCTGAAATAATGAGTGAGTCAAATAAACATCTTCCTTTTCCACATGCATTAGTAAATAATAAAAAACAAAAAAATGATTCTGATATTTATGAAGTCTTTAAACAAGTAAAAATAAATATTTCATTATTAGATGCTATTAAACAAGTACTTTCTTATGCAAAGTTTTTAAAAGATTTATGTACTGTGAAAAGACAATTGCATGTAAAGAAGAAAGCATTCTTATCTGAACAAGTAAGTTTTATAATTCAAAATAATTCTACTTTGAAATATAAAGATCCTGGTTGTCCAACAATTTCATGTATTATTGGAAAAATAAAATTAAAAAAGCTTTGTTAGATTTGGAAGCGAGTGTAAATTTACTTCCTTATTCAGTTTATGAAAAACTTAAGTTGGGAGATTTAAAACCTACATCTGTTACTCTTTTATTAGTCGATAGGTCAATCAAAATACCTAGAGGTATTGTAGAAGATGTGTTAGTTCAATTCGATAAATTCATATATCCTGTGGATTTTATTGTCTTGAATACACAACCAATAGAAGTACATAATGAAATTCCAGTAATATTAGGACGTCCATTTCTCGCAACTTCAAATGATTTAATTAATTGTCGAAATTGAATAATGAAATTGTCGTTTGGAAATATGACTTTAGAACTTAATGTGTTCAATTTATGTAATCAACTAATTATTAATGAAGATGAAGATGATAATGCAATAGAAACAATCGTGGAAGAAAATATACACCAAGAAAACTTAAATCAACAATCTGAAGTTTGTTTAGTGGAAAGTTTTGATTCAAAAAATGTTTTTAAATCAAAGTTATTTGAAGAAATTAATGAACTTGAAGAAGTAAAACAAGATGATCATCCAAAACTTGAATTAAAACTTTTACCAATAGATCTAAAATATGCTTTTCTTGGTGAAAATCAAACATATCCTATTGTAATATCTTCTATCCTCTTATCAAAACAAGAAGAAGATTTAATAATATTACTTAAAAAACACAAAAATTTAATTGGATGGACTTTGCAAGATATAAAAGGTATAAATCCTTTAATTTGCACACATAGAATTCACTTGAAAGAAAATGCTAAAACATATCAACAACCACAAAGAAGATTAAATCCACACATGAAAAAAGTTGTTAAAAATGAAGTTTTAAAACTATTAGATGCCGGAATTATTTATCCAATATCGGATATTAAATAGGTAAGTCCAACACAAGTAGTACCAAAAAAATCAGGCGTCACTATTATAAAAATTGAAAAGGGGGACTTATTACAAGCTAGGATACCATCTAGTTGGCGTATGTGCATTGATTATAGAAAATTAAATGATGCAACTAAAAAAGATCACTTTTCGCTACCATTTTTAGATCAAATTTTAGAGAAAGTGGTAAGTAATTCTTATTATTGTTTTCTTGATGGATATTCAGGGTATTATCAAATACCAATATCATTAGAAGATCAAGAAAAAACTACTTTCACTTGTCCTTTTGGAACTTTTGCATTTAAAAAAATGTCATTTGGTTTATGTATGCTCCGGCTACTTTTCAAAGATGCATGCTAAGTATTTTTAGTGACATGATTGAAGAAGTTGTGGAATTTTTATGGATGATATAACTGTTTTTGGAAACTCATTTGAAAAATGTCTTAAAAATTTGGAAGAAGTTTTAAAAAGATGTGAAGAAAAAAATCTTGTTTTAAATTGGAAAAAATGTCACTACATGGTTAAATCTGGAATTGTGTAGGGCATGTCATATCTGAAAATGGAATTGAAGTTGATAAAGCTAAGGTTGATGTTATTGCTAATTTACCATTACCAAACACGATCAAAAAAATTTGATCATTTTTGGGTCATGCGAGATTTTATAAAAGATTTATAATTTTTTTTTAGCATAATATCTAAACCAATTTCAAAGCTTTTAACAAAAGATGCACAATTTGAATGGACTCAACAATGTGAAACTACTTTTAAAAAGATATTTAATATTTTAACTACATCACCTATTTTACAACCTCCTAATTGGTCTTTACCATTTGAATTAATGTGTGATGCAAGTGATTATGTTGTAGGAGCCGTGTTAGGACAAAAAAAATAAGGTAAACCTTATGTGATCTACTATGCTAGTAGAACCTTAAATAGTGCACAAATCAATTATTCAACAACTGAAAAAGAATTACTTTCAATAGTGTTTGCATTAGATAAATTTTGATCCTATTTAATTGGTTCTACTACTATTGTTTATACTGATCATTTTGCCATAAAATATTTATCAAATAAACAAGATGCTAAGCTAAGATTAATACGATGAATTTTGTTGTTACAAGAATTTGATCTTATAATAAAAGATAAAAAAGGAAAAGAAAATGTAGTAGCCGATTATTTATCAAGAATAATTTCTGAATCATCTCAAAACGAAATACCGATAAATGAAAATTTTCGGGATGATCAACTATTTTATGCTAATACTATGCTTTGGTTTGCTAATATTGTAAATTTTCTTGTGACAAATAAAATATCTTCTCATTGGAGTTCACAAGATAAAAATAAATTCTTGAAAGAGGTAAACAAATTTTATTGAGATGATCCTTATTTGTTTTTAAGTATTGTCCTGATCAAATTTTTCGAAGATGCATACCCAACAATGAGGTAAGTAGTGTCATTAAATTTTGTCATTCTGAGACATGTAGAGGTCATTTTTCGTCAAAGAAAACAGCTGCAAAAATCTTTTAATGTGGATTTTATTGGCCTTATTTATTCAAAGATACGTATTCATTTTGCAAATCTTGTGAAAATTTTCAGAAAATGGGTTTAATTTCAAAATGAAACATGATGCCTTTAAATCCAATCATGATTATTGAAATATTTGACAGTTGGGGAATAGATTTTATGGGTCCATTTCCATTATCTTTTGGATTTACTTATATTTTAGTTGATATCGATTATGTTTCAAAATGGATTGAAGCAATTGCATGTAGAACTAATGATCATAAAGTTGTGATAAATTTTTTGAAATAAAATATTTTTAGTCGATTTGGAATACCTAGAGCTATAATCAGTGATGGAGGAAGTCATTTTATAAATAAATCATTTTCTTTGTTGTTAAGAAAATATGATATTACACATAAAGTTTCTACTCCATATCACCCTCAAACAAATGGTTAGGTTGAACTTGCAAATAAATAAATAAAATAAATTTTGGAAAAAACAGTCAATCCAAATTGAAAAGATTGGTCTTTAAGATTAAGTGATGCATTATGGGCATATAGAACTGCATTTAAAACATCATTGGGGACGTCACCATGTAGATTAGTTTTTGGTAAGCATTGTCATCTACCTGTTGAAATTGAACATAAAGCTTATTGTGCAATTAAAGCATTTAATACTAATTTAGATGATGCATCTAAATTAAGAAAATTGCAATTAAATGAACTAGAAGAATTAAGAAATGATGCATATGAAAATGTAAAGATTTATAAAGATAAAACAAAAGCCTTTCATGATAAAAATATTACGAGGAATTCATTTGAAATTGGACAAAAAGTTTTACTGTATAATTCTCGCTTGCATTTGTTTTCAGAAAACTTAGATCGCGATGGTCCGGACCATTTATTGTTAAATTTGTCTATCCTCATGGTGCTGTTGATGTTGAAAATCCTAAAAATAATAATGTGTTTTGAAGTGACCCTGCATTAAATCACCTAATAATTGACAACTAATAGCATGCATTAAACTTAATACAGAAAAATGCTTAACAAAGTAAAACATGCGGAAACATAATCCATAATTTACATATCAGCTTAGTAAAACAAGTCCAAGATTAATAGTATAGTGATACAACCATATTAAAAAGCTTAAAGTAAACATTATACAGCTATATCGAATCCTGCTGTATAAATAACTTCTCAAGCAGTGTTTTCATAATCGGACCGGTGATCGAACTGGTTTACTTAAAAAAATAGTCCAACCGGTCCGACCGTTTTAATCGGACGGTCGAACCGGAAAATCGTTTATATAATTTAATATAATAAATAATATATTTTGGAATTTTAAAAACTCAAAAATTATATAAATAGACATAAAATATATATTTAACATAGTTTAAAATCTAAATAAATATGTAAATATATTTAAAATATCAATTATAGTTATAAATTATTTAAATAATAAATTATTTATTTTTTAAAAAAAACCAATAATTATTAAAAAAAATTTAAATGAAGTAGAAATTTCAAATAATAATGTAATTATATATAAAAATATTAAATCTAAGGTTTAAAAATAAAAAAATTTAAATTTTCAAAATAAAAAATTCGAAAAACCGGTTCAACCGATTTTTTGGTTCTTGGCCGGTCCAACCGGTTCTTGACCGGTTTTGACCAATTCTGACCGGTTGGACCGGTTTTTCGGTTTTTGGGGTCGGACCGGACTAGTTCGACGACCGGTTTCCGGTCGAACCGACCGGTCCGGTCCGGTTTCGAAAACACTGTTCTCAAGTCTCCTTCTCCCTAGTACTGCCTCGAACTACCAGCTCCATCCATCCTGCGTCTTGCCCCGTGGAATAGGGTGTCCAAGATAACAACTAGGACGTGAGCGCTAACACCCAGTATATAACATGAGTAAACATATATATAAGATGCATGCAACATGATGATTGGTAAAGGGTCATCTGAAAAGTCATGCTCAGTACCAGCACCACATGAGTGCTGCCAGCGCACGGATCAACCTTTGGGTGCAACCACACTCGTCTAGTACACCAGAGTAGCCGTCGCGGTACTCTCAGTGACAGACTATCGAGTATAGAGCTGAGCGGCTCTATAATCAGGTATATCATAGTATAGGCTCAACGTGTATGTGCACATGATATATGAACATAGAAAACGGTAAAACATACATCATGCCACATAATAATACCAAATAAATGCAACATATAAACATATATACTCGCTGGCAATCTCAGTCAATGTGTACGTACCTCTAGGCTAGTTCAAGTTTAGTAGGATCCTAGGTTCCAAGCCTATATTCAAAAGTTCATCGTATTACTACACAAGTTCTATAAGCCTTAACTAAGCTAATAAGTACTCCCAAAACTTAAATAGATTCCCGGACCATACCTTCGTCCGTAGTAAGCCCTTTGGAGTCACTAGTCCCGGATGACTATAACCACACCTTGGTTATTCCAGAACCTCTATAATAACCGATAGGACCCTCAAGTATATATCTCACACTATATAACTGAAGAAGAAAACTCGGAAATTCGTAATCAGAAATGAATCTGAAGACCCCTATTTACAGGAAAATTTCCGGTCAGGTTCGAACCCTCCGAGCTCGGGTTCGGATCGTCTGATCCAACTCACTGTCTGCATGCGAGACACGTTGAGTTTGGACCATCCGATCGCCACTTCGGGCCGTCCAAAGTATCGTTAATTCGACACTTGTCAAAATCCATGGCTGAGTAATCCTGCCTGCTTGGCATAAGGAAGTTCGGGCCGTCCGATCCTTGTTCGGACCGTCTGAACGTACCTTAACTCCGAAGTCAACATGCCCTTCTTCGGAGCCCACGACTTGCTGAGTTCGGATCGTCCGAAGTTCTCTTCGGACCGTCCGAACTGGCCAAAACTTTGGAAGCCAAATTCTTAATTCTGAAGTCCGATTGAACCTTGAAAATGGTTATTACTAACCCTTAATCATGTTTAACATATTATTATCTTAAAATGAAATCTGGGTTATTACATTCTTCCACCTTTAGATATTTCGTCCGCGAAATAAAATCTAAAGACAAATCAAGATAACAATATGAAACATCAAACCATGTTTTATTACAACAACTGTAATTACATCTTTACATGGTAATAAAAATACAAAGCAAACAACTTAGGATATTCTGCTCGCATACGACTCTCTATCTCCCAAGCTGCTTTCTCAACGCCTCGGTGCTGCCACTGTACCATCACAAGTGGTATAGTCTTGTTCCGAATAACTTTCTCCTTTCTGTCTAGGATACGGAGTGGTCATTTAACATACGACAGATCTGGCTCTAGCTGAAGGTCAGTAGGCTAGATAATGTGTGACTCATCAGCTATGTACTGTCGAAGTAACGCCACATGAAAAACATCATGTATACTAGAAATATATGGCGGTAAAGCAAAACGATATGCAACATCTTCGATCTTTTCCAGTATCTGGAAAGGCCCAATAAAACAAGATGATAACTTTCCTTTCACACCGAATTTCATAACCTTCCTGAAAGGTGATACTCGCAGAAAAACATATTCACCAGGCTCGAACTGAAGTGGCCTACGATGAATATTAGCATAACTGACTTGCCGATCTTGAGAAGCTTTGATCCTCTGCTTGATCAAATCTACCTTGTCTACAATCTGCTGCACCAACTCAAGACCCTCGACTTGTCGTTCTCCTATATCATCCCAGAATAACGGAGTACGACATCATCGACCATACAATGCCTCGAAAGGTGTCATATCAATACTAAGATGATAACTGTTATTGTAGGCAAATTCGATCAAAGGTAACTGATCCTGCCAAGACAAACCAAAATCCATGACAGAAGAACGTAGCATATCCTCCAACGTACGAATCGTCCGTTCCGACTGCCCGTCAGTCTCCGAATGATATGCAGTACTTAAACTCAAAGTGATACCCAACGCCTGCTGAAAACTACCCCAGAAAAATGAGGTAAATCGCGGTATCTATCACTGACTATGCTCACTGGAATTCCATGTAATCGCACTATCTCCTAGATGTATAAGCGTGCCATGCGATCATAAAAATACTCCCAGTTGTAAGAAATAAAGTGCGCTGATTTCGTCAATTGGTCAACAACGACCTAGATAGCATCACACTGACGTGAAGTCATATGCAATTGGGTGACAAAATCCATAGTCACGTGCTCCGACTTCCATTCGGGAATCTCAAGATTCTGCAGTAATCCACCTGGTCGTCGGTGTTCAGTCTTGACCTGTTGACAAACCAGACATTGAGAAACAAACTGATATACACTCTGCTTCATCCCCTTCCACCAGAATCTAGTTCGCAAGTCCTTATACATTTTCATACTTGCAGGATGAACTGACAATCGACTCCTGTGAGCTTGAGAAAGAATATCATTTCTGAGCTCCGCAACATCAGGTACAACCACTCGATTCGATTAGCACAATAAACCATATGTCTGATAATGGAATCCAGATGTATTAACTCCATTGGCTAGACGTGCCAAATGCTGAGTCTTAACATCAGATATCTGAGCTTCTCTGATCCAAGAATACAATGTCGGCTCAGATAAAATAGTATACAAACGAATTCCATTTCTTCCTTTTTTGTGCTTGAGTGTAAAACTCAGTGAACAACACTCCTGAATCATATGAGATAATTCACTAGTCTGAATACAGAAAGTCTCACCTGCCGACTCAAGACATCAGCAATAAGATTAGTAGAACCTGGATTATATTTGATTTCACAATAATAATCCTTTAGGAGATCCATCCAGCGTCTCTGTCACATATTCAACTCTGCCTGAGTGAATAAATATTTCAGACTCTTGTCATCCGTGAATATCTCAAATTTCTCGCCATAAAGATAATGCCTCCAGATCTTGATAGCAAATACAATGGCGTCTAACTCGAGATCATGCACTGGATAATTATTCCCATGCGTCTTCAACTGTCGAGAAGCATAGGCAATAACATGTCCATGTTGTGTCAAAACACACCCTAACCCCTGACTAGAGGCATCAGTGCAGACAACATAACCTCCCGTTCCAGAAGGTAAAGCTAGCACAAGTGCGGTAGTAAGACTTCTACGCAGCTCGTAAAATGACTCCTCACAATCCGAGGACCATATGAAGGCAACATATTTCCGTGTAAGCTGAGTCAAAGTCCTGGCCAACTGTGCAAAATTCTCGATGAACCGACGGTAATAACCCGCTAGACCCAAGAAACTTCGAATCTCAGCAACCGTTGTCGGACGAGACCAGTTCAGCACTACCTCTAACTTACTTGGATCAACAGATATTCCTTCACTAGAAATCACATGACCGAGAAACACTACCCGATCAAGCCAAAATTCGCATTTGCTTAATTTCGCATATAGCTGCTTATCTCGCAACGTCTGCAAAATAATTCTCAGATGCTGCGCATGTTAATTCTTGTCATGAGAATAAACAAGAATATCATCTATGAAGACGATGACAAATCTATCCAGATATTCTCGAAACACTTGATTCATCAAATTCATAAAAATTGTCGGTGCATTCGTCAAACCGAATGGCATAACCAAAAATTCATAATGCCTGTATCTGGTCCTAAAAGCAGTCGTAGAAATATATGAGTCTCGTACCTGCATCTGGTGTTATCCTGATCTCAGATTTATCTTGGAGTATACAGAAGTACCCTGTAATTGATCGAACAGATCATCAATTCGTGGAAAAGGATACTTATTATTGATGGTGACACGATTCAGCTGCTTGTAATCATTACACAATCGCATCGATCCATCCTTCTTCTTCATGAACAAAACAGGTGCTCCCCACGGAGAAACACTCGGACGAATATATCCCTTATCAAGCAGATCCTGCAACTACTGTTTCAATTTCCTCATCTCTGACGGTGCCAGAAGATAAGGTGATCGGGATATAGGCGTCGTTCCTGGTACTAGATCAATACCAAATTCGGCTCAGTTAAAATAGTATACAAACGAATTACATTTCTTCCTTTCTTGTGCTTGAGTGTAAAACTCAGTGAACAACACTCCTGAATCATATGAGATAATTCACTAGTCTGAAGTACAGAAAGTCTCACCTGCCAACTCAAGGCATCAGCAATAAGATTAGTAGAACCTGGATTATATTTGATTTCACAATCATAATCATTCAGGAGATCCATCAAGCGTCTCTGTCGCATATTCAACTCCGCCTGAGTGAATAAATATTTCAGACTCTTGTCATCCGTGAATATCTCAAATTTCTCGCCATAAAGATAATGCCTCCAGATCTTGAGCGCAAATACAATGGCGTCTAACTCGAGATCATGCACTGGATAATTATTCTCATGCGTATTCAACTGTCGAGAAGCATAGGCAATAACATGTCCATGCTATGTCAAAACACACCCTAACCCCTGACCAGAGGCATCAGTGTAGACAACATAACCTCCCTTTCCAGAAGGTAGAGCTAGCACAAGTGCAGTAGTAAAACTTCTACGCAGCTCGTGAAATGACTCCTCACAATCCAAGGACCATATGAAGGCAATATCTTTCCGTGTAAGCTGAGTAAAAGTCCTGGACAACTGTGCAAAATTCTCGATGAACCGACGGTAATAACCCCCTAGACCCAAGAAACTTCGAATCTCAGCAACCGTTGTCGGACGAGACCAGTTCAGCACTACCTCTATCTTACTTGGATCAACAGATATTCCTTCACTAGAAATCACATGACCGAGAAACACTACCCGATCAAGCCAAAATTCGCATTTGCTTAATTTCGCATATGGCTGCTTATCTCGCAACGTCTGCAAAACAATTCTCAGATGCTGCGCATGTTCATTCTTGTCAAGAGAATAAACAAGAATATCATCTATGAAGACGATGATAAATCTATCCAGATATTCTCGAAACACTTGATTCATCAAATTCATAAAGACTGCCGGTGCATTCGTCAAACCGAATGAAATAACCAAAAATTCATAATGCCTGTATCTGGTCCTAAAAGCAGTCGTAGAAATATCTGAGTCTCGTACCCGCATCTGGTGGTATCCTAATCTCAGATCTATCTTGGAGTAAACAGAAGTACCCTGTAATTGATCGAACAGATCATCAATTCGTGGCAAAGGATACTTAATATTGATGGTGACATGATTCAGCTGCTTGTAATAATTACACAATCGCATCGATCCATCCTTCTTCTTCATGAACAAAACAGGTGCTCCCCATGGAGAAACACTCGGACGAATATATCCCTTATCAAGCAAATCCTGCAACTACTGTTTCAATTCCCTCATCTCTGACGGTGCCAGACGATAAGGTGATCGGGATATAGGCGTCGTTCCTGGTACTAGATCAATACCAAATTCAACCTCTCGAACCGGAGGAAAAACAGGAATCTCATCAGGAAACTCGCTGAAAACCGATAGCTGATCAATACCCGAACTACTCGTGGACATATCAACTGCATAAATGAGGTAGCCCTCCTTACCCGACTCTAAGACATGACATGCCTTCAGAGCCGATAGCAGTGGAATCGGAGGTCGCGCTCCCTCACCATAGAAGTACCAGCTATCACCCTCATCCGAATGAAATTGTACCAGGCGCTGATAACAATCCACAGTAGCATGATACAAAGTCAGCATATCTATTTCCAAAATACAATCAAAATCTGCCATCACTAAAATCATCAGATTAGCCGATAACACATGACCCTCAAACTCTAGAAGGCAACCTATCACTAGACGCTTAGTTACTACCTCCTGCTCTAACATAGTAGATACAACTAAGTCCAGGTCTAAGATACAAATGGTAATCTATGTCTCTTAACAAAGCGACTAGAAATAAAGGAATGCGATGCTCCAGTATCAATTAAAATAAGTGCAGGAATACCACATAACAAAAAGGTACCTGCCAACATGCGATCGCTTTCCTCAGTAGTCTGTTCCTGAGACAGAGAAAACACCTTCCTTTGAGTCTGTGGACGGTAACCAGAAGAACTCGGTGGTGCTGGCTGCTGACGTGGAAAAGTAGAAGCCTGAGATCCAATCTGTGATCCCGATCCACTAGCAGAACCCATGCGCTGAGGACAATCTCTCCGCAGATGTCCTTGCTCACCACAAATATAACAAGCACCAGTAGCCTTCCGACACAAAGCTCAAGGATTCTTCCCACCACAGTGACTGCAAAACTCCTCCTCCTTCTTTTTCTTCCCAAAACAGAATGTACCTCATGAACCACGAGAACCATAGGAAGTAGTAGTAGAAGAAGACATAGGTCCAGATTGCACAACAGATTGAGCCCTAGGCCCAAGAGATCCACTAGGCTGTCCTGGCATCATCAACATTGCCCGTCTGTTGCTGTTCTCCACTTGACGACAGCGGTTAACCAAAGTCTCATAAGAAGTTGGATCATCAATATCTTGATTCAAGCCTTGCAAAAAGATATCATACTTTGAAGCATCATTGTCACTAATATGCGGACTGAAAGGTAGCAGATCAAGAAATCGTTGCTGATATTGATCAATAGTCATTGATCCTTGCCTCAAAATCAGCAACTCCATAGATCGTGCCTTTCGAACTGCTGGAGGAAAATATAATTTCTGAAACTGCTGACAGAAATCCTCCCAAGTCACCCGTCCTCCCTCCGTACGTGCCTGAGTAGCCTTGGTATCCCACCATAAGCGTGCTCGATCCTCTAGAACAAATTCTAAAACTTCCAGTTTTTGCTCTTCAGTGCAATCGAAAGCTCTAAAAGCACTCTCGAGTTTGGACATCCAACCTCTTGCTTGTTCAGGATTCTCGCCTCCCACCAAGGGTTTCGGTCCTACTTGCATAAACTTATTAATAGATTAGCGACATCTACCCTCATGACGACGATGTCGACCCTCATGATGATGGCGATGGTGATGATGATGATGACCACCTTCCTGGCCAACACTACCATGGCTCTCATCACCTCTCCCGACCATATCCTGAAAATAATTGCACATTAAAATCTCAAATGCGCAATTATTACTCAAGACTAGACTAAATCCCAAGTACTAATCCCAAAATCAAAGCATTCTCTGATACAAAAAATGTAGTGACACTGACAACTAATAGCATGTATTAAACATAATACATCAAAATGCTTAATAGAGTAAAACGTGCGGAAACATAATCCATAATTTACATATCAGCTTAGTAAAACAAGTCCAGGCTTAATAGTATAGTGATACAACCATATTAAAAAGCTTAAAGTAAACATTATACAGCTATATCGAATCCTGCTGTATAAATAACTTCTCAAGGCTCCTGCTCCCTAGTCCTGCCTCGAACTACCAGCTCCGTCCATCCTGCGTCCTGCCCCGTGGATTAGGGTGTCCAAGATAACAACTAGGACATGAGTGCTAACGCCCAGTACATAACATGAGTAAACATATATATAAGATGCATGCAACATGATGACTGGTAAAGGGTCATCTGAAAAGTCATGCTCAGTACCGGCGCCACATGACTGCTGCCACCGCACGGATCAACCTCTGGGTGCAACTACACTCGTCTAGTAGACCAGAGTAGTCATCGCGGTACTCTCAGTGACAGACTATCGAGTATAGAGCTGAGCGGCTCTATAATCAGATATATCATGGTATAGGCTCAACGTGTATGTGCACATGATATATGAATATAGAAAATGATAAAACATACATCAGGCCACATAATAATGCCAAATAAATGCAACATATAAACATGTATACTCGCTGGCAATCTTAGTCAATGTGTACGTACCTCTAGGCTAGTTCAAGTCTAGTAGGATCCTAGGTTCCAAGCCTATATTCAAAAGTTCATCGTATCACTACACAAGTTCTATAAGCCTTAACTAAGCTAATAAGTACTCCCAAAACTTAAATAGATTCTCGGACCATACCTTCGTCCATAGTAAGCCCATTGGAGTCGCTAGTCCCGGATGACTATAACCACACCTTGGTTATTCCAGAACCTCAATAATGACCGATAGGGCCCTCAAGTTTATATCTCACACTATATAACTGAAGAAGGAAACTCAGAAATTCGTAATCAGAAATGAATCTGAAGACCCCTATTTATAGGAAAATTTTCGGTGAGGTTCGGACCCTGCGAACTCGGGTTCTGATCGTCCGATCCAACACAATGTATGCATGCAAGACACGTCGAGTTCGGACCGTCCGATCGCCACTTCGGGCCGTCCGAAGTGTCCTAAATCCGACACTTGTCAAAATCCATGGCTGAGTAATCCTGCCTTCTTGGAATAAGAAAGTTCGGGCCGTCCGATCCTGGTTCGGACCGTCCGAACGTACCTTAACTCCAAAGTCAACATTCCCTTCTTTGGAGCCACCCGGCTTGCTGAGTTCGGATCGTCCAAAGTCCTCTTCGGACCGTCCGAACTGGCCAAAACTTTGGAAGCCAAATTCTTAATTCTGAAGTCCGATTGAACCCTGAAAATGGTTAATTACTAACCATTAATCATGTTTAACGTATTATTATCTTAAAATAAAATCTGGGTTACTACATGTTTAAAGTTAATGGGCAAAGACTTGAACCATTTTTAGAAAATGAAATTCTTAATGATGATTTTATGCCTACGATCCAAATTAATTGCTTATATTTTCATTTTATTTTTGCAGAATTGAGTTCACTTCCCGGTTAAGTGGCGGATAACGGTACTTTGTGACTACTTTTAGTCGGTTTTATTTCAATTCCCCAAAATTTTTGAATATATATATATATATATATATTATGGATGAAATTATCAAAAAACATGGTAAATATTTTCTTTCTGTTTCTAAAAAAGTTCTAAGAATGATTTACGAAGGAAGACGTGAAAGATTGAGGATGCTTATGCGAAAAGGAATTCTGGAGGATATTCGTCTTATAATTGAAGCCAAGGTTCGATTAGGTGGTGAAGTTCCAAAATTCTTACTTGTTCAAAATATGTCTGGAATAGGAAAAAGTACCTATGCGAAGAAAATGAGGGCCAAGAGATTAGATGTTTGTCATAAATGTGCCAGATGGACTTGTGATAGACGATAAAGATCTTTGGGATATGTTTCCACAAATATAGAAGATAAAATTGATTTCATTAAGAATGAGCTGAGTAAAGAATCATTAGATGATATCTCATTGACTCTTGATACACATTCTAGTGGAGATGTGCAAGGTCAACTTCTCCGTTTATGGAAACTATTCCAAGCGTAGCGTCATGGTAATGGTCTTGGGAATCTGACTAAAAAAGACCCTATTTGCCAATTTATAAGAAAATTGGATGGGAAGCCAACCTTTGACTCATAAATATTGAATCCGTTTCTGGACGTAAACCAGAGGAACACTAAAAAGGAAAAAAAAACATGGCAGGATCTTCTTCAAAAAAATTGAAAAATATTTGTGTCTTTTGTGGTTATAGTACTGGAAAAAATGAAATATTTGTAGATGCAGCAATTAATATTGGAAAAAAGTTAGCATAGAGAAAAATTCACTTGGTATATGGAGGAGGCAATATTGGGTTAATGTGATCTATTTCAACAGCAGCTCATATTGGAGGTAGTTAGGTTTTGGGTATTATTCCTACAGCTTTAGCTGAAGGAAATATTACAGGTGTTACGGTTTGGGAAGAGTTGAAAGTTTCATCAATGTACGAGAGAATAACTAAAATGATAGAAAATTTTGATGCTTTTATTCCCTTACCTGGTGGTTTTGGTACTTTAGAAGAAATTTTTCATGTTGTTTTTTGGGCACAACTTAATATCCATATTAAACCCATTGCTTGTTGAATATCAATAACTATTATGATGGTTTGTTGACTTTTTTTGAAGTGGCTGTGGAACAAAATTTCATTTCAGAAAATTCACGAAGGATGCTCATCTCTGCTTCGAATGAAGACCAATTAATTGATGATCTCGAAGCTTTTGTTCATCAACCTGATTTGGCTATAACAAAGACCAATTGATCTCAACCAACCAATAAGAAAAAGAAACTGGATCATTGATTCAACATGTCGCGAAATGGTTTGTGTTTGTTTCTCATCTTCAATAAATCCCAGGTGATATATCTTTCATCATTTACTCTTTATTCGTATTTTTTAAAAAAAAAATTAAAAACAATGTCATATTCAGGTTTGGGGGAGGGTTTATTTTTAAAAAATACAAATTTTAAATTTTTTTAAAAAATATTGCTATAATAATATTTATTTTTCTTTTTCAATGGCAGAGTAAGGAGTCAAAAACTCCTGAGATGCATTAGTTTGTATTTATCGTATTATCACAATAGATTAGATTTTAATATTCCGTATATATTAAAATTGCAAACTACTAAGAAAATGAAGTATTTTTGTATATTTCTTTATTTATACTTTTTTTTTTATCAAATTAAAATAAATATATAATTGATGGGATATAAGTTATAAATAATATATAATTGTGTGTTTTCAAATAACATATTTTCTAAAAATTTTATGAGTATATAGTTAAAATGATATTGATTGAATGAATAATAACATGTATAATTGAAGAAATTAATTTGTAAAAGAGCAATATATACTCACATAAATTTTGTGAGTGAGAGGTGAGAATTGAGAAAACAACTTATAAGATTTTATTGATTATTAAGAAATGGTTGATTACTAGATTAAACTCATTTTGAAAAAAAATAAAAAAAATATATGCAAATAAATTTGGCTACAAAGTTGTATGAAGTATGATCGTAATGATAAGTATGATTATCATTACTATAATTATCAATGTAATAGTTTTACCTCGTAAAAAAAATAAACAAATAAATAAATAAACTTTGAAAAAAAAATTTATATTTTCAAAGTTTATTGGAGATATTTGGTTATGTAAAAAAAAATTTTCAGCCAAGTGCAAAAAAAAAAAAAAAGAAGAAGAAGAGAAAAACAAACAAAAAAACAAAAATGAGTTTATTCTTTGTAAATTATCCTATCTTATTTTCAATATTAGTTTATTTGATTGTCTGTTTTACATATTAGTCATTCTCAATGAGTGTATATTTTTTTTCCAACTCCATGAGTGAAAAACATCTATATATGAAATATCATAACCCGAAAGAATATGAAGTTGAGACTTTTACATTAATATTCCTGATGATATACATGTTATGAAAATGATTTCTATTATCATTTTAATTATATTATTCTCAAAGTTTTTAGAAAATATTTATATACAAAAAATTATATATATTTAATATTTTGATATTTTGTGAAATATATATGTATAACTCATGCAATTATATATTAATATATTAGTTGATAACAAGATTTATAAATAAACATATGATCACCTTACCAGTGTGTTTTAAAATTTCAAATTTTGCAATTTAGAATATATATAATAAGGAATAAAAATCTAACTTGTGATTTTATGATATTTTATTACTAAGGGACTAGTAATAATCCGGTTTGGGGTGTAATGAAATTTAAAATTTTTAATTATTTATATGTTAAAAGTTGTGTTTTAAAATTAAAGTTTCATTAAAATTATGAAGTTGTATTATTTTAGTGTTATGTGTTTATATTTAAATGTTTTACTAAAAATGTTGTAATTTACGGTTTGCGCAAGTTTGGTAAAAATAAAATTACTCAAGCTACAGAGGTCATATTGGAGTAATCTTAGATCCTGTAGAATCAAAATACAGGCATCTTCAACTTTGTAGAAGATAAGAAATTCCAAAAACCTCATTAAGATGATCAAAATGATCAAACATCAAAATGGAGACAAATTTATTTTTACTATGACCAGCTTGGAGTAAAATATCATAAATAATTCACCTTTTATCCAAAAAGGTGAATCATATGTCAAAACACATCTACACAAAATTTTCTACGTGTTCTATTTTGAGTGCAAAGGCTGAATAGGTGATTTAAGGCATCAAACATGCCAATTAAAGTTGGGACATGGTATTGACATTCAAGGAGACAAGCAACCACCAACTTTACTATTTCACTTTTAATGAGTCTTGGACTCTTGCTCTCATTTGACCTATAAATAAATGTGTTGTATAAGCTTTGAAGTGTGCAAAAGTGTAGAAAAATTTCTCACTTATAAAATAAATATTGTGTGTGTTAGAATAAGAGTTTGAGTGTGCATATTTCTCCAAGTTTAAGTATGAAATTTCTTTTATCCTTACTCTTGAATCTTATGTTCATGACAAGCTAAATCCTTTTATGTCAAGGTGAAAAGGTTTCATTGTTGGTCAAGTAATATTGTTTATATTTTGTATATTCTTCCCTTTAATATTTTTATTTTGTTTTACTAATTGATCTTTATTTGTAGGTATAATTTGGATGATTTATTGTTATTTATTTACATCAAATACATGGTACCTTAAATGTGGTTATCTTGATTTGTTGTCTAATATGATACAATAAATACTACAATAATTATATACTATAAATATATGTATCAATTTATAATAAAATCATATATATTATTTAGACAATTGCGTGGCTCTGCCGATTGTTCTAAATAATATATTGAAATTTGAACTAAAATTTACTTTTCGGCAACTAACATTTACTTTCTCGTATCTAACATTTACTTTTTCGCAACTAACATTTTCTTTCTCGCATCTAACATAAAAAAAGTCATATATTTTATTTAAACGATGGCGTGGCTCTGCCGGTTGTTCTAAATGAAATATGATGATTTGATCTAACATTTAATTTTATGTCAATTAATATTTATGCATTTATATATATATTATGGGTACCATGTATTAAATATTTGTTAATCTGATATTATTATAGTGAAAACTATATTATATGATATATTTATTTAAACATTTCATAGTTATTTTATGTTTATTCTTATATTAGTTTATTTTATTTATTTTTGTTAAGCAATCTTATATAAACCAACAATGAATCTTTGAAGCCTTGACAATTTTATAATTTATGTACTTTAAATTTTATAATAATCTTTCCATCTATAATCTATAATTGTTAAACTTAAACTTACAAAATCCTTTCTGTGGATCGATCTCGTACTCACGAGTATATTACTTGCAGACAACCTACACTTCGGTGAATTACAATTTAAGTAGTAGCACATATAAATGCATCTACAAGTATAAATTAAGTATATATATATATATATATATATATACAATTATATATGGATATAATATATTTATATATATGATTTAGCCGTGTGAGCGTACGTGGGTGCAATATACATATGTATATTATATATATATGGTAATAATATACAAAAATTGATATATATATATATATATATATATATATATATATTTATATTATTGTCTTTAATAAACAACTTGCTCGCCAAGAAATTAAATACATAATTTATACATGTATGATTTTCGAAAATCACACCCTAAATATGTAAGAATCGGCCACCACCTCTAATTCATGAAATATTATTATGGTGTTTTCCAGTCCGTTTATTATCTCAACAAAAAATTTATTTTCTCTCTAGTACGAGTTTGAAGAGAAATAGGCAATCTGGTCGTGAATTGATTCAGAGATCGAAAAAAGGAAATTTCAGTTAATCGTTCGTAGGGATATAATGAAGAGCTATTTCTGCTAATCCGAAATAGTTGGTGTCAAATGAGATTACTCACCAAATGTATTATAACTTAACATCATATGAATGTTATTTAAATCATACGAGTGTCCAAGAAATTTTGAATGTCAAAATTATATTTTTTAAAACTTCTGCTGCGTTTTGGACGCGAGAAAACAATACTCCAACAATATCTTGATCGAAGCATTTTTATCTCTTTGATATTTTGTGTCCTTATATGATTGAGAGGTTCTTGGTGTATTTTTGGGACTTACAAATTGGATAGTGATCTAAAATTGTAATTTTCCTCCTTTGCATTTCCCTCCTTGAAATTTCGTTTCATTAATTTTATCGAAATCGAGTTTTAATCATGTTTCTTCATTTATTTGACAATTTCAATTTTTTCATCTAAAATGCTGATGTAAAACTGTACACATGTTTTAACCCGACTCTTAATTAAGTTAATCTACTGCCTAAACATGATTAAGGGATTCACATTCGGGTTTAAGGAGTTGCAAATCGAATTCAAGACGATCAATAATGGTTCCGAGGGTTCTAATGTTGGGATAATTCGGAAGCTCCGAAGAGCAGTTCAGAAACACTGAATTGGTTCGGAAGCCAGTATTGTTGATCGAAAGAACGAACCAATTCGGAAACTCCGAATTGCAGATCAGAAGCTCCGAATCTTATTGCAGTCAGACAGGGTATGATTTTTGATTTGATGATTCAACGTGACAGAGTTTAGAAGATTCGAACTAGAGTTCAGAAGATCCGAATGTTTTCGATAGCTGAGTTGTCCAATCAAAGGAGACGCGCTCGGTGGAGGTAGTTTGGAAGGAACACTGAAAGTTCCGAAGTGCATTCGGAAGGCCCGAACCTGAAATAGGATGTTCCGATTGTGGTCTATAAATAAGGGCCGAGAGCTCATTTGTCCTTGCTAATTTCTATCTTCCCTATCGTTTTTTGCTCGATTCTAGTGGGTTCTAAGAATTGTTTCGGAGGCCAGTCGAGAGCGAGGCACTATCGAGATTGTAGCAGAGTTGTGCCTTTGTTTTGAGGTCATCGTCATCAAAGGCTAAATACAAACGCATGTATATTACTAGACTCTAATTAGCCTCAATGAGTAGCTATTAGAGTAGCTATTAGTCTAGCTAATGCTTTTAATGGACGTTTAGTGATACAGTGATTGTCTGCTTATAGGGTTGAATTAGAGAGCCAGCATCGCTAGGTTGCTTATTTTGAGGTACCGACGTTCTATCTGAGATATCTTGATTAAGTATGCATGTTCTATGTTTGCATGGTTTATATGACATGGTTTATGTGCATTTATTATGTCACGATTATTATGCTGCATGCATTATCACGTTGAACATATACCTTGATATTATTAGTAGAGGGGTTGCTCAAACCCAAGATTTTGTGGATTCCATGGATCCGATAATTTCACGTATTTCTTATGGTATGAGAGTACCTCCTGATGCGACGGCCTAGTGTGCTTCATACCATGACGTCATTTGTTGAGCAAGATTTTCTACCATGATAGTTTTTGGATACCCGTTCATTTGCATTTAGCATTCATAACATGTGTATACTCATACTTTCGTATAGCTCATGTCCTCGGTTTTGGTTCTGGACACCCCATTCTACGGGGCAGAACTTAGGTTGGATGGATCGAGTGGTAGCGGTCGTTGAGTTGCAACAGGGTGGATTGTACTTGTTGCAAAATTTGTGCCCGCAAGTGCACGGTGTCAAGTTTTAATATCATAATAAATAGAGTGTCGATCCCACGAGGAATAAAGTTATAATATTCAGTACTTGTAATTAAAATAGTCTTAACTTTATTTAGAAAATCCATAATCAGAAAATTAGCAAAAAAATAAAAATAAGTAGAGGATTTTTTTAATATCACGCACACAACTTTCAGGAATTATCAATCAGATGAAAAATGGTCTAGAGGTTTAGATTTCACCTGGTTTCGACAACAATCACTCATAAATAATTTATTTTCATGAATTCCTTTCAATTAATAACCAAGAACACATAAGTGTATTATTTCCTCTCTCGAGTGCCGAATAATATGTGTCAACTACAATTCAATTCCAATATCCCTATTAAGAATCTAATTGCAGTGATCTATGTAAAACAATGTTCTTCCTTAGGCTCCATTAAAGTTATATACTCTCCCGAGTTATATAAACAATTAATAGTGTTATTTCTATTGGTCCTATTCAAAATTGCCTCTGTCGAGTGCCAAATTTCAAAAAAATATTACAATTAAATTAGTGATCAAATAATTGAAAAGACATTCAAATCTAGAAAAATAATTAATCTAGAAGAACACAATTCAATAAAATAAAAATTCATGAAAGTGTCTACACCAGGTTCTATCCAACCCCTAGACTAAGAAATTTAGTTCATAATCAAATTCAAATAAAACCAAATCATGTTCATGAAACTAGACATCAATTCAGAAATTAATAATTCAAAGGAAAGAAAACAAAGCCAAATATTCGATGCCGTGTCCGGTCTATCGATCTTCAAACTATGCTGATTGATGTTCTTCAAATTCCTTGCCCAAAAATTCACGATCAAATTCTCCAATATTTTCTTTAGGTTGTGGCGACTGATGATGCTTGTTTCTAATTAGAAAATCCCAATTTTATACAACCTCCAGGTTGTCCAAGAAAAAGCCAAGGAAAATACCCGAGTTTCCTTGTATAGTAAAATTCTCGGCTTCAAAAAATCCCGTCGCGCGGGCGCGCTTCACTTACGCACAACAATCTTCCGAACCATTCCTCACAGTGCGGCCGCGCTTCTGGCTCGAATTTAAGCCTTTTTCCCACTTGTTCAAGTCTTGATTTCCACTCTTTTCTCCAATCTTTTGGCTTATTTTCACTTGAACTCATCAACTCAATTCTTTCCTACAAACACAAAAACAACAACAAACTCACGCAATATCTCCCATTAAACTACAAAATCCAAGTAAAAATATAAACAAATTAAGTGCACAAAATGCACTTATCAGTACTGTACCAAGTTTTTATTTGTGGGATTTTGTATTATATTCGATGGGGTTGTATAAAATTTATCGATATTTGTTTTTGGTCGATTGTATTCTTTCCGGTAGATCAGTTGAATTATTTAAGTTTCTGTTAGTTTAATTGATTATTGTGTTTTAAGTTAATTTGCATGCTTAAGCTTTGCTTAGTTAGTGATTCCGGGATGAGTCACTACAACACTTGAGTTTCATGTCCTTACCACATCATCTTCATGTCGTAAAAATTTCAAAATTGTAAAAAATAAATTAATACAAAAATTGCAGTTTACATTCTTACAATGCAAAACTGCAACTGAAAAATTTTAAATATACAAACCAAAGTCACAATTTCCTAGATTGTGAGAGATAATGCAGTACATGATGAGTTTTTAGCGAATGGTGATAACTAAAACATAATGTTTGAGTTACTATATAATTAAAATGATGTTTTTCATCCTCCATGCATTATGGCAAACCCTATGGGTTAAGGAAAATGATTAATAGTAAAAATGATCACCATGAAATTTATATATATATATATATATATATATATATATATATATATATAGAGTTGGGTTATGTTAAACTGCTAGGTAAACTGATGTCCCAAAAGAACTGTAGCAGTTGACCCTTCAAAACTCCTTAGATTGATTCTGTTGATGTTATTCAACTGAACTCTTTTCTTCTTGTGTGCCGATGTGAATTTGAAAACAAGTTAGTTTTGCGGAATAATTCAAACCAACAGATTGAACTTGCAATATGATGGAGCGAGTGTGTGAATGTGATGAACTGAAGGTAAGATTGTACAGGGGTTCATTATGGATGTTTGGAGATTTCAGTGACTCTTACATCACCCCTTCTTCCACCTTAGAATGATTCACTCTAGAAGACTTTGACTATTAAAATCAACTTGCAACAGCCCACTCTAAGACTATGACTTACACACACTGCCTATCCCAGAACTGCTAGAAATTAACTTCAAGAACACAGTTCACGACTGTTTTATGTTAAAATGAGGTTTGTTGTACCTCAACTGATTACAACACTTGTTACAACACAACACTTAGCACTGGTTGATCTTCACTGATCCGCTATGATTGAATACTTGTTCTTGTGTTCTTCGACTCTCTGATTATAGTGTTGGAACCACATAATTTTGGTATTGACATTAATCCAATCTAAATTAGAGATCAAATGATCCTATTGAGAGTCAAGCACAAAAAGTCATAAACTGACCAAGACTCTAAAGCCAAGAAAATGAGATCAACTGAGTCGATCATCATAACGAGGCGTAGAGATCAACTGAGCATAGTTAGTAAAGAAGCATTGTCGCTCAGCTAGACTATCAAGCCAAGACAATGAGATCAACTGATTCGATCAACATAACAGAGGCATAGAGATCAACTGAGCATAGTTAGTAAAGAATCAGTGTCGCTCAGCTATCAGAGCAGTTGAACAGAGCTAAACTGATAGAATGAAGATAACTGGATTCAATTTACTGAGCTAAACTAAATCAGTTGGACTTTACTCATTCATTATATAAACTGATCAAGAGTCTGAGTGATTCAAGTCAAATCAATGGAACTATTGTGGATAAGTTCTTCCGTACCAGACAAAGCTCCAAAATAAGAAACAGTCACGGGTATTATCTTGACGGAGAATATCTGCAGAAAAGACAAGCCAACGGAAATGATTCGAATTCAAATCAGATGATTTTACGCCAAGTATAATTACCCATCATTGGGACACTTTAATTTATCCGACTCTTAAGAAATCTCACATTCATAATCAAATCAGAGGTAAAATGAATTCTTTCAGTTTAATCACTTGGTCAAGAAAGCAAGCATTGCAAAGCCTATCATAAGAGTTGAAGAACACAAGCAAAGAGCATTCAAGCAGAGAAAAGAACAATTAGTGCTTAGTATTGTTTATCAACCAGTGTTGTATCAGTGTAATCAGTTGAGGTGCTGCAAACCTCATTGTAACAAGAAGCAACCATGAACTGTGTTTTGAAGTGTTTCTAGGAGTTCTAGGATAGGCAGTGTGTGTAAGTCCTAGTCTTGAAGTGGTCTGTTGCAAGTTGATTATAATAGTCAAAGTCTTCTAGAGTAAATTCTTCCGAGGTGGAAGAAGGTGTGACATAAGAGTATTTGAAATCTCCGAACATCCATAAAAAATCACCGTGCAATCTTACTTTTCAGTTCATCACTCACACACGCAGTCAGTCCATCATATCTCAAGTTCAATCTACTACTTTGCATTATTCCACACAAACTAACTTGTTTGCAAATTAGTATCTACATACGAGAAGACAAGGATTCATTTGACTAACCTTTACTAAATCAATTTAAGGAGTTTTTTAGAGTCAACTGCTACAGTGCTTTTGGGACCTAAGTTTACTCATCAATTGATCATAACTACCCAATCAGCAATCATCAATACCATCAAAGTGATATAGAATCATTTTATACACCCTAATCGATCCTATCAAGTGGCATCAGAGCGAGGCTCCTTCTCGTTTATGAACTTATATCAAATGGATGCTTTCGGAGAACTGGCTAAGAGCTTTTGGAGCACAACGCTTAAGAATTGCATTACCAAGACCATTGAAGTATGTTCAACTGCCAAAAAGCTTTGGCAAAATTTAGTCGAGATATAAGAAGAAGAGACCAAGACTGGAGAAGGCAGAAGTCAACTAGCAGAACCCACTGAAAAACCCTGATGTTCAGACAAATGGATGAAGAAAACTGTCTTATGGCTCATGATGATCATAAATCAATAAGAACAAGCTTCAGAGGAACCTTTCACAAGTGTACATGTATTTGATTTTAAATCTAATAAATTTACACGAGAGGAGTTAGCCGAACATTTCATGACATGGAAAATGAGTACCGGAGATTGTGTTAAGCATTCGAAGAAGTTAAAGCTAAGCAATATGACTTGCTAGACTGTTCAACTGAACTTGACGGGAAAATGTCAGTTGAGAAGATCAGTTTAGAGGCAGAGATTGTCAAGCTTAAAAAAGAGAATGATAAGTACAAGTTGAGAATCAGCAGTTGAATCAGAAAATATAAGGATGGCTGAACTGATTCGAATCTGGAATAAGTTTTTAGTTTTTTTGATAGAATTGCACGAGTCACAAAAACCAATATGAGACAAAACTGGTCTCAAGTTTAGTGATAAGGATTGCAGACCAACGGAGAATAGTACTCAACGTAAACTGAATATGCGCAAAGGGAAATATATCCACTTTGTCAAGTACAGTTTGAGATGTGAACAAAGTAATCCTACCCAAGAGAATGATTAAAATGTTGAAACTTGGAACAATGTCTGGAAGTTTGGAATTAGATATGTGCCGAAAATTTCTTTGTGCGAAGCAAGACTGCAAGCTCAGTCAAGCTAAACACACCTTTGTGATTGAGCGCAACAATTGTAGACCTTACAGAAGACTTGATCTAAAAGGCAACAGAGTACATCACAATGAAGGAAAGATGATTGTATACACTACCTCACTAGAATACTCATGAACACATTACCCACTTCACAACATGCTTTGTGCACACTACTCACGGTCAAATGCATACAAGTTAGCTCACAAGCACACAATGCACAAAGCGCGAACCCTGTGGGATCCATCCAAAAATCGACCAGTCAAAGTGATTCAAGTATGGATTCCTAAAGGATTAATTCATCGAAGACCCACGTAAAATGGGTACCATAGTCCAGTTTGTTTTTGTTTGTAGGAGACAGGAAAAGAAGAATTGCAAAGAGTTAGTTTAGTCAAACCAAAAGTTGACCAACATATATATTATCAGTTCAGGAAGGAAACTGAAGTAAGGGGGAACGTCAGTCGCATAGAAGATGGATTAACTTGATGAAAACATCAACTGAATCATCCAAAATAGACTAAGTCATCTCCTTTTATTTTATCATTTTTATTGATATCACTTTACATCTACTGTTTTGTTTGTTAGTTAATATTGTTGATCACGGATGCAGGAAATTAAATGCATAAATAAAAGTAAATAAAGTATTAGACAGAATTAGAAATAGATATTTTATAAATGTTTCAACGTAACACAAATCTCATATTCCACGGTCAGCTTCCAAAATTCCATTTAGTGATACAACTCAGCAGTTGCAACCTCATGATAGGCTGCGGAGGCGGTGATTCTCTTTAGTACTTGAAGCTCCTTTAGAAGCTTTGCTACAGAAGATCTACTCCTGAAGAATCTTGAAAAACATCAAAATAGAATAAAGATGCCAGTAGACCGTGCCAATATTAAAAATGGGGAAATAGCAATAAAAACAAAGTTATATGGACAAGGAAAAAGTTGCACGGTACAAAAGAAAAGCAGTCAAGAAAAGGAACTGATGAAAGCTATGAAAAACAACAGTAAATGTAAGTTGTTGAAAGTACATCAAAAAGAAAAGATAGAGAAACACTAGCCGGTTATGACAATAAAAAAGGGGGAAATTGTTGGAACCACAGAATTTTGATATTTACATTAATTCAATCTACATTAGAGATCAACTGATCCTATCGAGAGTCAAGTACAAAAGACATACACTGACCAAGACTCTCAAGCCAAAGAAATGAGATCAACTGAGTCAATCAGCATAACATAGGCGTAGAGATCAACTGAGAATAGTTAGTAAAAAAGCTGTGTCACTCAGCTATCGGAGCTGTTGAACAGAGCTAAAATGGCTAAACTGAAACAGTTGGACTTTACTCATCCATCATATAAACTGATCAAGAGTTTGAGCGATTGAAGTCAAATAAACAAAACTCTTGTGGATAAGTTCTTCTGTACCAGAAAAAGGGCCAAAAGAAGAAACAATCACAGTGTACTATCTTGACAGAGAATGTCTGCGGAAAAGACAAGCCAACGGAAATGATTCGAATTCAAATCAGATGATTTTTTGTCGAGTATAAATACCCATCATTGGGACACTTCAATTTATCCGACACTTAAGAAATCTCACATACATACTCAAATCAGAGGTAAACTGAATTCTTACTCACTTGATCGAGAAAGCAAGCATTGCAAATCCTATCATAAGAGTCGAAGAACACAAGCAAAGAGCATTCAATTAGAGAAAAGATCAATTAGTGCTTAGTGTTGTTTATCAAATAGTGTTGTATCAGTGTGATCCGTTGAGGTGCTGCAAACTTCATTACAACAATAAGTAGTCGTGAACTGTGTTCTTGAAGTGTTTCTAAGAGTTTTGGGATAGATGATGTGTGTAAGTACTAGTCTTAGAGTGCGCTGTTGCAAGTTGATTGTAATAGTCAAAGTCTTCTAGAATGAATCCATTCGAGGTGAAAGAAGTGGTGATGTAGGAGTATTTGAAATCTTCGAACATCTATAAACAATCACCGTGCAATGTTACTTTTCAATTCATCACTCCCACATGCAGTCAGTCCAGCATATCTCAAGTTCAATCTACTAGTATGCATTATTGCGCACAAACTAACTTGTTTGTAAATTAGTATCGACACACAATAAGATGAAGATTCAGATGACTAACTTAAACTAAATCAATTTAAGGAGTTTTTCTAGGGTCAACTGCTACAGTGCTTTTGGGACCTAAGTTTACACATCAATTGAGCATAACTACCCAATCAGCAATCATCGATCCCATAAAAGTGGTATAGTAGCAGTTTATGCACCATAATCGATCCTATTACATAGACTTTAAGATGCTTTCTGTTTGCTTTCTCGATTAAGCGGGTAAACTGTAGGAATTCAGTTGATCTATAATAGCTTGAATATGTGTATGAGAATTCTTTTCGAGTCGAATGATTCTCAAGTGCCCTAGTGATGGGTTTTTAAAATTGGCGGGCAACGACTCTATTTGAATTCAAATCAATACCGTTGGCTTGTCTTTTCCGCAGACATTTTCTGTTAATATAGTACACTGTGAGTGTTCTGCTTTCGGCGCATTGTCTTGTACGGGAAAATTCTATCCATAAGAATTCCGTTGAATTGGCTTGCTCAGATCTTTGATCAGTTTAGGCTTTAGTTGAGTTTAAGCTAACTGATGTAGTTTAGCTCCGTAAGTTGAATTGAGTTTTCTTCATACTTTCAGTTGAACTCTGCTCAACTGCTCTAATAGCTTAGTGAAACTGATTCTTAGCTAATCGTGTTCAGTTTATCTCTTTGTCTTTGATATGCTAAGGTCAACGGTAAACTCAGTTGATCTCTTTATTTAGGCTTGAGAGTTTTGTTCAGTTTATGTTCTTTTACTTAGTACCTGATAGAGTTAGTTGATCTCTGATGTAGACTTAATATGTCAATATCAAAACTCTGTAGTTCTAACAATATATTATCTTAACTCTTTTTCATTAAAACTGAAGATGATTTTAGGAGTGTTTCTAAGAGCTTGTTAGAATCACTTCCTAGATTCTAGTTCGATGGAAGTGATTAACCGTATTTGTAAACATTGTTTTTGCTTCTAACTTGTGTGATTTTTAAATTAGAAGTAGGATTGATGTTTTGTTAAAAACATTTTAGGGAAAATTTCGTTTTTGGTTTTGTATGTTTGACACTTTGCGATTTTGGTCCTTTATATTTTGAGATTTCATTTTTAGTCCGCTATCTTTATTTTTTTGACAATTAATTTTAGTTTTTTTTCGATGTGGTACCAATGCAGTGTTGAAGTAGAACTGACGTGTATAGTGTCATGTAAGCATTTTCGAAGAAAAAGAATTGAAATTGCCAAAAATCAGAACTTGCAGGACTAAAACTGAAATATGAAAACGTAAAGGATCAAAATCGCAAAGTGACAAACATACAAGAGCAAAATTGCAGTTTTCCCAAATATTTATTTATAGTATCTTGTTAATGGTTTGAAATTTTGATTTTACATTTCGATACTTAAAAAACTTATAATATTCCGTAATAAATATTTTGGTGATAATTTAAAATGTTAAATTATATTATATATGAGTGTATAAAAGTTTCACATGGAATCCATAAAATTCAAATTATATTTCATTACAAATATTTATTTTTTTAAATAAATTTTATATTTTTCTTAAAATTTTTATTTCTAGTATTTTTTTACATAAGTCGTGCATTTGTAGAAATTTTGGCATCTGGTATTTTGTTTTTATTGATCTATAAATTTTTTAGCATTCTCACAAGATAAATTAATTTTGATGCAAAATATCTAAAAGCTAATAATAATTATATAAGTACATTGTTGATTGTGATTGCACCCAAATTTAGAAAATTGAAAGAGATAAATGTTATACAGGGAAAATATTTTTTTTGGTTTATTAACTTGTCCATTTTGTCGTTTTGGTTCATTAACTTTTAAATTTTGGTTTTGATATACTAACTTTTAGTTATCAGGTATTTTGATCTAACTGCTGATGTGACACCGAAAAATGCTGACGTGACATCGAAAAATGATGACGTGACACCGAAAAATGCTGACATGTCTAACTGTCAAGTCAGCAATTGAACCAAAATCACTGAAAATTAAAAGTTAGTGTACCAAAACCAAATTTTGAAAAGTTGATGAACCAAAATTAAAAAATGGACAACTTATTGGACCAAAAAAAAAACATTTTTCCTTATATATACATGTGTGGGATACTATTTTTATTTTACTAAAAATTGAGCTTATATTAGAAGTATTTTTTTTTTCCAAACATTCATATTTTATTTTGTATTAGTTGTGAAATTTTATTTACAAACACTCACTAATTTTGTTTCTCACTTAAATAGAAGCGCTCTTCTAAATGCTCTTGTTTCACCAGGTTTCTATATAACAAATGGTGTCCTTATCGTGACTTTTCTTTCTTTCTTTTTCTTTTCTTTTTTAAATAAAACCTTTTTTTTTCTTGATTACATATTTTCATTTGATAGACAATTCAATGATGGACATGCTAGTGGTATTTTTCTACTATTATTATTCAAGTGGCACTAAGTTAAAAGATCAAACTATATTCTTGCTATACTTCCGATCCACAAATACATACCAATAACTAATGAATACATAGACAAGCTAACAAAACAAATATAGTTTTGATGTGGTACGGTGAACACCTACGCTGTATATATACTTAACAGTTGAAGTGATTTTCTATACATCTCATAAGTGGATGTCTCGCAAGTCGGCTTCATATATATAAGTGTTCACTGATAATGTTCATTATATCAAAACTATTTATCTTTATCTCTTGTTATATATTTATATATTTATTTATATATATATTTATATCTATTTGTGTGAACTTACGTATGGATTAATGCCTAGTGGGCGGAGAAAGAGAGTCCACTATAAGATATTGGGGATTGGAACAAGTATTTTGAGCCTCATATGTTGGTAGGGTTTCAAGTTCCATAATAGGAGTCAATGGAGAATATAATAAAAATATGTATGTATGTGAGTGTGTCTATGAAAGAGAAATTTCTGCATGAAGTTTCCATTTCTTCGTGCATATATGGTCAATGTTCTACTTGAAGCCAGCAAGAGTTTGAAAAGATTCAATTATAATGTGTTAATTGTCCCACATTGGTTGAATAAAGTTTTTGAGAGTTGCATATATATATATATATATATATATATATATATATAGAGTTTTGCTATGCTGCCCACCTCCCGTGCCCACCTCCATCCCACTTATGAGTCCATTGGATGATTGCCACCTCATAGGTGGGCACGGGAGGTGGACAGCATAGCAAAACTATATATATATATACTTGGACTATACTCCTCCCTTAACTAGTTTTTGGGTCAGAGTTAAGTTCAAGTCCATTATCTTAACATGATATAAAAGAGACCAGGTTCTGTCATTATATATGTGTTGGACTACCTATAGTAGGGTCATCCGTTTGTAAACTTCACGCTTTAAATGTTAATTCCTGGATATGAGAGAGGTGTGTTAGTTGTCTTACATCGGTTGGATAAAATCCTTGGGAGTTACATATATATGTACTTGGACTATACTCACCCCTTAAGCTAGATTTTGGGGCGGAGTTAAGCTCAAATTCATAAATTTAACATAATAGGGTCTTGCTCTTATCAAGTGCTTCACAATCTAAAGACCTCCGATTCTATCCACCATATGCATGAAATTTTATGTGCCTACCATAAGCTAGCTTTAGAAACAAATAATTTAAATTCCTATTAACAAGGAAATGGCAAAAACTTCTATGAGACAGTCTCAAGGGTCATTTTTATGAGACGGATCTCTTATATGAGTTATCCATTAAAAAGTATTATATTTTATGTCAAAAGTATTACTTATTATTATAAATATGGGTAGGGTTGATCCGTCTCACGAATGAGACCGTTTCACATGAGTGTTACTCCAAGAAAATTACCCTAGCTAGGTGTTCCTTGGAAAGAAGTTTGATTTGATAAATTGACCTATTATAAGAATCTATCAAGCTAATTCAACAAATCGTAAACCAGTAGTACTGGTGTAAGAAAAATAGCAAATGGGTCTCATGGTCCGAAAATAGTTCACTTGAACTTTACAACATAAGTTTATTTAAAATAATATTTTAACTTAAATTCAAATCCTAAAAGTAATTTATCTCAAATTAACTGGATATTACATTTAAAAATATATGTGGACGATATTTATCATTGTTTAATCAGCTCACTTGTGTATAGATTTACTTGACTAAATGTGACAAATAAATAAATTTTTTTGTCAATTTTTTTTTTTCGATTTCGAGGTTTTGTTCGATTAAGTACGTAATCAGTGTTTATATTAGTTTTTCCAAAGTATATTTAAAGTTTTTGTGTTTTACTCTTATTTCACTATAATGTTGATTTGGTGTCAGAAAATGATGATAAAATATCTGGAAAAAAATGTTATAACATAAAAAAAAATTGCTCATGTAAGAATCGAAAATTGTAGACGCATCGTTGCCACACAACAATTACCATCATTCCAAAATAACCAAAATGTAAAAATCAATGTACTAAGGACACAGTTTGACGAGTTAATAGACAGAAACCTAAAATATGATAAATAATTAACAAAAAATTTATTTTCCCAAACTTTTAAGTCCATATGATATATTTTTTTGTATCTTCGATAAAGATAAAAATAAAAAATAAAAAAAAAATCACAGAGTAAAAGTAATGCTAAAGAATAAAAATTAAATATTTTTATATATTCCGTATTTGGAAACGTTGTCGTTAATATTTATACTTTACATTAGTAAAATTCCACTTTTGGTAGGTTGTCCCTTAAAATGTCATCTCTTTATTTTCTTTAACAGATCATGCTCCAGTGTCGTAATAATTCATTTTTAAAATTCTCTAGCTCAAAAAAATAAGGTTATTTAATTAGTCTGGTACATATAAAAATATTATTGTGTACTTAAATTAATTTAAAACTTGAATGATTGGTATCCATTTTTTTAAAATAATGTATGTTGTTGCTACTTGCTAGCTAGCTATCTAATAATATTAAACTATTATTCTTTGATCAACAAGAATAAAATATCATAGAGATTTCCCAACTTTTCCCCAATTAGGAAACCTCAATGTGACAAGGTGGGACCATACCAGAAACCATTTTTTAAAAATAATAATAATCATATTCAAATATCTCAAAATAAAATTAGGGTGTTATCAACTCTCAGGTCTCAGCCTTGTTCTCACAATAATTTTATCGTTACGCATCTATTAAATGACAAGTATGTAATTAAATTTTTTTTTGGGACTGTCTTATTATTAAATTTTATGAGATAAATATTTTATTCGATTCGATTTATGAAAAATATTATTTTTTTCTAAAAAAATATTATTACTTTTCATTATATATATATATATATATGAATCGAGTAGACTTGTATCCACTATCCTTTGAGACCGTCTCACAAAACGACTAATTATGTAATATGTTACATTTTTTTCTTTACTTATCTAAAACTGAGTAGGGTTAATCATCTCTAGTTGACATTAAATACCTACTTAATTAATGCATTGATAAAAATAAATTTAATTTTAAGACATATCAGCGTGTCAATTCTTTACTTGATTTTTGGGTTTATCCTGAATATATAGTTCAGTTTCTACATTTTGTAGCCCTTTTATTTATTTATTTATTTATTTTTAACATTAATTCTGTGTTGAAAAATGCAAAACTATTTGTTGAATAAATTAAATAAATATAAAACAAAAAATTTATTTATAGACTTTGATTTGATAATATTAATTTTATTAATATGTTTGAAAAAAAACAAGCCTATATATCTAGATGAAGATAGTATATATTTTAAATAATAAATAATTATCCTCCTTAAATTATAATCTTAAAAAATTACAATTTTCATTCAATATATTTAACATTTTGAAATTTCGACAATCAGTGTCGCTAAAATTGAGTTTTAGTCACATATCTTTTAATTTTTATTTTTTGTTTGTTTGTTTTTGAGAGTGCACACTGATATAACACTATATATATGAGAGTTATGCCCACCTCAAAAAAATGACCAAAGTTGGGAAAAAAACAAAACTATTGAACTAAGATTGATTAAAATTTAATAGTATAGAGAGATCAAAATAATATACATTGTAATTTTTTTCATTTATATTAATAAAAAATTTAAAATAAGATATTCAAATTTCTTAATTTTAATATATTCTCTAAAATTTTACATAAAAATTAAGAAACGAAAAATTTGTATACAGAACTAATATAATTTATGTACACAAAATTATAAATAAATATCGCACATACTAATATTAATAGAGCCCTCAAGAGTAGGGATGACAATTTTCTCCGAATCCGATGGAGAATCCGATACCCAACCCAAATGGATGAGGATATGGAGGCGTTTTTTGGATCCGATTAAAAAAATGGGTAAATAGGTATGAGGACCTCGTATATGGGTATAAAGGCGGATGTAGTGATATCCTACCCATATCCGACCCGATACCCGATTAAATATAATATAAATATAAATATATATTTATTTATTAATTTATATAAAATAAATGTTGATTTAATTTTTTTTGTTGAATTATGTTAGTTGGATTGAACAATGAAAATTATTAATATAAATCTAAGGCTATTATATAGGATAATAATGTTGAGATAAATTATTTACAATATTTTGTTATTTCTTATAATTCTTAGGTTATTAGGTTATTGATTTCTTTTATCTTTAATTTTTTTTTCTTATTTTTCTCTTATAAATTTGATATAAAATCTGATAAATAAGCATATTTTTTATCAAAATAATTCAAATTTGAATAAATGTATTTGTATAAGATAAATAGATAAATGGGGGATGAGTAGGGTATGGATATCCGATACTCCGACGGGTATATGGATGAGGATGAAATTAAATACCCGACAGGTATTTATATGAGTATGGGGATGGATTTAATAAATGGGTATGAGGATGGAAACATGATATCCTACTCATACTCGACTCATTGTCATTTCTACTCAAAAGTGAAGGGTGCTATGTCATTATACGTAGTGTCCGTGTTCCGAGTCCGAGTCCAAGTCCAAGTCCAAGTCCGGATCAAGATGTGAAACCCGTGAATTTACTGTAGCTAAAAGATGTGAGACACAACCGAACCATTTCGGGGTCCAATTTTCGTCACATTTCGTTTGAGATTCAAAATCCGTGATTATAAACAAAAATGTGTGATTACTTGACTATAATTGGTAGAGATAAATTTATTAACGCACCGAGTCAACCATTTCGTTTCAAGTTTTCTACAAATAATTAATACGAATGGTTTTTTTTTAACATATAATGTTAATGGGATATGAGTCACAACTTGAAAATTGAAATAATACTAATAAAGACCTATATTCATATTTTTGTCAACTCCATTTTCTCATCTTTTTTATCTGTCTTTGAGACATCATTTCAACAAGTCAAAACTGTCTGACCTTCAATTATGAAATCTCTATAGGGTTGAGGTATGAGACATTGGCAGCATGTGTAGCTGTGATGATCATTCTCAAAGTAATCTGATGACCTGAGGTTAGTTAATCAATTGGATATATATCTATATGACTATATATATATTTGTGTGTGTGTATGACCCACCATCTCTTTTACTTGTGGGAATCAATTGTTGTAACATGCATGATGATTTTGACTCCTCACTCCCCACACACGTATATATTATATATAATATAATATAATATACACACACGTCTGCAATTATATGGAACATATGTTAATATTTTAGGTCACGGTTGGATTGGTAAATTCAAAATGACGAATTTTAGTTGTGATTTGGGTCGATTAATTCAACTATTTGGTTGATGTCCCGACATGTATTGGAACAACATAGAAACATAAAGTTAAAGTTGAGACTAGAGTAGATACTCTATCTCCTTAAGACGATTTGTCACACACACGCTGCTTATGAAATATGCAATTGTTTTTTAAAATACAACGATATTCTTTTTGTAATGGGGTACTCCAAATTACAAAATGTGACGAAGTTTAAGATTGTTTTTTGAACCTCAAAAAATGTTGAACGAAATTCTGATAGGAATCAATAAGTGTAGAAACATTTGGGAAATATATTTTTCATATATCTCAAAATAAAGATACAATGTATATTTATATACAATCTCACGAGATAGAGATAAGGAAGCAAATAAATGAAAAGATACAAAAAATATACACAAGATTTATAAAGATGCCCCCACAAGATGGTGGATGCTGAGAGACACCAATCTTGGAGCAAAGTAGACGAAGATGTGAACTAGCAAGCGGCTTTGTCAGTGCATCAGCAAGCTGGTCAGAGAAGGATACATGAGAGACACGAACTTTACGACGTTGAACCAACTCACAAACAAAATGATAATTCAGAGCAATATGCTTTATGCGAGAGTGAAAAACTGGATTAGCACAGAGATAAGTAGCCCCAACAATGTCACAGTAGATAGAGGCTAGAGATGAGAGAGTAGTGAGACCGAGTTCATCAAGCAGTGAACGAACCCATTGTAGTTCCGCAGCAGTGGAAGCAATGGAACGATATTCAGCCTCAGTATAAGAACGAGCAACAGAGCCTTGCTTGCGTGAGCACTAGGAGACATGATTTGGACCCAAAAAACAATATACACACCAGTAGAGGTGCGATCATCAACATCACCCGCCCAGTCAACATCACAAAAGGCGTGAAGAGATGGCGAGTTGTGGCAGCGAAGCATCAGACAGTAAGAGCGAGTGCCATTAAGATAACGGAGGAGACGCTTGGTCGCCCCCAATGTAGAGAAGTTGGAGCATGCAAGAATTGAAATAGCTTATTAACTGCAAAGGCAATATCCGGACGAGTGAAGGAGAGATACTGCAAACTACCAATGATCTGACGACATATGGTAGCATCAGCAGGAGGCGATCCATCCAAGAGGTGCAGAGGAGCAGTCGTGGCAAGGGGCGTGGAGACAGGCTTGGAATCAGCCATGTTTGTCTTGTTGAGAATGTCAAGGAGATACTTTTGCTGAGATAAGCAAAGGCCCCCTGAAGTATTAATAACTTCAACATCCAAAAAATAAGAGAGAGAACCCAAATCATTGATGGAGAACCGAGCACCTAACTGATCAATGAAAATCTGAAGTGCAGTAGCATCATTGCCTGTAAGAATTAAATCATCGACATATACTAGGAGATACATGATGACATTACCAGAACGGAAAATAAATAAGGATGTATCAGCCAGAGAGGCAACAACACCAAGACTGATCAGAAACCGATGCAGGGACATGTACCAGGCCTTGGGTGCCTGTTTAAGACAATAAATCGCTTTGTTTAACTTGTAGACATGCCCCGGAAAATCAGAGTTAACAAAGTTAGGCGGCTGAGCCATATAAAGACATTCGTCCAGCTAACCCTGGAGGAAAGCATTGTTCACATCCATTTGACGAAGAGACCAACCACTGGAAACAACCAAGGACAAGAGAATTCGAACATTGGTGGGTTTTGCCACAAGACTAAAGGTGCCAGCAAAGTCAAGACCCGGACGTTGATGAAACCCCTTGGCAACCAGACGAGCCTTGTAGCGATCAATAGAACCATCAGACTTCCGCTTAATCCGAAAGACCCATTTTTAACCAACAACATTTTGTGCCATATCCGATGGAACAAGTTCCCATGTACCATTACAAAAAAGCGCATCAAACTCTTCAGACATGGCAGCACGCCAGTGAGGATCCTTGAGAGCAAGAGTATACGATGTAGGCTCAGACAGGGCAGTGTCATTGATAGCAGTGAGACCGAATCGGGGATTTGGCCGAAAAATATTGTTTTGGAACGGGTGACCATGGTATGAGTGTTGGAATCAGGGGGGGTAGGCGGCGGGTCGGCAGGAGGGGTTGCGTGAGTGGGGAGTGGCTCGGTGGTTGGTTCGGGGTCGGGCTGTATGGCAAGGGACACAGGGCAAGGGAGAGGTGGAGCTGGTCATGGGGCAAAGGGTTCAACAGGTAAAGAATCAACGACACATGGGTCCACCACAGGCGATCCAGGCGGCGTACCAGAGCAACGTCCATTGTCAAAACCACCACTAGAAAAAGGAAATTCAGACTCAAGAAAGACAACATGACGAGAAACAAAGACTCGACCAGAAGATGGCTCGTAGCAGAGATAAGCGCTCTGCGTAAGAGAATAGCCAAGGAAGACACAGGGGGATGACCGGTGTGTAAGATTATGAGAAGAGTAGGGACGGAGCCAAGGATAACAGAGACATCCAAAACTTCGAAGCTTGGATAGGTTAGGTGTCGTGGCAAAGAAACACTAAAAGGAGGATTTATATGAGATGTTGCATTTTGGTAATTGATTTATGAGATAGGTGGCAGTGGAAAAGGCAAAAAGCCAAAAATGAGTAGGGACTGACGCATGCTGGAGAAGGGCAAGCCCAGTTTTCACAATATGACGATGAAGACGTCCAGAGTAGCCATTATGTTCAGGAGTTTGAGGGAAAGTGGTGAGATGAGAAATTGCACACTAAGAAAGTCTTTGAGGGCAATAAATTCCCCACCATTGTCAGTATATAGAGTGAGGATGGGATGACTAAAGTGCTTCTCAACCAAATATTTGAAACATTTAAAGACAAATAAGACATCCGATTTATGTTTTATGGGATACAACCATATATATTTGCTATAATGATCAACAAATATAACATAGTATTTATACCCATCATTTGAGATAATCGGAGAGGTCTAGACATCAGATAATATTAGATCAAGAGGTAATGACAAAGTAAATGAAAAGTCATGAAATTGAAGTTTGTGACTTTTATTGTATAAACACGAATTACAATGAAAGTGACGAATGGAAGACAAACAGGACACGGACTTAGACACAACTAAATAACATAAAACTCGAGCAGACGGATGATCTAAAGGACTATGCCAGGTAGGACGAGAGACGATAGAAGCAGAGAGTTCAAGTGGCAGAGAGGACGGAGATGCAGACCAGGAGTAGACACCGCCTTTAAGTGGACCCTGATGGATAATAGCCCCCGTGCGAGGATCCTTCACCTGAAAATCAGTGGAAGAGAAAACAACAATGACATCATTAGTTTTACAAATTTGAGACACAGATAACAGATTTTTTTTAATGGAAGGAACACATAAGGAGTTTGGAAACAAAAGCGTAGACGAACTAGAGGGTAGTAGGAGACAATCTGTGTGAGTGATAGGGAGACCACTGCCATCACCAACAACAACACCATCAGATCCAGCATACGGAGTGTGGAAAGATTGGCGGTGACATGTTTCAGAGATCGGCGGTGACATGATGTGTGGCTCCAAAGTCTAGGAGTCAGTCAGATGATGCAGATGAGTAAATAGTATATGCGGCGGCCGAGGAAGAGGGCGAGCCCGGGGAAACACGTGGGTGACCAGCATGGGGCGCAAAAGACGGAGCTAACGTGAACTGAAAGTCGGGACATCGCCTAGCAGAGTGACCTTGGCGGTTGCAGAGCTGACAGCGCCCCAGATACGGGCGCGAGAAGCACTGGCCTTATGCCTGGGCGGGCTGGTTGAACACAGGCCTCGGTGTCCAGGAATCACCTTGATGAGGATGGGCGGTGGAGGCACCAAAAACATGAGAAGGTGGCGGGCAACGACCTTGATGGTTGGAGCGCTGGGTCGAGTGGGCTATTGTCGGAAGAGCAGAAAGAGAGCCCCGTCGAGCCACAAGATGAGCCTCATGATTGAGAAGCTTTTCATGGAGCTCCTCAAACGAGATGTCAGTGTCACGGGCTTGAATGGCGTGAGCAAGCTCCTTGTAAACATCATCAAGTTCGTGCAAAACTTTGATTGTAAGATCTTTGATGTCGAGCGGAGCATTCATGAGGGCCAGTTCATCAGCCTTTCATTTGATGAACTGTATAAATTCAGTGATGGTTTGGGATCCCTTGACCGAATTCCGAAGTTGTGTCTTGAGTTGAGTGATGAGACCACGAGAGGGCTTGACATAGGTATTGGAAAGAGTGGTCCAGGCGTCAGCAGCCGTGGTGGAAGTAGCAATAAACGAAATTAAGGAAGGAGATAAGGATCCAATAAATGATGTTCAGAATCAACTAGTCCGGACGAATCTGTAGTAGCCCAATTCTATTTTACAAGATTAAGTTATTTTAAACATGTTAGAAAATGACATATAATTTTAAAAGTGTCAAAACATGTTTAAGGAGTCATTATGAAAATAAGTGGAAAATCAGATCCGAAATGTCCAAAAATAGTAGGGTAGGTCCCGGGGGGTCAAAAATGAGTTCGGAAGGACCAAAATAGTTTGGAGCGTGCGGACCAGTTCGGGCCATCCGAACACAGTTCAGACCGTCCAAACTCAGCAGGGTCCAGGTGTCTATTTGGATCGGACAAGTGGCAGTTCGGACCATCCAAACCCAGTTCGGACCGTCTGAACTCCGCCTATAAATAGGCCCTCCGAATTTCATAATTTTCACACCATTTGCATATTTCTCTCTCGGTTCTAAGCTGTTCTAGGTAGTTTCCAGCCTTCCTAGGCTTGGTCCGGAGGTTGGCCAGGCTCTCTGGGGTTGCGGCGGAGCGGTGCCCAAGTTCTGGGGCAGTCGTCATCAGCGGGCTGACGACGGACGCAGGTATAGCTTTGACTTCTTATAGTAAATAGGGAGTATTCTATATAGTAGTTAAGGCTTTTAGAATAAGGTTATAATGCATGAGTATTTTTCATCGCAGTGCGGACTATAGGCTTGGACTTTAGAGCTGGTATAGCTTTCCTAGTAGAACTAAGGTACGTAAGTACAGACTGAGATAGCCAGCTGAATATGCATGTTTATGTGTTGCATTATTATCTGTCATCATATGCATGATTTAATGTACATGATTTGTATGTGTGAGATCTCGGTTCAAAACAACTAATCTCGGATTTAAACAACAATTAAGTAAACAAGATCCAAGACTAAAGGCAATAAAATATTTTTTTTAAAAGGGGTGCCTCGCTCGATCGATAAGATCTAACCGATCGAGCGAGCAACAATACAAAAGTTACTGCCCGAAGAACACTAGCTCTGCTCGATCGGTAAGATTCAACCGATCGAGCGGACCACCTTAAACCAAAGCAGAAACCTAGCAATTTGTCCATCGCTCGATCGGTGAGATTGATGCAAATATACAGCAGAAGACTTGGTAAAACTCAAATCCAAAACATTCAAATCATAATCATGCATTACAATCGCAATCTCTCCAATTAATACATGAAGTTCTAGAGTTGATCAACTGCTCCAAAGGATAGAACATGCGTCGGTTTTAGCTATTACAATCCGAATTCAAAACATAACAAGTTTGAATCACATGCAAAGACAACCTTCAATCCAAGGTCAAGTTCTAAACACGCTTCAAAACATAGACTAGATTAACATGCTGAATTCGACTTCTAAACCGAGTCTTACTTTTATCTCTCACTATTGATGCTAATCAGGTCTTCGCTGACTCAATCCTGCCCCTCCTGTTTCCAAATACACATACAAAACAAAACAACAGTCGGATAACTCCGGTGAGAATGATATTCCCAGTAAAAGCAACATAACAAGTAATACAAGTAATATATATAAACAACATGCTTTCAAGACAACATAATAAAATCAAAACGAAATATATGCATGTCTTTAAAATAGGGATATCAAATTCTGATAAACAAGGGATTGCTGCTCTGTTTTTGGGATCTTAATGATAAGATCACGTAACAACTCACCGACTCTCCAATCGAGGTGGTGTCACGTATCCCAATCCCCTAGACTTTGGTGCGACTATAAGGAGTATGCTGACACTAGGTGAACTTCTACAACCCAGGCCACTCGCAGTAAAGCCCCCAAAATGTCTAAATAAAAAGGGTCGTTCTGCCCGCTGAAATCAAAGGTTTGGCTCAAGATGAATACATAAGTAGAACATAAAACATTAAGCCATATAACAAATGCTCAATCAACAACAAAATACAAGTTCCACATGCTAGAACAAGTATTGATGCAAGTATATGATTTTAAGGGAAAACTCAAGAACCAACTGTCTCGAGTATGCTATCCCGCTAAACAATGACTGCTTGTACCTTTCAATGCAATAGCTCCAACTCTGGATAAGCTACAATAAAAGGTTATATCAGAAACTATACAACCTAACAACAACAACGGCTCAAGGTAATCTCTTTACCGTTCTTCGTCCAACTCTTTGACGATCGAGAGCTGCTAACTCTGGGCTCGACAACTTCAAACGAATCTGTTCAAAGACAATAGATGATCAACAACGACGATCAAACCCAATGCCAAAGTTCTACAACTCAAAAAGCGGTTCAAAATCCCAAAACTCAAACCGACGGCATAACAACTATTTTTAGGAAGCAAAAGCTATACTTGCATCCGTCGTCAGCCCGTTGTTGTCTCTTGCCTCAAAACTTAGGCACAGCTCCGCTACGACATCGGGATCGCTCCGCTACTTCCGGATTCCCAATAGAATGCCTAGAACTTCCTAGATCTGACTAGAAAGGCTAAGAAACGAGAGAGAAAGGAGGAGAGAGGCGAGTTGAAATGAAGCCTCGGCTCCTATATTTATAGACAGAGAACGGAACGTACGTTCCTCCATCGTTGCGTCCGTTCGCCATCGTTGCGTCCGTCCGACGAACATTGCGTCCGATGTCCCATCATGTTCGTAAGCAATGACGTCATCTTGCTGACTTCACGGATGACTTCAGCTGACCAGAACGTTGCGTCCGTTCTACGAACGTTGCGCCCGTTCCACGAACTTTGCGTCCGTTCTACCCAACCCTCTGGGCCATTTGTGATCATTCTGGGTCTATTTTCGGACTCCGTTAATCAATTAAGAATTTTTTTAATCATGTTTTAATTAATCTAAACATGATCACTTGATTAATATACTCATTAATTGTTAATTTCGGATACGGGTTACTATAACTGACGTAGAGGATGACGTAAGCCCTGGCCCTGATCGGAGCGTCCGATGCTGTCGACGGAGCGTTCGATCCCGATCGGAGCCTTCGATCTCCACTTCGGAGCGTCCGATTTTCTCTAGCCCAATTTCTTACTTTAGTTAATTATTCCTTTAATCACCTTACTGGGGTACGGATTACTACATTGATGTTGGACGATTTTGCACAATGGTCTGATATCTTTTTGAGATATGATATATTATGATACTGTTGCGTAATTTTGTGCCTGCAAATTCACGATGTCAAGTTTTAATATGTAGTTAGTAAAGTATCGTTCCCACGAGGAGTAATATTAAAAAATATTAAGTACTTGTAACTAGAATAGTCTAAACTTTATCTATAAAATTAAATAAGAAAATTTTTGGTTTTCAAAACTAAATTAATAACAAACTTCAACAAAGCACGTACACAATTTCATCTAAATATCAATGAGAGAATGATGGTCTAGAGGTTCTGATTTCACCTGATTTGAAAACAACTACTCTTAATTAAATTATTTTCATGAATTACATTCAATTAATAGGCAAGAAAACTTAATTGTATTATTTCCCTCTCCCGAGCAACAAATAATATGTATCAACTACGGTTCAATTCCAATATCCCTATTAAAAATCTAATCGTAGTGATATGTGTAAAATAATGTTCTTCCTAAGACTCCATTAAAGTTATACACTCTCCCGAGCTATATAAACAATTAACGGTGTAATTTCTATTGGTTCTATTCAAAATTCCCTCTCCCGAGCAACGATTTCGAATACATATAACAAATCAATTGGTGATCAATTAATTGAAACAACAATCAAAACTGTGAAAAAAATAATTAATCTAGGAGAATTCAATAAAATAAAATTAAAAACTCGTAGAAGAGTCTACACCAGGATTCATCGTCCCTTTAGACTAAGAAAATTTAGTTCATAATAAAAAATTGATAAAAACAAAACATGTTCAAAAATCTAAACATCAATTTAATAATCAGTTCGAAAGAAAGAAAACAAATCTGAATATTCGATACAGTGTCCGATCGATCGATCTTCGTCTTTGTTGCTTGATTCTCTTCACGTTCTTGCAAATTTCTCCTCTTCCAATCACTCACGCTTATTCTCTCTGAATTCTGAGTTGTTGCTGCGGCGGCTCCCTTTTTCCGTTCTTCTCAATCTCCTTTTTATATGTTGCTTGAAAAGCCCAAGATCAAGAACAGGGATCGAGTGTTTTGAGTTTCCAACACTCTGATGTTTTCCTATTTTAACAGATGCGCAGATGTTGGTGAACGGAGCAGATGCGTCAATTCAATTTCCAAACTTCCCCGCATATGCTTGAGATTGTATAGCATATGCACCTACTCATTTCTTGGATTTATGCCTTTTCCCGCATATGCGCTACATTTTCCCGCATATGCGCTGCACTCTTCTTCATGTTTCTGCGTTTTTCCGCATATGCGCTACATTTTCCCGCAGATGCGCTACTGCAATTTTCCAGTTGCGCGTCATTTTTCAAAAAAATCATATCTCACAATCTAACCATTGGATTGAGCTGAAATTTTGATAGTAGCTTTAAAACATCCTAAATTCAATTTGAACAGTGGAGATCGGATTTAGATATCTCAAACATTCCCAGTAATTTTCTGAAGTTTGATGTCCATAATTCCTCTTTCCGCTTCTTCTCGGTACTTTAACCCCAATCCTTGCATCTCACAAAAATAACAAGTAACACGCATAAAATCCACTCGATACATCACAAAAGTCAAGTAATATCATATATAAATTAAGTGCTAAATTGCACTTATCCAATTCCCCCAAACATAGAATTTTTCTAGTCCCGAAAAAAAAATAAAGAGCAATATAGTCGACCACCGAATTTTTACATTACAAGATTCAATACACATATCCGCTAATTTTCTCAAGAGTTCTCGTGTGTGTGTGATTTTTCAATCTTGTCTAACCTCCTCGCTTTCGATACACTAATGCAACAAGTTTGTTTTATAAATTAATCAATTCCGCTCTCTAGTTTCAAAACACTCTCTACCAAGTTCAACTTCTACTCACTAAGATCAAAAGGACTTTTTAAGGTATATCAAAATTTTTTCATAACACCACTGGATTTTGCACCCAGTTTTATTTTAGCCCCATAAATTATCCACAAACTTAGCTATAACTAAAGATAGGATTCGAATTTTAATCCCCTCGTCTATAGCTCGGATGGAGCATCAACCCTTATTTTGTCCGTAAACTTAGTCATGGATTGGTAATTAGAATTTCAATCCTTTTCCAGGCCCGGATAGAGTTGTTAAAAAAATTCTCTGTTGATTTTGCAATGTTTTAGGCTTTAGCTACTCATTAAAATTGCCTAAATCATTTCAAACTCGTATTAGTCTACCTCGATTTCAAGTATAAATCACCAAAGTTAAGAATCAAATTCTTCAATCCACTCACAAATTCACAAAGCTTCTCTAATTACTAGAGTATCAACAATCAAGGCATTCGTGCATATAGGTGAGAACTAAAGATTAAATATAGCTAACACTGACCTTTCAGCACAAAAAATTATTTTCATCATCATAGGCCAACACATTTACAGCATCATGCTAACTCAAACTAACTCATCAAAAAATTTCAAAATTTTTGAACACCCCTCACCCCCCAAACTTAAAATGTGTGTTTTCCTCAATGTACAAAAGTAAAATAAAACCAAGGACACGTACCTTGAGTACTGAGCGTCAGTACTCGGCATCTTCTTAATCACTCAATGCTCTTCTTCAGGGGTAGCTCTTAAACTATCACCGCTTCACCTTTTTCACCTACACACCTCAAAATTATTATTGATCTCTAGTCTCTACATGAACAAAAAATAAAAATGAAAACAACTAAAAGAAAGTAAAAATAAAGCAAATAAAAAAAAACTAGCTTGGGTTGCCTCCCAAGAAGCGCTTAGTTTATAGTTCATAGCCCGACTATACTCTCAATCTAACCCGGTTCCGCTTTGGTAGAGGATTTTTCCTTTTCCTTCACCCTCCAAACATACTCCACAATCTTCTTAAATTTTGCTTTCTTTCTCTTCTTCTTCTTTGGCACCTTCGAATCATTTTCTCTTGGCAATTCTAATTTACTCTCTATTTCACTGCATTTCTCCATATTCTTTGCTTACTTGATCATGAACACCCTTTCCGTTTATGGATTTTTAGCCTCCTTGAACACATTAAAAATAACTTGTTCACCATCAACTCCCATCAAAAACTCACCTTTTTTTACATCAATCTTGACTTCAGCAGTAGCCAAGAAAGATCTCCCCAAAATCAATGGCATATTTGCATCTTCCTCCATATCTAACACAACAAAATCCACAGGAAAAATAAATTTATCTATTTTTACCAGAACATTCTCAATGATTCCACGCGGATATGTGACAGATCTATCAGCTAGCTACAATACGATCGTCGTGGGTTTCACCTCGCCAAGTCCTAAGCTCCTGAAAATAGACAAAGACATCAAGTTAATGCTAGCTCCTAAATCACAAAGTGCTTTATTAAAATTAGAAGAACCAATAGTGCAAGGAATCATAAAACTTCCTGGATATTTTAATTTTTGTGGTAGTTTCTTTTGCAGGATAGCACTGCACTCCTCAGTCAGGTTCACTGTCTCGAACTTCTCGAACTTCTGCTTCCTCTACATCACTTCCTTCAAGAATTTAGCATAATTCGGCATTTTCAACAAAGCATCGGCAAACGGAATATTGATGTGAATCTTTTTGAATATCTCTAAAAATTTCGAGAACTGCTCGTCCAATGCCTTTTTCTTGAACCTCTACGGATATGGAAGTGGTGGCTTATACATCGGTTTGGGCTCAGGTTCACTTTGCTTCTCCTCAAACTCTTCCTCAACTTTCTTCTCTTCAACTACAACATTTTTAGTCCTATCAGATGTCTCACTCTCAAGTTTTCTTTCTTATGTACCTACTTGTTTTCCTTTCCGCAACTCTATATCCTTGCAATGTTCATAGGGATTCACTGTGATATTACTTGAGAACCGACCTCGATTATTATCTTTCAGTGCATTTTCCAGCTGTTTAATTTGAGTCTCCATGGACTTCATCATAGCACCCATATTAATCACATGCGTCTCTAAACTATCAAGATGAGACTCAATTCTCGCCATCCTCTTACCAAATTCCTGAACAAAAGTACTAACCACATCCTCCAAAGAAAGTTTCCCTTCTCCTTATTTGCATAAGAAAAATTTTCATTGTTACGCAATTCAGGATTATAAGAATTAGGAACAGGGTTACCTCGATAGCCTTCATAACCTCTTTGGTTGATGTACTCAGCTTGTGGGGACCTCGGGTTGCTAATCTCATCTTAGGGTAATTAACGATTAATAAACAATTAATCATGTATTTAAAAGAATACTCAAACCAAATAATTTTTTTTAAAAATATTGCACCTCACTCGATCGGTTAAATCCTACCGATCGAGCGAACTGGAAATCTCATTTCTCGGGTCTGAGCATATTTTGGTCTCGCTCGAGCGGTCAAATCCTACCGATCGAGCAAGCTCAAAACTTCAATTCTCTGTTTTGCATTTTTAAGGCCTCACTCGATCGGTTGAATCCTACCGATCAAGCGGCCTCTCTGCCCAGAAAAATCTGCAGAAACATGATACTATCAAGACTTGGAAATATAATCCAAAACCAACTCAAACATGGTTGATAAAATCAGGAACATACAAATATACATATATGAAGTCTCAAGCATCAATCCATGCGATTATTACATCAAACGAATAGTAACAAAGGCATTAAAACCATAAGCTACACAAAGTGTACTTCAAGTCATAATTCTTCTACAAGTTTGATGTTAGTCCAACTATCATACATCATCTAAAATCCGAGTCCTCACTTGCTAAATCTCGCTCCCGAGCTATCAATGTCGTCGTTGACTAGCTCATGCCCCCTCTGTTGACATGCACACATACAAAACAAAGCAACAGCTAGATAAACTCCGGTGAGAAATCATTCCCGGTATAATCGACATATATAAAGCGTTAAATAAATCATATCTACTCTATTCATAATCGACTCAACAATAGAGCAAATAACGCATATATCGATTAAGAATTGATTTATATAACATCGTTTGCCATCAAGATTCATAAACGATCTTGACATGGATATCCATCTATCGAAATCATTTCGGATTCGAAAATAAGGTCATCCTCGGACCTCGGCATAGAATCAATTCAATATCATCTCATATCATAATCATAACGACTCAAATCAAAGATTCACTACCTGAGATGGATCGACAACATCAAAGACAAATCAAAACATAAACAAGTATGTGGTTTTGGCGGGACAACTCAAGAACGTCATTCTCGAGTTTCAAAATCCTTGACTCGCGATGTCGTCATTATACCTTCGTATTTCTCGGTTCTGAATACTTCAAATCTGAAATATAACAATCAGAATATTCATATCAAACTTCATTCAAAAGTATCAATCCAAAATCTGCTCAAACTCATCAATATAACTTCAATACAATCACTTCAAACCTCAAGAAAACTCCTTCGGTTCAAAGTAGAACTTCTTGAATTGATTGAGCTTGGAACTAATCTGAAATGTAACGATTATGGTCAAGAAACATTAGTATACAATCACAAGATCTTCAGCTAAATCTTAGGCTATCAAAACAGTCTCAAAACCTAAACCGGCGGCGTAGCGATTGAAAATCGGTAACCGACGAAATATCGAAACCATTTCCGATTTCGAATACAATTCATACGTATATCACAACAGCAATAACCACTCATAAAACCATATAACAGCAGCTATAACCATCAAACACAAGCTGAAAATCAGGATTAAGTACAAGCAACATGAATTCTTCAACCCGGTTTCGATATCGGAATACATAAACGTCGAAGAACATATACATATCATCAATATCTGATATCTACCAACTTTCGAACTTCAAACCATGCCTAAAGAAGTAAAAACTTACACTAGATCGAAGCCCTCGTCGTAAGGATTCCAAAACACCTTTCGGAATCGAAATCGGACGATCGGATCAAAAGATATGGCGATTTGAAAATCGAAAATCAAATGAAAAGAAAGGGTCTCGACTTCTCTGTTTCGAAATTCTGAATTTTCTTAGGAAAGTACACGTTTACATGCTGAGACATCAATTAAAATCTGATAACTTCAAGCATAATTGCCATTTAGTCCCTCAATTCTTCAATATTTGCAATTTGGTCCCCGGCCCTTATTTTAATTCAATTTCAATCCTAAATAATTTAAGAATATTAGAATTTAAATCAAAACTCTAAATATTCCCAAATTAAATATACTCGGATTAAAATTAAATAATCTCGGATTAAATTAAATAATCATGGGCCTTACACAGCTTGTTCAGGAGGAATAGATTCCTCGATGGCGACCGACACACCTGCTGAATCTGCGACATTCACCTTGTTCAATGCAGCCACTTGCGTAGTCAAAGCAGATAACTGAGCCGATATAGAGGTGAGAGGATCCACTACATATACAGCTTTCTTGACTCCCATACGTTCAGAAGGCCATTGAAAACTATTGATCATCATCTGTTCCAGCATGTCATAGTCCTGAATTGGATATTTAAAAAAATGGTTCTTCCAGCCGCAAAATCCACTGACATCCTTGTAGGCGTGTTCAATCCATTGTATAAAAGCTCGATTTGCTCCCAATCTGCAAAATTGTGGTTAGGACAACGTCTCAATAAATCTTTGTACCTTTCCCATGCTTCATATAATTGCTCAGAATCCATCTGCTGGAAGGTAATAATTTCGATCTTCAACTGAGTGGATTTGGCAGGTGGAAAATATTTCGCAAGAAATTTGACTGCCATTTCCTCCCACGTAGTTATGCTTCCCAACGGCAGTGATTTTAGCCAACTCCTAGCCTGGTCCCTGAGAGAAAATGGAAACAAACGTAAGCGTATAATATCCTCAAGAACTCCATTCTTTTTCACCGTGTCAGTAATTTCCAAGAAAGTCTGTAGGTGCAGATGAGGATCAGTTGTGGCGCTTCCGTTGAATTGGTTCTGCTGAACCATGTTGATCAATGCCGGCTTCAGCTCAAAATTGTTCGCATTGATAGTTTCTCGAGCAATTCCAGAATAGTGGGCCGGGATAGTAGGCCGGAAGTTGATCAATGCCGGCTTCAGCTCAAAATTGTTCGCATTGATAGTTTCTCGAGCAATTCCAGAATAGTGGGCCGGGATAGTAGGCCGGAAGTGATCTATGATAGGCACTAAGGGAGGTTGTTGTGCATTTTATTCAGCCATCTTATTTAATTCTTCTCTTCTTAATCTTCTCAAAGCTCTTGTAGTGCGTTCGATCTCCGGATCAAACAGTAAAGGATTAGCGTTTTTGAGATCTTCGAATACACTGCACGCAAGAAGAACTAAAAATCAATCAGTAACTAAAAAAAAAATAAAGAAAAACTCTAAATTAAAATCTTGACTAATTGATAACAAGACTAAAACAAAATCTACAAATTACTCCCCGGTAACCGCGCCAAAAACTTGTTGCGTATTTTTGTGGCCGAAAGTGCACGGTGTCAATTTTTAATATGTGATGAGTAAAGTATTGTTCCCACGATGAGTAATATTGAAAAATATTAAGTACTTGTAATTAGAATAGTTTAAACTTTATCTAGAAAATTAAATAAGAGAATTTTTGGTTTTCAAAATTAAATTAATATTAAACTTCAGCAAAGCACGCACACAATTTCAACGAAATATAAATGAGAGAATAATGGTCTAGAGGTTCTAATTTCACCTGTTACAATAACAACTACTCCTAATTAAATTATTTTCGTGAATTTCATTCAATTAAGAGCCAAGAACACTTAATTGTATTATTTCCCTCTCCCGATCAACAAGTAATATGTATCAACTACGGTTCAATTCCAATAACCCTTTTAATAATCTAATCATAGTGATATGTGTAAAAAAATGTTCTTCCTAAGACTCCATTAACATTATACACTCTGTCGAGCTATATAAATAATTAACGATGTATTTTTTATTGGTCCTATTTAAAATCACCTCTCCCGGGCAACGATTTCGAATAAATAGAACAAATAAATTAGTAATCAATTAATTGAAACGACAATCAAAACTAAAAAAAATAAATAATCTAGGAGAATTCAATCAAATAAAATTAAAAACTTGTAGAAGAGTCTACACCAGGTTCCATCGTCCCTCTAGACTAATAAAATTTAGTTCATAATAAAAAAATTGATAAAAACAATCATGTTCAAAAATCTAGACATCAATTCAATAATCAGTTCGAAAGGAAGAAAACAAATCCGAATATTCGATGTCGTGTCCGATCGATCGATCTTCGTATTTGTCGCTTGATGTTCTTCACGTTTTTGAAGATTTCTCCTCTTCCAATCTCTAATGCTTTTGCTCTCTGAATTCTGAGTTGTTGCTGCGGAGGCTCCCTTTCTCCGTTCTTCTCAATCTCCTTTTTATATGTTGCTTGAAAAGCCCAAGATCTAGCCCAAGGATCGAGTGTTTTGAGTTTCCAAAACTCTGATCTTTTCCTATTTTAACAGATGCGCAGATGCGATTGGTGAATGGAGCGGATGCGTCAATTCAATTTCCAAACTTCCCGCATATGCTTGAGATTGTACATCATATGCGCCTATTTCTTTCTCAGATTTCGGCCTTTTCCCTCATATGCGTTACATTTTCCCGCAGATGCGCTGCACTCTTCTTCATGTTTCTGCCTTTTGCCGCATATGCGCTGCATTTTCCTGCAGATGCGCTACTGCAATTTTTCAGATGCGCGACATTTTTCAAAAAATCATATCTCACAATATAACCGTCGGATTGAGCTGAAATTTTGACAGCATCTTTAAAACATCCTAAATTCAATGTGAACAGTGGAGATCGGATTTAGATATCTCAAACATTCCCAGTAAGTTTCTGAAGTTTTCTGTCTGTAATTCATCTTTCCGCTTCTTCTCGGTACTTTAACTCCAATCCTTGCATCTCACAAAAAAAACAAGTAACACGCATAAAATTCACTCGATACATCAAAAAAGTCAAGTAAAATCATATATAAATTAAGTGCTAAATTGCAGTTATCAGATACATAATTTGAAGTTGAAGCTTAAATAAAACTTATATAGGATTGTGTTTTCTTCGAGTTGCCACCAGTTACCAGCCATTTTGATGTAAAATGAATTTTATATGATTTTTCTACAAAAACTGTTCAAATATGCAGGAAACAGAGCACTCGGGTTTTGTGTGTGTTCTTATTGACAGAATTTGGCCTATTAAATGATCTTATTTGGAACATTTGTGAGAAGATGAAATGTAGAAAATTGAGTTAGCTTTCATTTTCAATTTACATAACTTATTTTGAATGAAAGATGAAATACTTATGATTTCTATAATACCGACTAATGAATCTAGAATTATGTTGTGACCTTGCTGATTTCATTTCTTGTAGTGTGAAGAAAATTAGTCAAATTACTGTGAAATGATATTTGGAATTTATGAGCTTTAATTCAGTAAATTTGGCCAGTTCCCATGTAACTTATTTTGGTAAATCCCAATGGTTAGGATTTATCGAGATTTCAAGGCATAAAATGTGCTATTGGATGGAGATTTCAAGCCAAAACTTTCGAATTTCGGGCTTACTAGGGAGGATCCAACTGTTGGTCGTACTCATGTTTTAACTGCGGTATGTTCACTCTGGTAAAAATTTTATTTGCACTTTTCGTGCGAAGAATGAAAAATTTCGTGCATTGTCTCTTGTTAATAAGATTTGGAACATGTCATTTTCTTAATAGACACTATAAGTGAATCCTACATAGAGAAGAAAATGTAGTCGCCTCTTTAAAAAGAATAAATTCTTAAATTTTAGGCGTACTACCCTCAAAATTTTAAACTTTCACACTCTGAATATATATTTAATCTCCGTAGCTCAACGAATATGTTATGCATTTTATTTTGTCTTTGGTCAGATTTTAAAATGTTTGAATGCTTTTATAGGTCCTATGTCATGTACTTGTCTATCCATTTAAGCTATAACTCATTTTGCAAAGGAAAATTACATGCAAAGTTGGTTTTAATCAAGCCCATTTGCATGGACCCGATGGCACTGCGCGTGATAGTTTATAATGGTGAATTTTCCTAGGGAAGAATATAAATTGGTAGGAATATATGCAAAGTTAGTTAAATATGTGTTCCTTGATGATATATTATCTTTGTTATTTGCTGAGAGAAATAGAATAATGTCCACCGAATCTCAAAACACAACCAACATTTTTGATGATGCAATTAGCTTTGTATTTGATGAGGAAGCTCGAGGTAGAGTTTGCGGATTGAGTTTTGGAATTACACCTTCGAAATTTGGAGCTTATGTGAAACAAAATGAAATATTTTCTAGTTTGAGGAAGATTTTGTTTTTTTATTTTGGTTGTTGATACCTTCTTCTCTGTTGATATGATGAAAAGACGTTTATTAACTTTGCGTGTAGATTAGAGTTAACATGTGCTCAATTTGTTTTAAAGATATGATTTTTTTGGTTTTCATGAATGAATGAAATTGAAATTTATTGTTTAGTTCTTCATTTTAATTTTTAATTTCTCTATTTAATTAGTTTGTTGAAGTTTCTGTCACATTGAAGTTTCTGGTTTTCGTAATTAAATTTAACGACGGCGTGCATCGCATACTGCGGATATTGCCTCACTTTCGTTGGCACGTGGTGCAAGTCGTTATTAAATTTAACGACAGCGTGCATCACATGTTGCGGATAGTGACTTACTTTCTATGGCAGGCGGTGTACGCCGTTATTAAATTTAACGACGGCGTGCATCGCACGCTGCAGATAGTGCCTCACTTTCAATGGCACGCGGTGCACGTCGTTATTAAATTTAACGACAGCCTGCATCGTATGTTGTGGATAGTACCTCATTTTCGATGGCACATGGTGCATGCCGTTATTAAATTTAACGACGGCGTGCATCGTATGCAACGGATAGTACCTCACTTTCAATGGCTTATAAATTTCCAGTGTGCATAGAAATCTGCGATGAACATTGCACGCCACGAAAAGTCCTTTTTCTTGTAGTGCTTGCACATTATTGTCAAATTTGACAACATCATATTATTCAATTTATCACTTAACTTTTTATTGGATTGGTTTTCAACATTTCACGTTTTCCTAATTTTTAGTGTTATAGCTTACAACTATTCAAGATTTTATTTCTTGTAAATTCATATTTAAGAATGATAGTTTAAAAAAATTTAAACTTGGACTTTCTAGTTTCATTTACAACTTGAATTTCAAGCTCAAAAAATTTATAAAACTTTATTCAAAATTTTATTTCTTGTAAATACAAAGTTTTAAGCGTACAAAACTTACAAAATTCAACTTGAATAAAACGACAAATATCACAATAACTTTTCACAACAATACAACATAGTGTATATAGTTGACGCTCCATTCCACTTGGTTATCCAAAATATTTTCATCGAGACTCATCAATAATAAAGCATGTCTCCGAGTCTGTCTCATGACCTATGGTGAGCCACTCCGAAATCACCTACTATTCAAACTTAAGCATGCAATAAAATCTTAAAGCACAAAATTTGAATAATAACCAGCGAAAACTCAAACGATTCAACAATACAACTGGCGGAATATAACCTGTACTGAAATCAACTAAAATAATTGTTATACAACTCAATCGAAAGTTAATATTGAAAATCCACAAACGGAAAAAAAAACTTGATACGGAAACAACCCACAAACTCGCTGCAGCTCAACGACCGCTACCTCTCAGTCCGTCCAACCTAAACCCTGCTCCGTGGAATGTGGAGTCCAGAACCAAAACCGAGGCATGAGCAAATAACGCTCAGTATGAAAGTATAAGTATACACATGCTATGAATGCTAATACAAATGAAAAGGTACCGAAAATCTATCACGGTAAAACTATGCTCAAACAAGAGGCGCCAGGATATATGTAGCACGTTGGACCGTCGCATCAGGAGGTGGGTCACATACCTGAAGAAAATATGGATATATGTTACATAATATATACACATAAGTCATGCCATATAAACATGCAAACATAGAATATGCATACTCAACCAGGATATCTCGGATAAAATATCTGTACCTCAATAAAAGCAACCTAGCAACATTGACACTCTAGTCCAAGCCTATAAGAGGATAATCACCATATCACTTATTGCTTACTAAAAGCCTTAACTGTACTAATAGCTACTCATTGAAGCTAATCAGAGTCTAGAATTATACCTGCGTCCGTCGTTAGCCCTTTAATGATGATGGTTTCAAAATCTAGGCACAACTTCGCTACGACCTCGGTAACGACTCGCTATCGACTGGCCCTCAAGACGACGCTTACAAGCTTTCAAAAACAACAAGAAACAAGAGAGGAAATTGTGAATTTGCAATTGAAAGTGAAGCTCTTGGCCCCTATTTATAGAAAACGATCGAAACTATCGATTCTACGTTCAGAGCTTCTGAACTAACTTCGGAGCTTTCGATCTATCTAGCCGTCTAACGCGTGTCCTTGTTTGGACAACACACTGCTGCCGAAGAGTTCGAACCTTCAAAACCGGGGGTTCAGAACTTCTGATCTATCTCGAGTCAAATCACCAAATAAAAAACTCGTATTTTCTTATCCAAAGGCGATCGGACCTTCCGATCGTGACTTCGGAGCTTCCAAACTCACCCTATGCCTCCGAATTACAACGCTGCTTCCGAACTAATTCGGTGCTTCCGATCTACTCTTCGGAGCTTCCGAACTGTCCAATAACTACAAGTCCTTGGGAATATTTCCGATCGATCTGAATATGATTTTCAACTTCTTAAATCCAATTAAGAATCTTTTAATCATTTTTTGACTAATTGAACATGTTTAGAAAGTTGATTAACTTAATTGGAAATCGGGCTACTACATGACCTTTCGTGACAGAAACTGCAACAATCATGTTAACTTGACTTCATTTGCCTTTCTTTGGATGTCGACATACCTTGGCAATGTGATTTTTCTTACGAAAGTTATAACGGTTCCTTTCAAACCTTTTGAAATTGTTCGTGTTGGGATACTTAATCCCTTTGCTAACTTTTGGTTCAACCAATTATCCCTTCCATACATTGATAGTTTCTCATTTGATTCAGAATACTTGCGGTTATCTTCTTCAATACACAGTGTGATAATCAAATCCTCGAGACCATTTCCCTCCGTTTATTCCTTAAAAAAAATTTGAAATTCATCCACGGAGGCGGATGTTTCTCAATTATCAAAGCAACTTGAAATGATTCACTTACTTGAATACCCTCGGTATGCATATCATATAGTAACAGTTGCAATTCCTGCAATTGACTTATAACATATTTGAAATCAACCATTTTGAAAGATATAAACATAACAACAATTAATTTCTTCATTTCGGCATTCTCTGTCTGATATTTCCTTTCCAAAAGGATTTTCACAACTCCTTTGAAGTCTTGGCTGGACTATACACATTTTAAAATCTGTCCTCCAAGCAATTTAGGATGTAGTTGCGACAAAGGTAGTCACCATTATTCCATTTATCATAAGCAGTCTTCTTATCTTCAGTTTCGTTCTCGGGCACAACAAGGGCTCTCTCAGGCAGAAATTTCACCAAAATCAATGTAGGAAAATAGAAATCATCTTTTCTTGCCATCTTTTGAAGTTGGTGCCTCCATACTTCTTGGGTTTCTCACTATGTGCCGCTACAAGAGTTTGTAGAAAAAGGGCAGTAGATGAAGATTTAATTTAAGAATGAACAGTAAAAAAAAATCTTCTTAAGATTGTTGGGTCTTGATCCTGTGCAAAACTAAAATTGCTTGGTTGATGTCCTGATAGATGTCTCGAGACGTATTGTAACAAGACAAGAAAAGAAATTTAAAGTCTAGTTTAGAGTTAGACTCTGTCTATTTAAGACGATTTTGTCCCACACACGGTGCTTATTGAATATGGCAACCGTCTCTCAAAACACGACTTTCATTTTTCAATAGGAGCATTCTAAATTACAAAATCCGATGAACTTTAAGATGCTTTTTGAACCCTAAAAAAATGATGAACGAAATTCTGGTATGCAACAATATAAATAGACAAAAATTCTATGTATTTTCAAGTTTCAACGTGTGTAAAATTTTTCATTGTAAATCAGATCTATTTATAGATATTGAAAATCTTCAAATGAAATGTACATCATATCAAATGAGACACATCTTTTTTACCAAAAATGTTGAGCATAATTACATCTTTACATACACAACCATTCAGATGAATGAGTTTAATTTGATTTGAATTCCGTATGAATTCACGTTCAAACTCACAACACCAATTGGTTTCATGAAGAGACAGATGTTTTGATGGTGTTAAAAAGACACATTTCTGTTTTTAGTGGAGCATCTTTTGAGACATGATTCACTAAAAATCTTAATTTAAATGATTTCAAGTGTAAATTGCCCTGAAAGATCTCATACATACACTTACATATATAATTATTTATATTGGTAAAACATAATCAGTGACAAAACATCACTTCACCATAATGGTGAGAACCTCTCCTCCTTTTGTTACGCAGTTTCAGTCAGGTGTTAAAAATGTGCTCGATCCATAAATATGATTTGAGTTGATCCGAAAAAAAAAATTGGGTTAAGATTTTTGAGTTTGGTTCAGATCGAGTTGGACCCGAAATCTGAGTATCTTCCGCAAAAAAAAAAATTTAATTAGGTTGGGTCGGATTTGGGTAAACTTAAGATTACCCGAAATTATATATATATATATATATATAATTAAGAAAGATTAATTATATTTTTATTGTATATTGATATCATAAATTTTTATCATATAATTTTGATTTTTTTAGAAAAATTTTTTATTTTGTTTAGTAAGTATAATTTAAATTTACATCATATATTAACGGGATTTTGTTATTATATATTTAAACTAAGATTACCCGAAATTTTATATATATATATATATATATATATATATATATATAATTAAGAAAGATTAATTATATTTTTATTGTATATTGATATCATAAATTTTTATCATATAATTTTGATTTTTTTTAGAAAAATTGTTTATTTTGTTTAGTAAGTATAATTTAAATTTTTTAAAATTATAATTTTAAATGTACATTATATATTAACGGGATTTTGTTATTATGTATTTAAATTAAAATAATAACATTATCATTATTATTAGGTCTTTTGAATTTTTTTTAATAATATTTTGTTTAAAAAAATCAAATCGAATTGGTTGCGGTTAATCGAATTCCTATTTAAATTGGTCGTTTTTGGGTTGATTCAAATAAGATTGAAATTTTATTTTTATAACATCTCACACGAACTCATCGGAATCGTCAACTCGACACGAATTCATCGGAATCCATCAAATTGACACGCCTTTCAAGCATCCAATTGCAAATCAAATGATTGCTTGGGATTTCCTGATAGGAAATGCAAAACAGCTCCGAGACTCATCGAGTCAATTGGCTAGTTTGACACACAAACCACTTACATATAGCACGCTGCCAAAATCTCCTCAAAATATTGGTGTTGGGCTAATTTTGTCTACGAAATTTAATTTGTTCGTAGTGTGTTTGTAATAAACATCTAAATGTGATTTTAGGTGAGTGGCCTAATATTGGTTCTCAATTTTTTCAACGAATACCAACTCACTTTAAAATGCATAAAATTTTTAGAAATCCGTAATCAACTGAATTAAAAAATATATATAATTTTGGTCATACATGTTATTTTTCTTACAATTTTGATCGTCTATATCGTGAAATTACGATCTTATTGTTGTATCTTTGGTTATTCTTCTGCGATTTTTAGTTCTTTTTCTATGAGATACTAATGTAATGCACGTATACATGTGTGACATGGCGTGGCTCATGTGATAAGAATCCTCTGGAAAAGTGAAACAAGAAATTGAGAGTTTTTCAAGCAAACATCGATATATAGTCTTGCTACATTTGATTTAAAATGTTTCAAACATATATACATTGGAAAATATGGCGACCACGTTAATATTTTATTTTTTTACATTTGATAGAGATATATGTATTTTATTATTGTCGGCTAAACCAACAATACAATATAAGCTAAACAAAAGTTTACTTTTCATCTTGTGCGGTGTCTTTGCTCTAATCATTGTGTCATTAGATCAAATAATATGTTATTGAAAACTTAACCCATGCTTATTATTTATAATTTACAATTAACGACTGCTTTAAATTTCAAGAATCTTGCGAGATTCTCGACGTAATATAAAACATATATAATATAATTTAAATACAAATGAAGAATAAATTTGACAGCCTGATTAGTTAAATGTATTTTATCTAAGTAACTTCGTTAATTAGAGCAGGTTTCTAGTGTCTTATGAGATTTTGTTGCGAATCCATGATTCATATTATAGTAAAAAATAATATGTTTGATATAAAAAATAATATTTTTTTAATGAATTAGATGAATCGAATATCTATCTCATAAAACGATAACATAACACTGTTAGGCACCGTTTGGCTTGAGGTATGATATAAGTAATATATAGATAAGTAGTATAATGTAAAAAATAAATAAGAAATGATAGTTAAAATTGTATTGGATTTGATTGATAGATTATGATTTATTTGATTTGATTGATTAAATTTTATATAAAAATTTTAAATGACTATTTTGTCCTTTTAACAATAAATAAAATAAAAATTATATTATTTATAAGGGGTAATATAATAATTTGAATTCAATGAGTTGATTGATGTGAGATAAATAATTAATGATTTGATTGATGTAAAATAAATAGTTAATATATAGATAAATAATATGATGTGAAGAACGTGAAATGAGATGAGATAAGTTATACATATATTAATAATACCGTAAACATAACGGTACCTTAGAGTTGGAGGGATGCTTGAAATTTATGAATCTTTGGCCACAATGAATGTTGTCAGCTAGATTTGGAAAAGGGAAGGTGAAGGGGAAATGTTAAATAGGAAAATGCCAAAATTGTAGGGAGGCAAAGGCAGAGGAGAGGGGAGGAGTGGTGTTTTGTAAAGTTGGGGAAAGTGAAATTAAATGAAATTGGGGGGTTTGAAAAGACAAGTCAAATGTCAAATCTAAGCACCTCAAATCATAAGACAGTCAGTGTGATGTGTTGTCCATCAATATGCTAATGCCTTTATTTGCTCCTTTCTTTTTTTCTTTACCATGTTTTAGGGTAAATCTACAGTATCTTCACCCAACCATCCCCTCTCTTTTTTTTTTTTTACTTTTACTTTTAACTGCGGGATTTGAATATAAGAATATATTTACTAAAACATAAAAACTCTCCTAAGTACGTCTCAAAGATTAATTAATATTTGAGATAAATTTTTATTAGATCAGATTTATGAAAAAAAAAATTATTTTTAAAGTAATATTTATATATAGATCTGGTGGTCTCGTCACACAGAAAAAACCAATTTTTAGGAAAATATTTTTAAAAAATAAATCTATTTATTTATAACATCTTAATTGTTTGAATCTTACATAATTATAGGGCACAATAGGTACAAGTAGCTATTTTTGCTCGAGGTCAGATATTTTCCCGAGAAAAGTGGACTTAATGCTATTTCCATTCAAAGCTTCGATTATGGGCATGTTTGGTTTTAAAAGCTAGGCCAAAAAGCACTTTTTTAAGTGCTTTTCATTTAATAAAGTATTTGGTTGACCAAAAAAATGCTTAAATAAGCACTTTTTTAAGTCAAAATTAGAGCTTTTTGAAAAGCCAAAAATTATAGCTTAAAAAAATGCTTTTTTTAAAAAATGTCTATCAAATCCAAACGGGGCCTATATGTATAATAAATATTGATTTATTGAATTCAAGCTTAAACTCGATATATAGTACAATTTTTTGAAAGTGTTTTTAATTTTAATTATATGCAAAATTATTTGTACTTAATTAATTTTAGATTAGTATATATATATATATATATATATATATATATAAACTAATATAGGTATTTTTTTTTAAGATGAACTAATAGTATTACAACATTATATTGATATCAACATTATTTGGTGTCAATTATGAATATATTTCTTAAAGCAATGCATAAAAGTAAGTAAGAAATGGAACCTCAATTCCCAAGGGTCATTAAATAACAAGATCCATGAGTAAATAGTAAATACATATATAGTTAGACCTAAGATATTTGTGTTCGGCTGCAAACACACCGTCCCCAAGAAAGATCATGTTGTATGACCACAGGGGAAAAACACAAAATACCGAGATCGTTTCACGAATTGATTTTATGAGATGAACTTTTTGTTAAATTCATCCATAAAAAAATATTTTTTTTATTTTTTTTTTAAAAATATCTTTCACTCTATATATAGATGAAACAAGAAAAAATAAAAAAAAAGGAAAATATGGGTGTATATACAATGTACATGTGTAAATTATCCTTACAAAACAAAGAAAAGTTGTGAAAATTATATTTTTGATCTATAATACATATAATTATTTGCGGGTTTTTCGTGAAAGACTATTTTTCATAATTATATATGTGAGCTGTAGCATAATGATAAAGATCTAAAGATGCAGTACCGCATTTGACATATATATAATGCGCCTGTACAAATGCCTCTTTTGTTTAGTTAACGCTCGGAGCAACTTAACGAAACTAAATTACTGCTGAAAGTCTTGGATTTAATATAATCTTTTATTGTGTTTTTTATGAATGTAAATAATGCATGTATTCATGAATTTAAAATTTTAAAATAACTATAATCAGTACTATATTGTTAAAGTTGATGGGTTTAAAGTAATTAACTTTTGGATCATTGTATGTTTTTTTTATAAACAAAATACTAAAAATGCTAATTTTCCCAAATTGTAAAACATTACTTTTTATTTAATCCAAACATAATAGAAACCTATTTTGGTAAGGGAAAATAATTTTTTTGGTTCTATTTTAAGTCTTCGTAATTTGGTCAACTAAATTTTCAAATTTTGGTTTGGTGCACTAATTTTTTTTTTTTTTTACTTTCAGTATTATTTCACTAGAGTATTGATGTAACACCGAAAAATATTGATGTAGCATCATTACATTCTAACATGACATTAAAAAATACTGATGTACCATCGAATATTTTTAACTTTTCTTATATCACATTATCAAGTAGACCAACAACTAAAAAAACAAAATTTAGTGTACGGCAAGACTTTAGAAATGGAACATTAGGATTTTGATATGAGAAGTTGTTCTGTTCTGGATTTTAGTTTTTAATTTGTTAAAGTTTGATTTTTATCTAATAACTTAGAATTTTTTTTTCTACGTTTCAATTTTTTCCATATGAAGTCGATGAACCCATGAAATATTGCTCATTTGAATTGATTCCCTTTTATGAATCTCATATGATACGAATAAAAGTGCATTGTATATATATATATAGAAATTTTTAACTACCCAACCAATGATGTCCAACTCGTTCCCGACCACTAAAACATGATACCGTGTTTTAGTTATGCGAAAAATAATAAAAAAAAACAACTAAAACCCGGCATCGGGAACGAGGTGGAAAAATATTGTTGGACAACTGAAAAGTCCTCTATATATATACATTAAAATATATTTAAGAAAAAATATAACATAAACCTTATTTTTCAAAACTAGAGGAAAAAAACTTTTTATTTTACTCAAGTATATTTTTATAATATATATTATTATATAAAATTTGGGCACCTTTTAATAACTACTTTTGTATGTCAAGATGACATCAATTTTCTTCTTCATTTTACCCCTGTTCGTTGAGAGTTTTCTGCACAGCTTCCCTTTTTTTTTTTAAGGCAAATGAAAAATTAACATTTTGACAACTTCCATAATTCTAATTTCATCTCACGTCTCTGTCTCATATATTTCCCAAACGAACGTTCTTTTCTCCCAAACCAGAAATAAAAAAACAAATTTTATTTAAAAAATACTGTAATTTAATATATATTTATCACATAACCACATAGAAAGAACATCTACATCAAATAAGCAATTTCACTGAATTTAATGTTTCCGGAGAGAATACGACTAAAACTAAAAAAAAAGTCATAATTTCTCCCTTAAAAACTTAACAAAAACTCAAAATTGAACATATAATTGAACCCAAAAAAAATATTTTTATTTTGATTTTTATTAAATTTATGTATAATCTATAAACTAACCTATTATAATAAATTATTTTTAAAAATTTTCATCTATATTTTTGAACTTTTATTTAAAGACACACAAAACTTTTTCGATATTCAAATCAAATAAAAAAAAGAGAGAGAATAATTATTCAATAATATTTTACTAAATATACTCTAATAATACACATCACATATGTTCCAACGCACAGACATAAATTAGGAAATGAGATAAATCAATTGAGATTAGGTTCTCGTCCGCAATAATTGATCCCCTGAAAAAATTTATCTCCATTTCACATAAATAATATTCATTATTAATTATCCCCTCACCACAATATTATTTTATTTCCCCTAAAAAAAATAAAATATTATTTTATTTTATATCATCGAAATAAATAAATATTCCAACCCTTTATAAAATTTTTTATTTATTATAATCTCAGCCGACCATGTTAGCCATTTATATTACACCTCTCTCTCTCTCTCTCTCCTCAGTTTCTTCTCTTTTTTTTTTTTTATGCAAAATAATTTCTCGCAACAAATAGCAAACAGTCGATCATCATCATCATCATCATCATCATCAAAGATCAATTGAAGTAACATATCAAATTCAATGATGAAATAAATCCATTTTCACGATTTTTAGTTCCTTTATTTCTTCTTCTTCTTCTTCTTGACACATAAATATTTTCCTTTCTTCTGCTTCTTCTTGTTGTTGTTGTTCAGAGTGTACTACGTATTGTGCAATGAGCCCAGAAGACTCCTTAAGATCTCTGTCCCTAGACTACCTGAATCTGCTTATCAACGGCCAGGCTTTTAGCGATGTAACCTTCAGCGTAGAGGGTCGTTTAGTCCATGCGCACAGGTGCATCTTAGCAGCAAGGAGCTTGTTCTTCAGGAAATTCTTTTGCGGGCCGGACTCCCAGACGGGCTTGGACCCGATAAGGATGGGCCCGGGGAGTCCGAGAGGGCCTAATACTCAAGCTGTGATACCGGTGAACTCGGTTGGCTATGAAGTTTTCTTGCTCATGCTTCAGTTCTTGTACAGTGGCCAAGTTTCGATTGTTCCTCAGAAACATGAGCCCAGGCCTAATTGTGGGGAGAGGGGTTGCTGGCATACGCATTGCACCTCCGCCGTTGATCTTGCTCTTGATACTCTTGCAGCCGCTAGATCTTTTGGTGTGGAACAGCTTGCTTTGCTCACTCAGGTTCATTTCCGATCCATTTTTCAATTTCATCTTCTTATTATATATTAAATGGTGTCTTGACTTTCCTTTTTCTCTCTTTTTTTTGTTTGGGGTTGGTTGATTGATTTATTTTATTCTTTTTGTTTGTGGGTTCTAATTTTTTAGACAAAAAAAAAACATATCAATTTTGGTTTCAAGAACTTGGATGGTAGCTTCCAGTTTATGTTGGTCCATGGGGGGAATGAGCTTAATAGATCATCAGTCATGAAATTTTCTTTTCATGAATCTGATGTGGGGTTTCTATTAATGATCTCAAACAAATCTACTTCTTTTGGTCATTCTTGTGACTCTTTTTTTTTTTTTTTTTTCCCTTTTTCCTGTAATAATTCTTGGTCTGCAGCATATATGCATATTCTGTTGCAAAAGTGGGATCGATGTTTGGATTCAAAATTTTCTTTCACATTTCAAGCTCACAAAACATGTATTCAACGTTGTGTTCTTCCACTGATCTTCTTGTCATTTTTAGCAAAGGTGTCTTGACAAGTCCTCATCTTGATTTCATGTAACATTACTTTCTTCAAATTGCTAAAGTTTTTTTTTTATCTCTTGGGTTGATCACTAGTCTTGTCTACCACAGTGATATATCCCCTCCAAACCCAACTTTCCTAATTTGGTTTTAAAGATGAAAGTAAAATCTTCCCATTTGTACTTCAAGGGCTTAGCTATAATTCACACACATATATATATATGCCCTACTAAATAGTATCAAACTATCATTAATTAAAGACCCAATTAATCTTTTTTATTTATTTTGATCGGTTTGCAGAAACAGTTGGCAATCATGGTGGAGAAGGCATCCATCGAAGACGTAATGAAAGTGTTGATTGCTTCAAGAAAACAAGAAATGCATCAACTTTGGAGTACTTGCTCACATTTAGTGGCGAATTCGGGTCTCCCTCCGGAAATCTTGGCCAAACATCTCTCCGTCGATGTGGTGGCCAAGATCGAAGAGCTCCGCCTCAAATCCTCCCTCGCCCGCCGTTCTCTCATGCCGCACCACCACCACCACCACCCGCACCACCACCACCACGACCTCGGCGGAGACCTCGAGGACCAGAAAATAAGAAGAATGCGCCGGGCCCTCGACTCCTCCGACGTGGAACTCGTCAAACTTATGGTCATGGGAGAAGGTCTCAATCTCGACGAAGCATTGGCTTTGCATTACGCGGTCGAGAATTGCAGCAGAGAAGTGGTGAAAGCATTGCTGGAACTGGGTGCAGCCGATGTAAACTACCCCGCAGGCCCCGCCGGGAAAACCCCGCTTCACGTCGCCGCCGAAATGGTGTCGCCGGACATGGTGGCGGTGCTTCTTGACCACCATGCGGATCCCAATGTACGAACGGTCGATGGGATCACTCCCTTAGACGTGCTTCGAACCCTAACATCCGATTTCTTGTTCAAAGGAGCGGTCCCGGGGTTAGCCCACATCGAGCCGAACAAGTTGAGGCTGTGTCTGGAGCTGGTGCAGTCAGCTGCAATGGTGATTTCGAGAGAAGAAGGGAATAATGCGAATGCGGCGGCGCCACCTTCGTCAGCCACCGCTTCCATATATCCAGTACCGATGGGTGACGAACATGCCAGCAGCGCCAGCAGCGGTGGCGGCGCGGGCAACATGTCCGTGGCGGCGGGTAGCGGGCTGAACCTGGATTCGAGAATGGTGTATCTGAATCTTGGAGCACAAATGGGTGTCGGGAAATTGAGCGAAGGAGATGAAAGCAGCAGCCACAGAGAAGCCATGAATCGAATGTATCATCATCACCATCACCACCATCATCACTCCCACGATCAGTATTAATTAACTTTCCATCGACTACTTATATAAGTAAAACAATCTTTATATATTATATATTATCATCTTTTGAAATATAAGCAGCAGCTGGGATCTTGAAAATGGTTGTTCAAAAATTCATGGAAATAATTTATCAAATTATTATTTCGAGGGTTTCATGCAAGGTTACAAGTTCATAGCCCTTTCTCTGTTGCTTATAATCTGCGGTGGGTTTAATTTGTGGGATAGGACAAGAGTATTTATTCAATAAATTTTTTTTTTTATTTTTTATTTTACCTTCAATGCTGTGATGGATGGAGATGACACAGGTGATCAATCTTTTCAATACCTTCCTTTGTCTATTCATTTTGTTTCTTGTTGCAAATTTTAATTTTTTTTATTTTTTTTTTTAAAAAAGGTTTGCATAGGTAGTTTGAAATATCGTTATATAAATATATAATTTCTTTTCCATGAATCATATTTATATAATTATTTATGCTCATTGTAGATTCCGTCTTTAACTTGAGACATCACATTTATTATAACTAGACATCACATTGAGATGTTGTGTCAGAAAATTGATTTCATTATAACGTCAAAAGTTTAATGTTTCCACTATGCTTACATTCTATTCGAAGAAATGGTGAGAATGCAGAAGTAATGAAATTAACTCTCATTTGTTTTCCAAAAATGGAGACGCGTCGAACATTTTGATGAATTAAACTGATTGACTGAAATTTGAAGGGGAAGTTGAGATTTTGAATATCTAGCTGCATGCACTTGAAATGTTAAAAATTGATCAATTCGATCAGCTTCCAATGCATACTTCATACTTGTTATTTGCATTGAATTTTGGGCAATATATATATAAAGTTTTTGCATCACATGCTAATTAAAATCCATTGTTATTTGCTAATGCATACATTTATTTACAATGTAAAAGGACACATTTTGTGTGTGACAATTTTTTTGTGCATAAAAATGTTTTCAAGAATGGTTACTTTGGTATCTTGTGCTGGTAGGGTAATGGGATAATGGGGTCTTTTGGAAGTTTGTTGGGATGTTTTCTTTTTTATCTTTTAATGAGAAATAAATTAGAAGGTGGACATGAGTTGTCTTTTCCATTTACTATTTATATTTTGTATATTTCTTTGTGTCTAAAATAGGAATTTTGATTGGTTTTAAGTGTGTCTAAATTTTGTGCATTTTAATATATAAACATCATTTAACTTTAGGTACATTTCGATTGGTTCTCCAAGTGTTGCACGAATGTGACCACACAAATTAAATAAATTTATTTTATTGCGCAGTATATATCTAATATGCATTCCCCTCTTTAATCTTTTTTACTATTTCATGCTACAAAAGAAAACCCTATAGTTAGTTCTGTATTCTTTGTCTCAATCAAGTAAATTAATAAGTTTTGTCAACCATATAAACTACTCTGTTTGCCATTTCATACGGCATTATCAAGTATTAATTATTCTTTTTGGGAATGAATCATATTTCTTGCTACATAAATCCTTTGTTTCTATTTTATGATAAATAAAATTTCGGTTGAGTGTGTGAAGCTTGAGGCTTGGTCTCAAGTTCAATCTCACAAAAGTCTTTTTTGTTTGAATCTGCCTACAGTCTTTTAATTTGCGGATTTACATAGGTGAAGTTTGCAGGCTAATGTATACCATATCATGTCGTGTATTAATTCTTCAGAAATTGAGTTTCATATTCCAATTTCATGCATTTTAATGTATTACTATTACTAGTGAATTAAAATAATAATGCGCTTAATCGATCAAACCTCGTAAAATTTTTAAATACATAATGATTTTCAATTCAAGAATACAACTTTAATTTTGTGGCAAGTGAATAAAATAGCATGATGAAAAATATAGTGGACATCTTGCTTCAACAATTTTCATATTCGAAAAATCATCGATCTAATTCATGCGTGTCTGCGTATTTAAATTCATGAGCTTATATAAATTTTTTTTTTTTTTTTGAGGAGATGAGCTTATATAATTTTAGCTAAAGGCTTTTTTTTTTTTTGTGGTGTTTGGGATTAATTTTTTGACCTTACACGTTCTTTTCAATGCTTGAGGATATGTATAACTAAGATCTCTTTTCAACGATACATATTATATATATAGTATAAAAATAAAAATAAAAATAAAAAAACTTAAATTCATATGACTTTGTTAATCAATTATTTGGGAAGAGTTTTCAATTATAGAAAGTTATGTTGTAACAAATATATATATATATGCATATATATATATATATATATATATATGTGTGTTTGAATTATAGTAATTCATCTTACACCAAAATCTCAAATTTTAGACGAGATCTTGGATTCAAAGACTAATTATAACAAACTCGTCCCTCAACTCAAAAAACTAGTTTAAAAAAAATTGTTGTTAATTCTTTCTCGGTTTCCCCACATGAGGCAATGCATAAATTATGGTCATTGGATCAAATAAAGATATGAATGGTAATCTCCACCTGAGAAGTTTAAGCATCTGTTATATATAGTGCACGATTGCCTTTCGATTCCTCCATTTGTGTCACTATCGGCACACTTTTTAGTGAAAAATTATTATTATAGAAACTGATAAGATCATTAAAAGATATTGTACTAATCTTTTTTTTCCCTCTTTAATTAAATAATAAGCTAGTCGACACATAGGTTTATAGAGTAGATTAGAGTGGGCTTAATTATATAATTATTATTTAAAATGCTTCCACCACATGAGAAGAGAGTGGCCAACAGATTCTGAAGTGACGGGACAACCGCAAAATTTTAGTGTTTTTTCTGTAAACAAAAAAAAAAATTGATGGCATGGTCTCCAAGATTCTAGGTTATTTGTTTAGTGCTAAACGAACATTTTTATAGCTTAATCCCGAAAGATTTATCATATACTCACAAAGTTTGGATCATGTTCTAGCTAAAAAAAATATTATTTTACCATCCAAAGTTTGAATCTTTCAGCTACAAATTAGGGTTTTACGTTTCCATTACCCAAAAATACGTGACATACATTTTTACAGATGAGGGAGCCTAGTGATATTTGGAATCCATTTCACATTTTACATGTATTTTTCGGAGGACAATTATTGTATCTCAAAAATCTCACTTTCAATAATTTCATTCCTTGTAATCAAAGGAATCCAAACTCGTGACCTTTGTTATAATATCAGTTAAAAGACCGAACACTTGTCGGTTTATCAAAAATTAAAACTGATGGTTGCAACTCAAAATTTTTAAACTGTACAATAGCTCAATCACTACATTTCGATTACTCTACCCAACAAAACAATTATTACACTCCAACAATTGTGCATGAACTTATTTGATTTCACTCATTATTCTGTTTTGTTTGTTGGAAACCCTTTCGAGCGAAAAAAGGGAATAAAGAACAGTAGAATAATTACAAAGAGGGAGAGAATTAATTAATTTTAAATACATTTGTTTGGCCTTAAGTTGTTGTAGCAATATATATATAAAAGCTTGTCGACATATATACGTAGGGGCAACACTAGATTAGAGTAGGCTTTGTTGGTTTAAAAATGTTTTAGCGACATATCTCATGTAAGACCACAATAAAAACAAATGGGAAATGGCTGGCAATAGCATTTTTTTTTATAATTTATCAATATTAATTAATATATAATATGTCGATTTGTTGGTAAATTAATTTAGGCAGTCGTAAGACACATCGAACAACTTTATGTTCTTGGATTCAACTGAACAAATGATTACCAAGTCTTATGTTAACAAAGACAATTTAGAATGGTTTCAAAAAAAAAAGTATAAAGACATTTTAGTACAAGTTGAGTCGAGTAAAACAATGACACTGTAAATTTGTTCACAGTACTGTTGGGCCAAGAGCATTAAATTGGGCCAAGTGACTGTTGAGATGGGCTGAAAGGACCTTGTTAAGTCACTGGTTTATATTGGGTATGAGTATGATGGCCCATTTTGTTCCACGATAGAGCTACTAGTTTAATCTGGCAAAATTAAAAATGGAGATAATTAAATTTATTTGAAAACTTAAATTAAAAATTACCAGATTATTCAAATCCTATAGCAGCCTATAGACTTGCACAGTGCGGTGTACCCAACTAATATGATTTGTTGGCTATTACATTAGCATGGTCATTTATCTAGCGTGCACCGAATAATAGCGACAATATTTTCCCACATTTTATTTATATTAGCGTATTTGCACACCCATTGTGTGTGATGAAAGATTTGATTTTTTATTAAAAATAATTTTGGAAAAAAATCTAATAAATTTATAAGAACAAAAAATGAATGTTTTTTTTGGTTAAATATTAGTCATAAGTTTATGAGGAGTAGTTAAAAGATCATGAATTACATACACTATTTTTTTTCAAATAATTTGAAATTCAAATTAAGGTCATATCAAGATACAAGTTGGTATCTCTAAGTCACTCACACATAATAAATAGGTATGCTCCAGCGTTGCAGGGGCATAGGCAAGTTGGTAAGGTCTGAAGTGACGTGAGAAGAGATTCTCCAGCGTTGCAGGTTCGATCTTCGTGTGGAGCATATTCCCTGCTAAAATATTGCGGGGTATGCTCTGGGGGTTGGCCATATTGCTCCCTCCTTCAGGTCTCTGCCGCTCGTGCACATCCCTCGATTTAACCTCTGCATGAGCCAATGAACATATATCTGACTCATGTGGAATGAGGTCATCTTCGAGGTCAACCTTTTTACGATATAGATTTCAAACTAATAATCTTTAATCAACAACATTTCATTTCATCAAAACACGTGCGCGTCCATACACATACACATAAACATATATATGTACATATAATTAGAAATAACTCTCGATATCATATTTCAAACTAATAATATTTGATCAAAAACTCTTGGTTTCATCCGAGCCGGATTAAGGTTGACCGGATTCATATCCTATTTTAGTGTAGGTTTTACGGAAAAATAACAGAATTTCAGCTACAAGCACAAACTTATCTCCAACTCATTGATTTTAAATTATATTGATAGATTGTGACTTTGTTAGTTTATTACTTGTTATACTCTGTTCATATATTATTATTTATTTATTAAAAAAAACAGAAATACGATTAATTTATATTTTTGGAAAACCAATATTGTGAAGTCAATGAAGTCTAGAAATCAAAAACAAACTCTTCACCAAAAAAGCAAATATCTTGGAATGGTAGAAATGCAAATCAAACTTGGGCACCTCCATCTCCCATTGGCAAAATGAATGAACACTCCCAATAGACATATATATATATATATATAAAGGCAGTGGTTGTGTATAATATTGGTAAAGAAGAGAGAGATGGCAAAATTGTTCATAAATCAAGCAAAACAATACGCGGAGGGGCGACCCAGTTACCCTCAGGAACTCTTCAATTTCATCGCATCAAAGACGCCGTGTCACCATCTTGCTTGGGATGTCGGCACGGGAACCGGCCAAGCCGCCGCATCGGTTAGCTCCATCTCCATCTCTGTCTCTCTCTTTCGTTACAAATTCAAATTACATAAAATTATCGAATGTTGTGTATGTATTTAGAAAATGCATTCTAAGAGTTCGCTGTTTTTAAAACTAAATTCTTGTGCTGTTGTTCCAAAAAAAAATCCAACACAGCTTGCAAACATTTACAAGAAGGTGATAGCAACAGACACAAGCCCAAAACAACTAGAATTGGCAACCAACCTCCCCAACATAACATACAAATGCACTTCTCCAAACATGTCCGTTTCCGAGCTCGAATCCCAGATCGGATCCCGAGCAAGTGTCGATTTGGTAACTATAGCTCAGGCCATGCACTGGTTTGATCTCCCTACATTCTATAAACATGTCAAATGGATTCTCAAAAGCCCAAACGGGGTCGTTGCCGCATGGTGCTACACCACACCTGAAGTTAACCCGAGCGTGGACTCGGTGTTCCAAAGATTCTACCACATTGATGTAGATCCGTTCTGGGAGCCGGCTAGGAAACTGGTGGACCAGAAGTATGAAACCATCGAGTTTCCATTTGAGGCTGTGGATGGACTCGAGAACAACGGACCATTTCGGTTTAACTCGGAGAAGTTGATGGACTTGGGGGCTTATTTCACTTATTTAAGGTCGTGGTCTGCTTACCAAACTGCCAAGGAAAAAGGCGTGGAACTTTTGAGAGATGAAGTTGTTGAAGATTTCAAGAGGACTTGGAATGAAGATGGTAAGATGGAGAAGGTTGTTACCTTTCCTGTTTATTTGAGGATTGGAAAAGTTGGCTCCTCTCAAATTGAATGAGTGCATTGATTTACATTTACTTTCTTTCATGTATAACTTATGATGTACTTGGAGATAGACTTTATATATGTATGATCCCCCGTGCAATAAATGTAGGAGCAACACATAAATTTGATTTATCCATCTCAATAAAGACTAAGATTACCTGCCAGTGATTTGACAATAGTATTAAACGAAGCCTAGAAACAAGAAAAAACCTTCAGTTTCACCTTGTAAACGATGAAGAAATGATTCAAGAATTTCGTATTTGCAAGTCCTATAGTAAAGGGGCATTAAACTCAGATGAATATGGAACGAAATGAAAGGATCGTCTATTAACATGAGAGAGTAAATGAAACAATAGGTAGCATTTACACATTGCTTGATTTCATGCACTCTTTATTGGTTAATGCTGTTGAATTGAACGGAAAAAAAGAACAGCCACAGCTACACAACATTGATATTTTGAACAATTATACACAAACACAGCAACCTCACATACAGATATATAATCACCAGCAATTGCCAAACAAATGGTGTAAATTTGTGAGCAATTGAACTCAAGGGCAACAAACCAGGCACCGAGTCAATCCATTCTCGTTGCACTCGGGGCACCTACTCAAAGTCCCTTCTTCATCATCATAAACCTTCCGGCTCCCATTGCAATTTGAGCAAGGCACAAACCTCACATCCCCACAACTCTCGCACACGAATCCCGAATCCATAACCGGAAAACCTTTCAAAAGCTTAGCCAATTCTCCCGTTTCATTGAGCTGCTTAATCTCCTCAGCCCCACCAATGTGATGCCCTCTAACAAACACTTGCGGCAATCCCACCGCCGCCTTCCCTTTCAATGCGTCCTGCAACTCCTTCCTATATGATCGATCCATCGAAATATCCCTTTCGTCCACGCACACTCGAAAGCCACTCAAGATCACTCGAACCATACAACAATCCTCATAAGTTTTCCTAATGCCCCTCAAGCTAGTATAATACAACACAATCCTGTCCTCAGGACCAGATAAGTCACAAGATTCATCACTATCAACTAAAGACTCAACCTTTTCTGGCTTCGAAATGCCATTCCCACAACTTGATACTCCGTCATCAGACTCGAATTTCAACAGCGATGATTCATCGGATAAATGCTTCCACAGAGGCTTACATTTCGATTCCTCAACAAATTCATAGGAACTCACAATTTCAGTGTCATCCACCTCTGCTTTACCTGGATTTCTTGGGTAGCCCACCATGTGAAAATCAAACTCCACTTCATCAAGGCCTTCCATGAGCTCCCAAGTATTGATAACCGAATCTGGAGAAAGAGGGTCCTCAGAACTCCCAAAATCTTGAACCTTTTTGGCCGGGAGCTCTGGATTATCAAAATCTTGGGCGTTGAAGCTGGGGTCCGGCGGGTCAATGAGCACAAGAGATCCATAAGTAGTGGAGGTGAGTGAAACAAAGTGATTGGAATCTCCTTTCCTCAAAGGTGGATGATGGATTAAAGGGGTGGGAAGAGATAAGGTCCTCGAAACAGGAGTAGAAGAAGGTTCCGAAAATGAGTAATAAGGAGACAAAGACTGCGAATTACAATGAGTTGGGGAAGAATTGGAGGAGGGATTCTTGCTTTGAGTTATGAAATTTGCTGGACAAGAAGCTGTGCAGCCCATTATAACGATCAAGAATCAAACTTGCAAAACAATCAGATCAAGACAATGAAAGCTAACCCCTTTACTTCCGCAGATCACAATTACAAACTACGATCGCTGAGTCTCGCTTTGTTTCATTAAATTTTCTGCAAATTCAGTCAACTATGTAGTTGGGATTTTGAAGAGAGATTTGGAGGCCACCGTAAGAGACGTTTGGTGGGAGGGATTGTCGGTCCGGGTGGGGAGAGGGGAGGAGCAAACGGGGATTTAATGCAGGATTAAATGTCAAGGAAGAAAAATAATCATCGAGAAAGTGTCGAATAGAGCAAGTGCGAGAAATTCATCCAAAGAAAAATTATCAATAAATATTTCTTTATTTTTTGGACACAAATTCTGGGAAATGATTTTATCTTTTAATATATAAAAAATATTTACTTACGAAACGTAATATATTTAAGGAGTGTTTGCAAAAGATTATGCTTGTGTATAAATGATTAAATGTATAGATTATAAAAAAAAGTTTAGAAAAATCAAAAGTTGGTAGTGTTTGAAAACAAATGTGAAAATCTAAAAATCAAAGTTGGGTAGTGGTTGATAAATAAGTGATTAGAATGATTTTATTATTGAATTTTTTTAATAGAATCACTTTTGCATAATCATAATCACCATATGGCTAGCTTTTGGATTTTAATTAATTTGATTATAAACTAACACATAATTTGGTTTTAAGAAACACACAAAAATAATTTTTTTAGCCAAAATCTAGCAATCATTTTTTTAGTGATTGCAAACACTCCCTTAAAATTATAAAAATTGAAAATTATATTTATGGTTTCTATATATGCTTCTTCGCGATTTTGGTATAGTATATTGATAAATTTCATTCTATTTTTATTTAAATATCTTTCAATTATTGACAATTTTAGTAATTTTATCATTAGAAATACTGATATGGTATAACATTATATTAAAGTCAAATCGGATAAAAGATTGATTAAAATTGAAATATGAAAACATAAAAATAAAAAAATTGTGAGAAAAAAAAAATAAATTAAATTAAATTAAAAATAAGAAAACCTGCTTCAACTTTTTTTAAAGGTCCAGCCTCCAGGTTGATAGTGATTGAGAGTTATAGCTAACTGGTTTTAAATTCATGTGATCGTTCAATTAGTGGACGTGTGATTGTTTGTTTGGTCCATTCTATTTAACTTTTTGTTTTATTCATACACCTTACATGGTGTCGTTAAGCTATTATTATTACTAGTACTCTTGTGCACGCGTTGCGCGCTTATACAGTCTGTTTTTTACAAAAAATAAAAAATAAAAATAGAGAATAATTTTAAAAAGTGTTTTATTGTATTTGAATAAATTAATTTTATAGAAGTGTTATTTTATTAAAGTAGTAGTTATCATTGGATAAAAATAAATGATATTTTAGTAATTAAATATATATTAAATGGTAAAAATAAAAGGATTGGTCATAGCAACATATCAACCTCTCAACTTTAATAAAATAAAAAAGATAGAAAAGATTATTATTATTATTATTATTATTATTATTATTATTTTCGGCTCAAACCAAGCCTAAAATATTTTTAAAATATGATAAATTTAGAATGTGTAAAATTAGATTACCAAAGTCTAACGCATAAAATATAAATTTTATGAATATGTTTCTTATGTGACGATCTCATAGATCCACATTCGTGAGACTGATCAACTCAATCCATATTTACAATGAAAAAGTCATTTTTTTTTAAATGAAAAGTAATATTTTTTTTTGAATGGGGTTGAATAACAAACTCATCTCACAAAATTAACAAGTGGGACTGTCGTATTGGAGTCTTTGTGAAACTACATTATATTAATTCTGTATGCAAGTAGAAATAATCAAACAAATAATATCAGCAAAAGTATACGGGGAAAAAGTCTGCAAATTCATGATTTATTGATTATGTTCGACTTCGAAATAAATATAGTAAATGTAATAATGGTATGATATAATTTTTGTGCAAGTTATGGCGAGGACAGAATTATTTGAGTTGTAATCGATATTTTTTTTTCCTTATGATATGCTTTCTATGGGTGTAACATAGCATAACCCTATGTTAGGTCCACTGACCTGATGGCTATGCTCCTCCGCATATGTTATATCACATAGAGCATAATCTAACTTCTTTCTAGATTAGAGATTAAGAAAGAAGATTTATATTCAGTGTCGAAAAGATTTGAAGAAATAAATGATGAGGTTTCTTTTTTAGCACAAATTATCGATTATTTCATAGATATTCAAATATAATAATGGTTATGGCATAGAGATAATGTATCAAGAAAGGGATAATTAATATGCAAAAGCTATATATTAAAAATAACTATAGCTGAAAATAGTTTTAATCGAAAAATTTTTAAATCACACGACAACTCAAAAATTTTGTTTTGGATGATTTTCTAATTAAAAATATATATAGCACACCAATGAAAAAAAAAAAATTGGTTTCGTTTATATTTAGTGAATGGTAACTTTTGGTTACTTGAAGTACACGTACTTGTAAGGAGAAGAAACCTCCATACTATTTGCGTAACAATTTGTACATTAGCATTGAAAATTTAATACACGTGTTGATTATAAAAAAAAATTGAAGTTACAACTCATTAATTATGAATATTACCAGAATGTTTACATATTATTTTTTGCCACTTAATGTAGCATGTATTACTCTTTTTTCTTTTCTTTAATAAATGGTTATTAGTCAATGAAAACGGTAGGGATTCGAAAATGATTTGAAACAGGTCATGCCAATAATGGATTTGATTAATATTTGCACAAGCAACACGTATAAACTCACTTAAATAATAAAATCAAATTATTTTTTTAAAAAAAGTTGTTATGACTTATGAACTACTATATAAATGCGAGAGTCCCACTGCTCATTCGTAAATGAATGCACATTTTAGACTTAATTAGAAAAAAAGTACGTGCGTATAAGTTTTTTTAGTCAATTCAATCAAATATCATATTTAATAATTGAATATTTGCATTTCACAATTAATAGAAAGTTATATTGATTATTATTGAGTTCTCTACAATATAATACGATGAAATTATATTTTATTATAGAGAACTTTATACAACTAAACATATTTTATAATTAACTCGTTTAATCAAATTTTATTAAATTATTGCAGTATATTTGTAAACAAACAAATAATAAAAATTAAATAATAAATTAAACCAAATGAAACATTTAGAAGTAATAATATTAGATGTTTAATATTATATATTAACTTTTCAATAGTATTTTAATCTACGTCAATGGTTTTATTATATATAATACAACATATGAGTGAATAAATAATAAAATCAAAAGACGAATGTTTTCTTACAATCAATTTATATGTAATATGAAGAGCAGATATGGAAAATCATTTATTCATTTAAATGATTTTTTATCCCACTTAAATCATAATATATAATTTTTTCAATTAATTGACTCACTAATTATATACATTACATGGTAAAAAGATATTTGAAAAATTATTTTGCAAAAACTGTAATTTTGGTCATGTATGATTGTTATTTTGCGTTTTCAGTCATCTATGTTTTCATAATTCAGTTTTAGTCCTGTATGTTCCGATTTTTTGCAATTTCAGTCATTTTTTCTCGAAAATGCATATGTAACACTATACATGTTAGCTCTACAACAACGCTGCATTGATGTCACATCAGCACCACATCGAAAAAAAGATAAAATTGCAACAACAACAAAAAATAAAAAAATAAAAAAATATTGAACTAAAACTGAAATCTAAAAAATAGAGGACCAACAAAGCAAATTTCTCAAATATTTTTACACTAACTTTTTAAATCCAATTTAAATACAAATGATAATTTCAAGTTATGGACTTATAACCATAGAGAGACATAAATTATAATGAATTTTTATAATTTTAAAGTGTTTATTAGTTATCAGTATTAAATTTGATACATAAATTTTTTAATTGGTAAAAAAAATCTAACAAAGAACTTTTTAAAAATGATAAATTTTAGAATGAGGATATAATCAAAATCTTAGTTAATTAACACAATTAAAGTTAGCATCTTAATTAACTTACTAATAATTTATAATTAAATCATTATTTTTAACAAATTTTATTAAACTAATGTAGTATATTTGTAAACAAACTAACAATTTAAAAAAATAAATAATAAATTAAACCAAGTGAAATATTTATGAGTAGAACAATTATATATTTAACTCTATTAACTTTCCAATATCATTTTAATATACGTCATTGATTTTATTATATATAATATAACATATGATTGAATAGTTAATAAAACGAAAAGACCAACTCTCTCTCTAAAAGTGAATTTATGTGTAATATGGTGAGAAGATATTATTAAAAAAATAATTAATATAATTAAATTTTTATTCTACTTAAATCCTAATAATAATCAATTTCAGTAATTAATAACCATTTAATTATATACATAACATGACAAAGAGGTATGAAAAAATTTAAAGAATTTTTACATTAAAATTTTTCATTTACTCTGAATACTATCAATAATATCATATTATAGACTAATAATCATGTATGAGTAATAATGAAATCTGTATAACTTAAAAGTGATTGTAAGTTATCAATATTGTACTTGAAACATTTATTTTTTTACGGTAAAAAATTAAAGAAAACTTACAAATTATTTAAAATGGTAAAATTTAGAATGAAAATTAATAATTAAAAGTAGAATATTATTTAAATTTTTTATATATTTTTTATTTTTTATGTATGTTTTTCTATTAATTTTGTACTTAACTCTTTAAATTAAATTATAGTAAAAAAAAGAGATGCAAGATTGATATCCACTTAAAATAACATGTCATTTAATGTCAAAAATATTGAGACAAATGTTATAATTAAATGTATTAATATAAATAAGACAATGATAACTATTGATCAAAAAAAGCATCATATTGAATCTGTAAAGTTCTATATATACTATTTTAATATAAATACAATAAATTAAAAAACTATTTTGATATAATCACTTTATTATTATTAAAATTATTAACCTATTTCTCACTATCACAATAAAAATTACTTTTTTTTTTTTTGCAATATTTACATTTAGAAAAAATTTGTGCCAAACAAATATATGATAAATTAAAATATTTGACAATATAAAAATATTTTACCTCATTTCTCCAAATTAAATTATAGTAAAAAATAAAATTTGTTTCAAACAAATATATGAAAAATAAAAATATTTGACAATATAAAAATATTTTAACTCATTTTCCAAATTAAATTATAGTAAAAAATAAGGCACAAGATTGATATCAACTTAAAATAACATGTCATTTAACATAAAAAATATTGATAAAAATGTTATAATTAAATGTATTGAAATAAATAAGACAATAATAAGTATTGATCGAAGAGAGTGTCATATTATATTGAATTTGTAAAGTTTTTTTTATAAAAAAATTTGTAAAGTTAACCTTTTATACTATTGTAATATAATTTATTTTAATTTATTTTCAAAACATCATATTGAATTTGTAAAGTTCTCTCTATTACAATCAATTAATAATCATTTCAAAAAAAAAACAATCAATTAATAAACTATTATGTTATAACTTCTTTATTATTATTGAAATCATTAACCCTATTTCTCACTATGACAATAAAAATAACTAATATTTTTTTGTTGCAATATTTACACTTAAAAAAAATTTGTGTCAAACAAATATATTAAAAGTAAAATATTTGAAAATATAAAAATATTGTAGCCAAATATTATTTGTGAAATTTTATATTATATATTAAACATTGACTGTAAAAAAAATTAATTTTGAGATGATAATTGAATATAAATGATAATAAATACACTTCCATTACTCAAGATGCAATAAATTTTTCATTAAAGATGACTAAAATTCTAATCCCTTTTTGCCCTTGTTTTTTACCTCATTTTTCCATTATTGCCTACACATATTTTTTTATCCATATACAATTTGAGGGCAAAATTATAAATTCACAATGAAAAACTTTGTCCATCATTCATACTTTTATAGTAGAAATAGATTATTACAAGTTGGTTCAATCGCAATCTAGAAGGTCCAAATGCTTGGGGTCTCCTCTTCGATGTCAATGAAATTCATCCATCCAATCGCAACTGAATGATCCTCGTAGTACTTATTTGCGGATACTCGTTCAATCTTGATCTAATGATTCTTATGGCATCCACACGATTCCTCGTTAATTCACTCGAAAACTTAACGCGCTCCCACGCATATATTGAATATGTTCAACACTCTCAATTCACTCCAAACCATCATGGTTGCATTTCTATACGAAGAGAAAGACTCCTATGTTCCGATCAAGATCTACTGGTTCTGGTTGCGGGAACATGGAATGCGCCAATTTAATCGACCCTACAGTGTCATTCCATGTACATGCTAGTTAAACTATTTGCCACATAACCAAAGCACTTCAAACTATCCTTGCCCCATTTCTATATAAAGAAAAACTCCTCAACTTCTCCAAGTGATGCGAAGTGCCAAGTGTGCCTCTAAAACACCCAATACTAACACGCCTAAATTAGTGAGCGAATTCAGGTCATATCAATTCCCAACACTATTATTGTATAAAATCAGGTTTAGTTTTATGTAAATGAGAGGATATTCCATGGTTCATAATTCAAGTTGATGAAATGCTTGATGGCTTAAAAACTGAGTGGGATCAGATGCGATGTACATTCAATTAGTATAACAGAAAGTGCAACTGTGGATGAAGCAGATGCTCACAAACTAACTATATCATGTGTAACACTGAGTACAGTAGAAGATGTCCAGAATCACAGGTGTCGGAGGATCCTAATGAAAGAAAAGACGGCGATACCACATGTACAAGCTTTCGCTAGTTTCTAACGTAATCTAGGAACTTAACACACCAACCAATGATACCTTCAATTAGTTTGAAACCATTAAGCTTCTCTAGTAAATCTTGAAACCTATTTACAAAAACTTCAAGTCAGCCAAGGATTCGCCCCTGCAACGACAAAATCGCGAGAGCAAAATAACGTTTCATATATGCACAATAAGCTAACAAACAAGTACGCTAGATAGGCATTTGGCAACAAGTTGAACTATTTACACAAGTGATGGTTCAGAAAAGTACCTTGAAAATCATTCACTGCCAAAATCTTCAAAGCTTAAAGCCTCTGATATAGTGTCCAACCTCCTCATGTCTGCTGAAAACCGAAACACAACTATTTGATTTGTTTCGTTTTCTACTTCTTTTTTTTTTCTCAGGAACCATGCCTAGGGCGTAAAAAAAAAAAAGAGAAGTGGGAAATAAGCTTACCTTGCTGGTCATCCCTGAGACGAGGGCCCATGAAATTTGCATCGGTTCCCAGGAATGGAGATTTCGAATAGTTCTCCAGTATATCTGCAGAGATTTGGTAAAACATATAAGCCATAACACATGAAAATCAACTACTCGACGAATTGGAGTTCATCAATGCAGAACACTAACCCGTACTGTTTGAAAAATCAGCTGTCAGGTCTGATAAACTGAAGTTTCGGGGGATTTGCCCCAAGAATCCAAAAGTATTCATCTCTGGGTCTAATATACTCTCATTCAGAGTGTGTGAACTGGGCTCTACCCCATCAAAGTGAGGAACAGATCCTTCTCCTATCACAGTACGTGATTCAAGAAGATTGCTCTCCGAACCAAACATAAATGGGGAATCACCTCCATAGCCGACTTCTGATTTGATCATACTCCCATTCATGCCTCGCAACATTACCGTGTTTGAGCCCTGAACCGACATCGTGTTTGATGGCATATCAATCCTTCCAGTATCACCCATCATATTGACAGCAACTGGCATGCATGGTTGCATGGTCAGTGCCCCATTAGTGTAAGCATTAGGTACAACATTCATTGCTTGGAGCCTGTTTTCTGGCTTTATAGATAGTCCAGTAGGTTGTGGGGCTTGATATGCTTAAATATTGTATCATGCAAAACAAATTTTACTTCTCAAGTCAGAGCAGTTATATGATTGCTGATAAATATAATTACTCGTCAAAGCAATATTGAAATTCCAATATAAAGGTATACTATCAGCGAAAAAGTATTTCATTCATGTAAAGCACCTTAGCTCCAGGCATCAGACTCATTCGCGCATGTGTGTGTGTGTTATATGCATGTATATGCGTGTAGACAGAACATAAGAATAAACAAATATCAAGCAAACCCGCAATAATACTTCGAATATAATTTGAGTACATTATAAAAATTAAAAATTTAAAACCAACACATAATATGATAGTTCCAAGCATTGTAATTTGTGCATATCCAAATCCAAAAATAAAAATTATGATTCAATTTTACACTCCAAACATAAAAGTAAACAACACATAAAATTCAACAATCTAACAATTTCACTGTCCATATGTATAGTAATTTATAGTCACTATGTTAACTAACTATTTCAAAAATGACTTCAAATCAAAATTGTCAAGAGAGATATTACCGTCAACAGATTCAAATTCAATACAAACTTGTTTTTTTCCCTCAATTCTAGTTTTTTTTTTCTAATTTTAATAATTTTAAATTAAAAAAACTTCAAATTCTCAAAAAATTAAAAAATTAAAATAACCAATGCAATCAACACATGCCCATCAGCCAAGTCAAATACATGATCCAGATTTTTCTATTTTAATTCCAAAAACTCCAATTGAAGCATTTAGATACACACCTCTCCCAAGTATCTGTAGCAGCCGACATGATACTTTGCCATGTTTTAAACTATCCGTGCATCATACACAAAATTTTTGATTAAAATCAGACTTACTTGATTGAACATTAGTTCCATTTGACGGAGGAATACGAGTTGCTCCGGATGAACATATTTCGTGCATTAGTTCAACTTGTCTTTCCAGCAGCTGATTGAATCGTAAGATCTGGTCCTTAATTATCAGCCTCAGATGATATGCCTTGAAAAAATCCTGATTTTCTGCTTCAAGTTTCTGCCACACTGGAACATGGCCCAGATGATAATACAATGAGTTAGCAAACTAAACATCCAATTATGGAAGGGTATGAAGAATAAAGACATAAAAATCCCCTATAACATACTCAAATAATTTTTCGAAATAAATGGTATTTCAATCACCAGAGAAGCTATCTTAGATAGAATAAAGTTGTGGGTTGTGATCTATTTACTAGAATTAAGTTAAGACCGCGTAACTGAAAGAATAGAAACAACTTAAGGCCCCCATAACTCAAATATTCTTTCCTGCTTTTAAGACATAAGAAATGCTATAAGGAGTATATTTGAAGGTTGAGCTTGTCTTTTCATGTCTGAGACCCTATTGTGAAAGCCTTGAGTCCTTACTTTGAGATTTTTCTTGTCTCAGTAGAACATGTTGATGGGCTAGCGGCCTATTGAAACAAAATACACTTATCAATACTAAGTGCTACAAGCCCATCAGATGTCAACCAAAACTTTGCAATTTGAAGAACAGAAATATCACAGAGCTGGGGAATCCAGATAGCTTTAGACCATTATGATTGGGTTAAGGGATAAAGGAACTTTGGACCACGTCCCCATCATATATGCGCTAATCCTGATGCTCTAACTATGTCTTAAATGAAAGAGAGATTGATTCCTTTCCCAGGAGTACAGGACTTTAATTCCTTTGTATGACCTTGAGAACAGTGAATGTCTTTTAACTTTGTGAGTGCTTGTAAAGTGTCGAGTTAACAACAATGTAAAAGGCTGTAGCAGTGACGAGAATGTGCAGATTCGTAGAAGATGAAGACAAATGAAAAGAATTGCAGAGAATGAATTATTGTAACATGCAGGTCTGTGACAGTTAAAATTTAAAAATATTCAGACAGAAGGTCACAAATTTGAACATATTCAGAAGAGGGCCATTTTTTTCAAAATTTCTCTGCAACTCCACAGTCTCCTTAATGTGAATAATAACGTTACGATAAGAATATTTACCAACAACTAGACGCAGCAAAAATGATTCTCAAGCACGATGCTTAAATCAACTACCTAAAAACAAGCATAAACCGGAGGATGAAAAAGTTAACAAGAAGAAAGGAAATGAAATACCAAGTTCAGTGAAACCGGGCTCAATTTTCGCCTGCTGTAAAAGGGTACTCATAACTTCACCCTGACTCATGTAAAGCTGAAGGCACCTTTCTATGAGATTTTGAACCTGTTACCATAGAGAGAACATGAGGTTTGCAGAAATGGTTACACATTGAAGTACCAATTAATATAGCTTTAGATTCGGTGCTCAAACCTGACTAGACAAAACCATTCATCACACACCAAAACAGGTAAAAAAAGTCGACAACTCAACTTTACAAAACAATTTTATGAAGCCCAAGACAAAAAATCCATTCCATATCGAATATGCCTACACAGTACACATCACAATGTCTGAGTAACTACTAAAATTCTCTCTCATTTACCTTGCATATAATCATTGTCATGATAAAACAAACCAAAATTCTCTGCACAAGCAACTCATCTACCTTCCATTTCAGAATATATGTTTCAGATTGTCCGTGCACTGACTTCAGTTGCTTATCAGAGAGAATGAATTATTCTGTCTACCAACACTCAAATATTCTCAACTTAAGAAGTTTCGAATCTCTAGCATTGTTTAAAAACCTCCCATATCATAAAGAAAATTTTTTAAAGTGCAACCATGATATGCTTGTCCTTTCAGCTTTCAAGGTGGTTTTTTTGCTCCACTTTTCTTTATCAGTCATAGGGATCTATCCTATATCAAATATTCCCACATTGCTATGATTCGAGAACTTATCTTGTATTAGGACTGAATACCAAACAAATTATATAAATTACAATACAGTTGATAGGGTAGCACAAAGATTTGTATAGGAATTTAAGGTGAAATAAAGGAAAAATATCCACTTCTAGAGTTACAACCATAAACTTTTTTAGTAACAATTGACGTACTGCTCACAGCTCACCCACATGCTATTCAGCTATTGTACACCCACACGGCCACACTCATGTTTATCATTAACATAATAACTCAAAGCACATTCCTGAACATATCATCCATCTCTTCCACGAAAAATGAGAACAGTTTACCAAAATACAGAGCAAAATCACAAACACAATAAAATTATAGCAATGAAATAGAACCTTACAAGCTGTATATCTTGTACTGAGACTCTTCTAACATCTCCATTAGACATTTTGCAAGTTCACTGAGACAATACAATTAGGAGGCCAATATATCATGCCACAACAGCTCAGCCACAGAACACGATAACTTCGACTTTGTTTATCAATCTTGATGTGAAATCTACACTGCCTGGAACCATTGTTCAATATATTAGGAGATTAAGTACAGCAAACCTATGGATAATAATACAGTAAGAAGAGGCAATTCTACCAATATACAATGCATGAGCAGAAGGTCTCAGGAGCTCGAGCTTGTGCCTTGGTAGGACAAATGATAAATAACATAGTATCAATCAAGAGTATCATGGCATAAAACTCTTGGTTTGCAAACCCTTTAAATTATGTTAAGTTGGCATCGTGTGTGTTTTTTCGCTTTAGTCACCCGATCCTACTCCTCCATAAGCTATATCTTTTTAGAAAAAAACTGGTTTTTACCAAAAGGAAGAAGACAAACACATTCGTGCTTAGAAGTACAAAATATCAACATGTACGGTTGGAAATCCTGGTTATTCAAGAATGTGGTCTTACCAAATTCCTACAAAGTAAAGATCATCTAGTTCTAATAATTCATAGCGCACGCTCACAAATTTATCTGGATATATTTCAAAGTTATTTCTTAGTTGTTTCCACCCTTTTTCTCTCTTCGTAATAAAAGCTTTCAAGAAAATTTAATCCAACAAACCAAGAAAAAGACTCATTTCCCAATATCGACCCCCTTACCTGAATCAGATAGCCAATATGAACATCATTCACAAGTTAAAATAAGAATGCATTCTACAAATAAGGGTTCACCCTTCAAAACTAAAACCAGCTGAGAAAAAAATCATCACAAAAAAAACTTCGTAAAATTTCAACACCGCCACCATAAAAATTCAAAATCAAGATCACAGAATCCCTTTAAACTCGGATATGATCCCGTAAACGATAAACGCAAAAAATTAATCTCCAGGGGAAAAAGATCATGAAAAACAGAAAAAGAATCACGCATGCAAATCACACAATCACAGAAGAAAGTGGATGGAAAAAACGAAGATTAAACCCTCACAAACACGTGAAAGCACAAATATTTACAAATTGGCAAATTCAATTCACCTGAAAATTGTTGGGTTTTCTCGCTTTTTTCCTCACACGGCAATTTCGGTTGCAAGCGAATATTTTTCGGGGAAGAGGAAGTGATGGGCTTTGCTCAAATGGGTCGCGTTTCGATGTATTTTAATGTTTTTTTCACACAGTAATAATTCCAGCGAAGAATATGTTGTTGCCAAATAAACGTACAACGCTTAATCCGCAACGTACAATAAATAAAATCCAATTGCATACACTGGCATTTAAAAAATTCCCCTGGCGTTATCTATAAAGGAAAAAGTACAAATGCCAACTATATATTAAATATGGCTGCGGTTAGTCAAAACACAAACTTCCACACTACTTTTTCTTTAATTGTCACGTTTGTTTTTTCATATTCAATAAAATTAAAATTATGGCAAAACTCTTGTGAGATAATTTTATAGATTAATAATTTTGTGAAATGAATTTTATATTTAAATTGATTTATTAAAAATAATTTTTTTATGTTAAAAATATTATTTTTTAATATAAATAAGAGTCGGATCGATTTGTCTTATAAATATAGATTTGTAAAATCGTTTCACAGAAATCTTATTCTAAAACTATATGTATAAATAAATCACCAATAAATATTGAACATTTTGTAAAAATTTGTTCAACGTTGATGTCAAAGTTTGTCACGTGTGGTATACCAACTTTTATGAATTTATCTATATTAATTTCGGGATTTTCCCTAAGTTAAATGGCTCGATAGCTTCAAGTATTAAATTTAACTTTTAGTTGTGATTTTTTTTCCATATTTCGAAATGAAAAAAATCTAGATAAGAATTAAGGTTCTGATATAGGAACTATGAAGTAAATGAGTTATTCTATTATCGATCGTATCTTTATATTTCAACGTAAGTTGATATAATGTAGTACCCTGATTTTTAAATAAGCTAATCAATTGTCTAAAAAAGTTTAATTAGTCAAAATATGATTAAAAAATCCTCAATTGGGTTTAATGAGTTGAAAATAAGATTCAGGACGATAAAAAATGATCCAGAGGGCCCCAAGTGTCTGGACAGTTCGGAAGCTCCAGAGAGTAGATCAGAAGCTCCGAATTGGTTCGGAAGTGGATGGTGAAGATCATATGTACCGAGCAGTTTGGACGTTTTGAACTACAGATCGGAAGGTTTGATCTCCTTCCAACAAATAGTTATGGGTTTTCTGATTGGTTATTAGACGAGGGTGAGTTCAGAAGCTCCGATCCCAAGTTCAGAAGCTCCGAACTCCGTCGGCAGCTTGAGTTGTCTAATCACAGGATACACGTTCGGTGAGCAGAGATCGGAAGCTCCGATTAAAAGATCAGAAGCTCCAAACGCCGATCGAAATGTTCGATCCCCAGTTCGAAAATTCTGAACTCCGCCTATAAATATAGGCCGAGGCATGCATTTTCAAATTCTCATTTCCAAGTTTCCTCTCTCATTCCAATCTATATGTAAGGGCTTCTAAGCGTCGTCTTGAGGTCGGACAATAACGAAGCGCTACCGGGATCATAGCGAAGCTGTGTCTGGAGTTTGAGGTCATCGCCAATAGTGGGTTGACGACAGACACATGTATAAGTCTAGACTCTAATTAGATTTTGAGAGCAATTATCAGTATAATTAAGTTTTTTAGTATGCAATTAGTGATATGATAATTACTTGCTTATAGATTTAGACTTGTGAGCCAGAGTTGCTAGGTTGGTTGATTAGAGGTACTAACATACTATCCGAGATATCCTGTTTGAGTATGCATGTTCTATGTTTATATGTTATATGTCATGTTTATGTACATATATTATGTCATGATTATTATGATGCATACATTATTGTGTTGAACTTGTACTTTGATATAACCCGTAGTGGGGTCGCCCAGCCCCGTATTATTGAGTATATGGTTGGACCCGTTAGTACGTGATCAAGTCACCGATATCCACAGATTCTTTCTGGTGTGTGAGCCACCTCATGATGCGACGGCACAGAGTGTTACATACAATGGCGCCACTTGACTGAGCAGAGTTTTACCATGGTATGTAACATTCATAGCATGTGTATACTTATACTTTCGTATATTTGTATTAACATTCATAGCATGTGTATACTCATACTTTCGTTCTGAACGTTGTTATCACTCACGTCTTCGGTTTTGTCTTGGACACCCCATTCCACGAAACATAACTTAGGTTGGACAGACTCGAAAAGAGCGGTCGTTGAGGTTGCAGTTGTTCTTTGGGTAGGGTTTGTTTCCAGTCTCAGGTTGATAGTATTTCAATACTGTCTTCGATGGGGTTGTATAAACTATATTTCACCTTGGGTTTTAGGACCGGTTGATCTGTTGTAAGATTACTTTCCACTGTTTTAATTCGTATTTTTACTTTAAGATTTGATTGTATGTTATTATTGTTATGTAGATGATCCGAGAGCTAGTCACTACATATAACATGTTAATAGATTCCAAGACTAAAATTTCATCCTAGTATAATAGGAGAAAACAATGAATTATAGGGAAAACAGTGAATTATGAAGTTGATATAACGTAAGTTGAATGATAGTAATTTTCATGATTTATTTTATTTTTTTTAAAAAAAATAAAAATAAGAGCATTGGCCGTCCCAGATATGGTTTACATAGCACAATTGACAGGAAAAATCGGATCTATCCTAAACATAACAAATGGGTGGGCTCTTAAGGCCGTTACTGAATGGCAAGACCTTGGCCCGTCAGGATAAAAGTTGAAGGCCCGAGTTCTCTTCCAGGCCCAACTACACCTCATTGTCTATAATAATCATTGATGACTGACTGCTTAATTCGGTATTTACTAGCAAGTACACTAGGTCAAGTTATAGTAAATAGACAGAGAGTCCAAGTATCGATCTCACAGGAACTATTGTCAATTCTCAAGATTTGATTATTTTACTTAATCTAGACAAAATAATAGAAAAGAGTGCGAAGAATTAAATAAAAATTTAATTACTAAAAACGATAATAAAAAATAGCATAAATAATAAATTTAATTAAAATAAGACAACCAAGATACACGAAGGTACCAAACAAATTATGCAAACAAGTGGCAAATCAAGGATTCAGATTTAATCTTAAATCACGACGAATTCTCCTAATTTATAACAGTCTATTTCTAAAACAGATAAACTTATTCAAATATTGACGGATCAATCTTTCATAATTTAAATCAAATTCAAATGCATTAGGAATTATAAGAATTCAGTTTTCACCTAAAACCGCACAATGAAATCGAATACTATTTCTAGTCAATTTAACCTTGTGTTGATTAATGAAGTGATAGAAATTTATTCCTCCTCTGTTGACTTGGAATCAATTAATAAACAAGCAAAAAATTGATCAGATTATTCACAAGACAAATTTAAATCCAAAAATCAATAATCTAGATGAAAATCAAAAAATCCCAAATCAAAATCCACATGTTCAACATGAAATTATTCGGCCCAATCTCGCCGTCTTGGTCGAAGAAAAACTATTCAATAATTGAAAATAATAATTCAAAAATAAAATAAAAAATTAGAAGAAACTAGAATGGAGTGTTTTTCAAATCTTCAACCTCCGCCCTAGCCGTCTCACGATCTCTGTGTGCGATTCGAACCCTTCTCATGTATGTTAATCTTCTATTTATATGGCTTGAAAAGCCCACGAAATAAATCCCGGCAAAATAATACTTTTAGTTTCCGAAAATTCTATTTTTCTGATTCTGCGACATGCACGGACCCTGGACATGGGTCCGTGCATAGGTCCATGTATTAAATTTTCGTTGCCAAAATTTTATCCGAACCCATGTCTGGGGTCCGTGAATGTGTCCTTTCCAATGTGCAACATTCTTGAAAAAATCATATCTCGAGTTCTAGCCGTCGGATCAAGCCGAATTTGGACAGAGACTTTAAAACATCTTGAACTTTAATTTGAACGATGGAGATCGGATTTGGATCTCTTTATCATTAAATAAATTTTTGACCATTGCTGCTCTGTAATTCATTTTTCAAAAATCCATTTTCCTACAAAATTAACCCGGAGAGTGAAATGACATATAAACAATAAATCACCTAAAAACACACATAAAACAATATGACTGAATGCAAACTAGACATAAAATTACACAAAATAATGCACACAAAATGTGGTTATCAATTCCCACATACTTAACTCTTGCTCGCCCTCGAGCAAGACAAACAATGCAATAATCACACAACAAAACAAAAAAGTAAGAAAAATTCATGGGAATTTGCCTCAGATAAGTATTATGCCAAACTTAAAACACCCTCAACTCTTCACAATACACCCTTAGTTTAACGTGAACATGTGTGTCTGCGATGTCATTCCAGTTCTATGCAACTTAGACAGAATCCGTTTGAAGATTGCTTAGCGACCTATTAACACATCAGTACAAAGGTCACTCGCATGCTTCCATTCCTCCCAATTACCTCTAACAAAACACACATTCCTTGAGATAAATTATTACGCACCGCCGAATTTTGCACCCGAAAATTTTAAATCCCCAATAATTACCCGCAAACTTAGTTATATTTGTGATAGGATTTGAATTTCAATCTCTTCGTCTATAGCCCGGATGAAGCATTAACCCCATTGAATCCGCAAACTTAGTTTCAGACTAGGCGATTAGGATTTCAATCCCTTGCCCGAAACCCGGATGGAGCTGTTATTATTTTTTTCCAACAATTAAATTTTTAATTTTTATAGATGTGCAACCCCATTTATTCCGCATACTTAGCCTAAGAAAAGGTAATTAGGATTTCAATTCCTCGTCAATGACCCGGATGGAGTTGAATTTTAAAAAAAAAATCGATATCAATTTTATCGTTTTTAAAAATTATTTGGTGCTTCCAAGATCATAAGTGAATTGTCAGAGGATCATTAGAATTCAAAAGATACAATTAATATTACTAAACACCTAGTGTCGTGCAATGATCAAACATACACAAAATCAATTGTATCGCTACACTTCACTGGTCTAACATAAGTGCGTAAAAGGATTCACGGGTCAACCTACAGTTTCTCATGTCAAGTCAAGGGCAAACATTTTTAAAAAAAATTCATTTTTCTAACTTCATATTATCATTGGCTCCCAATTATCATCCTACTCAACACACATGCAAACAATTACTAAAACGAACTATATGCAAACAAACTAAAATATGACAGATGCAACACAAACACAACACAAATAAAAACATAAAAACTAGATTATCCTCTCATACTTATCCAAAGCATTGCCCTCAACAATAAATAAAATGTAGAAATGAACAAACACATGCAAGACGAACAAAACACAAGAAACAAAATAAAAATAACACTCCCCTGGTCTATGATTCGTCCTCTTCCTCCATCTGCAAAATTCCAAAGAAACTTCTCTTATCGGGGCAACCTATTGAAAATAGAAAGCGACGGGTAAGGCGGTGGATTAGCAAAAGATAATAAAAATAAAAATAACAATAAAAAAATAATGAAAAGAGAACACTGAGTTGTCTCCCAATCAGCACTAAATTTATAATCTATAGCCCGACTATATAGTAGCAACCATCAAAGAGCGGATGCCGCCCATAGTAAGAATCATACGACTCTACGTATGTGTTTTGATTTTCTACGCCCTCAAGCTTGGCATGATATTGGCACGGTAAGCTCGTCGGTCCAACAATACTCTTCAAAAAATGATTATTTTGGAAGGAGACTCCGAATCTAGGCTGAAGCTCATGGAAGATATGATATTTTGGAGTTGGCGTCAATGGAAAAAATGGATCTTCAAGTGGTGCACATTTGAAGATCATTGACGAGGTCAAATCCTTCGCCTTGTATATTTCTTCCTCCTCCACTGTCACTTTTGGCTCATCTTCGCATTCAAATTCATCTAATAAAATTTCCTCTTGATTTGGCTCAATTACGGTTGCAGGATCACATTCCCATACAAATTGATCAACACAGATCGCTTCATTCTCTTGGTTGATATCAGGAATGGATTGCATCATAAGCTTCATTTGTTCATCCAAGAAACTCAAAGAATTTATGTGAGTTTCGGTAAATTTCTGGTTGATCTATGACTGTTTATTAACAATGTTCTGCAACTTATTCAAAAATTCATTAGAGTATGCTCCACTCTCCACGTTATGCTCAAGATGTTGATTTGAACATTTTGGGTAGTGAGGTTTTGGAGGATATTGGTGATTTCAACCCTGCTGTGAAGGATCACAATGCCAATGATAGTCGAAATCTGTCATATCATTTAACAAGTACATCGCACTGATGTAATCTTTGTTGAACGAGTGACTGTCAGTGGCCAAAGCTCCATAATCTACCCAAATTCTTGTTTTCTCATCCAATCCACCATAGAAAATCTGAGTTAGCATGTAGTTTGACAAATCATGGTATCGAAATCTGTTTGTCAAGTCATTGAATCTCCCCCAAGCAACATAAAATGGCTTCGAGTATTGCTGATCAAACCTTATGAACACCTGTCGATAATCCATCTCCAAGCACCTCACAAGTAAAAAATAATAAAATTAAAATTAATCAAAATTAATAAATAAATAGCAATAAAATGTCTAGTCTCAAGCAAATAATATATTCTAATATTAACTAAACAGTCCCCGGTAACGGCGTCAAAAACTTGACCGCTTAATTCGGTATTTACTAGCAAGTGCACTAGGTCAAGTTATAGTAAATGAATAGATATCAGTCCAAGTATCGATCCCACAGGGACTGTTGTCAATTCTCAAGATTTGATTATTTTATTTAATATAAATAAAATAATAGAAAGGAGTGCAAAAATTTAAAAAAAATTAATTACTAAAAGAAATAAGAATTAAAATAGCTTAAAGAATAAATTTAATTAAAATAAGAAAACCAAGACACATGAAAGTATTAAACAAATTATGAAAACAAGTGGCAAATCTAGGATCCAGATTTAATCTAAATCACGACGAATTCTCCTAATTTATTTAACAGTCTATTTCTAGAACAATTAAACCTATTCAAATATTGACGGATCAATCTTTCATAATTCAAATCAAATTCAAATGCATTAGGAATTATGAGAATTTAATTTTCACCTAAAATCGCACAATGAAACCGAATACTATTTCTAGTCAATTTAACCTTGAGTTGATTAATGGAGCGATCAAAATTCATTCCTCCTCTGTTGACTTGGAATCAATTAACAAACAAGCAAACAATTGATCAGATTATTCACAAGACAAGTTTAAATTCAAAAATCAATAATCTAGATGAAAATCAAAAATTCCCAAATCAAAATCCACATGTTCAACATGAAATTGTTCGACCCAATCTCGTCGTCTTGGTTGAAGAAAAACTACTCAATAATTGAAAACAATAATTCAAAAATAAAATAAATAATAAAAAACTAGAATGTAGTGTTCTTCAAATCTTCAATCTCTGCCCTAGCCGCCTCACGATCTCTACGTGCGATTTGAACCCTTTCTCATGTCTGTTAATCTTCTATTTATATGGCTTGAAAAGCCCACGAAATAAAGCCTGACAAAATAAGACTTTTAGTTTTCGAAAATTCTAATTTTTTTGATTCTACGACATTCACAGACCCTGGACATGGGTCCGTTCATAGGTCCGTGTATTAAATTTCCGTTGCCAAAATTTTACAAATATGAACGGACCCTTATCCGGACCCTTGTACGGGGTTCGTTCATGTGTCCTTTCCAACGCGCAACATTCTTGAAAAAATCATATATCGAGTTCTAATCGTCGGATCGAGCCAAAATTTTGACAGCAGCTTCAAAAGATCTTGAACTTTAATTTGAACGATGAAGATTGGATTTTGATCTCTCTATAATTAAAAATAAATTTTTGAGCATTGCTGCTCCGTAATTCATTCTTCAAAAATCCATTTTCCTAAAAAATTAACCCAGAGAGTGAAATAACATATAAACAATAAATTACCTAAAAACACACATAAAACAATAGGAATGAATGCAAACTAGATATAAAATTACACAAAATAATACACACAAAATGTGGTTATCAATGACACTAGTAAAATAGGACTTGGTAACATAAACATAAAAGAGCAAGTTTTTTGTGAGATTGTTACGTATTTTTATCCGTGAGACATGTCAAATATGTTCATATAATAATAATAATAATAATAATAATAATAATAATAATAATAATAATAATAATAATAATAATAATAATAATAATAATAATAATAAAAGGAATAGGTCTCTTAAGACGGGTCAAATATACTCATATTTATAATAAATAATAATATTTTTAACATCGAAGGTAGTATTTTTTTATTGGTGACCCAATTAAGAGATAATTCTCATAAAATTTACTCTTGAGATCGTCTTACCGGATATTTTGTGCAAAAATTAATGATTTTTATATTTAAAAAATAATAATTGTTCATGAGTGATTCAAATAAGAGATCAATATCATGAAATTGACCCGTGAGACCGTTTTATATGAGTTTTTGTGAATAAAAAATAAAAAATAAAAATTGAAATTACTTTTTGTTGGAAAAATTAGGTTGTGTACCCATTTAGAATTGATAAAATATTTGTGATAAAATTATTTCTCGATTATCCATTAGGGTGAATGAGAAATTAATAAAGTGTTCACAAATAATTGTTCGGATTTTATCGAGTGAAAAGATTGAATAAAAAAATATTATATAATATATATTATTAAAAGAAAAGAAAAATGAAGAATGCAACAAGTGGTAAAAAGGCCACCGAAACCCCTTGAAACAAACCAATTGGATTTGTTAATTTGAAATTGAAATTGAATTCAATATTCAAATTTGAATTCGGTTGGCAATTCAAATTGGAAAAAACCCATGCAGCCGAATGGTTATATGTGAGGGGTATTTATGCTTGCTTGACATCTCTTGATGAAAAGTTTCAATTGATGTGTTGCACCTTTTCATTTAAGACTTTCAATCTCTATAAATATATCTCATATGTTTGAATGAAAAAATGTTAGACATTGAAACTCGAAAAAAACACTGATTTTCGTCCATACATATTACTGCATCTCAGATTTGTTCAAAATTTTTCAAAAAATTCAAAAAGCATCTTCAAAGTTCGTCGGGTTTTGTAATTTGGAGTCCTCCTATTACAAAACGAATTCGTTGTATCTTGGAAGACGATTGTCATATTTCATTAGCACCGTGTGTGGGGCAAATTTGTCTTATGGACATATAGTCTGACTCTAGCTTTAACTTATGGTTTTTTTGTTCCTGTCTTGTCTCAAGTCGTGTTGCAACATCACCCAGAACGCAAACTGAACAGTCTTATTTTGCACAGTACTCTGAATCCAACACTTTTGTAGCATTTTAAAATTTGCCTTGAAGATAATATATAGTTCTATAATAGTATAATTATACGTGGTCCAACTTTTGCTCCTATACATTCGGTTTTTAACAAAATAAATTGGCATTCCAAAGAAATAATTATTAATTAAATAATAAAAATGTGTCATCCAATTACAACTTTAAGTAGTACTATTGGGATCGGAGGAAGAAAAATAAAACATTAGTTTATCAAATAAAAATAGAATAATATAGTAGTGGAGTGAGGAGTTGGATAGAAATTTTTAAAAATTTATCATGTATTGAGGAGTTGTATAGAAATTTTTAAAAATGTATCATGTATTGAGTAGATTTCGACGATATGATGAGATTTTTTGTTATTGTATCTATATTACACACAGAATAAAGTATGAATTTGTAAAGACTAATATTGACTTGGCATTAAGTTACTATCAACGACTGAGATCAGTCAAATGGAGTCAAACTTTGATCCAAGGGATGAGATTAGTTCACAGTTAGTTAAGGCAGTTAATTAGCTCAGATTAATCTTTAAAAGGAGCTGGATCTGGGAATAAGTATGGGACTTCGAAAACTCTGAGTGAACATCTGATTTTCTTCTTGACTCGTTCATATCCTCAAAGAACTTACAAAGGCATTCTTCTGGATTGAAGATACAAGATCGAAGGGCTTCTAAATTGAGCTAGAACTTCGAAGATTTATTTTTGTCAGCTTGTTCTTGTTTATGTTAATCACAAGTTTTTGATTAGCTTGTGATTGTCATTTCTTGGGAATTGTATTGAACGTGATATTGATCGATTTCTAGTGAATTCATATGGGTAAAATCCCAGAACCTAGGATGTAGGATTTGGTAATCCGAACCAAGTAATTCTTCTGTGTTCTTATTGTTTTCTTTCTAGTTCTTTGTTTCAATTCTTGAGTGCATGAATATTGTGTTTTCTGTGCACTGGTGTTCGGGCGTCTTGTGCTCTGAGGTTTAACAAGTGGTATGAGAGCCTGAGATTTAAAATCTTGGGCTCAAGGGTTCGATCTTGCTGCATCAATTCTTCTTATTCACTAGTGATCTCTGTCTCGACTCTCTTAGAGGATACTTTGAGATGTCTACTGGCCAGGGGCATTCTCTAGCAATGTCTACTTCGAGATTTGAGGTGGAGAAGTTTGATGGAAAGAACGATTTTAATCTGTGGCGAGAGAAGATGATTGCTCATCTTGGAAATCTTGGATTAGATGATGCATTACAAGGTGAATCCAAACTTCCAAGAACCATTGAAAACAAGACTGAAGTATTGAAGAAAGCAAGAAACACTATTGTTCTAAGCTTAAGCGATCAGATTTTGAGAAAAGGTTGTTAGGGAAAAAAATAGCTGCTGATATGTGGCTAAAATTGGAACAACTGTATATGACAAAAGCTTTACCTAACAGGATATACCTAAAGCAGAAATTCTATAGCTACAAGATGGATGAGAATAAGTCAATTGATGAGAATCTTGATGAGTTCACCAAGTTACTGTCATATCTTGAGAACATGGATGTATAGATCGATGAAGAAGATCAAGCAATATTCTTACTGAATTCCTTACCAAGAGCCTATGATCAACTAAGGGATACATTGAAGTACGACAGGAAAACAATCACACTTTAAGAAGTAACAGGGGCTGCATATTCTAAGGAATTGGATTTGAAAGCCAATGGTAAACTTCAAAAGCCTTCTGGTGAAGGTCTAAATGTGAGGGGAAGGTCTGTTGAAAGGAAGAATTCTACTAACAGATGGAAGTCAAGATCCAGGTCTAAGTCAAAACCAAAGAGAACATGTTGGTCTTGCAAGAAGGAAGGTCATATCCGAAGGTTCTGTCCTTTAAGGAAAATCAATCAAGGCCCAGAACCAGCCTCTGTCACTGATGCAGCAAATGTGTTGGAAGGGTATGAGGAAGCAGAGGTCCTAACCATTTCCAATGATGACCCAAAAGAAGAGTGAATTCTAGATTCAGGATGCACTTACCACATGTCTCCAAGAAGGGACTGGTTTACAAATTTTCAAGAAACACAAACTGGTTATGTGCTACTGGAAAATAATGAATCATGTAAAATTGAGGGTGCTGGATCAGTTAAGCTTAAGATGTGGGATGGATCAGTGAAGATCTTATATGATGTCAGGTATATTCTTGATCTAAAAAGGAACTTGATCTCATTAGGTACTTTGGATCCGAAGGGACTAAGCTACAAAGCTCAAGGAGGCATTCTTAAAGTGGTAAAAGGCTCACTAGTTGTTATGAAGGCAATCCTGAAACAAGGTCTCTATGTACTACAAGAAAACACCTTATCTTCAAAGATCAATGTGTTTATATCAAAAGGGAAAGATACAATGTTATGGCATCAGAGACTTGGCCATATGAGCCAAAAGGGTCTTCAAGAGCTATGTAAACAAGGTCTGCGCGACTCCAAACAAATCAGAGAGTTGGATTTCTGTGAAAATTATGTTCTTGGCAAGACTCATAGGTTAAGTTTTAGTACTGCAACTCACAAGACAATGTCACCACTGGAGTATATACATGCAGACCTCTGGGGATCTTCTCAGGTAACTCAATCCCTATAAAAATGCCAATATTTTCTTTCTTTGATTGATGATTATTCTAGAAAGATTTGGATATATTTTTTGAAAACTAAGGATCAAGCTTTTGATAAGTTTGTAGATTGGAAAACCATAGTTGAGAACAAATCTGGAAAGAAAATTAAGACATTAAGAACATATAATGGATTGGAGTTTTGCAACCGTGAGTTTGATAATTATTGTGCTAAGAATGGCATTGCTAGACATAGGACTTGCACATACACACCACAACAAAATGGAGTTGCAGAACACATGAATAGGACTATAATGAATAAAGTTAGATGCATGCTCAGTGAGAGTGTACTACCACCTAAGTTTTGGGCAGAGGCAGCTTCTACTGCCTGTTACCTGATCAATCTATCACCTTCTTCTGCTATTGAGTTCATGGTTCCAGAATTTAAGTGGTCTAACTTAAAACCAAATTATAAACATCTAAGAACTTTTGATTGTGTTGTATAAATTCATGCTAACCAAGGTAAGTTAAAACCTAGAGCAAAGAAGGGAATTTTCCTTGGTTATCCAACTAGAATAAAATGGTACAAGGTCTGGATTTTAGATGAACCTAAATGTGTTATCAGTAGAGATATGGTTTTTAATGAATCTGAATTTTACAAAACTAACAAACATGTGTTAGAAATCGCCAGCTTTAAACAAGCTGAGAAGAATTTGAGTGACAAGGAATAGCCTCTGAATTGCAGCAATGAGAATAAGGAAGAAGGTGGAGCTGCTCTTAATTTACCCAAATATTTCAGTGAAATTAAACATGATGGAACTCAGATATCTCATCAAGCTTCTGATATATTGGATGCAAACAGAGATGAACAAAGTGATTATCTTAGTAATGACCAATATCTAGAGGATTATATTCTCGCAAGAGATAGGGTCAGAAGGGAGATCAGATTACCATCTAGATTTGCATCATCTGAATTTACAGCCTTTGCACTAAATGTGGAAGAATTGATGGATCTAGAAGAACTATCAAATTATGAAGAGGCAATGAGAAGCAAGGGCAGTGCTAAATGGTTGAAAGCTATGAAAGAAGAATTTCAGTCATTAATCAAGAACAACACATGAGTATTGATTGATAAACCTAAAGATAAAAGGGTGATTGGCTGTAAATGGATATTTAAGAAGAAATCTGGTATTCCAGGAGTGGAAGGACCTAGGTACAAGGCAAGATTAGTGGCTAAGGGATTCTCTCAGACAGAAGGAATTGATTACCATGAAGTATTTTTTCCAGTAGTGAAACACTCTTCTATTCGAATTCTATTGTCAATCACGGCAATACAAAACTTAGAACTTGAACAATTAGATGTCAAAATAGCTTTCTTACACGAAAACCTTGAAGAAAAGATTCTGATGACTCAACCAAAGGGATTTGAGACTGATACTCAGACTAGTAAAGTGTGTTTGCTGAAAAAATCACTCTATGGTCTAAAGCAGTCACCGAGGCAATGGTACAAACGTTTTGATGACTTCATGCTACAGAAAAAATATTGTAGATCAAAGTTTGACAGCTGTGTGTATTACAGAAAGTTGCCAAACCAGTCTTTCATCTACTTGTTGATCTAAGTTGATGACATGCTCATTGCTTGTAAAGATCTTATGGAAATTCAGAATTTAAAGCATCAACTAAACTTTGAATTTGATATGAAAGATCTTGGTACAGCCAAACAAATATTAGGGGTTGAGATAAGAAGGGATATAAAGCTGAGAACTTTGGCTTTGTCACAAGAGAAGTACATAAATAAAGTTTTAAATATCTTCAAAATGGAAGAAGCTAAATCAGTTAGCACACTCATTGGTGCTCATTTTAAATTGAAAGCAGTAGATGGAGGATCAAGAAGAGTTAGAGGCTATTCATATGAAGAACATTCCATACTCAAATACAGTAGGAAGTATCATGTACATGATGATTTCAACTCGACCAGATATTACCTATGGTTTGGGTCTTGTAAACAGGTTCATGAGCAAACCAAGCAAAGAGCATTGGAAGGCAGTACAATGGTTGTTGAGATACTTAAACGGAACTTCCAAGCTAAAGCTAAAGTACTCCAAATCCACTTCAAACACATGTGAGATCACTGGTTATTATGACTCTGACTACGCAGCTGATTTAGATAAGAGAAGATCGATTTCAAGATATGTGTTTACTGTTGGAGGAAATGTGGTGAGCTGGAAATCAAACTTGCAAAGTATGGTTGCATTATCCACCATTGAAGCAGAGTATATTAGGCTAACTGAAGCAATAAAGGAAGGACTTTGGATCTCTGGATTTGTTTCTGAACTGGGATTTGAACAGAAGGATATCACAGTATTTTGTGATTCATACAGTGCAATACACTTGTCCAAGAATTTTGTTTTCACGAAAGGACAAAACATATAGATGTAAGGTTGCATTTTGTGAGAGACATCATATCTAGAGGTTTGATAAAAGTTCAGAAGATTGATACTATGACAAATCCAGCAGATATGTTGACAAAGGTGATACCTATGAGGAAACTCAATAAAGCATTGAGCATGCTCAAGATGGTGGAGTAATCTAGTACAGATTATAATGGGATCTCATTGAATTCACTGGATAGCAACCGAATCAGTCAAGGTAGAGATTTGTGAAGACTAATACTGACTTGGCATTAAGTTACTATCAACGGCTGAGATCAGTCAAATGGAGTCAAACTTTGATCCAAGGGATGAGATTAGTTCACAGTTAGTTAAGGAAGTTAATTAGCTCGGATTAATCTTTAAAATAGCTGGATCTGGGAATAAGTATGGAACTTCGAAAACTCTGAGTGTACTTCTGATTTTCTTCTTGACTCGTTCATATCCTCAAAGAACTTACAAAGGCATTCTTCTGGATTGAAGATACAAGATCGAAGGGCTTCTAAATTGAGCTGAAACTTCGAAGATTTATTTTTGTCTACTTGTTCTTGTTTATGGTAATCACAAGTTTCTGATTAGCTTGTGATTGTCATTTCTTGGGGATTGTATTGAACGTGATATTGATCGATTTCTAGTGAATTCATATGGGTGAAATCCCAGAACCTTGGATGTAGGATTTGGTAATCCGAACCAAGTAATTCTTCTGTGTTCTTATTGTTTTCTTTCTAGTTCTTTGTTTCAATTTTTGAGTGCGTGAATATTGTGTTTTTTGTGCACTGGTGTTTGGTTGTCTTGTGCTTTGAGGTTTAACAGAATTTCATTAAGCTTTTTAAAAAAAAAATTAGTATAGTCAGTCATGCTGCATATAAATTTTTGAAAATCATCATGTAGATCTTGGTACGTAATCCAATTAGTTAAATTTTGTCCAAATAATAAAAAATATTTTCTACATATTTAATTCAATTTCTTTATTCAAAGTACATTTCCTTATCTACATACCTTAAATATGTACGCTGGAATTTAAATTTTGGACCGAATTTCCCAACAGCTTCAAATTCCAAGCAACTATACTCTCCGGTTCCATTGTAGATATGTGAGGGAAAAAACATTAGAACGAGATTGACTAAATAAGAATTTTGAAAACAAATGGTGAACAAATAGTACACGTTTTGTATAATACAATTTCAATTATAAGAGAGTATATTGATAAAGGAGTTATTGCTATGTGAAAAAAATATATATAAAAAACATTGTTCAGCGTGGACTGTTATCCACATTGAGCTTATATAACCTTTTTTTGAAAAGGGTTACCTCGAAGGGGACTCATCCCACATGAGTCAGAAACCTATTGGTTCATGCGGGGGTTAAATCGAGGGATGTGTATGAGCGACAGAGACTTGATGGAGGGAGCAACATGATCAACTCTCAGAGCATACCCCACAATATTTCAGCAAAAAATATGGCCCACACGAGGATCGAACTCGCAACGCTGAAAATTTTGTTTTCATGTCACCTCAAACCTTATCAACTCGCTTATTCCCATGTGGGCTTATATAACCTTTTTTTTGGGCTCAATGTGGTCAGTTGAGTCACCTATGTCCCTATTGTCCTTATATTTTATGAAATTTATTAAAGATGGAGAAAATGAAAACGAAAAGCGTTTAATCTATTTTGGAGTGTAAGTATCACTAACTCATATATTTTTTAAGAATGATACATATCTATATATCCTATGGTACAGAGATATGATTATGTCTCTAAAATTTAGAGTATTAATTTGTTAATTTGCTTTTATCTGAAACTTTTGTCTTTGCCACTTTAGACGAAAGTATATACCATTGCACATGATAGCTAGGGAAAAAGAACCCTTTATATATTGATCCTCCTAATCTAATTCTATGTACACATATCTTCCATTGTCAATGGAAATTAAAACCTTAACCAAAGATCAAGAAACACAGAGAAAACACTAGAGATAATAACAAAGTAATTATGACAGTGAAACCACTGTATTTTTGCTTTAATCTGTCTAGCAAAAGCCCTTCACCTTCACTAGATAATTTCCTCGTGATATTGCTCTTATTTAATCGAACTTTTCGCTGTTTCTGTGCATGTATTCCAGATTCTTCCTCCTCCTTCGACTCTTTCGTTTCTTGATTTCTCATGATATTCTTGGATTTGGTTCTCATCAAATGGGGTTTAAGTTTGTTTACATCCGACAACCTCACAGGCTTGAGGAAGAATTCTTCTGCTCCTTCTTCTAAGCATCTGTTAATCGCGATTAACCGTTAAGTATATATGAACACTTAATTCTTACATTAAAAAACATATAATGAAAATTTTAACTATGTTAAAATTACCTGTTGATTCTCGAGGGGACATGCTCAGAAGACATGATGACTACTGGTATGTTTCTCAAATATGAAGACTCCTGCCAAATTAAATCAAATCAAATCCCATTTTTTGTCATATAATGAAAAATTTAACGAAATTAGATTTAAAAATGAAATTAAAATTTTAAAATAGCGCAGGCGGAAAGATTATATACTTTTTCCATGTCGTATATAAAAATATATAAACCTATATAAATGAAAGAAAAGTTCACAAAAAAGGTTCCATAAAACAAGATAATTTTGTGAGACAGATATTCGAGTCAATAACTCAAGAAAAAATATTGTTCTTTATTTATATATATATGAATCGATCCATGTCATCTCACTTGAGACCTGATCTAAAAAGTTATAAGACTTGACTTAATGATTCGTATGACTTGAAAAAGAAAAAGAAAAAGAAAAGAAAAGAAAAGAAAAAGGAAAAGGAGAAAAAGGAAAAGAAAAATAGCATACAAGAATAGGATATTGGAAATGCGGGATCCGCAAATGCGCTGCCGAAATCTTGTTCTTGGATGGGGCCAGGATTAATTTTGCCAAAGATTCTTATTTTAAAAGTCAAATGAAACTATTTGAGAAATTAAATTTATATATTGTCATACAATATAATATATATAGTATATGGGGTTGGAACATATGTAGACAGGGCAATATTTTCCAGGAAATGGGCTCGATTGTGTTGGGAAATGGGAATATTATATTCCACTTAATGTATGCAATAGGCTGTAAGCCTATAACCTCTTGTGTACACGTTTAATTAAAAGGAATATTTTATATTTATTTGTCAATGATATTGATACGTATTCCATCTGACATTCCAAGATTTGATCCAACGATGAATTCGACGTCTAATTTTAACGAACCTTTAATTGGCTATAAAATATATTTATCACAAAAGATAGGATTATATATAAGGGATGTGTATGATATTGTAAAGGAAATTACAGAAAGGACGTGAAAAAAAAATATATACCTTCATTTTCTTGAGTAAATCGTATCCTGTCATTCCAGGCATGCAATAGTCCGTAATGACAAGGTTTACTCCCACTTCCTTCAAGAAACATCAAACAAAGAATAAGGTTCATGTGACTCAAATTAAAATATTTTATATAATTAAAAAAAAATTAAAAGAGAAATGAACCTGATGAATGTTGGGAGAAACATAAGTTTCAGTTGGATTGCTTCTTTCTTCTTCAGACCAACCAAGAAACTCCAAAGCTTTGCAGCCAGAATCAACTGTACTGACTGTCAAATACATTCGACTCGATTAAGTTTTTGAGAGTTGTATATACAGATTTGGACGATCGTACTTGTCCCCTCAGTACTCCAAACTGATATCGGGGGATTGACAAAAGTGTTGTGTTTAGAATTGCCCAATTGTAGATCAAAATCCTTAAACATTGAAATTCAAGAAAACAGATCATATGGGGTCAAATTAACATGTACACGTAAGTACCTTGATAAGAAGATGTTTTGAGCAATTTCTCGATCAATTTTCTGTCGATCAAGCTATCATCAACGGCCAAAACATGAAAACGAGACGAGTACTCTGATGCAGCAGCAGCAGCCATGCCCATTGCTACTCAAATAAGAAGAATTAAATTGAAGAAAGAAAGAAAGAAAGAAAGAAAGAAAGAAAGCGTTTGAGATGAGACTCAAGTGGGGGCTTTGGGAGAGAGATGAAGCGAATTAGAGGGGGCTAGCTAATCTATGAATGGAGAATGAAATTAAGGCCCACCAAAATCCACAACCCACAAAGCAAGATCTGACCAGATTTGTTCCAAAGATTTTCTCCAACTTGGGATTGAATTTATGCTACCCAATTATTACCATGTTAAATGACATGGGGTCGCATTTATGATACCCTCTCGAGGTATGTGTTGTTATGTTTACAATATATATTGTGGAAGGAAAGTATAGTTTGAAGAGTATCATTTTGGGATTTCAAATGAGAAATATGATATTGTACATTTGTTTATAGATTTTTTTTTTCCTAAAAAAAAAAAAAGAAAAGAAAAACTTTAGATGGTATGTAATAACATGATCTAGGTTAGGCATTGACTATGAATTTGATTCGGAAAAAGGATTTCAAAAATAAATTGAAATTCATCTTAATTCACATGCAAGATTATATAAATATGTAACTATTAAACTTAAAGTTTATGATTTTACTTTTTTAAACAACAAAAATACATTTGAAATTTATGAATCTGAAATTCTTCCATCTAACTGCAAACTTGGGGGATGGATTTGAAGTTCGCTTACTTATTTACACATTAATACTATCAAGTTGAATAAATTTCAAATTACACCGTTATTGAGTGCATTTGAAATATACCCTAATTAAATATGAAATCTTATATAACGATGTAAATGGTGGATTTGAAGTTTATAAATTATAAACTTACTTCTTTAAATAACAAAAATACATTTGAATATGGTAAACGAATATATTTGAAATCCATAGAATCGAAATTTATCATTCCAAACACAATCATGTATACATGTTTTGATTGATTCATTCGAAATTTATAATTTCAAATTTATTTTCATTATTAAATAAATTAAACGAAACTCAAATACATCCTTTACTTATTTACTATAACTATGTTAATCACAGTGAATTTCAAATGATTTCAGTATTTTAATGATTTGGAATTCATTTTGATTCATATAAATTTCTTTTGTGTAATTTATTTACTACAATTATTAATTATATTAATGGCAATGAATTTCAAATGACTTCACTATTCTAATGATTTGAAATTTATTTTGATTAGTGTAAAAAAAAATTTGTGTGATTTATCTAAAGATACATTTAAATCCATAGTTTTCAAATCTTTTCGTCCAAATACAACTTGAAATTTTATATTAATCAAAGTAGAAAAATTTGAAATATCTCATCTCAAATTATTCATCAATAAAGCACAACTTTAAAAAAAGGAACTGCCCTTTCAAAATTAAAAAAATGAATTGGAATAATTTTCAAGTCTTATCTAGTTCTTGTCTCCTGTCTAGTTTTGGTCACGTATTTACTTATCTTAAACAAAATGTTTTCAGTACGTGACACCTAGCAAATTATTGGTATATTAAAATGTAGATAAAAATTTATACCGTCCAAAATATAATCCTAACATTTTTTATAGATAGTTATTTAATTATTGATTTAAAAAAAGTGGCTTTTTTATTTTTTTATTTTATAACATTGATGGTAGGTGGTTTCTGCAATTTTCAAACCATAGCGAATAAAGTAAGTAAAGTCGTGCGTTATGAATGATATCCTAGAAAAAGTCAGAACGTTAAAAAGCGACATTTTTCCTGAGTAAGAAATTATTTATTTTTAGGCCTTAAAGTTCCTTTTTTTTTCCTTTTTTTTTTTTTTTTAAAGAAAAGCTGTTTTGAAGTTTTAAGGTAATGTATTTTTGGTATGAAAGTAATATATTAAATATATAGAAAATAAAATTAGAAAGAAGAAAAGAAAGAAAGATTCATTGGACGATTTTGATTGATTGAGGTACCCATTCAAAATCTATAGAATTTGATTCTAAAATTTGTTGACCGATAATGATACGGTGATCTACCTAGCTAAAATATTCAACTATATAGAACGAATGAGAATAATTACTTTGTGAAATTCATATTCAAATTGTATTTAGAAGAAAAAAGGAAATTAAAAAAATGGTTTGTAGTATTTTATATTTTTTCACCGAAACTCTTAAAGAGACGTTTTACGAGTTAATTTTATGATATGTGTCTTCGATTCAATTCAAACTATGAAAAAATATTGTATTTTATGTTAATTTGTTATTTTTCACTGCATGTATATATAAATCGATTCGATCCATATCACGAATATAAATCTGTGATACCATCCCACATAAGACCTAATATTTATATTTATATATAAGCAAAATCCACTCACAAACAATACGCATGTATGCATATGACAACTAATTATTTTTTCTAGTTAAATAGAATTCTTAATATATTGTTCAAAAAATACTAATTATGATACTATCTCTGCAACAAACAATATTTACAAATTATATGCAATGAACTTTCCTCCACAGAGATCCATGTGTTTATTTATATATATGCATGCCTCGTGCATGAGATCTGGTCTAGCTTTGATTTTAATTTTTTATATTATTGTTATTATGAACTTAATTATTGCATATTTTGTATTAACAAATATATTTAATAAAATATAATGCAAGTGTATATTTCTATCTATTTATTGAAGGAAGTAATTAAACCTTAATTTATATATATACATATATCTTATCTTATTTTAATAATGTCTTCACCCTTTAGAAAAACTACTTTTGGTTATAAATGTGTATAGACATAAATACCCTTGATATTTTAAAATAGTATGCATTTTTAATTAAAAAATATAAAGTTTACACATGCAACGCGTGTGCTCCAATGACTAGTATATATATAAAACGCATGGCTTATTTTCAGCCAAACTACGAAGGAATTAAAATCAACTGTTTAGAAGCATGAAGCTAGTGAGATATTTTTATGATAACTATGTCATTAATTTTTATACCAAAATACACTTATCAATAGCTTATAATTTATTTGACAATAAAATCTTATATAAATTTGATACGATATCGGTTCAAAAACAATTGTAACAAACTTCTCTCCCGGACTAGTCTTTCTTCTATTTAACATCCTTAATTTCCATAATAAATTTCATTTCTATGGGAAACAACGTAGATATTTTAAACTTGATTAATCTTCAATGATATATATATATATCATCTTTTAGACAAATTTAATTAATATAATGTTATTACCATTATATTTTGAATCATATAATATTATCAATGTAACCAATTAATATCGGGAATATGATATTTTGGAAAAAGAGAATTCAAAAGAAACATTAGCTAGGAATGGTCCCTAAATATGGGATGATCTTTTGGGGTTTAATTAATAGCTTGAGTTGTCAAATGATGGATATTGCCGGCGGGGGCGTTGTATTGTATATTGTTGTGTGGGGGCAGCTTTTGCATAGAAGAACATGGGCGAATGGGGTTGAGTTGTCAATTTCTTGTTTTTTGTTATTTACTGAGGTACATTGATTTTAGATTTTTAATGATTTTTGTGGAGTTACAAAGTCAAGAGGTATTCAATCTAAACTTTTATATACTCCATCAAAGTTTAGTGGTATTCAAAATGAGCATTTGTAGAATTTTAAAAAGTTATGTCGTATTCAAACTTGACTTTTAAAAACTATACAAAAGTTTAGAGGTATTCAAAATGTCAATAGACTTTTAAAAACTCCATGAAATTCTATTAAGTATAATAATTAAAGCCTAAATTACAACAATAAAATGTCAATAATTGTCTTTGATTCAACCTAAAAATTTAGATGGACATTTTCACACACATTTTTTTTTTCATTTCCATTAAAATACTAGCCTCATATAAATACTAGTTATATTAAAAATAATATATATACAAAAATATTTTTTTTTCGATTTCTAAGAACCAATACATCCCCCTAAAATAAAATAATTTTTTTTATCATTCATAATTTTTTGAATTTTATTAATTACAAAATCTCACGAGATTTAAAATCATATTGATTAAATTTTTAAATAAAAAATTATTATACTACATGACAAAGACTAATAATATTTTATTGGTCATAAATTAAAAATAACAATAATTATTTTTTTTATGATTAATACATTATTTATTATAAAAAATTTCATGTTTTAATTATTTTGTATATTTTTTTAATATGTAGCTTAATTTTTTATTATAACTCAAAATTTACATTTTATTCACTTTAATATATATATATATATATATATATAAATTTGATATTGTGAGCACCCATGATGTGCACTTATGTGTGCACCGCTGACGTGGCATCCTCTACATCCAATAGGTGAATGACACATCAGCAGGTGCACACATAAGTGCACATAATAGGTGCTCACAATATCAAAATTATATATATATATATATATATATATATATACAGAAATGATCCTCTGCACTCTAGGGTGCAGAAAATTTGTGAGCGACCACTAAAATTCGCCGGGTTTTAGTGGTTTTTTTTTATTTTTTTGTACCACTAAAACCCACAGGGGATCAAAATTACACACACACACATATATATATATATATAATAAAATATATATGAGTGATATATATTGACTTGATATATTGACGTAGTTTTAAAAATTTATTAACACGAATATATATATATTATATAAATATATAAATAGTGATACTATATAAAATTAAATATAATCAAATTTTATAGAGTTATATTAATTTCTTAACTACAATAAATTTAATACTACTTATTGATTTTTGTAAATTAAATTGATAAGTAAAAATTATTTATATGATAGATAAAAATATTTTAAAGAAAAATAATTATTTTAAAGAAATATAAACATAAGTTATTGACAATTGATTAATAATTCGAATAAATAAATAAAAATAAAAATCATGAATTATAAAACTCATATGGTCTACAAAAAAGTTTACAAATGTCAATAAAAGTCATGAAAAACAAATCTGCAAGATTCTGTGAAAGTCATTAAAAGTTTGTGAGATTCTATAAAAGTCTGTAGAAATCTATCAACTCCACCTGTCATTTATAAAAATTCAGTAAATCTCTGCACGAATACACCCTTAAACGTATTCCATATCACCTTTATATATATATGCCAAGTAATTTGGTCTTTATATATTTCAGATCTAATTGTAAAAAATCGACCAAAAGACATGAAGTTTAAACTCATCCGACGGGTGCCAAGATGGATGTACTAGTTTTAATTTTATTCATAAAAGTTATTATGAGCTTTATGCGTACTGCATGAATACATCATAATTAATGCAAATTGCTCAAAAATTTCCAATACAAACATGTTTTGCTCTGCACTTTCTAGCCACTTTTTTGTACCACAATTTTTGTTAATTTGTATAACATCTTGTATGATTTTGTACCACATATTGTATTGTTTTGTATCACATTTTATGACTAAGGATGAAACGACCCTAACTCTCTAATAAATAAATATGCGGAAATTTTTTTTTTTTTTATACTACTAAATAAAATATGTACATATATGCCCATACATATATGCACAGAATAAAATAATTAAAATAAATACACGACTAAATAAATAAACAATTTAAATACTTAAATAAAATGCATTCTTTGAAATAATTAAACATCTGAGTCAACCCTAGAATTAAAAATATACTGCATAAATAAAATAAATAAAAATGTGCATGCACTAAAAATATTTAATAAAATATCCAAAAACATCAACCCTTAAAAATATTCCAAATGTATCATATGACATCATGTACGGTGACTCAGAGGCTGTCACGGTCACGGGGCTACTGCAGCACTGCTCATACATCCTCACCACCGGTAGGAGTAACCTGCTCCTCTACGTACTCACCTGCACCATATCAGTGTAGTGAGCCTAGAGGCCCAACATGCATACTAACAAGGGTTTAAAATAATTTAAATCAATTTAATACTAATACATACATATACATGAATGAGCATGCTTAAAAATTACATAACGTAAATTACATAAATAAACATACATAACATACATAATATCATACATACATAAGTTGTTGAGCATTTATTTTCTGAACATCGAGTGGTCCTATCCGTAAGTGTGACCCATAGTGCGACTGATCAGTCTAAGAAACCATCGTACGAGGCTGGTGGCGAACCACCCATACATAAATGGCAGAAAACTGCCCATACATAAATGGCAGAAACTGCTCATACATAAATGGCCACACTACTTCAATTTCCACCTAAAATATTTTATTTGCTCAACCATAGAAATTAAATCATAGCGTAAAAATTGATTTCATGAATGCATGTACTTAAATAAATTGTGTGTCCTTCATATATATTTAATTTAATTTTCTTACTAACATATAAATATTAAAATAACTTAAATGCATAAAAATAATTAAATATATAATCAGGACACATGCAATTTTCTCATGGATGGTTCTGGACTGATGGCCCTACACTCAAGCCCATTAACTTAAGACTTGGCCCATAAATCAAATCAAGCCCAATAAGACTAATTTAGGCCCAATAACACTGTCCCTGGCCCAATGGGCACAATAGCCCAATAACAGGCCCAATAACTTTCATGGGCTCCCAAGCCCATAAAAATTTCTGGCCAACTTAGAAATTTAAATAAAAATTATTAAAAGCCCAAAAATAAATAAAATAACCCAAAATAATTTAATGGACCCTAAATAAATTAAATGATACTAATTAAATTTTTGAGAATTTAATTAGCCCATTTAATTCCTAATTAACTTAAAAACTTAAAAATAAAAATACCCGAGCCCAATTAAAATAACCCGGACCGGACCCACTTAACTTAACCCATATTATTTTAGACCCGACCCGGACCCAAGACCCGACCCGGAACCCACTAGAAACCCTAACCCGAAACCCTAGCCTAGCTTACCTTTCTCGGCCGCCGAAGGGCTTGTGCAGCAGGCCTTCCCGAGCTCCGGCCGCCGTGGCCGGAGCCCCGCCGGCAGGACCTCCCCAGGGTCCTGCCGGTTCGAACCATACCAAGGTCCCAACCCCATGCTTACCCTACATCGAACCGAAGCCCCTCAAACCCAAAACCCTAACTGCTACTCGGCCGAACCCTTTGCTGAACAAGGTGACCACCTGGGCTCGTTTGGCTCGAACCACTCGAGCCACTCGAGCCCAGACCACGTTCCCACACTCCCGGAGACCTAGCCATCAGCCGAACCATGCATGGATAGGAAGAAGACGTGAACATGCTATGAAATTCGAAGGCAATGCACCAACAACAAACTTCAAACGATTTTCTGAAAAGTTTCTAAAAGAATTTCCATGCCTACCTTAACCTACATAATATATACTGATATGATGTTAAAAACAAGAAGAAAATCATGCCTTTCACCGTAAGTATGGATTTGACACGCGTAGGAAGGACTCCGGGACGACGGGACGACTTCGGCTTGCTTGGAACCTTGAAAACCGACCTCCTATGGTGTTTTAGGGCTGAAGACCGATTGGAGAAGATGATGAATGGTTGGGGTGGGTGTCGGCTGATGGAGGAGGAGAGGCGTAGGGTTTGATAGTTTAGGTTTAGCTTTTTAGGTTAATTAGAATTTAATTAGGATAATAACTTAATTAGGATTATATTATACCATAAAACACTTATTTAAAAAAATCCTTAATAACAAAAGTAATCTGATGGGAAAATTAAATCCCGAAATATTAGAGTAGGGAAATTTTAAAAATACTAAAAAGTCAATATTTTGACTAATTTTGGATAAAAATGACCCCTAAAATTAAATAAAATTAAATACTTAAAATTTTGAGATAATAAAACTCAAAATAATATTTTAAGGCTCCAAAAAGGCTCATAAAATAATTTGGGTGGAAAGTTGTCATCTCGTCCGTCCACGGTCCCGTCTACGCGATTAAACAATAAAAATACTAAAAAAAATCATAAAAATCACTAATTATGGGTTAAATGCTTAAAAATAAATTAAATCATGCATAAATAATTCACATAATTATTTAACCCATAAATCATAAATTTAAATAATTAATTATCCTAATTATGCAGGCGGATTTATGTAATTAAAAATACCGGGTGTTACAATTCTCCCCCCCTTAAATTGAATTTCGTCCTCGAAATTAAAGTACTTACCCGAACAACTTCGGATAGCGAGTCCTCATATCCTCCTCGGTCTCCCAAGTAGCTTCCTCCTCCGAGTGATTCAGCCACTGGACTCTGACCATCGGTATGACCCGCGTCCTAAGCCTCCGCTCCTCTCTAGCCAAGATCCGCACTGGTCTCTCCTCGTAAACAAGATCTGGTGGCAACTGTAAGGGCTCAAAATCCAATACATGCGACGGATTGGAGACATATCTCCGAAGCATGGATACATGGAAAACGTTGTGCACTGCCGCTAGCCCTGGAGGTAGAGCTAAACGATAGGCCAACGTGCCAACTCGCTCCAAGATCTCGAATGGCCCTATGTATCTCGGATTAAGCTTGCCTCTCCGCCCAAAACGCGCTACTCCCTTCATAGGTGACACCTTCAAGAATACGTGATCACCTACCGCGAACTCCAAATCGCGCCGTCTGGCATCCGCATAACTCTTCTGCCGACTCTGCGCAGTCCTCATCCTCTCTCGAATCTGCGTCACGATGTCAGCTCTCTGCTGCACAATCTCTGGACCCAACAAAATCCGCTCACCAACCTCATCCCAATGCACAGGAGATCTGCATCTCCTCCCATACAGTGCTGCATATGGAGCCATACCTATAGATGACTGAAAGCTGTTGTTATAGGTAAACTCCATTAATGGCAGTCTAGTCTCCCAAGATCCTCGAAAATCGATGACACAAGCTCTCAGAAGATCCTCGAAAACCTGGATCACTCTCTCAGACTGATCATCTGTCTGGGGATGAAATGTTGTACTGAACAAAAGTCTAGTCCCCAAAGCTGTGTGCAGACTCTTTCAAAACGCTGAGGTGAACCTCGGATCCCTGTCTGACACGATAGACACTGGTATGCCATGCAGTCTAACAATCTCTCTGACGTAAAGCTCTGCATACTGTGTCAAAGTGTAAGTAGTTCTTACCGGCAAGAAATGAGCTGACTTGGTGAGTCTATCCACAATCACCCAAATCGCTGTACACCCTCTGGTACTCCTCGGTAAGCCAACCACAAAGTCCATCGTAATATTCTCCCACTTTCATTCCGGAATAGGGAGAGGTCTAAGAAGTCCTGCTGGACGCTGATGCTCTGCTTTGACCTGCTGACAAGTCAAGCACTCTGACACCACTCTCCCGATGTCACTCTTCATCCCGGGCCACCAATACAATAACTGTAAGTCTCGGTACATCTTCGTACTTCCGGGGTGAATGGAGTACGGAGATGCATGAGCCTCTGCTAGAATCTCGGCTCTCAACTGACCAACGTTCGGTACCCACATCCTCCCACGGTACTGAACGATGCCATCCTCCAGTGTATACAAGAGATTACCTCTGGCCTCATCTCTCTGTCTCCATCGCTGTAGCTCCTCATCAGTGGACTGTCCCTCTCTAATCCGATCTCTCAACACTGGCTGCACCGTCAACACTGACAAACTCGGTGCATGGCCACTCGGATAGCACTCCAAACCAAATCTCTGAATCTCGGTCTGTAGTGGTAACTGTACAGTCAAACATGATACCACTGACGACTTTCGACTCAAAGCATCTGCCACTACATTAGCCTTACCCGGATGGTAGCTAATGTCACAATCATAATCCTTAACAAGCTCAAGCCATCTGCGCTGCCTCATGTTCAACTCCTTCTGGGTGAAGAAGTACTTGAGGCTCTTGTGGTCGGTGAAAATCTTGCACTTCTCGCCGTAAAGATAGTGCCTCCAGATTTTCAACGCGAATACCACTGCTGCAAGCTCCAAATCATGCGTCGGATAGTTCTGCTCATGAATCTTCAACTGTCGCGACGCATATGCGATAACTCTGCCACACTGCATAAGTACTGCGCCCAACCCAAGTTTGGACGCGTCGGTGTACACCACTAACTCCTCATGTGGCACTGTCATAGCTAACACAGGTGCTGAAGTAAGTGCATCCTTCAGCTGATCAAAGCTCCTCTGACAATCTGGACTCCAACTATACTTCGCGTTCTTCTTGGTTAAGGAAGTCAAGGGTACTGCAATAGAGGAAAAACCCTTGATGAACTTCCTATAGTATCCTGCTAAACCCAAGAAGCTACGAATCTCCGAAGCATTCTTTGGAATCCCCCAATCCCTCACTGCCTGCACCTTGGACTGATCCACTGCAATCCTATCTCTAGAAATAATGTGGCCTAGAAACGCCACCTGCTCCAACCAAAACTCACACTTACTGAACTTTGCAAACAGTCGATGCTCTCTCAAAGTCTGCAAGGCTGTATGCAAGTGCTGTGTATGCTCCTCAATGCTCCTCGAGTAGATCAATATGTCATCAATGAATACAATGACAAACTGATCTAGATACGGCTGGAAAACACGATGCATGAGATCCATAAAAACTGCTGGAGCATTGGTCAACCCAAAGGGCATCACCAAAAACTCATAGTGCCCATACCGTGTCCTAAAGGCAGTCTTAGACACGTCTGAATCTCTGACTCTCAGCTGATGGTAACCAGATCGCAGATCGATCTTGGAGAATACCGAAGCTCCCTGCAACTGATCGAATAAATCCTCTATCCTCGGTAGTGGATACTTATTCTTCACTGTGACTCTGTTGAGCTCTCGGTAGTCAATGCACAATCTCATGCTGCCGTCCTTCTTCTTCACAAACAACACTGGAGCTCCCCATGGAGAAAAGCTAGGACGAACAAAGCCCTTCTCCAACAGCTCCTGAATCTGCTCCTTCAACTCTCTCATCTCTGTAGGAGCAAGTCGATACGGTGCCTTAGAGATAGGCACAGTATCCGGCAACAACTCAATACTGAACTCCACCTCCCTCACTGGTGGAACTCCTGCAACATCGTCAGGAAAAACATCTGGATAGTCACGTACCACCTCTATATCTGATAACGATCTGCTAGAAACATCTGAGGTAGTGACCACACTAGCCAGAAAACCCTGACATCCACTGCGCAACAGTTTCCTCGCACGGACAAGTGATATCATCTGAGGAATACTGCTAGACTGAGATGCAAAGAAAGTAAACATCTCACCTCCTGCTGGCTTCACTGATACTGTCCTACGTCGGAAATCAATCGAAGCTCCATTAACTGATAGCCAGTCCATACCCAAAATCAAGTCAAACCCAGTCAATGGAAGAACCACTAGATCTGCTCGAATGGAGTGTCCCTGCAACTCCAATGCCAGATCCCTGATGACACTAGTGGTAGTGATAATCTGTCCGGATGGCATGGTAACATCGTAACCACTGTCTACAACCTCCGGTGAAATGCCTATCCGTCTGATAAAATCTCGGGAGATAAACGAATGCGTGGCTCCTGAATCTAGCAACGCAAACGTGGAGTTGCTTCCAACTAGAATTCTCCCTGCACGCAGAAGATTCCCAACAATTCACACCACTATGCTCCCAAGGTTAAAACACTAAAATCCTTAATTCTAATCACAAAGAAACAAAATTCCTAGTCTAGCATGCTGATAATTAAACTCATGAAACATGCATTCAGATATGATTGCAATTAAACAAAAGCAAAGTATTGAAAAAGTTCTAGGGGTTAGGTATACCGGTGATCAAGGAGGTATCTGGGTCTGCCTCCTCTGCCTGCATCACATATACTCGCCCACTGACATTCTGCCTCTGCGGGCAGTTGGCAATCTGATGCCCTGGCTCCTTTCAGCGATAGCAGACTCCTGCTCCCAATAGACACTGCCCGGAATGCATCTTCTGGCACTTCGGACACACTGGATATCTCCCTGGAGTAGGGGCCCCGCCCCTAGTCTGCTGCTGTGGCTTCCCCTGAGGCCTCTGCTGATTCGGGCCCTTAGATGGCCCTGTAGACTGCTTCTTCGCAGGTGGCTGCGAAGATGGTCGCTGATACCCTGTCTGCACAAACTGCCTCTTACCTTGCTGCTCTCTCTGTATCTCCCTCCGTCCCTCCTCGGAACGCAAGGCCCTGCTGACTGCAGACTCATAGGTAAAGAAGTCTGCCATACGTACGTCATGTCTAATCTCAGCCCTCAGGCCCTCAACAAACTGTCGCAGCTTCTCCTGCGGACTATCAGCAATCATGGGCACAAAATGACAGCTCCTCTCATACTGGCTCACATACTCAACCACAGCTCTGTCCCCCTGACGGAGACTCATGAACTCTCGGATCATGCGACTGCGCACGTCCTCAGTGAAATACTTGGCGTAGAAGATACGCCTGAACTCAGCCCACGTCAGTGTAGGTAGATGGACTCCTCGAACTGCACCCTCCCACCATAGGGCTGCATCGCCTCGCATCATGTATGTAGCACAGCTCACCCTGTCGGCGTCTGTGATCCCCATATAGTCGAAGATGGACTCAAGAGAGCGAATCCATCCCTCAGCCACCAACGGATCGGTGGTCCCCAAAAACTCCTTAGGCCCCTTCTTCTGGAACCTCTCTGCGACGTCCTCCTCGTGGGACAGTCTGGGACGGGCAGCCTGCTGCTCCAGCAAGGCAGTAATACCCGCCATCATCGTGGCACTGGCCTGCTCCAGTGCTGTCATGGGGTGCTGCTGAGGTGGCGGTGGAGGTGGAGGTCTCCCACGTCGGTTCACTTGTCTGGGAGGCATTCTGCACCACCACATATTTATTTACGTAAATCGCCATGCATAACTAAGTGTTTAAAATTAAGGCTAACTTTAAATTCTAGAAATTAAATCATACTATAAACATTAAAACTTACAGACCGGTAGCGTGGATTTCTGAGCTTGCATAGCAGTAGTGACCCCTCCAAGGACCGCGCTCTGATACCAACTGAAACGACCCTAACTCTCTAATAAATAAATATGCGGAAATTTTTTTTTTTTTTATACTACTAAATAAAATATGTACATATATGCCCATACATATATGCACAGAATAAAATAATTAAAATAAATACACGACTAAATAAATAAACAATTTAAATACTTAAATAAAATGCATTCTTTGAAATAATTAAACATCTGAGTCAACCCTAGAATTAAAAATATACTGCATAAATAAAATAAATAAAAATGTGCATGCACTAAAAATATTTAATAAAATATCCAAAAACATCAACCCTTAAAAATATTCCAAATGTATCATATGACATCATGTACGGTGACTCAGAGGCTGTCACGGTCACGGGGCTACTGCAGCACTGCTCATACATCCTCACCACCGGTAGGAGTAACCTGCTCCTCTACGTACTCACCTGCACCATATCAGTGTAGTGAGCCTAGAGGCCCAACATGCATACTAACAAGGGTTTAAAATAATTTAAATCAATTTAATACTAATACATACATATACATGAATGAGCATGCTTAAAAATTACATAACGTAAATTACATAAATAAACATACATAACATACATAATATCATACATACATAAGTTGTTGAGCATTTATTTTCTGAACATCGAGTGGTCCTATCCGTAAGTGTGACCCATAGTGCGACTGATCAGTCTAAGAAACCATCGTACGAGGCTGGTGGCGAACCACCCATACATAAATGGCAGAAAACTGCCCATACATAAATGGCAGAAACTGCCCATACATAAATGGCCACACTACTTCAATTTCCACCTAAAATATTTTATTTGCTCAACCATAGAAATTAAATCATAGCGTAAAAATTGATTTCATGAATGCATGTACTTAAATAAATTGTGTGTCCTTCATATATTTAATTTAATTTTCTTACTAACATATAAATATTAAAATAACTTAAATGCATAAAAATAATTAAATATATAATCAGGACACATGCAATTTTCTCATGGATGGTTCTGGACTGATGGCCCTACACTCAAGCCCATTAACTTAAGACTTGGCCCATAAATCAAATCAAGCCCAATAAGACTAATTTAGGCCCAATAACACTGTCCCTGGCCCAATGGGCACAATAGCCCAATAACAGGCCCAATAACTTTCATGGGCTCCCAAGCCCATAAAAATTTCTGGCCAACTTAGAAATTTAAATAAAAATTATTAAAAGCCCAAAAATAAATAAAATAACCCAAAATAATTTAATGGACCCTAAATAAATTAAATGATACTAATTAAATTTTTGAGAATTTAATTAGCCCATTTAATTCCTAATTAACTTAAAAACTTAAAAATAAAAATACCCGAGCCCAATTAAAATAACCCGGACCCGGACCCACTTAACTTAACCCATATTATTTTAGACCCGACCCGGACCCAAGACCCGACCCGGAACCCACTAGAAACCCTAACCCGAAACCCTAGCCTAGCTTACCTTTCTCGGCCGCCGAAGGGCTTGTGCAGCAGGCCTTCCCGGCCTGCTGCAGCCCAGCTCCGGCCGCCGTGGCCGGAGCCCCGCCGGCAGGACCTCCCCAGGGTCCTGCCGGTTCGAACCATACCAAGGTCCCAACCCCATGCTTACCCTACATCGAACCGAAGCCCCTCAAACCCAAAACCCTAACTGCTACTCGGCCGAACCCTTTGCTGAACAAGGTGACCACCTGGGCTCGTTTGGCTCGAACCACTCGAGCCACTCGAGCCCAGACCACGTTCCCACACTCCCGGAGACCTAGCCATCAGCCGAACCATGCATGGATAGGAAGAAGACGTGAACATGCTATGAAATTCGAAGGCAATGCACCAACAACAAACTTCAAACGATTTTCTGAAAAGTTTCTAAAAGAATTTCCATGCCTACCTTAACCTACATAATATATACTGATATGATGTTAAAAACAAGAAGAAAATCATGCCTTTCACCGTAAGTATGGATTTGACACGCGTAGGAAGGACTCCGGGACGACGGGACGACTTCGGCTTGCTTGGAACCTTGAAAACCGACCTCCTATGGTGTTTTAGGGCTGAAGACCGATTGGAGAAGATGATGAATGGTTGGGGTGGGTGTCGGCTGATGGAGGAGGAGAGGCGTAGGGTTTGATAGTTTAGGTTTAGCTTTTTAGGTTAATTAGAATTTAATTAGGATAATAACTTAATTAGGATTATATTATACCATAAAACACTTATTTAAAAAAATCCTTAATAACAAAAGTAATCTGATGGGAAAATTAAATCCCGAAATATTAGAGTAGGGAAATTTTAAAAATACTAAAAAGTCAATATTTTGACTAATTTTGGATAAAAATGACCCCTAAAATTAAATAAAATTAAATACTTAAAATTTTGAGATAATAAAACTCAAAATAATATTTTAAGGCTCCAAAAAGGCTCATAAAATAATTTGGGTGGAAAGTTGTCATCTCGTCCGTCCACGGTCCCGTCTACGCGATTAAACAATAAAAATACTAAAAAAAATCATAAAAATCACTAATTATGGGTTAAATGCTTAAAAATAAATTAAATCATGCATAAATAATTCACATAATTATTTAACCCATAAATCATAAATTTAAATAATTAATTATCCTAATTATGCAGGCGGATTTATGTAATTAAAAATACCGGGTGTTACAAAGGACCCCAAAGCAAAATATGTTTGCATTTGGGGATTTTTGAGCAAATTGCCCCATAATTAACACCTAACACGTACCCTCGAGACATCTGAAGAAGTGGAGTAGGTGAACGGTTGGTCTATGATCATGAGCTCGATCCTTCATAACCACATTTCTTATGACGAGTCTGTTGCATAAGCTCTTTTCAGTGCGATTTACTTGACTAGCGTAATTTGCAGGTTATCATATGGATCCAAGAGTTTACCCAGACTCTCCGCACATACAACACACCAAAAGATATGTAACAGTTACATATCCATAATCAAAATAATAATATTAATACTACTACTACTACTACTACTACTACTAATAATAATAATAATAATAATAATATTGTCGCTCGTACACATCCCTCGATTTAACCCCGCATAAGTTAATGAGCCTTTGACTTATATGATAAATAACCCTTAATAAGCACATACTTCCAGACTCTCAGTCAAAATAACTTTACTTTGTTTTGTTTTGTTTTTAATCTATGTAACTATGAAGGTATATATTGGTCTCCTTCGTTGGCAATTATCTCATTCATAAAAATAAATTTATTTCATCTTTTGTTTATCTGGGTGTGGTAATTAGAGTTTAGGGACTAATTTTTCATTTTTGTACATAATTGGAACACTTCAAAACTGTAAAATTATAATTGATGATAATATTGCAACTAATAAATTAATTTTAAACCATAAAAACAACACAAGTATTATGTTTCGACCACTATACCGTTAATAACCATCGTTGCTTCCCAAGTTCCCAACATATCTAAATTTTAACTCACGTTTAAACTTGTATTGATAATATATATAGTGTGGGATGATTTCTACCAAATAATACATACATAGCAGATAAAATGAGGGGCTAACAACGCACTAAAAATATAATTAATTACTAATTAAAAAAATAGAATTCAGACATTGTTGGCCAACTAGATTATTCCGTAACGGAGGTGGTCTTTTTTTTGGACGAGATTAAGAGATGGTGTTTTTAATTAATATTGTTCTAAGTGTGCATAAAATATTTGATTATACATAAGTTAAATCAGTGGTTGAGATGTCGTGAAACACGTTAAAACACGATTTAAATGATACTTTTATTTAATGAATGTGAAATCATTTAATGAACACATGGTCACATATTATTCATCCAATACTCCTTGGATGGACATTGCTGAAAATATACAACCCATCCAAATCTTTTGGTCACCCATAAAATCTTTTGGCTCCTCTTGTTTTATTCTTTGTTTTAATTTTCTGTCTTGACCTAACTCAACTCAAAAGTTAGCTTAAAAAGAGAATTGTCCAAGATCATATATTAAATTTTCAAAAATTCTATCCAATCGATATGAGATATGTCTTAACATTGTCGATATCCTAAATGTTAGACGAAAATTTCGGTTGAAATTGGGTAGTATTCAAAAGTTCGGATTCATTTGGAGTCATGAAGTCTAAAACATGTTTAATCAACAACTATAACTGGTAATATTAAACCATTCATTCATGTATTCATGTTTTAGAGGATTTATTTGGTTCGTTTTTTAGCAAGTTACCTGGTGTAATCAATATATCTGAAAAATGTGTACCGGTGACACATAATTTAATCTCAAAACCATTCATCAAGGATAATGTGCGATAAAAGGATGGTTTTGAAATTAAACTCTTCTTGGGTTCGAATTTTAGCAAATAACCTACCATAATCAAGATGAGGAGGAGGATGCTATTACGGATCTATGATCTTGAAATGGTCGATCGAATCGTCTATATTCGGAGCGGAAACTAATATTGTTACCCAAAATATGTATACAGAGTTTGAAGCTAATGTTACAAAACATGATTAGTACTGTACTTGTTATTATCGGCGCCTATTTCATCGAAAGTATACAAAAGCACAGTCCCCTGTCGGGCATTTCTAGGACCCGTTTCATTCAAATTTGTGGGAAATTCGATCAGTATAATTTCAATTAACCAAAACCCATGAACTCGAAGCTCATCCTAATTGCTGTAGCGTTGCCACTGCTCGCGGTGGCGATTACCTTCGCCAACACCGGCTTGTTCACGCCGCTGCCAATTCGGGGGTCGCACGACGTCCTCAGCCAGGCGGATAGGATCCACTTCGCCGGAGCAGTGGGGCCGGAGAGCTTGGTCTTTGATTCCAGCGGCGGAGGCCCTTACACTGGCGTTGCCGATGGCCGAATTCTCAGGTGGGACGGCGGAGATTGGGTTGAATTCGCTACTACCTCATCTAAAAGGTAATTAAAACACTCCCCGCCACCTCTACTATGTGTTTATGCGTGTTTTTTTAACTGGGTTTTTGTGTAGATAGCTTTCGTTTCTACGTTTGTGAGCAAAAATGCACGACCTAAAGTCGGACGATTGGCGGAGGAAATTTGGTTAGAGAGAAAGTGAAACCCGATTGAATTTTATCTTATGCTCCATTCTAGTCTCAGTTGTTAGTACTGTATGATTGTGGCACTTGTAAACGCCTTAACTATTCTTCGGTTATTGCATAAGATAGCTAGTGCTCATCCCATAACGGCCACCGAAATCCGCGTAGATCCTATATATGCTTCAAACTTTTGGCGTTGGAGAAAACTTACTCAACCTCGACTTTATTTCATTCCATTATGAATTGGGCTACAATTTGGCGCTTGTTATCCTGTTTCATTACTACTTTTGGAATTTATGTAAGAAGAAAGATTCTAACTTGCATTTCTGCATTGCCATTTGAGATATAGTAAGTGCATTAGCTATTTTTTACCATAATTTCAGTCTCATTTGAGCTGACAAGAACCAGGTTTTTGCCTATCCTTGGGCTAGTGGGAGCATTGTTTTTGCATTTGGTTGTAGAATGTAGGACTAATTGGCCTTTCTCGATCTTTGATGTTTCTCTAGGTGGAAAAAGTGCCGCTTGGTTTAGATATGTTATGAGTCCGTCATTGTTCCATGATCAATGATTGAATTGATACTTAAGGTTTGGATGTTTTGTGACATCATAAATATTAAATTAATCTCCTGAGTTGAGCTATCTCGCTACTGATGCTTTTACTAAGAGTTGGTGCAGCAGTCAAAACTATTTTAGAAAGATTCACGTATATCGAATATGTTTAGGAATGTGGTTGCTTGAAGTATGTGCTTAGTATAGAAATAGGTGGCAAACTCACGGTGGCCATGGGTATTGGCTCCTGGTAAGGCAGATAATATTAAACATGCACATTGGCTCCATAAATAATTCTATTATACTACTCAAACTTTGCAAGTTCTTAAATCTAGTAGAGTAGTTGTTCAGATCAAACTCTCACGTGAACCCTAAATTCGAACAATATGGAGACACATTGATGTGCTGACCCTGAAAAACAAGATTCATCCTTCATGGCTTTTTTATCAGAACCACAATGTTTAGGTTGCATCAATCCGATCTTGAATGTTGAGGCTAGCCTTGTCTTCTTAGTGTCAAATGTCAATAGTGTGGAACATGCTCACATTACAGGCTATTAAGTGCATCTGTCAAATACAAAAGTGTAAGGAAGGCATATATATTATGTCGTTGATGTCAACTTCTCAAATGTTAGAAACTATTATATTTGTCTTTTGGGTTGAACTTTTTTGTGAAGCTTATGTTTGAATAATATGGAGATGTCATAGTGCGGTTTTCTAAATATCATGATTGATCCTCTGTGTTTTACTGATCAAAACTCAGTTGATTAGGGTCTCTGTTCCAGAATATTGAAACCCTCATACTGTTTATTATTGCATTGGTAACATGTAGAAGATTGTTTAGACGATGGCAATTCCGAATTTGGGTTTTTATTATCCGGAGCGACACAAGTATTTTATGCTGAAATGTATTTCTGTATTTCTATTAGTAAATTTCATCTGAAAAGCAGATCTCTTTGCCTGTACTGAAGGGAGAAATGTTCTCAACCATTCAATCCAGCAATGGAGAACATCTGTGGCAGACCATTGGGACTGCGGTTTCATGCAAAAACTGGAGATCTTTATATTGCAGATGCTTACTTGGGACTCCAAGTGGTTGGGCCAAATGGAGGAATGGCTTCGCCGCTAGTAACAGAAGTAGAGGGCCAGCCTTTACGCTTCACCAATGACATGGATATTGATGAGGATCAAGATGTGATTTACTTTACAGATACTAGCACGGTATTCTACAGAAGGTATTTGGTTATAAAACTCTAAATTATTTGCTTATAATATGTTTAAGAAATGACCCTTTTCTTTTGTAACACGAGATTATGATTAGACGGCCTGAAGTAGTGATATGGATTGACATTGGATAATGACTAGGGTAGTCTTTCTCGATCCAAAATCGTACAAGTGTTGTTTTGAAAATTAATAGGAATAAATGCCATGTCGTCCTATTAGTCTGTTTTCTAATGAGGGCAGAAAAGGGGGAGTTCATATGGTTCATGCGAATTTTTTCTTTTTTTTCCACTTGGTTTTCGATGCATATAGATAGGGATCGCCTTCAGGATGGTTCCAGCAGGCCCAATTTTATTGGATCTGCCCTAACTCATGGTATTCGAAGGAATTTAACAAGCCTTTTGTGTTTCATGTAAGGCAATTCATACCATCAATCTTGACCCAAGACAAGACCGGCAAGCTGATGAAGTACAATATATCAAGCAAAGAAGTCACAGTTTTACTTCGAGGCCTTGCTTTTGCCAATGGCGTGGCCCTGAGTAAAGACCGTTCTTTCCTCTTAGTAGCTGAAACAACAACATGCAGAATACTGAGATTCTGGCTTCATGGCCCTGATGCCGGAAAACATGAAACTTTTGCGGAACTCCCAGGTTTTCCAGACAATGTAAGAAGAAACTCGATGGGTGAGTTTTGGGTTGCTCTCCACTCAAAAACTGGACTTCTTTCTAAATGGGCAATTTCTTATTCGTGGTTCGGAAATACGCTTCTGAAACTCCCCCTCACGTTCAAGCAATTACACTACTTGTTAGTTGGAGGCAAGCCTCACGCTGTTGCAGTAAAGTTAAGTAACGAAGGAGACGTTCTGTGCATTTTAGAAGACACTAAAGGGGAGACATTGAAGTTTATCAGTGAAGTAGAGGAGAAGAATGGTAAGTTATGGATCGGTTCTGTGCTTATGCCATACATTGGGATCTATACCTTGTGAAAGAGATGTACTCACGTTCATGGATTTGGTTCAGTTGGATCAAATGAAATGTGTGTAATTGACATGAATATGTAGGTTGAAATTTCCATTGGGGCGTATGCTTAAAGATTTGAGTTGCATCAATCTCATCGGCTATAGTTCTTCGTAAAGCGGTAAACACTTGGTCACAAAGTGGTATTAGAGTCAGTGTCACGGGTTCGATTCTCATGGATTGCAAGGAATGCAATTCTGAGTTGAAGATCTTTGGACTGTTATACAATTTAAATTATTTGAGTTATATCGTTACTGTTAGTTGTAAGATGTAATTTTTGGTAAAACTGTAACATTCGGTGCTACAATTTCTATTTAAAAAGGTGGGGACATGCTTCACTATTGAGTTGTATCGTTATTATCAGTTGTAAGTCGTAACTTTTGGTAAAACCGCACATTTGATGTGCTACAATTTCTATTTAAAAAGGTGGCCACACGCTTCACTATTGAGTTTTTATATTATTTATTTATTGTGAATAAAATATTTTGAAACTCACTTATTGCTGATTTGAGGAAACTACGTTAGGAGGAAACATTTTTAAATCGAAATTATAAGAAATCTTTAATGTATGAGACGCCTATAATTTAAACAATATATGGTAGCCTCAAAATTTCAGCACCTCTATTCTCAAGACAATTATAGGGCTACAACAATTTCAGGCAATTTAATTTATTTTTCGAAATAACTTGGCCCATACCATAAAATTACACCACTCATATTTATTTGTTTGGACATTTTGTAATTTGTATGCGAGCGCATTGTTCTTTTCCCAGTTAGAAAACAAGCCACATACAGAGAATATCTCTTCAAAAATATCTCTTACCAATTCCATCCAAGTGACGCTATGTGTCCGAATTGCAATCATCCTTCCTCCGGCCCCTCACTTTCCCAAGAATATAAAAATTCGAGCAAATGACAAGTCAAGGAATTAATCTAATGGGATAAATTAAATTATTGATCCAATAACTTACACATTTTTCATTTTCGATTTATCGACATGATCTTGTCATTTAATTTACACTTTCTAATTTCCTCTTTTTAGTATTTTTTCACGTTAATACTAATATCACATCGGACATCTCAGCTATGGCCGGCCTACATCAGCAATTTCCGGTGACGTACAGTAGGCATTTCCAATAATATTTTACTAATAGCAGAACTTTTTTTTTTTAAAAAAAAGATGTACTTTTCTCAAATGTGTGGATTTCAATATGATATCCATTAAATTGAGATATTTTAACAATATATATTTAATTTAATATAATAAATCAGCTGCTCTTGGATGTTGAGGCTTACTCACTCGTAACCCTACATAATTACGTACAAATTAATTGTGTGCGCCACATTTTCAAGAGAGATGTTAGGCCAACCTAGGGACACGACGTACGTTTTAAAGAGCCCCCATACTTTAGCTAGCCTTGCCAACTTATTAGGCTTTAGCTCACAATATTTCAAGATTCAAGTCAATATATATATATATATATGATACCATGGCCAGAATCCCACCAAGTTATTTAACCAAACGTCCAATGACCAGCTTAAAGCTCCATTCAATTGCAACGGGGATTGTTTTCGTAGCAACCCTTTTAGTGACATTCGACAATGTTAAGATTTGGAGCAAAAGTTCACTGATCAAGAATACTGTGTCGCCGGGATATAATATTGATGGATTTGTTCCGGATTACGAGCTGATAGGGCTACCCGGCGGAGCCGTCGGGCCGGAGAGCTTCGCGTTCGACGCCGACGGCAGCGGCCCCTACACCGGCGTGTCGGACGGGAGGATCATCCGGTGGCAAGCAAACGAAAGCCGATGGGTGGATTTCGCGGTGACTTCTCCCGACAGGTATGAGTAATTAATGTAATATTATTATGTGATCATGATATGTTAATGTCCCATACGTGTTGTACGTGTTGTATGGTCATGAGTTTTGCATTTCTTGAAGATTTAGTATATATATATATATATATATATATACGTGCAAGTTGATTGATTCATTGGCGTATGCAATGTGCTTTCGGATGAGTCAAGACAAGAGGCATATATATAGAATTAATCTACATGTTTGATACATTTTCATAATTATAGTTAGAAAATGGTATGAGCGTGAAAAACAAAACATAGATAGTGGAGAGCAGCAGTCCATTGTATGTCTTGTGATAGAAAAAACAAATTAACAACGTTAAGGAGCTAGGAGAAGTGGGCATTCTAGCTCGATCGAATCCATTTATATATCGAATTCAGTTTTTTTTGTAAGGATTTCATGTGTTATAAATTATAATATGGTGAAAGAAATAAAGATGCAATCACCAGTATATATGATAAATTCAAAATTTGTACAAGCATTATGAGTTAACTTCGAAACTATTTGGTGCAGAGAAATCAGCTAGCATATCAGAAAAACAGATCTTTCTTATTGAAAAAGCTAGCTGCATGAAAACGAAATTAGATAGGCATATAATAATAACTATTATAATAATAATTATAATAATAATAATAATAAAAAACAAGACAATCTTATAGTCAATTTTGTGAAAATGTTCCATCTCACCAATGAAAAAATATTACTTTTATGTCAAAACTATTATTTTTCATTGTGAAAATGAGCTAAGTTGATTCGGCTCACAGATATGACCGTGTCATAGCCGACTCATAGGAGACCTGCTATCATTTATAATATATATGTATGTATGGGAATTGTTGCATTAATAAAGGATAGGAACTTTATTAATTCTCTTAACAATTATGAGGTGATTGGGATTTTCAAAGTTCTAGTTGTGATATATATGTCACTAATTAAGATTTAGCATTTGGTTTCTTGTTGGAAGTCGAATGGCAAAAATCCATTATTAAAATGTGTTAAAAGTTACAACATAATATATATATATTATTTTAATTTTTTGGCAAAACAAAAAACAGAAAGATATTTTTAGGAACTCCTTTTCATTACCCTCCCAATTTGGCCCATCTCACGTCTATTCTTGTGAATGAGGTTAGGGCCACATTCTAAAGTTCTTTCAACAATTTACAATATGATAATCAGGACAAGATCGGACAAGATCACAGCTTGGAAATTATTTTTAAAAAATAAACTTAAATTTCATTTAATTTTACATACATAGTAATTTATATCTAAAATTTTATAACTATCGGCCACTGTTTGTAGAACTATATACTATATTTCTAATAATATTATTTATTATAATCTATTGATTAATCATCCCTATATTAAAAATCCGACGAGTTAATATATGATATGCGTATATTATTATCCCCATGTTAAAAATCGGACGAGTTAACATATGATATGTGCATCTTGTTGTCTGACGATAACTAAACAATACACCAATTTTGCCTCATAAATTCTAATATATGATCTTTTCAACCCCTATGCATAATTTAATTGTTTTATTTTATTTTATTTAGATTAAACCTAGTTTATAAAATGTCCACAATAATTAATAGATATGGATGCGAAGGGCCAAAGGATCACTCGCTGATGGAGCATATTTGTGGGAGGCCATTGGGCCTTCGGTTCAACGAACAAACAGGCCATCTCTACATAGCCGATGCTTATATGGGCCTAATTGAAGTGGGCCCAAATGGTGGGCTTGGCACCCCAATTGCAAAACAAGTGGATGGAGTAGATTTTGGGTTCACAAATTCATTGGACATTGATCAGAGTAATGGGCTTGTGTATTTTACAGACAGCAGCACACGTTTTCCACGAAGGTAAGATGGGAACAAAATATCATAAATATTTAATCTATACAAATATAATTCGATGAGATCCAATTTTAATCTTCAATTATTTTATCTCATATTTATATATATTTTTGAGTAACTATAAGAGAGATGCGAGTTCCGACCCATATTTATATTGAAAAGTAATACTTTTATAAATCGGATCGAATAAAAGATCTGTCACACAAAATTGATTCATAAGATCGTAGTACAAGAGTTTTGTGTATTTGTAGCATGAAATAGTGTAGGATTCATTCCATATAATTATTTTTATTACTTTTTAAAATATGTATTAATGTAAACTTAATTTTCCGCACACCACATCTATAGGGACCATATTCCCGTGCTTTTAAGTGGTGACAAGTCGGGGAGATTGATGAAATTTGATCCCAAAACCAAGGAAACGACCGTCCTTTTGAGCAATCTCATGTTTCCAAATGGAGTTGCATTGAGCAAAAACGGAGATTTCCTACTCTTCGTAGAGACGACTACTTGTAAATTATTCAAGCTTTGGCTAAAAACGCAAAAATCCGGTATTCTTGAAGTCTTGACTCAGTTCTCCGGATTCCCGGATAACATCAAAAGGAACAAGAAAGGCGGATTTTGGGTCGGAATCAATTCACGAAGAACTAAATTCTTGGATTTTGTTATATCAAATCCTTGGATTGGAAACCTCCTAGTCGATTTTTCCGTGGATTTGACAAAATTACACGTGCGCCTGGCTCGGTTTATAAGGAGCCCGGGAATGGGAATTAGGTTGGATGAAAATGGGAATGTGATGGAGGTACTTGATGGAACGATGGGAAGCAAATGGAAATTTGTAAGTGAAGTTGAGGAAGAACGTGGGAACTTGTGGATAGGATCGGTGACAAGGGCTTTTGTTGTTAAAGAAAAGACGTTGAGGGCTTCTACAGATCAATATGAAGTTTTTTAGTGATGTTTAAAAAAAAATAAACAAACAAATAAATGTTTTCTTTTTAGGATATAAAAAAATGTATTAAATATAATATAATATAATATAAATTTGAGTGGTGAGAAAGTTTGTTGATATTTAAATGTATTTTTCAATATTGGAAAAAATGGCTTTATTGGGGATTTAATTTACATTCAAGGAGGGTGAAAAATACTGTTGGAAGTTGGAACGTAACCATTACTATGCATCAATTTATGTTTTTATTTATTATAACCTCTCATTTATAAGCTTTTTGCACTAGATTGATCAAGGGCAGATTTATGGCTAGGATTTTCATGACGGACTCTAAGACCAGAATTGTTAAGTTGAAAAAGAATAAGATAGGAATGAAATAAACTTTGGAATTAAATAAGATTGTGAATGAAATGATTGATATATGTATTTCATTCCAACTATTGGTATCAATAAAAATGAAAAATAAATTGAATGTAAATTATTTTTAATAATATAATTATATTTTAACTACATATATCAAAATAATAGTTATTTATATACTTATTAATAATAATTATTATTATTATTAATGATGATGATAATGTACTAATTATAAAATTATTATTATATAGTTTAAACTAATCTAAATTTATATTTTATCATAATTATTGTTTTATTATAATAATAACAATTATAACAATATTTTTAATAATAATAATAATATTATTAGTGTTGAAAAATATTATTATTATTAATATTATGTTGAATATTGAATGTTGAATGTTGAATATTGAGTTGTAAAATGTGAAAAATTAGTGTGTGATGATGTAGATGATGATGTATTTATTTTTGGACTAATCTCAAATGTGGATCTATAAATAGGTCTTCATTTGTGATAAAAATACAATTGAGTTGAGAAAAAAATATTATAAAGTGTAGAGTTTGATATATTTTGAGTTTTGGAGTTTTTACTTTTTACCACAAATTTTTACTTTTTCACAACACGTTATCAGCACGATCGCTCGAAGGTTCTCTATATTTTCCGACGCTCCAAAATACAAGAAGAAGTCAAAAATATTCAACAAGTAAGAATTTTTATTTTACTGTTTATATATTTTTATTGTGTATATATTAATATATAATATCATGTTATGAAAAAAATAGTTTTTTTCAAAACTTGTTATAAATCCTGGGAGGATGTTAAGACGACATCCTACACTCCCGGTAAGGGATACGACAAGTATAAAAGCCTCTAAGGTTTTTAAACAATAACGTGATATATATTTATTATGTATATATATTAACTGTATCAATATATAATTTCATGTTATTATATAAAAGGTTGTCTATGGCACTGACCTTATAATAACGTGATATGATATAAATTATTGTGTATTTATATACTAACCATATTCGTATAATCTCATGTTATTATATAAAAGGTTGTCTACGACACCGATCTTATAATAATGTGATATGATATACTATACCTGACTTTATACTAACTATATTGGTATAATTTCACAATATTATATAAAAGGTTGTTTACGACACCAATCTTATAATAATGTGATATGATATACATAATTATTTAATTATGATTATCATTATATGCATTGCATCATTATCACAAATTTTATTCAACACATACTCAATTTTTTCCTTACCCCCAACGGTCACAAAACGGCTAGTTTTTTGCCTATAAATATGTTCACTCAAACTCATTTTCAATCACACCAAAATTTATTCTTTCTCTCAAAATATTTTCTCGATTTTTCGAAGATGAAGATGATGGCATTTATAAGGCTATTTTTCATAACGGCTATGATCATCATGTTCACGAGTCTTGTACTCACCAACGATTTTCCACCGCACACATTTTATCTATTTTTAAACATACTTGTACTCGTCGTTTATCCATTATTTTGTATTGTCATATTAATGGAAATTAACTAATAAAATGCATTGTTGTTTTTCTAGTACCATCATGTCAAATTTGGCAAAACTTAAATTAGTTGCTCTCGATATCACTAGAAAAGAACAACGAATTGTTAATAAGAAATCATCAATCCCGACCCACTGGATCAACGACATTTTCTGAAGCAAATGTCGTAATGAAAACCAAAATCAAAGGCATAAACAAGATTTTGGTCGTGGTCGAGGAAGTGGATGTGGTCATGAACGTGGATGTAAAAATGATCGCGGTCGTGGTTACGGCCGTGGATATGAAAATAATCGAGATAGTTACTTCAATAACTAATCTCAAAAGAACGTCACGAACCACCCAAAAGGGCAGCATGAAAATATGAGTGAAAATAAAAATCATTCAAAAAGATATGAGAGTGCTTATTATAAATGTGGCACTCCAAGAAATTGGTCATGTACCCCTGAGCACTTATGTAAGCTCTTTAAAGTATCGATAAAGGGAAAAGAAAAAGAGACCAATTTTGTTGAAATCAGTAACCATTTAAGTGGTTCAACTTATTTCAATGCTGCCGATTTTTTCAAATGATTTCGAGAGCATTGATTAATATATTGGTGGGACTAGAATGTAACATGCTATATTTTTCATGCATTCTTATGAAACATGATATATTTTGCATATATATATTATCCTTGATTTTTCTTTATTATATTTTTGTGAAGTTTGATATGAAAATGCTATGAGCAAACATGGAAATAATATCATGAAAATTTGCATACCAGATAGTGGTACATACAACGCACACTATTCTGCGAGATAAAAGATATTTCTTGGAAATAAAACCAACAAAAGAAATGGTGAATACCATATCAGGTCCTGTAGACTTGATTGAAGGTTGTGGTAAAGCACAATTTTTGTTACCAAATGGTACAAAATTTCTGATAAATGATGTTTTATATTCACCACAATCGAAAAAAAATTTGTTGAGTTTTAATGACATATATTCTCATGGATATGATACTGAGACGATAACTGATGAAAATCAGAAATATATGTGTCTTACCACATATAAATCAGGAAAGAAATATGTGGTTGAAAAATTATCAATGCTCCCTACTGGATTGCATTATACACATATAAGGCCAATCAAATCAAATATGCTGGTTAATAGTTCTTCAATATTAACCAATTGGCATGATCGATTGGGACATCCTGGTTCAATAATGATGCGAAGAATTATTGAAAATACGCATGGTCATCCATTGAAAGACCAGAAGATCTTTCAGAATAATAAGTTTCAATGTAAAGCATGTTCTCTTGAAAAACTTATTATAAGACCATCGCCAGCTAAAATCCAAACAGAATCACCCATATTTCTTGAACGTATTCAGGGTGATATTTGTGGGCCAATTTATCCATCATGTGGACCATTTCGATATTTTATGGTATTGATTGATGTCTCCAGCAGATGGTCACATGTATGCATATTGTCAACTCGAAATGTGGCATTTGCAAGACTAATGGCTCAAATAATAAAATTGCGGAATCAATTTTCCGATTATACAATCAAGAAAATAAGACTTGATAATGCTGGAGAATTTACTTCCCAAACTTTCAATGACTATTGTATGTCAATGGAAATTACTATTGAACATCATGTTGCTCATGTTCATACACAGAATGGATTAGCTAAATCATTGATTAAACGTCTACAACTGATTGCTAGACCAATGATTATGAGAACAAAACTCCCTATTTCTATATGGGGACATGCAATTTTACATGCTGCAGCATTAATTCGCATCAGACCAAGTGCATATCATAAATTCTCCCCATTGCAGCTTGCATTTGGTAAAGAACCAAATATTTCTCATTTGAGAATTTTTGGATGTACGGTGTATGTGCCTATTGCACCACCTCAACGATAAAAAATGGGTCCTCAAAGAAAAATCGGTATTTATATCGGTTATGATAGCCCATCAATCATTCGATATCTTGAGCCTCAAACAGGCGATGTGTTTACAGCACGTTTTGCTGATTGTCATTTTAATGAAGAAATCTTCCCAATGTTAGGGGGAGAAAAGAAACACATCGAAAAAGAAATCACATGGTATGTACCATCATTGTTACATTTGGATCCAAGGACCAAACAATGTGAGAAAGATGTACAACAAATTGTACACTTGCAAAGAATTGCAAATCAAATGCCAGATGCATTTGCAGACACAAAAGGAGTAAAAAAATCATATATACACGCTGTAAATGCCCCTGCTCGAATTGAAATTCCAAAGAAACAAATTGAAGACACTCATGATGTCATAAAACGCTTGAAGCGTGGAAGGCCAGTCGGTTCCAAGAATAAAAATCCTCGGAAAAGAAAAGGCATAGAGAAACACGATGATCATAAAATAGAAAATGGTGTTCCAGAAGAAACACCAGATGATGAAAATGTTCTGTCAGAACCACAAACTGACGAGAATCGTGAAATCTCTATCAATTATATTAATACTGGAAAAATATGGAACCGAAAAGATATAGAAGATATTGATGAGATATTTTCTTATAATGTGGCATGTGACATCATAAATGAAA